>NW_028301608.1:20000000-21250000 GCF_987345545.1 Pholcus phalangioides
GGTGTCCTGTAAGTGCTAATGTGGCCATTATCTCATCAACTGCCCTTCGTAGAGGTATGATTCCAGTTTTAAAGACGCTCAAAGGGCGGTCAAAATTACCCGGTACCAGTTTTGAGAATGAAAATACAGCGTGTAAGAAAATAAAAAGAATCTAAATCTTTATACCGTCCCCCTTGTCCTCTAACTTCCTTTTAGAAAGTTGTTGCGCTGTATCTACTGAGGAAAGCAGAAAAAAATGCGCGTTTCTAAGCGCAATATTTGCCAAGATATATATATATATATACACTCATGTCCATAAATTGAGGATAATGCCAGCTCCGGCAAATAAAGGTGCAAAAACAAAACAAACGTTACTTATTCATAAAGCCCATTTATTAAACAAAAGATAAAGAACAAAAACGATGGTGTATGTACGATACCATTCATAAAAACTACGATTTTTGCTCCCTGGAGCAATTGTAAAAATATCTCCTTTACAAAAACTTACTATTACATGGTTGGTATGATGGTTAATACATTGTATGTCTCCCATGCGATGAAATACAGTCCGTACAACGCCTAAGCATGCTGAGTACCAAATTATCGATCTGATCTTGGGGAAGATCATTCCACTCAGCAAGCAATGCTCTCCGAAGTTCCGGTACACATATAGGAGGTGATTGACGGGCTGCAACTCGTCGGCCAAGCATGTCCCACACATGCTCTATCGGATTCAAGTCAGGTGAGAATGCTGGCCATTCCATACGGGTTATATCCTCAGATTCAAGGCATTCGTCTACGATGTTTGCTCGGTGAGGACGGACGTTGTCATCCATAAACGCAAATTCTGCGCCCATGGCACCCCTAAACAAACGTACATGTTGTTCCAGAATGATGTCCCGATAAATTTGGGCTTTCATGGTTCCGGTTTGAACATGCAGATCTGTTCTGGAACCCAGTATAATTCCACCCCAAACGAGCAATGCCGCACCACCGTAACGGTGTCGTTCAATGATGTTGTCTTGGTGGTAACGGGTACCTGGCGTTCTCCATATGAAAGTCCGACGTGAATCAGAGTGCAAGTTAAACCTGGACTCGTCGGAAAACATCGCACAAGCCCACCGTGACGATGTCCACATTGCATGCTCTCTACTCCAGGCTAATCGCTGCCGACAGTGAGTTGCCGTGAGCGGAACACATCTGACAGGCCTGCGAGCATATAGACCAATATCTCATAAACGTCTGTACACGGTTTGCCTTGAAACTGTGGTACCCGTGGCTGCAGATAGCTGACGAGACAGGTCGGATGCTGTGCTCCATCTGCTTCTTTTGGCAGTTACTGCCAAATACCGGTCTTCATTCGGCGTTGTAACTCGGGAGTGACTTATACTGTAACGTCTACTGACATTTCCTTTATCTTGGAATCGTTGCCAAATCCTAGAGATGACACTTTGGGCAATTCCAAGTTCCTCGGATACTTCCATCTGAGTACGCCCACATTCTGGGCGGCCGATAATTCTACCACGTAAAAAATCATCCACATGCGTCCTCTGTGTCATAACTATTCACTTATGGCACTGAGCGCCTTACAGAAGTCTTGTGAGCAATTTCACTTCTTTGCCACCATTCCTTATATACCCCCTTCTTACACTCTCGTCATTGTGACGTACTATCGGCATCATCTGGTGGCTTCCTGAAATTCGCATATCATTCTTACAGATGTATGCGATAATTCTGAAGGTGAAATTTTTACTTTAGATTTCGATATCCGTGTAATTCAGAATTATCCTTAATTTATGGACATGAGTGTATGTGAATTCAAATATAGTGGACAAAGATAATTTTTTCTTTCTCTCTCCGTATTTTCTTTCAAATATTGCAGAGTACGTAATTTAATTGTAAACTCTAATTTACATAGTTTTATCGTATTGACTGGGGAGGAATAAGTTATGTTATGTAGAAAAGTGATGAAAGAACAGCAAAAACTAACGGACAACGCACCTATCCCTTATTTATGCTGTCCTTTCCCAACTTTTCTCCTATTTTTTGAATTCGAATATCTCGACAAATATTGCACTTAGAAATAGGCAATTTTTTTTGTTGGCCTCGGAAGATACAGAGCAACAAGATTCCGTACAAAAATTTAGATTTTTTTTTATTTTGTGACACTATTTTCACTGAAAACTGGTACAGGGTGATTTTTGAACACCTTTTTATCTAAGACGGACGGTAGATGAGATAAAGCCGCATTTGGACTCACAGGACACCATGTATATATCCCGATGTGTCTACATTTTTCTCAGTTTTTTTCTTCTCATTTCAAACACTTATACGAGTTTTTCTCTTCGTTTCCTATGAAGTTTTCCATCTTAAAAAAATTGAATCTTAAAAATATCTATCGCAAGCATTAAAAAAAGCTCGAGAAAATATAAGTTTTTTTAATGAAACTCAGTTGAGATGAATATGTAGATAGATAGAACCGCTCACAACCCCGGACTGACGCAAAGCAATTTACTACTTCCGTTACCTCAAAAGAGGCAGAGTTGTGTCGGGGAAAAAGTTAGTAAAATGTTGATATGTTGATGAGTGTGTTCAACCGCGATTTATGTTCATTATTAGATAAATTTTAATTTTACAGCACATTACAATAATTTTAAGAAAGGCACCAAAATTGATCAGTGCGTGTTTTTATTGCAATGTGATATGCATTGCGAAACTCTGTGAGTCCGTGTTGCAATATATATGACGTCAATAAAAATTTCTCCCTACAAGGAAAGCAAAACTTGCTTCTTTCTTTGGTGAATTCATTTCACCTCTAACGTTAAATTTCGTCACTATATCAGTATCGTATCAAATGAAATTTGTCAGAGAATTTTCTTCGTTGCGAAAATCAATTTGGATATAGTGTTACGGCACGTCAATCACACTCTAACCACCAGCCTAATAAATTAACTCATGAAGCTTTCGCTCATCCTATATTATATTTAAATATGAATTTTTCGCTTATGTTCCAAAGAACGTGTTTGATCATTTTAAGACCCGTAAAAAAGAGTGAGAAATTCGGTTTTTAATAACTTTTTTACATATTTCATCATAAATTTCTTACTTTTCCAATTCATCTTATTTTTCTTTACATTCGAATCCCGTTTTAACGAATACCGTTATAACGAAAATCTCGTTTTAACGAACACTTTTCTAATCCCCTAAATAAGTTTACATGGGAACAATGCTAGGTAACTTTGAATTCCTTCATAACGAAATTTCGTTTTAACGAAGTGATTCCTCCGGTCTCTTGGCATTCGTTATAACGGGATTCGACTGTATTTGTTCAGATGTAGATTTTACAAATACAGGACGGGCAAAAAGTCCGTAGAGACTTCAAAAACGAATAAAAGCCGGAAAAATAACCGAAATAAAAACGGTTTGCAGGGTTGGCATCGTTAGGTCACGGGAATTTTTTAAAGACTAGAAAAGAAAACTAAAAAAAAACAGCCGATATGTGGCGCTGGTACGAGCGGCTTCGGTGGAAATATGCAAATGAGATAAAGAACTAAATAATTGCATATTTATATATACTATAAAGTCATAAGAACTTTCGCTCCTAATCCACAATCAGTTCACCGCTGTAAACCGTGTTTATGGACCTGCTGCACTCTGCCGTTGCTGGATTTGTGACTCGCCCGCAATGTGTTATCTCCTGTGGTGGTGGTCATGTGGACACATGCTGCTGTAATAAACGATTTGGAGGCATTCTGGTCGTTATTTGCGTATCTTTTGTTTGACTTGTGTGTGTTAGCGCCATCTATCGCTGTTTTTCGAGGTTTTTTTTCTCCTGTCTTTCCGTGACCTACCAATGCTAACCCTGCAAACCGTTTTTTATTTCGGTTATTTTTCGGTTTTTATGAATTTTTAAAGTTTCTACGGACTTTCTGCCCACCCTGTATGCAAAATCTTATGTACGAAATTATATTTTCCGTGATAAACATTGACGTCATGGAAAAAAATGAAACTGTGTTATACACTGAAACCCGTCTTAAACGGAATCGCAAGGGACCGAGACTTTTTTCCGTTGAACACAGGTTTCCGCTTAACAAAGGTTAAATTGCCATATAATGTGTAAAATTATGCAATGATCTCGTGTGTGATTCAAATATAATAAAAATTAATTAATTGAAGATGAAGTAAACAATTTTTAAATATAGATTAAATAAATAAATATTCTATAATTAATAAATACTGTATTTAGGTTTCGACAGCATCTTTATAAAATTCCACTACGCGTACACTATTTTTCTTCTAAAATAACTACATTCACGTCCTTTTTCACTTCCTCAAAAACATTCAATCAGGGTGTCAGTATCTGTCGTGTCAGACTCAGTTTGTACATTATCGCCTATGTTTAAGTAATCCTCAACATCAGGGCCGTAACTACGAATTTTGTGAAGGAAAGAGCAACAAAATTTTGCCGCCCCTATCACTGTAAAATTCGATGATTTTATTTCCACCCCTGAATTTTGCCACCAGGGCACACAGTTGCCCTTTGCCTCTCTCTTCGGTCCTGCTCAGCCTTGAAATCACGGAATACGCATAGCTTGCATACAGTTTTGTAACTCTTACGTATATATCATTTGTCGATTCAACCCTCGCACTGATTTCTTTCGTGGAAAAGTCAGATTTTCCAAAAAATTTAGCTACAAGTTGAGAAAGCAACTGCTTTAATATATATAGCTTATCAAAACCATAGCATCAAGTACACAAACGGTTTACGCCAATCTAATGGTGGATGATGTAGAACTCACTTTTTTTTTAAATTTATTTGACTGAACACAATACATCACATAAAATATACAATCAAACTGAGAAAAAAACACAAAACAATAAAACTCCACAAAAAGTAACATTACATGACACAAACACTCTGTGACCCTAACGAACTGATAGTCCTTCCAGTGGGTCAATATAAGTTAAATTAGAGAGTTAATTGAATTATGCAACAGCCTTGTTGCCGTACTAATTGGTTAATATTTTATAGTCATATATATATTTTTAGATATTTTTAACCTGAACAAAGAAAATATACATATATATTTATATCCAAACATATATAAAATCAGTTGGTTGACGAACAGAATTCACGCACAGTATGTATTCACATGTATTTTTATGTTTATTATAAGAATGGTTATATTATTGGTGTGTTTTTAAAATGAATTATTTTAAGTGTGTTGTGTTTTATGATCAACTGTTGTTGTAGTATGAATTCTAAACTATTTTTTATTGAGAATATAAATATATTGTGATTGGATCTTATGTTGTTATTTGTACGATTAGTTGCATGGTATTGGTTCATTATTTTCGTAGGGCTGTATATCTATAACTCTTTTGGAATAGTGTTTTATTTGTTTTTGGCACTTGATATAAGTTGTTCAATCTAGATGAGGTTCTATTTCGTTTCGTTTATAACCATTTATTGTTTAAGAATGTGAATTTTATTAATCTATAAATATAGTTTTGTCTTATAGTTAGCTTATGACATTCTGTTATATAATTGTTTTCATTAACGTTTGTTATTTGGGATCTTATTCTATTATATATATTATCTAGTTTTTGTATATTTGTTTGATAAGCTCCTCCCCAAGCAGTGATTCCATATGTTATTATTGAATACATCCAAGCATAAAATAAATATTTTAGAAAGTTATTGTCGATTGTGTTTTTTAATCTATATAAAAGGGCGGCAGGCATATATGTTCTTAGCTTTTTTTTATTATTTTTTCACATTGCGAGTTCCATTTTAAATTATCTTGTATTATTATTCCTAGGTAGTTGTATTCATGAAGGCGCATTTGCGCCTTGAAGTTGGGAACCACAGAAAACCAACTTCAGCCGACCACCCCAAAATCTTACGCTTTTCGCTTTCAGTGATATTGATTACTCGACTAATGTTTTAAACATACCGTTAATATATATTTTTTTCACCTTAACTCGTAGCAAATTTGTCTCGGTATAGTCAAACGTTTACAAATATTCAATCATACACTTCACTCACAATTTGAAATGTAGATGACAGCAAAGAAAAAATTCACATACATCACTACATACGCACTCAGAATATTAGGTACACACACTCACATTTCCAGCACAACTCAATTGATAGTAAATTGCCCATGGCGATAGACCGGAGTTGTGCTAAGTGTGAAATTAAAAAATGCATGCAACTGTAGTCAAACGTTTTTAAAAACCACTGTAAAGTGAGTTTTGCTGCTATTAAAGTCGTTGTACACTGAAAACTAATTTTAGTATTATGACAGTCATGCAGATTGAAATATTTCGGAATAAATCAACGAGATGACTTTTTTTTAAAAAAAACTTTTGAGTTGTTTATATATTGAACTACGTATGTATGGAATATCGTATATATATATATATACTCGTGAATAAGCCACAAGTACGGTAATTTTTTTATTTTTCATTTATGGGTGAGGGGAGAACTAACTTCCAACTTTATATTACATCCGTTCTGTAATACCGTTTGCCTTGATCAGCGAAATGACACATCCTGATATCTCTACATTCTTTCTCAATTTTTCTCCTATCAATTCGAAGACGTGCACGAGTTTTTCTCTACGTTTTCTACATAAATATAGATTTCTTTCATCTTAAATAAATTGAATCCTAAAAATCTATCTCAAATATTTGAAAAAAAATGCACGAAAAATACAAATTTTAATGAAAATCGGTTGATAAATTCGACAGCTATTTTTGTTCATCATTAGATAAATTTCAATTTTATATATATATCCCATCATAATAATTTTAAACATCCAAACATAATCTGTGTGTTTTTATTGCATCATGATATTACATTGTAAAACTCTGTGTGCATGTGTATAATAGGAACTCTGTGTGTAGTGTCGCAATATTCTATCAATACAATTTTCTCTACTCAACGAAAACAAAATTGGTCTAGTAAATTCATTCTATCTTGCTTTAAATTTCTTCAATATCGATATCGTGGGCTATGAAGTTTCTCCGCGAGTGATCGTCGTTGCAGAAATCGATTAGGATATAATGTTTCAGCGCGTCAATCACACTATAATCGCCAACCTAATGAATTAATTCAAATGACTTTCAGTCATCCTATATCGTATTCCAACATGAATTTTTTATCATTTCGGCTTATGTTGCAAAGAAAATATTTGATCACACATTTTAAAACTCGTAAGTGATTCTATTTTTAATAACTGCACATGATTCATAACAAATTTATACATTTTTCTAAACCCTTTTATAATGTGTCAATTTTCGTCAAATATTTATTTATAACCAAGCAAACATCGGATCCTAAAATTCAATTTCATCCTATTTTTCTCTCCTGTTTGTTCAGATATAAACTATTAAAATACGTAAAATCTTATGTACGAAATTATATTTTCGTAACAAACATCGACGGCACTAGGAGAAAATAAATATTTATTACATTTATATACATAAATATATAGGCCTATAGTTTACACAAACACGTAAATAAACTCTGATATTAAAAGAGTAAAAATTTTTAAATCTTGAAATTGATCCACGACACTTGTGTAAAAAGCAATTTAAAGAATTTCATTGAGTTTAGAAACGTATAGAAAAAAGTGTTTCCAGGTATTTCTGGTCTCAAAAGTGTGTCCACTGGAATTCTTCAACGGGTTAAAAAAAAAGAATAATAAATTCTTCTAGTGCTATTTACTCAAGGCCAGTGTATCAATGCACATTCCCCGAGGGATGTTGAAAGTTTCAGTCGAGAATAATACGTCGAAGCGTTTCTTTCACGGAAAGCAATGGTTTGAAATTTCTCAAGCAAACAGTTCGGTAACGTCGTGGGAATAACTTTATTTGAGTACATTCAACCGTTAGAAATCCAGAGGAAAAGTTTTCACCAGCTAAGATTTTCACCTCAAGAACTGATCAGTTTTTTCCCCCCATTCAAATTCGTGTTTAAACATGTTAAATTCAAACATCAAACATTATTAGTTTGTTTTAGTTTCGAATATTTCGAAGAAAGGGAATGATAACCTTTGGAGAGAGCGCTCTCCATTTTTCTCTCAGCCGTTAAAATATTCAAGTACTGCATTAAAATTATAATCTTTGGATTTCTCTCCCAAGAAACTCGATGAAAGTTTCGTGGAATTTTCTGTCTTTGATATAATCACGAGTATGAATCCTTCTTTAGTTTTTTTTTCCTTCCAATTTCCTGAAAACGAGGGATTTTTGCTCGTTGAACGGGGAAATGAACTTATCTTAAGAAGCCATTGGAAATCGAATCCGGATGTGTTTTAAAAGAGAAAAAAAAAACAACACACACAGAGTAGAGTTGAGTTTTATTTTAGGAAAACAACTCCTTTTGTTCTTTTTGTTTTTCCTAATAATAGCTTGACCGTCATTGCATGAAGAATCGGGTCATCATACTCTATACTAGAGGTGCACAACCTTTTCAGTCCACCGGTCAGATACGCGTTATTTTGCCGCTCCTGGGCCAGAAACCTGTATGTATAAGGATGACCCCATGATTTTTACACTGGATATTCCAGTGTCGATTTTGGCCTAACAAGAGCCGGTTGTAATACCATATCATATGATAATGATGGAACGAGAAAAGAGCAGATTTCACAGAGAGGCCACCTGGGGGTTCTCAAGGATGGAACCAAAGAGTCGGCCAAGGAGTCCATTAGTCGGCCTCCAAAAGGGGGAGGGGGCTGACAGGGCTCCAACCCGGAAGCCTGAGATGATTCCCACTCATAATTTTTTATTTTTCAAACTAGAAATTCATAGTAGATGATGGGTTCGTGAACAGCGTGACTTGAGATCCCAGACTAAGGTTCCTACTGCAGGACATAGAGCAAATGGGTCCGGTGCCGTGCCTGGATGGGACTCGTGTTCAAATGACCCTGGGTGTCTCGTAAACTATACATAAACAATCAATCATATATTGCTGTCCCGCCCCTATAGGCATACAGCGGGTAAATCATACATAATTCTGCAATCCAAGAATCCTCACTTTTAGCGGATAAAAATTTCCGAAAAACATCCTTTTTACAACTTATTATATCCTGACGAATCGGAAAATTGAATTTATGAACAAGCTCTTTTGATTCAAAAATTCGAATTTTATACAGAAGCGTGTGCGGACGAGCGCGTGTGTATGTCATGGATTGCAACCATCACCAGAAGAAAAGCTCCCTTACAAGGGGACTCTGACATACTCTTCAACTGAAATAATCATGATGGTAATCCATCATTGAATCATAGGAGGTGTCCATCCGAGTTGTGGGTGAATATTTTGTGAGTACGAAATCAGGCATCCATCCTCAATGGTTTAAGTGAGCACCAAACCCCTTCCTAAAGGTAGACATGGCACAGAGATCCGGAATAAACCTTATTTTTTTACACTATAAAGAAGGCCCATCAAATATCTCAGTCTAGATTGTGGGGGCCACTTTAATCACCGATATGCTCGCGGGGAAAAGGAAAATTCTATTCCTACATGAAATGTGGCTTCTTAAATTTTTTTCAGGTAATGGGTGAATTCTTTTTTATTTCACCTGCACTGTGACCTGTTGTTTTAATGAAAAAATTTCCCACTATATCCGTCTTTCAAATTAAGAAATTCTCCTTTTTCATATATTATCAGAAAACATGAACATCATACGAAATATGTACATGTACAAAGAAAAACAAACGTAAAGCGAACAATATAATCGTACACATAAGGAGATGGAAATGACACATAAACTGAGATATTTGCAAAAAATGTATTTTTTCAAACGTAATATTGCACAAAAAGCGATGACTCAAAAATCTTTAAAAAAATTTCTACTTTTGCAATTTCATATTTAAAATTCTTATATAATTTTCGCTCCCATCCAGAAATAATATACAGGGAGTCTCGTAAGTTCGAATTCGGTCATTATCTCACCAACCGTTCGTCGTAGAGGTGTGGTTCTAGTGAAAAAAAAAAATGCTCAAAATGTGTTCAGGAATCACTCTGTACCAGTTTCGTTAGTAAAAATAGTGTCACAAAAACTATAGAAATTTCAATTTTTTTACGGTTCCACCTGTCCTCTAACTTCCAGTTAGGAAGTTGTTGCCCTGTCTCACCTGAGGCCAACAAAAAAGATTCCATGTATGTTTCTAAGTGCAATATTCGCTGAGATATTTCGATTGAAAAATCGGATAAAAGTTGGAAAAGCACCATAAATGAGAGAAAGAAGTTTATGCTGTTATCCCCAACTTTTCTTTGCTAATTAAATTCAAATATCTCAGTGAATATCGCACTTAGAAACGTGGAATTTTTTGGTGGCCGAAAAGAAGACAGCGCAACAACTTTTTGATTGAAAGTCAGAGGACAATTGGACAGTATAAAATATATATATATATATTTTTTTTTTATTTTGTGACACTCTGCACACTGTGAGTACTAATCGTTATAACGGGATTCGACTGTACAAATAAAAAATAAAGGACACAGCAGGCAAAATGCCCAATGAGGTGGCTGAGAAATATATGCCCGTAACAAGTATGGATGTCATATACAGTCGAATCCTGTTTTAACGAATACCGTTATAGCGAAAAATCTCGTTTTAAGGAATACCGTTATAGTGAAAAATCTCGTTTTGACGAACACTTTTGAAATCCCCCAGATACGTTTGCATAGGAACAGTGCAAAAATCCTGAAATTCCCTTATGGCGAAATTTCGTTATAACGAATTGACGTAGCCGGTCTCTTATAATGGGATTCGGCTGTATTACTAAAATTTTAAGTTCTTTTTTGCATTGAATAGTGCTTGGCCGTGACCTATACAAGAGGATGCGGTGGCAAAAAAGACAATTGATGTTACAAGAAAATCCCGAAATTGCGGTACAATCTACAATATTTGGTGGGAGGTTGTTCTAGTCGGTAAAGGTTGTTGGGAAGAAACTAAATTTATGACAATCTAGAGAAGCAAAGATGGGTTGCAGTTTTTGGGAACAGAAAAATGTAAGGGTTCAATTAGAATGTTGGAAGCATCGATTTATAAAAAGAAAAGAGAACTGCAGGAAACATTTTTGTTTCCCTTGTTTCCATCTACGGAATGCTCCTTAAAGAGAAAAAATTCATAAAAATTGAAGCAATTAGTATATTTGAATGCGGTTTGGCGAAAAAGTTATAGAAAAGTTATTTCATTTCTCATGAAGATGAATTTTTGTTTATTTTTCTCAAGGTGAACGACGAATAACGCAGCTTATTTTCTGAATTTTCCTCTTACCCTAGCGCTTACATAAGGTTTTCATCGTGAAGTTATTTTACCTCGGCCACGAGTTGCCGGCTGAAAGTTTTATGAACGTTTCATGACATTGAAGACGTTGAAGAAAAGAAGAGGTCCAATCACACTCCCGAATCGCTTCCATGCAGCGCTGTCTATCGACATAAATTTGAACTAAATCTTTTTCCCGTAACAAAAAAAAAAAGAAACAGTTCGTGAGAGTGACTTTTTCGTGAACTGCATCCAAAATTTTCCAAATTCTCCAATTTTTATAAACTGAATTCTTTTGGTTTAGAAGAAAATGTTTAGTTCACATTTTTGGTGATAGAAGGTGCTGCACGCTGCACGGAAGCATATCACTGGAAATATGCAAATCAGAGTCCTATAAAATGCTAGGCTGTACGATTAACAGCTCATTTCTGAATTTCCCCCGTTACTCGTGCCCACATAAGATTTTCATTTTGATGTTGACCATTGGTGGATAAAGCACTATTGGTGAAAGTGTTTTACCTCAGCCACGAATCACCGGCTGAAGTTTTATGAACGTTTCGAATACAGGAGAGATTGACGTAATAAATTTACATAGAATTCTGTGATTTGCTTTCCTGCAGTGCCCTCTTATTGACGAAAAATTCTTTTTTTTTCCTGCACCACAAAAAGTCTCCCTTCGCGTCAATGACTTTTCCGCAAACCGCATTCAAGTATACCAATTCCTTTAAATTTCATGAATTTTTAAACCCTTTACGAATTAGTGGGACACTGTACGTACATCGCGGGCTAAACGTAAATGGATGTGAGTCAGCGAATAGGGTCAAGGAATGAGTTCTCAGAGCACCCCTTCAGCCTTTCAGACATTGCGGGCCAAAAAAAAAGAAATTCCATGAACCCTGGGGGCCAACAAGTCGCACTGAGGAATCTAGATTCATACAGTGATGAATAAACGGGTGGGCTAATGAGACTCAGGGCTCCGAGTGAAACAAAGGCCCCTATGATATTGTAGAATTTTATTCGCACACACTGATATTATTTTTTCATTGAAAATAGGAATTTCATTAATTCCTCATTTTCTTCAACAAATATTAATTTTCATCAATTCTGAAGTATTTTTCATTAATTATGAATTTATATGAATTGCGAAATAGCTTTTTTTTCCCACTACATCTGAAATTGTTTCAGACGTGGACATGGACTTGGTTGAAGGGGGTGCATAGAAGAGCTGCGCGTGTCCTTGTTGGCACACGGGACTTGAGTTATGAAGAGGGTGTTCATTTTTTTAAATACGCTTACAATGGGAAAACGCAGGTGTCGGGGGGATATGATCGACGAATGAATTATTAATTCATCAATCGAAATCAATGAATTATTAATACGCCATCACACAATCGACTGCTTTTACAAGGGGACGCCAGTACCGATTGGGAAAGGATAATTCTAGGTTGTGGTGTCGCAAGGAGTTTTTCTCTAATAGCGTTGTTAATAAATGGAATAGCTTACCACCGGAGGTTTTAAATTCCAACACAATTGACACGTTTAAAAAGAATTACGATAAACATGTTGGGGGAAATCAAGAAGCTATACATACTTAGAATAAGACAGCCATAAATATTTTTTATGGTCAATGTATTATATTTTATCATGTATACGGGGTGATTCAAAAAACTTTTAGGGGAGGTAAAAACACAAAACACAAAACATGTAGGAATGTACGACCGGAAACCCCAACATGATCAGTTGGGGGATAAACGATGGTGCAGAAATGACAAGCCAATAATGGGCGGAAAAACTTTTTATTGAGCGGTACCTTAAACGAGGACGGTATGTGTACACGTTAAGTTTCACAACAAGTGCTCAACGTTGTTACCATCCACAGTTATGCACAAAAAAAAACTGTTTTGTTTTGTGTTTTCTACCTCCCCTAAAGGTTTGTTGTTGAGTTTTGAATTACCCTGTATATAGTCTTTAGTTTTTATAATTACATTTTTTTTATACAAAAATTGCCACGTTTTTAAGACAAATAAATTACATCATCATTTGTTCATCGAGCACTAAAACTTTGCAGTGATTCAGCCTCCCTCCAGAATGAACTCAATATCCTTCGTGACATCGCTTCTAATCGGGGTTTTTCACCTTTTATCATCGACAAGGTCCTCAGAAAAATGACCCAGACATGCACCACGAACCTGCTCCCAGCTGACTCAAAACAGTTTTCTAATACCGTTGTTCTTCCATTCGTTTCTTCAAGTTTCATGATCTCTTCTATCTTCAAGAAATTTGACTTCCATACAATATTCCAGCCAACAAATATACTCACCTTTTCCCATCTGAAAGATCCTATCTCACCCTCCAAAGAATCTGGTATCTACTTCATCCCATGCAAGAATTGTGAAAATGGATATATTGGCCAAACTAGAAGAAATCTAAATATTCGAGTTCTCGAACACCGAAAGCATGTTGAGAAGGGACGGACGGATAATTCGGCTATTGCCCAACACTGCTGGCAACATTCACATCATTTTGATTTTGACAAAGCATTTGTTTTTAAAAAAGCAACACACAATTCGGAATTGAATTTTCTCGAGGGATACTTCATCAGAACATGCCAGAATTTCCTCGTTAATGATGGAAGAAACACACCACCTATTTCGTCAGCTTGGACAGGCTTTATTAACCTCAGTCGTGAAAAAACTTTCAACACTTTACAACAGATGGCTCCCCAATTCGCATCCAAAGACCACTCGGACGCAGCAAAGTCCTAGCAAAGTTATAGTGCCGGACTCGTGATGCGAGGATCCGGGTTCGAACCCCACAGTGGTGGTCGGCTGAAGTTGGTTTTCTGTGGTTCCCAACTTCAAGGCGCAAATGCGAGCCGATCTCCCCGTTAAAAAGTCTCGCCACAGAGAGCAACAGTCCTACAACGGTAAATCATTCAACCATAACACACTTCACTCATAGTTAGAAAAACTGGGGACAGATGACAGCACTACACATAACAAGCATTACACAGAAACAAACTTTACGTCAGGTTGCACTACACGTACACGCACATTCCCGCATGTACCGATTCGTTGGGGGGTTCGCGGGGGGGGGGGGGTGCATGTGTGGTGTAGCAGTAGTAGGTAGGGCCTCCAAAAAATGGCTCGGGGATCCATGATGTTCTTAAGTCAGCCACCTCGTTGGGCAATTTGCCTGTTGTGGCGTTGTATTTGTGTTTGTGTATAAATACAAAGGCGAACTCTTCGGACGACCAGACGTAAACATCACTCTTCATTCGTGTGAGTTCTGACCACGAGGTCCTGATGACGGCTCTCCATTGAAGAGCCGAAACGCGTCGACCATTCGACCAGTGTAATTTATTTGTCTTAAAAACGTGGCAATTTTTGTATAAATTAAAACCAGGCAAAGTTACTCATTTTTTGTGATAATTACATTTTTAATTGGTTTGCTGTATTTTAGAAATGCATGACATCCATATTTGTTATGGGCGTCTTTTTCCTCAGCCACCTCGTCGGGGATTTTGCCTGTTGTAACCTTGCATTTGTATTTGTATTTCTTTCAAAAATTTTGAAATAATTTCTCTCATTAATTATGGAACCATTTCTCATTGATTTCGAAATTATTTCCCTTATTTACTTCTGAAATGTTTTCTAAAAGTGAATTTGAGAATACTTTCGCCAACTCTAGAATACATTTTTTTCATTGAGTTTTTTTTTTCAGCGTTTCTATAAATTTATATTACTGGTTGAGAGCACTTGGATGGTAAAAGAGATTTCAATAAATTGGTATTTGAATTATTTTTTATATCACTTGATTATTTCTTTCAGTTTCTTCATTTTGACATCATACACGTGCGTTATGTTCAAGCGTATCTCATCAGACACATGTCTTTACTCATTCTCATGAAGCCGTGGGCTTATTTTTGAGATAATCAAATAAATAACATAAATAATCTAAATATCAATTTGTGGAAAATCCCTTATCATCAAGGTACTCTTAGCCAATTACCTAAATTGCAGCTCACGATATCGCTTTTATCTTACTGAATTTCCACGACATTCAGCTGGAATTTTTATGTAAGTTGCACTATATATGTCTGGCAACCTATATAATATAAAAAATAAAATCGATATTTTTTCTGTGCGTGCGTGATTAAAATTCATTTACTAAAAATACTCATGTCTCATTGAATTGTCACACACACGCACACACATTTTAAATTCTTACACAGAGTTTCGCATGTGTAGTGCCAATTTTTGCAAGTTTCATAAAAATTAAAAACTCCGCATGTTATAAGCGAAAAACACGCGATGAAAATTGGAATTTTTATAGAAAACATTTACATCTTCGTGAATAAACTGCTATTTTCACAAAAATGCACACAAGTATTGCATAAAGTTAGTATAATAATTTGTGAAAGTTACTAATCATTTGTAGGTTTTAATCATACAGGATCGATCGGAAATCTTTTTTTCTCATTTTATATTTTGTCGGTCTCCTAAATGCACTCATGACTAAATTTTCACTGGGAATTGTGAGTACAAGCTTAAAGCTCACTTGCCCAAATTTCAGAACTATTTGTCCAATATGTTTCTCTAAATTCGAGAAAATGTCGAAACTCCAAAAAGGACACAGACTTTTAGCAACATAGTGCTCATAACAGAGCAGTCTTTAAGGCCGGGATTACACTATAAAAGTTTTCTAAAAGTTCGTTTATAAAACTTGAAAAATGCAACCAATAGGCTGATCAGTTAAATTCGCTCGAATGTAGCTGATGTGTTTATTGGTTACATTTTTCAAGTTTTATAAAATAATTTTTATCAAAGTTTTATAGTGTAATACCAGCCTAAGAAACACTGCTCTGAAGAAAACTAGGATTTACGTTGTGATACAGTAGAAATATCATCAGCAGCAGCAATCACGGATAATACCGCGCAAATATTTTCAGTACCTACCGAAACGGGAATTCCAAGCAAAATATTCTTTCATAAAGAGCGAGCATTCAATATTGAACCTAGATAGAATTCATGGGTTGTGACCATCTGGTTGGAAAACTCTGATAACAATATCCATCCTCAAAAACACATAAATGTATGGTTGAATAACTTGGTATTGACAGCAGTTGTAAAACGATCTTTACACATGTATAAAAGTTCACGGTAATTTTATCAGTTCAACATGGAAATCGATGGGTATTTTTTACCTTTAAAGTCTTTATTTATTTATTTTTTATATGAACATTTATTTCCACCAGAATTCATTTTTCGTCATGGTGAATAGTTTTCCACAAAGAAGACACTTGAAAAATCTTACGGGTGAATATATCTAAAAGTTTTTGAATACCCTATAAACACACCTGCGCACGTTTGGAAAAAGGAGACATTCCTCAATAGATCTTCCATAATCGATTACTCTATGTCTCAGATAAGAATCTATATTACCAGCCAAATGACGTTAAAAAAATAAAACATGCACATATTGTACGGTACATGCGGTATAGATTTCGTATATAACATAAAATTTCCTAGTAAACTGAATTGAGGAGAAAAACCAATTTACGATATCTTGGACGTGTAATTTAAGGAAAATACAATTTCACATGAACTTATTTATGTTGTCGAAATCGTTTTTTTACATGTTTTGTTCGCCGCCCAAACCGTGTATTTTCTTTTCTTCACATTGAAAGACGCTTCTCTTTCTTTCATCGATACTTTAGTTTCTACATACTGGATAGCCTTTGGTCATCTTTTTCCGATGCTTTTGCTACAGAGGAAAAATAATTCGCGCGAGGCTATACGAAACGTAAAGTAAACAGGTATGGACGATGGCTACGGCAAAGCCAATAGACGTTTGCCATGAAATTCTCATGCGCATATAATGTATCAAGTTTGATGGAATTCCTGAATTCCGTCAAACCATCATTCCTGGATTCCCATCTCTCTATACGGTTTATTTCCAGGGAATTTTTCTGGCGTACAATGTCCACTTTTGATTACCATATATAGTGTTTGGCAAAGCTTTTCTAATAGAAAAATATTAAGATGAGATTTCACGGTCAGAAATTGATATTGAGCGTTTTCTGAATCCATTCAAATTCTAGAATCTTAGAAGAATAGGAACTGGAAGCGCGCACAGGGCAAAGGGAGCCCGTGATCCTACCCCCTTAAGACGATCAAAAATAAAAATTATTTACAAATATCTTCGTAAAAACCCTGGAATATCAAAACTCAAATGTCTTTATATGCTATATTTATCTTTTAAGCGGCATTGACGTGATTTCTCGTCTTCTTAAAAACCTTCCATTTTAGCAATGGAGTGATAATTTGAAGAGCTGATTCGTGGATGTAACTCATTTTCCCATTCTTCTTACATTGCACCTGTTGAAAATCGGGAGAAAACCTGCATCATAAAAAAAAAGACATTTTACGAAGGGGTTCAGTTATTTCTGCCATTCCGGTTAAAGGGTTGAACAATTTTTGTCAATTTTATCCATTATTTTCCATTGTCCATTTTTTGTTTGAGACGCTTGTTTTAATTTATATTTTAGCGGTGGGAATTTGTTGTACCTAAATTTTGAACTGATTGCTACAAAAGTTACAAACTCAATAAAAATATTTGAATTTTTTGATTAATAATAATTAATATCAAAAATAGTATTTTTAATTCAATAAAACTTTTTTCCCCAAAAAGTTTTCCATTCACATTTCATTCGTGTTATCACAAAATGTTTATATTTATTTATTTTTTTGAGAAAGCTAAATAATAGAGTTTTGGCGTATAATGGGTGAAAATGCTTTTTGGAGGTCAGTGACTAAAATTTCCCTGTAAGAGATTCCTGATATTCGGAGGCATAGAAGCATTACAATTACGAATCAGTTTTAAATTGTTTTTGGACATTATTTACTCTCGTGGGTACAAATGGCAGGAATACTTGCAATAATAATTTCATTAATATTTTTAATTTATTAATATTCCGTTCTTTAAGAAATATGATAAACACGTTGGTATTAAATCGAGAAACTATCCATACTTAAAATAAGACAACCATAAATATTTTTTATGAGTATTGTATCATATTTTATCACGTACATATGTATTTTCTAGTTCTTGCGATTGCATTTTCAATTGGGTTGCTGTAGTTTAGAAGAATATGACATCCATATTTGTTATGGGCATCTCTTTATCAGCCACCTCGTTGGGCATTTTGCCTGTTATGGCCTTGTTTTCGTATTTATAAATTTCTACAAACACTCATTAAAACTTATTCAATTTGTTAAAACTGTAATATGAGATTGAAAAAACACGCGTTTTAACAAATTTTAAATAAAAAAAAATTACGTTTAATATGTTTGGTTAATTTTAAAAAAACGTTTTAAAATTAACCAAATTTTTCTTTTTTAGAAAAACCCCAAAAATTAGTTCAAACTAATCAAGTAAAAGTCCATATAGATCAGAGCTGAGAAAATCCCAGGTTATGACTAAAATTGGTAACAAAATAACATTGGTACCTAAAACTTCCTTCGTGTAGTTATTAAGTTGCACGCTGAGGGCAACACAAAACCTTTGGACTTTATAGCAGCATATCTGCCAACATGAAAGAGGGTCACTATGCCTTGAAAAAGTCAAAAGGAGCATTATTTTGGACCTTTTTCATTTAGTTAAAAGGTTGTTTTTGGCAACTAGATTTTTTTATGATTTGTCCAGCCCTGATATACGTAGATAATATACTTTTTTTTCAGATCCGGTATTGCTATGTACCAGGTAATTTTCTTTTAAAATCTTTGATGCCTTTGAACTTGGGATGTATGAAGAGACTACCGTCTGGAAGAAAAAAAATTCTATATCGTCCCCCCCCCCCCTCATGCTAGAAGCGCGAATGTGCAAAATTTCACTTTTATTTTATCTGCTGGGTTGACTACCTCGTTTTGCTATCCAAGTTTTGCCGGAAACGTAAATGCGTATCCCTATCGAAACACGTTATAAAACATTATAGGAAAATAACTTCCATAGAATAACATGGGTGGAGTAGACATTCACAAACGCCATTTCCCTAATTCCTTTTTTTCCCAAAGACATTGAACATTCATGCTTCTAGCATGAGGGGTACGATACATGTTTGTAAAATTAAAGTAAAATGTATCAGTAAAAGTAGAGTGATTCAGTTGTGAAAAATTTTTCCTCCTCAAAATTAAAACTGGGAAAAATATAAAAATTTAAATTCTTATACGGCTGGCCCTAAATCAGAATAAATTCAATTAATAAAATTTTTGCTCCTGTTTATTCTTATGGGAGAAATTTACCTTGTTATATTTCCGTGAAAATAATTCATCGAAATATCAACAGTTGAAATTTTCGACTTTAAAAATTTTTTACGTGATAAAATGACCAAGATTGTCGTAGAAAGTAGAAAAAAAATCAAAAATTGCATTAAAATCGATATCTCGACTAATTTCCATACAAATATTAATATTTAACAAGTAAATTTGTTTTTCTTTTTTTTGGTAGATTCTTTAGAGCAGGGGTCTTCAACCTTTCAGACACACGGCCGGTTGAATCAAAACTTCTCGCGAAGCCCGCGGGCAACCAACTTGAAATTAGCGACATCTTAATAAAAAAAAGACGAATTGGGCACCGAGTCGAACATGGACGAAAATAATTCAAAAGACTTTTATTTCATCTCTTCATTAGTTATTTCTTTTACTAATTATCAATTTTTATTAGCTTTGAAACATTTTTTCGCAGTTTATTATTTTTATAAGTTTTGATGAGTTTTTGATTAATTACTGATTAAACTAATTAATTCTGAGATAATTTTAATTATTAATTCTGAGATAATTTTAATTATTTATTCTTTCATTTTAATTATTTATTCTTTCATTTTAATTATTTATTCTTTCATTTTAATTATTTATTCTTTCATTTTAATTATTTATTCTTTCATTTTAATTATTATTTCTTTAATTATTTATTCCGGTAATTCGGAAATTATTTTTCTTTTCAATACATCTCTAAATACTTTTTTTCAATAATTATGCAATTATTATTTTATTGATTGTGGAATTATTTTTATCAGAAATTATAAATCAATTAAAGAAATAATTTTGTAAGTTTTTTTTTTTGTCACTAATTCTGAAATTATTTCTTTCAATACTCATTTACATTCTAAAATTATTCCTTTCAATTACTCTAGAGAATTATTTCTTTCAATTATTCTAGAATAATTCCTTTCATTAATTCCGAAATTATTTTTAGAATTTCACAAATTCTAGAATTAATCGTTTTTCAATGTTTCAACCATTTTCTGAAAATGATCGACGTACCACAACAAAAAAATTGACGTGTTGAAAATCCCTGGTTTAGAGACATTCAAAATTTACTGATTGGCACCTTTTGATTCCGTAACAAAAATCTAATTCCCATATTTCCTGTAATTATTAATTATTTATTTACTACCTAACATCACACCTCAATTTTCTTTTTCTTGCGAATATATTTTCAATATTTTTTTTTGTTCAGAATTTTCATCCTTTTTGAGCAATCTGAAAAACACCACATTATCCTGTAATTAAGTGTTATTTATAATTTAAATTATTTCTTTAAGCTTTTCTCCAATAACATTGATGAAAATAGAGACAATGTCATTTCGGTTTACAAAAATCTTAAAAATGCAGTCATTAAATAATTCATGAGAAAATAAATTTTACGAACAAGAAAAAACCACACACATACACGAGACGTGAACACACTACAACTTCCAGATTTTATTTAAACGAACAACACAATATGTTTTACATTCATTTCAATATAATATATATGCTTCTGATGTATTTCACGAAACTGCACGCCATGCCTATAATATACAGCATTCACACACATTACATTAAGCCGTTTGATACGTAGATCAGAAGGACATAAGTGAGTAAAAACGATGCAAGTAATGGAAAAAAGTAATTCCGATTCATTATTCATTAGGGAGAAAACATTGTCTAAATGGACAAATATTCGATGAGTATGTAAGATAGAAATGTATTGTTCCAAGGGAACGAGCACAATTTTAATCTTTTCTTGCTCCTTCAATACGTTCGATATGAAAACAATTTTAAAAAAAAACACTCAATGGATTTATTAATTTGTAATTTTATGTAATTAATAAATAAAATATCGATACGTAAATCACATGCGTGGGTTTTTTTTTTTATATTTCTTCATGATTATTAATTATTTTTTCCCGAAGCAGGAAACGGCGTTGAACGCGCATTGCTTGAAGTAAGACCTCTTCTTCTGCAGATCGTTGACGTCCATGTTGTTGCGGATCCTGTGCACCATCTGCCGTGCGAACAAATAATTTAGTATTGCGTTGTCCATGGATCCGTCATCTTCCGCCACCTGTAATAATGATTCGAGAGGAAATGAATCCCCTGGAACATGCTTTACATGTGAAAAACATAATGGTTTTCCCGGGTAGAGAAAAATCAAATTGAAATATATCATTTCGACTATGTTAACTCGGAAATGATGCTGAAGCATTCCAGGAACGCCGCAGACAATACAGGGAGTCTACCACTACTACTAAACCACACATGCACTTCGTTCACATTCCTCCGCGGAACTTCTAACGATTTGGCACATGTTGGAATGTGCGTGTATGTGTTGTGAACTTGACGTGAAGCTTGCTTCTGTGTAATGCTTGTTATCAGTTTTTTATCTATGAGTGAAGTGTAATAATTAATTGTTACTCTTGGCTTGTTGCTCTCTCTGTGGCGAGACTTTTTAACAGGGAGATCGGCCCGCATTTACGCCTGGAAGTTAAGAACTACAGAAAACCAACTTCAGCCGACCATCACTGTGGCGACGGTGGAGTTTAAACCCGGCGACTTAGTCACTATGAGCACTCGATTACCACAGCGGCCAATACAAGGTATCTGTAAATGTTTGGTTGGTGTGGTTTCAAGATTTTGCTGTAGGCGTGATATTTGGCGCACATGTGAACGTAAAATTTCAATATTACTTGGAACAAACTGGCGTACTACATACAGGTGCTCGACGTATGCCATTTGAGTGATTCTACAAACATCACCTCTGTAATAATTTCCCTTCATGCTTGATGTAGCATTTCTGTAAAAAATTTTAAGGATGAAGAACACTATAATTTTGAAAAGTAATTTTACTCCTCTCCGAAATTTTACGGGATCTTTCTTCCCCTGTCAGTGAGAAAGAATTCCGAAAAAAATTACCTGAAATTTGAAGTACTTTCACTCCTCAAACGAAATTTGGAGGAGTAAAATTCGATTTCGATGCGCATTGGCGAATACTGATAGGATATAAGTTGTCATACGAAGACATGTAGATTTCACTAGCTTTACGAATTATATTATCGGGGGGGGGGGAAGTGGAAGTATTCATTGGGCCCCCAGGGGGTGGCAAATAATGTGGACAATTATACTGACGATAGTTGACCTACTCAAGGTGTAGATGATCGTTTGTGTGTACGCGAGTATATTTTCTTTCTAACGCTTCTCCAACGCTTGGCATCATCGGAAGTGAACAAGTTATGTTGTATTGAATTCGAAGATCAGTTTCTAGCACAAGTCTAAGATTTTTCAGAGACCGTGAAAGTGTGGCTGAAACATTCTTTCAACTAAAAATGGTCTTGAAAACCTTATCAGTTTCTAATGAGCGTGTTAGATAGAAGAACTTTAAGAGAGAAAAAAACACACCGTCACTTAACCCTGACAGCGGCAATTATGAAATATCTCGGGTTCATAAAATGTTATCATTTCGGCATTGACAAGCCCACATACGGTTTCAAATTTTCTTCTCCTGGTAACATGTTTTTCTCCTCCCCCGTCCACTCAATCAACTGCTAGTGGGCGGACTCAGCTCTTGCTCAAATTTTAATAGCAGAAGTGGAGGGATATTACTTATGTTACAGCATAAGTAACATAAAAACGGTAGATTTTTTCCCTTCTTTGTTTTTATTATTATTATTTTAGATTGTGAGGGAAAGCGTTTATATCAGCTCTAAATCGAAAAAAATATATTTTCCTTGAAAATAGGTGACAATTTCTAGAAGGTTTAGTGATTTCTATTGTGGCAGTTATAATGTAGATCAGGAAAATTTTGAAAACCACTTAAAGGTTAAAATTTGATGTAAATTTTGCGTGTTTAAATTCTTTCAAACAAATTTCATAAGGCGCGTTTCAAAAGTCATCAAAGACAGTAAATGAGACGCCACCAATCAATATTGTACGTAATTAAAAGCATTTAATGCATATGAGAGATGATTTTCCTTTTACTCGCTTAAAACGCTCTCAAACGAGTTTAAAAACTATTGCACTTGGTACATTTACTCATATGATAAAAAAGACACGCCTAACGTTTTGATGTTAGACATTTTCTAGATTTTAAAACTTTCCCGGAAATATTAATGCAAAATCTGTGTAAATTTGGCAAAGATCTTACTTAAGTGATATGTTCAAATATGTCATCAAACAACTTAAACTAATGGATCGAATGAACTTTTCCTTTCGAGAAAAGAATTGTGATGACACACATCAGCGTCATTTTTGGTTAATTGAGACATTACTAATGTGTAAATGCCCGGGAGGAGTATTTTCCCATAATGACTTACATCGAATTCCGACGGGTACATCATTTTCTCCTGTTGGCCGAGGCTCTTTGCTGCAGTGAGGACAGCACTTGTCACCAAGATGGCAATGAGAACGAAGATGCCAATTTTTGAGCTCATGTTTTCTTTGAGTTGGGTTTTTCTTCCGAATTTATATACGAGCTGCTCGATAAACTTCTAGATACTGAAACGAGTAAAACATCAGAAATATATTGCCATATGAAACGACCAACAAGAAATTCATCAGCATTTTGTATTACTTCAAATCATTATCAAGTAATTAACAAAGAAAATTATTAATGAAAATTATAATCAAGATTTACTTTACCCACCCTAATAATAATAATAATAATAAATCTTTATTTGCATATGGGGCCAGACCCATGCAAGGATGGCGTATAATTAAAAAAAGAAAATCACGATTCATTAGTATGCACATAACCAACTCACATAATAACAATTACCCACCCTTGTAGGGCACGTGGGAACTGAAAAAAATTATACAGTTCTCTACCATCAAAATGAGAAAGTTGATGGTACACTAAACCAGTGTAACTATCCAAGCCTAAAGCCGGAATTACACTATAAAAGTTTTAGAAAGTTCTTTTATAAAACTTGAGAAATGCAGCTTGTAAGCGCATCGGTTACATTCGAGCGCATGTCGCTAATAGGTTTATTGGCATTTTTTATACGTTTTGTAACAGATCTTTGATCAAACTTTTGCACCGTAAATCCCGGCCTAAGATTAAATAAGGTTTTTCTTCCTTATAAAAGGGGGCCAAAATAAAACCCTTGTTTACGGTAAGTAACTTTTCGGGCATGTAATATATCGATTCGGGCATCTATTATTCAAAGCTACATGGTCGACCGGACATGTAAATTTTTGGAGATTTTGTTTGCAAAGACGTCATATGGAGCCGTCGTCGGCAAATCACGACGATTGTGACAAATATTAGGATGCAACCGCTTCTTGCTTTGGGAATTAAAATACGGGACAACAAATGGTCACTTGTAAACATTTCTTTAAAATCTCGTACACTCCCGTTTTCAACTAGATTTCTCTAAACCCTAGTTTGTTCACTCTCCATCAGAAATCGTTACGATGACAGCGTAAAAATAAGATGAAATTTTAGTATTTTCTGCATGCTAAACACCGCACACCGTCGGGAATAAAAGCCTCATTATCAGTACATTATTATGTAGAGAAAACAACACGAAGTTTCGACATTAATATGAATTTGCGTCTATACACATTCGATCATCATAAAGTCACGCGATGTAAAAATGTCGAGTAGAAAAATAAGACTAGCGATAAATCTTCATTTACACGGCAATTAACTATGAAATGTGCCGTGAAAATGGAAAAATCTTGTTTAATATGTAATTTGAAAGTTGGATCAAAAAATTAGTTCCCTGATCACTTGGTGAGAAACAAGTAAAAAAAATTCTAAGCGTAACAATATATTTGATATATATTTTTCTCTTTTTTTTCGAGAAAATTTTGCTGGGAAGTTATTTGACAACTGATGCGACAAGGGTTTCGGAGGAGAGAAAAATTTTAAATTTCCTCGGTTGGATATAATGAAAAATGAATTGTGCCGTGGGGGCGTTATATCCATCAAAACATGATCCACACACGTCATGATCTCGTAATTTTAACTGAAATGTAAAGTGGTGGCATATATCTCCAGAAGCAGGGGAAAATGATAAGTATCATTTGGTACGAGGGGGGTTTCTCCGTGAAATTGACGAGAACAAATTTGGAAACTTTCATCTTCAGATGAAAAATATAGTGTTTTTGAGCGTAAAGAAATGAAATTTTTCAGCGTTGAATCTCGTAAAAATTTTAAAATTCTTCAACTTAACCCATTTGTTTTCTGTTCATGGTCATGAAAATTTTGAAAAGTTGTTTAAAAAATGTTTTCAAGTAATTTTCATTAAAATTTTCATTTTTGAGAATTAAAAGATTTCAAAAAAAAATAGAGAGAGTCACACAAGCATTAAAAAAAATTTACAGAGAAATTTAATTATTTATGACTTTTCAAAAATTAAATGTTCACATTTTCATCCTAAATTTTGTTCAGTAATTTTTTTTCATGAAGATGAATAAAAGAAAAAATCGGTTTTTTAAAAGATTTGAATGCGGTTTGCGAAAAAGTTATTCTCACAAAAGGGAACTTTTTCCTTGTACAGAAAAGAAAATTTGTTCAAATTTCTTTCATAGAGGGCGTTGCACGAAAGCAATTCACATAATTTCGACATGAACCTTTCTTTAGTTTCTTGTGTCCGAAACGTTGGTAAAGCTTCAGCCGGTGACTCGTCGCTGAGGTAAAACAACTTCACCAATAGTGCTTTATTCACCAATGTCAAAATCACAATGAAGAATCTTATGTAAGCGTCAATAAAACAGTAAAATTCAAGAATGAGCTAATGTTAGTTGTACACTCCATATTTTATAGGAGTCTGATTTGCATATTTTCAGTTATTTCCCTTCACTTCCAGTGTTTTCTATCGACAAAAGTTCGAACTCAATCTTTTTTCTGTACCAAAGAGATAAAGTTCCCCTTCGTGAGAATAACTTTTTCGCAAACCGCATCCAAGTATAGCAATTCCCACAATGAAATTTTTAAATAATGTACGAATTTATAGGACACCCTGTACAATAAAAAAAAAAATTGACAATTTGGTGAAAAATTTTAAAGAACGATCGAAATATGGCATAAGAAGTTTAAAAAATTTAAACTATACGTGCATTTTTTTAATAGTTTTCCTCTCAATTCTGTGAGTTTGTTTAAGGAAATATCAAATGTAATTTTAAATAAATTTCAAACTTCAATTGTCTTTGAGAAATCAATACCCTTATATATGAGACAAACAACTGAGTATTACCCGGAGAATCCGTCTAAGGGGATTACAGCCAATTATTTTGGTTCCCTCAAAGCATTAGAATATGTTGTTTCATCAACGAGGTGACGCGTGTAGAAATGCATCACCCTGGACGTGATTGAAGTATTTCATTAAATGAGCCTTTGGCCACCAGGTATTTATCACAATGGCGAGTCATCGTTACGTATCTCGCATTTGCTTCATTTAACTGTGACCAAATTTAATGGCGTACCGATGATAGTAGCGTGAGTAATATCCAAACGAGACTTTGATGGACCATGTACGGCAATGAACATAACCAATATCATGCAAATTCGATGATAATGGACATGAAACCATTTAGTATTACACTCTCACTCATCTTTGAAATTACTCTTGATTCCGTAGCCCAATACAATCGATATATTTTTAGTATTTGGGTCAATACAATGTTATTTTCACTGTACAGGGTGTCCCATAATTAAATAGTAGTAGCTATTCGTAAATAGTTTAAAAATTCGTGAAAATTGAAGGAATCGGTGTATTTGAATGTGGTTTGCAAAAAAAGTTATTCTCGTGAAGGGGAATTTTTTTTTCGATACAGAAAATAAAATAGTTCAAATTTTTGTCGACAGAAGGCTCCGGAAAAAAAATTGAATTTTTCAATTCCTAAAAAAATGTGAACCAAACCAATTTTTTGGCACCTTATCTCCTGACCTCTGCTTGTCAAAATGTATCATACGAATTTCGCGTTGCAAAAGTATTTTTCGATTAGCGATCTTACTTTATTTTCACTCTGGTAGAGAAAAATTACCATTATTTACTTAAATTTTTTCATGGTTTCTATTGGTACCTCGTGTTATTAGCACGTTGTGCTTGGATTCGATACTATCGTGAGCACACATCACTCAGGTACAACGTCAAAAAATTCAGTCAAGTGTCAAAGAAACATTAATTATTAGTTTTTGTGGCAGGAATCAATAAGTGAAGAACAACTATTCAATATGAATCTCTCTTTTCCGAATCTTAAAAAATGTTAAAAAGTGTTTTTTAGTTTAGTTTTGAATTAATTTACAAAAGAAATAACGCCAAAATTTAATATTAACTAAAAAGACATTAAACAATAAGTAAAATAATTCATAGAAATCGATTATTAGAGAGTGAAACTTGTTGCCTTGTCTCTCCTGAGGCCAACAAATCAACAAAAAATCATTCCACGTTTCTAAGGGCGATATTCGCAGAGATATTTGAATTCAAAAATCGAGGGAAAGTTGGGGAAAAAAAATCACATAAATATTAACGGACAACGCTTCTTTTTGTGATTTATGCGTTCTTTCAATCTGCTGATTTTTTCGAGACAAAATCTAGATAAAACGCAAAATATAGAACAGGTTTGTGAGTGTTAGTAACAAGGAAGTTTTTTTTCTTCGAAAGCTCTCCGGGTTCCGGGTTTTTTAAGGGTTCCGTGGCGTTTGATCATGCAGAATCCCAAAAAAAAAGCTGTCGCAGAACCTTCAGGGTTCCGCCAAACACCAGTTGGATCGCGTACGCTACCCCTCCTTGAAGCTTGTAAACCTGTTGCTAAGACCCTGTTTATACAAAATTTAGTGACGATCGGATTAAATTGTAGATTTGTGTATAGAGAAAGTACACACCCACACGGAGAAAAAAAAATCAAAATTTTGTACATTTGATTATTCGTACTTGAATAAAATTGATTACTGTTTTTGTTTTGGGGCTGGAGCCTCACAAGTGTGAACTCAGAGCTCTAAAACGTTTTCTATTTTTACCTAAATTAATACATAAAATCATCTTAAAAAAATTCACATGTGGATGAAAATTCACCGAAGATATATATCGATAGTTGAAATTCTTAATTTTTAGAAAATTTTTTTGCGACAGTTCTGTTCTGAATTCCTTTTCTGATTTGGTTGTTTTAGCACTTAAAAGGTAGGGAAAAAAAAATCAAGAATTCCGATTAAGAATTCCGATAATATATCCAAGAATTCCGATAATATATTTTAGCAGAGAGAGTCATGAATGAATTTACATTTTTGGATTACTCCAATGAAAATTTTACGAGCATGAAACCATCAATTCTAAATTTACCTTTTCTGATAATATTTAATGCACATTTTACTTAAATTTCAAAGTCAACCACACATACACTGGTGAAATAAATTAAGAGAATTTGCATATTTTATCGAATTTCATGAAAAGAACTGAACTGAATGTAAAACCACTGCTTCTAGACAAAAATGCAAATCTTGTGCGTCAAATACGTAAGCGTACAGATTTGTGTAGGCGGAGCCAGAAGAGAAACATGCTTTATAAGCGCGCGTAAGTTAAGACGCATTTTGTTCGCTAGCACATCTCAGCGAATTTCCTGGTGTTATCTTGCAGCAATCGGTTAATTTCAAATTGCAACAGTAAAAATGAGTAACCACCAAGGTTTAGATGATGGAATGAGGTGGCGAATTGTGGGGAGACTAGAGGCAGGCCAATCTCAAGTCCAGATTTGTAGAGAGTTCAATTTAACGCCCAGCGTCGCGTGTAACTTATGGAAACAGTTCCAGGATACCGGATCCATCGAGAGAAAGCCTGGGCAAGGTCGTCCAAGAGCCACGACGGCCAGAGAAGATCGCCATTTGTCGATTATAGCGAGGCGTAACAGGAGTGCTATAGCTTCTCAGCTCTCTCGTGACTTGTATGCAGCCACAGGAACCCGTGATCAAGGGTGACTGTTTCCAAAAGACTTCATGAGAGAGGGTTGTTTGCAAGAAGACCTGCTGTTTGCGTCCCACTCACTTCTAGTGACAGGAGAATCCGTTTATCATGGTGCAGAGAGCATAGAGATTGGAGTATGGATCAATGGGCGACCGTTCTCTTCACTGATGAGTCCCGGTTCAGCCTAAGCACCGATTCTCGCCGTACGTTCATATGGAGAGAACCAGGGACCCGCTACCTACCCTCCAATGTCCGCGAAATCGACCATTATGGCGGAGGAGGTTTAATGGTCTGGGCAGGCATCATGTTGGATGGCCGCACACCTCTCCATGTCTTTGAAAGAGGCACTGTGACTGGTGTGAGGTATAGGGATGAGGTCTTGGAGCCCTATGTTCGCCTTTTCATGGGTGCAGTTGGCCCTGAGTTCATTTTAATGAACGATAACGCGAGGCCACATAGAGTTCTTCTGCTCGACGATTTTCTAGAGAGTGAGGATATTCGCCGGATGGATTGGCCAGCCAGATCTCCAGACCTTAACCCTATAGAGCATGTCTGGAATGCTCTGGGGAGGGCAATTTCAACTCGCAACCCCCCTCCGGGAACCATCCAGGGAATGAAAACAGCGTTGCTGAACAAGTGGGATCAATTGCCACAGGAAATGATAAACTGCCTTATTTCAAGTATGAAATCACGCTGCGAGACCTGTATATCTGTAAGAGGGGACCATACCCCCCTATTAACCCATTTTTTTTTGTTTATTCTGCAACCACTGTTTCATACCTTCCGACTCCAACGAGTGTTACGCACGATCATGCGTGTGTATTACAATTATTGAATTTTTATTTGTTTTGTATTGTATCAATGTATATACATATCAAATTTCATTAAAATCGGTGCAGTAGTTCTAGAGATAATTGACCAAGTCTGCAAATTCTCTTAATTTCTTACACCAGTGTACAATTTTCATTCTCCTAAGTTGAATATATTTTAATAATGATCAGTGCGGAGAAATTATATATTTATAAAATTTATTAAACCTCTAATAACATCACACATTCAACGAAATATCATATACCCGTCCATACAAGATTTGTCAAGCAACTTACGAGTGCGTTATTATGTGTGTGTCTCTTTTTACGCTTTCACACAAAAAATAATTCCGGTCAAAAACTCGTAAGTACTCAAAGAAAGTTCCTTAATTGAAGGAATGAGAAATCTTTTGATGTCCCATTTATAAAGCTGAAGAGAATAATTTCTGTATAATTACACCATAAATACGGCGCTTGAGGAAAGTTCGAAATGAATGTACACGAAAAAACTACTTTTGTATAATATCAAATCTAGAAAACATGTCTGTGGATAGCTTTTTTATATAAATACAGGGAAAATAAATTGCCAATGGAAAAAAACTTTAAGAAAACCATAAATATCATCAAACATTCGTATGGACAGTGTAATTAACTTCATGATGTTGTTTACAAGAAATATATATATACATAATGGTGACAACTCGCTGAAGAGCTGCGCCGATAAAGACACCAAAGCGTGAAACAAATTTTGACCGAATTGATGAGGTTTCGCTATTCGCGTGACTTTTATTTTTAATTGAACATCAAACCAACACCATGACTTCTTGAAGCGAGAAATTGGTCTCTATGAGTTTGTTTTCACACAATGGGAAAAAAAATAAATTAAATATTCTTATTTATTCGATGAAAAATACAGAAATGATAGAGACATGGAAATGCGCGTTTATAACTTACTCATAATTTTCAAGAACGTTTGATAAATATGAGTGATTTATTTTTCTCGAATTTTCAGTGATAAGTCATTGAGATACGTATTATATTTTGTATATATTGTGTATACAGGGTGCCCTGTAAGTCCTAATTCGGTCTTTATCACATCAACCGTTTGTCGTAGAGGTATTATTGTTGTAATTTAGAAAATACTCAGAATGTGTTCGGGAATCACTCTGTAGCAGTTTCGAAAGTGAAAATAGAACGTGCCATGAAATAAAAGAAATCTAACCATTTTTAGGACACCTTGTCCTCAAAAACCCAATTAAAAAGTTGTTGCCCTATCTCTCTTGAGTCCAACAAAAAAATTCCATATTTCTAAGTGCAATATTCGTTGAGATAAATTAATTTAAGAATCGGATAAAAGTTTGGAAAGAGAATAGCATAAACTAACAACGCTTCTTTCTCTCGTACGTGCTGTTCTTTTCCAAGTTTTTTCCGCTATTTGAATTTAATTATCTCAGCGAATATTGTACTTAGAAATATGAATTTTTTTACCTCAGGAGAGACAGAGCAACAACTTTCTAGTTGGGTTTTTGAGGACAGGGTGTCCTTCTAAAAAGTTATTTTTTTAATTTAATAACTATACAGCCCTTGCAGCATAAATGACGTATATGAGTTCCCCACACGTTTTTTGGATATTTTTATAATTGGAAGTATGTCTCTAGGATTAACGGTTATCCAATAAAATACGGCAAGGGGAATTATGGAATCGCCCTGTAGAGAGTTTGGGAAAACAAAAAATAAACATTGAAAACGTATTAGGCCGTGGGTTCATTACCAGAAATATCAGGGTGTTTCATTTAAATTCCATTATGACTAGGGCTGGGAATCGATTAAAATTATTAACTAGTTAATCAAAAAACTTTAATCGATGAATCCACTGTTAAATCGAATTTTAATCGAATATTTTGTATAACCATATAATATCAATAAGATGCTATTCATTTCACGCACCTATCCGGCAGATTTAAACAAATACAGGAATAGATTAAAATATTAGGGCTGCCCACTTGAAGCAATTTAATAATCTATACATAATTTTGTCAAAACCCGTAACGTCTTCACCTGGACCTTGTCGTTTTCTTTCTCAAAAATCGATTATTTTATGTTCAGCGATTTCGAAACTAATTTCAACCATCATAATGTTGCTTGCTCTACTCTCAAATGGCTCCTGAAACTGCTCTCATGTACTCTCATGTGGTACATGAGAGAACAGGAGCTGATGCTAACAAGAAAACATGAAAAAGTACTGCTCTCAGTGGAAACGATAAATTTTGGTCTTGTCTTCTAAAACTCCCATCAAATTCAATTTGGAACTGAAATCATCAGTTTTCGTTGAATCGACCTATCGGAAATCAATATTTGATCAAAATATCGATTCAAATATTTGATCAAAAATATCGATTCAAATATTTGATCAAAATATCGATTCAAATATTTGATCAAAATATCGATTCAAATATTCGATCAAAATATCGATTCAAATATGTGATCAAAATATCGATTCAAATATTTGATCAAAATATCGATTCAAATATTTTCTAATATGGCCACCTATCCAAAATGTTATGTATAAGAACGTATTTTGTAAAACATCTAATCGGTTTTTTTTTTTTTTTCAAATCTTTCAAACAAATCAAGTTAATTCACAAAAACTTCTAACAATTTTATTTATTTTCAAATAAAAGAATTTTAATAAAGGGAATTTCAAAATTTTAAAATGAAGGGAAAATATCTAAAAAGAAATATTTTAATCGAATTGATCGCGTCGACCAACTCAACTAAAATTTTTAACTGCAATTAACAATTAACCGATTAACCGGCCCGATTAACCGATTAATCTTACCTCAAATTATAACTCATTTAGCATGCTAATTAGTACATTAAAAATGGGGTTTTCCTAATCGTCGATTTAAACAAAAAAAAAATGCATGTGGTATTCTCACATTCCATAATGTCTTTTGGAAAAAAAAGCATTCAGGTTAAAAGGACAAAAATAATTTTAAATATGATTAAAGGATCCCGTTAAGAAAGAGGGAAAACTACTGAATTAATTTCTTTAATTTAATATTTTTCTCGGAAAAAACTAACTTGATTCATGAAAGAAATGGCAGTTTAAGAATTTCAAAAAGAAAAATTTTATGACTTTAAAAGCATTTGATTCTCAAAGGAAATTGTATGCTTTTTTTTTATTAATTCAAAACGATTCCCAGAGTCAAGATTAAAAAACATGGAATGAGTTTAAATTACACTAATTGCAATTTATCCAGTAAATGCTGTTTATCACATCGTCTTTTGATTTCCTAAAAAAGTTTTTTTCCTTTTTTTTGTGATTTAAGTTTATATATTAATTATTTGTTTTTTACTTCAGATTCTTTCAATTTTTATTGTGAATGGAGGAAAAAAAACACTCATAATTTTTTTTATTATGTCTAAATCCCGATTGAATTTAATCAAATCAGAATTAAAACGAAACAATTTTCTACAAATTTTCTTCTCATAAAATAAAAAGGTATTCCATTAAAAACAGCAAAAATAATCACTTTATCCATATATTTATTAATTGCTCTCACTTTAATAAAATTTAAAAAATTTTAAGTCCGTAATTCTTATACAGTCGAATCCCGTTTTAACGAATATTGTTATAGCGAAAATCTCGTTTTAACGAACACTTTTTCTAATCCCCTCAAATAAGTTTACCCAGGAACAATGCAAAACACCTGGAATTCCTTTATAACGAAGGGATTTCTTCGACCCCTTGGAGTACTTTATAACGGGATTCGACTGTATTTATTTCTAATATCTTTACCTCGATAAAATTTATTGTGAATTTTTTGAAAAATTTTCGACCGAAAAAAAATATCATTCGAAAAACTATAAAAAACGTCAAAATAATTATTTACAAAGAGTAATTTTTTGAGAAAAATAGAAAATTAAAGTTTTCACTTTCCAGCATAATTTTTTTTTCGTTAATACTACAACAGTGAGGATCATAATTTCGAAGAATATTTTGCGGAAAAGAACAAAAAAAAATTTATAAATAAATACAATGTCTCTATTTTAAGTATAGAAATCCAATTTCCTGATAAGAAATTTTTGCAGTTTTGAAGAAGAAGCAAAACAAAAACAAAAAAAATTACTTTGTACGTACTTTCAATGGTTTAAAAATGCATTTTACTTTATTTTTTGCTCTTAATATTTTACCACGTACTAATTTCTTTCTCCCGAAAAAAAAAATTCGCCATTACTTTCAAGAGAAAATAATCTGGAAAAATTGCGTTATAACAAATAAGAAAACAGGGGGTAAAATTTTTGTTTCTGAGTAAAAGAATGAATTTTAGAAGAAAACGCACTAACACACAACGAATTAGAAATTTTTTTTTTCTCCCACTATTTTTAATTACACTTTAAGATGTTTTTAGTCGTTTTTCCCCCTTCCTAATTTATTGTCTTTTTACTACTTTCTTGTTAATGAATTTCATTATGGAAAACATAATGGACAGGGGGGAAAAAATAGTTACTGTTATCATTGTTGCAGAGAAAAAATTGGATTTGTACTTTTGTTTTGGAAATTTATCAAACTTTCGTTTCACAGCTTTATCCTGATGAATGAATTAAAGTGAACATGATTTATATTGATGGTTATTGACAGTATACAGTTTCTAGAATATGAAATTATTTGTTTTCTTTTACACAGTTGAATCCCGTTTTAAAGAATACCGTTATAGCGAAAATCTCGTTTTAACGAGCACTTTCCTGATCCCCTTAGATAAGTTTATACAGTCGAATCCCGTTTTAACACAAACTCCAAGAGACCTGAGAAATCCCTTCGTTATAACGAAATTTCGTTATAAAGGAATTCCAGGTTTTTGCATTGTTCCTATGTATACTTATCTGAGGGGATTAGAAAGGTGTTCGTTAAAACGAGATTTTCGCTGTAACGGTATTCGTTAAAACGAGATTTTCGCTGTAACGGTATTCGTTAAAACGGGATTCGACTGTATGGGAGCAATGCAAAAAAACTGGAATTCCTTTATAATGAAGGGATTTACAAGGTCTGTTGGAGTTCGTTATAACGGGATTCGACTGTAATTGATAATTTTTCGATCGTGTTTGTGGTCATATAGCATTTCATCACAGTGCTGAAGAATATTTTTTAAATAAGGGATCTTTTATTTTCTGCTTTTCGTACACAGGTTGTTCCATAAGTTCATAAATACAGTCGAATCCTGTTAAAACGAACTCCAAGAGACCTGAGAAATCACTTCGTTACAACGAAATTTCGTTAAAAGGAATTCCAGGTCTTCGCATTGTTTCTATATAAACTTATCTAGGTGATTACAAAAGTGTTCGTTGAAACGAGATTTTTTCGCTATAACGGGATTCAACTAATTTTTTTTAACAATTCATAAAAATTATAGGAGTTGGTATTTGAACGCAGGGTCATCTTAAGAGCATCGGGAGGGGGGGGGGGATGAGCACCCCCCGGGGCAAGTGGTTTTTCTGAGACCTCCCTGGAAAATATACAATTTCACTCTCGAAAATTTCAGGGATCTCATTTTCGCGAAGCCTCTCTTCTCTTGGGCCCATGCGTTGAGACGGCACTGATTGAATGGGATTTATGAAAAAGTTATCCTCGCTAAGGGGAACTGTTTTTTTTTGGGGGGGGGGATTTACGGGGGAAATATTTAGTTCAAATTTTCGTCAATAGAGGGCGCTGTGTAAATACAAATCAAGATCGATTGATCAAAACCTTTCTTTTGTGTTCGGTACGTTCTTAAAGCTTCAGGCTCCTAACCAGATCATGCCTCGACGCTCTGTCTCAATGAAGAGATTTTAGCAGAAGACCTGGGCCATGCTGGGAAATGTACATGTATGTGTTGTGAACGAAACGTGAAGCTTGTTTCTGTCTAATGCTTGTTATAGTGCTGCCCTTTTTCATTCCCTGTCTCCCCTGAGGGCAACTAAAAAATAATCCAAGTTTCATTGTGCTATTTAAATTGAAAACCGTAGAGAAGTTGAGAAAGGACAGCATAACTGGGGGGAAGGAGCGTTGTGCCCGCGCGTTAGTTTATTTCATAACTTTTCTCCGATTTTTGAATTCAAATATCTTAGCGAACATTGCATTTGGAAACGTGGAACTTTTTCCTGTTCGTCTCAGGAGATAAAGGGCAACAACTTTCCGATTGAAAGGTAGAGATCAAGGGGACCGCATACAAATTTAGATTTTTTTTTTTATTTTGCGACACTGTATTTTCACTGTCAAAATTGGTACAGGGTAGTTTTTGAAGGCCTTTTGAGCATTTTTAAATTAGAATCATATTTCTACGACTGACGGCTGATGAGATAAAGGCGGCATTAGCGCATTGGAATAGGGGGCAACTTGCTGAATTGGATAGAATCATGGTTAAGAGATAGGTCGCAACGAGTTATGGTGAACGGGGAATTCTCTGGTTGGACAGACGTCACAAGTGGAGTTCCTCAGGGAAGTGTCCTTGGCCCCATACTTTTTTCACTTTTTATCGACAAACTCGATCAGGGTATCGATGGAATTACTAACAAATTCGCAGATGATGTGAAGCTAATGGGGGTAATCGGAAATGAAAGCGATAGGGAGTTGCTCCAGACCAACTTAAACAAGATTGCAGCATGGGCAAATGAATGGAGCATGACGTTTAGCGTAGATAAGTGCATGGTCGCTCATTTTGGTTCGAACAACCCACGGTTCTCTTACGAGTTGAATGGTGTCACTATCCCGGATGCAACTAGAGTCACCGATTTGGGAATTCTCATTGACGAGCGACTTAAGTTTTCTGAACATTGTTCAGCGGTTGTCAAAAAAGCGAATAGAATGCTTGGTCTCATTTTCAAAAAGGTCTCTTCGCGTTCTCCTAAAGTCATTCTTCCTCTTTTTCGAGGCTTAGTTCGTCCTGGACTGGAGTATGCTGTAAGGTTTTGGAGACCATACCTACAGAGGGACATAGACTTGGTTGAAGGGGTGCAGAGAAGAGCTACGCGTGTCCTTATTGGCACACAGGGCTTGAGTTATGAAGAAAGACTTCATTTTTTGAATATGTTTACATTGGATGAACGCAGGTGTCGAGGAGATATGATCGAAGTGTTCAAAATTTTCAATGGGATGGATAGGATGGACCATGAACTTTTAGTACAACGCCAATCGACTGCTTTTACAAGGGGACACCAGTATCGATTGGTGAGGGACAATGCAAGGTTATGGTGTCGCAGGGAATTTTTCTCCAATAGGGTTGTTAATAAATGGAATAGCTTACCCCCGGAGGTAGTAAATTGTAACACAATTGACACGTTTAAAAAGAAATACGATAAACATGTTGGGGTAAATCGAGAAGCTATCCATTCTTAGAATAAGACAACCATAAGTATTCTTTATGGGCATTGTATAATATTTTATCATGTGTATATTGTTTATAATTTGTGTTAATTGCATTTTTAATTGGGTTGCTATATTTTTTGAAATACATGACATCCATATTTTTATGGGCATCTTTTTCTCAGCCACCTCGTTGGGCATTTTGCCTGTTGTGGCGTTGTATTTGTATTTGTATTTTTATTTACAGGACACCCTGCATATTTTTCAATATTCAAACATTCAGTAGTTCATCCCTCAAGACAATGTTTAAGGCAAGCGAAGACATAAAATATGTGACAAAACGAACTGGTATACAAAGCCGGGATTACACTATAAAAGTTTTATAAAATCTCTTTTATAAAACTTTAAACATAAAACCAATAAACTCATAGGTAACATTCGAGCAAATGCAACCATTTATCGTATTGGTTAAATTTTTCAAATTTTATAAATGAACTTTTAGAAAACTTTTATAATGTAATCCCGGCCTTAGACAATTTTCCGCAACAAAAAAAAAAATGTTATTTTCTTTTCTCCTTCAAATAGTAATTATTATTTTATGCCACATTTTATGCTAATGTAATATTGCGTTACTCCTAGATGAAGGAGTGTAGGGCTCTTTACGTTCAACGGTCACGGCCACACAGTATTTCACCTCATTGCTGAGGAATATATTTTAAATAAGGAATCCTTCAGTCACATGAAATTTCTAGAAGAAACGTGTACGTAATTTTCTTCCTTTCTCCACGTGTTTGCTCCAGCAACTCAACAGATGCCATTTCGAATCACGTCGGCGGTGGATGCGTTTCATGTCATGGAAGGAGAGAGAGAGCGAAGGTCTGTTATAGATACTGTATGTATGTATACATACGTCTATTTTGAATTTAAAATCAATGTTTTGGCTTTCGAATTTCAAATGTTGCCATGAGATGAGAGGTAACGTTAGCAAAGTAAGTATAATGCAAGCATTTCCGAAACGTTACTGGTGGAATGCCTTAGTAGCAGAGAAATTCGTAGCTATGATCCTTCCCGTAAATGATAGTTTAATTTTCCATGTCATTGAAGAATGACGGCGCTGTTGTATAAATTAGTTTTTAATAAATAATACGTGACAAAATGGATTTAAGCGGTTTCTCTAGCATCGTGTAATCGTTAAATCATTCATGGTTGGCCCTTATCATAATTGATATATTGGGGTGATGTATTCATTTCAGCCACAAGTTGTCCGGTTTTAGAAGATCGAGGGCATAGAAGTTTTATCATAGGTATAAGGAGGTGATATCAGCAAATCCAAGAGATGGAAATATTGTATTGTGTGGCGTGGCATCGTATTTCTGAGAGATGAGAAATATCATGTTTGCTTCAAGAGCGTTTTGTTCGTATGTGTTTCTTGGCGTAGAAACGTTTCAGGAAATCGGACTGTCCTCTGCATTGCGAGGTAACGTTCGTTGCACGTGTCCAGACCGCAAGAAATGCGGATCTGAATGATGTGCGGTCGTTAACATTGATAGCGATTCACCGCCAGATCTGGAGAGTGTATGGTCCGAACGCCATGAGTGATTACAAGCAGTGTTCTCCAATACGCATCTAGATGCGTGATTCACGTGCATCAAAATTCAATTTCGCTCATCTAGATTTCATTGATGAATAAAAGTAATCCTCAATTAATCCTCTTAAATTTTAGATGATTTGTTTAACAATCAATCGGCAATCCCGAGATTATCTCGTCAAAATTTATCTTCTTTATTTCGTTCACCCCAAAATATCTCGAGTTCTTCACACGCTTTTATTTCCAATGTGGCAGTTATAATGCGGATTAGGAAAATTTTAAAAACCACTCAAATGGTTAAATCGAGTTACTTCTCACTGAAAAAAGAATAAACCCTCACATTTTATAAAAGTTACTCCTTATAACGCAGAAGAGTAGAGAGAAATTGCTCTTCAAAATTATTTTTTCGGGTAACACTGATTGCAAGGTTCGTATAAATGGCTGATATAATAAAACATTATGTTGGAAAAATGTATCATAATATACAGGGTGATTCAGAAAAGACGGGGAAACTTTAAGAGGTGGTTGTACACACAAAATCAAAAAATTTGTGTGTACTACCACCTCTTAAAGTTTCCCCCTCTTTTCTGAATCACCCTGTATACTCTACATCACATCATTAGGGGAAAAACGTTTTTCGTGTTTTTCTGAATTTAGGTAAAGCACACAAAGTAATAGGAATATGATAAGATCTTTAAAAAAGCAAAAATTCAAATTAAATATAAAAAACCAACAACAATAAATAATACTAAAATTCATTAGCAAATTTAGCCTGTTTATCTAAGATGGGTTGGGGAAACCGCATTAAAGCCCTTCTGAGTGTCATAAATGACCTTGACTTATCTGCATCAGTAATTCCCAACGTGGGTGTTAACGTCCCATGGGGGGCGATGGAAATTTCCAGGGGGGTGGTAGAAGCTACGGGTATAACATAGGATTCTATGGGTTAGATTTCATTGTGGGGCAATGTTGGAAAAAATTCCTGAAGGGGGCGAGATGGGACAAAAAAAATTGGCAAACTATGATCTACATCCTTCTCCGAGTGGTCCAAGGCTAATTTCGAGTCTGTCTCATACACAATCGCGGAAAATTTTGTTGACAATTTTCGAAATAGGATTGAAGAGAAAGCAATTTTAACCCATATTATAAACATATTAAAAGTTTCTTTCTTTCCGAGGAGTACTTGAATTTTCAAAAGAATCCCATATATCAGACTATTTTACTACAAGCTCGTTGTAATTTTATTAGGGGAGGCCTAAATCGCTTTTCTAACAGATGCCAATGCTGTGATTATCGTGGGGAAAAACTGATTTCGTACACGTCATTGCAAACTGCAGTCATTTTGCTGGCCAACGTCTCGCAGTTTTTGGCTCTCAGTCATTATCGTTGTGTGATTTTTTCCAATATTTTACAAGATGGAAGAAACTTATTGTTTCAGTTTTTTTCATGTAATCTTAACTACGTTACAACCATGCTAAAACCTGCCATGAAATGAAATACATCAATGGTTCATCTCGCATTTATATTCTGATTTTCTCTCTCTCTCTCTGAGACATTTTTTTTCCTATGCTCTGCATTTTTTAAGCATTTATGTTCTGCATCTATGCGTTCCCCTGTGTTGATGACAACAAACGACAAACAAGTCTTTCTCTTTTGTAATAGCTTTTTTGCACTGTGGGCTCCGGTCTAATGCACAATATAACCGCACATTATTATTACACTTTTGCATTATTATTATAGCCTGTTTATCTGTTATGCTGGAATAAAAATAGCCTACCCCATAACATGTTCTACTAGGTGCTATATGAATTTGTATATATTTTCTTGTTTTCTCATTTGTCTTCCTCATGCTGAATTCTCAATGTGTGCTTCCGTTGCGAGTATATATTTTTGCATTTTAAGTTTGTTGATGATTTTATCTTTAACGTGTAAATTCGATGAATTATTATTATTATTTGCTTTTCTATTAATTTTCATTACTTGTATTTTTGTATTCTTATGTCCGTGTGTTTCCCATCTCTGTAATTGGGCTCAGCCTGTTGAGATGTGTAAATAAATAAACATATGAATTGCAAATTCGAGATATTGAAATTCAAAATACTTCATTTTTGTCACTTTTTACAAATAGCTTTGAAATTATTGTTGTTTTTTAGTGCATCTACTGTCCCAAATACGAATTATCGGTGATAAAATGCATTTCATTATTCTGAAACTTTATTCAAAGTTTTGATTACTTTTTACATATTTATAATAATTGCTACCTAATATTTTGAATAAATTAATTGCGCAACTTCCAACCCTCTTGATATAGGGTGCACAACTCATGCGTACTAGCATTCTGAAAAGGTTTCTAGTTCAAATCGCTTGATACAATACGCGCCAATCTCTATAACGGTTTTTTCCAGCTTCATGTTTCCGTGACTCCATAATATGAACATTTAGTGCTTCAGAAACAAAGTATCAGGAGTAATTATTTTGTAAATCTGCAAAATGAAATTCGATGCAACTCTTTCAGCCATAAAAGTTGGTTTTTCATAATAATAATAATAGTAATTCATATAATGGCCAAGTTCGAATTCTCCTCCGCAGGCGCTTTTGTTGAACTTCTCTCGTTTCGAACCAAACTAAATATTAAATAAATGGATAATATACAGTCATTATATTATCTTTTTTTTTTTCCGCTTCTTCAAATAATATTAGAAGACAGAAATCTCAGCAATTCAAGAGCTAAATTACAGTACAAAGTTAATTAGTTTTTCCCCTCAAGTGATATCTTTTTTCCCAAAAGTAATGTGCACCCCAAAAAATATGGATACATTTTGTTAAATAGAAATTTAGGAATCCGGTTTCCCAAAGTCACTAACAATGACGTTTATCGTGCGTACTAATGACGATTCAGGTATCTTAATATGATGGTAGAGTACATTTTTCTTTCAGCAATGACTCACCGTGAAATCCTATCATTAATATACACACTATTATATGATAATTCTTCTGGAGTATGAAATGATCCCTGTTTCGAAACCGAGATATGCATTGCCATTCATTCCGAAACAAACTCCCACGTCTTGTGGTTCTCATTAAGATCTTTTCTATGCATTTATAAATGGCATTATGTTATCCATTTGTTATACGTGAATGTCTTAGTAACTTGAAGTATCACAAAGTGTCGCATTTACCTCATCCATTGATCAATTTCTGCTCGTTCTTCAAAAGAATTGATAGTTTCGCGGTTGAGTGATGGTTATATATTCGAAATTTTCTGTAAATCTTTCATCAAATTTAAAACTTGTAGCATACGCAGTTTCCCCTTGGCGTATTAGATTTATTATATTCTTATTATATTTATTTTTATGGCGAAGCTCCCGAGTTATAGTGTAAAACAATTTCGTTACGAATGCGGTCCGCAAGCTTGGTGCCCCGACCGGGACATATATTGGAACCAGGGTGGTAGTAGTAGATTTGTCTTAACGAGATCTACCTGTAGACCTCAAAAACATCGATATATTCTGAATTTCTCGTGAAATAATGAACGTTTAAATTATTTCGTTACGCAAGTTTTTGCGAATGCGCCCAGTATCGTCGGATGCTGCAAAAGACGTATTCACGTTAAAAAAAACTTCAAATCGATTTCAGCCGTGTATCATCAAGTGTTCCAGACTCTGCCACGAAGCTGGGCTGGAAGAGATCTCGGAAACGGGATAAGTCCATTGGCAAAGTTCTGACGTTCATTCATTCATTCATTCAGCCGTGTATCATTCAAATTATTAATTGCTGATTTGAATAAAAATTGAAATTACAAAAATATTTCACGCGTTTTTAATGGCGCAGTTCTAATGGATATATCGTGTGTGAGATGAAACGTCAGAGTCAAGAGTATTTTTATTAGAGATTTTGTAAAAATTTATTTTTATAAATATACTCAGAAATGAGTTTTCCGCCGAATAAACTGTCGTAAAATTTGTGTATGGCCCTCTTGTTGAGCCCTGTATATGAAAGAAAGGTTGACTCATAACCTCAGTAAATACTTTGTTGTTTTATCATTTGATATCTCACTGTCATTTACAGGCTGTTGGCATCAAGAAAAAGCAATTTACCTTACGAATTCTATATCTATATAACGTCGAGACCAACGAGAAACGGGACCGAAAGTCCTTTTCCTTAGGAATTACTTTTCCTGTCAAAAGAAGAGCCCGAACTATATTCCGATCGTCTTCATTCCGCTTAGAAACCTTTTCCGACATTGTTTTACTATTATTTTTATCCCTCTGGAAAAAATAGCGTCCCATCTGTGCAGTTTTTTTTAGTGTGTATACGACAGACCCTTCGAGAAATGACAAATCTACGAGATCCTGAGATCAAATATCATAGTTCCAATGTGCGTTGTGCAATGATACTTATCGAATATTTATCAATTGCTTTGAATTTTAATTTACGTCAGTTACATTTCTTTAAATCTATCCTCCACCTATTCAAAGGTCAATTTTCATTACCTTTGAATACGTCTCGATCTTCAAATAGAGACCAAGTAAGTAGTAAGCACTACCATTATTTCATAGAACACATTTGGAAAATCATTTTACTTATATCATACAAAAAGATTCCTCAATACATTTCCAAAAAAAATCACTCACAATATTTATCATCTTTTAAAAAACGTATCAAACAATACTTAACCTCACTCGATGGCATTAAAAATTTGTTTTAATGTTTCCTCTGTTTTACTCATGTAGTTTTTTTTCTTTTATAACGCAATACAAGAATTTATTTGCATGCTGCATCTTGTTTCATTTTTTTTTTTTTCTAACGTACCAAATATTTAAAATTTTATTTCATGCAAAGTGCGAATTTGTTACCAAATCGCACTCCTCTGTTGCCATAAAAAAAAATCCTATTTATTCAATAATATATGTTAACATTTTCTTTTTGTCTATACTAATTTAATTAGCATTTACCAGAATGGGTCATCTTTCTTGACCCCCATGGTAATTTCTACTTCCTCTCTTTTTTCATATTTTTTATTTGCATAATAATAATGATGATAATAACAATAAACTATTTGAATTTGAAAAAAAAAAGGAAGAAAATTCTGTACTCACTAGATGTATTTTTACGCCAGTTGCCTTTAACCCATCAGAATTAGGATAGTTCTGGTAGTTAACTTGTCAGAACTCCTACGGACGACCATAGCTTTAGTGCTAAATGATTTTGGTTGGGTGGGAAATTTTTGTACAAATATACCTGCGTTTTCTCCTTTTACACAACGGATCACTATCGCAATTTCGACCTTCAGCTATTTCTTTATACCCCTAGGGATAGCTCAGGTAATCAATGCATATTAACTTCACAGAAGTTGCTCATCAAATTATGACTGTCAGTGAAGCCCGCGGGCCACCAACTCACATAGTAGTAATAAGCATTGTAAGATTCACATGAACTTGATATCAAGTACAGTCAGTGGCGGGTAGGCTAACGGGAACCTAGTTGAACGAAGTTGGGGAGCGAGCGGCTTGAATTATTGAAGATCCAATGCAAACTTCTCCAGTCTCTGCCCTAAACAGTCAAGGTGAACCCACAGATAACCAAATCCACGTAAATCCCAGACCCTCCTCTTCTATCGTCCCAAACTATTCGTCTCGAAGAGATATTCTATAGCCCAACTCAGATGATACTTAAAATATCCCATATTTCCCAACAGGTAATCTTTGGAGAAATAGCATCTCATCTAACTGAAAAGAATCGCTAGTTAAAAAATGAACGCAACGCAATAAAATGCAACTCTTGTGATGTACATTGCGCTTAGTTTCAAGTTATTAGGTTCTCTTCCGATAGTAAACAAACACGTTTGAAAACTTGCTTGAGTAAATTTATCTATGTGGAAAAACAAATATTTTCTCATAACAGCCGTGATGATGTCAACTAAGCGACACTGACTCTATAGAATCATGGGGGTGGGGGAGGGCATTTTGAAGTAGTTTATCACTGTTCCACTTAGTGGCTATACTTGAAGGCAGAGAAAACTCGGTATTCCATACCACCCGACTATTCCACAATACCCGTACTTCCTATATTAATTTAAAAAAGTTTGTAACGATAAAAGAGGCAGGACTCTCTTCAAATATGAAAATTATATAACGAATTATAAAATATTGTTCGTTCCATGTAAGCCCGCAATTATTTTCACACTGGGCTCTGAGAGTGGTAAGGATGAACTGAACGGGTTTCATTCGATAGATCCTTATATAATTTCTAATAATAGTTTCAGACACTTGAATTTAATTCAGTTCAGCTCCACTTCTGACTCAGGCAAATCCAGAAGCAAAACTTCGACCTTTCCAGCTGAAGTGCCAATCGTTAAACAACCCACACGCGTCTGCTTTCCTCAATCTTCGGTTTGAATACCTGGGACATAATATCAGATGTTTAATAAAGATGTCCCAAGAGGTGCTGGCTATATACCATAACTTTCTTCACCTAAATTGGAATGAATGCAACCTAATGCACTTCAGAACTTCGTATGTGTTGTACCCTTTTGTTCAAGCTTATCCCGATATATACGGAGCACAACATCTTGAAACACTGTCTGCTGCAATTACAGCAAACTTTTGTGAAAGTTATCGACTTTTCCAAACACACACCTATTCAACTGCTACGCATATTTTAGTTGATGAGCGGATGAATAGCTTGAACTACGGGGAAATCATTTATAATGCATTGAAAACTGTGACTGAAAAGACTCTGAAAAGAGTGTGTTCGTTGTTTCTTCTTCGTATTGTTTGTTTAGGCAGGAGGAGCAATTTAATTAATGCGCAACGCGTGAACACACTGTACAGTATCCTGATGAAAAGAGATTTTTCTCACGCCGTGATATTATAAGCTGCATCTGGAATTGAAACTATCGTGCAGATGTGTCCCGAGTGTGCGCATGAAAAGATTCACGTGAGCACACGAGAAAAGATGTTTGATGAGAGAAATAGCTCATCATATTTCTCACTTTGCGCTGCATTCCCGGAGATTTATTCATCTTCTTTGACACATATTTTGTCTTGTATCAAAATATGCAAGAAGACTTCAGATAAAAAAAAATTGATGACATAAACCAAAGTCCTGATAACCATCAACGAATTTTTTTCAAATGTTATGGTATTTGCCCGTTCTGTACATTGCGAAAGTGATGGCATTCGAATTATAACAAGACTCGCATTGCGAGCAAATATTTTAAAACCTACCGAGGGATATCATTATAAGAAATACAGATAACTGGATGCCAAGCGAGTGTAATTGGAAAGTAAAGCCGCATACCTCTGTGGGGGAAACAAACCACCAACCTCACACTTTCCGGGCGCGTGTTCTACCATTAAACTACAGAGAACTGAATTTTCTTTCCTAAAAACACTGTGTTCCTTTGGGCTGAACGGGACTACGCACTATACAGCCTAACTGAGCAACGAAATTAACCTCCAGATGGCGACTTGCGACATAGAACGAAACGATTAACCTCTTCGCTAATTGTACGAAATATAGATGACTGGATACCAAGCGAAGATATCAATTGAACTATATTAAGCGAACTGTATTTCATACAATTAGTGAAGTCGCTCATCGTTTCGTTCTATGTCGCCATCTGGAGGGTAATTTCGTTACGAGCTGTTGCAGAGTTATAGTGCGCAGTCCCGTTCAGCCCAAAGGAACACAGTGTTCTTAGGAACGAAAGTGTCAGTTCTCTGTAGTTTAATGGTAAAACACGCGCCCGGAAAGTGTAAGGTTGGTGGTTCGATTCCGCACAGGGGAATGTGACTTTTTCTTTCCAATTATCTTCGCTTAGTATCCAGTCATAGCGGGCAGCCTCAATTTCTTAACGCAGAGGTTCTCAAACTTTTTCCACCCGTGGTGCCCCTTTTCCCTATTCAATGTTTATCGACGAGCTCAGCCGGCTTCCCCAGAGCTATTTAACAAAGGATATTTTCGAGAAAAGGTTAGAGGTGCACCAGGGTGACGTGACGCACAGTTTGAGAACCCCCTGTCTTAACTTATTCCTATAGTCATTTACATCTACCGAATAGGTGAGTGAAATGAATGGAATATATTTTTAAGTATCTCTATTATTAATATTATATGGTCACAAAAAAAAAAAAAAAAAATTGGATTAATCGATTAAAATTTTTTGATTAACGAATTAAAAATTTTGATCGATTCCTAGCCCTAATTTATATTTATACTACGTATGAGTATATTGAGTATATTATATAATACTTATTTTATATATTTATATATATATTTTTGCAAATTTTCGAACGTCAAGACAATGATATTCATTATAAAATAGCATGACATCATTTTAGTGGAATAAACATTAATTGAAAATAAAGGAAATTTCTCAGTTCATAAAATGATGAAACAAATTTAATTTCCGATTGAGATTCAATCTTATCCAAAACTAAATTTAAAGTTTCATTTTTTTTTAAAAATTGAAACAAATTAAATATTTTTTTAAAATAAATTTTGCAAATTCATGTCAGACGTGACTTTTCAGGCTATTCATGTCAGGATGTCTGTGATTCCCCCTCAACCCTCAACAAATGAGACGGCAACCTCATTTAAATAAGGCTAAATTATATTACTTTGTAATTTATGGCAAAATTCTGAATTATAGTTTCATTTAGCTTGAGTTTCTTAAACGAAAACATTATAAATCACTATTATTGTACATCAAGTAAAATATTAAAGAATGAAAATATTTTTTTCCTTTAGGCCTATAAAAATTCCGTATCAAATCTTTTTTATTTTGTATAATCAGTTGTTATTAATTAATGTCACGAATCCAATTTGCGTCAAAGCATTAATGTTTGCTTATGGCTTTGCGGAAGAAAAGTGAAAGGCTTTAATTCCCTGTCTTGTTTAACAGCGAGTCATTCGCAGTATTACATCCGGCAAAAAAAATGAAATATCTCTGATATGGCAATAACTAATACCTTTCTTTATAGAAAAATTTATGTGGAGAAATTCCCGAATGATCCATACGCAAACAATAGTTTTTTTCTGATAATAATCGAATTTCGGGAAACCAGAAAATGTAAAAATGCAAATTTTTTACGGGGAAATACCTGAAATCGTTTAATGCGCGTGAAATTTGAAAGTGAGCTAAAAAATTGTATTTGGTGGAAATTTTTAATGTTATGAGATTTAAATAAAATTCTCATTCGAAAGTATCTGAGAATGTATCTGTTATGAATTTTGCTAAAAATTTTGCTTTTAAAATAAAGAATTGATAAGAAATTTGTATTGTGTTATTACATAAGGTTTTTTTCTGGGTTTCGCAATTAAATTATGCACATAGAAACTGTGGACTCAATTTTCAGAGGACTTATTTGATAGATTGCAATGCTATTTGTAGGCAAAGAACTCAAAAATTGTTTTTAAGAAGGCATAACCCTTGACCCGCGGACCAAATGTCCAAATGTGGCCCTGAGGGTTATCTGATGTGGCCCGCCCCCTTCACCTTAATTTTGTAAAAATAAACCATGCACCACATTTACAGATTGCTTAAATGACCTGTGGCACAATTCCAGAGCATTTAGGGGGCCCGTGATACATTCACAGATCACTTAAGTGACCCGCGACACAGCTCCAGAACACTTAAGCGATCCGTGGCACATTTAGAGATCCCTTGAGTGACATGTTGGCACAGTTTTAGAGCGCCATTGCTGTTCTACATCACTCAAGTTACCCGCAGCACGTTCTCAGATTACTTTAATGATCCGTGGCACGATTACGGATCACGTTAGTGACGCGGGGCACAGTTGCAGAGCACTTAAGTGGCCCGGACGCATTTCAAATCATTTGGATCCGCGAAATATTTAAAGATCATTATTATACTGGCTCTGTAGCGGACTTATCAACAGGGGTGAAAGTTAGTTCAGATGCCCACAAACTACTGAAAGGTTTTTCCCGTTTTTGGCACACTCGGTAAAGATTCCATTGAGAATATTTCATAATTTTATAAAGGGTGGTTGATGACTCTTTCCTTGTACAGTAGAGCATCTATTATCCGAAATAATCTGGACTGGGGTGTTCGGGTAATTAATTTTGCGGATTACTGATCATTCACGAAAAAAAATTGTTCCAGTATCATAGCAGCACCTCCTAGAGATAAAAGGCCTCCGCACGTTGCTCGTGACGTCAGCAAGTAGTCCATTTTCCCTCAGAATATTCAGGGGGGGGGAATTCCCTGCTCGTGCTAGTATCATCGTTGTGAGGAAAAGAAATGATTGGCTCAGAATTGGCGGTTTCTATGCCCCACATCCAATCACTATGCGGTATTTGTGAGCCAATCAGCAGGATTCTACGCCAAAATAAGAAGAAACTAAACAGGATGCCGTGTTTCAAAATGTGGCAAACTTGCTAGGTAGTCTGAATGACGTCTATGGCAAACACTGCCATAAACGTCAGTTACTTCGGCCTTCTATCTACTATGTGGGACGATTGTACATTGCTGAGTGGTGTTAGAATACCTGTCTGTCCATAATCACCCTTCTGTTGGTGATTGTGGGTTCGAACCCAGATTCTCTCTTTGTATCGAACTTTCTTTTTTTCGATTGTATTATGCAACGAAATCTGTACGAAACGGAACGCCAAAAGAGACTGAAATAATATTTTATTTTAGAAAAGTTTCCATTTTTTTTATAAAGGTACACACACATAAAATCATTATTCACAATGAAGGGATTATTTTCGATTCCGTCGAAGAAAGGTTTTTGTCTCATAGAGATTTCCTTAAAATACGTGACATTGTGGCAGACCTAAATGAGATCAATGACCGTAATTGAATTTCACGCGTATGATACCTAGTTTGGATATTGGCACGGGTTAGCAAAACATAGACTACCTCTACGTAACCTCAAATAGACCTCGTAAACATTTCTCCTGAGAGATTTCTTACGAACTGGTTACATGTTGAAACATGTTGTATGTATATATAGACGGAGAGTTATGCAATATAGCTATAACGTATTTATATTGTCAGAATTATGCTTGTTTCGTGTTATACTTTTGCTGACAACTGTTTTCCATATCTTAAAGGGAAAATGGAAAATACCTAAATTTTCGTGTCGTGTACAAGTAAGTATCGCGTTGGAGGTATTTATGACTGCTCACTGCGGAGAGATTTTTTTCAAATAGGCGACCAAGAGCTCGCTTTAGCACCTTCTGTTGGAGAACAATATAGACTGGTCATTATTATATATTATCACCACATGATATTTTCTCTAAAGGAGAGAGGATTCTTAAACTTTTCGTATTCACGGCATACTTGGGAACGAGATTTTACTATTTTAAATATATATCATGGTACCGATGATTTCGAAGCACTTCGGCATTACCGTAAAAATGTCATGACACTCTATTTGGAAAAAATTGTTCAGTTACTTCATTAAATATAATTTTACAACAAAAATTTTTCACAACACCCTTGACTTTAAATCTGCTGTTACAGAGCGCCAGACCAACATGAGTCCTCGCAGCATCATCCATGGGCGATCATAATCTAATTTTAAAATTTTTTATTTGAGAACCGTTGTCGTCAGTGTTGAATCGAGATTTCCCGTTTTAAAACAAATTTTAATGTATCTTTTTCTTTCGTCACATCAAAAAGTACAGAATTAACTAGTTCTTGTAAAACAATTCAAGCAACAGAATTTAGTGTTAAAGGAGGACGTGGACGGAACTGTATATGTGATATTTAGTATCATCGATTATTAGTATCATCGATGTTTAATAGGTGAAGCAACAAATAAGTCGACGAACTTTCCATACAGATGGTATATGCGCACCACGAAAAATGTTTGCAATGATAATAAAATTCATAAGCAAATTCAATTAATCTCATCACGTAATGATTATCCCGCGAATAATTTCCGATCGCGAATGTGATCAGCAACGCGATACCCATTCATCCAGATTCCCAAAGACAATAATGAGCCCCGCTGTATAACCCATCATTACATGTACGTATCCTACGGCACACAACATGAACATGCTTATCTCTGGGTAGTTATACAGCGTAATGTAAATTTGTACCGGGTAAATCCGGATTCATTGTTATACGAGTAGTTTCTGCAAGAGAACCTTACACAGTAGCGACTCGTGTATTTGTGTGTTGTGCACAAAACAAGTCGGGAACATATATTCGGTAAATCACTACACCAAATACAATCTCTGCTGAGTATAACATTAATTTATCTAGTATTTATAAGAAACAAACCCATTAGATTTCACTCGTGAAGATAATTGCCTGTAAACACGTCATTATTTATTACTTAATCTATAATCGTGTACAAAAGTACGAAACGTTTATTAACTCTAATGGTTAATACTAACAGATGATGCAACTTAGATTATTTACATGAATTATTTGAATAATTTAGCAGCAACATGCTTACTCACTCTCAGCAATACGTCGCGAGGAATCTCCGAATACGTACGGTGAACAGGAAGTATTACTTAAGAGCTTCATCCCATCCTTTACAGAGTTTTGTCTTGAATGGGGTAAATAGTTAAACAAGGACTGAACATGTAGGACGCTTGGTTCACTGACCCTTACATTTTTTTTCCCGTCCGTATACGGCCCGCATGATCCATGTGTAAAACATTACGAATCGACCTTGCTTTTAATCCACCGGGGCCCTTACCTTTCACAAGAAATACTACAATCTCTATCTTTTGTTTACCTATATTGCTCTTTGTTTTCTAATTAACTACTTGGTAATGACGCACAATTTAGACAATTCCGTCTCGATTTATACACGTGCCTATATTTGAATGGATTTAGTGGTGCTGTGTCTTTAGATATAAGCTTCACGAAATTGCACAAAATAAAAATATTGTATGGAAATGTTCTTTTAACAGTTTTTTGTACCTTTTTGACTAATTGAAAAATGGGGTTCTTTTCCAGCAGGATGTTACAGATCTCCACTTCTAGTATCATGGCTTCCCACGTAATGGAGCCGGGCACCTAGGCAGAGATCTTTGGTGGAACCCTTTATAGTGAACTTAACAAATGCATATACCAAGGTCACAAGAGGCAAATTTCCCATCGAGGTGGTTGAAAAAAAGTTGCTCATATAAATAAAAAATATGAAGTCAAATATAACTAAATTACAGCAACCGAAAATAAAAGTATACAAAAACTAAAATTTTTTTTTTCTTTCGTGACAATTATATATTATTAATTATAATTATTAATACCGTATATACTACACTGCCCGTAAGAAAAAGGTTGTGGTTGTCTTACCTCAGTGTGAGTAGGTTCTCGACTTATCCCTGTATGTTTATCGTATTTCTTTTTAAACGTGTCAATTGTGTTAGAATTCACGACTCAAGGAAGTAAGCTATATTCCATTTAGTAACAACCTTATTGGAGAAAAATTCCCTGCGACACCACAACCTGGAGTTGTTCCTTATCAGTCGATACTGGTGTCCCCTTGAAGAAGCAGTAGATTGACGACGTATTATTAATTCATGGTCTATCCTATCCATCTCATAGAAAATTTTAAACACGTCAATCGTGCCCCCCGACACCTGTGTTCTTCCAATGTAAACATGTTAAACAATGAAGTTTCCTCTTCATAAATTCCACATGCCAACAAGACCACTCGTAGCTCTTCTCGGAGCCCCTCAACCAAGTCTGTGTTCTTTCTGTGGATATGGTTTCCAAAACCTTACGGCATATTCCGGTCAAGGACTAAGCCCCGGAAAAGTGGAAGAATCACTTTAAGAGAACACTGAGACCTTTTTAAGAATGAAACCGAGCATTCTGTTCATTTTTTTTTTACCACCGCTAAACAATGGCAGTCAAGTGGTTAGGAAACAAGCTTTCCACTGTGCAGGTATGGGTTCGAATCCCGGTTCGGGCATGGATGTCTACTAACCTAACACTAACAAATTCCCTGGACGGATCGTGCTGATCCCTTGGGAAGATCACGTTATTAAATATATATATATATATATATCCCAGTTGCACATCCGTATATAATAATAACATATCATTCACAACTCGTAAGTGAAACGGGGATTGTTCGAACCAAAATGAACGACCATGTACTTGTCAATGCTAAACGTCATGCTCCATTCATTGGGTAATAAATGTAACTTCATTCATATATGGTGAAAAAATAATATTAATGCGTTTGCCTAGCCCCCCCCCCCGGGCTGATTATTGAACAATGAGACACCAACGAATAAAGCAAATACACGAAAATACAAAAACCCTAATGCATTTCGACACCAATGGGTGTCGTCTTCAAAGAAAAAATATTTAACCACTAGTCACACACGCTGACCGAGTTTCCCACTTGGGTTGAATACCAAATCTTAACGCTCGGTTGCTCAGCGGAAAAAGTACGTCTGTTCACTTCAAACGTCGTGGTCAGAATGAAGCTGTGAGCCTGCGTGACATACTAATGCAGCTCATCCTGATTGGCGCTTGCGGAATAGTGCTGCCCGATTGGTCTATTCGAATTTTCTTAGAATTCAAACTCGAAATGAATTAACAAGGCACGTCCCATGAAAACTTGCTTTGCGACGCAGGGTAAGATAATTAAAGTAAAAGATAATAAAAGTCTTTGTTGGACAAACCGCAAAAACCACAGCCGGCGTGAAGGTAATTCCGTACTTGTTCGGACATTTTAAAGGAAGACGCTCGTTCCCTGGCCTTTGTATTGAACCGAGGCCCGAGACGACCGTGGATCCTGACAAAGACTTTTATTATCTTTTACTTTAATTATCTTACCCTGCGTCGCAAAGCAAGTTCTCGTGGGACATGCCTTTAAGCCATGGTGTTGCGATCGGGGGTGTAGATTTATTATTGTTTACTAGTATATTTTTGAAGGCCCGAATATATGTGACTTCGTAGAAATCTATATATATATATAAATCAACTGTAGATTTTGTGAAAAGCTCTCGCTTCTTGAAATTTGAATTTATGGCCCTTTTGCCAACAGTGAGCGGCGATGGTCGATTTTTCACATTCCTCATTCTTAACACAGCGAGCGCGTTCATTTAATCTTGCTTTTATGGGTCTCCTTGTCTGTCCTCTGTAAGCAAGAGGACGATCACCACATGGAATGTAATAAATGCCCCATTGGTGGTATAGCATCTTTGGGGGGGGGGGGGGGCATGAAACCAAAGTTTTCAGTGGGCAGGCACATCTATGGTTGTTAGATTAAAATTTTTAAGAATCGGTTTGATCTTCAGTGAGAGTATTGTATCGTAGGGATATGAATACAACTTTCTTTGAGTGGCCTCTTTGTAATATTTTCTAAAGTGGTTCCTCGTGCCGGAACTTTTTCCGCTGAGCAACCGAGCGTTGAGATTTGGTATTCAACCCAAGTATGAAGCTCGGTCAGCGTGTGACTAGTGGTTAAATATTTTTCCTCTGAAGACGACACCCATTGGTGTCGAAATGCATTAAGATTTTTGTATTTTCGTGCATTTGTCTTATTCGTTGGTGTCTTCTTAATGAGTTCCATGTCAGATATTATTGCAAAACATGTTAGAGAAAAAGTTCTTTTCAGAGCTTCGTAAAATTTGTAATGACCTGCTGATCCAGGTGTTGGATGAGTGGAGTCATATTTGGTGGCGGGAATTTTACTCTGATGAAATATAATTAATCAACAAAATTCTGTGTCCGGGGAAAAAATGTAATCTCAGACTACGGAAATATGCTTCTCTTCAAGGATTTAGACCGGGATTTTTTGTGGGTTCGTGAACCGGGATAAGTTCTTAACCGAATCGTTTTTGTTGTTTTTAAACCGCATTGTTCGCAAACTGGGAAGTAGTATTTCTTTCTGGGACGTTCGTAAAGCAAGGTTTGACTATACTCAAATTTTACAAGTTGAACTTTTTTTTATTAGGGGCCGTATAAAACTTTCGATCTTTATACTTTCTTCGATTTTTATTTTTTGAGCGTGAAATTACCACTGCTAAATTCTTTTTGAATCAATCATTTGGTCATTTCTGTCGAAGTAACGGTCATTTTCTGCATACGAGGGCTAATTAGACCGGGACCTACAATTTATTGCCGATTTCGAACGGCATCCTTTTTTTTTACATTCATCGAGACTCTAACCCCTTGATGTGGGACACCCTGCGGTAGTAATCTTTTTTTGTGGTCATGTCGCCGTTTTTGTTGTACCCCTGTGTCAAAAAAGTTTTCGCACAAGGACGAACCGGGTATCGGACTCGCGACACCTCTGAACATCCTTTGGTACTTTAGGCGAGTATCTTATCGATATGGGGCTACCGCGCCTATTTTGAATCAATCATTTGACAATAATAAAGTTCATACCTTTCGGGCTGTTATACCGTGTTGCAGCCCGAAAGGTATGAAATTTTTATTATATACTCCGGCTGTGAAAACCTGCGTTCTATTTTCAATCAATTTTACATTCAGCCATATAATTTTTATTCTTTTTGGACACTTTCTTCGTGAAACACCCTGCAGCATATATAATCGTATAGAAGTAATTTTAGCTACAGAATGTATCAACAAACAACACGAACATCCCACTATAAATCGCTCGGAAACAATCTATCATATACAGAAAACATATTTTTGAAGAAATATCTCTACGGATTTCTCGTTTCCTTGTCTGAAATACATGAAATGTAAACATTAGAATGAGTGGAAAAATCTCATGAGAAAAGAACAATCATGTTTCATTTCTACTCGAACAATAAATTTTCAATTACATTCACATTTCTTTCTTTCATAATTAAAAACAAACAATATCGCCTAGGATATATGTGATAGGATATTTCGTAAGCATGAAATCCAAGCTGAGATTATTACAGAGCAGCAATACCCTCCGCAGACATAATTCGTATTTCCCATTCGTCGGCAAATACAACGCATACTTTTCAGAAATTAATTTGAAAAATATTGAGATCGATATCTTTAATCATTGGGGAAATTTTTCCCGATAGAATCTAAAATTTCCAGAGAGACAGGAAAAATGATCTTTGAGTTCATTAATTTATTTAGATTGAGCTATTCGATGACAAAAATTTTTATTTTATGAGGAGAGCCAATATTTTGGCTTTTTTTAGCATTAATATGCATAAAATCAAAGAATTTTCAGAATAAGTGCATATTTTTGGAGGCTCAATCACTTTTTTAATGCTTTTTCAAATGAATATTGCCCCATAATATTTTCATAACATCAGGCATTTTTCCTCCGCAGGTGGGATTTAGGGAATTTGCGATATTTTCCAAACATCAACGGTTTTATACGTATACACCGTCAGGGCCGTAACTAGGCAGGTGCATCCGCACAGGGCCCTCTTGGAGGGAGGGCCCAAAATTGGCCTAAATATGCCCAAAATGGGTCAGAAAGGGCCTAAATTCATATTCTTGCACAGGAATGGCTAGCTACGGCCCTGTACAGGGTGTATAGGTAACGGGGAGTATTTTACTAGATCCTAGAGGCATATTTCCAATTCGAAAAAGTATCCAAATAGCTTGTAGAACTCAGATACGAAGTGGATTATTTCTCCACAAAAAAAATCGAAAAAAAATTGAAGAGATTTATGTTTTACATGCATTTTTTGAGTATCGAAAATGCGAAAACATTTTGAAAATTCCAAAGAATGAATGTCGGAAAGGGTTATATAGTGTTATCATATGTCCCGTATTTTACTGGGCATTCCAATATTTTGGGCCATTTCAACATCTTTATAAAGTTGTCTATCAGATGTGGTGATGGGTTCTATTCGCTGAATTTAATTTAATCAAAGGGATATTAAATTGCTCTCAAGTTAGGGCCACACTTGTGTCCAGCCTGATCCAACAGTCATTCGAAAATATTTGCTACCAATGTTTGCCTCCCGCTGCTGCGATGAAGCACCAACGACATAGGCTGGCTATATACTGGCGAACTTGGCCCAATGTTTCTTGGCGAATATTTGCTTCCATCTCTATGCTGTGACTACTGGCGTTCGTAGATCAATGTGTGGCCAGACGGATTGGAAGATCGGGAAGGAAGGCGGCTTTCTTCTTTGACTTTGGTTGGAGTCTGGAAGGTTCTGGTCGTTCTCTTTGACCAGCCTCCAACATTTAACGATCATTGCCAATGGTGGAGCGGAGACACTGATCGGCCATGACCAACCTTTCAACTTATTGGGCTAGGAGGGACACGAGTGGGGCCCTAGCTTCAGCAATATAGTAGTTCTTCATGATGAAGAGCTTGTGATCCTAATCTTTGGTTGGCATTTCTTATCGTATCCTATGCAGTTGCTTCGTTTTTTCAGCGGAACCAAATTGAATTTATTATGTTCAATCAAATCATGAATGAAGATAATTTTCATAATTTGTATTATGATAATTATGCTACTTCATCACACACCAACTCCAGTCATACCGCTATACTGCAATTTACTGCGGTTAAACGAGTTGAGCTGGAAGTGAAGGCGCCATCTACCGGTGGTCACCTTAAGCTCGTTAGGAAAAATAAATGTTATCTACATCTTCCGACGGTTCGAACCTGGTACCTGATGGGCATCTTACGGTAGACGAGTATCTTACGACCTCGTAACTCGGGGTGATAATTATGTCTATAAATATAAATATTCCTTTGTCGGATTTCGACGTTTTTTTTGTGCATTACATTTCAATTCATTGCGATTTCCAGTGGCCTTGTATTTTCGGTATGAATATTTTAGCATAATTTGGTGATTTTGCCTACTTATAACCACGCTTTTGGTGATGATCGACGGTGTCCGTATGTTACTGAATTTAAAAGAAAACAGTTTATCATATTTTTCTCAACAAAAAACGTTCACAAAATCTTTATTAATGTTTTTTTCATGAAATACATTTTTGCATTTTTGTTTATTTCGATTGCAGCCGCAACCCAGGCCCCCCCCCGGCTTTTGAAAATACACTAAAAATGGTATACATATATATACATACATTGAGTAGATGTGCTTCGCCCCCCCCCCCTCCGGAAAAGTTGAAATGACGGTCCTGAGATGCAAGCCCCTTATTTCCACACTTTTCAGCAATTTTATCAATAATTAGTGAATTTGTACCGAAATAGCATTTTTAGCGACAATTATCAATATCCCGTATACATGCTTACAATTTCCCTCAATAATAAAAGGCAGGGGTCTTCAACTTTTTTCCTAGTCGTGAGCACTGCCTGTATCCATCATCAGCACCCGTTTCGGCAAATTTGACATACGAATGCATAAAATGAGGATGATTTCAATCCTAGAACGCAATTTGTACAAGGCGTTAGATTGGCATGTGGATCAAGTGCTCGCGAGCACGAAATCGGACACGAGAATCGAGCACTCTAGTTGCTCGTAAGCAACGGGATGAAGATGCCTGGATGAAGAACCTGTTATAAGGTGACCCCAAGTACGAAGCTGTAACTTTTATTTGAACTCAACTCATACTGATATTATTAATTTCAATTATTACAATTGGATAATTTTTCATTAAGTTAGAATTAAATTATCATGTCTGCAGGTGGACTACCATTAGTCTGTGGACCATAAGATGAGAAACGTGGTTTTATACAATTCTTCTTTTTATTCTGGGAACCAAATTGTATGTTCATAACCCAAAATTTACGATTCCAAGCATTGTTTTCGGCTCGCTATAAAATTTATTTGTTTTGCTCGTGGATTTTGGACGTGAACGTTTGTTATCTCTCATCGGCGTTCTATTTATTTATTCTTGAAAAATCGAAGGAGTGCGATGTATCATCATCATCTGTTTGGTAGACTACGAAAACAAAACTAAAAAACAGGTCACCTGATCATTCATCTCAATTGCCGGTGAAATAAATTCTTCACAACCAGAATAAATTCCGTTGTATAGAATATAGCTTGTGAATTTTCCAGACTTCATAATAGATTTATTTCTTTATTTTCAAAAGTAGTACAACTCTTTATTATAGGCGTAGTCAGTAGAGTGGATGGAATAACAAGTTCGGTTGTTTTGAAAAGAATTTTCAAAATTTTTCCCCCAAAAAATAAAGTTCTCTGCTTTTTTTCTGAAAAGTTTAAGATAGTTTATTGTTTTTTTAGATATTCATTGATAGTCTGGTTAGAGAATCGTACTGAAAAAAAAATATATTGCGATAATCGGTATTCTTCAAGCATTAAAGGCCATATCTAATTGTTATGCCGAACACGTAGTAGTTATTTGAAGTTGAAAGATCTGATCATATTTTGGATTAAATTTCGGAAAACCAACTGAAAGGCGTATTTCTCAGCCTAAGTGATTTGATTACCCGTAAAAGAGGAAATCTTAAATCTTAAAATTCTACCGATGAACTTAAGTTTATTCGATCAACTTCTCTTATTACTTTCCAAAAAACTGCTTCGGAAATAGCATTATATGCATTCTGGTATCATTCCGTTTTCAAAACAGAGTTTATTTTCGAAATTTCGCTCAAGTGACCTGCAATCGACTAAGGGGAAATGAAATAAAGGATCTTAAAGTGACTGCCTGCATTCGGAATACTTTTTTTTTTAAAAGGTAATTTTGGATAAAAGGATAAAATGAATGTGGTTTTGGTTTGAATATGGCAAATTTGGCCAACTTCTTTCTCCTCAAGGGCCAACATAACGGTCAGCTGCAGCGTCGCGGGCCACATTACGGATGTCACTCCGGTGCATAAGCCGCACCAGTAGAATGACCCAGAAAACTCCACATTTGTATACACCATAAGTAATATAGAAAAGCACGGGAAATTTAGTCGCTAAACTTTTACCCTCGGCATTATCATCTTCATAACACATAAATTGTTGATTTGGTAGCGTTCCCAGCCAGATGTAATGTATCAAAAATTAGTTTCTTCTGCAAATTATTCCATCAAACCCATTTATAGTTTGAATATTCCAAATGAAACATTTTGTTCCAATTTTTACTTCAATTATTATTTTAGCAAAATAGGCAATTTGCCAAACGAGGTGGCCGAAAAAATGGGAGAAAATTGTCCATGACGAGCTTTATGAACAATTTGTGTGTGTCGGAAAAGGCAATATGGTGATAACATAGTATGTAAATTATTTTCATCACTAATACATAATGAATGTAAATAATTTTCTGCTGTTGGAACGAAATATCTTCGCAAATAATGATCACAAATTTGATTTAATACCTTTTAAGTTATTGATTTTAATTTGATAATTAATTTTTTTCTTGTCGTGGACCACACAAAATCCCCTCGTGGGATGCAGCCCGCGGGGCAGCTGTTAGCCACCCCCGAATTATGGTATAAAATTAGGAAATTAGGAAATATGGTATAAAATTATATGGAAATAAATATTATTTCATGAATATTTTTTACGTAAAATTAACATATTTTTAGGGCTTCTGCTAGACATTGTACACTAAAAACTACAGGTTATTACTATGACATTGTTCTGAACAATGTCATAGTGATAACCTGTAGTTTTTAGTGTACAAAATTACTTGATATTCTCAGTTCAAAATCCTGTAAATCACAAAGTTTTTAACACATCCCTTAGTTTTTGATTCATTGCACAGCCAGAGCTGTTTAAAACACAGTGGGAAAGTTTCATAGAGATATTTCTAAGAATGCTTGAGAAATCATTTTTTGTGAAGGGAAAAAGCGAAAAAGCCAAATCTTCAGAAAACGCATTCAAATATTTCATTTTGGCACTAAGAGCATTAAATTCATTTTACTTAATTCGCAATAAATTTGCTTCTAGATATTGTAGGTATGAAATTGAAACAGTTCTGGAGTCTAAAATAACTGCACTTTTTCAAGAGAACACATGAAAATGATTTCAAAAGTTTTTATGAAATTCGTCATTTCAAGGCAGGCCTTAAAGCTTCTATTGATAATCCCATGTTTCTTTTGATAACTATTCATGTAGATGGGAAAAATTTGTCTATTTTTATTATAATAGCTAAAGTTCTAATTTTAAACTGTCGACTTGATTTCAAATACAGTATATGTAACCTGAGGGAAGATATAGAACCCTATATCTTCCCTCACCTTAATATATCACCTTACAAATATTGTATCAAAGTCGTATTCTGGCGTTTTAAATTTGTTATCCATAAAATATTTCTAAAATCATCGAAGTTCATTGAATCAACTTCTGTTATTATTTTTTAAGGAATGGAAATGATATATTGATTCAAGTAAAAACTATTTGCCCCAAAAAAAAATTATTTTAGAAATTTTGCTTAAAAACCTACAGCAATAGACCGAGGAATGAGAATTAAATGGGCTTAAAGCTTCATGATAATCGGTTGATTGAAAATCTTATGTTTATTTCGATAAGTGTTTGTGTAGATGGAAAAATTCGTCTAATTTTATTAAAATTGCTGAAGTTCTAATCTCAAGTCGCTGATTTGATTTCGAATGCACAGGTTGTCACGTCGCATAAATTCGTAAATTGTTTAAATATTAATAAAAATTGAAGGAATTTGTACATTTGAATGCGGTTTCCGAAAAATTAATTCTCACGACGGAAGCAATTTACTGAAAATCAGAGCTCTATAAAATGTAGGGCACACAGTTCATTTGTGAATTTTCTTGTTAATGTCGCTTACATGGCGTTCCCATTGCGATGTTGACATTCATGGATAAAACACTATTCACGAACGTTTCGGACATAGAAGAGATTGAAGAAAGATTTGGGTTCAATCACTCCTGCTGGACTGGTTTCTCTACCTCTATCGATAAAAATTATAACAAATTTTTTTCGGTACCAAAAAATCCTCTTTCTTAAAAGTAACACATTTTCGCAAACCACAAACTCCAACTTCAATTTTTATGAATTTTCGAACTATTTACGAATTTATAGGATACCCTGTATAACTTGGAAAAGATTTATTTCCAAGAATTTGTAAAAAAAAAAAAATTATAATTACTATATCGAAGGCATGCTTATGGCCTTCCAAATTCGATTATCCGTGACATAGATTTCAAATATTTTTAAATTCATTGAATAGTAACTATAGTCAACCTGATTGATATATTCAATTAACTTCTCTCTTATTACTGTCCAAAGCTACTTTGTAAGTAGCATTATATTTATTCACGTATCATTTTGTCCAGAAAAAGTATATTAGAAATTTTGTTCAAGAAACTTCGGAATTAGAGGCGGTTAAAGCTTCACGATAACCATTCGATTGAAAAACTCGTATTTATTTTGCTAAATATTGATCTAGATGGAAAAATTCGTCTCTATTTTTATTAAAATACCTAAAGTTCTAATCTGAAGTTGTCGATTTGATCTCGAATATATATAACCCGAGAAAAAATTTATTTCCAAGAATTTATGGAAACTACAATGTATTATAAATATTATATTCCCCCCCCCCCTGCTAGAAGTACGAATGTGTAAATTTTGGCATTTTTTTTATCAGCTGGTTGGATAAATTGCTTTGGAATATAAGTTTTTCTCCTGAAACGCGTATGTGCGTCTCTACTGAAACGCATGTTACAAATGTTTTAGGAAAATAACTTTTTCCTAAATATTATATGTTTATTCTAAACATTCAAACGTCATTTCTCACGTTCTTTTTTTTTTTCTTTCAAGGACATTGCACATTTTTGCTTTTAGCAAGAGGAGGGCGATATCAAAAGTGTTTTCGTGCCTTTCAAACTCGATTATCCGCGAAAGAAATTCCAAATATTTTAAAATTCATTCGAATTTGATATAACGTATATTTTATAAACTCTTTATTCAATTACAACTTCTACTTATTGCTGTTCAAAACTGCATCGGAGATTACGCATTATATTCATATATTCATTCAAGTATCATTCTGTCCAAAATATATATGTATTATTTTCGAAATTTTATTTAAGGAACTTCAGCAATAGACTAAGTAAAGAGAATTAAAAGAGCTTACAGATTCACGACAATCGTTAGATTGAAGATCTCGTGTTTATTTTTCAAAGTATTGATATCGATGGGAAAATTCGTCCATTTTTATGAAAATGAGCAAATATCTAATCTCAAGTTGTCTATTTGATTTCGAAGATATGTGAATCGCCCGAGAAAAGATTTATTTCTAATCATTTATCGGCTTCTCTTAGGGGATTAAAATACTACAAAAGAAAAAAGACGCAGACGTTCTCTTAGATGCCAAAGATCAACGTTAAGACTAGATTCTTGGAGTCGTGTTTTGCTGACCCTGTTCTCTAAGAATCTCACGAACTTCAGTTGGTATTTCGGAGGATGAAATAATAGAAAAAAAAAAACATACACAACGCTTGTGTATGATCGAGTGCCAAGTGTGTGATCCTTTGAAACGACAAGTAAGTCACGTACCTGTTGGAAGAGGCTTTAGCCCCGACGAATCCCTCTGGGTATATAACGGCGAGTGGTGTAGCCCCGGAAAATGTTATTTTACATGCACGGATTTTTCTTTAGCGTCAGCTGATCTTTTTTTGTTGGGCTTTACTACCTACTCTTTAGTACAAGAGAAGCCGCTATACTGATTTTTTTTAGGTTGGGATAGGAACCGAAATATATATCAGCCCATCCGTAAACAAGTTATGTCCTGGTCTCTCAAAGAAGTCGATTTCTTTTGTGTTTCATTTTAGACTTTTTTTTTTTCTTGTCTCTTGGAAGTTTGGTTGTATCAAACAATAAAAAAATTGAATAATTGGTATGAGGAATATATTTTGATTTTTTTTTTCGTATTAAACGAATGCGAACGAAGTAAAAGAGATGCCGAAAATTTTTGCAAATGACACTTATTGACGTCGATTGGATGTTTGAAGCCAAGTGAAGGTTAACAAAATCTTACCCTAATAATATATGTGCTCCAAAAAAAATCCAACTCTCTCTCTCTCCCCCCCCCCCAAAAAAAATGCTCACTGTGTGGAAACTACAGTCGAATCCCGTTTTAACGAATACCGATATAGCGAAAATGTCGTTTTAACGAACACGTTTCTAATCTCCCAAATAAGTTTACATAGGAACAATGCAAAAAATCTGGAATTCCTTTAGAACGAAATTTCGTTATAACGAAGTGATTTCTCTGGTCTGTTGGAGTTCGTTATAACGGGATTCGACTGTTGTAGAAAATCCATCCCTTCTAGTCACGGATAATTAAGGAAGAAAAAAAAATACAGTAGACTTCAGCTAATACGGCCCATATTAGACCAGAGTGTGCAGGATTATCGAAACCGCTGGATTACTGGAAGTTAATAGGTATAGTTCACCCATATACAGTGAAGCCTCGCTACAACGTTACTCGATATAACGATAAATCGCTCTACAACGATATTTTTTCAAATCTTGTTTGGAAATACCTATAGTTCAATGTTAAACTCCTCTCGATTCAACGATGTCCTTTACTATAACGATATTTTTAGAAAATTTTTGAAAAATTTCTCTACAACACGGTATATTTCTTTATATTTTACTCAATTTTCTTTTCTTTTTTTTTTGGAAATTCATTTTAACTTAGTCACTTATTCTCGTTCCTCTGAAGGCGTCTAATAATATCAGTAATTTGCACCACAGGATCACCGAAAACGCTAAGAAAGCTACCACTGCCACCAATGCTATCACTATTTTCTGTGCAATGCTATAAAAAACTTCACAGGGGCAATGCATCTAACGGAATTTTAATAATGAACCAATCAATTATACAATTTGTCATGGCAAATAAACGCATAAAAGCATATATTTTCCAGTACTAACAACGCCGATTTAGAAAAGATGCCAAAAGCAGCATGAATTTGATGGCACGTGATGATAATTCCGCCTCTCGATACAACGATGTTTTTCTTTGCCCGCTGAGTAGCGTTGTACCGAGATTTCACTGTAATATAAACTTCTGCGCACAGACATACACACTGACAAGTTTTCCTTTCCTATATACTCGAAGAATACCCGCCTAAAAAACGTCGGACTACTGGATGGGCCAGATTATCGAGTCTACTCTGTATCATTCATTTCTCTCTCTAACGGTATGTGTATGGGGGACTAATATCACTCCCAGAATTACTTTAGGACATATTTGTGCTGAAGAAATATCATTCATGACTCTAGGTTCAATTTGAAATTCTTTTGTTTTCGCGTGTACTATTGCCCTTTTCATTTTGACGACAGATTTCTGGGACACCCTGTATTACAACAAGCACCATAACATCCCCGACACCGACATGCAATTCGAGTAGTACTGATGAAAAACAGTTTTCTCGGTCATCAAATCTTTGGGGTTTTGCTAAGCCACGTACAACATCAGAATTGACGGCTTCGCATCCACACTTTGTGGACCGTTCAAATCACACCAATGGCTTCCCGGGCAGAGAGAAAGAGAGAGATGATTAATTAACAAGAGAGTCCTGACAGAAATTACGAAGAGCAGCCACGAACCTCACAACATTAAGCAGAGACTACAGCGAGCTCATTACTTGATGAGGGAGGGAGTGTTTTAATTTCTTTGGCGTAATTTAACACGTTTATTAATAGACAGTTACTTTCATCTTGTTTATTACCTAGCCCCTAATGCGGCGAGAAATTCAAACAAATGATCGCATAATAACGACATCAAGAGTCTCCTTGCTTATGAATTATTCATAAATTATATTTAATAAAAATGAACGTAATATAACGACTTGATGAATGATTCTCATTTTTTCTCCCGTAAATAAGAGAATACAGAGCTGATGACCGTGATTTACGTTATCAAGTTATTAAATTAATTGACATATATTTCCTAAAATCTCACAAGCATAAATTGCTGTTTTGAACGGAGTTTCTCAACCTATGGTCCCCAACGATGGCTTAGGTGGTGCACGGGCAGACTTGATAATTCAATTTTAACTGGATGGAAAATTATTCAATGAATGTAATTGATATTATAGTATTATCCATATGAATTCGCAAATAAAAAATGTACCTTCATAATTAGGTTCATTATACCTCATCAAGGAAAATGCGAGAAATTGCGATCCTAAATACGAGATATAAATAGCATATTTACACCAATTTGCAGCCCAAAAATACAATTTACGACAAATTTGCTAATTACTGCAAAAAAGAGGTGAAGGGTGAGGGAAATAAAAAGTTGTTACTAATGGCTTTGTACAAAAATTTGGCAAAAAAATGACCTGATTAAGTTAGCGAAATCCCCAATTATTGTTAAAATTGCTGAAAAATTTGTATTTGTGTTTATACCCAAAATTATCATAAGTTATAAAAACGCTGTTTATTAATGATTTCAGGTGAACACTATAAATATAAACGTCATCGAAAAAACTGAACAAATGTACAAAAAGAAATTCAGAACTACTATACTGAAATGTCTCGTAATACGAGGCGCAACTGGTCCATCGAATTGTTTCAGACATCTTACTTTTCTTTGGGTTCAGAAAGGTTGAGAAACACCGATTTTCACCAGTGCTTAGAAAAACTTCAGATTGTGTACTGGGTGCATAACTAACAGCTGGCACCACAAATTACTGGCAAACCGATGATCCTAAAGACATAGTTCCTATTAGAAAAAGTATCCAAATAACGTGTATATCTCAGATACGTTCTTTATATTGCAAGGGGTTGTATAATTATAAAAAAATTAAAAAAAATTACTTTTTATATGACCATCCTGTCCTTAAAAACCCAATTTAGAAAACTGTTAGCCTTTCTCTCCCGAGGAAAACAAAAAAAAAATTCAAAGTTTCTAAGAGCAATATTCACTGGGATATTTGGATTCAAAAATTGCAGAAAAGTTGGGATAAAACAACATCAATGACGGGGGAATAGCGTTTTCCGTAAGTTTTTGCTGTTTTTTTCTTCTCTTAATTTTTCTCCAATATTTGAATTCAAATATCTCAGTAAATGTCGCACTTAAAAACGTGGAATTTTTTTGTTGGCCTCAGGACATACAGAGCAAAAATGTCCTATTTGAGTTTTTGAGGACAAAGTGCCGGTAAAAAAAAGTTATTTTTCTTTTATTTCAATAACTATACAACTCCTTGCTGTGAAGACGTATCTGAGATCAACACGTTATTTGGATACTTTTTCTAATTGAAAGTATGCCTCTAGGTCCAACAACGGTTCGCCAGTAAATTGTGATGCCAGCTGCTAATAGCACCATGTATATTGTGCGCAAAGCTATATGCTTCTAGACTGCAAGAATAGGAAAACCTGAATTTTTTACATGAACTTTCTTTCATCATACCGTCTTGAAAGTATCGGGGGTCCCTGGGCAAAGTAACATTCCCAGCTAGAAGTACCAACATACCAAAAATTTTCATACTAAACTCCAGAAAAACATTATACCGAATCTCGTTATCGTTGGGGCCCCTGTGTACCTGAGAACTCCGGGCTGAACTCTGAGGGGCTCGTGCGACTATACCACGGGTGAGGGAAGAGTAATTCTAGGTTGACTTGTCGTTTGCTGCGTTGCGTATGAGTGTGCGAATGTCATTCGTAACATAGCATCTGGATGGAGCGAAGCGAGGGCCACTTAGACTGAAATGTTTAGTGGGGTGTGGGCCAGTACATGGAAATTATTTTCAAAGAAAATAATAAAAGACATCAGTAAAAAAATGATTTTAAAGGTGTTTCGAAAATGTGTGTGTGTGTGTGTGGAATTCGCAGCTATCGGTGTTGGCGAAATTTATGAACCATCACCAAATCGGAACTATTTCAACTTATGAACGTTTCGAATTACACGCGGACGATGGTCAAAACTCAACACGTCTGAGGAAAATTTTTATAAATTAACCCGTTCAACGTACAAGCTTTTGGTAAAAAATTTGAATGATCTCTATTTGATGAATCGGAGATATATCTGGCAACTTTGTCCTAAGCTAACCCCACGTTGGAAAGAGGGAGAAGAAAGGGAAAGAAAAAATAGAAATAAAAATAAAAACAAATAAATAGAAAAAAGGAAAAACAGTATAATAGATAAGTGGGTAAAAGAGTAAACACTATATGTTCTATTTTCACCCTCACCCTGCGTGCTCTTTTTCTCTCTTACATGTTTCTAGTAGAAAGATGCGTTATACGAGGGGGGGGGGGGGGGAGAGAAGTCACTAACAGGAGAATAGAAAAAACGCTGGGGGCAAAAACAACTTCAATTCATAGAACTACAATAAAGCGTCACGATGATGAGGAGAGAGGAAAGAAAATACAGAGAACTGGATTGTATTTATTCTACTGGCGTTCGGACGAAATATTTCGTCCGTGCTCGTAAAGGGGTTAATCAGATAAAATATTCACAAATATTTATTAAACAAATAATTGATCATGAAATAAAAATTTCTCTCGGGCAGTTCTTAACCTATGGGTCGTGACGAAGGGCTTTTGAGTCATTTAAATCCAATAAAAGCCATATATTCTTGAGCTATGGATCAACCAGAATTTTTTTTATAGAAGCGTATTCACATCGTCATCATCAACCATTTTCAATCCATTGCTGGATGAAGGACTCCTCTAAATTTTTCCATTTTACTCTGCATGATGCTTTTGCCATCCAGTTGACTCCAGCAACTTTTCGGATCTCGTCGATCCATCTTGTGTGGGGACGCCTTCTCGGACGGTTAACACCACTGGGGTAATCAACCTAATACTTGTGGTCCATGAGTTGTCCTGCCTTCTTGCAATATATGCCCAGCCCATTTCCATTTTAAACGTTTAATTCTTTCCATAACATCATATACCTTTGTGTGGTTTCTTATTCAAGTGATTCGTTTTCTGTCTCTTCTTGTGACGCCTAACATACATCTATCTTTCCATGCTTCTTTGTGTTGTCTGTAGAATTTGTATTGTCATGCTTGTGAGTGTCCATGTTTCAGCTCCATAAGTCATTGCTGGTAGCACACACTGGTTAAACACTTTTCTTTTCAGGCGCAATGGCATGTGGCTCTTCAGACTTACACAGTTATTGCTAAAAGTGCTCCATTCCATACTGATTCTTATGTTTATTTCATTAATGATTCCGTATTAATTAATTAATTAATTCCGTATTAATGATTCCGTTGTCCCTGGTAATTTCTTGTCCCAGGTATACATAGCTTTCTACTTCTTCCACCTCTGTGTTGCTGAGCAGAATCTTCTTCTTCAAAACAAAGGAGATGAACGTAACTTTAGTCTCTTGCAGATTCGTTTTCAATCCCGTGGATACTTGCCTTCGCCAGTTCTTGCATCATTTCTTCTAGTTCGTCTGGATTACAGCTGATAATAACGATGCCGTCGGCAAAACGCAAATGATTGGAAAATTCTCCATTTATTTCAATTCCTTTCTCACCCCAATCCAGTTTCCTGAATACTTGTTCTAAAACAGCGGTAAATGAAAGAGTTATGGGAGGGTATTATATATATATTATTAACTGTAATTATTTCCGGTGATATATGCTTTTATATTTGGTGGCTGTATTTCGTTTATATCTAACATTCATATTTTTTTACGGGCATAATTTTATTCAGCCACCTCGTTGGGAAATTTGCCTGTTGTGGCCTTTGTATCTATATTTGCATATAATGAATCAAATAACTTATTTCTATTTGTAAAAAACGTCACATGCTCTAACGTAACCGAAGAGGAATTATAAACGAATATTTATCCTTTGGTGAGGGGAAAAATCAAATCATATCAAGCATCGTAAATAAGATTTTCTTCATTAATTTTGAATACACAGAGAAAATTTTAGTTCATTTAATAAATGAGGAAAATAATACTCCGTTTATGAACGAAAAGCCAGTTTTATAATCTCAGAACATCACAAGACGCGACTTTTATTCTTGAAAAGAAAAATTCAAAGAAAAATAGTTTTTTGAGAGAAAATAGTTTAAGAGTTCACCGATAATCATGCACGCATCTGTATTTTTTTCTCTTTTTGCTCTATTTAACGAAATAATTTTGAAAACAAAAATATATCTTGTTTATTAAAATTATCACGAAAAGATGATAAAAAAACTAAATATGTTTTTATTTATATTATCCAAATTAATTATAGTGCAAAATCAAGCATCAAAAATTGACGAAGAGTTATATTTTGCTAAAAGTTGAAATTTTATTTATTTTTTTGTTAAAAATCTTTTTAAAAATTTTGGATATAATTTCTAAAAGGGTAATCTCGGTTTAATTTTATTATAAAAAAGATAATTATAGAAGAATGACTCATTTTTGTCATTATAATTTTTTTTTAATTCCAGAAATTAGAAATTCGTAATTTTTCGGTAAATTAAGTAGTCAAACTAAATAAGCTTCAATTCTTAATTAATGACCCAACTGAATATTTATTACTTATTATAAAGAGATAATTATAGAAGGATCACTCCTATTATTATTTAAATTGTACTTTTAATTCGAGCAATTAGACATTCGGTAATTTACGCATTTTAAATATACAGTGGATCCCTCTTATAACGTTGATGAAAAATTATCATAAAAAAACGTTGTGGGGAGGGAGAATAATGTTTTAAAAGGGAAATCTCAATGAGTACAGTATTATATTTAGTTCTAGAAAATTAGAAATTCAGTAAATTCTAATAACTGTACGGCAATTCTAGATTTTTGGTATAATTTGCACTCTTTTTTGTTATCATTTAAATTTTATTTTTAATTCCAGAAATCAGAAATTCTGTAAATTTAGCAATTATTTAATATATGCATGATAAATAAAATTACTCGCAATAATGTGATTCCGACTTCTTAATAAAAAGGCCATTACCATATTCCCTACATTGGCAGGGGCATGCCGGGAAACAGCCGGTGTATGCTGGGAATACCCATATTTTCCGTCATGCCGGGAAATTCAAGACCCCTAATTCTGAAAAATTTTTTAATTATCCTTTATTCTAAAAATCCATTGAATTGGCTAAATACATATTGTGATCCTCATTAAACCTTGCTTTTCTCGGCATGCGGTAACGGACCAGACCCTAGCATTCAAAAAAGGTGGTTTACCTCTATTTTCATGGTATGCCGAATAATGTGTGAGAATACGGTATAGAAGGATGACACTCCTATTATCATTTAAATTTTGTTTTCGGTACTTGAAATTAAAAATTCGTTAACTTACACATTATAAATGCAACTCGTCATTATGATTCCAATTGATTATCCATTCTTAAAAGATAATTACAGAAGGATATCACTCTTGTTCTCGTTTAAATTTTATATTTAATTCTAGAAATTATAAATTCGATAATTCTAGTAATCCTAGAAATTCGGTAATAGTGCCTATGCATTATACATATCGCGACGCTGCTTACGTCAGATATGGTGAGCGAATTGCCATTGCAATTTTTGTTACTCTTGATGCCAACTAACAACCCTCTGAGTTTGTCGGTCCCTTAGCAGAACACTTTGTATAATTACTTACAATCATGAGACCGCCTGATTACATTCATTTTTTCATCATAAAATATAATTAAGGAAGAATGGCTCTTGTTATCATTTAAATTTTATTTTTCATTTTACAAATTAGAAATTCGGTAACTTAAGCGTTGTAAGTAACTCGTGATAATGATTCAGACTTATTATTTATTATAAAAATATAGTTTTTCAAGGATTTAATTCTTGCTATTCTCAAGTTTCATTATTAATTCAAGAAAATATGAATTCGATATTTCTAGTAATTCTGGAAATTTAGTAATAATTTATATGCATTATATCAATATAATTACTCACAGTAATGAGACCGACTGGGGCGCGGTAGAACATATCGATAAGATGCTCGCCTAAAGTACCAAAGGATGTTTAGAGGTGTCGCGAGTTCGATACCCAGTTCGTTCCTTGTCAGAAAAATTTCCTGACACAGGGGTGCAAAAAAACGGTGACATGGACCGTAGGAAAAAATTGCTACTGCAGGGAATACCCCATCAAGGGGTTAGTGCACCAACCCCTCGACCAGTATTAAAAATTTCTTCTTTACAAATTATAAATTATTTCTTTATAAAAAAAAGTTATTAGAATTTTGGCAAGCAATTAAATCACTCCAACAAATGAACTTTTTCTTCAATTAAACATCCTTCCTTAAAGACATCTATACTTTTACCGATCCATACTTATAATTAAAAAAAACCAATTCTCTTTACCTCTGAACTCGTCAAGAACATCTAATAGACAATTTTATTTACTCAATGCCTTTAGTTCATAAAACTATCCTCAAAAAAAATTTTAGCTTTCTCATTCCTAAATTTTTTAATAGCCTTCCAAATGATCTCATACAGTCCCCCTCATTTTCAATTTTCAGAAAAAACCTCAAAAAACACATGCTACAAATTTTCAATATTGAAAATTATTTCTGATTTCATCCACGGAATCTCAATCACCCCCTGTTGTGTGTGTATTACTGTCTTTTCACCTCCAGCTGTCGAATTATTCATTAAAATACCCATGCTGTCAACTCTGCTCTGCCAGTCTAATTCATACATAATCATATGTTGATTTATAGTTTTTTTTTATGATCACTAAAGCACCCCCCTGTGACCGTTGCATTATTGCATTATTGATTTATTTATATATATTTGTATTTTATGTATTATATGTGTTTGTGTGTAATCACATTCCCCCCCCCAACCCCCCTTCCTATTTTGATGTTTTTTCATGATTTTTTGTTTTCAATCTCAAAAATCAGTAAATAGTGACTATTTTACACTGTATGATAATTGAAATGTTATTGAATTAACTTCATTGTAACAACCAGTATGGGACCTTGGTGTCTCCTTGGGGGTTTTCACTAACCTAATGTATTGTTATCATTTATCTAACATATTAATAAAAATTGAAATTGAAAAAAAAAAAAAAAAAAAAAAAGAGAGAACCTACCATTCGGAATCGCCAATAAATTGTAGGTCCCGGTCTAATTAGCCCTCGTGTTCAGAAAATCACCGTGGTGTGACAAAAATGATGAAATGAGACTGACTGAGTATTTATTACAAAAAGGCAATCATATATATGTAAGGATGACTCTTGTTACCACATTTAAATGCCTTTTTAATTCCAGAAATAATAAATTCTGTAAACACTGGGCGGATTATAAATAAACCTTCCCACGGTATAATGATTCAGACTGATTATGCATTTTTCATTGTAAAAATATTATTTTATATATATGGAGAAAGAGGGGGGATCTTATATTATCATTTGAATTGTGTTATTATTATGTCTAGAAATTAGAATGTTTTGAATACTCCGGGGTATTTGTTGCATCTGAAACAAATTTTATACTTTTGTAAGTACTTTAAGCAATTTTTAAAAGTAGATTGTCCACTTTTACTGTTTTTAACCAAAATTTTAATTTTTACTAGTAGATTCTGCTTTTTTTTTTTTTTACCAAAACTTCAATTGTAATTAATGCGCTTTTTTGTAATTTTTTGTAATTTTGTCTAACGCTATAATAATAGTAATCCTATTATTATATTTCCGTGTAAATACTAGGTTTCCTTTGATGTCGATTTTATTTTCCAGGAAAAGCATCTTATAAAAATTATGTAAAGGTATTATATTTTTGATTTTTCTGTTGTTTTTTTGCAAGCAATAGGGATTCCAGATTTCATGCAAAAGACGCATCGGAGCAATTTTTTTGTTATCAAACATCAAAAACGTATTAATTTTCTTCTTTCTTTTTTGGGAAAAATCTGGATTAACAGATTAATAAAAACAAATTCAAAGTCAGCAAATATTTATATGGTAAGTTTATTTCATTATTCTTTAAAAAAAATGTTTTAAAATCTCGACAAACTGTCATGGGACCGAAATTTCTCTTATGTTTATGATGTTTTCTATCAAGGAAAAAGTTTTCGAAAAATATATTAAAAAAAGGAAATTTTTCGTCTTTTACATCGTGTTTGATTTTCGTTTGACATTTTCACAATAATGGAATTATAATAATGAAGTTTGGGGAGGATGATAATATGTAGTTACGAGTTCATGCGTATAATACTATATTGCAACCGAAATTATAATCCATTTTGAAGATATGGCTCTAATTATTTTTTTTGATGGAATATTTGCAATATTTGAATAATTTAACAATTAATATTCACATCTAGGAATATTTCAATTAACGAGTGTCTCGTCCTTCGGGTAGAGAAGGCTACACACGTAACTGCAAACTTGACAAGCATGCATGCTCAGTTCTTTTTGTACAAACATGCACAACTTCCCTTTCACCTCCACTGGGTACAAGCGTGCTTACACAAGCATCCAGTTTGTAGATTGAGGCAATTTAATGAAAATATTCCGTGACAGACATTTCGGCATATGTGAGTGACCGAGTCAGTGACCAAGTGAACAAATGAGAGAGGGAATGAACGAGTGAGTGAGCGAATGAGCGAGTGACTTACTCACTTTTTGGTCACTAATTTTATCACTTGAACACTCATCCGCTCACTTTGTCACTAATTTGAACACTTAAAAACTCATTTGGTCACCTAGTCACTCACGTGTTCATCCGTCAACTCGTTTGCTCACTGACTTGCTCAATTGCTCATTCACTTTCTCATCTGCTGCTTCAGTTACTCACAAGCGGAGCTCACTGAAGCGGCGAAAGCTGATAGGTACCCGCATGGTTATGATTGCGCAAACACGGGGCTTCAAGAAGCTCGCATCACAAAATTCGCTCAAGCCTCAAGATACTTGTGCACAATCACAATTCTTGCTCAAAATTCTCAAACAGACGCTCAAACATGCTTGAACAAAAAAGATTGCACATGCATGCTTGTCAAGCTTGCAGTTATGTACGTGTGAATGCCCTTTAATATAAGTTGCGATTAAAATATATTCGCTGTAAATGCTTTAACTTGGGTGTGCAAATCGAATATTTGTTCATGAACGCAACTAAGTTACACGATAAAAATTTCATTCAACACCCGAAAACTTGCGGATGTCTTTGAAAAAGTCCAAATGGATTTTCAGAGTAAACTGTACATAGTATTTGCCTTGTGAGTAAACATGAATACAACTGTAAAGTACCCATGCTTATCATTTTTTATACTTTTATTAAAACTGCAGAGGGTGTGAGACGAATTTAAGAGATAGATTTTTTGAATATATGTGATATATGAAACGGGGCAATGTTTGATTTGTAATTACGATTTTTTCATAAAACGATTAACTTTCAGGAACGAATAACTCGTAACTAACGTAAGTTAGTGGATAACTAACCATCCGTTAACAACATCAATGGACGGTTAGTGATTACGTTAGTGATACCGGTGTATGCGTTACTGCCAAAGCCCGAAATTGGCCAGTTTCGCTAAATATTTACCCTTCGGACATTGGCCGGCTAGTTCGTGAAGTGGTCGGGGATCCCTGGCCAAAGTCCGATGACAAAAGACTGGAGCATCATCAAGTTGGCGTATTTTTTCGTGGTAAGTATGTCCACGTTAGTTGTGGCAACTCATCAAACCATAGTCACGATGTGTGGTAATCATTTTTTTCTCCAAAGTTTGGCAGAGAAAAATATATGTTTTGTAATTATTTTTCATAGTTTTTCTTTCAAATATCACTTTTTTTTCTCTCTCTCTCGTCCATGGAGCTAATCCACTACAGCTGCTATATATAGACACGTATCACACGTTGGCAATTAAAAATATGGATTTGGCTCCTACCGGACCGTCTTACATCAGCACATCAAGCTTTGTCCAAGGGTCTCGAGCCACTTTACGAAAAGTCCGAATCATTTCCGCTGTTCGGACTTTGGACAAACTCTTCAATTCGCTACAACTTATTGTTTGAAAAAAAATATTAGTGCAGCCATTTCATACCTGCTCTAAATAGTGTTGAAATAGGAATTCTTATATGGCATGTACGAAAAAATTCATTGAGAGACATGATGTTGATATCAACTGCCCTTTCAGAACTTAAATGACTAGATATGCATGCGAACATTTGTAATACAGTGGAACTTGGCGAATCGAACGTGGCTAATTCGAATTTCGGATGATTCGAACTTTTACGAACCCCCTTTGAGTTTTAAATTTAATGTTAAAAAAAAAATTTCAACTCGAAATTTTTTCGAGTATTTTGAACAATTCGAAGTTGAGGGGTTCACGACAAAATAGTCATTTTATTATGAGCAAATGTAGACAGAAAATCCACAAGCAGTCAGACGTTGCTTCTCTTGACCAATTTTTGTTTTACCTTTATGTATATTTTACTATCCTATTCTATTATCCAGGGCTATTGGCTGCTAACCAATTTATTGAACAGTTAATCTTTAAAAATAAAAGAGTTAAAAAATTCTGACTTATCTTGATTTAGGTTGACAGTGAGTGCCATTTTTCCCCAACCTTAACTTCTGGCTCAAACGGCCATGCTAACAATCTGTCCGCTGAGGAACGTATAGAGAATTGTCGGGTCAGTCTCAAAGACAACCCCAGGTTTTATGAAAACTTGTATTAAAAAAAAACGAGCTTTTTTTTTTTCTTGAAAACGGCACCTTTTTAAACGGCGCCGTTTATAACTGGTGCCTCCATAACTAAGTATGGCAACTCAGTTTTCGAAAAGTGTTAGCGGTTTTGATGATCTGAAACCGGCAAAACCCCATGATCTAAATTCGTAAAAATTCCGTAAATGACTGTTCGTGTAGATAGAATTAAAAACGCTAATTTTTAAATTTTTAATTATTATTATTATTATTATTGATAATTTTTAATGCTTATTGCGACATTGTTCAGCCGGAATGTATCGAAATTGTTGTATTACTTGATATGAACTGTTCAACTTCTGAAAACATTTCTTCAGAACAGTTTCTTCTAACAAATTCTAATGAAAATAGATTTTCTTAATACTATGCAAATGATTAGCAAAATTTGGGAAACAGTTTCGTAACTAATGATGAGTAACTGTTTCTGTAAATCAAGCTTTTTTTTTTAGCATGGCCAAGAAATTCTAGTGATGCCGATTTCAGAACGGTGGAATATTGTAGCAGAGCGAAGATAATTCATTAGTCATATGTGAATATTGATTATCAATTTGCAACTTGTATTCATTTTACAGATCCAAAAAAAATTGGAAAATTCGAATATCGGATAATTGGAACTTTTTTGCTGTCTTCTTGAGCTTCGAATTAACCAAGTTCGACTGTATTATGATTACAGTAATTAATGTATATATTTTCGAGGAAGACGGAATAAGCGTTTCTTACACCTATCGATAATTTCATTGAATAGTCAATAAGAACGAAACGCTTATTAATATCGGGCTTAGTTTTTAAGTAAGATTTATTGAGATAATTCCATATCAGTGTATTAGGTTGAATGAAATAAAATCTAGATTTGAGTCTAAAATTTCTTCATCTTGATTCTTAAATCGAGACATCTTTTTGGATATTTTGATTTAAAAATGGCCGAATATATATAAGTGTTAGCTGAAATCATTCTAAAATCTAATCATTTCAATTTCAAAAAATATATGTTTTTTTGTAAAAAAAGTTGCATACATTGATGTATTAAAACAATGGTTCTCAAACTTTTTTGACTCATGGAGTGCTTTTTAGTACAGCATATACGTTATGACGGAGCCCCGTAGGCACCATTTTTTTGTTTATTTATCAAATTTACTAACTTGTTTTATTCTCCTCGAGCAGCCGCGGAGGCCCTAGGAAGTGCACATGGAGCACCGGTTGAGAACCGCTGTTTCAAAGCATGGCATGTGAAGCTTTTTTCAGTAGCCCGTCAAAGAATAAACTTATATAATTACGGAATTTATGAACATGCTGAATAAAAAACCCTCAATGAAAAAATGTTTTTTCAGAATTGCTGTGAAACAAATAATTTCAAATTTAATTGTAGAAAAAATTTCAGAACTAATGAGCGACATGATTTTTCAGGATTAATGAGAAATAGTACCACAATTATATTGAAAAAAATAATGTCACAATTATTGAAAGAAAGTTGTAGAGTTATTGAAATAAATAATTTCAGAAATAATGAGGGAAATAAAAGAGGACAATTTCAGAATTAGTGGAAGAAAAGTATTTCGTAATTCATAAAAGTTTATTCGCGAAAAATATTTCTGTAATCGTTAAAAGAACTATTTTCAGAATTATGGAAAAATATTTCCAGAATTATTGAAAGAAGTATTTCCAATATACAGTAGAATCCCGTTTTAACGAATACCGTTACAGCGAAAATCTCGTTTTAACGAACGCTTTTCCAATCCTCTAGATAAAATTACATATAGGAACAATGCAAAAATTCTTTTAAACGAAATTTCGTTATAACGAAGTGATTTCTCCGGTCTCTTGGAGTTTGTTATAACGGGATATATTCGACTGTACTCTTCCAATACTTTGAAAGAAATACTTTCAGAATTGATGAAAAATATTACCAAAATTAATGAATATTAATAATTAATGTGAAAAAATTTTAAGAATGGATGTAAATTATTATTTAACGAAGAAATATTTCAGGATTTATGAAAATTCATATTTAATGAAAAAGTGATCTCAGGATAAGTAAAATTCTCAAATTAAATAGGATCCCTTGTTTGACTCGAAGCCCTGGGCCCCGTTTTGTCCACCTGGAAAGAAATCATCGCGTCAATTTAGATAACGCAGTATGGTTTTAATTGGCCCTCGGGCTTCATGGAAATTCATTTTTGGCCCGTAATGTCTGAAAGTTTGAAGGACCCCTCCCCCTTTTTTTATAGGCTTCCATATTAACGGTCTATAGCCTGCCACTTTTCAAAAGGCAAAAAAGGTTATAATGTCTTTCTTAAAATCACTAAAATCACCATTCAATAGAATCTGTGCATTTATATGAAGCATCTCGGATAAACGTTATATTTTAACGGCATAAAAAAAACTGGTATTCTAGCACAACCGAAATTCCTACACCAAGTAATGGTTTGAAGCTCCTTGTTTACTTAAAAAAAGTGTTATTAACGATAATCCATATTTATTGTGGGCATCTATTTCTCAGCCACCTCGTTGAGCATGTTGCCTGTTGTGGCGTTGTATTTGTATTTGCATAGCGATTTTTCCGAGTACAACACGTATAAGCCCTAGAGTTAACTAATATCGTTATACAAATTTTATGAACTATCTTTTGAATAGTCATATGCTCAGTAGGCATTGCCTAAAAAATTGGTGTACACTGTTATCGGATATTTCTATCCAAAATACATTAGACATAAATATTTTAAATCTTAAAATAAATTTTGTTCAATCTATGTTCCGATTGAAATTAAATTTTCAAAAGTTTGAAAAAATGATTTCTTTAATATATCACATTATGGATATCACGAGTTTATAAAACAAAATCTATACGAATGCCGTATGAATTTCAATTATTTTGGAGCATCCAAAACTTTATGAACTTATCATTATAAATACTGTACTACGTTCCAAAAGATATTAGCATCATTTCTCAAACCGAGAATGACGAATAAATTTCACGAACATTATTTTAAATTTATGTACTATATGTAGGTGATTTGATAATCTGTATTAAGACTATTTCATGAGTCTATAAATTTTTTCTTATATATATATACCAGTTTGTTTTCAATCTAATACTAGTCCTCAACTCACACACAATTTTAGGAATTGTTTGAATTATTCACAATTTTATGAAACTTTAAAATAGTTTTGAATTCATTTACAATGAAAAACTTTCCATTCCCGAGTAATAAATAATTTTATTATTATATTTAATATGTGATGAATACAATGCTATAATACTTATCAAAAATATATCTAGTTTTTGTCACAATGATCAAGATGTACTCCTGTATTTATTTTTATGTAAAAAAATGTTTTAATTATAAATATACATATTTCTTGAGAAAAGGTAAAATTTCTGAAAAAAAATCAACTACAATAGTTATTTGAGAATGCTTAACATGATATTTATCGGTTGTTTGAATATTATGTTGTGGAATGCATTTTTCCACAATGTTTAACGAGGGATATTCTAATTCATTCTCCATTAATAAGTCAAATACAGTTGAAATGTAGAAAACAAAAGTGAAAGTTTCTTCTAATTAGTTTTCCGTAATTCAATTAACAAATGTTCCATGAATTCGGACAACAAATGTTCCATGAATTCGGACAACAAATGTTCCATGAATTCGATATTATTGAATGTTCCATAAATTTCATATTATTGAATGTTCCATAAATTTCATATTATTGAATGTTCCATAAATTTCATATTATTGAATGTTCCATAAATTTCATATTATTGAATGTTCCATAAATTTCATATTATTGAATGTTCCATAAATTTCATATTATTGAATGTTCCATAAATTTCATATTATTGAATGTTCCTGAATTCGATTAACAACTTACCATTATTTCAGTTTATAAAATTACCATAATTTGAAAAAAAAGAAGTGAAAAGTGAAAAAAAATTCTACAATTAATGGTGGAAAATTTTTATGTATGAATACCTTGACACAAATTTTATTTTTCCCACGCCTCATTGAAAACTGATTATGTTTTCACAAATAAATAATTTTCCAATATTATATTAATTTCAGTAAGTGTACCTAAACCTCTCATTTATTTTTATAAAATAAATACCTTTAGATAATTAACAAATTTATAATATCTGATTAATACAGAAAACAGCCATATCAGTAACACGTAAAAGTACATGTCTCACCACTCAGATACTTAGCCAATATGTAAGCTCCCACCGGGACTAGAACTTCGGAAGCAACAAATTTTTATATTCTATTATTAAATTAAGTACTATTTTCGAAATTATTATTTTATAAATATTTGTGTTCCTCATATTATAATACAATATTATATTCCAATGATATGTTCCTGAAGTAATTAATTCTCAGAATATACACGTTGTTAATTTTAAAAAAATCTAAAAACAATGATTGTTTTTCCCCCTTGAAAAACATTATTATTAATTAAGTTTGTAGATCAACGTGTTCTTAAATGAAGAATTATTTAATAAAATACATAGCAGTAAAGTATGTTGCAATCTATAAGTGAAAAATTTATCATGTTGAAATTTTTTTCCCTTGCCTGCGTAATTCATGTATGAGTGCTTATGAGATACGGAATTAAACAACATGGAAATATAATTTTGAAAATTTTATCTTAGAAAATGTTCGATATGAGGATATATTTTCGTTAGGAGAATTTATCGAGATATATTTTATACTCACTCGCCTTGACGCACGGGTTGTAGTATTTGGATATTGGAACCGTCGGTCACTCGTCTCAGAGCTGATTCGGAATTTTCAGAGCGCAGTCGGTTTTGCGGCTGCTCGCGCTAAAAAAAACGATACAAGTGATCAAAGTGTTCTAGTTGAAATAGCCTCTCGACCGATAGTTTTATAAGTGATCCAGTCACGTGGGCAGTCAGCCACTTGTAGGAATGAACACTCCCAATGCATTTCGGGTTGGAAAATAATTCCTCGGATCCAAAGCTTGTCCTTTCATTGGTCGATCGCAGAGATGCGGGGGAGCAACTCCAACCAAACACAACCAACTTATCAAGGTAAAAAGTTTTATCATCCTTTTTTTTCTCCCCACCCTAATTCTAACCTTTCGGATCTGTATATTTTTGAGAAAGCACCTGAATATATTTCAAATAGTTATTTTAATTGCATTTATATTTAATTCGCTTGTGCTAGTATGAAAATTCTCTTAAAAAAATTAATTATTGAGTGAAAAAGCTTTTTAACAAGGAACTAAAAATACGATATAATAAGAGCTCACAATTATGTGAAAAATTGTCGTTATAAGCGATTTTGAATTTTTTTTTTCCACAGGCTATTAAATTGTAGAAAATTCTGTATTATAATTGTTTATAATCAGAATTCGAAAAATCCATTTCGAAATCATTGGTGGTCCGCTGGTACGAGACCCCTGTTTAAACAATCGCACCATCGAGAAAAATAAAAATTGAGGTGGTCCGTGGGACCAGTAGCGAAATATTTCGCGTGCTCCTCTCCGTGGTGATACATTGATCGCGGAAGAATCTACTTATGGGAGAAAAACTGATCCGCAGTGGATTTTTTATGGTTTTTAGCACCCCCCCCCCGGGTGGTATATCACTCTTGTAAATGCTTATATATTTGAGGAAATAAATTATTATTATGCAATGTGCTTCACGAATTCCCAAGAGATCAGTATGATCTGGCCAGGGAATTAGTTAGTGTTAGTAGACATCCATGCCCGGACCGGGATTCGAACCCAGATCTGCAGTCACAGGATAGCTCTCTAATCACTCGCCTGTCAGGAGGCATTTAGAATGGCTTTCGTTTAGCCGACCAGTAGGTCCTCGTATTCACTGGACCAGTGACATTTTCCATTTCTAACGCTGATTACAATCGTATTTAAGATAATTTTGTTCTGATATTAACGAATGAATAGGTTATCTCTCTCTTAACTCTCTCAAGTTGTGAATTTTATTTTTGGTCTCACAGCAATCGATTCTCTGAGACGTATTTGCACAGAATTTCGTATTCTCGATACGACTTGGCGGACTGACCGATCAATTGAAATTCCAAAATATTTTATCACAGCTTAATTCCGTGGCTCCATAACATAAAGTATATTTCTGCTATTTTTTCTTTATTTTACAGTAATTTTCTATTTTGTGAGCTGAATGAAAACTAATTCCAAAACTCTAAAAAATATTTAATTTCTTTGCTTTGCGGTGATATTCTATGAAGATTTCTACAAGCTATTTGTAGCAGTGATGGCTATTTATTGGAACAATGATCTGCCGGTGACGATATGAGTCCGACTTCAGTCTTAAAATATTTAGTCTTCTACATTCCAAATAGAACTTCATGTGATATATTTTTCAGAACGTGCAAATTAGGGCAGAAAGTGCTTCTTTAAAATAATATAAAGCCAAAAACTTCAGCTTCATCACGAATTTTCACGTTTTGAAAGTTGAAAGTTTTTCATCGTACCAATTTGATGCAAAGCGCCCTTGTTAGCATCTACCTTATGACGTAGTTGCTCATGAACTCCTCAGGGATTCATTTGGTAGTCACTGGTGGCTAGGTTAAGATATCGGAGTCAAACCATAATGGCGTACGTCCAAGATGGACAGAAATATTTAATTTCAAGTTCTGCACCGGAACAGGTACAGTATATTGTTGTTGCCATATTCCACTTTCATCAATGTTGGCTCGTGGCCGGACATTTTTGGGAACGCCAACACATTCATTCTTAGATACAGGTAGTCTGTTTTCAGAGAAAAAAAATTTAATTAATAGCTTGAAAATAATTTATTCTTAATTGGTTAGATAATTTGCATTAAAATTATTGTTGCATCACGCCTTTATACAAAGAAACTCTTTCGCCCGATCAAACATAACGTACAAAATCAACTTTTCAAAATACAATGTCTATTTTTGATCACCCGTGTATGTTATATACTTTTTACATTTTTCTGGAACACTAATTCAATGCAAGAATATTTTAATTTTTTGCAGTAATTTGCGGTAATTTTTGTTTTTGTCTGTTTGATGCCAGCCCTACTTTTTGTAGGTCAATCACATATTTTTAGGGACAAACAAGAAACATGTGTAGCAGAAAAATTGAATTTCGCACTATACAACCGCAAATCCGGTCATTTTATCTGATACAAGACAACTTATCTATAGATTTCAGCTGCCTTTTGAAACACATGGTTTCCATTTTTCTTTTTTTTTTCAGTCTTCACAATTTTTTACTAAAAATTCGGAAATTTGGTCCATTTTAAAATTTTAATTATTTTATTTTAGGAATCAATCTTGAAAACCACGGTTTTTGTACATTGACTGTACTCAGTTACTCATAATATTTTATCCGTCTTGATCATCGATATTTATTATACAAATTGCACAGTTATACAAATTATAGTTTTCCGTATATATTGTATTAACAAAGGGGACGACGACGTCTTTCTCTACAACGGATTATATTGCTTTCCAAGCAATAGACCATTTTCGGTGGTCAGGATCCGAGTTCGTGTTCGGTTTGCTAATCTTACTTAAGTCAATGCAGTTGAAAAGCTAGCCACTGAGCATTATTCAGTAATTCGAAGTAATTCAAAATAACTAATTCGAAAGTTTTAAATCATTATCAATTTGTTGGGTGGGGGGGGGGGGTGGAGCAGTTATCAGCTCGCAATCGGGAAAAAAATTATTCTTGAAAATACGTGGCAATTTATGAAGGTTTCGCAATTTCAAACGTGGTAGTTATAATGCGGATCAGGAAAATTTTAAAAACTACTTAAAGAGGTTAAGTAGTAGTAGTAGTAACAAATTCACACACAACACTGAATACGTACTCAGATTGTTAGGCACATGCACTTCCGGAACAACTCTTTCGGTGGAAAATTGGCCATGGCGATAGACCGGGGAGGTGCTCACTTTGAAACAATGAAGGAATGTCACCCTAAAGAAATCACTGAACGTGTTACAAAGATTTTCTAAAATTACTGGAGCCGAATCAAGTTGAACAAAAAATATAAATTTGTTATCGTAAACGGCTATTGTTATTATAATTGTGATAATAAAACTAAGAATAAAACAAATATTTAAATTTTGCACGAAAAAAAACTGAACTAATTTCCCGACTGATGAATTTCATTAACATTATTTTTTTCATATCGTACTTAATTTTGTAAAAACCATATAAAAAAATATATTTTGTAAGCAACACATATCAATATTGACTTTTGTATTTCCACACTTTTGAACTTAAATGGTGACACCCATGTTTGTTATGGTTATAGAAAATATCATTAAAATAAATTTATTTCTAAATAATATTATTTTATAATTTTTTCGTATTCAAAATAATAAGTATGTGCTACACAATGGAGTCAATCACAAATATTCTTTTTTTGGTATGAAATGAACCCAATGTAATTAGAAATATCAACAATAATTTGACCATTATTATATAAATATGTTAATTTTTCATTAAATACATTTTTTTTGTATTTAATCGGTTTTCTTCACGGTTTCACTGACAAGGAGATAATCATATTTTTCACTTAATGATATCATTTCTTTTATGAGTGAATTAACTTATAAATATTCAAATTATTAATAAAAGATGATTTCAATCGAAAATAAAAACATATTTAAAAAATTTGAATGAATTTAGTTTTTTTTATGTTTTTAAAATTTTTAATCTTTTGTTCAAAGGATACCAGAATAATTTATAGCGTAATTAGTTTCGAAATGTGTTTTTATATTATTTTTTTTCTTCTGAATATTGTTATTTTTATAAAGGAAATTTATTGAATTAAAATAGGAAGGATGATTATATAATTAAATTGATTTTACTTAGATAGTTGTCTGAGAAGTTCTATCACAGGGTTTAGTGGTGACGCAAAATCAACAAGGCGGTAATTTTCGTGACCCATATGATGATTTCTTGTTTAATAATGCTTGTTGAAAATTCCTGAATTGAAAAAGTGGTTTTTTCGAATTTTTTTCACCGGTCAGTGGTGTGTTTGCGAGTGGGCCAACGGGGCCCGAGGGGCAGATTCCTGAATCAAACGAGGGCCCCCAAATTTATTGACAGCAAGCACTGATTCTGGCTTTACTTTTCTAATTAATTTTCAATTATTTTTGATTAATTTTTAATAATTTTTTCATTAGTTTTCCATTATTTCGTCATTAATTTTGAATTAATTCTGTCATTAATTTTCCATCACTTCTCTGTCATTAATTTTCAATTTTTTCTGTCATTAATTGAATTATTTCTGTAATTATTATTGTTCAGTTGTTTCTTCCATAAATTGTTTCTCATTAATTTTAAATTACTCCTCTCACTGATTTTCAATTACTCTTTTCGTTGTATTTCAATTACTCTTTTCATTGTATTTCAATTACTCTTTTCATTGTATTTCAATTACTCTTTTCATTGGATTTCAATTACTCTTTTCATTGTATTTCAAATACTCTTTTCGTTGTACTTCAATTACTCTTTTCGTTGTATTTCAATTACTCTTTTCGTTGTATTTCAATTACTCTTTTCATTGGATTTCAATTCCTCTTTTCATTGGATTTCAATTACTCTTTTCATTGGATTTCAATTACTCTTTTCATTGTATTTCAATTACTCTTTTCATTGGATTTCAATTACTCTTTTCGTTGTATTTCAATTACTCTTTTCATTGTATTTCAATTACTCTTTTCATTGTATTTCAATTACTCTTTTCATTGGATTTCAATTCCCCTTTTCATTGGATTTCAATTACTTCTTTCATAAATTCTGGCATTATCTTTCATCAACTCTGGAAACAATTTCCATCAATCTGGAAAATATCTCATCAATTCTAGAAATGTTTTGATTAATTCTGGAAATGTTTTGATTAATTCTGGAAATGTTTTGATTAATTCTGGAAATGTTTTGATTAATTCTGGAAATGTTTTGATTAATTCTGGAAATGTTTTGATTAATTCTGGAAATGTTTTGATTAATTCTGGAAATGTTTTGATTAATTCTGGAAATGTTTTGATTAATTCTGGAAATGATTTCATTAATTCTGGAAATGATTTCATCCATTCTGAAATTTTGTAAGTCTTTTATTAATTACAAGTTCTCCTCAAAAACTTCTTCATTCTTCATAATTTTTTGTTCAAGAAGTTAATATTTTTGTATATACCGTAAACCGCGGTAACTTTAGGACAAGAATTGCAAATTTTCGAATATGATATCCGCACTGTGTGTGAATGTTAACAACATGATTTCTGGGAGAGAGTAGTATAGCTACAAGCCTCTGCTTGCTTACCATGCCCAATTATTTAAAATTTAAATTATTAGTATAACAAATAAAGGGTGAGACATTATTACCTCGCATTGCGGGGTAACTTTAAGACAAGCCTTTGTTTGTACTCTGTAAGCCATATTAGTATTCTTGTCTGATTGTTACCCCAATACTAGCCTGTAGAAGTTCTTTTATAAAATTCGTGGCAGGGTACCAAAGTTTGTCTTCTTCGTTTGGCCACTTCCAATATTTTACTGCCACCTGCATACAATTAACTTCGGATTCAAACGTCACAACAAATGAAAAAGGTCGGAAAAAACGAGGAAAATAACGATCTAAAATTACCAAAATTTGGAGAGCTATGTCCCAATGTCAGTGCCATCTTAACGCATGGGCCCGACCGGTCATGGCCCGGGGTCCTCAAGAGAAGAGGGGTCTCAAAAAAATCGAGAAGTAGTTGAATTTTTCGAAAATTATCCAGGTAAGGCCTCAATGGACTCGCATTGCAAGGACACGGTTCGAACCCCACCGTTGCCGCAGTGATAGTCGGCTGAAGTCGGTTTTCTGTGGCTCCCAACTTCGAGGCGTGAATGCAAGCCGATTTTCCCACAGAGAAGTTACTAATGTTACCCCAGCAAATGTCATATGTGTTTACATTTTATAAGTAAAAACTACTTACAGCCATCTCGTTGGCCGCTGTGGTCATAGTGACGGACTCGCATCGCGAGGATCCAGGTTCAAACCTCACCGTCGCCGCAGTGGTGATCGGCTGAAGTTGGTTTTCTGCGGTTTTCAACTTCGAGGCGCAAATGCGAGCCGATCTCCCAGTCAAAAAGTGTCGCCGCAGAGAGCAACAGGCCTACAACAGTATAGTTATTCATTCACTACACTTCACGCACTGTGAGTTGAGGAAAACCCCATAGTTTAAAAAAATAGATTGCAGGTGGCAGCACTACACATAACAAGCATTAAACAGAAACAAACTTCATGGAAGGTTCACTATACATACACACACATTCTGACATGTACCAATTCGTTAGAGGTTCCGCAGAGGAATATGGACGAGGCGCATATCTGGTTTACTAGTAGCCACTTCGTTGTGCATTTTGCCTGTTGTGCCTTGTATTTTTATTTGTATAATTAACAATTCAAACAGCAAATTTATCATTCAGTTCAATAATTACCTACTTTTTTATTTCATTTGACGTACGATTCTGACTAATCATAGTTTTTAAGAGGTTTCACAAAGTGATAGTAATCACTAAATGGAATAAACAAGGCGCTAGCTATCAGAATCATCATTGAGAATATGTTTCAGCATCTCAGCGTATTTTGATGATTATGAACAATAATTCTATATCAAAAACGTGATGATAGCAAGAAAACTTGGCCCACCACGTAGTTTCAAACATGTAAATAGTGCTTCTCCTAAAGTTACTCCGGTTTTTGTGGAAGATATTCTCCACTTCTGTAATATTTTTGTATACCGACGTGTCCCTAAAAAATATATATATACAGGTTGATTCAGAAAAGATGGGGGGAAAACTTTAAGAGGTGATAGTACACACCACGTCACAGTGAACAAAAGGCGTGGACGTGAAGGTATTCCAGCGTGCAACCGTTCTAACGTACGGGATAATGGCGCACTTTAGTAATACTGAGTCCGCACCTTTATTCACTGTGATTTGCACACGGTTTCTTTCTTCTCCCTCAGATTACATTTGAATGCATGGTGTTCTTCCCCCCCCCCCATAAATTCCAACAGGAATGTCGTTTTAATATTTGTTGAGAGGCCGTTTTGAAACGCGCTAGTGCGTTTGCGTTTCATGTTAGACCATACATTCTTCGATGACAATTGTTTGTATTGGTGTGTACTATCATCTCTTAAAGTTTTTCCCATCTTTTCTGAATCACCCTGTATAATAACATATCTTGGCTAATTGACTCGCTGATTCACCATCACAGAGCCAAAACTGCTATCGTTATATTTATGAAATTTGGTCAGTAGTTTTATTCCATGACGTAAAGACTCACTAAGAAGGGGTTTTACGAAATTCGACCCCCTAAACTGGACATGAGGTGGCTCAAAAGTTATATGGGGCAATCATCGCTAAGTCGAAATCGCTGAAGCTATAAATATGAAATTTGGTCGGTAGTTTTATTTTGTAATGTAAAAACTCACTAACCAGGGATTTTTCAAAATTCATACTCTAAGGAGATCGTAAGGGGGGGGGGCGTCAAAAGTTATATGGGAAGAATCATCGCTGAGCCCAAAGCGCTGGAAGCTTTAAATATGAAATTCGTTCTGTATTATATTTTGTAATATAGAGACTCGCGAAAACGGGATTTCTGGAAATGCAACCCCCAAGAGGCGTCATGGGGGGGATTAAAATGTTATTGGAGGGAATCATCGTCGAACAATTTTCAGATTACCAAATCCACGCAAGCGAAGCCGCGGATAACAGCTAGTATATAATATGGTGGTTCACGAGAGCTCCAAAATACGTATGGGTGACAACCCAGGACCGTCGAAATCATTTTGACTCAACTGAATACAAATGGATTTAAAAGCGGATTTTACATGGATTTTTTTACGACCCATCTTAGAAGTCCCAGAGACCCAAGTTTGGGTGATGTTTCATAGGTTAAGAACCCTTGTTCAATCAGATCTAGCTCACAGTATACTATTTACACAGCAGTGCTCTTCAACTTTTTTTTTATTTGCGGACCGGTGAGATTAAGTGAACAATTTCGCGGACCGACATAAACGGGAGAGATAATTAGCGAAGTGACGGGAAAAAACAATAGGAAGAAAATTTTCTGACTTTCCAACTTATTATATTTTATCATGCAACACATTGTTGAATTGGGACTGTTGCTGCCACCCGAAAAAAATGATCCAATTGTTTTTACTCCTTAAGTGAAATTGATATTATGATAATTATAATAACATATATTTTTTTATTTTCACACGGGTATAAACTTTATGCGTCATAATGCCAGTTACTATGTTGTTATGCCGATAATTTTTTTTCATAAGGAAAAAATTAATTGTGCTCTGGCTCCTGCTGCCACTTATCAAACAAAAACAAAGTAATTGTTATAATTATTCAAAGAAAATTGGTTGTTGGTTTCAAACCGGTGGGCAGCATGAAAATAAATATTACATGGTATGATATCATATATTTTATTTTCGGGATACACATTGGTGTACATTTTATGCACCATAATGCCGGTTACTATATTTTTATTTCTATGATATATAATACGTTTCGGAAAATGTAAAATTGTATGTGTAATGATGCATAAGATCATCATTATGTGTTACAACTTTCAAAGGGCCACACGTGGCATACGAACTATGCGTTGAAAAACCCTTTCTTAAATAATTGAAATACTTATAATAATTCTGAAGTATATTGCCCGAGTGTACGATTGATTTTAAATGCGGTGACTTAAATTTCCAAATTAGTGAGCCATGGTTTTCCCAGGCCATGGGTAATTGCCCGCAAAATTTACGTCCTAATCATAACTTTCGTACTTAATTCCAACTTTTGTTTTAATGAATAATAATGTAACCACAATTTCAATATATACTTGATGTTTTTAAATAAGTAAATATCACCTGAAATTTAAAGAAAAATGTTAAGGTTATACTAAACTTTGATTGATGATCCAAATTAATTCTGCTTTTTATTACTGTTTCAAAATTGAAAAAATAATAATCTGTATTGTATATTCTTTCGTTAGCGTAGTAGCTAATCAGCAGTGGTTCATTAATAAAGCAAAAAATATCACTCATTCCAGTTTTCAATCAATTATTATTAAACCCTACATTTTTAATGATGAATCTAAAGATAAAAACATCCCCACGTTTCGGATTAATTTCACGTCTTCTTTCGAAATAATCGTGAAATACTGATATCGATGTAATTTAAATGATGCTAACAAATATTTTTGCAATGATTGATTTTTTTTAAAATTTTCATTGTAAATCAGTGTATGTAAGAAATTTCGTCTATTAATATCTGCGGGATTTCGATACCATTAAAAACCAGAAGGATTTCTCTAAATTGCAACACAAATTTAAATTTTAAGAAGAAGTTTCATTGCCTGAAATACAGCTGCAGAGAAAAACTATCTTTTGTAGTTCAAGAAAAATATCATTATACGTAGATGAGCATTTTGAAAATTCCATTGGGATATCATTAACATTTATTTCTCCTAATTAGACGTTATAGAATTTGAATCTTCCCTAATTTTTGAAATCAAAGAAAAATGAAATTTCTTTTGTTTTCTTAGATGATTTCAATTCATTAGTCGACACTAATTATCATCTCGACTTTTGAGAAATATAATTAGTTTGTAATATTTATTTATTTGGAATTGAAATATTGTAAAAATACATTAAAAAGAAAAGCGTGTTTCCAGTGTAGTAAATTAATACGATTTGTATTTTTTGATCAACAATTAATATATATACCGTGAACACGGGTTGTTTTACTTGAGCCCACTTTTATAAAACCTTTTTTTTGACCTCATGCCAGAAAATTATAAATACTGATATATTTTTTAGGGTAATTTATAGATAGTTCAAACCTTTCTCTAAAAGACTGTAATATAACAAATTACTTTCTATAATTATGAAACACTGCTGAAAATCACATTAACAATAGAAAAAACATTAACCATATAGTATTTGACTATGTTAAAAATATTGATTAGGGGCCGTTCAAGTATTACGTCATCATCGATGGGAGGGGGGTTTCCGATTTGCTGACTCTTGATGACAAGGGGGCAGGGGGGGGGGTTTGGATAATGCTGCTTTATGAAAATATGAGTTAGGATTCAGAGGGGCAGAGCTGATGACGAAATTTTGCTGACAGGGGGGGGGGTCAGAAATGGCCAAAAACTTGCTTACGTAATACTTGAACGGCCCCTTATGAAATGATTTTAACGATTACTTTGTAATCAGATATAAAAATAGTTTTACACTAAATACAAAAAGGGAGAGAAAGAAATTGTAAAATGATGAATGGGTGTATATAGTTGTGATTGTGCATATGAGTACAGGTAGATACGTGTATATACGTGCGTAAGGTGTGTAATGTACTGTACTGATCATCACTATAAGTAATTTAATTATATAACCGTACGACTCTCATAATGCGTAATCTAACATTTCAACGTATACCGTAATCGTAAATATGTAAATAAAAATACAATATAACATGTCTAACCTTTATAAAAGCTGTTGTGTAAACCATATGCGATCACAACTCCCTTTAGATCTGCTGTAAAGACTTACTAAGTCTCTTGGGGTCACAAAGTGTTTGTATTTGTGTTTTTTATGTTTGTACCTATGGGTGTTTATTAAAAAAATATGTTTATGAAACTTATTTGTTTATATTTTGTATAAAAATAGTCCACAATTTAAGTGTAACTTTGTCCCATACCAAATATTCCTACTTCAAAACACTGTAAAACATGCTCAAAGAAATGGAACCCACTGGTTTTGGGGGAAAATATTCTCACATATCAATACAAAAATACAAATACAAATACAATACAAATACAACGCCACAACAGGCAAATTGCCCAACGAGGTGGCTGACTTAAGACATCATGGATCCCCGAGCCATTTTTTGGAGGCCCTACCTACTACTGCTACACCACACATGCACCCCCCCCCCCCGCGGAACCCCCCAACGAACCCCTAACGAATCGGTACATGCGGGAATGTGCGTGTACGTGTAGTGCAACCTGACGTTTTGTTTCTGTGTAATGCTTGTTATGTGTAGTGCCGCCATCTGCCCCCAGTTTTTCTAACTATGAGTGAAGTGTTATGGTTGAATGATTTACCGTTGTAGGACTGTTGCTCTCTGTGGCGAGACTTTTTAACGGGGAGATCGGCTCGCATTTGCGCCTTGAAGTTGGGAACCACAGAAAACCAACTTCAGCCGACCACCACTGTGGGGTTCGAACCCGGATCCTCGCATCACGAGTCCGGCACTATAACCACTCGACCACCACAGCGTAAAATATACTTTATTTATTCTAATGTTACATTGGTATTTCTTTGTCCAAAATGAAATGTTTACATCTCAATAAATAAAAAAAGGGAAGTGTCCTTGGTCCCATTCTTTTTTACTTTTTATCAATAAGCTTGATCGGGGTATTGATGGGATTGTGGGCGAATTCGCAGATGATGTGGGCAGGACCAGAACTAGAGTAGGGGGGGGGGGGAACTGCCCGCGATGCAAATATTTAGGGGGTGACAGTTTTAGGTGGGAAAAAAGACCACCGTTATAAAAGTATCGAATTCTAAAGTTGTGGGGGCGGCAAAACTGTGTCCGGAAAATTCACCGACCAACAATTCACCGCTAGGAAAATTCACCACCGGAAAATTCATCGCAAGGAAAATTCCCCGACAACAGTTCGATGCGAGTCAGTTAGCGTGAGAGTGAACGATTGAGTTACTGAGTCAGTGAGAGAGGAGTGAGTGAGTGACTTAATGAGTATGTGAGTGAATGAGTGACCTAATGAGTATATGTGAGTGAGTAAGTGACCTAATGAGTATATGTGAGTGAATAAGTGACCTAGTAATTGAATGAGTGAGTGAGTGAGTGATGATGAGTGACTAGTGATATACCTAGTGAGTACGTGAGTGAGTAAGTGACCTAGTAATTGAATGAGTGAGTAAGTGACCTAGTAATTGAATGAGTGAGTAAGTGACCTAGTGAGTATTGAGTGAGTGACCTAGTGAGTATGTGAGAGTGACCTAGTGAGTGGGTGAGTGATTAAGTAATTGAGCAAGTGACCTAGTGAGTGAGTGAGTGATTAAGTAATTGAGCAAGTGACCTAGTGAGTAAGTGAGTGAATTAGTTAGTAACCTAGTAGTGTCATAAATGATTGATTCACTCACGCTCGGACTCAGTAGCTCGCTCGCTCACTCAATCACTCACTCACTCGCTCAATCCCTCCCTCACTCAGTAACTCAATCGCTCACTCCCTCGCTTTCTGACTCGCATCGAACTGTTGTCGGTGAATTTTCCGTAAACCCGGCAAAACCCATGTTTGCCCCGGTAGCAAAAATCCTAGTCACGGCCTTGTGACGTGAAGCTCTTATGGGGGTAATAATATATAATAAAAACGATAATAAAAGCGAAATAAAAGTAATAGTAGTCGGTAATAAAAGCGAAAGGGGAGAGGCTTCAGGCAAACTTGAATGTGATTGCAGCATGCGCTAACTATTAGAGCATGACCTTTAGCGTTGACAAGTGCATGGTCGCTCAATTCGAAGAACCCTCGTTTAACTTACGAGTTGTATGGTATCACTATCCAGGATGCAACTAGGGTCATCGATCTGGGTATTCTTATTGACGAGCGGCTTAGGTTCCCTTTCGGTGAATCGCGTGGCGGTGAATTTTCCAGAAACGCCGCCACATCACAGTAATAACACCGTATTGAAAATCTTTCGAAAATATTCAACTGTAAAACAGCTAACTAAACCCAAAATCAACCGTAATCTAAAATCATCAAAACAATTTTAACCGAATCATAATTTGAGAGAAATGTTTGAAATTGACATATAAGTGTGATTTACCATATTTTTGCGTAGAAATTCTTCAATTGCTTTCTCGCTTATCACATTGGGATTTTCAACACATTTTATTAAACTTTTGGGGAAAAGAGAGTATTTCTATCTCTAAATATTTATCTAGGGAATGAATTTTTTTTCCATATTCATACTTCCCCTCTCATCAATAACAAAACACCATAATGTATAATATTCCATATAATTTCTTGTATTCAAATTCCTACAATATAAAAATGTACAACCATAAATTTGTCGATGCATCCAAATCTAAATATGTATCTAAATAATTAATTTCCATCGCGTTTATTTGTTTCCGGAAATACAGTACTCATAGTTGTTTACATATATATTAAGAGATATACTAACAGCAAACAAGATAGGTCTGAGAATTTTAATAATATTTAGTAGAAAAGAATTATATAATTCGAATTAATAAATTACGTTGTGTCATAGAAATTTCAATTATAAGTTTCGAAATGTTTTTTCTTATAATAAATAAATTAATCTTAATTCAGTATTTTCTGCAGAAATTTCTTTGATAGGAAATCGGAAGTTATTTCGTTCATCAATCAATTGATATAATTTCCTATAAACTCGAATTATATTTCCCAATAAATTTTCTTGAAGTTTTCTCCTTGATCTAATCAATCAAAAATGTTTTCGGACATGTTCGTCGCATGTGACTCCATCAACAACACAGAAATTTTACGGAACTAATCGTTATATTTTGAGATGGAATTAAGATTCTTCGTGTTTTATTAAGTTCCATTTTTAGAGAAAATAAGCGAAATACAGTCAACATCGGTTATAGCGAGCTCGGTTGCGACGACGCCTCAACTCAAGGGCGTAGCGGGGGGGGGGCTTGTGGGTCTGGTTCCCTCCCCCCCAGAAATGTGAGAAAATGATCGAAAAAAGGGGAAAAAGATGGCAAAATCTATTGTTCTATCACTTCGGTTCCCCCCACCCCGAAAGAAATTTCTGGCTACGCCCCTGCCTCAACTATAACGTCAATAATAATTGCTGCAACGGCTGATTGCCATAGAAAACGATGCTAATGAGCCTTGGTTATAGCGTCGTTTTGATTGCATTTTTAATTGGGGTGCTGTATATACTTGTTATGGGCATCTATTTCTTAGTTACCTCGTTGGGAATTTTGCCTGTTTTGGCCTTGTATTTGTATTCAATTTGTTGCTGTTTTAATGACGTTTTCCCTCAAGATATTCCTAAGATAAGATCTGATCATATCCAGGGAATGTTCGTCTGCTGTTGTTCTATTTATACCTAATATACGACGCCTTTTAATATACGACGATTTTTTGTATGTTTAATGTTCTGACTTTCTCATTGACAAGACCACTCTATTTTCGAAACATTTCCGTATATTTCCCCTTACCAACTTAATATTATAAAAATGTCCAGGTTTTTTTTGTACGAAACTTGCTTCAATTTCCAGTCTTCTTAGAATCAGGAATGAAGATTATTCAGGATATAACAATCGTGCTACAATTAACATGATAATGATCATTTGGGTTACAATGAATATGACAATGACAAATTATAATGAAATTCGCCTCACATAATTTGCCATATAAAATATTGCCATATTCTAATACATTTCAGCGTACTTTCTGTAGAAATTTTTTTCCTCGCCAAAGACTATGAACAATATTTGGTGATTTCGTCATCATTTGGCAACAGGTTTGTCGAGAATCGGTGATGTCCCGTATAGATTATCTCAATTTCCCGGATTTTTTATCTCGATCGGCGTCCCCCAATCATAATCAAATAAAACTTCATGCAGAATATTTGATTACCTCTAATATGATTTTATCGTCAAAAAAAAAGTCTTGAAAACGACAACTTTGGTAGTTACGATACCTCGGTTATAACGACAAAATTTCGTGAAATCTTCGATGTCGTTTTTCTGAGTTTGACTGTATTTCTTATCGTGAATTTTGATCACCGCTGTTTACCTCAAACTTTTCTTTAACTCAATTAAAAAAATTCATTACCTTTTAATTACAGACCTAACATTGATAAATGTTTTTTACGTAAAAACTATGGTGTTGCAAATCTTTATTTTCATGATAATTCACTTGTTGTCTTCGACAGACCGAGAAAACTACTTTAAACATGTTTCCAACTATGTATAAAGAGTCCTGACTCCAAAAAAACAAAAACTTCTATTTACAACTAACTGACTGACGTCATTGCTATTATCGTACGTACGAGACTTTCCGGATCACGTGACTTCCATCCATCCCTTAAGGGATAAACAACGTCGGACATGGACACAAAACAGTTTATCTATGAAATTTCGTTAGATTGACTCAAAGAATCCGTACAATTTTTAAAATCATCCATATACAGTGTGTGCTTTCTAAATATTTACACATTCCTTTTTATTGCTGAAAAAAACAGGTCTCCCTCTTTAATTAGTGGATCTATTCACAATAAAGTAGAAATTCTTGGTATAAAATGCTCCTAGAAGCGACATTCAGAATATGCGGGAACGAAAAAAAAAAAAAGAATAGGCAGCCTCGGACACAGCCGCAGTTATTTTCGTGAAAACGTGAATCATATAAGTAAATTAAAATTGAATCACATTTTTCGTACTATAAAATGCTACTACTACTGCTCAATCTTCAGCAGAAGGCCTCCGCGCGAAGCTCGTGACGTCACTAAAGAAGGTCATCTCACCTATAGCCACTACAATAGGGGCCCAAGCTACAATAGGATCAAGTCTCACTTATAGCAATTGGATGTACTACAAAAAAAACGAGTAAAGATGGCGCGTGCTTCGGCTTGCTATACACCTAATGGCTATAGGTGAGATCACCTTCTTCTTCAGTGACGTTGCGAGCCACTGTGGTGTTCGAGTGGTCATAGTGACGGACTTGCATTGCAAGAACTCGGGTTCGAACCCCACCGTCACCATAGTCATGGTCGGCGGAAGTTGGTTTTCTGTGGTTTCCAACTTTGGGGCGCAAATGTGTGAGGTGTTAAAAAGTCATGCCAGAGCAACAGGCCTGCAAATGGTACAAATATTCCACTATTATTAAACTCGATGCCTTGATAAGTATTTTGGTGCAAACCACACTTTTTTATGCAGATATTAATTGGTTTTATTCATTTTCCCAGTACTTTTTGCCCACCCCTGTATAATGTAGTCAATGAAATTATACATTCACTTTTCTTAACCTAATTTAGAAATGTTTTGTGAAAACTTTTTAACACTTTCAGACCCTGCATGTACAAATGTGTGGGTTGCTTTTCCTCACTGTAGAATTTTTTTTTACCTCAGAGAGTAAAGCCCTGACTTAAAGGATTGTGTAAGTTTTGAGTTAGAAATATGGTAAATATTAACTTTGGGGGCTTTCATCAGAGGGCAGCACTCAAAGCTGAACTTTCAGGGGGGTTTTTAAGATGACTTCCAAGAGAAAGTGCCTACGTGAAAAGTTTGATTTATAAGAGTTGCTAATTTATTACATAAAATTTAGCAATGAAATTCTGGAAAAAAAATTATGTGCATCACGTTGGCTGAAAAAAATTGGACGAAGTGAATTATATATTTCTTCATACAAAAAAAATTAATTTGTAAAATAAAGATTCGATGTTTTTAATACATTTATGGAGTATCAAAAATGCAAAAACATCTTGAAAATTTCAAAAAATGAGTGCTTGAGTCTGAAAGGGTCAATAAAAAGTAGAAGCTGAATAAGAGCGAAATTAGTTAATTCTTGAATTTAAAACCAAGACTGAATCGCTTTGAATCAATGCCGAGCGTTGCTTTGTTGGCCTTTCGAGTTGATTATTCCTCTGACTATGACATCAATAAAGACATCATTATTGCTTATAAATGATTCAATTTCAAAAAAAATGCGAAAATTGGAGACTTTTCTAATCTTAGACCTTTTTTAAATTATTCGTTAATTGGAAAAGCATACAATTGAACATTTTTGTAAAATTTAAGGCATATTTAATTAAAAACAAAATTTTAAATTTTCAAAGATATTCTTCCTATAATTCCTCATCATAGTTTCCATACTGAACTTTGATCCTAAACTTATTTGCATTTTTGACTTACAAAAAATGGTACAGTTCGCTTCATTTATAGCTCATTAAAATTGGATTGAAGCTATGAATAAGGATGATAAGCTGGTATAAAATTGAACTGTCGCATACCAAAAAAGTCAGTACGCAATGCGTATGATCGTCTTAATTAGTTTCATTCTATTTTAAAAGTAAATTGTTATTTAAAAAAATAAACCTAAATATGAGAGGGAAATCGGCTTTTCATATACCATATTATTAATGTTAACATGAGAGAACGGTATTTTTCTACGACAACGAATCGCATTACAACCTTTGGCAGAACCGTTGATTTGCACTTGTTTTTGTGTGCTTAGAACCACAAATATTGCAACGAAAATATAAAGAAATTCATAATATTACGTTTTTAATGAGTTGAATTAGTGTAATTAGTCTGTAAATTGAAATATTTCTAATTGTGGTCTTTTGAAATAGTTATTTTGTTTTATGCAAATTCAAGACGGAAATAAACAAGAGGATTATGTGTCTAATTAAATGAACTTATTTGTTCAGTTTATAATAATAGTCTGGACTGAAATGCCGATTTAAAAACCTAATGCTAATGAGCTATTCAAAATTGAAACTGTAATCCCCGATGGCATCCTTACTTTCAGGCAAAAATGCACTCAGGGTTTTTGGTTATTTATATACGCAGGGTGGGCGAAAAGTTTAAAATAAGATAATACAATTTTATTTAGTCAGTTGAAACACAGACACAAAACATTTAGGGGCTAAGCAAGTATTTGATCCCACAAAAACAATGATTGAAACATGTTTGTCGTACAAATCATAACAATTCATATATATATTATACTAAGAAATAAGTGGCAACAGGAATGCAGTTGATAGACAAAAAAAATCGGCATTTAGTGGTATGTGCAAGATAAAAGATTACATTGCAACGTCGAATATAGATAATTTAAATTTTCTTGAGTTAACAACTAAGATTTCAAATTTTTAAAAAAACATGTAACATTAAGTTTGCTACTTATTAACTGAGGAAGCAAGTTAAATATTTTGGGAACTAAATAAAATAAAAAAATGCAGAAAGATTGCTGAAGTATGTCCCCCCCCCCTCATATAATGCCATAATTGAATCTAGATTCCACTAACGCAAAATAAACCAGTTTTAGAATAGATTGGGAACATTTATTCCTCAAAAATGACCAACGAATAACGCGAATAGAAAATACTAAAAAATTCCTTAAGGAATTAATTCCCAAAGAATTTTGTAGTATTTCCTATTATTGTTATGGGCATCTTTTTCTCAGCCACCTCGTTGGGCATTTTGTCTGTTGTGGCCTTGTATTAGTATTTATTTGCCTTACTCGTTGGTCATTTTTGAGTATTATTAGGTAAAGTCATCCACTCTTCCACATTTGTACCTGATAAAATAAAATTTCCTAACGTAATCAAATTTATGTTATCAATTTTACTCTCAAATAATTAATATGTCTTTTCCAGGATAGTTTTAAATCTAAAAGAAAATCCCCAACTATTTTAAGGCGCCGACTCCATTGACAACTGTGCACATACAATCCGAGATACAACCATTTGTCATACTATGGTATTTTATTCCATCAAAATAATTGAAAGTATCGGAACCACCAAATAACAAATTTATTTTTAATCAATACTTAATTTTAACGTATAATTTTTATACTAGATACTTATTGAGTTAAGAACATTCTGCATATTATCCAAGTCAATTGAAGAGCTTTCAGGGTAACAAAGAGCCAAATCATCAGCAAAAGCAGTGATTTTTCCTTTCAAATTAAAGTTACACAAGTCATTTATATATATTAGAAATAGGGTCCAGGTTTTGATCCTTCAGGTGCACCAGATGTAATTTGTATTTTAGAACACAAAACGGAAATTTAAGTAAGACCTGGGCACAGGCCCGTAGCCAGAAATTTCTTTCGGGAGGGGGGGGGGGGGAAACCAAAGTGATAGAACAATAGATTTGGCCATCTTCCTTTTTTTCGGTCATTTTCTTTCATTTCGGGGGGGACCAGATCCTCCAGACCCCACCTTCGCCACAGTGGTGGTCAGCTGGAGTTGGTTTTCTGGGGTTCCCAACTTCAAGGCGTGAATGCGAGCCGATCTCCCCTTTAAAAAGTCTCGCCACAGAGAGCAACAGACATACAAACAGTACAAATGCAATTCAATCATAACACATCACACTCACTTCACTTCTGAAATATAGGTGGCGACACTGAAAAATCAGACACAACACTACATAGGTACTCAGACTGTTAGGTACACACACAGTTACACTTCCCGCACAACTCACCTCACTAGGTAGTAAATCGCCCATAGATAGTGATAGACCAGAGTTGTGGTCGGTTTGAAAGAAAGAAAGGAAAGACCCTCCCATTCCCCCCCCCCCTCCTCTCTGCTCGCTACGGCCTTGCCTGAACAAATTTTGAAAGTTAGTGAAAAAATCAATTAAATGACACAAGAAAGGCACCAAAATACTTATCAAAGCGTCGAGTTTTTTTTCGATAAATTAAGGGGAAAAAATTCAAAATTTCACTCACACATGGTGCCGGATCATGAAAAATTCGACATAACACATGAAATGCAACACAAACAATAAATGATTAATGTTTACGTTTGACGAAGGGCCGTTCAAGTATTACGTCAGCAATTTTTCAGCCATTTTCGACCCCCTTCCCCCCTTATCAGCAAAATTTCGTCCTCCCCCCCCCACACACCTCCTATCACATATTGGTGGGACCAGAGACTGTACGCGGGGAGGGGGGGGGACATATGGGGGGCTCTTGCCCACCCCCCCCCCTTCCACACGATCAAAAAATATTTTTTTAAACAAATCAAAATTGCGAAAAAAAATACCTTCATATGTTATTATAATGAATTTCTGTTAATTCTCCAATGTTATTCGAAGGCTAAGAACTCAAAATTTCTCTTTAAGAAATCGCTGTGACCCACCCTCTAAGCCAGTGTTTCCCAAAGTGGGCAATATCGCCCCCTGGTGGGCGAAGGAATGGTCCAAGGGGATGATGGAACCTACTGATTTAACATAGGATCCTATGGGTTTACTTGAGTTGGGGGAGCGATGAGAGGAAAAAATTTCTGATGAAGGGGGCGATGGAACAAAAAGTTTGGGAGACTGTGCTCTAAGCCATATAATGATAAACCCTTGGCCGTGGACCAAATGTGGCCCTGGGGGGGGGGGGGGGTATCTGATGTGGCCTGCCTCCTCAAACCTATTTTTGTAAGGTTAACTAAGCGGCACATTTACAGATCTCTTAGGTGATCCATGGCACAATTCCAGAGGGTTTAGGCTGCCCGTGGCACATTTTTAGATCACTCAAGTAGGCCTGTGGCACATTTTTCAGATCACACAAGTAGACCTGTGGCACATTCACAGATCATTTAAGTGACCCGCAACACAGTTCCAGAACACTTGAGCGATCCGTGGCACATTTATAAATCCCTTGAGTAACAGTTGGCACATTCCCAGATTACTTAAGTGATCCGCGGTATAATTACGGATCACTTGAATGAGCACAGTTCGAAAGTACTTAAGCGGCCTAAACACATTTCTAGAGCACTTGAAGTATCCACGAAACATTTAGATCACTAAAATGGATCTCTAGGAGAATTATCAATAGGGAGATTTTTTTTAGTTCAGGTGCCCACAAAACACAGTTCGGGATGTCATAAGAATATTTAATATTTTCATAAAGGGTGGTTGATGACGTAAGCATCACCCAATACCCCCTCGTCATCAAAAGTCAGCAAATCGGAAACCCCCTTCCCATGGGCGGAGATACGGGAGGGGGGGGCGAGTGGGGCATTGCCCCCTCCACCGTCAAAAGTGGAGTGGACAAATCTAATGTATATATGTATATATGAAGTGACATCATCATCATCGTGCCCCCCCCAGCAATAATGACCGTGCCCCCCAGACTTCCAAGTCTATCTCCGCCTATGCCCCTTCCCTCGTTGATGCTGACGTAATACTTGAATGACCCCTTACGTTAGATAAAACTACCGCATTTCAGTAAGCCGCGATAATCGATTTTCAATACATGTGACTGTTGCCGTTTGAATTTTTACAGTTCTTCCAGCATACTCACACCCCTTGGAGTAACCACCAGCTTATATCTTCCCATGGAGACAGATCGGGAGTATGTTTGATGATGGTGGTTTTGAATTTTCACAAATTTCGTTGCTATGTAATCCGTGAGAGAGCTAGGTTTTTGTTTCTCTTCTCATTCTCGAGCGCACACATCTCTGATACACCCATATCTTTATTTCAGCGTTTCTCAACCTATGCTCCGCGGACCAGAGGTGGTTCGCAGGCAGACTTGGTAATTTAATTCCAACTGAATGTAAAATTATTCAATGGTTGTAACTGATATTAGTAATACAATAACGCTCCCCCTCTCTCTCTTGACGGACATTCATTAACGAATTTATTGAGCACAATAAATTCAATTAGGCTTTCTTTTAATCGATATTTTTCACCGGGACCTATAATTTTTTTTACCACTATATAACATGACATGAAACCTATATAGTGATGAGAGAGGAGGGGGTAGCCAGGGCTGTATAGTAAGGGCAGCTTCATCTGTTTGAAGTCACGCATGTCTTCTAGGTGTAGCCTCGGGGCTACTACCGCTAATACTACAAAACCACGCATGCAGCTCGTCCGTATTCCTTTGCGGAACTTCTAACGGTACACGTTGGAATGTGCGTGCGTGAATGTGCGTGTGAACCTAACGTGAAGTTTGTTTCTGGGTAATGCTTGTTATAGAATATCTGCCATCTATTTTCCGAACTATGAGTGAAGTGCATGGCGTCACTGCTCACTTATTTTAGCAGATGGCATTAGCACACGAGAAACGCGCTCTTTTTCCCATTTCAGTTCTATATTTTACGGTTTTAAGCTAGTTTATCTTTCCCTCGCGGTATTATTTTAGTGTCACGGGGGTATGCACGTGTAGTATTTTTTAGCATTTTTTTGTAATCCATAAGATAAAAAAAGGCATTAAATCCAAGAAATAGTTGGACAGTAATAATGTCTTTTGATATTTATCAATCGAAATGATATTTGCTTTCTCGGTTTTTATGTTGCAGTTCTATTGGTACTAACGAAGTCTCTCCAAAGCCTTTTAAAGCTACGCCTAATTGAAATGAAAAGAAAAAATGTATTCAAAAACTATTAGAAACTTCAAAAGCTAATTGAAATTATGTGTGTTGAATTGGCTTTCAATCAACCCAATAAAAAATTAACCAAAATACGTGATTCAACTGAAATGAATAAGTAATAAGAAAAATATAATAAAAAATATAATAACGAGAGAAAAATATTCTCAGAGTGGGAGTTAAATCATTAGCAAATGCGAAATTTCTTTATTTAAATTTTAAAATAATTTATATATATATATATATATATATATATATATATATATATATATATATATATATATATATATATATATATATATATATATATATATATAAAAAGCAAACAAATCAATAGGCAAATACTAATGACAATAATGGAAAAGATAATTTTGGAAAAAAATTCAGTAAAATGGGCAATACGGCAACTAACTAACTAACTAACCGTGTGATGGCTCGGTCTATACCCTACTGGACTTCTAAACGGAAAACCATCACCGGGAAACATATTTTCAATACGTTTAAAACGCAAAATGAAATAATACACTGCTGGCCACCGTAAATGCAACACCCTGAAGGAAGCATGCAAATAATATGAAATTTACAACATGCATTAGCGGAGGTGAGATATGCAAATGATTAGAATTTCAGCGCAGACGCACATCACGCGCGCCTGTGGCGCCACTTCAAAGCGCTATTTAAGGCTTGGAGATTTCGACGATTTGAAGTACGGCAACTGTGTTTTTCTTGTGGTTTTTTCAAAAAAAACGATCAATTATGTCTCGTAGAAAACAGCGATCATCTTTTGATCAAGTATCCGAGTTCGACAGAGGAAGGATAGTGGCCTACCGAGATTGTGGATTATCTTTCAGGGAAATCAGTAGTCGTGTTGGACGAAACCAAACAACTGTAATGCGGATATGTGATCGTTGGATGCAGGAGGGTACTGTTAACTAGCTTGTGCTAGTTAAAATAAGAAATAGAGAATAGAAGGAATATTTAAAATTATTATTTTCAGATATATTTAAAATTTGATAGTTTGGAGTATTTTAATTTGATTTTGGATTTAACTATTTAGAACTGTAGGTCTCCAGGCACCGATAGCAGGCGACAGTAACCGATATACTATATGTACAGCAAACAAATAATTGAACAATAGGAATGTAAATAAGAATGGTTGTCTATGGATGGTAGACATGTTTCTTGAGGGTTTAAAGTAAGTGGCGTCGTGTCGATGGAAGAAGCTTTGTCCAAGCGGTGGGAACATAGTCCCAATTAAAAAGAAATACAATCACAGGCCGATGTAAGTAGATGGGGCAATCGCCATTCATTAGGGAATCTTTTAGTTACCGTCACAACGCATCTGGTCGGTTGTACTTCAGGGGTGCCCTAGGCAAAAGGGATCGTCCGAGGAGTGTTTTCTTGGAGAAAAGCGGGGAATCGTAGAAAATAAAGGGGACCAACGAATGAATAGACAAATTTCAAGATTGAGAATAGTTGACGGCCATTTAAGTAGAAGTAGAATCCCTTTATTTAGGGGGTGCAATTAAAGTATAACAGAGGATCTAAAATGCCGAGTGTTAGTCATGGGAAGCTTCAATGTAGGTTAGGCCATGGCCGTTGGGGTTCTCGGGGTCCTGAAGGGAGAGTCGCTTGGACAAAGAAATTAGGGATGGATCGGCAGTGGCCAATCTTATGAATAAACCTTCAAGAAACGAATAGAAACTTAGAGATGATGGGTAAAATATCAAATCAAATTAAATGGGTGGAGTTTTCCAAGGGACGGGGGACGTCCGAAATGAAATCTTAAAGGGATGAGAAAATCTGGATACGGGGGAATTGAGAATTGGAGAGTTAGAAATGCAGTAACGAAACTAGACTGAAAAAGAGATGACTTGTGAAGACGAGAGTTGTAATCAGAGGAATCGTTTCTTGGCTGCGATGAGTGTCTAAGGGGCTAAAGCTAAAGACTGGAGAAGGGTCTCACCTGGTGAGTGATGCATGGATTATATTCTCTCTCCCATATGTGACATATAGTGTAGGTACTAGTAATTAATTGTTTTGGGGGCGAACTGAGATGTAATGGAAAATCACGGGTCATATAATGTTCAGGGCCAAGAACCTAATTGTTTTGGGGGCCAACCGAAGATTTTGTTAAGTATCCTTGAATGGAATATGTATTAATAATTTTTAATAAGGATGATGATATGGCATGAAAAATACAAGTTGCATTAATTCAATTAACTAGAGTGTAAATAAACTAATTAACTTCCAGCATCTCGTGTATGACTACTTTGTGTAAACTTTGCCTGGGTTATTATACTTTAAATATACACAACGCAAATTTGAAATCATTGAACGGCATTCGCTTACGTACTTAAGAGAACGGCCTCAAACCCGAACGGGCTAACATTTGGTGCCTTTTAGACCAGGATTCGATACTAAATTACGAATCTTTAGATATTAACTTCAAAATTGGGAATTTTTGGTGTAAATTTTTTTTTTATCAAAATGAATCATCAAGTAAACATGGTAGGAGAAGACCATCCTGTAAGGTTAAATACAATAGCAGGGTATTTAGGGTTGCTGAATTCATTTTCGGGTTCTGAGCCATCGTATCCGGCAGAGTTTTTCTTATCTCAATTAGAAGAAATTTCAAAATTAGCAGATTGGAATGATGCGGAGAAATTGATTGTTCTAAAATCGAAATTGAAGGGTAAAGCTGCAGAATTCTTGGCCAACAGTCCAGAGTTGAGGAGCCAAGCTAATTACAAAGAATTTAAAGAAGAATTCGTAAATTATTTCAGAAATGAATATCCATTAACGTATCACCTCCAACAGTTTACAAACTGTAAACAAAAGTTGAATGAGTCCGTAAAAGAATTTGCGAGTAGATTAAAAAATGTATCTTTCGGATTCCTCCAAGGTGCAAATTTTGAGAGCCCCGATGTTGGAAATTTGGCTGATAGGACGCGTTTGTCCCAATTTTTGGCAGGGTTAAAGCCCAACATTCAAAAACATGTCCTAAATCAGAACCCGCAAGACTTGGCTACTGCTATTAAAATAGCATCTTTGATTGAGAGTAATGAAAATGTAACAAAGTTTTCAGCAGTTAGTGCAGCATTGGTCGCAGATGAAAGAAATGAATCTAGAAACACAGAAATTAAAATATTAGAGACTTTGGTTACTCAACTAATGACAGAAGCCAGGCAGCAAAGGGCTTCATTCGAAGAACTAGCTCGGGAGGTACAAGGTTTGAAACTTAGCTCCGCTAATCCGGCAGGTAATAATAATAACAACAATACGCAAGTAAAGTTCACGGGGTATAATGCCTATCCGCAGCAACAATTACAGGGTGCTTCTCAGTCCCAACAAAGCACGTTCCCACAGTGGAGAACACCGTCTCAAAACCACAAGAATTCTTTTGTTTGTTATGGGTGTGGGGGGAAAGGCCATATTCGGCGGTGGTGCCCACAGAAAAGATCAGTGAATGGATTCAGGCAAGAGGGAAACGAAAGGCAAACTCAAGAGGTGACAACAGCTCCAGGGGTCCCACCCCAACAGACAGGAAATTGACAATCAAAAGGTGGGGGAAATCTTGTAAATACGAAAAAGAACATATGTATATTGCAACAGAGGGAAGCCAATGGATTTCTCCTACCGATTGTAAAGATTAAGATAGCTAATTTACAGTTTCGTGCACTTATAGACTCAGGTGCGTGCATTAGTGTGATTGATTCAGTTTCAATGCAAGACATCATGAAACAAATTTCTTGTGCTAGTGCCGATGATGACAACATTCAAATTCGAGGGGTGACCGGGAAAATTTTGAGCCACTCCGCTGTGTACTTCGTGCCAATACATTTGGGTTTTAGAGAGGAATTGCAAAAGGTATATGTTGCGGAACAGCAGCTGAGTCCTGAGTATGATATTATATTGGGCTATGATTTTATTAAGGCTGGTAATTTTGCATTGGATGCTGAGAGTGGTTGTCTAAGGAATAAGGATATGTCAGTGCCATTGGTCAGGCGGGAAGACAACCGTGGGAATGATCAGCAGTGTATGGTGAATTTGGTGTTACCAGGTAAATTGAGAATTCCTCCTAGAACGCAAAAGTTATTGACAGTAGAAGTACCGTATATTGAACGTGGGAGTGAGGTTCTAATTACTCCTAAAGAAGGGAATCGAAATAGTGTTGTATGGTTGGCTCATTCAGTGGGGAAGATCGACGAACAAGGAAAGGTTAAAGTTTTAATAGCTAATATGTCTGAGTCTAATAGATATTTAGCAAAGGGTACGAAATTGGGTACAGTCACAGTTTCAGATGACTCAGAATTGAGAGAGGAACCGATACCCCTTGAAAAGAAAAATTTGGAGCCGTTGCAAGCAGATGATTTTGATCTTCAAGGTATGCCTGCGCATTTGAAAAGGAGATTATTATCTCTTTTGATGCGATATGCTCATGTTTTTGCTCGAGACATATCTGAAATTGGTCGGACGAACGTAGCAAAACATAAAATACCTTGGAATGGGAAGGAAATACAAAGGTCGCCTAGATATCGCACCCCGTACCATTTAAGAACTGAGTTAAAGAAGCAGGTGGCAGACATGGTAGAGAGTGGAATCATATCTCCTAGTATGAGCAGTAATCCGGCACCTACATTGATGGTCCGTAAGAAAAATGGAGGGTATAGGATGTGTGTTGATCTTAGAAAGACTAATGACACCATTCAATCTGATTCGTATGCACTGCCTTTGATCCAAGATATTCTAGCACAATTGGATGGTGCGAAATATTTTAGTAGTTTAGATTTATGTAGTGCCTACTATCAGTTAGAAGTGGCAGAAGAGGACCGCTCTAAATTATCCTTTGTGAATGAAGAAGGGTGTTTCTCTTACAATGTAGTACCGATGGGGTTGAAGACTGCTCCGGCAGCGTTCCAACGGTTGGCAGATACCTTATTATCGGAATTACATGATGACAAAATACATTGTTTTATCGATGACATACTCATTGCCAGCCCTGACATAGACACGCACTTGCGTAAATTGGAAAAAGTTTTCATTTTGTTAGAAAAGTACAATTTGAAATTGGCACCCAAGAAATGTGACTTTTTGAGGAAAGAAATAAAATACCTAGGACACATAATTGGGGAAAGGGGAGTACGTCCGCATCCGGACAATGTTAGAGCTATACAAACTTTCCCCCAGCCGAAATCCTTAAAGGATTGCCGCCGATTCTTGGGGATGTGTAATTTCTTCAAGCGATTTATACATTTCTATTCAGACTACGCAAAACCCATAACAGACCTGACTAGAAAAGATGTTATATTCAATTGGGGTCCAGAGCAAGAACAAGCATTTCAATATCTTAAAAATGCTCTAATTAACCCCCCTGTGTTGATTTATCCAAGGTTTGATAGGGATTTTATTATGTCCGCAGATGCGAGTAAGGTCGGACTGGGCTGTTGTTTGTATCAGAAAAACGACGATGGGAATCAACCTATAGGATACATGTCCCGTAAATTTAAGCCAACAGAGCAACGGTACCCAGCCATTGAGCAAGAGCTACTGGCTATCATGGAGGGTATAAGTTATTTTCGACCATATCTTGTAGGACGGCGATTTACTGTTGAGAGCGATCATAAGCCTCTAAAATATCTAATTTCATTAAAAACTCAGAATCCGAGATTAACTCGGTGGCTTCTGAATCTATCTGAATACGATTTTGAAGTGGTTCATAAACCAGGGAAGGATAATGTGGTTGCGGATTGTCTTAGCCGACAGATAAGCTCAATAGATATAGAGACCAATGATCTTGAAGAATCCATGAGAGAATTTCAAAGGAAAGATCCTCAGTTAAAGCCGATAATTGATCTATTAACTCTGGATCAACCAGAACCAACTAGGAAAGTGGCAGATGCGTATTTTATGAAGAATGAGTTATTATGCCACTACGCTTCCAAGGATATCCGCCCCTCTAGAGATGATTACATTGAACAAGTGGTAGTACCATCAGTATTGAGAGGGAAAATTTTGGAATTAGTCCACGACACCCTCAGTAGTCATATGGGCTTTGATAAAACGTTCGAGAGGTTGCGCACCAAATATTTCTGGCCTGGATATTATCGGGATTGCCAAATACATGTCCAATCATGCAAGGTGTGTCTCGAACGCAGAAGTCATAACCCGAAGAGCAAGGCCCCATTGCAACGAAATTTTATTCCCGTTAGACCGTTTCAGTTAGTTAGTGTGGACATTATGGGACCCTTAAATATCACTGTAAATGGAAACAGGTATATATTCGTATTAATGGACAACTTTTCAAAATTTATAGAGGCAGTAGCATTACCAGACGTAAAATCCGAAACACTAGCGAAGACATTCTTTAGAGAAATTATAGCGAGATATGGACTTCCCGAATTTTGTTTATCGGATAGAGGGTCAAACTTGCATAAATCAGTATTTAGGTCTATGTTGGACAAATTAAAGATAAAAGCCCTGGCGACATCAGCACTTCATCCTCAAACCAACAGCATGAACGAGCGTAGCCATGCGACTATTACGCACACCTTATCGTGTATGGTCACTGACTCAGATGAGTGGGATGAAATGCTACCGCATGTCTTGATGTCGTACCGAAGTGCCATCCATGCGGTCTTGAAAGAAACTCCTCATTTCATTTTATTCGGTAGAGACATGTCAACAGCGGGTGATCTCTTAAAAGAACCCCTCGTATTTAATTACTATACCCATGAGAATTACGTTGAATCGTTGTTACCCAAGTTGGAGAAAGCCCATGAGTATGTGAAACATAGTATGGTAGAGGCAGCGGAGAAACAAGAGAAATATAGGGAGAAAACAGCTACGGATAAGAACATATTGCTAGGCGATTTGGTATACCTATATAACCCCGGAAGGCAAAAGAGAGGTCAAAGTGCGAAGTTGAATAGGCCTTCCACAGGTCCTTACAGGGTAATTGAAAGAAAATCTCCGGTTTTGTTTCGCATACGGAATGTAGCGAATCCAAAGGATTCACAGTTAGTTCATTCAGATAGGTTAGCAAAAGTTTCTCTTGAAAGACCGTACGAGCCTTTCCCACCACAAAGGGGAGGAGGTGAAAATTCGAGGGAAAAAGAAACCCCGGAGGGTGCACGAATAGACGTTGAAAGTGAGGGAGAAGACGACGTCACCCACAGTTTCGAAGTAGAGGAGGAGGAAGAAGAAGAAAGTTTTGTGTTGCCACCCTACCTTCTATGTCCCTTTGTCCAGCAGAATAATAGCAATAGCCAAGCGACCAGTACAGAAGATACCGATGTCGTAAATACATCGTTGCCTCAAGATAATGCTCAGTTAGAACCTAATGACATTGTTACTGATAAGGATGAATCCGAAAGTGAAAATAGGGAAGGTCAAAATTTACCGCAATCTCGATATAATTTAAGAACCCGAAATGAACGAGGGCAAGTACAGAAATTAAATACTGTAGATGGGACCGCCGAAAATTCAAGTGTTCCGGTGCGGCAAAATTTACCAGAGAGTAGTCATGCAGAGACCACTGACGATAGAACAGAGCAGAATTTAGCTGACAGAATATATTCATGGATGATTAAACCAGTAAACATACCTGAATCTGAGAAAACTTTATTTGATCGATTAGCAGATAGGTTAGCTGAGAAATTAGTTAATGTGATTAGCTAAGTATAAATTTAAACACTCAAGGCGAGAGTTCGAAGAAAGATGTAAATATGGAAAATATGAGATATATCACTTGTATATAGATTTAAAAAAAAAAAGCAATTGTATAAACTAATGTGTAATTGTGTACCTAGTATAAGTGACATATTAACAATTGGGAGAGAGATATATCATGTTAATCACTTTGCCTATAAGTTACATGCGGTACTGTAAACAGTGTTACAGTGCCGAAAGGTGTTAACAGTGTCGACCAGAGCACTGATGCTATTTCACGAGGGACCGGAAGAGACCGAAGCATCTTCACCTATATTCACCTGGTGCCACATTTGGGTGTGCATCACACGTGACAATGAACAGTAGCCGAAAATAAGAGCGTAGTTCGATGAATAAACTCTCATTATCATTGCAACTTCATCAGCAGATGGGCAGCTACTCGTCATGATGGGAAGCGCAAAGATTCCAGATCATCCAAGCCTTCCATTGGTCAGCAGTGTTGATGCCTAACGTCTAAAGGATCACGATGCACGGGTTTAGAAGGTATGCAGTGTATAACCCGTGAACACGGTGCCTAGTGTCACTGCTAGGTAAAAAGCCTAATAGCAGGGACATGCATCAGATGGGAGAATTCCATCACGAATTCGCATGGAGTCCTACGTTTTACGCGGCCAATATGAACTGTATTCGATGAATGCGACCAGACTAGCAGCTGGGAGATTATTGGGAGCGCCCAGCCTAAAATGGGTTCCGAACTATTATAATCGAATCCAGTGAGCAGTGAATCTTCATATACCTTAGAAATCTGCGATTATCGTGGGTTGTAGTGGATGAAGCCAACAGGTGTGTTCAAAGTTCACCTCGGAGAAAAGACAAACTGTAACGTGTAGTTTCCAATAACAGTGGTGCACTGGGAAAAGCAGCATCTCAATTTTCAATTGGGTTTTCAGCTGGAGCCATGCCGGCTGACAGTTGTTCTCTAATTGGAGTGTTGTCCAATTGGTACATTTCATCATGAAAGAAATTAACGAACTATTTCGCGGGTGACTGTGTGACGCTAAGAGACACTGAACGTCGAAATAGTGACATTCTAGTGCTTCGTTCAGGACGATTTTCAGATTGAGAATCATAAGAAGATAAATACTCTTGCGAGTAGATAATTCAGCAAGAATTTCCGAATAACACATCAGGTGTTCTTCAAGTGCCTGTATACGATATACTGTATAAGCTACATCGCTCTGATAGCAAACAGTGAATAATACACGAAGAAGTAGCATAGGTTGAAATATGTGTGTTTATATGTCTTACTGTGTTATATATATATACTATGTTATATTTATTTCTTACAGGTTTTGGTGCATTTATTTTGTTTTATTGGTTCATTTATTGCATAGTGTATTTCAATTGAAGTATCATGATATTTGTTTACATTTTGGTGGGAGTGTACAACATGCGTTATTAACGTATGTAATAGAAAGAAGATGAGTTGACATGAAGAGAATATTAGATTGTTTGAATGTTCATTTCCAGCAACATGAATGGTAGTTCGTTAATATGCTGACACATTGTAAGGGAAAGAGAGTATCATCATCATCATCGCTCGCCATGGAAAGGGAAGAGAAAAAAAAATGGATTTTTTTTTTTAGAAAAAGGGGAGGAATGTTAACTAGCTTGTGCTAGTTAAAATAAGAAATAGAGAATAGAGGGAATATTTAAAATTATTATTTTCAGATATATTTAAAATTTGATAGTTTGGAGTATTTTAATTTGATTTTGGATTTAACTATTTAGAACTGTAGGTCTCCAGGCACCGATAGCAGGCGACAGTAACCGATATACTATATGTACAGCAAACAAATAATTGAACAATAGGAATGTAAATAAGAATGGTTGTCTATGGATGGTAGACATGTTTCTTGAGGGTTTAAAGTAAGTGGCGTCGTGTCGATGGAAGAAGCTTTGTCCAAGCGGTGGGAACATAGTCCCAATTAAAAAGAAATACAATCACAGGCCGATGTAAGTAGATGGGGCAATCGCCATTCATTAGGGAATCTTTTAGTTACCGTCACAACGCATCTGGTCGGTTGTACTTCAGGGGTGCCCTAGGCAAAAGGGATCGTCCGAGGAGTGTTTTCTTGGAGAAAAAGCGGGGAATCGTAGAAAATAAAGGGGACCAACGAATGAATAGACAAATTTCAAGATTGAGAATAGTTGACGGCCATTTAAGTAGAAGTAGAATCCCTTTATTTAGGGGGTGCAATTAAAGTATAACAGAGGATCTAAAATGCCGAGTGTTAGTCATGGGAAGCTTCAATGTAGGTTAGGCCATGGCCGTTGGGGTTCTCGGGGTCCTGAAGGGAGAGTCGCTTGGACAAAGAAATTAGGGATGGATCGGCAGTGGCCAATCTTATGAATAAACCTTCAAGAAACGAATAGAAACTTAGAGATGATGGGTAAAATATCAAATCAAATTAAATGGGTGGAGTTTTCCAAGGGACGGGGGACGTCCGAAATGAAATCTTAAAGGGATGAGAAAATCTGGATACGGGGGAATTGAGAATTGGAGAGTTAGAAATGCAGTAACGAAACTAGACTGAAAAAGAGATGACTTGTGAAGACGAGAGTTGTAATCAGAGGAATCGTTTCTTGGCTGCGATGAGTGTCTAAGGGGCTAAAGCTAAAGACTGGAGAAGGGTCTCACCTGGTGAGTGATGCATGGATTATATTCTCTCTCCCATATGTGACATATAGTGTAGGTACTAGTAATTAATTGTTTTGGGGGCGAACTGAGATGTAATGGAAAATCACGGGTCATATAATGTTCAGGGCCAAGAACCTAATTGTTTTGGGGGCCAACCGAAGATTTTGTTAAGTATCCTTGAATGGAATATGTATTAATAATTTTTAATAAGGATGATGATATGGCATGAAAAATACAAGTTGCATTAATTCCATTAACTAGAGTGTAAATAAACTAATTAACTTCCAGCATCTCGTGTATGACTACTTTGTGTAAACTTTGCCTGGGTTATTATACTTTAAATATACACAACGCAAATTTGAAATCATTGAACGGCATTCGCTTACGTACTTAAGAGAACGGCCTCAAACCCGAACGGGCTAACAGTACGACGGACCGACGTGTTCGATCGCATCCACCTCAGTGCACCACTTCACGTGATGACAGGCGTATTGTGCGTATGGCAGTGACGGATCGCTCAGCCACATCACGAACCATAGCACAGCACATTCAGTCTGTACCGCATCATCCAGTGTCTGCGCGTACCATTCGACGCCGTTTACAGCAGAGTGGTCTGTCCGCAAGACGTCCATTGCTTCGTCTACCCTTGACGCAGAACCACAGACGTCTCCGCCGCCAATGGTGCGATGAAAGAAGGATGTGGACGGCACAATGGAATGAAATTGTCTTTGCTGACGAGTCACGCTTCTGTCTGCAACACCACGATGGTCGGATTCGAGTCTGGAGACACCGTGGAGAGAGGATGCTGAACAGCTGCGTTATGCACCGCCACACTGGTCCTGCACCGGGTATTATGGTATGGGGCGGTATTGGATATCACTCTCGCACTCCTCTAGTACGCATTGCCGGTACTTTAAAAAGCCAGCGCTACATCTCCGAGGTGTTGGAGCCAGTTGTCCTTCCTTACCTTCAGGGCTTGCCCACAGCCATATTTCAACAGGATAATGCGCGACCACACGTGGCACGCATTGTCCAAAAGTTCTTCGTCAATCGCCAGATTGAATTGCTTCCCTGGCCAGCTCGCTCTCCGGATCTTTCGCCGATAGGAAACATGTGGTCCATGGTTGCTCAACGATTGACCCAGATTACATCCCCAGCAGCCACACCAGATCAACTTTGGCAACGCGTGGAAGCTGCTTGGTCTGCTGTACCCCAAGAACACATCCAAAGTCTCTTTGAATCTATGCCGAGGCGTGTGGCAGCGGTGATCTCCAACAATGGCGGCTACTCTGGCTACTGATTTTGGCAGGAACCACACTTCACAGACGTCTATAAATTTAATCATTTGATGCTTGGTCAACATGTTATCTACAAAATAAATATTGTTGCGATATCTCTTGTCTTTCTTGATGTTGCAATTTGGGTGGCCAGCAGTGTATATATGTTCATCTTATACGCATTCCACAATTTCAACATTTCAGAAATAGTTATACATACAACCAGTAAAGCGACTACTACTAAACCAGACATACACTCTCCCATATTCCTCTGCGGAACTTCTAACGAATTAGTGCATGTTGTGTGTGTGTGTGTGTAGTGAACCCTCCGTGAAGTTTGTTTCTGTGTAATGTTTGTTATGCGTGGTGCTGCCATCTGACATCAATTTTTCTAACTATGCATGAAGTGTAATTATTGAGCAGTATACCGTTGTAGGTCTGTTGTGCTCTGCGGCGAGACTTTTAAATGGGGAGCTCGGCTCACATTTATGCCTCGAAGTTGGGAACCACAGAAAACCAACTTCAGCCGACCACCACTGTGGCGACGGTGCGGTTCGAACCCGGGTGTCCTCGCGATGCGAGTCCGTCACTATGACCACTCGAGCAGTACGGTGACTACAAACTATCGTTATTAGCAATGGTGTCAAAGCGTACGCACTCGGTTCTGTTTGAGCAATTCCGTCACATATGATGTCAGCTAGTGCCGACACCGGCGCGTCATCAAACAGCCCTTATTATGTAGCCCTGGGCGGGGAAGGTGCCAGGCATGAGGTGGCGAGACGGCCGCCAAGGGTGGCATGATTACAGAAGAGGCATTTTTCCTGACAGATTTATTCCTACACATCGAAATAATTTTGAAGGGAAAGCTGAGTAGCTAAATAAGCCCAGGTGAATACTGTATAATACTTTTCATCGTTGAAAAATACCACTTTACTCTTTACTATTCAATGCTTAATTTATCTCAACACACCTCCTTTTCTTGCACTTCCAAAAAAGTTCCGCCTATCTCTAGACAAGCTGGTTCAAGAAAAAAATTAGATACTTTTTTATTTCGTTATGGGATCTTTTCACGCTTTATCAACATTTTTCCAATTGACATTACTACGGGATGTGAGGCCATGGGTCTCCGTGCCGTACCGGCTGAGCTCATGGTTGGGATTCACGAGGTTGGAGCCTTCTCAGCCTATTGGGAAGCATATTTACGAATCGAGAGCTTTTATTATAACCATCACCAGAAGAAAAGCACATGCTCATCATATGGTGCTCATCTGAGTAGTCGGTGAATATCTCTCCTGAGTAGTGAAAATCAAGCATCTATCCTCAATGACTTTTGAGAGCAGCTATGGCTACCTACAAGGGTAGGGCTGGCACCGCTTGAGCACGGGGCAGTGGGACAAACCTCTTTTTTTTTTTTCTTTCTTTGTTTTACGCTATAAATTCACTATGGAAGAGGCCCCACCCTAGATCTCATCTTGGGGGAAGCCTAGCTCCAGGATGATGGGGGGGGAATGATGAACACCGAGATGCTCGCAAAGGAAACATGTTATTCTTACATGAAATGTGTCCTTTAATTATTTTTTTTCTGATGTGGGGGGGGGGGCACATTGCCTTTTATTTCACTTGTACAGACCTATTTCTTTGCTCACAGAATTTCGATATCTGTGCGAAATGAAAAAAAAATAACATGCTGCCTTATGAAATACAAGGATTTTTTTTTTCTGCGCAGCAAAAAACTCAGAATTCGCCTCAGAATTTCTAGGACCGGCCCAGTCCCTGGTTGGGGGGGGGGGGGAAGCAAAAACGAGATGAGAGTGTATGGAATGACCCTGTCTTCGTTAGGGTTGCAATATCGCGCCAGTGCTGCGCTTGGCCCTAGTGGCTCGGTGGTAAGACGCTCGTCTTCCACCGTGAAGGTTGCTGTCACGGTCCCAGTCTCAAACCCGAGGGAGGATATAGAACGTTTTCCCTAACGAACTTGAGGCGGTCACCGATAGGTATAACGATTTCATTTCCGACCCATCTCGTTAATGGCAGTAAATTGCAATATAGCGATATAGCCAGACTTGGTGTTTGGTGAAGTAGTGCTGTGCTTAGAAGAAACGGTAAAATAACTTTGCCACATTAAATCTAAAAATCACCTATAAAAAAAGTACTAAAAAAATATTGATAACTTATTTATGTAAGTTTAAAATTCCTCACTGGGTCGTATTCGAAACCGTCCTGAGCAGCATGCTGCCCGTAAACTGAGCATTCCCACTCAAAACATAAGTTGTTGCTACCGTAACGACTCCCTGTTCCGAAGTAAATGATAACATCGAGTAGGTATGGCGTTCAATGCAACCATATACTGTATGTACCATACTTTTTTTTTGTCATGAAATATCTTAGGTCGAGCGGAATTTGTCGCTTTGAATGTTCGACATTATATATGTGATATGATTATGATTATATATTTTTCCCCTCTTTTTCTTACTGCAAAGGAAAACTTGGTCACGCGATGCTCCTTACACGATACCCTCCGTCCTTTATTCAGATGGGAAAGGCTTATATCATCCACTCCAGTTCTATGGAAGAAATCTAGATTCTTGTGAGGAGAGTAGACAAAGGTTCGTTCTCTTGGAATAGCTTGAGGTCTCGAGTTTCAGTGGTTCTTTTTTCTTTGTTTCAGATTTCGTTTCGTTTCTTTTCGCAATGCGCCGTGAAATAAATACGGTGCCTGGTCTTGTTTCCCTCGACACAGTCTATAGTTTATATGAATCTTTTCCCCTTATTTTATTATGATCTTCAAACCCTCGATTTTATATTTATAGCGATCGTAATACAAAGAGAAATTACTATTATTCGATAGTACAGTGAAAACATGTTAATGTCGTCATTCTTGGGAGAGCCAAATAATTACCCTGTTAAGCTGAGTGTCCCGATAAACGGAGCAAGCCATGACCTATATATATATCTTCTTTCCCATTGCTGTATTTATCACATCAAATCAATTTATCTTATTCAAATGAGTTCAGTCATAGAAATTTATTAATTCAAGTTAATTACGTCAATTTGTATTGTTTACCTTAACTTTCCCTTCCATCCCAAAGATCGTCATACAGTCGGCCTCGCTCAAACGTATATCAACGATTCCAGCAAACAATATTCGATTATGCGGGAGAAAAAATTCAGTTGAAATTTTACAATGTTGATATGGTTTGTATATTCAAAACTGATGAAGGATCTCAATAAAGTTTCTCGAATAAATCAGGCATCAAAAACGAAATGAAAATTATATTCAATTACAATATCTAAGATTTTTACTTTTCACTAGAAAAGTTTTCCATTCGAAGGTCTTTAATAGCTGGCTGATGCGAATATATATTTAGGAAAGAGAAAAAAGTCAACTGCCCTTGCGGGGAATCGAACCCACGTCCTTTCACTTTCCGAGTGAACGCCCTAGACCAGTGTTTCTCAACTGCCGAACCGCTGCCCGAGCCCGCGAATGATCAGTCGTTTCATTTTTCCTCATTCATTTTCCGTTTTTCTTGTGTTTGGACTGAGGCTTCCGCGTACAAAAATGAATGAAACCGGGCCGCGGGCTTGCCAAGGTTGAGAACCACTGCCCTAGACCACTAGACTACAAAAGCAACGAATATCTCACTCTTTCCTTGGAGCTTGCCTTTGTATTTTTCATTCGTTGCCTTTGTAGTCTAGTGGTCTGTGTTTCTCAACCTTTCTGAACCCAGGGACCAGCAAAATGTCTGAAACAATTCGACGGACCACGTTCGTCCCGTATTACGGGACATTTTTGTATATTTAGTGGCTCTGAATTTTTTTTATACATTTGTCACGTTTTTTAAATGATGTCTGCTTAAATTTATAATGTCCACTAAAATTGTTAATAAACAGCATTTTTATAACATATAATTTGGATATAAATACAAATATTCATCTCAAATTGTCACGTTAAACTGTTTGTCCTCAATTTCGCAGCAATTTTAATACATTTGGGGATTTTGCTAACTTATAAAGACAATTGGCGATGTCCCGTATTTTACAGTAATCAGGTCTTTAATGTTTTTTAAGGTCTTTAATATTTTTTAAGGTCTTTAATGTTTTTTAAGGTCTTTAATGTTTTTTAAGGTCTTTAATGTTTTTAAGGTCATTTGAATGTTTTTTTTTCCGTCAAATTTTTGTTTACTGTAATTTTTAGCAACCTTTTATTTCTCCATCCTTTACTCCTTTTTACAGTAATTAGCAAATTTGTCGTAAAATAGCAAATTTTGGCTGCAAATTAGTCATATCCCGTATTTAGGATCGCAATTTCCCTCATTTTCCTTGATGAGGTATAATAAACCTAAGTATGAAGGTACAATTTTTATTTGTGAATCCATATTGATATTACTATAATATTAATTACAAGAATTGATTAATTTTCCATGCAGTTAGAATGGAATTATCAAGTCTGCCTGTGGATCACCTAAGCCATCGTCACGGACCACCTCTGATTCGCGGGCCGTAGGTTGAGCCAAAAAAGTTTCCCTGATACATTTTTGCTGAAATGTCTAACGAAAACGGATAAGCAATGATACACATAAATGTCTAATTCACCATTTTTTCGGGGAAAGAAATGGCAGTCTTCAAAATTTAGAGAAAACACAAAATCGGAAGGATAGAATACTAAGAAATTTCTTTTGATTTGAAAGAAAATTCAGGGTCAACTTTTAGTTCGAATCGGCTATACTTGCTGGGCTTTCTTAACGCCTGCGTCCACCTGGACATGGTCAGGAGGCCCCAAGTGGGTATAGGGGGCCTAAATTGATGAGACTAAAATTGAAAAAAAAAATGTTTAATTATGCAACAGCGTATAAGATTTTAAATTATCGGTGACCGGCTATTACACTTTGACCACTTGCCTGAGGGGTTTGTAATTTTTTCTGCACTGAAAAAATGTCAGGTTTTTTTTATTTCTTCATTCTATATTCATGTCTATGACTAAGCATGAGAAGGGCAGGGTAACGCAGAGGTGTAAGGGAATGTAAAAGAGGGTACAGAAATTGTTGACGATGTTTTCTGAAAGAACATTGTGATTTCTATTTGCAGTTTCTTCTTCATATCATCAAGTATGTTGGGATATGATGACAAGGCTTCCTCTACCAATTTTTCTACATGTGAAGAGCGTACCATAGAGAGATCTATGCCATGAAAACAATCTATTGCTGATTTGAGCGTGCGAAGCACTTCCGCTATGTTACTCATGGTGAACTTGTCTTCTACTTTTTTATATTGATCTTCTTCATTTGGTACCGCTTGAGTTTCAGGAGCAGTCAACTGCATTAATTGTTCTTCGATCAATACCTCTGAACTGCTATTAATTAGCTGTTCGAGACTTATATATCTATATCATTAAACCATTCTCCACCCACTTGTTTCGCTAACGTGAAATGCCTCTTAAGTTGGCTCTGTAGAATTGGTTTTGTCTTTTAGCGGACATTGTGGCCAAAGGGGTTAATCCAACCCGAGGTGACCGTTTCTCTCTTGGGAGTTGCAACGGTTCTAATGATGACAGTAATGCCATTAGCGAGCCATTCTAAACATGCACAACTCAAGTTTTGTAAACAAAACACATCAGTGACGATTTCTGAGTGTTGCAAAAAACATTTCCAGAAAGGAAAAAACCCCGCGAATACGGGAGGGCCGACTGTACTCATTTTTGTTTTCAGTTTGAAAATCTTAAGATTCTGATTCACTTATTACCTACCTTTCATTGACATTTTTTTTTTCAAAGCTCGTATTTGAAGTTGTGCGTGTGTGTGTGTGGGTGGGTGTTTTTTTTTTTGTTTTTTTTTTTTTTGCATTGAATATAAATAATCTAGTTTTTGGATAGATTACGTAACTGAACTAGATTATATATCTATGTAGTTATATTATAAGATTATGTATATCATTATTACTACTGCATGAAACCATAGCGTTGGCGCAGATTTAGTTAATTTTTACTGTTCGTTAGCGCCTTCTAAGGGCAAAGATTACGAAAACAGAAAAACTGGTAAATCAAAACAGAAGCGTAACAGATTACCAGAATCATAATTGGTATCATCGGGGGGTCCCAAATACCGCTATAACGGCAGTTCATGACCTCTTCATCTAGTGTCACCATCGGCAGGCGAATGTGGCATGAAACCATAGCGTTTGTGCCGATTTAGTTAAATTTTTACTTTTCGTTAAAAGTTAGTAGCGAGGATTACGATGCCCGTACAGGCATAACTCGGCCACCGGGCTAAGGTATTTTTCTGAGGCCCTAACTGGCGAAATTCTTGAAAAATTCTATTACTTCTCATTTTTCTGAGCCCCCCCCCCCCCCCCCCCCCCAGGCCAAGAATGAATGGCTTTGTTTGCCAGGGCTTTCAAAAGGCATTCGATCGGTATAACATGATAATTTTTTGACGCGTTTATATGGAATCAAAATTATTGCCTTTGTTTTTCCGTAATTTCATATGAAAGGTTTTTTTGAATGCTTGATCGGAGTGCTCAATATATTTTTTTATCATCGTTCAATCTAATTAAACATGCGTATCTCCAATTTTTGCTCTCCCTCCTTATCCCTTAAAGGCACAGAAAGTTTTCATTCCGACAAAAACAGCACTTCCATTGGAGTTAGGATTGCGACTTAGCATCAGATTCATTACTTTTATTTATAATGATATTTTTTAAGTTTCTGTCATTTAAAATTACTCAAAACTGTTACATTTCCAGAGAAAAAAAAAACAAAAGAACTATTGATTATATATATATCTTTCCCTTAAATAAGTTGAAAAATTACGAAACTTTATTGCCATCTGTCGACGGTTTTTTGAACCAAAAATTAGAAGTTGAAGACAACGGCACTAGATGGCAGCAAAAGTTTTTGATAGTGAACAAATGGTGGTTATAGCTATAAGCTATTATTATAGGGTCAATATGTTCGAAAACTGAGAAAAGAGGACGTACCATAGGCGGAGATAGACTTGGAGGTCTGGGGGGGAACAAGGTCATTATTGCTGGGGGGGCACGATGATGATGATGATGTCAATTCATATATACACATATACATTTTTTTATCCTGGGTGGGGGGCCCCCACACCCCCCCCCCTCGTATTTCCGCCCATGGGACGCACGCACCCTTAATGGCGTAACTTATTCCAATTTTCACAATAGATGGCGTCACTATTAATAAAAAAAGCGGCCACAACAATAATTTTTCCCAACCCTAAAACAGGAACTGCTAAAAAAAGCAGACGGAAAAAATTCTGGTAATTTCAACGGCTATTGGTGAATGAGTGTGGGGGGAAAAAGACACAAAAACACTCATATTAATGAAGAAATATGTGTTTCAAAGTGGAAAAAAAAATTCATTAGAAAAAAGGAAAAAAATTCCGGAAACCTGCAAAAGGGCGAATTTTAAAAAGGTAAGAGGACGTTTGAAAATGACACCAAAAGGAGAAATATTGGTAACCCTAGTTGTCTGATTCTTCAGTGCTGCCATCTATATTTCAGAAGTGAAGTGTATGATTGAATATTTGTACCATTGTAGGCTTGTTGCTCTCTGTGGCGAGACTTTTTCAACGAAGAGATCGGCTCGAAGTTGGAAATCACAGAAAACCAACTTCAGCCGACAACTACGGTGGCGACAGTGGAGTTCGAACCCAGGTCCAAATGATGCGAGTCCGTCACTGATCTACAACCACAGCGGCTTAAGATGAGCACCCACAGGTTCGAAACACTTCCGGCGCCCCCTTAACTTAAGAATGGTTACGACTTCTGAGGCTCAAAAAAAAAATGTCGATTTTTCCAAAATAACTAGAAAATATCTCACTTAAGACTACGCCTACTGAGTCAAGACGGCAAGCGCGACTTTAAACAACGATCGTGACACTCCCTTTTGAGGAGCACATTTTATTTTCTGCAATATTTATTTAATTAAGTGAAATAACTTGATAAATGTTGTGATGCCTGGATTTTATGAATGTTAAATATCGATAGAGGAATTTTTTTTTCTAGCATCCCTGAGAGGAAAAGTGGGTGGTAGTTTAGCACTCTTGAATAATTTTTATGATATTTGTGAATTTTCAAGATGTTAGTTTCATACCAAATACAAATATAGGCTAGTAATGATTATTTGCCATTTCATTGGTAAATATTAATAGAAAGTGCAAGTTTTCAAAACCTTTTACGTTGTTTAAAATGTAACGAAAAATTTGGTACGTAAGCATCCTGTCTGATCACCTGCACCCATTCATGTCCATTGTGCATTCCGACGGACTTGGACAATTTCAGCAGGACAATGTGACACCCCACACCAGAATTGCTACAAAGTGGCTCCAAGAACACTCTTCTGACTTTAGACACTTCCGCTGGCCACCTAAATCCCCAGACATGAACATTATTGAACAGATCTGGGATGCCTTGCAACGTGCTGTTCAGAAGTTCAGAAGATATCTCCACCCCCTCTTACTCCTACGGATTCATGGTGTCAATTACCTCAAGCACTACTTCAGACATTAGTCAAGTCCATGCCACGTCGTGTTGCGGCACTTCTGCGTGCTCGCGGGGGCCCTAGACAGGTGTACCAGTTTTTTTGGCTCTTCAGTGTATAAGATTCATCAAAAGATGAAGATTACAAGGAAGAAAATTCATCACCGCCCCCACGGAGACTCGAACCCCGGTCGAGTGCTCTACCATCTAAGCTATGGAAACAGATAGAATATTTCAACCTTGGAGCGTATATATGTGTTGAAAGGCACCGTACATGGACGGCGTCAACAATCAACTAATAGCTCGTGAATGACCAGATGGCCACATGAATATATATATGTATATTACGTCGTCCATTCACGAGCTATTAGTTGATTGTTGACGCCGTCCATGTACGGTGCCTTTCAACACATATATACGCTCCAAGGTTGAAATATTCTGTTTCCATAGCACTCGACCGGGGTTCGAGTCCCCGTGGGGGCAGTGATGAATTTTCTTCCTTGTAATCTTCATCTCCACAAATAACCAGTCTTTCGATGAATCTTGTATTGGCAAGTGGAGAGGACATCTCTATATATCATATTTGTATTATAGCCTGGCAACAAGAAAATTTCACACTTCTCAGCGCGGGTTTAGTAGGCGAGGGTTTATCCATGAAATTAAAACGTTGAAAAAAAAAGGATAGAAATTATACCATCAATTTTTTTCTTGATTTTAACAGATAAGAGAGTATGTAGGTGGAAAAATTTGTAAGTTTTGTCCAGGCTATTGTCACATTTTTTGGAGATTAAATGAGAAAAATCAAACTTTTTTCATCTTCCCGAAGCTAAAGTTTGCTCACACATAAGTCAGTAAAAAACACAAATAACTTTGTGCTGTCATCTATAATAGCTTTATTGAATCTTAGAAAACATATTTTTCCAAATCAACCCCCCTTAGACCACCACCAGACCAAGGAAAAAATTTTTACAGATGCAAACTACCTCCCCCCCTCCACGGGTTAAGAAAATCTATCAAGCTCTTGTACTCTTGAACTTTCAGCAGAAAAAGTTTCAATTAGAGCTGGTCTGATTAATCGGGTAGGTTAATCGATCAACTTGTTAATCGTTGAAAATTTTAGTGAAGTTAATCAATCCAATCAAAGTTCGATTAAAATTTTTATTTTAAGGTTAGTAAAAATTTATAATTTTTATTAAAAGTTTATAAATTTAACTTGATTTATTTGACGAAACCGAATATGTCTTAAATTATGTTCCTATACATAATATACGTATTTAAAAATATTTAAATCAATATTTTGATCGAATTTTTAAACATGAGGAAGCACAAGTCGGTTCAACGAGAACTAGTGATGATTTATGAAATTACTGATGAAAATAAAAAGGCATCTAAGTTAAGAAATTCCAGGATATGACAAGCATGTTCTGCATATCGTCCTCTTACACTAGAGACATGAATGTGTAAATTTTCACATGGGTTTATCTGCTGATTGAATCACTTATTTTGCTAAATTTTGCCAGAAACGCAAACGCATATCTTTTATTGGAACACATTTTAGGAGAACAACTTCCATACAGTAACATGGGTAGAGTAAACATTCAAATGTCAATTTCCAAGTCCTAGAAATTTGCACATTCATCATGTTCCTGGGGAAAGGGGAATGATATTAAATAGCTTCAAGCGGGTGGCCTTTATTTCTTTATCTATTTCTATATTTGTTTACATCAAATTCAGTGGATAGATGTGTAAAATGAATAGAATATATTTTTTATAGCATTAATTAATATTATATAATTACCAACACTACGTTTGCTATGAATAAATAGCATTTGAAAATATTCGATTAAAATTCGATTAATCGATAAAAAGTTTTTGATTAACCAGTTAAAAATTTTAAACGATTCCCAGCCCTACTTTTAATCACATAGGGACCTGTCATTAATTAATACAGATATTATTTCGGGAAAATCTGGAATTTTTACAAAGATTCGTCAGTGTGAAATTATCATGCCCCGAATATTCTGAGAGGGCAAGAACCATATCTCAAATTATTTCTTCTCTTTCCTGTATTAATTTGGTGTGAAACTCATTCGATTATGTCTCCAAACAAATAGTCTTGAATGCTCGCAATGAAGTGACCAGCGCAGAAACGAGGTCGGAAGTTACCATGAGGAATGATGGTCTGGCCTCTTTATAACCAAACAATGACACGCCTCTATAACATAAATTACTATCTGAAGAACAAGGTTGAGGCCGTGCCCAAGTTATTGCGATCTGTGTATCCAGACAGGCAAGTAATGACCAAGTAATCTTTCCCCCTTCACTTTCGAGTGTCAAATGAGTGTCAATGTACCTCAGTCTTAATTTCTGACATTGTTTTCTCAATGTGATGTCAAACATTTGTAATTATGACTGCAGTGCCCGCCTTCTGTAGCCAGGAGGCAACGATTGCGCGAGTTGTATTCTATTGCGGATTGATCACAATTCATTGTACTCTTGCTGTGGAGAAACAAGGAATTGTTATATATTATTATTATTATCAAACACGAATTACTTTCTATTCTTTCAATTCTGGAATTATTTCTCTCATTAATTCTGAATTTCCATCAATTCTGGAATTTTTTTCTCTCATTAATTCTAAATCCTCAACTCAGATATTTTTCAGAGTTAATGAGAGAAAAATATCCCAGAAAACTGTGATGAAAATTCAGAATAAATGAGAGAAAAAAAATTCTAGAATTGAGATGAAAATACTGAATTTTCTCAATTACGAATAATTTTATACATCGTTTTAGTCTTTATTTTTCTTTTCTTTTAGGACATACTTCAATGCTTTTAGTATGCATTTCTTTTATTTTTGTGGATTTTTTCCCTTTTTTTCACATTTCTCTTTTTGTATTTTTATATTTTTAGATCATATTTCTGTATTTATAAATGCCCGTTTTTTTCATTTTTTGTGCATATTTTCCATTTTTATGGAAAATTCAGTATTTTTAAATGCATATTTTCCATTTTTATGGAAAATTCAGTATTTTTAAATGCATATTTCGGTATTTTTAAAGGCATATTTCCACACTTCTTGATGCATATTTCGGAACTTATGAATTTTTCCTTTTCCGGTGTTTCCAAATGCATATTTTTTTCAGTTTAGTCCCGTATTAATTATTAGATTCATTTGTTTTCATTTTTCGCACATATTTTTGATTTTATGTCATGATTTATCTTATTTTTAGTGCATGTTTCAGCGTTTTTAGTGCATATTTTGCTACTTTTTAGCGCATCTAATGCGGGCTGTGTTATTCCATACTATACATATGATTTTAACTTGGAGTTACGCTCATTGGCTGAGATCACTATTACGTCATTAAATGCGAGGTGGAGCTAAAGAGGCAAGGAGTTCAAAATGTTTTTGTGCATATATTAATACATTATGGGCATTGTATAGTATTTTATAATGTGTATATATTGTTTATAATTTTTTGATTGTGTTTTTAATTGGGTTGCTGTATTTTTGAAATATATGACATCCATATTTTTGTTTATGGGCATCTGTTTCTCAGCAACCTCGTTGGGCATTTTGTCTGTTGCGGCGTTGTATTTGTATTGTTACGGTAAACGTGATAAAAATCTGTTATTATGCATTACTGCCAATAGTTTCCGTAAGTTTGATAAATTTATCCCTTTTTACCAGCACTTACGCATAATACGCATTTAATGTATTTGGTTAATTTTATAAATACTTGAAATTTATCGCTCTCACTGGTGAATATCCATAATCACCGGTCAAACTGAAGAATTTAAATATGAAAAAAATTCCCCAAATAAATAATCTAGTATGTTTAACTTATCGGAACGTATATATGAACTGACATCATTATCGTCACGCCCCCCCCCCCTCCACAATCATCATCGTGTCTCCCCAGACTTTTATGTCTATCTCCACCTATAGTTATATAGGAGCCCCTTCAAGGGTGGGGCTGACAAGTGCTACATCCCTGGTGCCCGAGACAAGTCTCATCATTTTTCGTTTTTTCTCGCTATAAATCCCCTATAGAGGGACCCGTGAAATATTCCAGCCTAGGAACCTTGCTCCAGGATGTGTGGCCATGATCAGGGTCCAATTCTAGGTTTCGTTAAAACCCATTTGTTAATTGGAGTCTACATACACTCGTATAATACCAAGAACTCGTAAAAATTCGTTGAATCTAAGAATTTTCTAAATGAAAGTTCGTTATATCGGGGGTACGATCGTAAAATTTCTTGAATAGGAGTTCGTTATATCGAGGTCCGATTTCGGAGTTAATAATAGGAGTCATTTTCGGAATGTTAAAAAAATTCGTTAAATCCAAGTTCTTTATATCTGGTTTGGACTAAACTTTCTCACTAGTACGGACATCTAAATGATATCACCATATTCACATATTTACCATATTCACCGATACAAAATGGCGATTATGCATAATAACCTCGACAAATGTGATGAATTTAGTACGATTCATCAAATTTATACCGACGACTCTTTGGTATTTTGCAAAATCGCCGGTAAAAGTGTAGTAACTTCATCAAACTTTCCAAAATGGTCGGTGATTATGCATACTAACTGGATTTACTATATTAATTAAATAGCATAAAAGATTATGAATCTTTTTCCCTAGACAACAAATTAAAAAAAAAAAAAGCAAATTGCATTAGTGAAAACTAATATCCATATTCTAATACGCAAATGAAAAAAAAATCATTGTTTTTAACAATATTATATCATTTGAACTGCTTTCAATTTCTCAATCTCTATTCGGCTGAACTAGATGGCGCTGTAAAGCCCATAAACAACCACATCTTTCGCTTTTCAGATATTAGCGTAATTCTGATATTAGATAATGAACGTGTTGAACTCATGTTAAAATCCTATGTATAGTAAGGTATAATCCATCCGGGCTCTGAAAATACCACCTATAGAAGAAGGCCTCCGCACGAAGCTCATGACGTCACTGAAGAAGGACATCTCACCTATAGCCATTGGATATAGCCTATAGCCTTTGACCTATGAAAACCGGACACACCCCCGCTTCCCATCTAGAGATATCGAAGCGTTCCCGAAGGATGGGTGTATCCATTGGATATACCACAAAAAATAGGGTAAAGATGGCACATGCGTCGGCCTGCTACAGATAGCCTTCTTTCTCAGAGAGATATCGAAGCGTTCCCGAAGGATGGGTGTATCCATTGGATATACCACAAAAAATAGGGTAAAGATGGCACATGCGTCGGCCTGCTACAGATAGCCTTCTTCAGTGATGTCACAAGGTGATGCTGGCTCTAGTGGCAAATTTATCAAACTTGCTAAGATGATTAGTAGGAAGGGCCTTTGCTAGCTATTCCCGAGCCCTGTGCAAGAATTTGAATTTATGCCTTTTCTGGCTCATTTTTGGGCCCATTCTGGGCCCCTTCCAAGTGGGTCCTGCGCAAATTCCGATGGTGCACCTGTTGCACCTGCCTAGTACGGCCCTGTTGGTAGGTATGCATAATAACCGGATTATAATAACCGAGTTATCAAATTTACCGTAAATGGCAGTTTACACGCATTAAGTTATTCAGTAGTTAACTAATTAATTTAAAGTTTGTAAGTGCTCAAGTGTTTACACGTTTAAGTGATCTAGTAAATGCTCATAGATAATACGAGCCCACCCCCACTTGCGCATTATGCCTACCTAATTAAAAAAATATAGATCGGACTCTATTCTACTTAACCACTTAAATTGCTAAATCACTTAATCACTTACCAACTAAACCCGTGTAAATGGCCCTTATAGTCTGCATACATTTTAAAGTACTTGACAACTTAAAAAATAGTTAACTAATCACGCGTGTAACTGGGCCTTAACAGTAACAAAGCCATCGTCAAAATCTGTTCAATTCGGAATCTGTTCCAGAGAAAAGTGGACCTGATGAAGAGGCTTTAGTTTATTCACCATCGTCAACAGAAAATCGAGTGACCAACTGACTCACACATTCCGAATCCACTTGGAACAAATACAGACAGACTTTCTCCGCATCCAGATAAAAAAAAACCCGGGCCTTCCAGATGTCAAAATCAGGCAATATACGCCCGCAGGAGCACGCCTTTTCTGTCGACGACATAAAGCGATACCTGGAACGGACCTGCAATATGAAGTGCTCTCCGGAGAGCATCCTCTTCTTGACTTCCGTCGTGGAATACGTTGCCGCAGAAATCCTGGAGTTGTCCGGAAACGCTTGTGTGACCCGTGGAGCCAATACCGTGACCACAGCCGACATCCAGAACGCGGTCCAAACCGACGATGGACTGAAAGCCCTTATTCAGAAGGTGTGTGTCAAACTCGACTGAAGCGAGCTGTCCAGTCAACAGTTGGAGGATCCGAAACCAGGCGTACTTTTCTTGCGTAGGTGGTCATCAAGGAATCAAAAATCAACAGTGTGTCAAGAAAGTTACAAACATTTGATTGGACAGATTATACAGTTGTATTGTACACCGCTTCTCTGATATTTATGTTTTAAATTATAATCCAGGTTTGCTTTATGATATGGTAGTTGGTCTGTTTCATTTGTTTAACATTACTAACTAAGAGATCTCTGACATAATTACATGCACCCCCCCTCCCACAGGCTGCAGCAGGGCCTCTAGGTGGAGATCTTCGGCGGACCTCAAATCCGACTTTCACGGGACCCTCTATGACAAATTTAGATCGTAAAAAAATAACAATAGAAAATGACGAGAATTGCTCTGGGGCAAGAGAAAGATATAGAGCCCTTTTTCAGGTCCTTTGTGGGGATCATGTGTGATCTTTTTAAAGCTAGGGCCACACTTATGTCCAGACTGCTCTAATAGTCATTCACAAGAACAGTAAAGCTCCTCTTAACATTTTCCCTTGTATAATAAAAGCGTGCATTTCGAACCCCCCGCCCCCCCTCCCCCCAGACTAATGGTCATCCCCTCTTTCATGGACGAAATTTTTTTGTCCCATCGATGTTCGCAAAAGATAAGTTTTCCTGTAACTGCTTTCAATGTTTGCCTCCTCCTTGCTGCAATAAAGCACTAGCTCCTTGGTGAATATTCACTTCCAATATGGAGCAACTGCTGTGACTGTTGGCGTTCTTCGAGTAAAACCAGGGACACGTTCTTATCGAGGCTGGCCCAATGCGTTCTGAGTTTGATCATGGGCAAGTAGTGCAGCCACTTCGCCATTATCAATGAGCTTCAAATGTTAGAGGCTGGAAGGCATTAGAATTCTTGTCGACCAGTACCTTCCTGCTCCTAACCCAAATCAAAGATGCCTCTTCCCTTACCGATTTTACAATCTGTGTGGCCACACATTTGTCAAAGAACACCAACAGTCACAACACGTAGTGTTCTGGAGACAAATATTCACCAAGGAATATTGGGCCAAGCTGGGCCAGTGTATAGCCAACCCAATGGCGTATTTACAGGGGATTTAGCCTGTCAGACAGGTCGAAAGTTTGAGGAATGCGTGACCAAGAAAACTAGTAGAATGGGAGAAAGGCGGCGAAACTTGTATAACCCTCAATAAATGCGCCTCTGCCCGGACTGCAAGGGACTAAGTAAGTGAGTAACCAAGAGAGTGGCCTAGAGAGATTACAAACATGTGAATGACCAAAAGAGTGACCTATAAAGCATTAAATCATGTCAATGAGTGACCTCTAGCGTGTTCAGAAATGTGTGTGACCGAAAAGGTGTGCAAGCATGCAGTGGCGTATTTACAGTGTGGCTGTAGCCTAGAGGGACAAGTTCAGAGGGGTAGCAAATTTGAAGAACGAATGGCCAAGAAACTTTGTAGAATGGGAGAAGAGACAAAATTGTAATAAATCTAAATAAATTTGCCCTGACAGCAAGGGACTAGGTTATTGAGTGACCGAAATATTGGCCTAGAGTTTGCAAGCATATGAATGACCAAAAGAGGGACAAGCAGAGCAAGAGACCAGGTCAGTGAGTGACCTAGAGCATGTGCACAATCATGGGAATGACCCACTAATTGAAGCAGAAAGAGTTAAATCATGTGAATGACCAACAAATTGGAATAGAATGGGTTAAATCATGTGAATGACCAAAAGAAAGACCTAGAGCATGTGTGTAAACATGACTGATAAAAAAACCAACCTATAAAAGCAAGGAACTTTGTCAGTGAGCAACCAAAAGAGTGAACTATAGCGTGTACAATCATGTGAGTGACCAAAATGGTGTGCGAGCATGTGAGTGATCAAATAATTGACGTAGAAATGGCGAAAGCGTATGAATGACCAGAAGAATGACCTAGAGCAGCAGTGGTTCCCAAACTTTTTGAAGCCTGACCCCCCTTTTAACAAAAAAAATTTATCAGTGACACCCCCCCCCCCCCCACCACATGGACTGACCACATGTTCAGGTTTGTTTACACGTTCCGATTTTTCGCCAATAAATATGCTGCACCGAAAACACTTTCCAGAACGCTTTTTGCGGTTTTAATTAGGCGATATATTTGCACTTTTAACGATAATATATATTTTTTTATATCATTTAAATATTTACTTTGTTTTTGATGTACTTGGTGTCCCTTATGCGAAGATCAAAATGAAGCGAAGTATATGGGTCTTTAATTTTCGTATACAGGGTGATTAAGGAAGAATCATCTGATTTCAAAATGATTCTTCACTTGAAATCGACCATTAACAAAAATTGTTCATTAACGTAGACACATTTTCCCCCTTATATTCATATGTATCACTTACCACTGGAGCTCGGAAATTTAGGCTCTAAAAATGGTCAAAATAAGAAGGCAAAACGACACTAAAAATGTCTGAAATGGGCATGAAAAGGGAAAAAAAGTATATAATTAATGGAAAAAAATAGGAAATTATTAAAAGCCGTGATATTAAACGTCCGAAAACTTTCTAAAAAGTGGCTGCACCCATTGAATCTGCTGTTTCAGTGAGAGATTATAATAACTGGCATAAATATATAGAAAAAAATAGTATAGAAAATATATGTAGAAAAAAAATAATACACACAATTAGGAAGTCCATGATGATGAAAATGGTTCAAGAAACTTAGAATACGGAATTAGTTCATAATTACGAGCCGGAAGATAATCTCGAGACAAATAATACAGTCTATCCGGCTTGTATGTTTTCCAAAAAAAATCATGAAAAAACGTTGCAAGCGAGAAAACGCGTAAAATGAAGAACTTCGATGAGCATTAGTGAAAGTTGGGACCACGTTGTTGATATTTTAAGATCAATATAAATGATCCTCAGCACAGCTAGAGACCACTAAAGTAACCCATGACATATTTACAAATCACTTAAATGACCCTTGGTACTGTTCGAGATCACTCAAATGACCACGACACATATTTCCATATGACTTAAGTGACCTGCATGCACATTCCCAGAACACTTAAGAAGTCTGTGACTATAATCAAAAGAATACTTTACAATTTTTGAATTTATGTTTCAAAAATTAAATCTCTCACGGATTAAAAGACATTTTTTTAATATATTTAAAAGAAAGCAACACGACATTTTAATGACATCACATCACTCAATCTTACATAATAACAAATATAACAATTCATTATCAAATTATGCATACAAAGTATATAAAAGAAGTGAAAATATAAGTAAATAAATAAATTTCTCACAACACTTTTACAACAACATCAACAAGTTACAAATGTTTCAACATCCTGTACATGGTAAAACGCACACGCACACACACATACAGACAAACAAATACAGATACAATTATGTTACAGGTTTCAGCAGTTTTGAGCTGGTTTTCGTGTTCTTTATATATATTTATATATATAAAAACAAGTTTTAAAAGTTGACAAAAAATGAGATTTTCCTCGATCATCGCATCCTTTAGTTGTAAGTAGCGATAAAAAAATAAAAAGGTTATCATAAAAAATATTCAAGTCTGTGTTGTTCGTTGTCTAAGACAATGTCTTTAGAATTGAAAGTGCTTCCAGATAAATAGAATAATCCAGATCCAGATAAAAAAATATTGGCACATTCATTTTAAAAAACCTCAATTTTTTTTAGGCCGTTTCACTATACATTTCTTGGCACTTCTGGTGTGTTTTCCGCACCATCTGACAAAAAAAGATAAGAAATTAAATCAAATTAATAGGAATGTGCTCACATCAAAGCGGCTGTGTGTTGGTAAATAAAAACGAACATCTCTAACATGGAAAAGAATAAAACTTACTTTGCATTATCACAGTTTCCTCTTCATCTGCACCAGCTGTGGTTTCCTGGGCTTCCCCAGCTGAATGAGGAAAAATTAATGTTAGATTCAAAAATATTGATTGGTGGTTTTCATAGATCGAAACATAAAAAAAAATAGTAATTAGAGGACAAATACAAATACCACCTCATGGCAAAATGCCCAATGGGGTGGCTGAGAAAAAAGTGGCCATAGAAATAAGGAGGTCATATACAGGGTGGGCAAAAAGTCAGTAAAAATTTTAAAAGTTCATGAAAACCGGAAAAATAACCAAAACAAAAAAAATGATTTGCTGGGTTAGCATCGCTAGGTCAAGGAATTTTTAAAGACAGGAAAAAAAAATCAAAAAACAGCAGATAGGTAGCGCTGGCGTACACAAGTCAAAGAAAAGATATGCAAATAGTGAACAGAATGCCTCCAAATCGTTTATTACAGCAGTATGTGTTCCCCATGACCACCACCACAGGGAAAAACACAGAGGAAGGATTAATGCAGTTGACTGCTCCTGAAACTGAAGCTGTACCAGAGGAAGAAGATCAATATGTGGAAGACAACTTAAACATGTGTAACATAGCGGAAGGGCTTCGCAAGTTCAAATCAGCTATCGATTGTTTTCATGACATAGATCCATCTATGGTACACTGTTCACATGCAGAAAAATTGGTAGAGGAAGCCTTGTCAACATACTCTAACATACTTGATGATATGAAGAAGAAATGGCAAACAGAAATCACTATGTTCTTTCAGAAAACATCACCAACAATCGCTGCACCCTTTTTTGCATTCCCTTATACCTCTGTGTTACACTGATCTTTTCATGCTGTTCAATAAACGAGATATACAAAAAAAAAACTGTGGTTTTGGTTATTCAAGGATTTCCCATATTCAGGGTCACCCCTGGGGACGTTATGCCCCCGTCCCACAAGAGTGGGCTAGGGGACCATTGGTAAGATAATTAAAGTTAAAGATAATAAAAGTCTTTGTCAGGATTCGTGGTCGTCTTGGGCCTCCGGGAAGCAATAATTTTTATGGCTTTCAATACAAAGGTAGCGGAACCAGTGTCTTCCTTTGTGAATAACGGAACAAGTAGGGATTGCTTCACGCCGGGGTTCACGCCGGCTGTGGTTTTTGCCGTTATGTTCAACAAAGACTTTTATTATCTTTAGACTTTTATTAACTTTAATTATTTTACCAATGGTCCCCTAGCCCACTCTTGTGGGACGGAGGCTTTATGTCCCAGCGAATACGGGGGGGGGGGCTGACTGTGGTGTGAAATGGATAATTAGTTTGAAGAGGGTCTTGGTAAAATAATGTCCTTGTTTTTCAAGAATTTTGATACAGTACTTGAATTCCTCACTTTGAAACAACAAATATTTCTTGAGAATTGCATTTCTTTTCATTTCATCGATTATTGTTTTGTTTTTTTTTCAAATCTAAAGCTTTCACATTTTTTACGTCAAAGTTTTTGAAAAATCTACAATTCATCAGCACAATTAGAATTTGTGTTGAAGTTGAACCTTAAATTCACTCGCAACTGGGCAAAGGGGAAATACCGATTTCGAGATTTTGACAAGACCAGATGTGCAACAAATGCCACACCTTCAATTCCCCACTCTGGAAGACTAAATACCATTTTTTTTTAAATTTTTCTCACTCTTGAAAACTTTGACTTAGAGGAAGAAAACTTCGAGTTAAGGGAAAATTGTAACATTAAAATACAAAAAAAAGTTTTGGGGCAGAGTAAAAATTTTGACTTAAACAGATATTCAAAGTATCTGAGTTCGAGTTATCGTGAACTGACTGCAGTTATCTTATTTTTTCTTTCCGTTCCCCTGAAAGTTTTGTGCATTCTGAAGCTAAGGTTTAACCAAACTTATTTTTTCCCTCATAAGTTATCCTTCACTTTATCACGCCACAAGTCAATGTAGAAGACTAGGAATTCGCCTTCACTTCCCTTGTGTTGACAAACAATTCCATAATTGGTCTGTAGTAGTCACTGTGGCCCATGTACATGTTGAGCTGCTTTCCAATGGCCTTCCTATAGTGAAGGCAAATGTATGACAAAAACCCTTTTCCATTCAGTTCTTGATCAGTTTCTTTCAGTTGACCAGATTTAAATTCATTTTTCCCAGAGACTTTTTCAAGGGAATGTATGGAACATACCATACATTATAAAAAGTATCGTGATTCACAATACGCATTAGACAGTTCCATTCTCATGGCTCACAATGGCTGAATAAAAAAATAAATAAATGCAACATTTTAGCTTAAAGGCAAAGAAGTCTATCTTGTTTCAGAATAGAATTTAAAAATGGAACGACTGAAGATTTTGCAACCCCAATTATGTGGAAAGCAAAACGGTTGCCCAATTTTACCATCCAGTTTAAAATACATACCATTCAACCAAACGGGAAGTATGGTTACCACATATTGCAAAGAGGACTTTTTTGGATAAAGTTATTATTTGGTTATTATTATCAGAAACCCCAGAGTCCTGATGTAATTGCATTAAGCGGCGTGGACTGCATTATGAAAGTTTATTAAGTATAAAAAGAGATGATCTTTCAGTCTTTTTTAACATTGTTCAATAATGAAATGTTTAGAACACAAAAAAGTTGTTTATAGTATAATTTAAGAAAACTTTTACCTAGCAGAGGTTCCAAATGAGGTGCTTCATTTGTGCTAAACGTCTGCATTCGAATAATTTCGTTGTTGTTTGAGACAACACCCTCGTGCTGCAAGAAAAAAATATATATATATATATATGTACACAGCTATGAGACTAAATGCGGGAGCAAAAATGTGATATTTTGTTCCATACATTATAAAAAGTATTGTGATTCAGCAACGACTATTAGAAATTAAAAATGTCTAAATAAAAAATATGTAGAATTTATTTCCATATGCAAAGTATATGCATATGTGGGGATATATTTTTTTTTATCAATATGCACTAAAAGATAGAAAAGATGCATTTTAAAAACAAGTCTGTTTTTTTATGGGTGATTTTTTTTTATGCATAGTTTCTCATTTTCGGTACATAATTAGAATCAATTAAAAAAAATTTCAACATTTTCCCAGGACTTTTTAAATGCATATTTTGGCATTTTAATGCATGATTTGGTGTTTTAGTGAATATTTTGACATTTTTAAGCACATATTTGCATATTTTTAGAGCATATTTTGCCATGTTTTTAGTGAATATAATCTGAGCTCTAATTATTATACTTTGAAGTTATTTCATGAGATTCATAGTAAGGTCTAATATGAAGTAATGGATTCCTAATAATTCGAGACAATAAGAACCATATAACAACACGCCTAAACTTGAAGGCTTAGGCATGATTCTAAATGAAGGTTAATTAATGGACAATAGTTGAATATTTAAGAGTTTTAAAATCACAGAGCAGTTTCCCAAAGTGGGCAATATCACTCCACCCCTATGTTCTGGTAATGGAATGGTCTAGAGATGCGATAAGCTATGGGCTTAGTATAGGATCCTATGGGTTGGCTTCAGTTTGGGGAGGGGGAGGGATCAGAAAAACAAATTTTTGAAGGAGGGAAATGGAACGAAAATTCTAGTAAATTATGTGATAGAGTAAAGTACATTAGATTACAAGAAAGATTCTGCAGAAACAAATAATGTAAGCATTTTATGAAAACGTCATGAACTTGCACAAAATATAAACATAAAAATGATATGGTTGTAGATTTAATGAGTCAGCTGACTGCTGGAATAGCACATTATGCTCATCTTCCGCATAATTTAGAAAACTAATTATTGCTTCAATTGCTTTCTTTTTTTCTTTTCTTTCTTTCGAACCGAGCACAATTCAGGTCTATCACAATTTATGGGCGATTTACTACCTAGTGAGTTGTGCCGGAGGTGCAACTGTGTGTGTACCTAACAGTCTGAGTACATATGTAGTGTTGTGTTTTGATTTTTCAGTGCTGCCATTTATGTTTTAGAAGGGAAGTGAGCAATGTGTTATGATTGAATTGCATTTGTGCTGTTTCTAGGCCTGTTGCTCTCTGTGGAGAGACTTTTTAATGAGGAGATTGGCTCGCATTCGCACCTTGAAGTTGGAAACCACCGAAAACCAACTTCAGCCGACCACTACTATGGCAATGGTGGGGTTCGAACCCGGGTCCTCGCGATGCGAGTCCGTCACTATGACCATTCGACCACCATAGCTGCAATTGCTAAATTCATTTTTGTTAATGATTTTGAAAAACAACAAAGAACAAAATTAAAATTTTGAACGAAACAAGGAAAGAGAAATTAATTGGCCAGAAAACTATTACAAATAGAATATTTAAAAGATAAGTGTATATCATCTTTCAATGGTAGGATATATTCACATGAATAGGCCTACATTTGCATAGTGTGACGATCATAACTGGATTGTTGTCAGTACCTATCTTTGAGTCGCATGCTTTAAACATTTTTCAACTACTGATCAAAATAAAATTAGAGTAGTAGAGAACTGATAACACTAATTTTGTTCTCAAAGATATTTCAGTGATATATTGGCACTGCTGATTCCAAATTTGGCATTGGTTTTTTCAGAGTGGCTCTCGGTTTTGAGATAAAGTGAAAACAAATTCCAATGGTAATACAGTACAAAGTAACTACAGTGAAACTGTGTATTATGGATAAATACAGTAAATCATTGGCAAAGATATTTCAGTGCTTTTAGTCATTTTTGGGTGCTAATTCCAAATCTAGCATTGGTTTTGCCAAATTGGTTTTATTTTTTTGGATAATGCATTCTCTCAACAATGTGATTGGTATGCTGCTTATGTACTACCATTGAAATTTAATTTTCACTTATTATCACATATCTCGAAAACTAGAGCCAATCTGACAAAACCAATGACAGGTTTCAAATCAGCAGCCCCAATATACCTCAAAACCATCGAAATTTCGTTAAGAACATGAAAAAAAAAATTTTTTTTTGAGTGGTGTGTTCCTGTAAATACAGTCCTACTTAATATGAGGAGACTCTGGAATTTTTTTCTTCTTCTTTTGCTGCAAAAGCTATTCTCAGAATTTTGCCCCTCTGCTACATCTGCCACTTCACTACCATAGCTAAAATATAGTGGGAGAAGACGCAGTTTGGACAAAAATCATAGAATTGTCTTTTTTGCTGTCTTTAAATTTTTGTTTTGTCAGCAAATTTGATTTGTGCTACTCTACTTTGTGCCAGAGGGTATTCGGGGTCAGTTCTCATATGATGAAAGGGTGCAACAGTATTCCAGAACAGGGGTTCTCAAACTCTCTTTGATATAATTCAGAATTCCCCATGCACATGGAAGCATTATCACCGTAATATATATATTATGATAAGTGTGCCAGGACCAGACAGTAATACAGTTGTAAGGGCAATTTTCTTTGGAAGAAAAAGACACTGCAAAGCCCAGTCAACAATGTCAAGTTGAAGAAGCTTCTGTGGTTCCTTAAAAAGAATTTACACTTATTGAATAACAAGCAGATCAGGATGTCGCAAGTAAATGAGGCAAACCACCAGTCGGATCATGACTATGTACATCCACAAATGAGACGAAGTAGCTACATGAGTGGATGAGCTTCGCCACCATTGACACGATCACGATCGTGAAGAAATAAAAAGACAAAATAAGTGACGATGGAAATTTGGTCACATACATAAATATACAAATGCCCTAGCAGTGGATCAGTGATGCAAAGCATATAGCTTCAGCTACGTATAAGTCTCTTACTCAACATTGGAAAGTATGGGAATAGAAATGGGGATTTTTGACAAATGATACCTTGCATGTGGATTTGAAGCTGAAGAATTCATGGAAACATGTCACCAAAAACAGTGAATATTCTGATACTCAATCTCGGTCTGGTGATATCAGTGGGGAGCTGAAATTCATGCACAACTGACATTGGAAGAATATCATTTTTTCCCCTTTTATTGGCAATTTGACAATTCTTATTGATTGATGATAATCCATTCACATATTTTCACTGATTTACTTTCATTTGTTTATTGACAATTCTTAATAATTCAACATGATTTACATATGATTTTTAATAATTTATCATACTTTATTTGTAAATGATTCTTAATTATTTATAACAATTTATATATTGACGATTCAAAATGATTTATTATGACTTATACATTCATGATTATTTTTATTTTTCTTAAATTTTTACATTAACTTGAGAAAATTTGTGAGATTGATCTCTTTTTTCTTTTGTACGTCTTCAGAATTTAATAAAGGCTTGTTGGACTTCTGGATGCACCCATCTCTTGGGGAAAGCGCTTCAAAATCTCCTCTTAGAGATCTGAAGCAGGGTGTTATCGGTCTATCAATGTGCCAGTGTATAGACAATTATTGTTATAAAGGGAATCATTGTATAATAGATTCACTGCAAATAGATATATTTTCATACCTCGTCATCTTTCACTGGACTTTCTGAATTTAGTTCAGAAAGGGGATTAACGCTAATGTTGACTTTATTCACAGGTATATAGCCATTTGTGATGTGACCATTTCCAATTTTGTGACCAGGTTCTTCATTACTGTCATCATCTGCATCCATAAAAAAGAAAAACATAATGTAACTTTATTTTATTTGACATGAACATAATATTATTAAATCTTTTTGTTGATAAATAAGTTAGACATATTCAAATCTTTTCTAAAAAAACAAGAGATGGGCCTGAAATTTACTACTACTAAACCGTACATGCACCTTGTACACATTCCTCTACAGAATTTTTAACTAATTGGTGTATGCCGGTAGGTGCGTGTACATGTTATGAACCTAATGTGACATAATATTATTGTGTAATGCTGCTATCTGCTGTCAATTTTTAACCTTGGCCTGAAAATATATCTATGTATTTAGGTAGTTTTTCCTCATAGTGTGCATCGTGGCAGTTATTGGCGTTGCCAACCTTTGTATGGGAAGTCACAGCCAGTTGGAGATTTTGATTTGTGTTGATGTTTGATTACCTATTCATGCTTTGAAGTGGTTTTTTTTAGTGAAAATATATCTACTAAACTGTTCTGGGGAGCCGCAGGTGACCGAAGTTTAAGAACCACTGTATTTAGGAATTATAAACAATGAGAATGGGAAATGTTTATATTGTTGTTGAAATAAATGTTATTTGAACATCTGAATTTAGAAGCATGCATAGTGTATCATTTTATCAAGTTAACCTGAACACATTAAAGCAACATATTCACTAAATAACATTAAAAATTGCAATATCTAATTGTGAAACACACTCACCTGGAGTTTGCTGCCTGTTGGCTCTCTGCCTAACGTATATCACAACAAAAATGGTAATAGCTATTAGTAGAGCAGCTGATATCACACCCAAGACAATGTGAAGAGTTCCATTGCTTTCAGAGTCTTTCGATGAAACAGGTTCAGTAGCTGATAAACTGGAAGCTTCATCATTCTCAAGATGATGACTTTTGCTATTCCGAGTCCGCACATTCACATTTTCTGACGCTAAAATTCAAAAATGAAATGTTTAAAAAAAAATTTCTTCAGAATTTTATGATTAGCAATATTTGAACAAAATTACTCTTTAGAAAAATATGCAACAAATAAGGGCAATGCACAGCATACTCTGTAAACTCTTGTTACTGCAGACTTACAATGGATGTCCATTTTTGCCCACAAAATCCATAGATTGCACTAAATGTACTTCTTTCAATAGTAATGAAATGTAAAAAGAATAAAAGTTTGTTAAAACACCCTTCTTTCAAAATATGCATTGCAATTTATAGCTGAAATGGTGAAATCTATGGATAAGGCAGGGCGTGTTTTCTCTCGCCCCATACAGTTATGTCATCATTTTAAGTAGAGCTGGATTCAGCACTGATTGCATGGGAAGAAAACATTATTTTAATTTCTGTATATAACGTAGTCAGTTTCATATAATCTGCAGATAAAAATATCTCTAGTTTGAAAAAAATTCATTTTCAAATCTGCAGCAGCGTATAATCCCCCTGTGAAAATTTCATCCATGAATATTCAAATCTTAATTAATGAAAGGGGTTATTAGTCACTTTTTAGAAGAAAGAAAATGTTTTTACCACAGTAGAGCCTTGAAAATTGGAGCCCCATAAGTTTGAGTTTCCCGAAAATCCAAAGCAGGGAAAATTTTTAAATTTTCTTCTTGAGACCTTCTTTTCTCTGCACCCTCCCCCACAAGAAACCAACTTCTTTACACCCGCCCTTTCAAGATTATGTATTGTACAGTAATTTTAGTTCCAAAGGAACTAGGCAGCCCCCACTCAGCCCTATAATAGGTATAATTGGTGTTATAAAATATTAGACTCTACTGTAGTCATATCTATAAACCAGGTATAAATCATTAAAAAATTGTTGTTTTTTTTTGCTGATTATTATTTTTTGAATATTCATTTCTATTTTCCCTCAGGAAAAAAAAGCTGCAGATAAGATGAAATGGTATATATTCCACATTGAAATTTTCCAATGTTTTTTTTTTTAATGTATAATCAGTGGATTATAGGCAGGAGATTACAGTATGTCATTTTTTTGAGTTAATTAACCTTCATCCTTTCCAACTACTACTGTTACTACACTGTATTAGCACGTCATAGGCATTCCTACGGGGGAATTTCTAATGAATTCATGCACACTGGATGTGTTACATGTGCATATACATGGCCCTAATATATTTATGATTCCAGAGTTATGCGTGAGTAACTCAGGTCAAATACTGAAGGAACCAAGAATTCTCTGGGTTATGTAAGTACAGGTTGTAAGTTCATCATTCCTTTGTATAATTTGCTTGTATTAAAACTCTGTATGAGAAATAAATTTTTAGAAAACATACGTTTTGTTTTGCTTGTGTATATATTGGAGAACTCTGATGTTCCGGCAATGTTGAAACACTGAGTTTTGATGTCGTATGAGGTGTCAGGAAGGAGATGGGAAATTATATGGGATCTTGTGCTGGCACCAAGAACTGTAACCTTCAAGTAATCTCCAGCACTGTGAGTTGTACGGTAGTAGATAAAGAAACCCTCAATCGGCACAGAATCCAAATCTTCATACTAAATGCAGACAGAAATAAGAAAGAGGTTATATTACAAAACAAAACAATTAAGCTCATATGGATGAATTAAATAAAAAATGTTAATGTTTATTAAAAATGGAAACATTTGACATTACCTCCCAGTAAAGTGCAATGGCAGATGGGCTTATAGCCTCAGCATGGGTAATGATTGGACCGACAACAGGTTTTTTCATCGGAGGATCTTTATACAAAACAAATTTAGCAGAATTTGGACCCAGTTTGTTGTCATTGTTAGAATACACTGCAGCTATTCTGAATCGATACTTCCCACCTGAAAATGAAAATTTCAATTACAACTGAATTTTTTAAGAACTATGTTGCAACATTTTATGCGCACATTGTAATTTTCCCCATATCACATGGTAATGTGGTATGGGTTTAGATCCCCCAAACGTCTTTAAAATACTACTTGAGGTGAGCTTAGCTAGTGTAACAATTATTATGAATCTGCCATATTATATACACTAAGCTTAACTACGGAAACAATTTGCATGTGTATATTTTTTCCATCATGTGATATTAACTCTATGTGCACATTTGAATTGTGCAAGAGAAAGTGAGAACAAATGAAATTGGTTTTGAGAGAAGTCTAATAATTTTAATTAACTCATATTTTAATTATTTCAATTGAAAGAGAGTTTAAAAAAGGTTTTAATGTTTATTTCAGTTTTTAGGCCCTCTAATGCATTCTTCCTTACAGTACCCCTGGGTACACAGTCAGTCTCATTTACAAAATTCATAATCACACTTCATTTACTCCAGCCAATTTTTTTGATTGATTGATGTAACAAAACTCCAGAATCAAATTCATCGGGTTTTATTTCCTTGATTTCAGCCAATTATTATTGATTTATACACACACTTTAAAATATCTGAAACTGAATGGCTTTTGAAAGCAAACTCTCAATAATCCAGCCCATAAAATATTCTTGTGTTCTCTGGCCAGTTCTTTTGTTTTCTCTCTGGACCAATTTTTTTTACAGGAAAAGCATTTGCATATAAGCCCATATTAGTAATATGCCCCCTGCACAACCCATTTTTTGACTCCAATGGAATAATATGGGTACCAGGTATAATTGTATTTTTCTTTTTTGTTATGAAAAAGAAATGTACAGGTTCATTATGCAAACTAATTTCAGTAAATTTATAAAATATACAATATTATAAACTCATAAAGTTCATTTTTTGCTTTATACGACATTTGGGTAATAAAAAATCTGGCGTAGATAATGCAATGGTTTAAATAATTTGAACGCATTGTTTTTCCGAAGACCTTCCAGTAATCTGGCATACCATTGGTCTTGTATGTGCTGGATTACAGAGAGCCTGCTTATGATAAATAAATTGAACAATTTTTTTATCACAAATATCTTGCATATCAGTACTTTTCTCAACAACAAAAATGAACTCAATACATTGTTTGATTTTGAGGATTACCATTTTTCAATTCAGTCACAGCATAGGAATGGATATGAGCTGCTATGTCTTCGTCAACAGTAACCCACGGGCTATTCTTTTTTCCCATATCTTTATACTGAACTTTGAAAAACAAGATCGGTAGTCCATCATTTCTGGGAACACCCCATCGCACCATCACTGATGTGTCAGACAGTCTAGTCACTTCAGGTCTTGATGGTGGTACCAGTTTCACTGTGTTTGGAAATATAAAAAATGTAATATGTATATATACAGTACATACAGTCTTACTTTGATTAAACAAATGTACTCAATTTGATGAATTTTTCCAAAGTCTGTGAATATATTTGTATTCATCCCAGTAATGGGTTGATACCATCTCATTTTTAAGAAAATTCCACTTCTTAACAACAGAGTTGGACTTCAATTAAGAAGCTGGGAAATTTTGCAGTTAAGTACAAAACTAAGGAAAGTTGTCTCTGCTGTTGTATTTAAAGAGCTTGATTTTTAATGATCTCTCTCATTATGAACCAGTTCTTACTCAATTAGCAGTTATTAAGAATGAGAAGGTGGTACTCTGCCTTTTTTCTTTGATTTAGCAAAGAATCAGGATTTGACTGTATAAACTGTATGCATATAAAGCTTAACTCTAAATAAAATAAAAAATGGATAATGGCCTATAGTTTGATTTGTTAAATTGCAGTTCAGATGACCAAAAATATACACACACAGCAAATTTATTTTAAAAAAAATTGTTGAGGAAATCATATGGGGGATTCATTAGATATTCCAATTATTTATCATTTAAGGTATCCGACTACATTTTGTGTCACTGGTGCTGGAGTGAACCTTAAAAACATTATTTGATAGAAAGTGTCCCAATATGATAAAAACAATAATAAATTTTGGACTACCTACACCATTTTCTATGAAAAAGTCAAATTTTAAGCAAAAAATTTGCATGATATTCCAAGCATGACTTCTTTTGTTATTTTTACAGCACACTCAGCTAGCAATGGTGCAGGTTATGAAGTAAAATTTGAAGGATTGTAAGATATGCTCATAAATTACACTCAAATCTTTTGATTGTACATGTGAATTTTTGGAAATTCATTCTGCCTTTCATCTATAAAACATTTTAATTAGACAAATTACAATGAGATAGACCTTAGATGTGTGATAGACCTCAGATTTTAGTTCATAATCTCGACAATATACAGCAAAATATCATATTAAAATTTCGTAATGACACAATCAATATATTTTCAGAAAACATGTTTTAAATTAAAGTAAACTGTAAAAATAGTATTCTTCATTAAAACGTGTTTTTGTTCACTGACTACTTGTATGTAAAAATGCAACACTTCTGAATGTCTGACCCGAACTTTTTCTGCTGAAAAACTAGAGTAAAGATTTGATACAGAGAGAAATAATGTTACTCGTGGCTGTTCGTGCAAGGCAAAAGACTGGATACCAAGCAGAGATAAGTTTGATGAAGTTTGGAAAGAAAATTCAATGCCACTGTGGGGAATCGAACATTATCTCCTAGCAGTCAGATGAGTGCTCTATCATTCACGATTAGGTAAGCCTACTCTCTTTAAAGATCTGATAATCAACTCAAAGTGAGATCCCCAGTCAGCATGATAGAAGTTATATTTATGATAGGATATTTATATCCTCTGAAGATGACACATTAGTAATTTGTGGTTTTTTTCTTGCTATTTATCTTTATACCATATGTAAATATCATCGTTTAAAAAAGAATAAAAGTGATTTTCCCAATGTCAACTTCATTTTTAATTTTTTACCATACAGGGTGAACCTGACATGTTATGCCAGACGAAAGGGGGTGATAAGGTATGTCTACACTGGTGCATTTTTTTTTTTTTGCGTCAGTGCGCTTTCCACTGGCACACCTGTCATCAAGCATGTCGTAAATCACTAAGGCGTGACTCAAACTTGTTAAAAGGCGACCATTTTTTAAGAGGCATTCCTTTTCCTTCTGATCCACCAGGTGTGGAGAGATTTTCGTTCAATTTCCCTTTCCTTTTCTTGAAAATTCAGTGTTGTTTTCATAAGTTTTTCTCGATTTGTATGATGTCATCCAAAAAAACTTTGATAATTTTGAAGACTTCAGGTCACGTAGTGCATTACGTGATATTACTGAAAGTAAATTTAAGTTAATGGTAATTATAATTGCAAAATTATAAATTAAATGATTATCTCGAAAATTATTTTTTGGTAGAATTTCATATTAAAATGCTGGGAGATTTCTTTTTCATGTTTTTGCGAAGAGCTCGCGTTACGGAAGTTTGCTGTGTAATTATAAAATAATTCACGAGCTCTTCACGGGGCCACCTCAATGCATGGGGCAATCCAGACACCGCATGAGAACTTTAACCAGATGTGTTGGATTATCAGGATTGCTAAATGATGAAATTTTCAGTCAAATAAATAATGACAAAATTTTAGTCACCAATCAGAAGAAGAAGACTGACAATTTCAGTAGAAAACTGAAATTGAGATAGAAATTGGAAATACAAATATGTGAATTGAACATTATATTACCTCCCCGGTGTTTCTTTCTCTTTCTGTTTCTTTTGCCAATCAGATCATCATCAGAGTTTGAATCATCCGTGGGATCATTGTTATGATTTGGATGATGCTTCTTTGGTGAATGTCGTCCACCTTTCCATCGATGGAACTTTGATGAATGGCCAACATCATCTGTTTCATAATCTGAAAAATAAAAAATTAAATTCAAAATTTTGGAAGATGAGGCATTATTTATGTAATTATTTATAATGTAATGTGATCCTCGCATATTCCCAAAAGATCTGTATGATCTGTGCAGGGAATTTGTTAATGTTAGTAGACATCCATACCTAAAATGTGATTGATTCGAACCCAGACCTGCACAGTCAGAAGCTAGCTACGTAACTACTGGACTGCCAGGTAGCATTACTACATAACTGAAATATTATGTAAACCTTTGGGATGCCAAACTTTGCCTCTCAAAATAGTTACATGAAACCACAGGTTACAAAAAGTGTTTTGGTTCTGGGTTCTCTCCCTCCTCCTGATTTGTTATGCGGCCAATTTAATGTTCAAATGCGCACAGCATTACTATTAAATCTGAAGAGCATTTCACAGTTTTAAATTTTGTAGTACAGATTTCAGTGGTCCCTGCTCTTCAACAATTTTTTTTTCTTTTTGTAATTTAATCGTTTTCATGTGTAAAGTAGCTATTTTCTCAAAATGATCTGAGGGCCACATTAAAAAGATCGGATGACCATGGCTTAAAGACCCCTGCTTCAATCTATATCATCTGGGATCAATTATTAGTTTTACATAATTACATTTTTCCCATTCTTTATGCCTACTCATGCCTGATTCAACTTGAATGTATATGCTGGAGTGCTGGAAATTCTCACAAGGAAAACTGAAGCTTTCTTATACTTTATCTGTTCAGCAAGGATCAATTGTATATCATATGTTATTTACCTTTTCTTTTCTGTTCCCCCAGAGGTATATAGGTAAGTTTTTTCTTTAAAGCTCTTTTCTATTAAAGTGACAAGCCAATCATTGACTTTCTTCTTTTCAAGACTAGCACAGTTCTGATTTAACAGCATTTTACTACCGAATGAGCTGTGCCAAAAATTCCCATGCAAACCTAACAGTCTGAGTATGCATTTAGTGTTTTGCATGAACTTTTAGTGTTGTCATCTATTTTTCACGCTATGAGTGAAGCATATTGACTGAATATTTCCACAGTAGGCCTGTTGCTCTCTGTGGCGAAACGCTTTAATGGGGAGATCAGCTTGCATTCTAACCTTGAAGTTGGAATCACAGAAAGCCAACTTCAGCTGACCCAAATTGCGCCAGTGGTAAGGTTCGAACACTGGTCCTTGCAGTGCAAGTTTGTCACTATGACTGCATGACTGCCTAGTAGTATTGATCTCTGATAGGACACAGAAGTAAACCGCCAAAGGGAGGTGGTCCCCCAAAGAGGTACCACTATATATTTAGTCATGCCATTAGCTAACTGAGAATCCATTCAAATACAATAGCAAATCCTCAGATGCACAATTGCCTTTGACTTAGATTAAAAATTTCCTATGATATGTGAACTGAAGGGTGCTTTCATTTGTTAAATATAGTTGGCAAATCCCTTTTTCCATGATGACATAAACAGACAATTTTTGAATTTATTAAGGGAACTGACTTCCCTCACCAAAACTCTGGAAGAAAAAAGTAAAATTTAAAATCTTAACCTTCCATATTTTGAATTTTTGTGAAAAAAAAAGAGTTTGAATTTCCCTGCGTTGAGATCATGTGACTGAGGGGGGGGGGGGGCCATTGAAGCAATCGAAACTCTCAATCATGTTCCTAAAACCAATCTGAGATAATTCTATCCCTGTGGGAGGGTGCATTGTCCTGCTGGAAATAGCCATAATCATCAGGAAACATTATGGCCAGTAACGATGTGAAGGTAGGCACTGACATTGATAGATGTTTCCAATGGAAATAAGGGACCAAGAGCATACCACAAAAATGCTCCCCAGACCACGATTCCACCGTCACCTGATTGAACAGTTGCCATGTCGGATTCATGGCTTCATACTGCTTGCACCACACATGGATCCTGCCAGCAACGTCATGGAGAAGAAATCTTGACTCGTCATACCAGACAACTTTCTTCAATTCATCAAGTGTCCAATTTGGTTCTCTAGCCCAAAAAAAAACCTGTTTTCTTTGGTTTTGCAGCAAAATCAAAGGGACTCTTGTTGGTCCCCAGCTATTAAAACCAATGTATTTTAAGATCCGTCTTGTAGAGCATACAAATATGCTATCCTGAGTTGTACTGTGCTGCAATTGGTTGCTTTGTAGCTCTTCTGTTGCTGCACACAATGCGTGTCATTGCCTGGCATCTTTTTCACTCACAAGCGATTTCCACTCAAATTTTTTAGACTTAGCTGCCATTCTTTGAGGACTCGAGATACTGTTGTACGAGAAAAGTCAAGACAGTTAGCAGCTTCTGAGATACTGGAACTGCCCCTTCTGGCACCCACAATCATGGCACATTTAAAGTTGCTCAAATTTCTCATTTCATGATCAGTGACAGACCTGCGTTGTGCTTGGTTTGAAAGAAAGAAAGAAAAGAAAGATGTTTCATGTGAACAGGTAAATTGTAATGTTAACCGATGCTTCTGACCGGGAGAAAACTTTTTATCAGCAAATCTGGTTTATTACATCAGCGCACATGCTGCACGGATGAGTCGAATTTTGAGTGAGGGGTGTTCATAATTTTTCGGCTGCTGAGTGTATTTTTAATGATTATGTTGCTCATAATCACACAAGTAATTTTTTAGTGCAGTAAAAAAATAATAATTAATGTATGCAGGAAAACATTGAAACAGATTTAAATTTTTAGTTCATGTAAACATAAAATATATATCACCTACCAGAGGCAGCACTAAACATATAAATATAAACTTTAAAAAAATGTAGAGAAGCTCAACAAAAAATATAAATACTATACATACCATCATAATCATTATCATCGTTATCATGGTCAGTGCCATTAGCAGATGAAACAATAATGTGACTGTTGGCATATACTGTTCCAAGTTCATTTGTGGCAAAACACTGGTATACACCGGAATCGTGTGAACTGACATTCTGAAGCACCAACTCTGGATCTAAATTAAAAAATATATATATATATATATATATATATACATCATTGTCTCAGTCTGAAATCTCTGGTCATACCATGAACTCAAACACACACCTGTGTTTTTAAACTCAACAAAATTTAATTCTGTGAGAAGGGTGATTCAATAATGCGCGCAATAACACGCAGGGGAATTACATCAGACAACCTCCCACTGGAGGGTTGTTACATACCCTCTCACACATTTCTCCCCTTCGAGAGGGAGAGAGACATAATAATAATAAGAAATACACAAGAAAAGAAAAGCGAAAGTTGACATCAACTCCATCTTGTGTTGGGAGCAAAAGATAAAAAGTTAGGCGTTTCCATCCCGCCCAGCGTTGTAATACTAATTACAACCAATATATATTTAACACAGTACAAAAGAAATTAAAAAATGCTTGAAATCAAAACTTGTACACAATACATATTGTAAAAATAATTATGAAGAATCATGAGCATATAACTATAATGGTAATAATACATTTGCAAGATAAATGCATCTTACTTGTGTAGGCATATCCTATCTTAGGCATCAAAATGAACTGAAACAAATCTAAACACATAACTGCTGCAATCAAACACGCGTTGCAATTGATTCAAAATGCAACAAACATATGTACAGTCAATTCAAATTAATATCCATTCTGAAAAGCTTAAAAAAAAAAATCAATATCATATGCAATGAAATTATGCAGCTAAAATGCACAAATGAAAATACTAAAATATATCCGCTAAAATATGATAAACACAAACACTAGATAAAAAAGTACATGAAGACAAAGTCACTTCATTTCTCTTGAAGAGGGAGCAAACAAATTTTTGCTATGGATCGTTTGATTAGTCCTTTTTTAGTTCGTACAGTCACAACGCGAACCTTGTGATCTGGACCTGGAATGATTTCTTCGATTCTTCCAAGTAACCAGTTACACGGCGGCACGTTATCTTCCTTGACAATCACCATGGCACCTGGTTGCACATTAGATTTTGAGAAGTGCCACTTATTTCGTTGCTGGAGCGAACTTAAGTAGTCCATCTGCCAACGCTTCCAGATGGTCTGAACGAATCGTGTTGTGAGCTGCCATCGAGATAGTCGGTTATCACCAAGGTGGCACAGGTCAGGCTCAACAAAGGTGTTAAGCGATCGTCCAATCAAAAAGTGAGCTGGTGTTAGGACATCAAAGTCATTAATGTCTGGCGATAGAGGTGTAAGTGGTCTGGAGTTCAAAATTCCTTCAATTTGGGTCATAACAGTTTGGAACTCTTCCAACGTGAGTTTGGAAGACCCAACAGTTCTTTTGAAATGGTGCTTGAAGGACTTGACACCAGTTTCCCACAAACCTCCAAAATTTGGAGCTCTTGGAGGTAGGAAATTCCATGTGATTTCCTCGAAGGCGAAAAAATTAGCCACAGATTCATCAGGTTTCACAACCATCTGATGAAGATGTTTCAACTCTGTGTTGGCACCGACGAAATTAGTGCCATTATCGCTGAATATTGATGAGCATTTTCCACGTCTAGCAAAAAACCTCTTTAGACATGCAATAAATGCGTCTGCTGTCAAATCTGACACGAATTCTAGGTGGATTGCTTTAGTCACAAAACACACGAATAAAGCAACATAGATTTTATGCAATTGACCCCTTCTCTGACCCTTGAATTTTACGTAGAATGGGCCACAAAAATCTACTCCACAAACGTTGAATGGAAAAGTTCTGTTTACTCTTTCCTTAGGCAAGTTGCCCATTATTTGCTCAAGAGTGGTCGGTTGTGCACGGAAGCATGTTACACACTCATGAACTATTTTTCTTGCAAGGTTTCTTGCACCAACAACCCAAAAAGTTTGGCGAACGAGATGCAGTAAGGTTTGAGAACCTACATGCAGGTGTTTACGGTGATAGTATTCGAAAATCAGTCTCGTTAGTCGGTGTTTGGCTGGTAGAATTATCTGGTGTTTTTGATTGTACGAAATGTCTGCTTCATTTATGCGACCACCAACGCGAAGCAATCCTTCCTGACCGATGAAGGGATTAAGATTTTTCAATTTGCTTTTAGTGGTGACTTGAGCCCCTTGCTTCAAGTTCCTCAATTCCTCACCGAATTCTCTTTGAACTGTCTGAATTATTTTTATTCTTGCCACGTCAAGTTCTTGGGCAGTGAGTGGACCTGATTTTTTGTCTGTCTTAGATCTCGCATTAGAACAAAATCTAAGCACGTAAGCAACTATTTTAATCATGGCTGTGTATCTGCTGGCTTTCGTTATTATGGGTGTTATAACATCATCAACACTTGCTACCAATGAATGTTCAACGGATTTCTTGAATTCACTAGCAAATGTCTCATCCTCAGCTGTGAACGTAGGTGGATCTAAATCAAAACTAAGTTCTGATCTCAAATAATCAGGACCGCTCCACCACAATTCATTGTGAATTAGTTTGTCAGGAGACAAGCCACGTGACACCAGATCTGCTGGATTGTCTTCGGATCTAACGTGGTACCACTTATGCATACTAGTTATTTCCTGAATAACTGCCACTCTATTGGCTACAAAAGTTTTCAACAAATGAGGTGAGGTGTTTATCCATGTCAGAACAATTTTTGAATCTGACCACAAAATAATTTTCTTAAGGTCTAACCTTAGAGATTCTACGACCTTACTGATCAACTTGGACAGCAATACTGCTGCACACAATTCTAAACGAGGTATAGTAGTCACCTTGAGTGGAGCCACTCTTGACTTACTACACAAAAGCTTAACGCTGTACACATTTTCAGAAAGACACCGCACGTAAACTGCTGCGCCATAAGCCTCAGAAGAAGCATCGGCGAATCCATGTATTTCAATTGATCGACCTTTACCAGATAAGCAATAACGATCAATGCATACATCATTAACAACATGCAGGGCAGTAATAAACTTGCACCATTCGGTTGCTTCCTTTTTTGGAAGCGTATTATTCCAGTCCAATTTCAACAGCCACAAACGCTGCATGAATATTTTGGCCTTAACTATGATAGGCCCTAGCAAACCCAAAGGGTCAAACAGTCTCGCTATATCCGAGAAAACGGTGCGTTTGGTGTAATCGGAAGATAGGTTTGAGTTTACCTTGAACGTGAAATAGTCCTTTTGGGGATTCCAAGCCAAGCCCAATGTTTTCACAGTGACATTGTCCTTGGCATCAAAACTGTATCCATTCTCGCCATGGTTGACTGCGTTTAGCAGTGTCGAATTGGAACACCACTTGTGAAGTGTCATTCCACAAGTTTGGAGCATCTGTATCAATTGACGCTGAAGCTCTAGAGCAGTGGTTCTCAACCTTTTTTTGCCCATGGCCCCCTTTCAACCATTTCTCATCCCTGTGGCCCCCTTACGAACATGACTAATTTTCTACTCCCCCTTTCTTTTCCCCGCCCCCCCCCCCCGGTTTTGCCATTAGAAGATAGTTATTCAAAAATTTTCTTAAGTGTAAATATGTTTGAATTGAATTTGATTAATTTTTAATTTATAAAATAACGTAAAAGAAAAATAAACATAATAGAATACAGTAAAAAAATAGAATACATTATTTTCGATCAATGTAAACTCTACGCTTGAAGACGACACAATGTCATCAAGTTACTGTACTGGATGAAATTTTTATTATTTCCAAATTAGTTTTTTGTGTGTAAATAATTATGGTTTTTCATTGACAAATGTCAGTTGTAGCTTCCAAAATACGCATTTTTATAATGATAAAAATCACAAAAAGTGGTAGCAAAGCAGTTTTATTAATTTTATTCTCTTCATGCGGATAAAAGTAGTAATGAGAAAGTAGCCACACAAATGAATCACAGTTGAAAAGTTCAACATTTTCAACAATATATGTCACAAGGATATAGGTTCATGTTGTAGCCCTACTCTGAATTTAAAAAAATGAACTAAAATACGTTTGAAAAATTTTTAAATATTTGTTTGAACTATTCGTTCCAGAAAAATGCCGCACTGACAAAACTGTTCATGTGAACATAATAAAGATTCATTATCAGGATTTCTCAAGCCCATCGGAAAATATAAATAATCAGATCCTCAAATAAGAAAATTATCAGTTTGTTGACTTCAATTTCGATACGGTGAAAATCTGATGTTTCGTTGGATGACAAGCTGCCTTCAAGTGGCTTTTTGGTTCATAATGTGGCCTCTCTCTCGCAGGCGAATGAAGCAACGTGAAAAACGGCATTCTGAATGAATTCCATTCTGAATTCGCCGGCGTGAATGAAGCAACACGTAAAAAAATAGTTTGAGATGAAATACAGTCGACTCTCGTTTTTCCGAACATCGTTATAACGGAAAAAATATCGTTTTAACGAAAATTTTTCTAATCCCCCGGATAAGTTTAAATAGGAACAATATAAAAATATGGAATTCCTTTGTAACGAAATTTCGTTATTACAAAGTGATTTCTCCGGTCTCGGAGTTCATTATAATGGGGTTTGACAGTATTCCCCCCCCCCCCCACCAAAAATAAAAATCTGACATTTTTGCGCTAACGTAATTGAACTTCGGCAATTTATTTTGAAAACAGTCCTTTTACTTTTATAAATTTAGGAAGGAAACAAAAGGAAGAAAGGGTGGGGAGAAAAAAAAAATGGCCAAGAGGGGCTCAGTTGTGCGTAAATTCCTCGAAATTCCACTTGTGCGTAAGGGGATTCGCACTTCACTCTCAGTTTTATGACAAAATTTCACATTTATGAGACGTTTGACTACGGTTACGATTAATCTCTATCAGGGGTGCATGCGCCCCTCATCCATTTTGGAGCAGAAATTTTGAAAACGGAGCAGAACTAAAAGCTGACTATATCTGCAATATAAGGAGTAATTTTTCTGTGAAATGACAAAAGTTTTGCCAAAAATGGTTGGAACGAATAATTCTAAATAAATTTCCTTCACAAATTAAAGTCCATTTAAATTTTTTCTGAATTATATTATCTGTCACTACTAAAACATGCATTACTGAAATGAATAAAAATTATTAGACTCTTTTCAAATTAAGTACCATGCGTACTGAAAACCTAGGCAGCAAGAATTTCTGCTGCTTGAACACCAAAATCTCATTATTTAGCTGGGGTTTCTTTTTTACAGATCCCGTTTTTTCCCAAAAATCTCCGAAAAATTTTGGTAATTTAAACGAATAAACCAATTCCTTTTTCGATTCTTTGCAAAGGCTCGTGTGCAATCTTGCGGGAAATAGAGCGAATTTACGCCATAGATATGCTGTCTTTGAACGCAGGTTGGTAGCCGCGAAATTGCCGTTATTTTCAGTCTGTAACACGCACGAGAAAAAACGCTGTCCAAAATCGGAAAATTCGGTATATTCATTCAGGAACTTTGATAGCCCGCGGGTCATACCAACAACAGTACAGTGTGCTTCAAGGTACTTTCCAAGGTTACGAGATAACGCGATTGTGGTAGATGATGGGAAATGAAAAAAATTGAAGTTTCCCCTTCCGTATCTTTTTCCTAGTGTCGGAAAGAACGCGTCACGTAAACAAACTTTTCATGCTTCTTTTTCCTAAATCCCGGGTATTTGACGCACTACAGTGCATTAGCGGTATCTCTCACGAACCACAAACAAGAATTGGCTCAAATGCGCAGGGATTCGGCGCCTTGGTGCACCATGTAGTAAGAGAACCATTTCGGCTCAGTTTGGCGCAATTAGCACAGCTCTTGCACCCCTGCTCTACATATAGCTTCCAATATTAAAATATTTAATTTATACGAAGCACAATTTCAATTGTTTGACATTTTCATTTTGACTCGAACTCCAAATCTTTGGCAATTAGACATCATTTCCAACCATCAAATCCACACAGTTTTTGCAGATTGTGAAAACACAGTGCGTCGCTGAATTTGTTTTTCATGCACTGAAAACCATAAATTTTAGGTTGACAGATACAAAGAGACGCATTGAGCCAGTTATGGACATTTCAAAGTGAAGACTTACGTGAGAATTTATTGCACTTTTCTGAGAAATCAGCATGTGCAGTGAGTCTCAAATAAACGGGTTTAAATTGCTTTAAATGGGGTGATACGCCTTTAGAATTTTTTTTTCTAATGTCCACAACATTGTTCTTGCAGGATAGGAAAATTGCATTGAAATTATTTGGGATGTTGCAGGCCAGTAGTAGGCCAGCAACAGGCTTAATAAGTAGTAGGGCAGTTAATAGGAAGCATTACAGTATCGATTAAGAAAAACTTTAAAGGTGTGGTGTGAATCTTAGAGGAAGTCTCAATACATTATCTGCTTGGAATTGCATATAGAAACCAATCAGTAAACCAAATGACGTTAAGATCGTCTTAAATATGTTTAAAATTTCGTTTTTCCTGTTAAATTGAAAGGAATGGCATATGAACACTTGCGATTGAAACAACAGTAAATTTATGAAATTACAGTTTCTTAAGTTATACAGCAATGTAGTTTTAAAAAATTTAATTTCGTGGGTATTTTTCGTCATGTATGATTTGGTCTCTTGCAGTTTGTTGTAACGGATTCGACTTTATTTCTTTTCAGCAAATGCAATAAATTGTCACCCCCCTCCCAAAATTCATTAAAAAAAATACCCCAGAGCAATCATTCTTTGATTTTCTGATCCCCATCAGACCACTCAGTGCCGGCTGAAGATAGCTTTGTGCTAAACTAGATGGCTATCCGTCTGTAATTGCATGAAAACGATGGGTTTTTTTTTTACCAAGCTTTCGTTTTTCGCCCATCTACTTCTTGTGGATTACATTTACTACCAGCACTATAAAGAATTTTAATGAATGGTCAACAAATCTTTGTCTGCTTTCTTTATGGCAGCCCTCTTTGAATGAAAAGTCTTCGAACACACACAACACTTTCTGTCTTTACAATTACTCCATTTTGCTTAAACCTCTTCTATAGTTCCTGTCACCCCAAAGTCATAAAACCACCGAGATTACATGTAACACTTTTTTATTTCCTTTCTCATGCTAATGTTACTTGAATAGGAGAAAAATTGCGCAAAGATATTCTTTGAAATTAAATTTTCATTCATTTCATTTTTCATGCATTTTGTTTGAAATTAAATTTTTTTAGTCAGAATGACGTAGAAAAATTTAATTTCACAAACTCCTCCGTGGTCCCCGTATCAGTAGCCGTGGCTCCCCTTTTGCGAGATTTTCATCCGTGGCCCCCCTGAAAGATCCTAGGGCCCACCTGGGGCCATATGGCCCCCGGTTGAGAACCACTGCTCTAGAGCATCATGTAGCTCATGTGCACCAGACAAGATGTCATCCACATAAAAGTCCGTGAGTACAATCTTGGACGCATAAGGAAACCGAGGTTGTTCGTCTAGCGCAAGCTGTTTCAGCACACGTGTAGCTAAATACGGAGCACAAGCTGTACCGTAGGTGACGGTCAATAATCTAAACACCTTAACAGGATCGTTCAGATTTTCTTTCCACACGATTCTCTGCAAATCACAATGGCCGGATTCAACCAGAATTTGCCGATACATTTTTACAATGTCGGCGGTGAAAGCATATCTATGTTGACGAAATCTCATCATAATTGAGAATAAATCCTGTTGAATAGTTCCACCATTCATGAGCAAATGGTTAAGAGACACCCCTGAAGAAGAGACGGCGGATGCATCAAAGACAACGCGAAGTTTTGTACTCGCACTATCAGGTCGGTGAACGCCATGATGTGGCATATAGTAGGTGTTGTAATCAACTGCAACAGAGGTGAGTTCTTCCATGTGTCCCAAATCCTCATACTCCTTCATGAAGGACACGTAAAGCTTTTTCATATCTCCATCCTTGTCTAGTCGTTTGCACGTTACGTTCAATCTTCTACTAGCCATGGCCAAAGAATCTCCCAATTGTGTTTGATCTGATTTAAGAGGTAGTTGCACTACATATCTACCTGCCTCATTTCTGGAATGAGTCTCACAAAAATGCTTTTCACAAAGAAATGCCTCAGTACTTTCAATAAGCTTGTTTTCGTTTACGGATTCAAAGTCCCAGAATCTTTTCAAGGTGTTATCTAAATGTTCTAATTCATTCGATAAGTGACAATATCGGACATTACTTTCGGTTTGGTTTTGAACAGCACCGCAAACTATCCAACCAAAAACAGTTTCTTGCAACGATAATTTAGATGTGGTAATCCGATGTTCGCATAAAATCTCAAAGAATATTTCGGCACCCAATAAAATGTCGATTCTATGCGGAACATTAAAGTCGGGATCTGCTAGCCGTATATTCTCTGGAGGGGAAACTTCAGATTTGTTGATATATCTGGAAGGACTGAAACCCATCACTTTCGAAACTATTAGCAACTCCAATGAGCGCCTAAACTTGTCATCTGAAGATGAAATTACCACATGCAGTTTCTGGTTTATGTTTACTGGTAAGCCGCTCAACCCAGACACAGCGACGAAAGTTTTATTTCTTTTCAGCCCAAGTCTCTTTGCGCATTCGGTAGTGACAAAGCTTGACTGCGATGCACTATCCAACAGCGCTCTACATGGTTGTAAACAACCTCATGAATCCCTCACGTATACCACTGCTGTAGCCAGAAGAACGTAGTTATTCGTCACTTGTGGAGGAGTGCTGTTTATGAGGGTCGATGTGTGACTGACTTCCCCCATCTCATCGGATTGTTTATCAGCAAGCGGGAGTACGTTTGATGCTTGCGGAGGCGACTTTCCTTCTTTTATTGTTTTGTCTTCTAACAAGTCATTTCTTTTAACTCTATGAAGGAGGGTGTGATGTTTGTAACCACAGATGTTACAGCCCTTGGACATACATCCAATTACTGTATGGGAGTCATTTAAGCAATTGAAACAAAGGTGTTTCTTTTTCACTATATTTTGCCTCTCATTAATGCTTAGCTTATGAAACGCAGAACAATTATATATGGAGTGTTCTAATTTGCATACAGGACATGATTTCCCGTAGTTAGAGGATTTTACAGCAAACGTCCTCGATTTATTTATAGGTGAATTGTGAGGCTCACGGACGGGAATGGTTCGCGTGATACCTTCCAAAAATTGACATCTGCTTTCCAAAAATGAAATCAAACTGTCCCATCTAGGAATTTCTGTAGATTCTAGGGTCATTTCAAATTGTTTTCTTGTTTCTCTGTCCAATTTTCTGAGAATTAAATTGGATAATATTACTTCACTCAGAGCATCTGTTTTAAGATTTGCAATGTTTAATGCTCTCAGGTGCTTTAGAACGTTGTCTAGCCGACTCTTGGGTGATTTTAGGGACTGAAATTAATGCATTGATAAAACGTTTAATATCAACAATTAAACGTTTGTTTTCAAACCGTTTCTCTAGTGCAGAGAATAACGAATCAAAGGTGTCTTCAATGCTTTGAACTTGTCTAGCTTCACCTTTTAAGGCAGCTTGTAAATAATACAGTTTTTGTACATCGGAAAGGTTATTATTTTCGGTTATCAAAGAATTGAACTGATTTTTGAACAAGATCCACTCTTCATATTTACCACTAAATTGTGGCAGGGGAATTTCTGGCAGTTTTACGTTTTGCTTAGAGGCATTAGTTTCGATTTTACTGGGAACGAAACTCAACAAACTCAAACGGATTTCAATGTCCTCTAATTTTTCTTCAATTTCACAGAGCTCTACATTTAGAACTCCGAATTCATCATCTTTTAACACTTCATAATATTTCAATTTCAACTCTTCAAAATTGTTTTTTGTCGTGTTTAATGTTTCCTTTCTGCATTTAATTACTGCCTCACTAGCACTTTCATTATCTGACAAGAATTTATCAAGTCTGGTGATTTGGGCCTTGACGTTGCCCTTACGTCGACTCAACACAGTTAAATTCGCCATTATGAAGCCAATATGAATTTGGTGAAATTCTACTTACAGTTTCTTGTGTAGAAAAGTTGAGTATCCAAAGTTGAGCTGATTCACTAATCAACTATCAATCTATAGGTTCACTGATGCTCGATTCACTAATCAAATATCAATCTATAGGTTCACTGGTGCTCCTGCGATGACGGACCAAAGGCCATGGTCGATACCATGAACTCAAACACACAACTGCGTTTTTAAACTCAACAAAATTTAATTCTGTGAGAAGGGTGATTCAATAATGCGCGCAATAACACGCAGGGGAATTACATCAGACAACCTCCCACTGGAGGGTTGTTACATACCCTCTCACACATTTCTCCCCTTCGAGAGGGAGAGAGACATAATAATAATAAGAAATACACAAGAAAAGAAAAGCGAAAGTTGACATCAACTCCATCTTGTGTTGGGAGCAAAAGATAAAAAGTTAGGCGTTTCCAATCTCTAAGCACAGTATATCATACTGATTGAAAGAGGAACATTATTCTGGAAACCTCATTTTACAGGAGAGTCAAGCCATACTTTTACAGTTAGATATTTGAGAAAGAAATACAGCATTTGGGCTTACGGCAGTGGTTCTCAAACTTTTGTCACCTACGGCTCCCTTTCCCAATTCGTGATTCATCTGCGGCTCCTCAGAATAGTCTGGTGAATATTTTCCCACATAAAAGAACCACTTCAAAGAATAAAAATTAATATCTCCAGCTCGCTGTGATGCCCCTAGGAGCCGGACACACACTTTGAGAAACACTGGCTTAAAGCTTCCCAGTTTTGATAGAACACGCAAAACCAAACACTTAAAAAAAAAATTGAAGGTAAAAAATTAAAGGTGTATGCTAGGGAGAAAGCATATGGTATTCATGCCTCCCTCCCAAGATGATTAAAAAATTAAAATATTGAAAGAAAATACCTTTATATGCTATTTTAATAAACTTCTTTTAATTTAAATGTTTTTGAAGGTAGTAACTCAAAATTTCTCTGGAACAGATTCCTTATGCCCCTCCCAAACCCTTTGTGTGCCTCTCCAAAGTTGTAAAGTTGTTTTAACCTGTGAACACCCCAGGGTAGAATACTAACAGATGAGAAAATGGAACTTAGTTTCCTCTGGCACTGAGAGGTACAGTTAATACCTACGAACCAGATACTCTTAAAAAAGACTAAGAGTTTAGCAACGTTCCCTCTAGGAAAAATTAGCATATATACCATTGCACCTGTGGGAAATCAAGAAGTTATGGAATCATCAATTTATCTAATCATTCTTAGATGACAACAATATTTTCATAGACACTGCATTTTATTTTAATTCAGTATAACCTATATTTTGCAGAACAAAAAAAAATTGGTCCGTAACCTCTTTTACGGACAGGGGTTTAAGATGCATACTTTAATTATATAAGGGGAAATTATTTTTTGGCCCTAAAAAGGGTTGACCGAATCTGAGGGGTGTCTATTAAAAGGGGTTTTATGGTATTTTATTTTGTTGAATTACTTGTTCTATAAAATTTGGGATTGCTGAATATTTAATATGTCAGAACTACATTTAGCTTATTTACTAATTATTATTGAATAATTATTGAACTACATTAAACATATTTATGTTTTTTTTTTAATTCAGCCATCTTGTGCAGTTTGCTTGCATATTGTGATCTTTTTCAAACCCAAAGTTAGTTACATTAGTAGTTAGATATCAAAATTAATAAATCTAATTATGCTAGATTTGAATTTGAGATGCCATCAATTATTATCATATTCTTTATCTAAGCCAGTTTTTTTTACTCATAAAAAACATTAGTTTCAGAAGTTAAATCTTCTACTGCTTTACATACCTTTGAGTTTATTGGTATTATCAACATGGACACTCCTTCCATTATGCATCCACGTCACTGAAGGCTTAGGATGACCTCTTGTTACACACTGTAAAACTAATTTATCACCAGGATTGACAATTGCATTTCTGGGTGGTTTCAAGATTTGTGGCGTTTCTGTAAAGGAATGTTGTTAGAGATTTATGGTTTATATCACTTGATTGTCATAATGTTATCATGAATTTCACATTTCATTAATACCTGATAATGAAGGAAAAACATATCAGAAGGATGTTGTTATTTTGATAAATGCAGTAGACTCTCACTAATCTGGCACATATGAAACCAGGGTGGAACGGATTACTGGAAGTCAATTGAAAAAGCCGATATAAATAGTACACACTTCTGCGCAAAGACATACAGTAACATTTTTTTCTCTTCAATGGGGAGCTTGAAGACAACCCGCCTAAAAAGACCAAATTACTGGGCAAGCCAGACTAGCACATAACCAGATTACTGAGAGTCTATTGTATTCTTTCGCCATTATTAGCCCATTCATTTTTAAATGAAAAAATAAGCCTCAACCCTTTCATTAAGCTTGTAAAGTGTTCAGATTGTTTTGAATTGAGCAAATAACATGATACTTGGAAAAAATGAGTGGGATTTTAAGATGGGCTGTTATTTTTATGTAGCCTATATCATTCTCACTGAGCTGAAAATCAAAAACGAAAAACCTGTAAATTGTTAAAATCCTTCCCCCCCCCCCCTCCCCATAGCCAACTTTATCGATACAAGTTTTTACAGAGCCAAACACAGATTTTTCAACTTGTTTAGATATTTCAGTTATTCATTTGTTTAGTGTTTCCTCACATGTGTAAGTTCAGGCCTCCATCTCATTCAAACAGAAATATATCACATAATTCTTACCATGCACTTCAATAGCTGTACTTTTAGAGATATGGTCACCTCTTGTGTTTTCAGCCTCACAAAAGTAAGTGCCATCATCACCCTGGTGAACTCCAAACAGCAACAAGTTGCCTGGAAATACATTAAAGATAATTAATGGATGACTCTCATGAAATCAGCCTAAATAATGTTTCAGCAGTTTACTTAAATATATTTGACACAAACACTTTTATTCATCACTTTCTATTTACATTCCTGCTCCTGACCAGTCTCCACTCAGTTTTTAATGTTTTAATCAATAGATTTTCAAAATTTTCTTGAAGAAATTTTCATTTGTTAAGGAAATGCCTTTCTGTCACCCGCCTATTTTTCAAATTTTGAATTTCTATCCTAAAACAAAAATATATTCTTTTTTCCAATAATATATATTTTTAGGACCAGCACTTTCATATTTCATCTTTTTTCATAATTTTAAATATTTTTTTCAATAGTTTATAGCAGAGATCTTCAACCGTCTTCTATTTGCGAGCATTGCCATCAAAAGAAGAGCGCCCTTACGCTAAGTTTGACATGTGAATGCATGAAGTCTGGATGATTTCAATCCCCGCATTGCAATTCATACATGGTGTTTAATTGGAATGTTGAACAAAAGTGCTTGTGAGCATGAAATCGGACAGAGCACCGAGCACTCTGGGTGCTTCAGGAAACACCATGGTGCTTGTGAGCAATGGATGCCTGGTTTATAGATAAATAAAAACTTTGCCCAGCTTTTTTTTTTTTCATTCTTGACATTTGGAAAACATTGGTTCAAGTCCTACAACACTAGTTGTCACCTATCAAATTTTGTGGTGGAAAGGTTAAGAAGAAAAATGTAGCCATCACTTAAACTTATTCGCTTTGTAAATTACCTCACAAATTAGATTTATTCTGGAAAAAAAGAGGCAAATTTCTTTTCTTAAATGTCCTTCTCCAGGCTACTTTTTTTTTTGTGGGAAATATATAATTTAAGATTATTTTCACTTTACATGTTTCAATTCAGAGAATTCTATTATTTCTGAAAGGCATCTTTCAAAATGCATAGTTTTTGATCAGTGTTGCAAAACATAAAATTGTCTTTTTCCTGGCATTAGGTATTGAAAAGGAAGGTTTGATCATAAGTCAGAGGGGATAAAAACGAAAGGAAATCCAGACTTTTTTGGTTGCAACATCAAGCTGAAATAATTTTTCATCTAAAGGCTTTGCTTCAAGGGAATGCTTCTTGTGCTCTAGCAAACTAAACACAAATTAGAAATTTGTTTACCTCCATAAAACTGACAAGAAAAGGAAGGAAAAGCATAAAAAAAATAAATAAAAGTGTAATTGAAAAAAAAATTGTTCCAAGCATTAGCGCTTGTCCAAAATGCAGATAAGTAACCAAAATAGATGGAAGATGTTGCAAATGTCAAGTGTGAATACCAAATTAGTGCTGAAATAGGAAAAATGCCTCGTTAGATTATCCTATCTCTTAACATGGTAAAACTTAAATTAATCTTTTTAACCATTAACCTTGAACAGATTTGCTGCTGACTATATTGTATTTATTAGTTGGTAGTAAAAGGTGTCCTTAAGAATTTTTTTTGGATTTTTCGATTAACATTTATTTAAAAAAAAAAAAAATTTTCATTTTTTGTCTAATTTCGTGAGAAGGACCCTAATAAATATTTACACAAATGTTGATATTTCTCATTTTATTAAAGCTAAAGAAATCAATATAATGAAACAAATGAACTATCAACACAGGGAGAACAAATTAAAAATTTTAATCAGCATTCTAAAAGAAAAAAGTAATGAAATACTTCATTTAAATAACCAATGACATCTCTTTCTTCTCTGAATAAAATAACAGAAACTCACCAGCAATTTGTTGATGTCTGTTACGAGGCAAGTGACCATGTTCCTTCCTCCAGATGATAGATGGCGTTGGGTAACCTTTAGCTGCACATGCTAGGGTAATGTTGCTACCCAAAACGACTGACGTCTTTGGATGAGGAGACACAAGGAAATGTAAGGCTTCTTGTTTATCAGGCTCTGGGAAAATTACAATAAAAAAATGTGACTAACTGAAGTAAAAAATTATGAGCATTTTTATCAGGTCCAAGCTGGACCGCAATACCCAATTGACTGAATGGAGGAAAAAGGTGATACAGTAAAGATTTATCAGACTATAATTACAGTATATCAGATTAGTGTGATAATAATAGTATGAAATACCCTAGAAAATACATAGTTTTGGATTATTGGGAAGGTTAAATGAGAAAGAGGGAATTTATAACACAGCACTTAGTATTGGTGACACAATATTCCATAGCAGTTTTACTCCTACATCCCATTCCCTACAAAATGTCTTTAATAAATCTAGTTTGCTGAAATATCTCCAAGGACAAAATATAACTAAACTAAATGAAAAATAAAACTCTGAATTAATCCACAATTTATCAGGACTATTTTACCACACACCACCTTCGGTCATATATTGCCACACAGGAATTTCCTACTAGCAGAGTTAGATGGGAAATTATTTAGATCTGGCCTTTATCGGTTGCAGTTATACTATGATATCCCATGTACAGGGGTTCAGTAAAATGGTAACACTTACCATACCATTACCCGTATATACCATCCACAACACTGTTGCAAAACCTCTGGGAAATCTCCACAATATGCTGTTACTTCACACCTACATGATGCACAATTCATGTTATACCACTTGGTGTCAGAGCAATGGGCAAAATTGCCCAAGCTCTTCCCGCTTGGGACACCACAGAATGATGATGATAGGTGGGAAATGAAGGCATCATCTATCAGTGGTTGCCCCAGATTCGGTAGGTAAAGAAATTGTTTCTGATCTTTTTGCCTGGATTCAAACACGTGGACCTTGACGGTAACCTTCAGAGTACAAAACAAGCATCTTTCCACTGCCCCACTCCAGTGCTATTTATCAGGACTGGACAAATCTCAAAAAATTTACATCAGTAGTTAGGCATGTAACTCAAAATATTACATGCCCAAAAAAATTTTATATGCCTGACAAATACATTCTTAAATATTATCATTATTATTATTATTATTATCTTTGCTTCACATTTATTATCATTATTATTATATTACTTCAAAAAATAACAAAAATATTGATTTGCAAAATGATATGAAAAATTATAAAAAAACACAACAAAATTTTGATAGAAATAAAAAATTTAAAAATAAATAAACATTTAGGGCATTATATAACAATTAGAAATTAACTTCAGAAATTCTTAATTTGACTCAAACAATGTAAACTTATCATAACTCAAACTTATCGTAAGCCGATTAGGTCTTTATTAATTGATTTTGATATATTCATAGACATTAGAACTTGGTTAATTTGAATTTTGGATAATTTGAGTTTTACAAACTCCCCTTGAGTTTTCTATCTAATTCAATGTTAAAAATTCTTGTTTAATTTTCAAATTTTTTGACAATTTAAAGTTGGAGAAAGCAAATCTTGATTTTTGTATGAGCAAATTTAGTTTGGAAAAATTCTACAAAAAGAGCCAGATTTAGATTTCCTCGATCAAGTTGTTAAATAAACAAACATTTAAGCACAAATATAAGGTTAAAAAAAATTATGTTTTTCTCTACTCTTTTCTTTCTTTTTTTTTTGGATAATTTAATGCCTATTTGAACATTGCTTAGCTGGAGTGCGGGCCTACAATGATATAATTATTCAATCATTACATTTCACTCATAGTTAGAAAAATTGATAGCAGATGGCAACACTACACACAACAAGCATTACACAGGAACAAACTTCACGTCAGTTTCACTGCTCGTGCATGCACATTCCAACATGTATCAATTCGTTAGAAATTTCACAGAGGAATATGGAAGAGGTGCATGTGTGGTTTAGTAGTAGTAGTGATGCTTATCCCAGAACATTGAAATATTGTAGCAGTTAAGATAAATTATTATAATTATAAATTATTGAAATTTTGGAAAGAGTTTCGTAAGTGATGATAACATTTTAATACCTGATAATTATCATCATCCTTTGTGAATGTTGATGATTAAGTTGCAATTAGTGGTCATGTTACAAATCCAGGATAGATTAATTGGATAGTTTGAATTTTGGATAATTAAAACTTTTTTCCAGGGATTTTTGACTTTGAATTAACACAATTTTGACTATATACATTGTATGACTATATATATAATTTCTCTACATCTCAACAAATTTCAACATTTAAAAATTTTGAAACAGAACTTTTTCATTAAAGCAAAAACAGTGATACCTTTCACACGTAAAAAAACTTTATGCGTTGCTTCAGATTTCTCAGCAAGATATGGGTTGGTCGCAATGCAAACATATTCACCTGCATCTTCATGCTGCACATCTATTATTTGCAAATCTCCAGAAGGCATTAAGAATCTTCTATCTGCAAATAATTTGAATGGAAATGTCAAAACAGCTTGATACTCTAATCTATTTGATCGAATATTAGTTGATAAGTGATACTGTATTTAAATTTTGTGAAACATTTTGAATCTGCTATATTATTTTCCTATATATATATATATATATACCAACATAATATATATATATGGAAACACATAATTAAATAACTGTATAAAAAACTTGAACAAAAAAATTTGAAGCATCCAGCGATTAAAATATAATAGATTAAAAATTATTTATAAATTAAAATGAACAAAGCACAGTAAAACCCCTGGGGGTGTACCACCTTCTGATTCTTAATAAGAATCTGGTTCTTAACTACGGATTTGATCTTTAATTAAGAATCGAGAGGCAATTTTGCTACCACATTCTTAACTAAGAATAGTTTTCTTTCCGCAGTTAAGAATTGAGTTAAGAATCACATGTGTGTGACCACACTTCTTAGCTCGATTCTTAGTAGACAATTTTTTTCTTCCATGAAAGATAACTTAAATTCTTTCTTTAATAGAAGTTGTTTTTTTCTGGTTCATATTTACGATAATATTTTTAAAAATATTATCGTAAATATTTTAAGTATTTAACAGATGCACTTTTATTGCCGAATAAGGAATTCATCCAACTTTTGAAGTTATCGAAAGGTTGTGAGGGAGAGTAGAAAACAGTGTTGGAGTCTATATGCAGCACATATGTTGGTAATAGTGATAAAATATCAGATCATCTCGATAAAGTTTGATCAATTTTGTTACATTTATCAAATTTACCAGTGATTATGCATAATCTCAAATATTCAATCCGTAAATATCATGATCTATGGGTCGTAAATACTTCAAATTTTTTATTTTATGGGAATTTGTAATCTGACAATTTTTCTAAACATAAAAAGTGAGAGAAAATTGAATTTTCCACACAAAATATGTGAGAAGAAGCTCTAATCGGCCAAAATGTAACTGCATATGAATATAAAAATCATTATTAATCTATTGCAGCATTTGTTGCACTCTTAAATGTATGTAAAAAAAGCAGACATTACAGAAATGTCAATTTTTATTATTACTGTGTATTATTGGTTATTATCTGATTACTATTATTTTTTTATTTGACCACTAAACAGCTATGTGATGCATGTACAGTACCATGCACATTTTTCCATGAAAAATAATTTAAGAAAACAAGAAGCATATTATAAAAATTATTGTTAGTCTTGTAATGTTAGCTTTACTTACATACATAATGTAAACACATTGATGACTCATTTATTGCATTAACCATAGATTGGCGATTATGCATAAATGACCTGCAAATGAGATAGATTCGCGGTATGTGAGCAAAATTTATCAAACTTATCGAAATAGCAGATGATTATTCATAATAACAGAAGCTCTTTAGCACTTTCACCATACCATATACAGCATAGCCACTCTGTGGCGGGGTGGGGTGGGAGGGGGGAAATGTGTCCATCCCAGTGGACGTAAGAAGAATCTTTGATTCGAGCCATATTGAATAATTAAGTATGAATATGTTTCAGTTTTTTTACTGCAACATGGCTCAAAAAACATTATGTATTCATCATTTCTTCGCAACCATGTTCACATTTCCTTAAATTAACTCTCCCATTTTTTTCAGGCTAGCGTCATTCTAAAATTTCTTTTCCTCTTCCCCCATCTTGTCAACAATACGTTGTTGTTAACTTTTAGCCGGGCGCTAATTGGTTAGTGGCAAAATTCCCCAAAAGGGAAATTTTTCTGCCTGTCCATCGTCACATGACCTTAACAATTGCCTTTAATAATCTCTTCATGGTTGCATTCGAAGCTCGATGCTCAAGGCACTTCTTATGTATGGATGATTGGTTATTATGAATCAGAAGGTGGTATACACCCTATATATATTTTTTCAGTACCTACTAGATGAGTAATTGCGAATTAAAAAAGTAATTGAGCATGTTAAATGAACTCACCTGATGTCCTATCAATTATGATACTATCGTTAAACCTAAACTCAGTAATAACAGTAGGTACACTGTGTGGTGGCTTACAGGGTATCACAACTGTATTTCCCTTTAGAGCTGTTATATGAACATCACTATGAGTTGTGAAGGGTTCCAAAACTGCATAAATAAAAAAATATACAACATTAAATAATCATCTGTACCACTAAAATGTGAAACAAAAAGTTCTTTGTATATACAGTGGAATTTCACATTGTCTCCCTCCCAGTATCTAAATAACCTTTACATGTTACACAATTTTTAAATTCATTTCTATAGACATCATGTATAAGAGTGGATCAAATGAAAACGAAACAGTGATTATGATTTAGTTTATTTTTACACGAGGCTACATTTTTGTGTAGAGTAAAGGTAAGGAAGGAAATCCTTTTTAAAACTGCGGAATGAACTTGCACTAGAACGAAACAATGAACCTCTCCGCTAATTGTATGAAGTACAGATGACTGGATACCAAATGAAGATAATTAAAAAGAAAAATCACATTCCTCTGTGCGGAATCGAACCACCAAACTCACACTTTCCGGGCGCGTGCCCTTTATTTTAGTTTATACAGAGAGGACAGACATTTCCTGTGTTCCTTTAGGCAAGGTAGTTGCTCGGAAGGATGTATATATGTATATGTTAGTGGTAGGCAAACAGTATCATCTACGAGGTAGTTGGTTTTTTATGTGCGCCTGCAGAATTTTTGCGAGTAAAGATGAGCAACATGGTGTTATTGTTTTTTTAGTGGCAGAAGAAGTTGGGTTCCCGAACTGCATCATGAATGATGGCAGTGTACATAGAACATACACGGTCACTGACTCATATGCAGGACTGTCGCAAACTTTTTCACTGTGCACTCACTTTCCTGTAGTGGAGGTTCTCTGTAATAATGACACGAATGGAACCAAAACTCACTCCCGTCTTCTTGCTTATGTCCTTTGTGGTGCGTCGCCTGTTTGAGCTGATTATCTGGTCGACTTCTTTCACCACAGCATTAGTGCTAACGAGGTGACCTTGACCAAGTCATGTATCATCGTTCACAAATTCCAGTCTTTCACAAAGACTCTTGCACCACTCCTGCACATGAGTCAATAACAGCATGTTCCTTATACACTTCCTTCATTTTCCTATGCATTTTGCAAGCTCCAACTCTTTCTGCCACTAAAAAAATATATCACTAAATTGCTCTTCTTTACTAACAACATTATTACTTACTAACATTTTACTACAAATATTCCACAGATGGGGAAAACAACATATTGTCTGCCAGACAACACTGTTGGCTAGCCACCAGTACATACTGTGTGCTTCTGAGCAACCTACCTATGGCAAGTCCATTCCCCAGTAGGGTTGCCTTCCATACCTTTGCTTTACCTCGACTCGAAAATATCACCACACTCATACAAAAATAACCCAAATTATAACCATTAATCGGTTTTCATTTCATCCACTTTTATATCATTTCAGTGACCAAAGAAAAATGAAGGAAGTAATTTCTGAGCTAATTTTTGCTAGTTTTATCTAAAATTTCTCATCAATATTTTCACCCTTTATTAATTTTAAAGTCTCTTATTTCAGCCAATGTACAGCTCTACAGAAATATTTAATCACACTCAAAATTTTTCTTATCCACTGTATATGCACACACAGCACATGCCTATGGGTTCTAGAATTTGAGTTTGCAAACAAGCAGAAATGTTTCTTTTATAATGAATATATTCTACATTTTTCTGGTCATTGCTTGTTATGGTGTGAGCACTATTTTTTCTCGCACCTCGCCACATTAATGGCTTGCTCATTTTTTTTTCCCAAGTCTCTCCATAGAGAGCAGACAGACCTTCAACATGATACCTAAATAACATGAAAATTCAAGCACATTAACCATCTTTGCTCAAAAGCATGGAAGACACATGGCAGCACCAGCACGAACACGAAACAAACACAACTCTGACAACATAAATACGTCAGGACCACACATGTACATACACACAACATGTTCCTGTATGAACCGATTCCTTAGAAACATGTATGGTAAAGTAGTATATCAATGGGAAAATTTTTCTCAAACTGAGTAAAATACAAATATAAATACAAGGCCACAACAGGCGAAATGCCCACCGAGGTGGCTGAGAAAAAGATGCTCATAACAAATATGGATGTCATATATTTAAAAAATTAAGCAGCCTAATTAAAAATACAATTACGAAAACAATATATATACATGATAAAATATTATAAACCATAAAAATAACCATATGCACAAGAAATATGCTCAGTTGAATAAGTACAGCAAGTTGTGTCACATGTGCATAGTTTTCTGAATAGAGGAGAGAGCTATTATTTTCATAACTGTTCAAAAAGGAGCAAGTCTTCCATATCAGAAGAAACTTCTGTTTGTTGCAGCCATTAGGGGAAAAAATTCCGTTATTCATCTATTTATAATATGGAAGTCCAGAAGTATCAACACATAATAGTATGTCAAAAGAAATCTTTGATAAAATCAGAAGCATCTAAGGCAAAAATTTAAGTTAGGTTTTGGTTGCTAATGTCATTCTACCAATGAAATCAGAGCTTGAGCAGCTGATCTTAAAATAAAAACCAATTGGCTGAAAATGATCTAAATTAAAACCAGTATAAAGAAAACGTTTTTTGGGAATAACTATAGCGTTGTGAAGAAAAAAATTAATTCAAAAGAGTCATTTTAAGGTCTTAAAGATAGATGCACGATAAAGATGAAAAAAAAGTCAACATAAACTCAACCAATGACACCTCTCAAAGTGAAAGAAAAGTCGGTGCTCAAACCAAGGTTGTCTGTGGTTAAATTCATGAAAGAAGTTGGTGAGTAGTTTGAGGTTTTCTAAAATGTCCTGCTACTGGGCAAAAAGAAACACTTCAAATAAGATTAGGAAAGGAAATGATCAGTGCCTTAATGTCAAATCCAGGATGTGGATGATTGACAAGTACAGAGAATAGAGGGGCCAAAGAGGAGAAGGTCAAATTCCTTACAATAAAAAAAAAACATGATTGAGAAGTCTTTGTCTCTTTATTCCTAAATGTAAATAAATGTTTAAAGTCCAAAGATTATGAAACACATTATATCAAAAATGGTACCAGAGATGAATTTATGTTTTTGGCCCCCATGAACTATGCAAATCTTGCAAAGCCCCATGAACTATGCAAATCGTGGGCCCTTCTGCTGCTGTAGTCTAATTTTTTCTGAGCATCCATTCTCCAAATTTGCTGGCCATCCCAGGTTGCTGCCTTGGGATATAGTGTACTTGACTCTGTAATTATGTCATCTGATTTTCAAAACAATGATTGCCATCTGTTGAATGGACATCAGCCCATACGATAAGCCTATGCTAAATATACTTGGAATGATTCATATAATAGGAATAAACCAGGATTTAAGCTTGGCAAATTTAACATGCTGCAATATAAAATAAATTAAATAACATTCACGATTAGGGATGGGATGAATAGTGATTTGGCTGAATACTGAGTATTTGGCGGCAGAATATCCATCTTCTTAAAATTCATCATAATTATAAATAAAATTAGTGTTTTTAATTGAAAATAAAATTATTGGAAATTTTAAATGATTGATAATGAATTTTAATTATGCAATTTGTTTAAATAAATATTAAAAAACTGGAAATTGAAAGATTTTTATTGCTATGATACTGACAATCAAATTTAATGATGATATATTGCATTTCAATACAGAATACACAATTTCACATTGACATTTGATATTTTTAATTTGACATTTTCTAATCAAGAAGTGTCAACCGAAGAAGTGTACTGTGAACTAGTAATGCATCATTGAATTTAAAACTTATTTTTTTATTTTTCCTCTTTAGATGCTCTTTGCCCCTTTTCCTTTCATTAGCTCAATATGTTTCTGTCTAGGTAGGTACATCCTTCAGTTAGTGAACTTGTGCAATTGCAGTAGGATTCTATTTTCAGTTTCATGTTTTACTTATCCTAGAAATTCACCTTGACATAACCTCTTGCACAGAAAGGGATATACACCACACAATAAAATTGTATCTATAAATTTTTATTTTGTGCTAAAAGTTCCAATTGATATATATTTTTAAAATTAGTTTGTTGTGCTTAGATTTACACAGATATTCGGCCGGATACCTAAGCATTATTCGGCCCGACAGAATACCGAATAGGAGCAAAATATTCATTCCATCTCTATTCGTGATTACAGGGCTTCACAAATTAGAAAAAAATTTTGATGTCAACCAAATCTCTTAGGAGCCAACCATGACTATGTACTCAAGACACCGGCAACAACTTACTAATTGGGTGTCCGAGCACAGGGTGTCCACATAAAAAGTTGATATTTTTTATTTTAATAAACATACAACCGCTTTAAAACGTTAATGCCATATCTGAGTACTACACGTTATTTGGATACTTTTTCAAATTGGAAGTATGCCTCTAGAATCAACAGTTCCCCAGTAAAATGCCATAGGCCCTATTATATATGCACTCTGTATAAATATATAAATGTGTCAACAAGTTAATGATCTTGCATAGCATACCAGCAATTATGAGCTCAGCTGGGCCACTGACCAAAACTTTGCCCCTGTGCCTCGCCTCACACTGGAAAGAGGGATTCTCCATTGAATGAGAGGAGGATTTCGTCTCCATCTTGTTTATGTGGGCTGTGAGTTTGTGCTTTGACAGTTTTATCCAACGATTTGGTGCAACTGGTTGACCTTCCAGAAGCCATCTGACTTCAGCTGATGAAGGTGACACTTCACAACGGAAAACAGCTCTGACATCTGAAGGTTTTGCTAGTCTTGATGTAGGTTCTGATACAAACTCCAATTCTGAAAGAAAGGAAAGGAGAAAACATGAAATATTATGCTAATGCACATAGAATATAAAAATATTTAGTATAGAATTTTATCCTTTTAACAATTCTATAAATTTTCCAACTTTAAAAGTAATTTTACTGGTGCAGCTTATACGCTAACGGGACGTTGAAGGAAATTTGTGTGTGTGTGTGTGTGTGTGCGCGCGTGTGTGCGTGCGCATGGGTGAGAACTTTGTCTCCACGGAACATGTATAATTCTGACAACATAAATACGTTGGGGCTACATACATAGATGTTACTGCCAAAGCCAGAAGTGGACAGTCCAGTTGGTCCGGTCAATGTCCGAAATTCGGGCTTTAGCCGGCCCCTATATATCGATCCCTATACATTTCTATATTGATCCCTATGATCCGGGGTCATCACCACGTTGGCGTATTTTTTGTGATAATTATGCCCATTTATAATTAGCCATAGCTAATCATAATCATGGTTAGCTATGGCAACCCTAACGATCATGGGAATCTGATTATCGATATCTTAGAGATACATACATAGGCATGTATACGTATCGACATACTGAGCCGGCGACAGCCCGAATTTCGGACATTGGCTGAATCAACTGGGCTGGCCGCTTCGCGAAGTGGCCAACTTCGGGCTGTAGCAGTAAATACGCAAAACATTTCGGCATACACGAAATCGCTAGAAATTCCTCACAGTAATTTTTACGAGATGCATATACGATTAAGTAGTATTAAAATGCTTATCACGATCAAGAACATCATTTTGATTAATGAAAAAAAAAGTAGTTCAAAATTTTATGTAAGCTTTTATATATAGATGGAGCTGTACCGTTTGTATTGAGTCAACATTGAAGCCCAGAAGACGGTATCGATCGTATACACATCGATTTTTAACTCCAAAGTTAAAAAAACAAATGATTCTTAACTGTAATATATCTCATTGAAGTTTCTCGTGTGAAAGCTTTGCTGCTTTTTTATTCTTTTTATTCTAAAGCTTTCTTATTCTTATTATCTTAAAAATTAAAAAATACATTCTTGACCATGGAAACCATCTCACAATCTCATACCCCAACTAGTAGATTTTACAGTAATTCTTCAAATTAGTCACGGCCTTTGCCCACCCTGTACTTCTTCAGTATTTTCTTCTAGGGATTCTTTTACGCAATGATATTATAAGCTCTTGAATCTCTCTCTCTCGCTGCTCATTCCTCTGTATTTAAGGCGCCTACATTCAATTGATAACACACAAAATTTTCCTCCGAATTTCATCGAATGGAGATGATTCCCTCAAAGCGCAAAAACCATTCATTTACGGATACATTTTCACATACTTCAGTAGTGTAAATACATATCATCAGAAAATCTTAAGAGTGCCATTAACGGCATTGATAAAAAAACACTATTTGATAAGTAGTGAGAAGTAGAAGTAAAAAAAAAAAATCTTCAAGCACACCGCCTACTTGTTTTTCAGGAAAATGACCAAACTTATAAGAACAGGGTATGGAAGAAAAATAAAAACTGCACCATACACTGCCAATAAAATTTCACCAAGAGGAATAAGGGGGAAAAACTGAAGGGTACCTCTCCACACAGTCCCTAATGATCAAAACTGTGGTGCGCTAATAGGCCTACCTAATCACACAGCTGCTTATCCCATCCCACTAGGCCATTAGCAGAAGCACAGCACGCATCCTATTCTCCCATCCTGTCCAAAGCTGATACAAGTGGATCAACGCCATGTCCTTAAACACTGAGAAATAGTAGGGAAAAAAATACAGTGAAAGGAACCATTACTAGAAACAGTAAATGACGAAATGATGGGGCCACAAAAAGAAATAAAAAAAAAAAATAATAGTAATAATGGCTAAGGGCCATTCCCCCGCACCCTGCGTGTGTTTTCGCCTGATTTCGGACGAGACAGAAAGAGATTAAAGCTGAAAATAGGAAAAAAGAACCTGTAAAAATGATCCATGGAGTCCGATGAAAACTAGCTATACACGTTCGTATTATTTTTGAGCTGCTTTTTTTCTCCAATAGTACAAGAGCAGCAGAAGCATAGCAACATGCTCCTATAAAATAGACGTTGAACACTCTTTTTGGGCAGGGGTCGAAAGTTCCCGCTGCTTCTCTAAAAAAGGAGATAAAGACCATTGGTGAAATGGAATGATGGCTTTCGGGGAAAGAAAGGTGATGAGGAGGAATGTAGGCCCTGGACTGCCTTTTTTTAAAAAAAAAAATAGAGGTATCCACCAGAATTTATTGCGGCGGCAGCTTATAAAAAAAATAAAAGAGAGAGACCCACTGAAAGATACTGAAAATCCGGCAATATCTATAAATGGTGGTTGGGAAGAGCGTGAGAGAGTTGGACCTTTTTTCTGTGGTATTTTTTACCGACTTTTTTTTTTCTCGTTGTTTTTCACCTTGCTTTGGAATTTCTCAGGGTTAGCAACGTGATGGAAGAATAAGGTAGGTGCTCCTCCTTTGAGATGGAATAATCTTATGATGACTCTCTTGCGGTATATTTGTGGGTATCACGCGAAGGATAAGAGTCTCAAAAAACAGTGAAATTCATTAATGGCGTGTTACGTAATGCACGGATGTAGATTATGCATCATGGTCGCTGAGTAATGCTCGAGAAATTTCGGTTCCGGCTATGTTGATAAGCGTATCTGTACCTGTTGCATTTCCTAAGAATTGAAAGAATTCGTTCAGAATCGAAAACACGTCGGTAACTGACTTTAATTGGCACATGGACTAGGGGTGGGCAAAATGAGGCACATTATGCTACTAAGTATGACATCAACTTCGAAAAGTTTCACTGTAATTCTTTTTTACAGCTTCGGTCCGAGAATTTTTGACATAGACGGTTTGAACACTCAATTGTATTTATCAGGCAGCCTCTTCCATTGCAATACTTCATTTTCAAGAGTTTTTTTCATAACCCGGTGCCTGCTTGAGCATAGATCATGGTATTGCATTGAAAAAAATTCCAGTTAGTAATGCGACCGAGGATGACAACTTCGCAGGAACAAGTTGAAGATTCCCCATGAATTAAGCAGTGCCTGCACGCATAGTTAGAAAAATGTCGAGGAGAGAGCGCTCCTTCTCTGACAGTGAAGGACAGTTCATATTAAAATTCAAGATTCCAATCTTATATTGACGATTGGGCGATACACGTATGCGCATTTAATTGGACACTTGATTTAGCACAGACGTTCTGCACAGCGCCGGTTAGTTTATGTAATTTATTTATAAGGGGTCATTCAAGTATTACGTCAGCACCGGGGGGGGGGGGATCAAAAATGGCTGAAAATCTGCTTACGTAATACTTGAATGGCCCCTAATGATCTAATCGCTCATATATCATCTAATCGTGGCTATATGCTGTTGAACATCCCCCATTTTAAAAACCCTAACATCATGAACGTATTCAAGCCACACATGACATACGCACATACACACAACACTTTTCGACACGCAGCACAATTCATTGCAAATTCCCCCAGAGAAATGTTTACGAGGTGTATTTGTACGGTGTAGTAGTAGTAGTAGTAGTTAGTAATGCATGGAAAATGGCATAACCACTGAGCAGTCAGCCCACTGAAATTTCGCTGGGAAAAGCAAAGCATTGAAAATGAACGCTAAAACAGCCTAACCGCAGCACGAGTGCAGTACAATTCCTCTTCGCAGAAGGCAGAAGGCAGACCTTCAACACTATAATTACATTGCACGAAAATTCCGGTATCTCTGTCACTTCAAATATTTAAGACAAATGGTAGCACCACTTGAACACGAAATACGCATAACTTTGACAACATAAATACGTTACGTCAACACATACACTCAGAACACACTCCTGCATGTATTACTTCGTTAGAAATTAACCCGGAGAAATGTTTACTAGGTACATGTACGGTTGGTTAAGTAGTAGTAATACAACAACATGAATGTTTCCATTTTTCAGTACTGTACTCAGAGGCGCCGACATGAAGAAAACATTGAGGGGAGGGGCTGAAAGTTGCTGGTCGTCTCGTGTGTATGGGACTCGGGCGCATAGGCAGAGAGGGAAGGTGCATTGCATTGTTTTTTTCCGAAATTATTGGGGGGGGGGGCTCAGCTCCCTCAAAAAATTCATTGGAGGGCCTCAAATGACCTCAGCCCGTAGGTTCCGGCGCCTATGACTGTATTGTCTATCTCGAAGAGAAATACCAATCTTTATTTCAATTCGATTCTGAACTAGAGCCAACAACGATATCTGAAATCCTGGAAGATTTCTTGAACCCTTGTTCCCGACAAGAATAAGTTGAGATAATATGTATACGCAACTCCTCACAACTCACTCTCTCAGCAACTCATATCTGCGATTCCCAAATAGAAGAGAAAACAGATAATGACAAAGGAAGGATGAAAAAAAAAAGAAGCAAATTCACAAGTTGATGGAGGGTTTTCAGCACAAGAGAGACGAAAAGGCCATTATATCCCATTTTCCTCCATCCTTCCTCCTTCATATCCGCTTTTATATGTATGTTCCGCTGTTATTAAAACGCATGCACCATTTTTGTAATGGCTGTTTCTCTTGCCATGAACATAAAGAAGAGAGCATTTCATCCCGCCCCCGTCTATTTATTTCCTCACTAGACGTATATATATAATAAGAGAGAGAAAGAAAAAAAACTATTTTTTTTTTCCTACTTCTAAGAACTGGTAAACACGCGAAGACGGGCGGCTTGATATCATTGATGGTGATGGGCAATATATTCGCCTCACTAGACCCATGTTATTGCTATGTACATAAAATAGTGCCTGCAATAAAGAAAGAAATCGTTATCATCGTGTGGTTCGTGATGTACTGATCTCGACCATAAATCGGCGCGGTTTCCCAATATCAAGCCATAGCCGTACATTCCACAAGTTTTACTCCAGAGATATGTTATGTACTTTAAAATTTCTCATATGGAGTTATGACGAGAGATGAAGATGTGAGTTGCTCAGCTTGTCTTAACGTTATACATGCTTAATTCATGGCTCAAATGCGCCTCTTCGAAGTTATATCTGGATTATGATTTCCCTGAACGAAACTCGAGAATATCTCTGACCTAAAATTTCTGAAGAAAGAAATATAATTCGAAATTACAACTTTCAAAATGTTTTCCACGTTCCAGTTACCAATTATTTGCGTATTCCCATGATTTTCCTGACCATTTGTCATTTCCCCTGACTTTCCGGGTCTCTGGGAATCCTGTAATATCAGCGAATCCACAAACATGAAAGAGTCACTATAACCTTGAAATTGAAGGAAATATTATATTTGCACTTTTTTTTTAATCGAAAAAAAATTTTTGGCTCCTAAAATTGTTTCTGGCACCTAGAGATTTTGTGATTTGTCTTATCATTCTCGCAAGGTCATGGCAAGGGCGTACGAATGAGTGAACGTCAGGACTCTGCCACTAGACTTATCCCGTTGCCGAGACCTCTTCCAGCAGCATATTCGGGGCAGTCTGGGACTAAGTGTGTGTAGTTAACAGTCCGAGTGCGAATCTGGCGTTATGTCTGATTTTTCAGCTCTGCCATCTATGTCTCGAATTGTGAGTGGAGCATAATGAATGGGAAGGGCGTACGCAAGATCGATCTTTGGGAGGGAGCACGACGAATTTTTTCTAGAGAATTTTCAATTAACTTTCCGAAAGCCTTTAAAATTAACAGAAATTTATTAAAATAACATATAAAGGTATTTTAGTTTCATATTTTAACCATTTCACATAGAAATTAAAGCAAGATTCCAGTAATTTCATAACGCTATTGCAGCTCAAATATAACTGTATAAGACGAAATTTGCAAGAAGTAATAGTGTTACACCAAATGAACGTACAATCTAACTAGGGGAATGAGTAGAAAAGAAAGGAAAATGAAGTAAAAAAAAAAGAATGCTCCTAAGGGTCACCTCTTTTCGATTATGGTCGCAACACGGTTATTTTCTGCACACGAAGGCTAATTAGACCGGAACCTACAATTTATCGCCGATTCCGAACAGCAGCCTTTTTTTTATACTCACCGAGAGATTGGTGCGCTAACCCACCATGTGTGGGACTCCCTGCGGTGGCAATCGTTTTCTGCGGTCATGTCGTCGTTTCTGATGTACCCCTGCGTCAGGAAAGTTTCTGACAATGACGAACCGGGTATCGAACTCGTGACACCTTTAAACATCCTTTGGTACTTCAGGCGAGTATCTTATCGATCTGGGCTACCGCGCTCAAGGTCCAATTTTATTTAATCCATCGAATATTAGCCGTTTTAAAGGAAAACAGCTAATATTTCATGGGGGGGGGGAAAGGGGGTAATAAATTCAATGATAATACATATGGCCAAGTTGATGCTGTTTTTTTCACATCTGTTTGTTTTCAAACAAATGAAAATACCCCTTTAATGGAGTGTCAATGATGGAGAACATTAGGGCACCATGAGCTCGGTTCTTGGAATAGCGATTAACGACAAGATATTTAAAATATATTATATTTAATTTTTGATCTTTGGAGAAGCACGGGGGGCCCCTGTGCTTCTTCCTGCCTACGCCGGGGTGTCGGTCGACTCCCAAATTAATCACTTTTTTTTTGCAATTTATTGCAATCGCTTCAAGGAGTAGAATTTCGGTGGTTTGAGATAACCCATTAAATTGGCAAGCATTGAAATATCCAGAGAAAGATTTTGAGGAAATGAGGAAAAATAATAAGAAAACGATGTACCCTGTATACTGACTGCTACACGACAAAAGAAAATTTATTGTCACCATTAAAAAATATAGGATGTTGCACTTCAGAAAACACACAGTATTTATATAGGATTCACATACATCTGAAAAGTTTTGAAATGTCATTTATTGTTTGCCGATTTACTTTTTTACCATTGTAGAATGCATAGCAATCCCCACAAACGAAATTTGCTTCCAAAATACTAGGGTTAAAAATCGTTTCTGCTTGGCTTGCCAAGAAATAGAACACACGCGTAACTTTGAGCTGTTCTGCTGGTAAATATAGAAACTCCATGGACAACTCACGGGTAAAAATCGAATGTTTAGGATTTACTTGAAAAGTATAAGAACCTCATGTTGCTTATTAGAGAGCAACATGGTCAAATAAAAGATTGAAACACGTGTCAAAGCGGCCATAAGAGTGCTCTTCCTCCTGTAATGACAGGTACAGCAGAAGACCGCGTAGAAAATAAAAAGAATTAAAAAGAGGGGGGGGGGGATGCTTAGCGAAACATCAGACACATCTTAGAAGTAAAAAAAAAAAATAGCGAAAAGGCGATAAATCTTAGCTGAAAAAGAACGGATCATACGCACTTATGCGAGCCTTAACCATCAAATTAGCAATACCGTCATCAAGTTCCAGTATTATTGAGGCAGGCACGGCAGAAAGAACCCAGACAGACACATAATAATTCTTACAAGGTAGAGGCCAAGAAAGAAACTCATCCGACCACTAAATAAAAAATAAAAAACCCGATAATATGCCAATCGCATTCGCCCGGTTCAATTACGTTTCGCGCCCACATCATCTTCGTGAGCGGTAATGAGATATTGAAGCAGGAGGAGCGTGAGAGACACACACACACACACAAAATACCAATCTCCACATTCGACGTGCCGTTCACCATACATATATCCACCTTAATACGAGCCGATTTAATTAAAGGTGACACTGACAGGGGGCAAAAAAAATCAAGAAAAGAGTTCTGTCGAGATGACGGGCAATGGAGAGTAGAGGGGGCCTCAAGGAATCCCAGCTTGTTGCTGTTGTCACTTATTACATACCCCTCCCCCCCTCCTCCTCGAAAGCTGATAACTTCTAGTCACGATCCGTGGGATCGGACGGGACGATGTATGCGAGTGAAAGAAACTCATACTTCATACACACCTGAAGAATTTGGCGCCCAATTTTTTTTCATACACAGTGGATCCTCGTTTATACGTCGCTCAGTTAAACGACTTTCCACATTTATACGACGTTTGGCTTCGGTCGTGATTGGTTCCTGGGGCCCTCTTCAAACCTGAGGCAAAATTGGCTTTTAGCTGAAACAGTTTTTTCTAGCATATTGTCACCGCAGATGCCATAAATTTCAGGGTGATTGCTGACAGCTTTAGACAAGCTTAGTCATTTTTGTTCACATTGATTTTTGTATGACAAAACGTTTCAATTTTTCCAGTGGAATTTTCTTTCATTGTTTTGCTTTGCTTGCTGGCTGTCAAATCCACCGCTCGTAATGTCTTTTCTTGACTTTTTCCTTCAAAAGATAGACTGGATATTTTGGAAGAATTTGACAAAAATGTTAATTCAATAAATGGGAAATTCATCTAGCGCACATGTCCTTGAATATCCCTGTGTCACCTTTGAAAACGATTATAAAGCACATGAATAAAATCAAAGACCAATCTGTTGGCTGCTGATCATCTGCTGCCAAAGAGATGAGAGTGCAAGATGGGAAAATTTTCCAAGCAAAGGTAATATTAGGGTGTGGGGGGGGGGGGGTTGAGAAATGCAGTGGTGTAAGTCACTCTGAAATTTTTTTTCAAGACAAAAGAAATTTGCATTGGAAATTTCTGGCAATTATCGTGTCAGGAAAATTATACTGTTGCCATCATTTCATCAGCTTCAACTTGCGCCACTTCATTTCTAAGTGAGTATCAAAATTCTTAGTTATTTTTTATGTATTTTATGTGACTAAGTACACATCAACCAAATCGGGACTTGACACCACTTCATTTCTCAACCCTCCAATTCGGTTAATTTTATTGCTCTCAACGATTTCAAATGCGCGATTTTGAAGTTCAAATTTTTCTGGTTTTTTCCCTTAAGTGTGGCTAAAATGATTTTTTATAACTGAATTGGGGATGCAATCAATCACATTCAATTTGAAATACTTTGTATGTCTACTGGGAAATGGGGGGGGGGGGGGGGGGTAATTTTTTTCAAATAAGTTTCAGTTGTGCGATAACACGCAACTTCGGAATAATTTATACGACGTTTTGGCCAAGTTCTTGAACGTCGTATAAATGAGGTTCCACTTTACGTTATAGATAGGTTCTCCTTTGGCAGTTTTTCATCATACCACAATGTAATATCGTCAAACGAACCCACAGACGAATTACGTCACACTTACACAATATATAATAACAACAAAGCCGAAAAATATGTTGGTGTTTTTTTTTTCCTTTCTTATTTCAATCTCCTCCCCACCTGAATTTCCGGCCCGATACTTGGAATGAAGAAAAAATATATACGTATATGTATGAAAAAAAAAAAGTATAATTACGGGGCAGATGGAATGTTATCAGAACAAGAAGAAATGACGCATAAAAGAAAATAAAAAATGAAAAGGAGGTTGACGAACAAGAAGACGTAGGATTGCCGGCCACGATGGGATTTTTTTCTTATGGTACAATCCATATGATGGATGAGAGGCTGGCTCCTGCACTTATCTTTAGCTAGATCCGAGAATTTGAAGCGAACAACAAAAAAGGTTTTCCATGTCTCTCTCTCTCTCATTCCGCTCACCAAACTTGGCATCTTCATAAAAATGCATGTACATTCACAAAACCGTAATTCTCACGGCTCGAGATTTATCATCGCAAGATTTCTGTCAAACGTGCATCTATAAGGTTTTTATTTAGGTTTCTCTTTTTTCACTCCTAAATGGCTTTGTATGAAGTAATTTATTGTTGACAATCTCAAACTTACATCTCTCTACGGTATATCCCACGCAATCCGTGAACATCGAATCAAAATACAAATACAACGCCACAACAGGCAAACTGTCCAACGAGGTGGCTGACTTAAGAACATCATGAATCCCCGAGCCATTTTTTGGAGGCCCTACCTACTACTGCTACACCACACATGCACCCCGCCCACAACCCCCCCCCCCCCCGCGGAACCCCCAACGAATCGGTACATGCGGGAATGTGCGTGTACGTGTAGTGAAACCTGACGTGAAGTTTCTTTTTGTTTCTCTGTAACGCTCGTTATGTGTAGTGCTGCCATCTGCCACCAGTTTTTCTAACTATGAGTGAAGTGTTATGATTGAATGATTTATTGTTGTAGGACTGTTGCTCTCTGTGGCGAGACGTTTTAACGGGGAGATCGGCTCGCATTTGCGCCTTGAAGTTGGGAACCACAGAAAACCAACTTCAGCCGACCACCACTGTGGGGTTCGAACCCGGATCCTCGCATCGCGAGTCAGTCACTATAACCACTCGACCACCACAGCGGCCGTATAACTTCAGATAAAACTAAAAAAAAAATTAAAAGGAATCCCGTGAAGTTTCACTTACCGGCGGATACAATGGCGACGAGTATCATCACTACAGGCCAGAACGACGTCATGGCGTTTCGTCCAGCCATGAGACCGACGTCCCTGTTTTTTCCAAAGAAGCTTCTATTGTCACCTCATTTGTACCTGAAAGGAGTTACAAGTGTAAAAATGAGCATTTGAATAGATTTTACATTTCTCACTGGCATGAAATCCACAAGCTCTCTCTCTCATCAACCCAAAAATCAAATTCAATTAAACTGATAACCAGGGCTTGTCAAATCACAAAAAAAAAATCTAGGCACCAGAAAAATGTTTTAGGAACCAAAAATTTTTTTCAAAGAAAAAACAGGTAGCGCCACATCCTCCCCTTCAATGTTGATACGTTGATATGAATTCAAAACATTTTGTGTTGTCTTGACTCCAATTTAGTAGGCCCTATCAACAGAAATTTTAAGGCTGAAATCCCAATTTTTCAGTCGCCATGGCGACCTAGCGCCTGTGATTTGTCCAGCCCTGCTGATAATGCAAGCCAGACAAATCTCAGGCACCAGGTCAACATGGTAACCGCGGTACTGGTACCTAAAATTTTCTTTACGTGACGAGTTTATGGCTAAATCAGAGACTAAAGATTTTACAAAATTTTACAATTTCGTAATTATGTGTTTTCCAATATGAAAAATGTCAATTAACACTGAAAAGTGAAAAAAAGAAAACATTATTTATAAGATTATTTTTCCTGAGGAAAAACCATACTTGGCTCCTAAGAGATTTGCCTAAATGTTTGTTCCCATTCGTCAAGCCCAGCACTGGTATGTTTCCTTCAGAAGTCTATTGATAGGGCAACCTTCTATTTCTCGGAGTACTGAGCCTTTAAAGAGGAAGCCCTTTAGTAGACCCGAGTTGGGGAAAAAAATCAGGCTGCAAACGTGTATATACAAAAATAAATCATTTTTATTACTCAATATTGCATGTAATATTGATCCAGTACTGACAGTACTGAAAGGTAATCGGTGAAATAAAATAGTGATACAAAATTGATTTACAAGCCTGAAACGCATGGCCTGAATCCGATTGAACTTTTAACACCAAATAATAAATCTCAAAACATTCGCACATTCATGAAAGATGTTATTCTCGCAGTCCCCAGCACATAAAAGAAGATATAAGATAGGTATAGTGTCCGGCAAGCGAGAGACCAAGGTTCGAGTCCCCGTGAGGGAAGAGATGAATTTACCTTCCCTGAAACACCGATATCTCTTCATTCAGTCAGTTTTCCGAATCGGTTGTATTGAAGGGATACTTCACCCCTTAAAGGCTTCTTATTCTAGAATTGACAAGCCCAGATTATTTTGTAAACACTTTTTCCCATACCCTTTACTTTGCACCTGCTGAAAATCGAAATAAAGGCTACTTTATTAAAAAATGTATGGCATTTTGTTCAGTGATTTCTGCTATGCTTTAGTGATTTCTTTGTTTAGTGATTTCTGTTATGCTCCTTAAAGGGTAAAAATATCATGCATTTACCATACAATTTTTACTTTCGAAAAAAAAACCAGTGTTACTGTTGTGCCAAACATTTCATAAAAAAATTCTAGCTCTACTTAAAACCGCACTATCGGTTAATTTCCAGAAACTCGTGGGCTGGACAACAGTCCCCCGTAGCTCTTCATTTCACAAAAAAAAATTGAATTTCATTGAAAAATAATCTACAACAAACATCAGCCCTCTCGGCATAGTTTGAATATGCGTACCGATTCCCCGCAAGATTTCACAAGATATTACGCCAGCATGACGCATACACCCCGGTCGGTAAAAAAAAAGGGCATCACTCCTCGGAACGGAAGGCCGCCTTAATCATTATTAACACATTTAATGCGGTGAGTTTGCTTCTGTACGGAAAAACATCATACGCTCTGGTCCTAACCGACCAACCAACCTCCTCTATTCGGAAAAGGGCTCTATAGCAAAGGCTCCAAGAAGCACGTGAGCCCTGCACGACCAGTTGTTAGCCAGACGCCCAAGGCAACGGCTATGTTATCACGAAGATGAGGCGCACGGCAGTGAGAGAGAGAGAGAGAAAGAGAGAGAAGAGGATGAGGTAGACACACATGTATAATCGTGAAGACGGAGATACTGAACCTGAGCAAGATTAATAGTTCAGTCACATATTTAAAAAAAAAATTGAAAAAATGTATAATAATAATAACGCTGATAACCTTCGGAAACGCCTACGTGCATGAGTAGACAACCACCACGCCTCGGATGTCTGTGGCACGACAGTTTCTCGTATAGGCTTCCCCCCCCCCCCAAACCTTACTTTTATAATATAAATTGTGGAAGGGGGGGGGCAAAGACAGCTCCACGTTCCCTCACCTCCTTTCGAAGAATAAGAAAAAAAGTAAGAATAAACGAGAAACTAAGACATCAGCTCAAACTGAGGTCGTGACATCGCAAACGCTGTTCATGAAAATTAACCTTTTTTTTTTTCTCTTTTACTTTTCCTCATTCCTCCCTTCCCTTTTAGGAATTGGTCTTTAATACATGCGTACTTCCCGGCAGATGCAAGAACGCCACGAACATCGGGGTGACCGCGAGAGAAAGGCACGCACCTAATGGTATCAAGAATACCAACGTGTAAATCCACTGACGACTGAGAAATTGAAGATTTTCTTGCTGATCGATATTATTTATCAATTATCCAGCCTTTCACGCGTTGTTAATCCACTAAGTATGCATGAATTAACACCAGGGCCGTCTTAACAGTATCCCCCCCCCCCCCCCACCGGGCGAAGTGATATTCTGAGGGGCTCCCTGACTGCTTGGAAGTACCATTTATCTATTTGAATATACTTAATCTAGAAAACCGTACTGCCATGTTTTCATTACTATCGAGATACCAGCGCCATGGATCAGCCCAATGACTCTCAACCTGCCCACATTGTGGTCCTGGTTATAAGAGCGTGGATTTATTGACATTGTGATTTTGGATGGATATAGTCGATTCCGTTTAGTTCCCGGTTATAACGTTTTCGCGTTTAGTACGACTTATTTTCGTAGTGTCAACTCTAAGTAATTCTTATTAAGATCTCCCGTATAAAGCGTTTTCCCGCTTACAACGTTTGTTCATGACGGTTTTTTGGAAAACGTTATAAGCGGGATGCACTGTATATCCATACAGGGTGCATAGGTGACATGGCGTATGGTATTTTACTGGCGAATAGCTGATCGTAGAGATGTACTTGCAATTAGAAAAAGTATCTAAATAACGTGTAGTACGGGTAAAACGGTTTACCTGTATTAAATGCATTTTTTTCCAGCTTCCCTCAGTTTTTCGAATTCAAATATCTCAGCACTTAGAAACGTGGATTTTTTTTAGCTGGCATCAAGAGAGACAGGGCAATAACTTTGTAATTGGGTTCTTGAGCAGCACAGGGTGTCGTGTAAAAAGTTATTTTTTTTTGTTTTAATAACTATACAACCCCTAGCAACATGAATGGCATATCTCAGTACTACACGTTATTTAGATACTTTTTTTCCAATTCGAAGTATACCTCTAGGATCAATAGTTCGCCCTGTTACCTATGCACATTGGCGTACGCAAAGAGGGGGTGTTTGGGGTTCTACCCCCCCCCCCCCCACCCAAGCCGAGATTATAGTGTTATTTTGCAGGAAAAAACGTAAACCCACCTCGAGAAGAAAAAGAAATTGAAACCCCCCCCCCCTCTGAGAAAATTCTGAATTCTGCGTACGCCTGTAGATATACAGGGCAATTCAGAAAAACATCGCGAAAATGAAAGGAAAATGCAGGCATACGATAAAAATCCAAAATCGCTTAGGACCATGCGGATCCGCTACAGGCAGTTGTTGCGTCACACACTTTTAAAAACAATCCCGAACTCAGCAAGCATTTTAACAACATAAATACGTTACGGGCCCACACATACACTCAGAACACATATTCCGGCATTTACCGATTCCTCAGGAAGTCCGCTGAGGAATGTGTACGAGGTGCATGAAGTTAAGTAGTAGTAAGTAGCATGCAGTTCGTGTGGAATTTCTAACGAATCGCTACATGTCGGGATGTGTGTTCTGAGTGTGTGTGTGTGTAGGCACTTAAAGTATTTGTGTTGCCAAAATGCTTGCTGAGTTCGGGATTGCTTTGAAAGTGTGTGACGCAACAACTCCCTACAGCGGATGCAGATGGCGTTTGCACACCTATGTTCCTATGTGATTTTGGATTGTGATCGTACGCCTGAATCACCGTTCCAAGACATTTTTTGTAAAACATGCTTTGGAAGTCCAAAAAAAATTGTCGAACGTTCAATTTTTTTTTCTGTATTTTTCATATACGATCGTGCGTGCGCGTGTGTGAACTACGAGAGACTACCATCCAAAATCACAATATCAATAAATTCACGCATTCATAAATAAACATCATTTGACACATGCGCAGACTACACATGTACGTCAAAAAAGTATGAAGCGATGTATTTTTTTTCGGCCAGAAATATACTGAGAAATTGAATTTTCCGGATGCCATGCCGAAACTGATATTTGGAAAGAAAAGTGATTTTTCTCGTCCAGGAATCGAACCCGGGTCCCCTTGCCCCGCACTTGCCCGGTATGCAAGGGGACCCGGGTTCGATTCCTGGACGAGACAAATCACTTTTCTTTTGAAATATCAGTTTCGGCATGACATCCGGAAAATTCAATTTCTCAGTAAGTTCCGGGCCGAAAAAATATCATCTCTTCATACAAAAATTTCAACCGGGGCGAAAATTGCTGTAGTTAAGGGAGGCTGTTATGTCTGCACTTAGAGCTTCACGCTACTAATGCGTGTTGTAAGGAATTGGAACGCGTGTCTCTGGTGTATTGGTTAGCGCACTTCCCCAGTATGCAATCACTTTCCTTTCTAAATATCAATGCCGGCATAACATCCAGAAAATTCAATTTCTCGTCAAAAAAAGTTTCAAACATCATTATTTTTTAGGTACAATGCGTCACACGCCACAAAAGAAACCAAACATTTACCGTGATTTTTTATTTTTCCTCTTCTACCTGTTGTTGTACGTACCATACACTTACCAAATCATCGGAAAATTTCTCACATTCTTTTGAAGTACTGCAGCACATATGCACACTCACACAAACACATACCGGGTACTCTATTCTTAACCATCATTATCTATACTGAAATCCCGGCGTTCTCCTCCTACCACTGTTCGGGATAGAAAAGAAAAATGTGGGTTGTTTCCTCCCCGAACAATACAATAACCGCGTGGAAGGCGGAGCACGTGCTGTACAACTGAAAGAAAATTCGAGTATACTGTGTACAAAAGAGTAGGAATCTTTTGTGCTTTGTCCGCCGTGTCGCGCTCGTCCACATCCCTCTTACAAAAAAAAACAAGAACACCATATTTCAAATCATGCTTCAACTCCGCTCTTTCATTCGGTTTTTGAACCTACAACAACAAAACTGTAATAATAGATGGGAGAGAAGGCCAGGCCCCTTCCCCCCTATACACTGGGACTATTAAAGGGGGTAGTACTTGGAGGAAGAAAGGGAAAGATACAGGTACCCCATGCTTCAACCATGATGGATCTTGCAGAAGCTGCTAGGGTTGACAAGTCTGTACCGCGGGGTGTGTCCTGGTTAGCGTATGAAGGTGTTTTTTTCTTCTCCCCCCTCCCCGTTCTAGAAACGTTACCGGAACTCTTGCTGGACATTTATTCACCTTCTCCAATCTTTTCTCGCATGAAGGCCAAACTGTACGCGAGTACAGTTTCACCCCCCCCCCACCGCCACATCTTGCAGCAGAATGCACTGGGACCTTCTTGGGGCCCCTATATAGAGTGTTTAAAAGAAATTTCCTCGGGCTGCAGCTCCGTCAGCCTCACCGTTGTGAGGGACCATGACTATATCTCTAGTCGCTCAATAGCGTACAAGGAATTTTCTCAGGTGTGTAGAAGATGTTATGTTATACTTTTTTTTTGTTGAAAAAAAAATTCCCAAAAACAGTCCACTCTTCCACGTTTGTTTCTTCCAGTGACTACCAGACCATGGTCATCTTTTACTCACAGGAATTTACGTCTCGTTTCCTAACGGCTGTAAAAATCGTGTTAAAAAACCCTTCCGATCAGCGAAAAAGAGTCCAGATGGAAAATCATGTAATCGAGCAGTGAGATAATAATTGAAAATTTGAATTGTTCGCCGGCCAGTCAAATCGTTTTTAGAACAGGAAATTCTGCGCAAAAACGTTTCAGAGGATCAAGTGCTGTGAGCCAAAAATCGATTTCACGATTGGGAATCTTGTTCATTCGCTAATATGAAAATTAAACACTATAAAAGATAGTCATAATCATGAGGTAAAGAATTACAGTCGAACTTCGATTTAACTAATTGTAAGAAACCGACGTTTTTATTCGCTAAATCGAGGAAATTCTTAAATCCGGGTAATATTGATCAGGAGCATACACACACTCGAAACAACTAATTTTAAAAGCTACTCACTTTGGGGTTGCTATTACAACTTATTTCTGACAAAAATTGAAGAAAAAAAAAACAAAACATAAACTTAAATCAAGATGCATGAAAACATTGTTTGATAGAAGTTTGTTAGTATGTCGAACATTTTTGTCATAATATGACGAAATTGTCATTTTTTTAGCTAACCAAAAAACGCTTTCTCTTCAGATGATCCGCTATTTTTTGCTTGTGGACGCAGAGCAAAAACTTGAAGTATCTTCTTTAATGTAAGTAATTCTTCACAATGTTTTATGGTATTGGTGTGCACCAACTGGACAATCCTTTACTCAAAAAAAGAAACAGGGTCCTGCTCTCCCATTTTTTTTTCTTGTTTGTCTCCAGAGAAGAAGAGTGGAAGAAGAGGAATCCAGAGAAGTTGAATCTTCAAATTGTGGTTTTAGATAATAAGAAATAAGAGAAAAAAAATGGATAGTTCAAAAGTAATTCGTTATATCGAGGATTTTTCTTCGTCAATTAGGGGTTTGAGCTTTATCTTCGTCAGAAATTCAAAAAAATTCGTTAAATTGAAGAATTCCTTGAATCGGAGTTCGACTGAACAAAGTTTTACCTGACAGAGCAAACAAGTTAAATCTGCAGACAACGGAAGTCCCTCATAAAAACAGTTTTTTCGGTGATTGAGCTGTCGTTGTATGCACACACTCAACATTATTTCTTCACTATATACATATACAGTAAAATAAACTGTAATAAAATAAAAAAAATATTGGGGGTGGGGGTGGAGTGGAGGAATATCAAAATATGGTTGCCGTAGCACAAATACAGCAATTCGAAGTTCGGGAAAATCAAGAAAAAATGAACAAAAATTTTTTCTAAATAAAAATATTTAGAAAAAAACACCAATTTAAAAACAACTCAACAAGCGTCTACGAATATCCCTAAGAGGGATCATATCTGTTTCCAGTAGAAGTGGAATGACGGGCACCACTATAAATAAATTTGCATATTAAGTGGCATCATGTAATCAGACACCATAATTAGACTTATCTAATACCTGAAATTAAAACCTCAAACAAAAAAAAAATCACGGGAAAACACTACTGGCATCCACGAAACAAGCATGAATCGATGTCGACTTATAGTACATATAAATCTCTACCGAGACAGGCTGATATTATTATTTTCGTAAACAACGTGGATGATTAGAAAAGGTATAAATAAAATGATAGTAAAAAATGGAGAGACAGAAAAGAACCGATTAAAAACAAAATCCTGTCAGTGTTCACCTTTTAACGTGTCATTAGGATCATCAAAACTATGCCCTGAAGCAAAGACAACGCAACCGGAGTTATCATTTCTTTTACAGCCAATTCCCGCCTAAAGAAGCAATCAACCAATAATGATGACAATAATTGCGAATGACAAATATGGAAATGTAGACGTAAAAAAAACCACACCCATAACCAATCATCCCATAAATGCTTCTTCTTTATTTCTCTCTTTTTTTCTCGCATTGCCCCAAGGAACTATAATTTTTGCATGTACATAACATTTTTCTTTCCCCTGTGCTCCAGACAAGCCACAAGAGCAGGTGTAGAATTTCGTGAGTCGAAAAAGAGGAAAGACGAGAATCTTCGCAGAGGAGTGGCAAACCCAGCAAAAAAAAAAAACGAGACCGAAGATAGTTGTGATTCTTGCCATCAACAAGATTCGCTAAAGCCACAGAGAGACACATTTATTATATACGTATAGCGATGGCGATAACATAGCGCATCTTTCAAAACAAGAGGGAGAAGAAAAAAATAACACCGAAACATCTTCTCGGCAAAGGCCATGGTCAAGTTCCAATGTTGTATGCTTCAAGCCCTAAAACTATGCTACCTGATGGCTAGAGCCCGGAAGTTCAGGCACTGAAAATGATCAAAATAGGCAGGCAAAAAGGTGCTGAAATGCTAATATATTTATGACTAATAATGGAAAAAAAGGAAAAGTAATTAAAAGCTACGATTTAACCGAAAAGTGGTAAGAAATAGACCGCACTCACAATCTACTACTCTACCCTTTCAATAAGACACAAGTAATAGAGCCGATACTCGAGGCAAATAATGCAGTCGATCAGGCTCATAACGTTTTTCAAAAACCACTAAAAGAACGTTGTAAGCGAGAAAAATTTTAAACGGGAAACGTCGATGAGTGTTAGTGGAAGTTGGGACCACGAAAACAAGTCGCACTAAGCGGGAGAACGAACAGTGGGAACGTTATAAACGATATACGTATGGCAATATCGCACAGTGTATACAACAGCGCCGTAAGAAAAGCAGTGAGAAGTCTTAGAAAATCTTCCAAGTAGAAATCGGTGCTTCTCGCCATTCCGAAAATACCAGCGTTAAAGATATAGGCATATAAAAAAAAATATGCCCGGTCAAAATTTTTACATGTCCTGGGCATGTCGGGCAATTTGTCTAGCCATTTCCTACGTTCAAAATAGAATAAACTCTAAAAATATACATTACAATGATCAAGTTTTTTACATTGTTTTAATGATTGAGGCTCGTGAAAGCAGAAGAAACATCGTATTAACTGATATTTCACTATACCGATTATTTCATAAGTGGGCGCAACTTTTCCAAATAATCAATTATTTTGGAAATAATTGAAGAATTGATTTCAGGAATGAAAAAAAAAGATAGAATCTGAAAAAATAGGACCAAAATTTATATGTGTAAAACTATAAAGTAATGTTCAAAAACGAAGGTAGATGACGCTAAAAAATAAAACTAATTTATTCAGGCGATATAAAATCGAAATTTAAACCGACCCGAAATGAAACAGAATTTGCCCCAACGACCAAAATAACAAAAAACAAAATTATATTAACCGCTATTTGATAGCATCAAATTTCCCTACAATTAGATTGAACTAAAATGAATTTTATCAAGGTAATAATAAGTTTCTCCAATTCTTCAAAAGATAAGTATATTTTTATAACATTTATCAATTCAGAAATTTCTGTTTCAAGTCAACAGCAGAGGGCGCCAGTAAAACCATTTTTTCTCAGGCAGGAAAATCAACAAATTTTTCATCGCTCTATCGATTTCTTAACCGAATGGTACATGGGTTTTACACATGATTTCCCATTACTTAAATAGCATGTTTCAGAAGTTTCAAATCACCCCCCCCCCCCATCACCTACGATGAAGAAAATCATAATAGGTGCAATCGACTTGTTGCGGGAACACGTTCAAAATTCAATCCCTTCTTTCTATCTGGAGGGCAATCACCCTAGCTCTTTAATACTGAGGGCTGATAATTAAAAAAATATACATATTCTGTCTCAAAAGCGTTCAAAAAATTCAAAAAGTTCTCATAGCTAAAAAAAGCATCTATGTCCTACAGAATATGACTACAAAATTTTTAAATGAGCATACAACGATATCGAAATAGGAATTTACAACTGGAAGAATACAAAAAAAAAAGCATTTATGGCATTTTGCCTGAACTTCCAGGCTCCGCTGATGACGGAATTAGAGAGAGGCGGGTTCCCAATTTCATACTGATGTTATGCGGATGTTCGTAAAATGTCTGATGAATATGAAACTTTTTATTTTTTGATTTTTCAGCAAGAATATTAAAAGCAAGAATGGGCAACGTTAACTGAAGTAATTGGAAGACCTAGTAATTTCAAAGCAGTCATCTTTAATGAGTGTCTAGAGCAGGAGTTTCCAACGTGAAAGCTCTTGGGGAACTATTGGATGGTTATGAGGCTTTTCCAAAGAAATTTTGAACATTTGTCGGAAATACGGGTGTCCCGAAAATTTTACGTAAGTTCCAGAAGCCTTACTTATAGCGCGGATAAAAGTTTACTAAAAACTATCTTTTTTACGACTTATAATTTCCAGATAAAACGAACAGTAATACTGTATTTGGGACGTCTTTTTTCATCGTCACACGGAGTTGGAACCAGCTGCTGATTCAAAAATAAGACATAAAAATCTCCAAAGAATCGAACAAACGAATTAAAAGAACCATTGGTTTTTACAATAAATTATAGTTTTTACAAGCCACGTTTACGTTTCATAAATAATTTTACTTTTTTGCATGACAAGAACAAGTCTTGTATCAATTTTATATGTACATTTGTTTTGGCGCAGCTTGACCTAGCTTGCGCCAAAAAAATCAAAGTGCAATCCAATACGAATTAAAAGATGATGTGGCACAGGAAGGAAGTGACACTAAAGTGGAAAAGACGTTCAGTTTTAAGCTGAAGAGGACTCTGTAAGCTGCTAATGTCACATGAGAAGTGTTGATTGGACAATGAAAGCACCCGGGTGTTACCTAGAATGTGGACTCTCAAAATTTGCAGTACGCTTACTACTACTACTACTACTACTACTACTACACTACTTCACCGTACATGTACGGTATACATTCCTCCACGAAATTTCTAACGAACTTGACTACATGCCAGAATGCGTGTGTTCTACGTGTTTTGTCTGTGTCATGTTACCCTAACGTATTTATATTGTCAGAATTGTGCTTGTTCATGTTCTTGATGGTGCTGCCACCTAACTTCCATATTCGGAAGTAAAGTGTTTCTTTAATGTAGGTAGTGCATACATTTTTATTGCAACAAACAATGAGAAATTGCCACGCCTGTATTGCCCCTCAATGGGAGAAGCTAACATGGCTCCAGCCAAGGCATGACAGCTCGCATATTGGAGCAGGGACCCCTTGACTTGGATTTCCGACGGTATCCCCTATATTGACATTTAATTTATAGTGTGAAAATAAAAAAATGTCAGGAGGACCCCCCCGGGCTTGAGCCCTGCTTGCCCTACCTCTTCCCTTCCCTGTGGGGACCATGGTCAAGAATCCCGAAACATATCATCTTATTCATACAAACTATAAATTCATTACGGGGGGATCATCAAACACCTCAGCCTCAGGATCGATGGCGTCGAAGCCGGGGGTACTCAGCACCCCACAGTAATTTGTGACACGGGTCCGAAAAACCCCCAGAATTGATTAGAAATCAAAATTTCCTACATAAAGCTCAAGACGAGCACCCACAGGCTCGAAACATTTACGACGCCACTGCTCAGAATACAGGGCTCCAAGTCAACACCAGCTATAGCAGATAGTCTACCATAGATGGTGTTGTTCCAATACAGGTTCAGTGGTCACGTCCAGAGAGCAGTTGCCGCTCGTAGCAACCCTGAATCACACGAAATACAGTAGAATCAGCAGCAGCAACAGTGCTTCCATCTCATCCCAAATCATGCAAAAAAAAAAAAAAGCATAGGAGGGAGCAGGGCAAAAGAAACAAAGAGAGAGAGAGAGAGCTCTTCATCACATGCCAGCATCATTTTTTTCCACTCCACAACATTCTTTATCCTCTATCCCTGTTCCCCACAACAGGTTCGGGGCGTAATTTTATGCGGAGTTGCATAGGAAAAAAAAGCCTCCACAAAAACCGAAGAGGGAACCCCCCAAGACCCCCACACGCACAACTCACAAAGCATGACTGGAAGAAAGACCCAAAAGCGAGTTCACCAGAAAAGAAATGTCTCGGTGAAAAAAGAAGAGAAGCGAATTGAAGTTTAAAAATAATAATAAAAATTTTTGCACTGAAAATAGAAAAACCACATACAATCAAAGCGGAAAGATAGAGAGCGCTCTAAAATTACAGATGTATTTTATTTTTCCTCTCATTTCAGTTCGGTTCGGATAAGATGGGATTGGCTGACAATATATATAGAATGGAGTTATAAGAAATTGGAGCCGGTTTTTTGAATTGAGTTCTCTCTATAATACCATTTGCAGGAGCCTAGATACAAAAAAAGGGAGGAATGGTTTAACAATAACAACAGCAGCAGCAAGAACATTCTTGATTACATCTTTCGGATCAGAGTTTGCGAAATAATTTTCTTTTTTGAGCTGTCATCATTATTTTTATTCCAGTATTATATTCCCCTCTGCGTTCACGTGCCTTGACCGATATATTTTCTAAATTCATGAAGGTACTTCGATTGATTCCGTTTGGTTAGTGTTGGAAGAATAGGGTGATGCCTACGGAAAACGACACTCATATTCATCAAAAAATAATTTGAATCATTAATACAAAGGCGAATCAAGGTGTTATTAGACCTGTCAAAATCAATTTACAGTGAATATATAAATAGCACTTATTATATTTTTCATGAACATTCATAAAAGCTTCAAACAGGAAATCTCGATGAGTATCAGAAAGAGTTTAAAAACAGGTTTAATTACAGGACAATAAGTCATTCTAAACGGGAATCAAGTCTGGACTCTCCAATAAAAGTTGCATCCAAGAATTTTGAATTTTCAGATTTGAGTCCGTGTGAGAGCTGCCATAAGAAAGTTTTCTTGACGATGGACAAGGAACTTCCTCGAGATTTGATATGGGTCAGAGACCTCTGTTTTAATCGATTTGTTGTATTGATTTAGACTAAGTTAAAACAGGGGGGGATGCACATTTTCAAACTTTCTCTTGAGTACAAATGCATAAGTACCATAGCTTCAAAAAAAAAGACAATTGATGGAGGAATCAGTTCCATCCAAACGATAATTATTCTTAAGTCCAGCACCTCATTGATGTGAATATGTCCCTAGGTTTAGTTAAGAGAGCTACAGCACAATAATATAATCAGATGCGTATCCAGACGGAGCTGATCGCCCCGCCCCACCCCCCTTTGCGTACGCCAATGCTTGATTGGCCCGGGGACATATTTCCAGAGCCACCGACTCCCAGTGCAGCTCCAGAGTACTTAAGCGATCCAAGGCACAGTTCCAGACCACTCAAGTGGCCAGCGAAACATTTTCAAATCACTCAAGGGGCCCGCGACACGTTTACAGATCACTTAAGCGACCTGCTGCAAATTTACAGATGACCAAAGTTAACCTCAATTAAGTGGAGAACCCTGACTTAATTAAGTGCAGCGCGACATGTTTTGAAATCAATGACAGCGACCCGCACTCTCCTAAAGGTTGAGCACCCTTAGTATAAGGAATAATAGTTCCATTCGTTAGCCCGGTTCGCTATAGCGGTGTTTTACTGTATAAGCATATCGTCTAACAAAACGTATTATCATCATAACCACTTGTCTCATATCAAAAAAGTCAGATCAACGTAAAAAAGTTATTGTTGCACCCTCCATTCCCAGGAGGGTTTGAAAAGCCACTATATAGCCAAAATGCGGATTTGATATGAATTCCTCAAACGATTCCTATTCGACATGAAAAAAAGAAAGAAGCTGTCTAGAAACCAGCAGGATATGAAGTTATATTTTCCTCCCACTCACTGAAAAAATCACACCACCTGTGATCGAGATTCTACGAAAAGCAAAGATCGGTTTACCATCTGTCCACCTGGTGGGAAAGAGAAGTTCGTGAACTAGTGTTTATGTCTAGTACAGATATCTTCAATCTTTTTCTAGTCGCGAGCACTGCATGCACCACATCATCGAAAGAAAAGCACCCTTACAGCATGTTTGACATACAAATGCACGAAATCAGGATGATTCCAATACTTGAATGCATTTTATACAAGGTATTTAATTGGAACGTTGATGAAGTGTTCGGGAGCACCAAATCTGACATGAGCATCGCGCACTCTCGGTGCTTTAAGGAGCACTATGGTGCTCGCCAGGAACGGGTTGAGGATGCCTGGTATAGTATTTCAGAAATATTTGCGATGTACATTTTTCTCCCGTTATCTGAACCTCAGCGATCTCTCAACACACTAGCTGATATCCACTCAAGCAAGAAACCTTTTGACGTAATTCCTGTTTTATTACTGGTGTGCACGTATTTATACTCCATTTGTGTTTAGGCCAAAATTTTCTCCCTATCAGGGGGACAACTACTAGTGACTAGAAATTGGTGGTGTCTCATTTTAAAGTCTCTCCGCAGAGAGCAGGCAGTCCTACTAAGCGACATTTACATAACATGAAAACTCAAGCATTTGTCTTTTTCACTTCAAAACAATGAAGAGAGGTGGCAGCACAAGTAACACGACTAATCTAACAACATACGAGCATATTTGCTTTTTATAAGGGGTATTTACTTTTTTTAACAAATATTTTCTCAATTTCAGTACATTTTGGGAGTTTTTTTAGTACATATTTTGACATTTTTTTTATTGAAATGAAACTTTTTTAAGGACACAGAGTGAAATTTTGTGAGGGAAAGATTTTGTCGCAGAAAGTGAAAGGTATTTTCTTTCCTCAAAACCAGTTTCGTAGAATGACTGATTGTGGGATGAAGGTCCGAGAAGCAGATGGGTTGTGATGGTGGTGCGGGGGGATGTCGATATTGATTCAGCCATGTAAGAAAATAAAGTTGGATAGGGGGTTGGTTTGGACACTTTGTGTCGAACATGTACAATTTATTACCTATCCCTACACCCACCCCCCCCCTCACCCCCGGGACGCCGCTGGAATCGTATAATGTCCCCTTTAGTATGATGGGCGATGCACTCAGTTTGGGGGAAAAAAAAGAAAATTGGATTAGGGTGGGATAGGAACGAGTGTGTGTTCCCACACTATTTCAGCGATCTACCCTCAGCACTTCTATCGCTCGAGATTCGCACGCAGATTTTTTTTATTAGAGCATATTTGCAAGAAAAGTGCAAATTTCACTAATTGAATTTTTTTTTAGTACGGAAATATTAAAACTTTAACTTCTATGTTTTCCCAGAAAAGAATTTTAACGGGAGTAAAGGCATCACCGCTCAATTTCCTTCTTGTATTAATTTTGCAAAATAATAACAATAATATCCTATTTTAATTTCAGAACATCCCGTCCAGAATATATATTTCTTTTGAATACTCTTCGTATAAGAAACCCATTGTACAATACTCGGTTGTTTTCGAAAAATTTTGTCGTGTCCATTCCCACGATTTCGATTTCTTATATATAGTTGGGTGGTTTTTTTCTCTACTTAAAACAATGCTCCATAGTGCTACAAAATATAGAGTATATTGGAGAAGGTAAGCTCGAGGAAGTAATTCTGAAAGAGACCACTTGGGAAAAAAAAAGTATTACTACGTTCGCGTTATAGAGCATTTACAATTTGGCTAAGATCAACCCTTTATTTTAAGGACGATGCTCTCGAAAAATTCACGTGAATAATACCAACTAAGTGCACTATTTTTCTTTTCCTTGGAGCATACAAATGAATAGCTATAAAAAAGTATACGCACCAATCTTTAGATCTCACGCGAATGTGAATACATGAACCTATACGAGTAATTGCATTTTCGAAGGTGAAAAAATTTAAGATTTCTTCTGAAACTTGATAGTCTCTTCCTACAGAAAAATTACAAGGGCATCGTCCAATACCAACAAAAGGAAAATAAATTCATTCACGAAAAGTAATCACCTTCACAAAATAGAATATATTGTATGCGTAGCAGCGTAAATACTAAGTGAATGGGGGAAGAGAAAGGCAAAGAATAAACAGGATTCCCCCCATCCCCGCCCCTTTTTTTTGGGAGACGGCCAAATTCCGCACATTGACATCCCATATGCACAAACTTAACAAGAAGCTTCTACTTTTTTTATTTTTTTGTCTGTCCCTTCTGAAAGGCATATTTCGTAACCCCTGATGCTCTTTCTATAGCTAAAAAAAATGCATTTCTTTATAATATACACTGTATTTTCTTTTCTTAAAGTAATTAGCGGCTACAGTTGAACAACCTCGACTACTGAAACACAAACAGTCGGTCGCCAATTTTATTTTATTTGCTCGTTGACTTTTCTCCTCGCTCCCACCAACGGAAAAAAATCTCCACAAATGTGTTCCAAGAAAGAGAAAAACATTTACTTGATAAAAAGAAGAGAAGAAATGACCGTCAATTTTAGGTTAAAAAAAAAAAGACACGCAAATGAAAAGAGAGCAACGACTTCTTTATAACCAAAATAATAATGTTTTGGTTCCATAAGCTTTTGTAATACTGTTATTTAATTAAGGGAGATAAGTTAATTGAATGCACGGCTCGATCAATATTGAAGATTCGCGTCTTGCCTTTGGAAACTTGGCGCGCACACACACACACACACACACACACACACACACACACACACACAAGATTGGTTTTGAACAGATTATCATCAGCTTGAACATGAAAGCGGTCCTGCAATTGTTGTACTTGACAAATTCAGAAAATCTTGTGCTTAGGATCAAAAATGGTTACATGTTCATAATCATTTTCAAATCCAAAACACTGTGAATTGTGCTTTTTTTTTTAAGCGTATAATTGGCATTATAATGCGAAAAAATTATAATTAATGCAAGAACTAGGCTGGCTTCATCGTGACCATACACGCACTTCGTAAACATTCCTCTGAATTAGGCTGGTTATATATATAAACCAGGTATAACTATTATAACTAGCTGGATGTATTCCGAGACACACCAGCAAGCGAATGCGTCTGTTTCATACATGCTTAATCTTTTGTATTACACGGACTTCTTGTGTCTTCATGGATATTATTGAATATGTGGTAAAATACATTGTATAATAAGTGAGAAAGGCATAGGAATGAACAGATTATTCTCCACTTTTTTTGTTGGAGTGGGAACTGCCAAATTCTGCATATTGGCATCCACAAACTTTTTTAACAAGCTCCTGTTTTTTCTTTCCTTTTTTTTTCTGCCATCCTCACCCCTTCTAGTAAATGATAATGTAAACATGAAGGGGATTGTCTTCTCTTCCGATCCCACAGAATTCCCCTGAAATATATTTTATTAAGGACCCCCCCCCCCCTGCTTTAGACAATCAATAGGATGGGACTGCACCTGAAATTAATCTTTCTGTACATCTGATATATATATATACAAGGATAATTTTTGCTGTTTGAAAAGGGATGAGCAATTTACATGTTGTTTTTCAATTATTTCCTGCATCTCTTGTTTATTGTTCACAGTTTATTTATTTTAAAAGTGTGTTTGTGTGTACGTACGGAGTGATTGGATTTTTTCCGTTTATTTTGTCTGATGGACTTGTGTGCTGCATGGGCAAAAACGTAGGGGAACAAGCACTTTTGTTTAAATATCAGGCCTAAGTGCTTTCCGACACGTTTTTGCTATTTCAGTCATTCTCTGTGGTGTTTCCCCCTAATGAAGAACCCAGAGATGGCTTTGTTTCTTCAAATAATTTTTCCATTTTGTTTCGACTGAATATTTTAAATTACTTTCGTATTTCATTTTTGCACTAAGCTATTTGCTTTCATTTTTCATCGTCGTTGCTTTTTTAACACTTTTTAGCACTTTTGTTTAAATATCAGGCCTAAGTGCTTTCCGACACGTTTTTGCTATTTCAGTCATTCTCTGTGGTGTTTCCCCCTAATGAAGAACCCAGAGATGGCTTTGTTTCTTCAAATAATTTTTCCATTTTGTTTCGACTGAATATTTTAAATTACTTTCGTATTTCATTTTTGCACTAAGCTATTTGCTTTCATTTTTCATCGTCGTTGCTTTTTTAACACTTTTTAGCACTTTTGTTTAAATATCAGGCCTAAGTGCTTTCCGACACGTTTTTGCTATTTCAGTCATTCTCTGTGGTGTTTCCCCCTAATGAAGAACCCAGAGATGGCTTTGTTTCTTCAAATAATTTTTCCATTTTGTTTCGACTGAATATTTTAAATTACTTTCGTATTTCATTTTTGCACTAAGCTATTTGCTTTCATTTTTCATCGTCGTTGCTTTTTTTGAAGCTGCCTTAGGCACTAATATTAGTATGTTATTTGGTAATTTTTGTATGTTTTGTTTTAAAAAAATTCTTTAATCTGATTTAAAATATTTGTGTGCTCATATGTATAAAAGCAAAACCACCCCCCTTTCAACGGAAAAAAAAAATGAGACATTAAAAATAGACTTCATATAAATTTAAATACAGGCCGATTCCTCTGCTGCTGAACAACGTCTGTATGCCCTTGACCTTGCCATCGATCTGAATAGGGCAGCGGGGTACCCAACCGTTTTGACTGGAGGAGCCTTTTTTCAGAACAAAATTCTCTGTGCGAAGTCCCCCTACTCTTCTTTCTTGTTTTTTATTTACTAAATTTGCAAATTACGGTAGACCCTCGATAATTCGGCCGTGCGTTAATCTGACCCATCCAGTAATCCGGCGTTTTTTTTTAACATAGAAGAGGAAAACATGTCACTATATGTCTGTGGCCTTTTTATCTATACCATCCAGTAATCCGACGATTTCGATAATCCGGTACACCCTGGTCTTAGGTACACCCCGGATTAGCAAGAGTCTACTTTAGTAGTTTTATTTTCCTAGAGTGACTGTAGAGCCAAAGCCTCCAAGAGAGACTTTGGTAGAGCCCCTACAAAACCAGACATGCACCTCATCCATATTCCTCCGTGCAATTTCTAACGAATTGATACGTGCAAGAATGATTGTTCTGAGTGTATGTGTGGCCTTAAGGTTTTCGTGTTGTCAGAGTTATGCGTGTTTCGTGTTTTAGTGCTGTCATCTGTCTGTAGTACTTCGAAGTGAAAACGGCAAATGAATTATGAAACCTATGCGGATGACAATTTTGTCTATTTTTTGTTTGCGATTGTTAAAGAAATACTCGGAGTTGGTGTTACAAATTTTGGATTTAAACTGGAGCACCTTAATCTTATGTGTGTATTTTTTTCTGGCCTTTACTTTGGATCTCGTGTAACCAATCTTGACTATATGAAGAGATGGTATTTTTTTGGCCCGAAAGTACTAAGAAATTGAATTTTCTGGATGTTATACCGAAACTGATATTTGGAAGAAGTGATTTGTCTCCTCCGGGAATTTCCGGAACATTAACGAAATAATGCGACATATATAATAGATGTTTTGAAGCAAAATGTCACTGAATACGTGAAAACGTGTTTCATTTTGATCCGACTCGCAATTCACAAACACTGCAACGTTGCCAGAATGGGTCGAAATCGACTTTTTTTCCCAACCTCCTCTTGGGAGAAGGGGAGCCTCATGTACGGCTCCAAAGTTCAAGACTTATTCACATGAAAAAATCAATCACAAACATTCAGCTGAGCAAGAAAACAGCTCGTAACGCATATTCCCATCCAATGACATAATTCATAAAATGACAGTTTCAAAAATTAAGAGCCTCGAGGCCTGGCCACCACTAGAGAGCGCAAATCCATCTTCGGGTGGGAAAACAAAGAAGTACCCGAAGGCATAATAAGAGAGATATAAAGTTGACGCCCCTGAGAAATTCACATCCCAACACACACACTTTATAACAGCGACGGGCGAACAATGCAGGCCACAAATTAAGACGGCCATGATATCGTCTTTAATATAATACAATGATTTACAGACGATTTCTCAATTAGGGATAGCAATCAGTATTACGATACGGTTGTGATAAAGGCCATTAATTAAATGCTTTATTCTCTCCTAATTATTTACTACACACACACAGGAAAGGGTGGGGAGCAACATACTACAAGTAATTCAACCATCACTCCCCTTCATTACATAAAAAAAAAGAAGCTGCTCCCGTTGTGAGGCCCAAACAAGCGGCACTTCTCTTTCTTCCCTTCTTCCTCAACTTGTGGCATCTTGTAGAAGCATCTGGCAATGGTCCATCGGCAATCTCTGCTCATTTTTTTTTTTTGTGTTATTATTTTGTAAGAAATTCTTATCGATGATGATGAGGCTATATAAAAGCCAGCATAGGAAGCCCACTTATGAAAAAGAAATATTCTAGCTTTTCGTTTAGTCTATGAGGCTCAAAGATCAGATTTCAATGACGCTATCGATTTTCTTTTCTGAATAAAGTAACTTCTAATTGATATTACATAAACAAGGATCATAAAGGTGGCATTGTATGGCCAGCCTTCATTTAACATGTTGTGGGGGAGGGGGAAGAGGAATAATAGCAAAGAACACGGCATTCCGTCATCAAAATATATCTAATTGATTTTGTCTGTCTGTCTGTCTGTCTGCCCATTTTACACATATATCAAACTTGGGCCAACTTGAGCGATAGGCTACTTCGAACGTTCGTCAGAGTTGGGCAAATACCCGAAATGAGCAAAAAAACTGTCGGGCAACACAATGGTTTTCTGGCCTCTAAAATGACTTTTCGAATGTTGCTTTGGTTACCGTGATTCACAAACAATGCGTTTCAGACATACACGTGTCTTAACAATGGTTTGACAGAAACACAGATCAGAGAATCAGGATGCGCATTAACAAATACGGATTCTCTAACGTCGATTATGTCTGAGATTTCGAAACGAATGAGAAAGATACAATTGACAGGAGTGGGTGAAAGTTTCCTTCTCTGTCTGGTATTTTAACAACGATTTCTTTGTGATCTTTCACCTTGAATATGAATGGTTGGGGGGGGGGGGCGGTAATCCATTATCAATTAAAATTTCTTCCGTCTGCTGAAATAATTTTTCTTAGAAATAATTTAGGGAAGGAAAGAAATTTTGCCTGTTTTAAAGACACAAAATGTTTTGGAAACAAACATACATTTTTTTAAATCTATGTTTTGAACACTGGTTCTCCATTGCCACAGCCAAAACGCATAGACCAGGGGTTCTTAACCTATGGATCGCGACCTGAACTTGATTCGCAAGGGCTTCCAGATGGGTCGTACAAATCCCCTTACAACCAAGCGTTTTTGGGCTATGGGTCACGACCGAAACTTCGTTCACAGGAACTTCCGAGATTGGTTGTTCAAATCCACTGACAGCCAGAGATTTTTGAGATATGGGTCCACGACACAAACGTGATTGACAGAGGCTACCACTACTACTAAACCATACATGCACCTTGTCCATATTCCTCTGCGGAACTTCTAACGAATTGGTACACGTTGGAATGTGTGTGTATGTGTTGGGAACCTAACGTGAAGCTTATTTCTGTGTAATGCTTGCTATAGTGCTGCTATCTGCCACCTATTTTTCGAACTATGAGTGAAGTGTAATGATTGAAGATTTTACTGTTGTAGGCCTGTTGCTCTCTGTGGCGATACTTTTTAAAGAGATTGACAGAGGCTTGCGAAATGGGTCGTACAAATCCGTTGGTATGGTATGGATCGTCTATCTCCGTTACAGCTGCAGATAGTTGAATTATGGGGGCCCGACCGAAACTTGATTCGCAAGGGCTTGTGAAATGGGGCGAACGAATCAACTTACAGCCAGAGATTCTTGAGCTATGGGTTGCAACCAAAACTTTGATTAGCAGGGTCTTCCGAGATAGATCGTACAAATTCACTTAACCAAGGATTCTCACGCAATGCTTAAAATTTATGACCAAAACTTGATTTGCAGTAGCTTTCTAGATGAGTCATACGGGTGTCCAGTATGTACACCATATACAGTATGTATAAATCTGATTTCTGTTATTTAATTATCTATATAATCACTGTGATACACTTAAAACAATACCCTTTTTGTGTATAACATTAGAATTTATCTAGCAATAAAAATACTAAATTGTAGGACTAAAATGTCCATTAATTTGGAAGTACTGGCTTATATCTGATACTTACGAAACTCCTGTAACTTATTCTTAGTGCAAAAGTAATAATAAGTTTGACTATGATATGGTATATGTACTAGCATTTATATAATGCAATTGTTTTCCAATTGAAACGTGCAAAACAAATACTTTGGTCCTGTCAGCTCTGCTTTGATTGAAAATAGTCCTCAAAGCTCTGGATTGTGTGTCAAAGCTTGGTTGTGTTCCCACAACCTGAGCTAATAAATTTTTAAGTGAGGGTGAGAATAAATCAGTTAAATTCGTATTTTTTAAACCTGATTCTGAGCGAGAATTTTGATATGACATAAAATTTTGGGCACATCAGAAAATTTAAAATATCGAAATAGACATTTTTCTTCAGTAATTATAATTCCTGAATACAAAACCCTTTAATATACACAAAAGTAAGTGTTTTGCTATTTAACATGGCAGGTTGAAAAAAAATATATTTCACAATATTGACAATAAGTTTTTGCGGTTTCAATAGCGAGTTAGTTTCTTAAATCAAAAAACCCAACTTAATGCCCTATCACACATATTTTGAATAAACAGCTCTATTTTGCTAAGCAAATTTAACACAGATAATCAGTGGTTTAGATAAAATGGACCATAAAATATGTCTATCCGCTCTACACTTTTTTTACGTCAAAAAATTCAAAATTACAAATTATAATTTATATTTTGTTTTAATTATTGTAATAAATCAATGTTTAAAAATAAAACATTGTAATATGCAAAAAGGTAAGTTCTTCATCATGTTACATACGTAATGTGTTCAAAACATTATCCAAAAGCATTTATTCAGGTTTTTGACGATTTTCGACAGTTTTTGGCGGTTCAAACCAGTTTTTGACGCTTGTCATGTCAAAAACCAACCCAACCCTAGTTGTAAATGCACTTATTACGTCACTGGTTTCACTAATTTCGAAGTACAAAAAGTCCGTACAAACAGTCGCGAAGCTAATCTTATTGTTGATTTTTGTGTGTGTGTCGCGACTGAAAAAGGTTAAGAACCCCTGGCTTAGACCATCGAAAAAAAATTAGTTTGTTTGCCTTGAGAATGTGTCTCTCTGTGTTTACTTGAATTAAAACGTATTTTTAGCAATACTAGAAGAAGGAGGGTAAGAAGCGGTAGGATTACGAGGTGACGAAATATATTACGCTCATAAATTCACTAACTTGTCACAAAAGCCACGAGAACAACCCCTGCTGTGATGATTCCAACCACATTCACATTAATTTCTATTCAATCTCTCAATTTCTTTTTTCTCTCTTTAAATCTTATTTACAGAGGATCACTGACACACGCATAATCTTTCTGGCGTTCTTCTTTCACTAAAAGTACTCGGTGAGACTGTTCGACCATGATCTCTTCATTTAGTTCCTTAACTCTAATCACTCAACCTCATGTCAATTAGCGGATCTTAATTAAGTGAATGCATACGTACTCCATCTATAGAATTTCCTTTCTCAGACTGTGGAAAAGGAAAGGCTGTTGGCAACTTGTTATTGCGTATTATATATAAAAGATTTTTCTCTTATCCTCTTCTTTAATCTTCCAAAATGATATAATATGAGAACTGGGGGTATCAATGAACGGATAAACAAGAGGTCAACTAATGCATTAATTAACTCTACTATTTCCTTTTTTATTCTCCTAGATTTTCGTAGCCATCTCCAATCTTAGTAGTTTGTGACTGAACGCAGTGGTTTTTAATGCGCACGCTTTTAGTAGAATTTAAATCAAAATTACATCGTTTCCTGCAAATGGCGAGTCATCCACAGGACCGGGTCTCATTTACCATCAACATAATGCTATTATAGGTGGTTATATATAAACTGACACTACTCAGACGTCCGTAGCGCCCATTCTGATGGAGGTATTTTGATAAAACTTGGTCCAGGCATGGGATATATGTATCCATGGGTGAAAAGAACAGGGTGGGAAGTGACAAAGTACAAAGGCCATTTCGGAACAGCAAAATTCAGGATTCGGAGCAGTTTCGGAGCAGCAAAATATAGGATTCGGAGCAGATATTTATAAATTGGAGCAGAAAAAATTAAAAAGAATATTTTCGTTAACCCTCACCCCTTTTCAAAATAAAACAACTGCACTGTCTTTTGTTATCAAACATCTTTCCTTCAGCTTGTTTTTTGTTTTTGGTGTCTCATGCTTTTGACACCTTGTTTGAAAGGCCGGTTACCAGTTTATATTTAAAATGATTTTAACTTACTGAGGGCACTATTTTGCTGTCTGGAACAGCAGCACTTTAAATGGGCTAAAAAATTTCTATAAGTTTTCAATATTTTATACTCGGAAAGAAATTGTTGCAAAATAGGAAAGAATTTCAGAAGAATCAACACGATGTTAGGCGATTCAGCACTCATTATTTGGCAATATTGGCGATCCGACACTCATTATTTGGCAATATTGGCGATCCGACACTCGTTATTCAGCAACATTGGCGATTTAACGCTCTAATTAAGTTTCTAAATTAGCCTTCGTAATTCGGCGGATATGTGCTTTTTAGTCCCGGAATGAAAAATTTTTTCACGTAACATCGGGATTTGACGCAATGACGATCGACTACATTAATTTCTGCTGCTTCCAGTGGCGACTTTTTTTTTTTTAAACAAAAAATGACTCGCATTAGCGCTTTAAAGTTGAAAGATCATTGCAAACCATCCTCAGTTGCACGATCACGGATATTATCGGGGTTTCGCGATGGAAAGCCCGATGAGGGGCCGATAGTTTAAATAATGCGTACAGTGGAATAAAACACGCTCTTCTTATAAAGAATGGTTACGCGGCAAGCAGGAACAAATATTTTTTGGCGTCCTTTCCGAAATTCTGGGCATACCGAAGCTGGTGTTGGTTGTGTACATACTGGAAAATACGATCAGCATCTCTCATCGTTCTGTATATTCTCATTTATATAATTTTGAAGCTGTTCATTATACCTTATATTTTATTTTACATTATACCTTAATCGGTTTTTGTCTTTTTTATAGCATTCCCCTTTATGTCTTAAAAAACTTATCTTTAAATTTCGGGCAGGAGCTGGAGCGAATCAAATAATTTTCCATAGAAATCTATGGGGAAATCACGTTTCGGCTAACGAACGTGATTCCAGAGCGAATCATCCTCATTAGCCGGGTATCACTACCATTAAAATACCATATATCATCGTTAAATCTGATTGTCAGTATCATGGCAGTAAGAAATCTTTCAGTTACCTATTTTTTTAAATATTTATTTAAATAATATATTGCGTAACTAAAATTCAATATCAATCATTTGAAATTACCAATAATTTTATTTTCAATCAAAAAATAGCAATTTTATTTATAGTTTCGATGAATTTTAAGGAAATTGATATTCGGCCAAATTCCTATTCGATCCATCCATACTGTGGAAAAAACCCCTTTTTATTCGGAAAACCCAGACGTCAATGACAAGATCCAAGAGAGAAGTAAAAAACACCGTTCACCAAACACCCCCTACAGGGTGATCAGCGAATAAGCCCTTATTTCAAAATTAAATATCTCTACAACAAAGATCAATAGAATTATGCGGTAAACGGTACGTTCATTAGCAAAACTGTAAGAATGTTGTACAGAAATTTCGAAAATTTAGTTCGAAAGAAACAGAACTGGAGATTTTGGGGTTCCGAAAATCCTCATTTGTGTGAAGAGAAACCACTGCATTCGCCTAAAGTTACTGCATGAGCTGCGGTATGCGCCATGTGTGCTGACAAATTGTTCCAAAATTGTAACGTAACGTTCAGTAGTAATCGTTTCTCGCACGAAGAAGGAGCCGATAATGCCTCTGGCGCATACCGCAGCCCATGCAGTAACTTTAGGCGAATGCAGTGGTTTCTCTTCACACAAATGAGGATTTTCGGAACCCCAAAATCTCCAGTTTTTTTTTTTTTTTTTTTTTTTTAATTTTAAAAAATTATAAAAAAAACTCGAAATTTCTGTACAACATTCTTACGGTTTTGCTAATAAACGTACCGTTTACCGCATAATTCTATCGATCTTTGTTGTAGAGATATTTAAATTTGAAATAAGGGCTTATTCGCTGATCACCCTAACCATATAAAACGAAACAATGATTTTTGATAAAACAAGAAAAGAAAGGGGCAATCAATCCAGTTGACAAAATCTCAGATAAACGAGACTTACCATTGAGAGTGCTGCGGTTTGGTTTGACTGATTGGTTCAAATTATGAGTCTGCACTGACATATGTTCTGAAGGGAAAAAAATGGATTTCCAGACAAAGCAATATCAAAAAATTAACAAAAATTCAGATACTGGTTTCTTTTTCAATCCCCCCCCCCCCCTTCAATGAAAATAGATACAGCGTTCAGGTGAAATGTCTAACTCCAGCGTCCACCCTTAATAAATCATAGACACGAATATATTTCTTTTGCCGAACAAGAAAAACTAGCGAGACACGTGGAACGTGGTAGAGATAAGGGGACGAACAAGAAGCAGAAACAACAACGAAAATCGAGTTCAAATACCTGCTTGTCTGTGGAAGTTTATAAAATATTCAGCAATGTCCGCCGGGTTGAATTAAAGGGCGTCTCTGTGGTGAACTATTACTTTTAATCGTAATTCACCACTCCTTGCTTCGGTAATATCGACATGTCAAGAGTGCACGCGCGTTTCTTGTACCTACCGCGCGATTTTTTATGATGCAAGAGGGATATACAGTGTAATAAGGTGGGGGGGGGGGCCCTGACATATTTCTTCTTCATCATCCCGGAGGAAAAATATGACATGCTTACTAATTACTTCCAGTTCACCGAGGTTCGGGATTGGAACACACTCTTACAACAGGCATCTTCAACCCGTCGCTCGCGAGCACCGCTGTGCTGCTACCTGAAGCACTCAGAGTGCTCGATGCTCGCGTCAGATTTCGTGCTCGCAAGCATTCGATTTCAACGTTCCAATTAAACGTCTTTTACAAATTGCATTCAAGGATTAAAATCATCCTGATTTCATGACAATGTCAAACTTGCAGTAAGGGTGCTCTTCTTTTTATGATTGGTACAGGTAGTGCTCGCGACTAGGAAAAGGTTTTTTAAAGGCCCCTGCGCTAAACATACATTCTCAACTTAAAGCCCTCTCTTTCAAACCGAGCACAACTCAGGTCTATCTCCATGGGCAATTTACTGCCTAGTGAGTTGTGCTAGAAGTGTAAGTGTGTACCTAAAAGTCTTGAGTGCGTATCTGGTGTTGTCTGATATTTTTTTCCAGTGCTGCCATCTATATTTCAGAAGTAAAGTATAATGATTGAATATTTGTAATGTTTGTAGGGCTGTTGCTCGATTTGGCGAGACTTTTTAAAGAAAAGATCGGATCGCATTCGTTCCTTGAAGTTGGGAACCACAGAAAACCAACTTCCGCGGACCACCACTGTGGCGCCGATGGGGGTTTGAGTCCGGGACCTAGCGATGTGAGTTCGTCACTATGACCACTCGACCAACACGGCGACCAACCCAACGCCCGCAGGCCAAATGTGGCCCTCGGAGTCGTCTGATGTGGCCTTGCGACCTCAAACCCAATTTTGTAAAAATGAACTAGTGGCCCGTGGCACATTTACAGTCACATAAGTGACTTGCAAGAAGTTCCACATCACTTAAGTTACCTGCGGCATATTTACAGATCACTGAGTGACTCGTAGCACAGTTCCAGAACACTTTATCAGACAGCGGCATATTTATAGACAATTTAAGTGACACATTTACAGATGATTGAGTGACCCGTGACACAGTTCCAGAGCACTTAAGCGGTCTGTGGCAGAGCTCCACATCACTCAAATGACCCCACGGCACGTTTACAGATCACTCAAGTGATCCGCGACATATTTAAAGACCATTTGAGTGACCCACGACACAGTTCCAGAGCACTACCGCGATCCACGACACATTTACAGATGACCTGTGACCTTTGGTACATTGATGGACCTGTATATAACACCCCGCTTCACATCTCCAACAAGAGAATATTTCGAAGCTTTTCCTGGGAAGGTGGAGGGTGCAACCGGAAGTCCAATAAACCTTTATACAGTTCCACATCGCTCAAACACCTACAGTGTGCGAGACCTTTGGTTACCGTCCCACATCACTTACGTGATCCACGGCAAATTTACAGATCACTGTGACCTACGACATATTTAAAGATCACTGTGGTCCGCGACATATTTACAGATCACGGTGACGTGCGACATATTTAAAGATCACTGTGGCCCGCGACATATTTACAGATCACTGTGGCCCACGACATATTTACAGATCACTGTGACCCCGGCAACATATTTACAGATCGCGTAAGTGGCGTGTGGCACAGATTCAGAGCACTTAGAGACCCGCGGTGCAATTTTTCATCACTCAAGTTACCCGCGGTGCCATTTCAACTTTTAAATTCGGTAACACTCCTTACCCCCCGGCACAAATCCAGCTCACTCAAGCGGCCCGCGGCACATTTCCACATAACTTAAGCGACCCGCGGCATACTTACCGATCACTTGAACGGCCCGCATTTCTAGTTAGATCACTTAAGTGGCCAGCGACAAGTTTTCACACCAATGAAATGGTCCGCATTGTCCCGTAGGTTGAGCACCCTTGCACTACGAGTTTTGGTTCAGGTGACGAAACACTGACCAGTGACCGTGTCGGGGGGGAAACGATGGAGAACTTGAGTCCATAATCAAAAACATAAATCTAGGCCTGGGATTGAAGAGGACCGGATCGATTGATGAAATACGTACTATCAGATCAGTATGGACAACAGAATCTAATAGATACCGGTTATGAAGAATCTCCCCCCCCCCCCCGATTATATATATTTTACAGCGCATGAGTAATCTTTGAAAATTCATTAATTCAACAAGCGCTTAAAGGTTATAGCTTCGTTTCCTCCTTTCGTAGCTTTTTTTTAGCTCCCTTCACTGGCTTCTGATCAGGATTCGAACCAAGGAGTCTGACCTAATGAATGATTTATGAGTTTATGAAAAATAACAATAAGCGTTACCTGGAAATATACTCGTTGAACCATGAAGTTCGCTTTTTTTGGGATTGCCAAACATAATATATCAATCCAGATCTGATGCCAGACGCGTATAGCGATGCACAGCTGCATTTTGTTTTATTGAAATGACCGTGTGAAAGCTTGAAAATCACACAGAAGAAATAACGACAGATCGAAATGAATTTTTTTGGTCTTGCCCCTCAAACTTCTAATCAAACACATTGGAATGAATGGATATATGTAGGGGACAGGGCCGTCTTACTTAAGAGCATCATGGGCCTCCGGGCCAAGTGATTTTTCTGAGGCCCTACCAGGCAAATTCTTGAAAATTTCAACCAGATTTCATTTTTGTGAGGCCCCCCGTGCCCATGCCTTAACACGGGACTGGTAGGGGATTGGACATACACGGACGTAATGAATGGACATATGGACGTTTATGTAGAGGAAGCTGCTGTATCTTTTTTTATCATAGCAAACCTTGAAACACTTGAAATATTTTTAATAGTATTGCATTCTCTAGCTGTTGTTTATGGAGTGAAAAAAAAATTTATAAATTTATAAAGTTTTTGCAATTGAGTGTGGTTTCAAATCTTTGTCTATGACCTTGACACACATTTTGCATTCTCCACTAGTAATTGCAACAATCTATGCAGTCAGTCCCCTGATGAACCAAGTGCTGAAACATACCAAGCAACTGTGAATATAAAATTGTTAATATTTTTCACAAATACTGGAGCATCGTGTACCTTGGAATACCCAACTTACGCCAAAAAAAAGTCCAAAATAATGATTCTTCTGATTATTTTCAGGGCGTAGTGACCCTTTTTCATGTTGGCAGATACGCTGCTATAAGTTCCAAACATTTTGTGCTGCTGTCAGCCTGCAATTTAGTAACTACACGAAGGAAATTGGTACAGGCCCCTAAAATTTTCTAAATGTGGTTGTTAAATTGGAGTCTAACCGGTGACAAAAATTTTTTCTGATTTCATTACACTACGTCTTTTAATATGGGAAAAGTAAGAGAAAACATTATAGGACCGTTTCTCTTCCAAGAAGTGCCACGCTTGGTTCCTAAGAAATTGGGATGGCGCCTAAATATTTTTTCGATTTATCAATCCCTGATCTAGGGTGTAAATATGTGATCGAAATCATTAGCATACGCAAAGGGGGGTTTTGGGGTTCTAACCACCCCCCCCCCCCCAAGCCGAGATTATAGTGTTATTTTGCAGGAAAAAACGTTAACCCCCACCCCTTTAAGAAAATTCTGCGTTCGCCTATGATAGAAATAACCAAGAGCTGAAACATATAGCCTTAGTTAAATGAATCACAGCAAACATTTCGAGAGTACAATCACGAAATGCTGTATTTCTTTCCATTAAAATGTCGCATGACGATATCTACACACATATAGGTTTTTTAATATTTTATACAGGCAATTTTTTTTATAACCAAAGTATAAGTCGTATTACTTAACATTATAAGTGGATTCTGGAAAACCAAATAAATGGATAATATTCTGAGTCCCATTGACTGCACAAATACTGATTGGAGAAAAACCCTATAAGTGGATAAAGTGCTCAACTGCATGTTATATTTCGATTTGAAATCTTAAATCCTAATGTGGTTCAAACTCCCTGATCAGATACTAAATATATACATTCGTTTCTAGTCTTCTTGTAAGAACAACATATCCAGAAAGCAAACTATAAATGATATGGTAGTGTTATAAAGCATCCTTATCAATTTAAAAATTGGTTATCAATCACATTCATATTTCCATGTTGAAATTTGCATGTGAAATGAATGATGCAGGCTTATAGCATGTAATTTAAATTAAAGAAAAGCAAACAAAGTGAATGAAGCCATATCTTTATGATTGGATAGGCTACGTGTATAACTGAACATAAGGCATAGGCCTGCTCTGTCTCTCGACTGAGAGATTTAACTATATTGTTCACAGCTAGTCAATGATACAGTGCCCGAGTGGCATGGTGGTGAGATGCTCGTCTACCATCGTGAAGGTTGTTGTCAGGGTCCCGGGTTCGAACCCAAGTTAGGATATCGATAAGATATTTTCCCTAACGAACTCGAGGCGACCACCGATAGACAGCGCCTTCACTTCCAGCCAATGGCAGTAAATTGCAATATAGCGATATGGCCAGAGTTGGTGTTTGGTGAAGTAGTAGTAGTCAATGCTACAGTCGAATCTCGTTTAGAAGAATACCGACACAGCGAAAATCTCGTTTTAACGAACACTTTTTTTATTCCCCAGATAAGCCTACATAGGAGCAATGCATAAACCTGTAATTACTTTATAACGAAATTTCGTTGCAGCGAAGTGATTTCTTCCGGTCCCTTGGAGTTCGTTGTAACGGGATTCGACTGTTGTATCTATGAAAAAGTAGAACCCAGCATTTGGAAAGTAGTAGATCACTAGGATCTATATATACGGTTACGGTTGAATTAAGCAGGGCTATCAGCTGCAGTGACCCTTCCTTGGCTGGGAGAGATTGGTGTAGAATCTATTATCACTACAAAAGCCTTAATATAACATAGGTGCCAATTCACAGACTTGAAAAAGTAGTAGTACTTTTACTTGAAAAAAACTGTAGTTTATCCCGTGATGACACATTCCCATCAAAGAAAGCATATCAAACAAATAAAAAGGGAAAAACCGGGGACTTTTTGAAATTTCAATCGGTGACCATATATAAAGCCCATTTTTCCGGGACGCATTTTTCCCTGCTCCGATTTTTTAAGCTATAATTAGCCACTTTGCTTGCTTTTGGCATCATATTTGGCGACAATTACCAATTTTTCGTACTTGAAATCTAGATTCCCCATATTTTGCCTGAGAAAACGGGGTCAGCCTGAAATTGCAAGAACTGGTAGAGTATTTTCTTTAGGGATTTTCCCTTCAAGCAAAGCTCAATTTGATTACTTTTAGGGATTTTTCTATGAAGATAACGAAAAATCGGAAGTATTGGATTTCCGACCAGAAGATTTTAATAGACTGAAAAATAGGAAGGCTTACGGGTAAATCGGAAGCACTAGCACCTTTATGATATAACTGATATATTTTCTCAAATTGAGCTAAGTTCAAGTACAAATTTATTAAAGCAAATAAGCAATGAAATATGCACAATGCATTATTTAACTTATTAGTGCTTTATGTAAGTTTTAAGCCTATATCGTTTTTAGACCCATTTATAAACAAAAAATTTTGTTCCATTCTTTGATTTATCAATTGAATTTTTACACTAAAATGTTATTATTCGTGGTTTTTTTTCCAAATATGACAGGATTCATCCTTACCTTTTATCCTTACTCTTAGAAATATTCTGAAACAATAAAAAATGACTCGTCAAAACTGATGTTGATTTCTGCATGGTGAGTGTGGAGTTCTCCCAGGGCCTTCCAATTTTGAACAAAGTATTCTAGGGCCTAGAATCTAGGCAACGAGAATACTTTGTTCAAATTTACGTTGTTACTTTACTTTTCAAATACTTTGTTCACCAAACATCTCTATTCCTATATAGTTTAAGCTCTAAGGCTTCAAATGGTTGCTTCCCTCAGAGCCTATCCCCCCCCCCCCACCTAAAATGGAAGTCTGGCCCTTTATAAAGATCATCGAACATTGAATAATGGGACACACCTACCCCGCTCCCCCATCTCTAGGAGATCTTTATGAAGATCAATAACCATACATATAGTAACCTAATGAGATGTGATAACAAGAAAAGTAATTAATTCATATTAACAATCTTTGAAACTTAGGGGCCATTCAAGTATTACGTAAGCAGATTTTCAGCCATTTTTGACCCCTGCATCCTTGTCAGCAAAAGTCAGCAAAACACTGACCCCCCCCCCCCTCCCCCCGTCAGCAACTTAGAATATTTCATATCTTCAAAATGGGCTGGTTGATGACGTAAGTAACCTTCAAACCCCCCTCCCTCCTTGTCATCAAAAGTCAGCAAATCAGAAACCCCTTCCCCCCCCCCGATGCTGACGTAATACTTGAATGACCCCTTACACACTTTGCTTATCATATCCACATGATACTTCAATTCGAAGATTTTTCCCATAAGTAGGAGCAATTTTGAAGATACTCAATCACCATATTATCTCTTTAACCCCTTGCCAATTTATCCGGAGGAACACATTTATGTCCCTTTATAGGTTTGTAATCTCTGCCCTCAGAATTCCAATAATTCAGAAACTCTATACATAATTATATTTAATAGAAATTTTTCTCTCTATAAATTTCTCTATGGATATTTAAAATTTGGGCTAAATAAAAGTTTGTCACATATAGTTATTTCTTATTCTCTTTGTTTGTGTTCCTCATTTTTAATGATTTTAAATGGTTTTTATAATGATTCTTTTTCAAATTATGACTTGAAGGTCCCTAACTCAAATGGCTCAAGTAAATATATCTACCCAAATTAATTACAATTAATTTTAAATTTGTTTTTCAAATTTCTTTTTAAAGAGCATTTTGTCATGCTACCTTGAACACATAATTGAGAAATGCAACCAATAAGTGTATCGCAGGCACCTTCAACCCGTTGCTTGAGAGCACTTGATCAACGTTTGAATTAAATTCCTTGTACAAATTGCATTTTAGGAATGAAATCATCTTTATTTCATGCATTCGTATGTCGAACTTGCCTAAACGAGTGCTTTCTTTTTTAGGATGGATACAGGCAGTGCTCGCAACTGGTAATAGGCCTTATGTCGAAGAGGAATTACATTTCAAGAAGAAACAAAAATGCATTTAGCCTTCACAAATTTACTGTGCATTTTTCTCGTTTTTTCACTTTTGCACTTCAATGTTTTGTTAGAACATATATCACACTTAAATGCACCTGCCCTCTACAATAAAAATTTACACTGAGCATATTCAGTTATGCAATGCAATGAATTGTATCATAATACAATTTTAGAAATTATTAGAAAGTGGTAATTCATAATGCCAAATAATAAATGATACCACATATTGCAATCCTATTTTAGAATATGTTTGGAGCTAATGACCCATGTCATCAATTGCAATATAATTCCAGTATTTATTAGAAATTTGCAATTCTCATGCCATGCACTGCAATGATAAAACTTAATCAGACGTTTATAATTCATACATAATCATGTGATACAATATTAGAATATATTAGAAAGTGACAATCTCATGTCATATATTATATGGCAACACAATATGCATTATAGTAAAATGTATTGGAAATCAGTAACTCCATTTTCTTATTTTTTCATTCCATATATGGCAATGTAATTTTAAAATTGATTAATAGGTATTTGGAAATGTGTTGTATATCCATGCCATATGTCACAGTTTAAATTTAGGATTTATAAGAAATCGTCTATGGTTCACTTCCATGAACACATAGCCCACTGAAAATTATTTTTTTACAAATGCTGCTATGCAAATGTTGCTGTTAGCATATTTCAACAAAGCAATTTAGTTAGTGAGAGTAGATTAAAATTAACTACAATCATCAATTAATGGTAAAATACAGTAGTTTCCATCTGTGTGTGTGTTGTTTGCTTGTACATTTCTCACATAAAATTTCAGCAGCTCTCCAAAAATGACACTGACAAGGAATCAACTCTTTCTAGGTAAAAAAAGCATTGTGATCTCTCGCTTGCACATTTCTCTCAGTTACAAGACTATTTTCTACACTCTACATAACATAATTAGAGATGTGAGTTGAGAATACTCTCCTGGATGTAAAAAATTGAGAATAATTGAGAATATTCATTTTTCTTTCATATAATTAAAAATAAATTCTATTAATACTGTTTATATTATGAAATATACCTCAATTTTCATTGCTGGAATCATTTAAAACAAAACAATTTTTGGCATAATCACCGCATAATGACAGCTTTTAATTTGACAATATTCTCTGTCATGGTGAGTTTTGTTATTTCAAGTTTAAAGTACTTAAAGTTATTCATATTTTGAAAGACTTCAAAGATTTTTACTTCTAAAGAAATTTATTTATAAAATTTGATAAATTTTCAGAAATAATTTCACAGCAAGAAATTAAACATAAGTTGATTGGCAAAAGATGCTATTTGCAAAATCACCTTCATTTTACGAGAGAGAAGATACAGAACTTTTATTTTCTTCAATGAACATACCTAAAATTCTGTGTTTCGCTTGCATGTTGGTTTCATATTCTTGCTTTTAAAGTTTAATATCGTAGGCTGCAAACTTCAATTTTTACCATTTTTATGATGGGATAAACGAATATTCTCTAGGAATACTAATATAAATTACTGGAATATATTCTTATCGAAAACAATAAGAATTATTCTCAAGTTATTTATAAGTCCTTCCAGAGAATATTCTTGAACATTCTCTTCCATGAGAATATTCTGAAGTTACTTATAAAAATTATTGATTATAATATACATATTGTTATAAATATTCTTGTGAATATCCTCTGGAAGGACTATTATAAATAACTGGATAATATTCTCATCAAGAATAATAAGAATATATTCTCAAGTAATTTATAATAGTAGTCCTTACAGAGAATATTCTCAAAATGTTTTCCTCGATGAGAATATTCTTCTAAAGATTATTTCAAAGAATTTTACATCTCTCTAAGCATAATAATGCAATTCACTTATATGCTTTTCTCACCTATGCACCTATTTTCCCCCTGTTCCCTTGCACTGAAGCATAATATTACTTATGTATAGTACCTATTACTTATGTATAGTACGTATTTTGTACTGAAATGACACCACTAAAAGATGTATTTTCTAAAATAATAATTTTAAAAAATTAGAAAAGAAATTGATGTAGTGGGTATTTTTTTTATTGATATACTGTATTTGATTGATGTGTTAATTGGAATTTTTAATTTGTATCATATTTTCTTCTTTTTTAAAAATTTTCGATATAAATGTTCATATGTAAACATCAATAGAGTACCTTTTTGTTAACTGTGGTTGAAAATTGTAGAAAATAACTTTTGCAATTGAAGAATGATACATACCTAAATAAGAGTGAGAATCCACACAAGCACTTGGAGTAATCACAACACACAACGAACGACTTGGTCCACGAAATAACAATTATAAATAAAGTGTTTTGTTAAGTCGTAAGTAAATGTGGTCTTTGAGAACTAATTGAAAAAAAAGTTATCGTTGATGGATAAATTCTTTTCCACACACAAACACACGCACAACACACACAAGTTCTATCTCTCTCTTCACCGCTAAATAATAACAACAAGGGGAGGGAGACGCGGCGTCCCAAGTTTTCTTCACTCACACGAAATACCACGGGTTATTTGGACTGTTAAAAGAGATTTTTTCAGCTCTGTCGAACACGATAGATTATTCAAGAGATTCGAACAAGAACCAGGGCTGGCCGAAGACATGCTAATCCTCCGCGTGTAAAGGACATTAGGGCAAGTTGCATTAATAAAAAACAACAACAACAGCGGTATGATGTAGAAAGAGAAGAGCCCGTCCACACGCTTCAGTTTTGATGAAATGCAATGATGCATCTTGTTTTCGTCGCTTTGTGCGCCCGTGAAGAAGCTTTGGCGATGAAGCGGTTGCCATAAACATCGCTAAAGGGCGCCAAGTCGTTATTGTTTTTGATAGAGAACGGTTTTTTTACAGATACATAAATTTAATCAGGGCTGAACTTAGGCAGGTGCTAAGGGTGCGACCGCACCGGGCCGCAGAAATGTAATAAACCACTTTGATTTACATTTTGGTTTCGACTTAACAAAGCGATTGCTTAAAATTCTGTCCTGGATAGAGAACCTCCAGGATTCGGACGTGGAATCCTCCTCTGGTTTAGGGTTTTGACAGATCCCTTCCCCTCCCCCCCCCCCTCCTTCCCAGCCAATTAGGGTGGTACAGGCGGATCTGGTTCCCGGGCGCTGAACCAGAGGAAAGCGCCGCTAAATTCTTATTTTATCAACTTATTAAAAATTAAAAGAAGGAGGTATATGCATGTTTAGCATAGGCGGAGATAGACTTGAAAGTCTCGGGGGCACGGTGATGATGATGTCAATTCATCTATACATATATGAATTAGATCTGTCGACTGAAAGAGTATTTAATTGCTGCCCTGTGTATAGATAATGGGTTCTCTCAGGGGCGTCGGAAGTGTTTCGAAACTGTGGGTGCTCGTCTTTAGTTTTATATCGGAAATTTTAATTTCTGAATCAATTCTGGGGGTGCCCGGATGCGTGCCACAAATTATCGTGGGTGCTTGAGCACCCACAGCAACCCCGGCTCCGACGCCACTGGGTTCTCTAGCCCTGAATGCCTCCAACCTTTAAGTGCCTGGAGGGCACACTTGCAATTTTTTCGCTGGGCAGCACTTACTATTATCCAAATTTATTGAAGAATGGCTTATTTATGACCATGAAATAGTAGTTTGATAGCTATTCTCAATTGCCAATGTAAAGCTAACGTAAACGAGGGTGCCTATGCACATTGGAAAATTCAGAAACCCGTTTTAGAGGGCCACAAAGCTTATTCTTGCACCGGGCCGCAAAGTACTTAAGCCCGCCCCTGCATATAATATAATGATTAGAGTCTGGAAGTTTAGGCACTAAAAATGGTCGAAATAGGCAGGCAAAGAGGCACCAAAATGTTTAAAATAGGCACTAAAAAAGGCATTTATTATTTTTGGAAGGAAGAAAAAATAACTAAAAACAAAGATATTAAGGGTCCAAAAAACTAGCTTAAAAATTGGTTCCACTTAATCCATCCCTTGTTTTAATTATAGTTTATAATAACTGCATTGTTATCCAAGTTGGATTTATTTCAAGCCCACGATAAAATGTTAGTACATCCTCAGGATTAGGTCAATTCCAGGGCCACCACTACCAGACGCGAAGCTGGTAGAGAAAATGTCTGTTGGCTTCTTCGAGCTGGGCAATAATTCTGGTTTTGTATTATGTTTGCAATAATCATTATCATTTCTATAGTTGAAACATGGCCATCTTGTTGTATATTTTTGTAAAAAAAATTTAACTTCTTTTATATTAAAACATATGCGAGATTCCTTCAAGTGCGGGGGCCCTGTGTGGACGCAACTGTCACACACCCCTAAGGGCGACTCTGGTTAATTTAATCGAAAACTGAATATGTATGTTTAATAAATAGCCATGGCTGTTTACGGTGCATTTATGGTGCAAAAATAGCAAAATCAAAACAACATGGGCCCCCAGATCATGTCTGCTCTAATCCCCCTTGTGTGACCCGTAACGTCAATTCATGACCTCTTGGGACAATCATCGGTCCACTATACACATGCAATGCAGTCGAATGCCTGAGCGAGACATATTATGAGAAGCATGTGGAGAAACAAAAATTTCTAATTTTCCTCTGCTTTTCTAACTGGGGCTTCGTTCATGTGAAACAAATTCATTCATGTGTCTAATGCCATCCGGTCAAAGCAAAGTTAATGCGTGGCAACACCAATCTGTCAGATCACTTGTTTCCGTCTAAATGGGTCTTTTGGGGGGGGGGGGGGGGCTTTTTCTGATGATAATAAATACTGAGAATTAGAAATTTTTAAAAAGAGCAATTTTTTGAAGTTCTCAATGCTCAAAATATCCAAGTTTTACAGATTATGGCCTCTTAAATTCACTAATAAACTTAAATAAATCAAAATAGGCACACACACACACACATTTATGTCACGAAAATTTCAAAAAAGACATTTTTACCAGAAATGTTTGAAAATAGGCAATAAAAGGCATTTATGGCATTTTGCCTGAACTTCCGGGCTCTAATAATGATATATGACACAGAAACTCTGCGACTCCGAGGGACTTGGGTCACAGTTGTTAATTGTTACGGTAAATGTAATAAATACTAAATATTATGCATATACTTATCAAGTATTTGGTGAATTTGATAAATTTCCCTAAATTTATCAATTTTACTGGCGATTATGCATAGTACCTACGCGTCGTTGGTAAACATGATAAATCGAACTATATGATACACTATACGTGATACATGTAAATTATCATCACATCGTGGTACGATCGCAAACCTTGTAATCATTATATCAGTGCTCGTATAGTATTAGTATTAGTCACACGTATTAGATTCATTGGGAATTTTTTTCAATTACACTCGGGTATTATACATAATCAAAAATAAATTGGAAAAATTTCAAGTATTTATCAGTCAGTAATGATACTTGGTTATTATGCACAATCGCCTGTAAAAGTGATAAATTTATCAAACTTACCAAGACGATTGGTAAATATGCATAATAACCTGTTATATATATAATAACCGATTGATGACATTTATCGTAACATAACTGCCGGGAAGTCCACTCGAGCTTAACTGCCGCCCGGTCACAAAGCCTCATGTGCCGCCCCTAAAAAAGACTCTTGCGGGAGGCTGACAGTGCTTTACCATACATCTCGCTTTTAATAATATTTGTTCTGTTTTTTGGCCCAGTCATTTTACCATTTTTAATTAGGCCAGGTAACTGGATTCACATTTCAGCTCTTGCTGATGAGTCATCGTTACTATAACTTACCCTGTGAAGAGAAAATATAACGAAGTGACTGATTTAAAAATTATTTTTGAAGTCGTTTCTGGTGCGCCAGATATCGAATAAGTAAGAAGCCGAACTATTAATTCTACTTCATTTGACGGTTCCAAAAAAATTACTAGATGTGGACATCAAAACGCACACTTGCTCCTTGTGATAGAGTACATTCTTATTTCTGGTATTAATGTCCCCAAGCCCTGTCTCAGGAGCGGCTTAAGCGAGGGTGCAAGGGGTGCGGTGCACCCGGACGCAGATTGTAAGGAGCGGCAGCGTAGACTTTAGTCCAAAATTTTTAAAAATTTCACACAGTAAAAATTAACATCACACTTTTGAGCCATACCTCGACAACGGAGATGATGAGAAAACTTGGGAAAAATAGACAGGAGCCTGGGACCATGATACTAGAAACAAGGTAGTAATCTACCTGGGGTGGTTAGCTCAGAGAGGAGCACCCCTCTTGAGCGTGTGGCCGCAATGGGTAGCATGGCCAATGTACGCCGCCAATGTACGCTATTACAAAGAGGCGAGTGTGCATTTTGGTTCCCTTACCTATTATTTTTTCCAGAACGGTCAAATAAAGGCAAAGGAAAAATTCTGCTTCTCACTTGTCCGGTTCCTGGAGCACCACAGACCCTAAAAAGCAGAAAAATCTGCTTCAAATCCATAGCAAGATCTCTTGGGAATACGTGCCAATCACACAATTTATTTTTAATGCCGGACGTATGGTCACGAACATTTTGGACGCTAAACAATGGTGTTCGGCTTCCTTCTAAAAAAACAGGTTTATCTCGAGGTTCCCCAAGATTGGAACCCTGTCAGCCTCTTACCAGGTTCGCCTCTAGGGGGCGGCACATGAGGCTTCGCACTCAGGTGACAGGTAAGCTGGAGTCGCCCATGATCACTGAAATTCTGTAGCAAACATAGCTATGGCACTCAAAATTTGTTAATATCATAGGCGTACGCAGAATTTTCTCGAGGGTTTTTTTTTTACCTTTTTCCCCAGTAAAATAACACTATAATCTCTGCTCAAGGGAGGGGGTTGGAAGTTTAAACCTCCCCCCCTCTCCTTTGCGTACGCCAATGCATAGGACATATTGCTCCTGCACACATTTTTTATGCTGCACTCCGATTTAAGATGAGAAACCGAAACAATTTAGAGAATTATGACGATTTTCTTTTGATTTTTTTGATAGTTGGCTGCAGTGGTCACAATACATGCAACGCTGTTTCTGCCAGTTCTACAATATAGAAAAAGGATTACCATGCTCCAGATAAAGGCATCTAGAAACGATTTCAAGGAAATGAAAACTGGGATACTCGTCGCTCTTATGGTGACGTCATTTATACATGTTTACAAAAGATGACGTCGCCATACCGACAAAAAGATTAGCGATAATTTTTCCCTTACCAAAACGAAACCACACGCACTTTTTTTTGTTTTCTGACAAACCACATGCATCCATATTTCATCATTGCAATACTTATCATCTTAAGCCTCTCAATTTCAAAGGAGGCTTTATCTTTCCTAACGAATTAATCTTTGGTTGATATATTAGTCACACAAAAATAACAAGAATGGAACATTCCAGGGGCGTCGGAAGTGTTTCAAACCTGTGGATGCACGTCGTAAGGTTCATGTAGGAAATTTCGATTTTTGAATCCATTCTGTGGGTGCTCGGACCCGTTCTACAAGCTTCCGTGGGTGCTCGAGCACCCACAGCACCCCTGGCTCCGACGCCACTGGAACATTCTCTAACTCTCAGAGAAATAGTGGAATTTAAATATTTTTCAGAAGTTATTTTATTTATCTTTTTTATACTCACATATCTTTCAATTACCTGTTACAATGGTTTGGGATTTAAAAAAAACATCTCGAAATATCATCTGAAAGCAGTATGGAAGTTGGAAATGGAGTACAACATTACGGTATTTTAATAATGAAGTGTTTATTATCACATAAATGGGAGTTGAATGCCCGATACCTCCAGGAATTATTACTTCATGTGCTTAATTTACACATTACAACATATTTTCCCCGGACAATTGGGTACTGTCGCGTTTATGCATATGAATAAAAATATTCAATAATTGAAGGGAGAGGCCTTAGAGAAAGGGAACCGAGGCTCATGTGGTTTCAACTTAAATGGAATTCTCGTTAGATACTGTGTAACGCAGGTCAGTTAATCCAGCTGGGCCATTATTGCAAAACGATTTTGACCTGATTATTGAGATAGGTCTTGTCCCGTTGTTGCAATCCATTGTTGTGGCAACAGATGAACTTCCTCTGGTACTATTACATTATATAAAGACCTTCTTTCGAATGCTTACCTGGAGTTTCGACGATGAAGGTCATTCGGATGAAGGTTGGTTGTCTGACTTCGTTTCCTCTTTCAGTTGAGTTCAACTTCGGAAATTTTTCCAGTGGTAGGAAATCTCCGTTGAGCTGGTTGAGCGAATTGTAGGATTTCGTGCAGAGATGGTTCGATAGAGCACCTGCAACATGTGCTGAGGTTGATCCTAGACCCATAGCCTGATCCCTATCCTAAAGAGCGTGAGACGTCACGGCTCGCTCGATTAAGGGAATCGGGCTTGCAGTTGACCGAAGCAAAGTGTTAAGTCGAGAAGTGGCATTGGGTGTCTCTAGCCCCGGCACCGTCTCTGAATGTAGCCTACATTTTCACAAAGCTGGAAATATTGGTTTAACTTCGTATTTGTACTGAATATCAACGGCGCAGATGGTCAACCAAAGAATGGCTGTATCAGAGGCAGCAAACCACAGAACTGACTTCGGGGAAGAGTCATTTCTGCGTTCGTCGGAGCTCCGCAAGCAGATAAATAAGCTGGTATGGATAGGAATAGTTGATTTTTCAAATAGAAACTGTAACACCTTAATAGGATTTAGCTAATTCGAAAAATGTGGAAAATAATTTGGTTCGTAATAATCATAATTATCCTGCATTCTTATTCCCGCTATAAAGACGAAATAAAGGAACTGAATTTCTCAACGGTTGGGTTGATTATTGCATGTCGAGAGGAAATTATGGAGACGTCCGAGACATTCACAAAAGTTCTGCCTTGTCATGGTATCACCAAAAAAAGGAAAAAGGCACTTTATATTTTTTTTCTTTCAATTTTTCAATATCTCTTCATTATCAATGATTATAAATTTGATAAGAAAGTAGAAAAACGATCGAAAAACGTTGATGAAAAATTTGAACCACTCTTAGTCTCCCCCGCCTGAGGGCTGAGCCGCCCAATTTGCTCAATACTTTCGTTTCAAATTTTATCAATTCTGAATTTTCATTAAATCTCGGATTATTTCTTTCTTTCATAAATTCTCGGATTTTTTTCCATCAATTCTTAGATAATTTCTTTCATTACTTTCAAATTTTCATTGAACGCGTTAGAATTATTTCTTAATTTTTTTCTTATTTTTAACTCTTCACACACACAATTTTAAAGTTCCATTAGTTCTTAGATTATTTCGCTTCATCAAGTCCTAATTTTCATTCATTTTGGAGAATTACTTCTTTCATTAATTTCAAATTTTCTTTCCTTCTAAATTTTCATCAACTTGAAATTTTCAACAACTGCATTGATCTGTATCCGATCAGATTAACTGTATTAATTTTTTTCTTATAGGCCTACCTAGATATTTTTCAGCATTCCGGTATGTTCTTTAATTATCTATGCCTTTTCGGATATATTACTTCCCCCTCTTCCAAAAAAAAAAAGAATACAAGAAATTCCTGCGATAAAAAAAATTTAATAAAAATATTTTCTCCCGTGATTTGCTCACAGGATTCCTGCTACATATTGGCGAAGAATCCTAAAACAGAATTTCGAGTGATACGATCAACGGTGGGCATTTTTATAAAGCAGGCATCTCTTCAAGCCGTTGCTCGCGAGCACCACGGTGCTCCCCCGAAGTACCCAGAGTGCTCGATGCTCGTGTCCGATTTCATGCTCGCGAGCACTTGATCAACGTTCCAATTAAACAACTTGTACAAATTGCATTCAAAAATTGAAATCATCCTGATTTTTCGTGCATTCGCATGTCAAATTTGCCGTAAGGGTGCTCTTCTTTAGATGATGGGTACAGGCAGTGCTCGCAACTAAAAAAAAATTGAAGACCTCTGATATAAATGTATAATAAGAACAAACATGCATACTTTCACATTTATATATAAGATTATAAGAAATTTCTGTTAATATTATATTATATATATTTTTTGTGCTATTTGAAAGTTAAGAACTCGAAATTTCTCTTCAAGACATTCGTTTCGATCCTCCAGGCCATACATGCCGAACTCATGACCCACGGGCAAAATATGGCCTTCGAGATTATCTGATGTGGCCAGCCATCTCAAACCTAATTTTGTAAAAATGAAGATTTAAGCGTCACATTCAGAGATCGCGTAAGTGACCCATGACACAATTCCAGAGCATTTAACCGGCCCGTGGCACATTTTCAGATTGCTCAAGTAAGTCAGCGGCACATCCACAAATCACAACTGACTCGCGGCACAGTTCCATAATACTTAAGTGGTCAATGGCACATTTAGAGATCCCTTGAGTGATTATGTGGCACAGTTTTAGAGCACTTAAGCGGCTGCCCAGTGCGATTTTACATCACTCAAGTTATCCGCGGCTCATTCCCAGATTACCTTAAGTAATCCGCGGCATATTTACGGACCATTTGAGTGACGCACATTTCTAGAGCACTGAAGTGGCCCGCAACACATTTTTCTAGAGCACTTAAAAAATCCACGGAACATGTAGAGATCACTCAAGTGGCTCTATATGGGACTTATCAATAGGGAGAATATTAATTCAAGTGCCCACAAACTAGGGAAAAGTTTTCCCTCGTTTTTGGCAGGCTCAGTAAAGATGCCATTAAGAATATTTCGTAGTTTATAAAGAGTGGTTGATGACCCTTCATTCAAATCCCCTTCCCCAACACCAGCTAGAGCGCAAAGGCGCAAACCGCATCTCGGTACGTCAATTTATTGATTTTCCATGATTTTTTTTACTGCCAGATATTTATGGGGCACCACTGTTTATAAAAATAAAGGCTTAAGGTGGGGGGGGGGGGGCTGAAATTGCTAACACGTTTTAAAGGGTAGCCCAGAACACGTCACTCTTGTCAATGACGAAGGACTATCGAAAGACGTAGAAAGAAACCCCGTGAGATCTCTTTCTCTCTCTAAGGGTGATTAATCCATTCACGTATCAATTAACACTAATGTTTATCGCCTAATAAACTCCGTCGAATATAAAAAACCGGATCGATAGATGAATAATAACAACAATTTGCTTAATTAAAATGATAATTTCTTCATTTACGAAGAAATTATATGCTTCAGGCATATACCGTTGCGTCTAATTCCAAAAACAAAATTCCAGACTGATAATGCCCTTGAAGATAACATGGAAAATATCTGCGGATTAACATAGAAAGAAATGGAGTTGTTCGTTTTAAATATAGAGTTGCTTTTTGTTTTCTTATTAGGCCGGAATCACACTATTAAAGTTTTATAAAAGATCTTTTACGAAACTTGAAAAATACAACCAATAAGCGTATTTCAGTTACATTCGAATAAATGTAACTAATAGGCGTATTGGTTTTTTTTAAGTTTTTCAAAACATCTTTTATCAAACTTTTATAGTGTGGTCCCGGCCTTACGAAAATGTTATTTGGCTATACAAGGCCGGAATCGTACTGTGAAAGTTTAATAAAAGACCTTCTACAAAAATTGAAAAAAAAAAACAAACAAACAAATAAGACTATTGGTTACATTCGCTCGAATGTAACCGATACACTTGTTCTTTGCATTTTTCCAGTTTTATTAAAAAGATTTTACAAAACTTTTATAATGTAATGTCGGCCTTATTAATGTTTTTTTAAACAGATATAAAATATGAAGGACCGGATTTTTTTTACTGCTTTTGCAGATGAATTGAAAGATCCATTTGATTTACGAACACTCAAGATATCTATCGTTTGATCAAAAATTATGTGCATAGTAGGACAATCATTTTTTGTCTTTTCATTCGAGACAATCATTTCTGAGTTTTCATAAATTTGGGGTTCTAACCCCCCCCCCCACCTCCTCAAGCCGAGATTATAGTGTTATTTTGCAGGAAAAAACGTACCCCCCCCCCCCCCCCCGAGAAAATTCTGTGTACGTCTATGCACTGCATATCTTTTTTGGATGCTGACCTGCCGTCCCACCACCCACTTTTTATTCGATTGGGAGCAAGGGCGTCGGAGCCGAGATTGCTCGAGCACCCATAGTGTTTTATAGGTCGGGATCGAGCAGCCCCACTATAATTCGTTTTTTTTTAAAATAATTCTCTGCATTGGGCCAGTCATCCACTTGAGGAAATATTGAAAAACTGACATTTTTGAGGAATGGATCCATGAGTACTCCTGAAATCTGACACGAACACAGAGAAGGCGTCCGTGTTGTGAATAAATAAATAATAATATTTAATCGATTGCTACTTGCTACTTATCGTCACGACCTATGAGGCGGCAATTATCAAATCTTCTTTCATGCTCACGCCGGAAAGGAGACCGACCAGAGGCGAAAATATAATGGAGTGAGTGGCGCTAAAAAAGTAAACAACTGTGCTGCGCCTGCGCAGGACACATACGATCCCATTTCATTCGGATTTGGTCGGTCGTCTAATGCGGTCATTGGAAAAGATCGTTTCTTAGTTTATGATTAACTCCTCCTTCCTGTACAATAGGATCAGTTTTGGGAATACAAACAACTAAGCGCGAATTGTTTATCCCTTGAAGTCCCTTCCAGTGAACAACCTGTCTTGGACTCAAGCTGAGGTATAGTCCTACCACGAGATGAGATTTGGCTACGGCACGTCATGTCACGTCAAACGATTCTATTTTATCCAAGAAGGACATACCAATCGTGAAAGCTCAGTCACTAATGAACTTTTTTCGATGTGCAATCGTTTTACCAAAAAAAATTGAATAAAATCATCCGACGCGACGTGACATGACGCAGCGAAAATTCATCTCGTGGTCGGAGGACTATACCACGCGTCTAAATGCTGCCAAGGCTTGGGATCTAAATTGGGGTTCCTCTAAATTCGCTAAGACTGCCCCGATCGAACAGCCATTGCAGATTTTCATTCTCATTTGAAAGACTTCCACAGCAACATAACGGAGAAATAATAATAACCGGAATGAGTATCTCAACAACTGTATTTAAATAAACGCGGCAAGACACACGAAACACTTGTATTACACGTGTATAACGACACAATCACGAATCCTTGAATTAAAGACCCCAACATGACTAGAAAAGTGAAACCAGCTGAGGCAGATCATAAAAAAAAGCAATTTATCTGGTAAATGAGACGAGTTTGAGAGACAAGATGGATATGAACGATCACATACAGGTAATTCGAGTCTTTTTATGGATCATTCTCCGAATTCCTACGGTTTCCTCTTTGAATAGAACCATTTTCACAAAACTCATCAGAATCACAACTTTCAGACAGTTTTAGTATTATTTATTGTTACTTTTTTTTGGTCTTTGTGTGTGTTTGAATCGGCGACGTTTCGGCTTGACGATAAACAATCCTTTATCCTTTTTTCTCAACCGCCCATTTTTATCGTTATTTTATTATTTTTTTACCTCTTTTATCAACCTTCTTCCATATTAAGGTGAACTCCTTGTCCTTTTTTTTTTTGTTTTTCTTTATAGGGTGTTTCTAGTCTCACAAATTTCCAAGAAAGCTGTTGTCTCCTTCTCACGGCCACATTTTTTTTTTCTTTTCTACACTGGAACCTCGTTTATACGACGTTCAAGAGGCCGGGTCGGAACGTCGTATAAATGCTTAGGTCGCACGACTGAGACTTATTCAAAGAATAATAATACTAATAATTAGAGCCCGGATTTTATATGCAAATGCATATGTGCATACATATTTTTGGCCTTTTTTAGCATTAATGCATAAAAACCAGTACCATAATTTCCGAGAGAAAGCATAAAAAGTTTTAAGTAGGTAATTCCAGCTATTAAGGGGAGGGGCGAAATATCACATGCCCGAGGTGATTTTTATAAGACAGTCCTGAAATATGTAACACCAGGGATGGACGAATCGCAAAAAAATCTAGGTGTTAGATCAATTTTTTAGGCGCCAAAAAATTTTTTACCAAAAGGAAAAGCTCCAAAATAATGCTTCTTTTGACTTTCAGGGCATAGTGACTCTTCCATAGTGACCCTCTTTTATGTCGGCGCATATGCTGTTACAAATTCCAAACCTTCTGTGTTGCTCTCATCCTTCAGTTTGGTAACTACACAAAAAAAAAAAAAAAAAAAATTAGTTGCCAATACCAATTTTTTCCAGCCCTGGTAATATCTTATGTTTATGTAAGGATTTGAAGGAAATTATTTGCTTTTTCACGATAATTTTCTGTTCAGGATCTCCACGGTCTGGTAGGATCCATCCCAGCTCCTATTACTTTACTCCGGTCATATCACCCTGCAGCACTTTACTACCGATCGAGTTAGATCGGAAATGATAGCGATAGATTCGATAATTAAAGAACTTGTTACAACCCCGGAATAGAACCGCAGACCTGACAGTAGCCTTCACGGCGGTAGACGACCATCTTAGCACGGCACCACTCTGGCGTTAATTCATCCTAGCTGGCAACTCTTGTAAGGGAGCTACGGATAAATGGTTACTAGGCAGGTCCGTCATTTAAGGGGGCCGTCGCCCCCTGGCTTTTGAAAATACACTAAAAATGGTATATATATATATATATATATATATACATACATTGAGTACATGTGCTTTGACCCCCACTCCCTGGAAAAAGTTGAAATGACGGCCCTGTTACTAGGCATACGCGGCGATAGACTTGGAAGTCTGGGGCACGATGATGATGATGTAAATTCATATATACACATATACATTAGATCAGTCGACTCCACATTTGACGCTGGGGGGGGGGCAATAACCACCCCCATGCCTCCCCGTATTTTCGCCCATGTTACTAGGGAGAGAGCCACGAGTCCTTGTTGGGAAGGGGTCATAGAAAATCACCTAAGTTCAGTACGTGCGACAAGCGGTCCGAGTGGCGCAGTGGTAAGATGCTCGTATTCCACGTAATCTATGAAGGTTACCGTCCAGGGGCTCGAATCCGGGCAAGAGCATTAGAAACAAGTTCTTTACCTACCGAGCCTAGAGCGACCATCGATAGATGGCGCATCCTATTTCCCACCCAACCAACTTCATTGGTTGGAAATTGCTGTATGGCGATAACTGGACTAAAGCGGTTGCGGCCGCTATATTTCAGGGACCGCAAAAGCGGGATAAAAATGCTTTTACGTATTAAATTGACTTCATCTTATTAACAAAGTAATGGTTTAAAATTCTATCAAAGACAGGGGAACCCTAATATTCACACATCAAACCCTCTGGCGTAGGGTTTCGACATCTCCCCCCCCCCCACTTAAACCGGGCAGGGGGGTGCAGATAGATCTGATAGACCAACAGGGCGCTAAATTCTTCCTGTAATTGATTACTCAAAATTACATGGGTCGGCCAAACGCATACTTGTTCCGGTGGAAAAAGTATTTAGTTCCGCCCTCTCTGGGTAGGTAATCGGTTCTCAACCCCCAACAGTCCATCCACTCAGGGCCGTCTTAAGAGCATTTTGGGAGGCGGGCCCCCTGGACAAAGTGAAATTTACGAGGCCACTACGTGGTTAGAAATGCACGGTTACCAATCTACATGCTTACTTCTGAGAGAGAAAAATTTCACCAGATCTTATTTTCATGACTCCTCTATGCGCTTGAGGCCGACGGGGTATGCCTAGGTGAGCCCCGTGCGTTAAGACGGCGTTGCATCCACTATGGTTTCCTTCATACACATATTGTAGAGCAGTGGGCACACTTGGAAATTGTTTTCCCTGGGCACCATCATCCAAATTGAGAGAATGGTTATTTATTACATGAAATAGTAGTTTGATATTCATTCGGATGCCAATGTATACCAGGGTGCCACCGACACTGGACGAATAGGAAAACGTGTTTTATAGGGCTGCAAAGCTATTTTTGCAACGGGGGAGGGGGGGGGCGCAGAATATTTAGGCCCATCCCTGCTTAGGAATCATTGCCTTAAAAGCAAAAAAATTATAGATATTTTCCCACTTGTTTACGAGATAGGTTCTTTCATTTTCCGCTGGAGGCGCTGCCTGCCAAATATTCTTTTCCCCCCACTAAACATTGTTACTTAGCAACCGTGGTTGGTAAATAAACATCGTTCTCAACAACAATGCTTTCTTTTATGACCTTGAGCAAGGTCGGCCTCCAACAATGTTTTGACCTGACATTGAACTTTATTTGTTTACATTATAACACAATCATTTCCGAAATTTTTCCAGGCGCAACAGTTATTTTTTTCCAACAATAATTGGAGCTTTGAGATAGAAAATACGCAGGGGATGATTAACAATTAATATCTTTCGAACGAAGACGGGTAGAGACATAGAATAAAGGTTAAACGGGATAACCTAGACACATGTTTTATAGGATAACACTATCTTTACGCCCTCCGCATAATATTCAAGCCGAGCACCCACGGGTCTGAAACACTTCTGTGACCATCCTGATTTTAACTTCAAAATGTATAGCACATACATTCTCAACTTATACCCCGCGGGCCAAATGTGGCCCTCGGAGTCTAATGTGGCCGCGAAAAATAACCAAACCACTCAAAAGGTCCAAGGAATATTCTCAAACTACTTAAGTTGCCTGTGGCACAAAATTCCAGATTATTTCAGTGAATCGCGGTATATTTCCAGATCTTCAACTCTGCCAACGGCGCATATCCTGATCATTAAAACGACCCCAAAGCACATTTCAAAATCACTCTTCGCCCCGCGGCACCCCCCTCCCCCTACCTTCAGTTCATGTAAGTAGCTCGTACAAGATCATTCAAGCCAGCCAACGGTTGATTCGAATCACGTGAGTGAGTCGAGGCACATTCCCTTATAACTTACACAACACGGTCCACAACACGTTTCCAAATTAATGAAGTGGCCCGCCCTCCCCAAAATGTTGAGCACCCTCGATGTATAGCATATATGCTCACGTGACACTCTGAGCCATCTGATGTGGCCTAGTTCAAAAATGAACTAAGCGGCACACTAATAGATTATTCAAATGAGCCGGTGTGCAGTTCCACGTCACTTGAGTGATATTAGCAGATCACTCACGTGACCTACGGTGCAGGTCCATATCATTTAAGTGGCCCGTGGAACATTTACATATCATTTGAGTATCATCGGCACAGTTCCAAAGCAATTAAGTGGTGCGGAGTGCGTTTACAGATCACTCAAATGACCTTCGCGCTGTTTCAGATCACTTAAGTGACCCGTAATATTTATATAGATCACTTGCGTGATTCGCGCACAATTCACGAGCACTTAAGCGACCGCGGCACATTTCCAGATGATTTGAATAATTTGGCGGCAAATTCAGAGATCTTTTAGAGACCCACGGCATTTTTAACACATCATTTAGGAAACTCGCGGGACATTAATAAGAAGTTAAAGAAGTAACAAGTAAAGAAGTTAACAAGAAGAGAGAGAGAAGAAAGATAGAGTACCAATGACACTCAAGTGACACGCGGCACATGTACATATCACTTGAGTGACCCACGACATATTACAAGATTACTAAAGCGGCACACATTAACAGATCACTTAAATGACCCACGGAACTTTCATAGATCATTTTACAGAAACTCGCGGCGCAGTTCCGGATCATGCAAGTGACCCGCGACACATTGACATATTAGTTAAGTGACTCGCGTCGCAGTTCCAGATCACTCAAGTGAAGCGCGCCACCTTTACAACTCACCTAAGTGGGCTATTTTCAAACCAATGAAGTGCCCCGCAGACAAATTAAAGGTTGAGTAGAAACACAATTGATGTATAGCAGGCATGTTCAACCCGTTACTCGGGAGCACCACGGTCAAGACCGTCATTTCAACTTTTTCTTGGGGGGGGGGGGAGAGCAAAGAGCATGTACTCAGTGTATGTATATATATATATATATATACCATTTCTAGTGTATTTTTCAAGCCGGGGGAAGGAACAAGCGCTCCCTACCCCCGTAAATGATTTGTCTGACCACGGTGCTTCCCCTAAAGTCCCCAAAGTGCTCGATGCTCGCGTCCGATTTTGTGTTCTTGATGAACATTCCAATTTAGCACCTCGTGCCCAAATTAAATTCAAGGACTGAAATCATCCTGATTCCGTGCAATCGTATGGTTGAAGACCTCTGATGTATAGGAACCACAATTGCGATCGAAGCCAAACGTCGTATAAATGTGAAAGTCGTGTAACTGAGCGGCGACGTATAAACGAGGTTCCACTTGTAAGAACTTCTTAATGACTTTTTTTTTCCCACCTATATCCTTACAACAAAAAAGTAAGCAGACAAAAACAAAAATGAGCCGAGGAATGCAGATAGTTGTAGGAGACGGTATTATATAGAGTAGAGGAAAAAAAAAAAAGAATTTAAAATGTGGTGACAAAAGGCCGAATACCGGTTTTTTTGGCCCCTACCTGTACCAATGACGCCCTTTTACATCTCAGACACTGTCTGGATCACTCCCCTGAGTTTAGTTAATTTTTTTGTTTTTTTCTATGTACCTTGTTCAGTTAACTATATACAAGAACTTCTCCTTTTCATCATTTCTGTTATTTTATAGCCGCTTTCGAAATGAATAGGCTGCGCGAGAAATAGTGACCCGAATACAATAAAAAGAAACTTATCACAGAAGTGATAAAAAAAAAAGATGTTGCTTGTAATGACTTATTTTGGGTTGAATATCTATCACTGGATACCGAACTGCAAAAAAAAAAACATTCGAAAGGGGGGGGCTCTTAACCTTTTTCTGTTTCGCAGACCATTTGAGGGAATGAAATGACCACGGACTTTTTTTTGAGAATACAAAAGTCACAACAGGTAAGATGCCCAATGAGGTGGTTGAAAAAAAAAAAGACGATCGTAAAACAGGGCCGCTTTTATCGGACGCGGGGCGGCCCGGTGCGAAAAATAATAACGGGGGCCCTTTTGGCAATGTTTTTTTTCCCCTTCTTCTGTGTGAGAGAGGGGAATCAGAAGTATTCTGAAAATGAAAATATTATGAGAGTAATCAGAATAAATGTCAAAAATAATTCCAGCACCCATTGAAAATTCAGAATAAATGAAAGAAATAATTTTTCGGAATTGGTGAAAATTTTCAGAGATGTTGAAAATTCAGAGTTGGTGAAAGTTCAGAATTTATTAACCCTAGAATAGTATACCTATACGTCTGAGAAACGTAGATTCATATAGATATCATTCAGCGTAGATTTACTTTCAAGTACTATACTAGGGATAAAAAAGCAATTCCAGACATGGTGGAAATTCAGAATTCATGAAGTCCAATATAATTTTTTGGTTTCTATATGTTACTGTGTGTAAAAGTGATACACCGGCGGTTGTGAATAATCATCAATGGTCTTGATGAAGAAAATTTGATTAAATTTCACTACGTATATCACTTTTACCGGTGATTATGCGTAATTCCCAAATAAAGTTGGAAAGTCTAATAAAACTACAGAAACATTTATAACCTTTCTTCTCTTCATTAAACCAATTAATTGTTTTTACCCGAAATGGTGCACGCATCATTGTAGTACACACCATTGTAGTGCACGTATCATGTACTATGCGAGCACTACACATATTTTGCAATAAAAATTCTTCATACGTATCACCTATGCAAACAAAATATTAACATTACCATGCGGAATTAGCATCCTGGATCATAGTTATGTTCAGTTAATCAAGCAATTAACTGACGAATTATCATATTTTTACCAATATGATAATCCGTCATCCGTCCATAATAAATGGGATTATACATAATCGCCGTTGAATATGATAAATTCTCGATTTAAGAACGTAAATTCAGAAATTAGAGTTTGCTTGATGTTACTGTCCGCTAACGGGGAGTGAAATACATTAAAGCCCTATTCCACGGGACCGGGGATCAGAAAAGTGTTCGTTAAAGGGGAGGTCCCACTGTATATAGGGGCTGGTGAAAGCTCGACTTTCGGACACCTGAACCGGACAGTTCACGAAATGGACAATTTCGGGCTTTGACACAGTAACATAAATTTATGTATAAAGACATTAAATGTATGCATAAAGTGCTGACCTGTACCAAAAGGTCTGAAAATTTGAATAGGAGGCGGTTTTTGGTATTAAAATGGTGTTTTTGATGGTAGGGTGGGGGTCGGAACTGAGCATTTGTAGAAATTCGGCCAGTCTTTCCATCACATTCGGCCTGATAGTTCGGATTCTACTATACCTGGGGGGGGGGGCGGTCTTAGGGCAGTGCGACCGGTGCAACTGCACCGGGCGCCAAATGAGAAGGGGCGCCGAACGCGTTAAATATGCATTATTAGAAAAATACCTTTAAGATACGTATTCATAAAAAAATAACTTAAATATACATGAAAAATGACCGAGATGAGAATTTAAAAAAAAAGAAAAGGTTTGAGTGTATACAATATTACGGTTATTTTTCGAAAAGATAATCGATGGGCCGTGCACCTCTCTATATACTTTACAGTACATAGCGATTTTGGTTAGATAAATATACACTCTCGAGCTCTTCGTTTACCCCTGCAGGAGATTTTCTAGGGGAGAAGCAATTTCTCTGTTGTTCAGTAAAAAATAAAAATAATGGAGGAATCGTCCTCGGTCACCCAATTTTTTTACTAACGAGAGCAAAAGTGTTTTCCTGTGTTGTGGGGAGTATTACAGGAATTGAAGGTGCCTTCTGACGTGGGAAAGATTTTTCTCGATTGAGCCAGAGGCCTTTCATGCCTTTTTTCTCGACTTGTATTACTTTTATTAAAAACGCAGAATCGAATAGCCTAGCCAATATAACACAGTATTTCGAAAAAAACATTTAAGAAAAAAAATGAATGAATTAAAACCTATGATTAGCTGACCATTTCAAATAGGGGTCCTCCACTTGGGCCTCGTTCCTACCTGTTACACGATGAGAAACAAAAATGTTCTCACACGAGAAAACCCATGCACTTTAGCGCTCCCCATCACTGGCCAGTCTCCCGACTAGTCAGATTTTCCTATTATTTCAACCAAGGGCAGTTCGATGTGCTCTAGAAGGGCGTCAAATCCAAAGTGAAAGGGCAAAGAAAAATTTATAAAAATTATTTGTTCCCCCTATAGGAGGGGCGCCAAGTCTGAGGTAGACAGGGCGAAAAGGTTAGGGGAAATGTTTTCTGCCCCCTCTAGTAGGAGCGCCAAACCCAAGGTAAAAGGCCGAAAGAAATTCGACGTATGTTATGACATAAAATATCGCTGTTCCTTAGAACGCATCAAAACGAAGCGATTGAAACAAGTTATTTTAATTGGGGAGGTCATGAAGCCCAAAAATAGGTCCCACTCGGGTAGCGATTTTGTCTTGAGCCGCCCCTGAGTGCAACATATGTGTATGGAAAATTTTAACAAACCGTACATATTCACAAATGAACATCTTTTCGGAGTTTCATGGATCTTGTCCAGATACCCGGTCAGAAACGGTAAAGCCTCACATGAGGCTCCTAGACAGTATATCTGTCTAGGAGGCCTTAGTAAGTTGTGGCCACAACGGGACTCCAGAAAGACATCATTTCCTTTCAAGAAACTAATGAGGAACGTATGTTGGAAATTAAAACGAGGTAGCTTCTTTTCACTTTACATATTCTTTTTTTAACCTCGGATGTTCAGCTCAAACTTCAAGAATTGTGCATTATCGTTGAAATTAAAGCTGAAGTCCCTGAGGTTTTAAAAAAAATCTAGAGATGAAAAACAACCCCTCTTCCCAGTGCCGTTTCCCTGCTCCCGCCCACCCGGGAGCCTCAGGAGTAGAGGCCTCACGAAAATGAGATCTAGTTAAAATTTCATTTCCATTCTCTAGAATATACTAGGTAGGGCTTCAGAAAAACCACTTGGTCCGGGGGGGCCCATGATGCTCTTAAGACGGCCCTGCCCCTTCCCCAGGGCCACAGCGTGCTTTCCCGGAGGCAGTCTTTTCTTAGAGTCTCTTTGAAATGGTTATGCCCAGAAAAGGAGTTACAAGCGCCCCCCATTCGGCTCGTCGCACCTCCCAAGTTGCAGGGCCCGGTGCTTTAGCTGGTGTTTGCCTGCCCCCTTCTTTTTCTTAGTACTGGGTCTGAAAGGGATAATTTCAAATGAAGTTTATGAGTTTATAAAGAAGAAAGAAATCATACGGAAATATATATCACTTCAATTTAACCACTTTTATCATCATCTTAGCCCGTACGTGATGCGTGCACTACACGAATTTCACCATAAAACTCAATTAAAGTAAGTATGAAGATAGATCCTTTGTAATAAGTACCCTGCATAAATGTGTGACGTTTTGCTTTTTAAATCTCTTAATTAAATCAAACAAGTTGGGTTTTATGCTTGTTTACAAGTTGAATAGCAGTAATCCCATTCTAGACCAAGAGGTGTGGGGACGATCACCACACCAAGAGTCTGATAATATGGTAGAATGAATATGCCCCGTATTATAGGAGACAGTAATGACTAGCAAAAAAAGCCTCCTTTGACACACTCTGGATTCGCGCGTGTTGGATGGGGAGCTGACTACTGTTTTTGTACCGGGCGCCACTAGGTCTAAGACCGACCCTGGGGGGGGGGGGGGGGGGGCGGGTTTTCTCTTGTTGGATCTCCCACATAAAATAGAACTGGGTATTCGAGCTGATTTCTCGTGATCCCAAAAGAAAAACAAGATTGAACCAGATGACACCTATTACATGTGTGTGTGATACATAGACATGCCCAGAAATTTTTAATCACTACTGTGCAAGCACTGAGTCAGCATGATTTTTAGAAGTTGTAATCAATTATTATTTTTTGAATAAAATAATCATCAATAAATAATTAATGAATTAGAAGTGAATTACATTCAATAATTAATTTTCTAAAATAACTTTTTTTTTATGAATTCTAATATATTTTAACCAGTGAAATATGTCATTTAACCCAGAAGCGAATTAAGACCCTGAGAGTAGAAGAAAATATTGAGCAACCCTTGAATTAGAAAAAAATGTAAAATTTGTGTTTTGTGGGGTCCTTCAGAATTCGGAGCCCAGTGCAGCCGCTGTTAAACCTGCCTCCGATTGAACCTTAGAGGTGACATGAAGGCCAATGCCCTCCTCCCCACTTCCTAAGTCTCAATTCACTTTTCATAGTGTTAGTATATTCCATCTATAACAATAACTCCTTTAGAACGATATGTTTCTCTGATTCCTTAAGTATGGTTACATATGTGTGTTTCACTGTATTTTTAAAAACACATTCTTCTTGAACACCTCAACCATTTGCAGTGTAACCAATTTCCATGTTAATAGAGGCGTACACAAGGGTGCTGGTGCAAAAATAAATTGATAAAAAAATACTTTACATGCTATTGTAATCAATTTTTGTCAGTTGAAAAGTTTTTTGACAGTCACACTATAGGCGGAGATATGCATGAAAGGCTGGGGGGAGACGATAATTAAAGGTGAGGGTATGATGATGCCAATTCATATACAGTGGATGCCGCTCACAATGTTTAAAAAAAAATAAATCACAATGAACATTGTAAGTGGTAAAACGCTTTAAATGGGAAATCTTAATGTGAATTACTGAGTTTAGATGGCGAAAATAAGTTGTACTAAGCGGGAAATTTTATAAGCGGGGCTTGTATCTCCACCCATCGGTTGCAAACTCAAAATTTTACTGAAAGATATTCCTTGTGCCTCCCACCCCCTGAAAGGTCAATCCTGCGTACACTCCTGTACATTCCCCAATGAATTTTTTTGAGTATGCAACCAGTTTGGTTACCTAATTTGAGGGTGTTGTTGTTGCGTAAATGAAAGATTTCATGTCTTAAAATATCAATTTATTTTCATTTTACATGTCCTGGACGCTCCATAAATGAGCTTCCGTTTCTTTTGATTTTGTGGAATTCATTTTTTCAAAGTATCTTTTTTCAAATCCATTCGACCTATCTACCCCATCCCATCGATAACCTGGTCTTATGCCAAAACGATTAGGCAGAGGTGCTGGTCCCTTGTATTCTGGATAACCTGGAGAAGAAAAAAAAAAACCAACTCAAACCTGAAAACAATATCGTTATTCAGATTAAAAAATTGTACAAACTACAAAGTGTGTTCAGACTATAATGAAATTATAAACAGTCGATTCTTAACAAGTCAAATATCTGTTTTGGTCAAAGTTTTCTCTTGACTCCAGAACCTTCAATACTATTTTGGTGTTAAAATTTTCCCTTAAGTTGAAACTTTTGGGTATGAGATGGATTAATAAAAAAATTGCATTTACCCTCCCAGTGACAAATTAGTTTCAAGTAATTCTTTTTTTCTTTAATTCACAAGTAAAAAAAACCTCTTTCTTCCCTCCCCCTTTCACTTCAGTGTTTCTGATAAACACTGACACATGAGAATAAACTTGGTCATCTGTTTCTGCATCTATGGCAGGTATGGTCACATCGAAATTGTTATAATTTTTTTCCCAGTTCATTCAGTGTTCCAACATCAATACAAATTTGGATTGAGCATAAAATTTGTAAAAAATTTTAAAGCAAAAGTTGAAAGTTTTATAGTTGAAAGAAAAAAGAAAACAAATTATTGATGCAATAGAAAAAATGCAAATTCTCAAGAAAAAGTTCATCATTGAAAAGTAAAGAATCCCTCCAAATACCGTACTAACAAAAAAAAAAGGTATTATTTGTGCAAGGTTTTTCTCAAATGAGAATGAAACGAGAGACAGTAAAAAATTACTGAGTTTTATTACAGAAAACAATTTTGCATTCATAAGTTTGATTTATACAAATATTGTGCATACGTCTATACTTGTTATATGCTTGCGCATGCACACACACACACGGTTTTTTTTAATATTCTCATATATATTTTCTAAGGTAATTAGGTTTCAAAGTAATTATTTTCTTGTACACTGCTAGGAAGATAAGCTTGTTTAAATTTTCTTATGAAAGATGCTGCATACACGTGAACAAAGATACCACTTTTTTGTTTCAACAAGATAAAATAAAAAGTAACATGTAAAAAAGCATATTTTGACACAATAATACACACTTTCCCAAAATAAAGGGAAAAAAGCATGACTGAATCTCTGAATACTCTCTCTGAAAATATCTCTTGGTTATCTAAGATTATTTGTCCGAAATTCAAATAAATTGTAATTCATATGGTATGGGTAGAACATATTAAAATGCTCAGAAAGCACAAAAAAGATTCACCAAAAACCCACCAGGTCTTTGCAAAAGATCCTATGCAGGAAAGACTAATATCTGAATCAACCCTCACTTGAATAGCACAGGATCTTCCTTGATCTCTACTAATATACTAGTATTGCTTAACAAAATACAGAGATAACTAACACGCATCACAGCCAATCTCAATACATGAACATACTCAACAACAAGAACTCATGAATTCCCAATTAGAATTCCATTCTGCCAAAATAATGCAAGGTACTACAATTTCTTCATTTGGACAGATCACGTATGGAATTCATTGCTTGGTGAGATTGTGAGGAAGCCAATAATTCGCCAATTCAAGGCTGCTTCAAAAAATAATGATAAGTCTCCACATCGTCAATGTGAGTTTTCAATGTAGCTTTTTAACTTAAATTCACAATGACATAACAAAAGCTGGTTCTGCAATTTTCACTGTTTTTATTATTGCTAAACCAGCATTTGTTATGTCATTGTGGTTATAACTTGTCACTGTTTTACATAATTTTAATTTTGCAACAAATTTGGACAACGTGCAGTTGACATCTCAGCCACTGTGATGTCGAGTCATTATAGTGATGAACTCAGGTTCAAACCTCACTGTCACTACAGTGGTGATCGGCTGAAGTTGGTTCTCTTTGGTTTCCCTTTTCGAGAATGTAGGCAAATCTCCCCATTGAAAAGTCTCGCCACAGAGAGCAACAGGCCTACAACGATACAAGTCTTCAATCATTACACTCCACTCTCAGTTCGAAAAGCAGATGGCATATGGCAGCACTATAACAAGCATTACACAGAAACAAGTTTCAAGTCAGGTTCACAGCATGTACATGCAGATTCCAACATGTACTAATCTGTTAGACGTTTCTCAGAGAAATGTGGACGAGGTGCATATGTGGTTTAGTAGCAGTAGTTGAAATCGCAAAAAGTGGTATCATTGTTAACGTATAGTAAATGAAAGGAGGTGGGTGGGGGGAGGGGGGAAATGAGACCAGGTTTACCAATTTTTCTAGGCAATACTATTTTTCACTAAACTATAGCAAGGGAGAAAAGAAGGTTGAAAAATGAAAAACTTGCACGTGGAAGCACTAATCATAGATGGGACTATCTTTTTATTCCGTTGAAGACAGCAGACCTCTGCCAACTTTCAGAAGGTTAAAACCCTGTAGTTTTCTTATGAAAATCTGGTAATTTACTTAAAAATCTGACAAGCAGTTAACATACTTTTAAACTTTTAAAATATTTTATGGGCATAATCAGAACTAAAATAAGAAGCATTCATATTGTTACCACCACACTACAAACATAGTGTTTCCAGCAAAATCTGCTTGGTCATTTCCCTGATAAAAACTCAAATTTCCAACTTTCCCTGACCAAAACTCCAGAAGAAATATAATTCAAAATCTAAACCTACCGAATTTCCAATCTTTGTTTTTCGAGTTTCAATTCCTTTCCACTTTAAAGAAATTTGCTTTGACCTTCATCAGATATTTGAATATTTCCTTGAGTTTTGCCAAATATTTTACATTTTCTCCAACCATTTTTTCATTTCAGTGATTCTCCCTGACTTTCCAGGTCGCTGGGAACCTTGCCATAATTTAAGAAACATAGCCATATTTTTCGTTATCATTTGTCACCCGACTATTCTAAAAACATGTCCAGTTTTACAATAATGCTTCCATGAATTTCTCATATTTACTGTGGAAATTATTGTTACGTTGAATGTGTTTTTAGATAAATTATTCCAATTGACCAAGATTGATAGCCTTCGATTTTCCCAACAACTGGTGATGTCCAGTTTTCTCCAGTATATATAGATCACAATTTTCTGTAATTTCTGCTAGGAAATATGGAATAAAGTAATGCTTATGAACCTATGCGTATAATTCAGATGGAATGAGAATAAGCATAAGCAGATAGTACTGCCCCTGGTTCATAGATGTTGTTTGTATATTTGAAGTGAAATGCTGAGAGAGAATGTTTTTTTTGTGTGTGTATATGTTACCGTTAAAGTGTATAATTCAGTTATTCTATGAAATAAATGAATTATACACTTTAATGGTAACATAAATACATACCAGCTTCACTTTGGTTTTTTTTCTTCTTTTTCATGATATATTCCAACATCGGATCACCAAGTCGTTCCTGTTCTTTCAAAATTTGATCTAAATCATCATCATCTTCGTACCTGGCTAACGGTTTGCTCATTTCGTAGAAGTCTTGCTCAAACCGCTTAGTCTGTTCAGCTCTCTGTTCCATTCTATAAAATATTGTTGAGAACAATTAAAAACAAAGAACATACCATATTTTGATTTTTTTAACTCTGCCTTGAACATAACAATTTTTCTATGTAAAAAGAATAGTAGAGAGATTTATATAAATGCATGAGTTTTGGAATAATAACCACATTGCACCAAAGTTTGAATTACACCACAAAACTGTGTCACAATTTTAATTTGGGTAATTTTACACAATTCTAAATACCTCATACTTTGAAAGAAGTATTAAATTAATAGCACTAAAGCCTAATTTCATACATACATTCAGGGCTATAACTAAGATTTTTGCTGCCCCACAACTTTAAAATTCACAATTTTATGATGGTGTTCTTTGTTGTTTCCACCTAAAATTGCCACCCCCCCCCCTAAATTTTGCCACGCAGGCAGTCATCCCCTCCCCTTTAGTTTCGGCCCTGCAGACTTGGATGTAAAAAAAATTCCAACACCAAGGAGTTGATTTAGATGCATAAAATTCATACAATGCATTAACACTTCTTATGCAGGAGGTTTTGAAGTGTAATCATAAAAGTGTGTTATCATTTCTTTTAGGTGCAATATTGCACCCCTGTCACCAATGTCGATGCCCCCCTCCCATCATCAGACCAAGGATACATGTATATACACACACAGGGTGATTCAAAACTCAACGTACAAACTTTTAGGGAAGGTAGAAAACACAAAAACAAAACAATCACATAGGAATGTATCAGAAAAAAAACTAAAAAAAAACATTTGCATAACTATGAATGGTAAGAACTTTGAGCACGTGTGAAACTTGACGTGTTTACGTACTGTCCTCGCATACAGTATCGCTAAATGAAAAGTTTTCCCACCCATTATTAGCTTCCAGACCTGTGATATGTTTATACAATTACTTTAGTTTTTCTCTCTCAAATATAACTTTTTTCTCTTTCATCACATGGAGCTAATCCAATACAGATGCTATATATATAGACATGTATTACACGTTGGCAATTAAAAAATGAATTTGGCTCCTACTGTCCCGTCTTACATAAGCCCATTAAGCCTGGCCAGGTATCTCCAGCCAAAGTACGAATCATTTCTGCAGTTTGGAGTTTGGCCAAAACTCTTGGCTAATTTGCAAAGTGAGAAGGCTCCCCCCCCACCCATAGCAAACTAGCTTTACGTCACTTCATTTGGCTTTGGCAATAACATACACACACATATATATATATACACATACACGCACATTCCCGCATGTACCGATTCATTGGGGGGGTTCCGCGGGACGGGGGTGCATGTGTGTTGTAGCAGTAGTAGGTAGGGCCTCCAAAAAATGGCTCGGGGATCCATGATGTTCTTAAGTCAGCCACCTCGTTGGGCAATTTGCCTGTTTTGGCGTTGCATTTGTATTTGTATATAGCTGCCAGGGGCGGATCTAGAACTCGCTGTTGGGAGGGGTGATTTTTCAAATTGTTTTGCATAGGTCCCAGTTTTTTGTTTTTTTTCACCCATCCAACTTTTTCGAAAAAAATTCTAGTTTTCTACGTTTTTTGATTGAAAGAAAAAAACACTGGGAAGGGGGCTGAAACTTTCTGGTCATCCCATGTATAGAGGACTCCAGCATGTATGCAGTAAAGGGGAGGGAAGGTGCATTGCATCGTTTATTCATTACTTATTCGGAGGGAGTGCTCAAATGACCTTAGGTTCCAGCATCTATGTCATTGCTTAGTATTACTTAAATACAAACGTGCCAACTTTTGGGGGGGGGGGAATCCAGAAAAAACTTCAAAATATAAAGCTGCTGACAAAAAAAGCTCCAGTGGTATCACATATCATGTGGTGTACAATCAATCTTGGAAAACAGTCTTGCTTTTTCAAGCTTATAATCTTTACTGATTGAATTTGAAACTTTTGAATTCTATATTTTCTCAATCTCTCTCTGCTATTGTGTTTGCGGTGTGGTTGTTAATAGAATACAATGATGATTATACCAGGATTTTGGTAACTAAGACCATCTCTTGAATGGTTGTCAATAAATGCTACGTGAACAAAGTCAAGTTGTTTCTAGTTTGCTTAAATGCAGTTACCAAGACTTTTTTGATGGCTGCTTGACAGAGTGATGTCGTCAACCGAGTATGTAAGTTCCATGAACTTTGGCTACCATCTATAGGTGCTTCCCCCCTGGCGATCATAGTCATTGATATCATGACATTGTGAAAGCTCAGGGAAAATCTATAAAAAATTGAAAAATTTTTCTTCTAAATCTAATTTTCTGCCAAAATCTGGAGAGCGGGAGGAAGGGCAAAAAATCTGGAGAGTTGACAGGTCTGTAAATATTGTACCATCCCTATATCGATGTCTATTTGTGTCTTAGCCATCACCTTTGCAATCAGCAGGACTGCAAATTATCTCTCCCATTAATTTGTTTTTAACCAATCCTTAAATTATTTCTCCCATTTGTTTCCTAAATCATTTCTCCTATTCATTTATTTTTTGTGGATTCGCGAATTATTTTTCAAATACAGTCGCTTCATCATAATTACTTTTACCGGTCCACAGTTGTAAAAAGGTTGAGGAACTTTAATTTTTAGCAAATAACTCCCATATTTTCAGCATTCAATTAGCTTTTTGATATCAAGGAATAAAGAGAAAACTATTGGGGGAAAAAAAGGCTGTCCTACCCTTTTCCCCATTCAGCATATTTTTTCTCTCGTTCAGCTGATTTCTTCTGTTCTTCTTCAGTCTTCTTCTTTTCAGCTGTCAGATCACGTTTAGCTCCAGTAGCTCGATTCCTATAAACGACTTCAGCATTGCGCCCAGATATTTCATCACTCATCTATTTGCATGTATATATCAGAAGTAAAAATATATTAAATTAATCAAACTAACGTTTCCAAAAATCTAGGATATTTTTTTCTAATCTAATAATTAAATATTTTATTATTTTTTCCAATACTTTGGTCAGATATTTAGACCCCCCCCCCCATAAAGTCGTAATTTATGTGCAGAATCATGATCTCGTTTGATATTCTATTTACATGATTTTCATTTGATAATTCTTGTCATACCTTAATGTCATTTATTGTCAGGAACTAGAGACTAGGACTCACAGCCAATTCTAATTGACTTCTTGCCCATATGTCTCACTGAGAGATGTGTCAATTGCTTGTGCAAAAACTTTTTGCTATCATCATACATCATTCCGCCATCACCCTGAAAACACGAAAAGCCCATTTTGCACATGAAGAGTGAAAAAACTGTGGAAAAACCATTGCATTACACATTACATGGTAGCGTCATCTAGGGGTACTCTACTGGCATTACGACCATGCCTTGCATGATGGAAATTGCTTGTTCAGACGTGTTCTATTCATCACTCCTCAAAGTTTTCCCATACGAGTTTTGAATCACCCTGTATATACCATTCTCCCACATTAGCCATGAAAAATCCGACACCAGCTTCTTTAATTTTTTAGCTACTACTTCACCAAACACTAACTCTGGCCATATCGCTATATTGCAGTTTACTGCCATTAATGAGATGGGCTTGAAATGAAGCTGTTGTCTATTGGTGGGTGGCTCAAGTTTGTTAGGGAAAATATCTTATCTACATCTTTCCACGGGTTAGAACACAGGACAGTGACAGCAACCTTCACGGTGGTAGACAAGCATCTTTCCACCATGCCACTCGGGCTCGAATTTTGGAGCTGGTCCATTCCTAGCATGCCAGGAGAAAACAGGTTCAATAAGGATTAAAGAATAAATTCAAAAGACTGATATCAATCTATATTAAATACTGAATAAATACATGAATCTGAATAAATTAATGGTATTTCATTATAGCAAACGTGTTTTGTCCAGGAATTCTATAACCGTAATGGAAACTAAGCATTTACTTATCGCTCAAACTCAATTATTGCAGCTCAATACAAAATACAGATACAATGTTTACTACTTCTTTTTTGCATGTTCAGAGATTGAAGAAATGCTTTGCCTTGAGTATTAAAATATCATGTTTTGCTGTGAAATTCTGCAATTCTTTCATCTACCTATTCAAATTTAAAATTCAAAATTACTTTGTAATAAACTGAGATTTATGGTAGCAAAAGAAAACATCAAATTTGAACTATCTCTGACACATCTAGTCAAACAAAAAGGATCCTGGTCAAAATAGACAAATTAGCCAATTCAATCTATTCTTAGAAACCCAATATTTTAGAATTTTCCAGAATATGCGACTCAAATTTATTGGCATGCCGGCTAATGTGTTAGAATACAGTATTTTTCTCCCCCCCCCCCTTCATAGTAATAGGAATAGGTTAGGGCCAAGAAACAAAACGACCCTTATGAGAAATATGACATGAATGTCGCTCTCCACTTGTTAATACAAGATATACGGAGGACTGGATGTTGTGTAGATATTTATTATTTGAGATGTTAATTTTTTAAGGAAGGAAAAAACTCATCTCTGCCTCTACCGGGAGTCGAACCCGGGTCCCTCGATTGCCGGACGAGTGCTCTGACCACTAAGCTACAGAGGAGATAGAGATTTTCCTTCGCTAGAGCGTATATGTGCCGAAAGGAACCGTGCAATGGACGGTGAACCGATCAGCTAATAGCTCATGGACGACGAGCTACCAGATGGCTATATATATGACATGAATGTCGCTCTCCACTTGTTAATACAAGATATATGGAAGATTGGATGTTGTGAAAATATTTATTATTTGAGATGTCAATTTTTTAAGGAAGGAAAAAAACTCATCTCTGCCTTACTCCCGGTAGAGGCAGAGATGAGTTGTTTTTTTCCCTTCCTTAAAAAATTAACATCTCAAATAATAAATATCTTCACAACATTCAGTCTTCCGTATATCTTGCTTATGAGAAATATTGCCCTATGATTCAACATTAATTTGGCAACAGATTATTGTCAAATCATGAGGAACCACTGCATCAAAAATTTTATGAAAGCAAAAGTAAATAACCTGTTGAATGTGTTTCATTTGCCGCTCTTTAAATCTCTTGGATTCTTCACGAAGAAGTGAAGCATTCTGTAGTCCAGCTTTCAACCCACTCAGTGTAGTTTCAGGTCGACTTTTCTCTGTACAAAATATGCAAAAAATGAATGAGCTATAAGCAGATGAATTTCAAAACTGATCATTAATTTTTTTTTACATAGACAGTACTTAATAGAGTTTTAAAAAATCAAAATATTTCACCAATTATCAAAACTCATTTTTAAGTGCATGGATGAACATAAGGCCACAGGGCCCTTCCTCCCCCTAATATTTTTGAAGAACTGACTCATTTTCTATAATCTCCAATGAAAAAATACAATATACCTATTAAAATAATTACTATATTCCATACAGCTGAATGGAAAATAAACTGACACATTACAGATTATCATTGATTATTTGAAACTATGTGAACCAGTGTCAGTTTTCTCTGTGATATAATCTTTCTCTAGAAATGAATAGAGCCCGGATTATATGCATTATAATATTTTGGCATTTTTCAGTATTAATGCATATAAAATGGAAGAATTTTCAGAATAAATGCATATTTTACAAGTTTTATGAAAGCTCAATCACATTTTTACAATTTTCCAACTGAATATTTCTTATTATAAGCTCATAACATAAATTTTTTCCCCCACACAGGAACAATAATCAGTAGTGAAGTGTTTGCATTCTCCCTATATATAAGATTTGAACAACATTTAAAGAAAGAAGAATTTAAGTGAATTACTAAAGATGGTAGCAGCCTTTACTCAAGCTGGTAGTTTATAGAGTTTGGGTTTCAAATTATCTTTTTTTACGCTGTTCCGAGAGCAGCAATTAAAATTTTTGACAGGTCTTTTTTAGTTAATGTAAGACAAACCAATTACTTTCTGAAAAAATAATAAGTTGTAGTGCACTGCACACCACTACTAAGGTAACCAACCTACCCTTATTTCCCAGGAAATTCGGAAATTTCACATTTAAACAAATTTTATCCTAGCGTAGCACTAAGGTCATCAAAATTAAAATATTATAATTATGAGGCTAAACTACTTATGTAAGCTTGAAAAATTTGGTATTTTAAGTAATAGTTTGATGAATGTGGTGAGCCATGTGTATGGCCAACTCACTAGAGGATAAGTAATTTATTTGTTTGCCACATGGCTTTCCTTTTGTAAAACCTAAAATCTCAGATAAAAAAATTTGTCACTTTTAGCTGCTATTTGTATAAACCCACTATTTTAGCCACTTTTTACGGTATTTCTGTTTTGTTACTAAAGTGCACACACACACTTCATTTCTCTACAATGCAATTTTATTTTTTCTTATTTTTGAGCAGCTACTGCCCCACTCACAAGAAATTACATACTGAGTAAAAAACATGAAATTTATTTGCATGAGAATTGCTTTTGTCAATAAATATGCACTTTAAGCAAGTGTTTTTTTGTAGAGTATTTAACACATATTTTCTCTGTTTTAATACATGTTCTAGATTTCTCAGTGACTTTTTGGTGATTTTCCATTGCACATTTTTGTGATTTTTCAAGTCCCGCCCATTCACATAGGCTATGTCTAAAATTGGCTAAAGCCAATAGAGCCTGGGCTCTGTTCCATTTGAAAGAAAATGCTTATTCTGTGATTTTTAGAGCAAATTTTGTAATTTTTAGTGCATATTCTGAGTTTTTTAGTGCATATTTTGAGTTTTTAGTGCATATTTTGAGTTTTTAGTGCATATTTGAATATTTTCAGAACATATTTTGTTACATTTTTAGCGCATGTAATCCGGACTATAGTGATGAAGAAATATATAAGTTTGAAAATGTATTGCCATTAAAAATGAAGCTAATGACAATAAAGGGATCACAAAAGTGGACGAACAGCTACAGTGGTGGAAAAACTATAAGACTAGATGAAAAATGGTGATTAAAAAAAGGTATAAGCTGGAATTGTTCAATTTTTTTTATCACAGATGATTAATATGATGAGAAATAATATCTTGAAAACCCATTCAAAAATTAGCAATACTTTTTAGTAAATATATATTTTTTGATTTACAGTGTGTAATGCAGTTAGAAAAAACTGCATAAGGCCACTCCCCTTTTTTCATGCCACTTACCTTATTTGCATATCCACCGATTGAATATCATCAGGCATCATTTCCAAAAAAGCTTCTTGAATAATTAAAAGTTTTTTTTTTTCTTTCTGGGAAGCTCGATACTCAAAGATGGGATGAGGTGAAAGGCTACTTTTATCTTGTGGAAAAAAGTAAGATCTTTGTTTTAAATAGTTTTGATTAATTTCTTGAGAAATTGAATAGAATACTAATACATCTAAGACACTGGTCAACAACTTCTTGAAGAACAACAAATTATATCCTGAGTGATAAAGTATGGTTAGGCTGTCTACTTTAACAGTAAGTCGAAGAGAATTATAACAATGTTTTGAGATGGGAGCAATAAAAAAAAAAAATGTAATTTTAAATAATTTGGAACTCTCACGTGCCAATAGAAATGTCCACACTAGAAGATTAAGAATTCCCCATAAAGTGCATTCACAATTGAAGGCTGCCTTGACCGACAAATGCAACAACCAACAACCTTACAAATGCATACAAAAAGTCCCTTACAATATACTTTGTTTGTAAAGAGGTGGTCACAGCAGCCTGTAATTTTTAACACATTGTATGTAGAATTCTTAATTTTCTATTGTGGGGATTTCTACTGGTATACAAGAAAGAGAGAGAGAGAGTTTTGAATCGTTCACAATTTCCTTTGAAGATATTCTTTTTGCTCACATCCCGCATCATTGCTTTTCTATTCAGCTAACCTTTAACAGAACACACAGCCTAACCATCCTTTTATAACCAGAATAAAATTCACTGTTTTTGAAAAAATTATTAACAGAGTGTCATATACATATATTTAAATTCTATCCAATTTCTCCAGAGATTAATCTTCCCCCTTTTTTGAAATGAGGATCTTACCTTTTTCTATAAGAGATAGCCTTACACCTCATCCTCTCTTCACGAATCAAACTTAGTGGGGGGGGGGGGGGAACCCTGTCGACTTATTTGAAAAGCTTGAGGAAATGTCTAGCCATAAGGATACACAAATAAGGTATAAGTGACATTACCAAACTGACAATTCCAAATCAGAAAAAAATATACATAATATTTACTGAAGGAGTATGGTCAATTTTTCGATGAGTTTTCAAGGTATTATTTCTCATCATATTCATCATCTGTGAAAATGTTTTGGACAAGCCTAGCTTGTAGTTTTTTTAATCGGAATTTTTCATCTGGCCTTACAGTTTTTTTCCCACCACTGTATATCTTTAACTTTAACATGTACGGAACCAATGTTCCCTCTAAACTTTGTGTGCATGGCCAAAAATGCTTCTGCATGCACAGAAGAAATTCACCATACCGTAGAAGCAGCGACCAAATATTCTGTGCACACAGCAACAACAGGTCTGCACAGGTAAAAAAAGGTATGGGGCACATTGTTGAGAACCATGAAATCCTTATGCACTGTAGTATCAAAATCGTCACTTCCTTCTTAGCCTACCTGTAGACCGATATGAGTATTTGTCACCAGCCTATATGGCTATTAGTTTGAAAAAATATATATATTCAGATCAAAGCATCTTAACACATTGTTCAGCGGTCAAAGAGTAACTCGTGTTTTGAAACTTATGCATAGTCGAAGTGATGAGTGAGCTATTAAAAAAATCTGTCTACAATGTGTTAAAACTGACTACAGTAATCTCTCACTCATGTGTCCATGCAATGGGACAAGAAAAAAAGACGTGTAAGTGAGATAGGCGTATAAGTGAAAACAAGGGGTTTTAGAATAGTAGAACACATCTTCACTACTGACACACTCTCTTGCTTGCATAATTGTTTTCCTCCCCAAATACACTAAAAATGGTATATAACATGTTATATAACATATGTTAAACAATGTATAATAACACATGTTAACATTATAATAACATGTTTTATATATATATATATACATACATTGAGTACATGTTCTTTGCCCCCCTGGAAAAAGTTGAAATGACGTCCCTGTTCCTCCCCAATAATCAATCCTCAGAAATTACCTTTGGAAGACTTTTTAAACTTTGTGCTTGAGCCCTTGCTATCACTGCCAATCCTTTCCGGTGATAAATCACTGTCAGAATCTGCTCTGCTACCCTTGACAGACATACAAGTGGATGAAGCATGTATTCTTTTTGGGCTAAGATCACCATCCGAGTCCATCACAGATCTTATATCATTTCTTTGCCTAGGAGGTGATAAATCCCCATCGCTGTCAACTGTTTTTGGTTTAGAGAAGCTTTCTTCTCGAATACGAGGTGGTGATAAATCATTGTCCGAATCTTGTCCAGTCGCGACAGCTCCCGAATGTCTCACAGTTTTCTCAGATGGGGATGGTGCAGATCTCAAATCTTTGAAAAATGGATCGGAAGTTCTAGGTTCCTGAGATTTATCAGAATCAGAAGAATCGTGTCTTCGACGTTTTTTGCTGATGAATTCATTGTCCCCAGTACCACCGCCTCCACTTCTTCTTGGTGAGATATCACTATCTGAATCATTTCTTTCTCTCGCTGGTTTTCTTGGAGAGTTTAGCTGATGACTTTTTTGAGGTGAGACATCTGAAAAAAAGGAATGCGCAAAAACCCCATTAATTTGAAAATTTTCAATAGTAATATTTTAACATCAAGACTATTCAATTTATAACTAGCACTCTTTAAATAAAACATATACGTTGAATTTAATAGATATACTGGCTTACAGACACTATTTGGAAATACAGTAGATGGCATTTATTAGCATCTCATGATATTGTATAGATGTGAGAATATTCTCGAAAAATGAGTATAAGGAGCATTATTCTCCGTAAATAAATTAAGTACTAATAGTAACTATATTTCTCCATAATAAGGAGGAGAAAAAGAGATGCCTAGTAATATTTTTTTCCATGTGTGGATTCCAAACTGGTCATGATGATGTTATTTGTGTGTAAAGATAAATATATAACAATATATAAGGTTTAAGATAAAACAACAATAGACAATGTACATATACAGCACATGGAGACTGGGTGACACGTCTATGAGGGAATATTTGGTGAATATACAGTATTCTGCCGAGCTTTAAAGTTGCATGGAATGTCAGTTTTTTTTTGTAAGTATGCATAAATCAAAGACAAGAATAATGTGCTCTCTGTAGGGACTTGTAATAAAGACCCCATTTACCGCCAAAGGCTGAATATTTATATGAAATTCATGAGCTTTTTTTATTGAAAAGTGTGTAGATTTATTTCCATCTATTAGTTTTCATAAAAGTTTTCAAATTCTTGCGCTATGCATAGCATAATAGATCAGATGCAACAGGGCTGTCCTTCCCATACGTGAGACCTTTTTCACAGACACAAATAGTTTTCTCTAGTTTCTTGTACAGAAAAACTGTCCATAATGACCATTCCCCCGTTTCGGACATTTTATTCGGGCCTGTGGAATAGAGCTTTATTACATGGTATTTCACTCTGTAATGACACGAAAGCTTTCAGTACCAATGAGGGACTGCTGTGGTGGTCGACGAGTGGTCATGGTGACAGACTCTCCCCACAAGAGCACACAACAGGTCTCCAACGATACAATTATTCAATCATTACACTTCATTCATAGTTAAAAAAATTGATGGCAGCACTACACATAACAAGCATTACACAGAAACCAACTTAACATTAGGTTCACAACACACATACATGCACATTCCAACATGTATCTATTTGTTAGAAGTTCTGCAGAGGAATATGGACGAGGTGCATGTGTGATTAAGTAGTAGTAATACCAAGGTGGGGGAAGGGAAGCATTTTAGAGAAAGATCTAATCATACAATCAACTATTGAAATGGATAATCATTGTAATAGATGAAGAGCAGTATAACTATTATTAGAAAAAAAAAGGGAAAAAACATTTCTATTACGCAAGTGTGGAGCTCATCAAATTTTGGGACCATGTGCCGTTGCTGCAGCTTTCACTCATCTTTGTAGGAGGGGGCTCTGAACACCGGACGAAATCTATATATATAAAATTGATTTTCTGTCTGTCTGTGTGTGAATGTTCTCTATACAAATCTACAATTTTAGATCGATCGTCGACAAATTTTGCATATATACCAAATGGGGCCCGACTTGAACGATAGGCTACTTTAAACTACAAATGGGCAAAAAACTGTCCGGCAACAATGGTTTTTGGGCCTCAACAATCACTTTCCGAACGTTTACTTTGGTTACCGTGGTTCCCTAGCAATGCGTTTCAGACGTGTATATGCCTTTACAACGGTTTGTCACTTCTTTAATCCTGTTAGTATATGTATAATAGTTTATGCCTTTATAATGGTTTGCCACATTTTCAATATACTCTCAGTAATGAGGCTTTTTGAATAGACGTCATAATCATCATCAGCATCGCTTTGAGAGTCAGGAAAAGGGTGATCCTCATAGAAATCAGTGCTAAAATTGTCGATTTTACTATAGAAATGCGGAAATTAGTGGGATTTTCCGCCCTATCAATAATTTTAAAAATTGTATTGAATTCTCGATTTTTGAAATATTCAGTTCGCTTAGAGACATACGAAGCCCAGGAGATTAAATATGAAGTAATTAGCCAAACCTATACTTTTGAGTTGGATATTCGAGCAATATCATTGATTTCATTTATATCTTCTCAAGTATGAAAATTAATGTCTCCATATTGTCTCTTTTGATATTTATTTGCATAAATTCATGTGGGTTAGGATATTTTAAAATTAGTTACGAGCACGTGAAAAGTGCATCGAAAAAATTCCACAGCTTTAACTAAGGATTTTTGGAAGCTGGAACAGACAGATGGATAACTTGAAGTTCAGGGGTGGGGGGGGGGGGTCGAAATACCTAGCGGCCCTTAAAAAAAGAAAAATATATATTCATTTCTACGTTTCTGTGTAAATCTAGATTTGTTTATTTCATGAATCGCGCAGGTCGCCATATTGGTTAACTTGGACATGGTTTGTATGTCCCTCAAGAAAAAGAGAGGGAGATATCACGTGATCCAAAAAAGCCTCATTGAAGAAAACCTGGGCAGCGCCGGGTATTATAGCTAGTATTAAATAAAACGGTAAATTTGAATATTTAAATTTTTTTTGCAGCCCCGTCTAATCAACTATGTTGAACTAAATGTATGAGAGTAGGTATGTCAAAGAACCATAATATCATGTCAAAAATGAACAACATTTACAGCCATTGTGCATAATGTTATTTAAAAAAATAGTTACATATATATTTGATTTTATGTAGGACTTCATATGATTTTCTGAAGAAAAAAGTGCATTGGAATGACATGTTCACGTCTTTTATTTACATATTCATTTTAAAATACACCCCCCCCCTCTTCAGACAAAAATGAGCGGGGAAAAAAACAGATGGATTTCAAATGAAAATAATGTGTTTCAATCTCTCACACGAAAGGTTTTAGGGTTTCTTTGTTAGGTGCAAACACGCAGCGTAACAATAGCAGTGAAGGAATGGTGTTTCTATTTTTTCCATATAACTCCCGATGTAATATTACGTCAGAAACACTGAACAGGTTATAAACTCTGAAACCAATGTGATCACATTAAGCAGCTTGCACCCTGTATATAAACTTGTGAAAATGTAGATAAAATTTCAAAACTACGAGATTAATAAACATTGATTATACATATGTTGGAGCCACTGGCGTGTACGCCCATGGTAATACTATTTTGCAAGTTCCGCAAAAGGCTTACCATCAACTTCCCACTGAGAGTATTTCTTGTGCGTCACGAATTGCTCTTCTATGGGTCTCTCATCAATAATGGCTGCAACAGTGGGTGCTTCCTCTCCAACTTCATCTTCAAAGTCATCATTGTCGATTCGCACGTCTATATCAGTGTCAATTATCTTCAACCTTCAGAATAGACAAATATAAAAGAGCCAAATTAGTATACAAAACTTTCTGTGGTAATTCTTTTTTTCTCATACGAGGCACTTATGAGTGATCCATAATCAAATTCTGAGTGGTCACTTGGAATATAGTGTGATATCACCTCTCTCGGGTCCCTTGAACCCAAGTTGTTATAGAAGTACTTCACAAGTAATAGACCTATGTATTGTATGGAGGTTCGGTTCATGAATCAAACTTTCATATGTCCTTATGAAATTTTTGGGTCTTGGATGCTCTATAGCAGTGTTTTCAACCGATGGACCACGACCCAGTACTGAGCTCTCTAAAACCATAACTTGGGCCTGGGCTCTGACCCGTTAGGGATGTATGCTGGGCTTTTTTTAGCATCAATTGTTTCATTATTTCCCATTAGTAATGCTTATTACAGGGTCTTCCACTCAAAAAAAAAAAAAAAAAAATCAACCAGGCTGCAGGCTTCTACAGGATCAGAACCAGTGCTCTATAGCACATCAGTTACATCACTGCATAACTTCACCAAACACCAACTCTGGCTATATCACTATATTGCAATTTACTACCATCACTGAGTTGGGTAGGAAATGAAGGCACAGTCAATCGGTGGTCGCTCCTCAAGCTCGTTAGGAAAATATCTATAGTCTCCCTAGGTTTGAGCCAGGGACCATGATGGCAACCTTCATGGTGGTAGACGAGCATGTGCTCAGACGCAGATCACTACACTGGTATTCGCTCTCACTCTCTGTGATTTCCCTCGCTGGGTGTTTTTGCCTTTTGCAAACCAGTTATCCTAAGCCACACGCATTTGGAAATTTTTAAATAAATGTGATATAAATTCTTAATAAATCACCAGAACGCGATCAATGGAGGGGGGGGGGGGGGAGAAAGAATTTTGGTATTTAACATAGTTTCTGTTTCAGTGGTAATGGTTTCAGTGTTAATTTTTTTTAAAAACATTTTTCTATTGCCAAGGAGTTAGGTAATTTATTTCGTTGTCACAAAGGAAATGTGACCGGATATAATTGACACATATCTGACAATTTTCAAATTCGAAAATTGCTATAGAGCAAATATTTCAAAAGGTGTATCATCATCAAACGTATGTGCATGCTATGGGTTGTCGGTTTATGGAAATTTTGCACCAGACATCTCACCTCTGGTGCATTTTGTCTTCGGTACATTTCGCATTGGGAAATTTTGTTCCTGTCATTTCACCTGCCCTGACCGTGTGAGTGACTGTATGAGTGATCAAGTTAGTGGGACATTTAATCCTAGACATTTCAGCTTCAACATTCTGCATCTTGTATAAATATAACAAGTAGGCTGCTAAAATATGAATAATACATATAACTTTTTTAATACAGTGAAATCATGATATACCAATATTATATCAATCATACATGATATAACCAAAACATGGTCACTCACACACTCATATGGTCACTCAATCAGTTTGTCACTCATACGGTCAATCATCCACTCACTTGGTTCTCAAACAGTCAATCATCCACTCACTTGGCTCTCAAACAGTCACTCACCAACTTAATAGGTCACTAATACAGTCACTCTCTCACTTACTTCATAATGTTTTGGTCATTCAGACATGGGGATCAGATCATTCAATTTCTTTTCTAGCCCATTGCCACTTTTCTTCCTGGTCTGCCTTTTTCCTAAGTTTGCTAGTAATTATAATTGGCCAGGACGGACAAATTACAAAAAAAATCTAGGCACCATAACAATGTTTTAAGTGCCAAAAAAGTTTTACCTGAAGAAAAAGGTCCGAAATAATGCTTCTTTTGACTTTTTTTTAGGGCATGGTGACCCTCTTCCATTTTGGCAGATATGCTCCAAATAAATTGCAAACATTTTGTTCTCAGCCTGCAAAAAATTTAGTAACTACACGAAGAAAATTTTAGGCAGCAATATCAATTTTTGTAGTCGCCATGGTGACCTGGAATTTGTTCAGCCCTGTAATACTAGCCCTATTGCAATTTTAATCATGTCTTTATTGAACCCAGACTTTTTCCTGCCCGGACAAGGGTGTAGCAAGGGGGGGGGGGACTTGGGGGTCTGGTCCCCCCCCCCCCCGAAATGTGAGAAAATGACCGAAAAAAGGGAAAAAGATGGCCAAATCCATTGTTCTGTCACTTTGGTCCCCCCCCCCCCCGAACAAAATTTCTGGCTACGCCCCTGTGTCCGGACCATTGTATTATTTAAAAAAGAGTCAGGATTTCTATTTAGAGATGCTGCTGTGGTGCTTGAATGGTTATAGTGACGGACTCGCATTGTGGCCCCGGGTCTGAACCACTACTGGCGCCACAGTGGTGGTAGCTTGAAGTTGGTTTTCCATGGTTCATAACTTCAAGGCTCGAATGCAAGTCGATCTCTCCCCCATTAAAATGTCTTTGCCACTGAGAGCAACAGGCCTAAACAAATATTCAATAATTGAAATTCACTCCTGAAAAATACGACACAGCACTAGAATACGCACTCAGACTGTTATGTATACACCCATTCACACTTCCGGCGCAACTCACTAGAAACTGTGGTCGGTTTGAAAGAAAGAAAGGGTTTCTATTATTTCCAATTGAGTATCCGGTCTAGGATGTTATATTTTGTAACAGCTGCAGTATAATTCAGAGATTCCCTTGGCAACTTTTTTGAGGAATTCCTTACAAGTAGGAGAAGGTGGCGTTAGTTTCAAACACATTTTCCTTTGTGCATTTTATTATTATTCCCTCTGGAAGTTCGCTGTAATTATATAAGAGGCCAGAGCATTTGAACTTAACTCTATTAGTGCATGGGAGCTTTCTTTTTTCTTGTTCGTTACACGTTGTATCATATGGATTCTCTAAGGCTGTACATATTTCTACTTTAATACTTTTTTTGCATACTGGCTATTATATACCGCAATCACGTTCTCATTGAATCCAGAGTATTTTTTTTTTTGTCCTGACCGTTAGTTAAAAGAGAGTCTGAGTTTATAAAAATTATAAATTATTTAATTATTATTTTTAAATAATAGTCCAGAGAATATTTATACAAGAGGGAAACGATTGTATATATGAGTTTTTTTTGGCAGCAGTAGACGGCCTTGGCGGTTTTCTGTTGGATGTGTTTGGCACAGAAAAAATCCTGTTGAAGATTTTAATTTCTTCCCTCTTTGTAAAGTTTTGATCTATGTTTTCCCCAATGGAGTGTGTGGATTGTACTATTTCGCTGTGGATCTCTGAGGCTGTACATATAATCGGAACAGCTTCGGTATAAGGGACATGCCAAGTTGGTGACTTTTTTCCGGCGATAAGTTGCCACTGTTGGCACACTCTGGTTTGTTGTTGTTCTGCTGGGTTGTCGTTGCTCCAGAATATTTGAAGAATTCTGCGAGGCGGTGGCGCTGGTGGTTGTTTTTCCGTGTTCCTAGCGCGTCTTTCAAACAGGTTTTACTGCCATTTTCAAACTGGTTTTCTCTTTTTTCCATTCTATTCTCTCTCTTTTTTTCTTCCAAATGATGTCCCCTTATAGCCGCGGCATTTTGAAAAACAGTTGGGATAGTTCTTCATATTTTCTATTCCTTCCGTATATATGATGTAGTGTGTGTGTCGAATTATTTTGGATATCTTTTCCATCAGGTTGTACCTGTAATATTTTCCAATATTTATTCTTTTCTACATGCAGGATGCCCCTGCATCGTTATTATTTTATTTATTTATTTTACCATTGTTTATTTATAAGAACCAGGATTCCCGAAAAGAGTCCGGGTTTCAATTTATAATACATAGAATATATTTATTCATACAACATGCAGGACCGTTGTTTACTTATAAGAACCCGGATTCCCGGAAGGAGAGTCCGGGTATTTCATTTATAATTATTTTTTTATTATAATTATGATAGTTGGTTTTAGCATTTTTATGCTCGCTCAATTCAGCGGTTATTTATGTTTCCATTTCTCTTGTGTTTCATGATATTTTTCATATTGTTTTCTATGCTGGAGATTTTTTTTTCGGCGCTCGTAATGTGCAGTGATGGTAACCTCGTCAAGCAAAATTTCCCACAAAAATTTTCCTTTTGACTAAATTTTTCCCACACATTCCAAAATTTTTGCTGCCATCTATCGGTGGAAATATGTAGTCAATTATTTCACACTAGAAAAGCATTGTTTGGCATTTATATATTTTTTTCAACAGAAATTCTTTTGTTTGACCAAATTTCAAAATTTCCCACAAACGCCAAGAAATTTCCCATATGGACCAATTTTGGCCAAATTTTCCCACGAATATGGGAAATTTCTCACGAGTTACCATCACTGGTAATGTGTCTAACGGCCTTGGTGACTTCTGATGTGGTCGTCGGACATATTTGGCGCCGAAAAAAAAAGTCGCCAACCTGTCCCCTATACCGAAGCTGTTCCAATTATTTCTTTTAAGCGATGTGTTGGCGATTTTTGTTTTTGGCGCGTCAGTTACGGCGTTGGCAATTCATCGTGCGGTCGTCGGACGAGTTCAGCGCAGAAAAGAGTCGCCAAGACCGCCAATCTAAGGATTATATCATAGTTGTTCCCATATTTTTGAATCTGGATCCCTCGTTTATCGACTGAAATTGCGGATCAGATTCGGGATTTTCATTGAAATGTTCAATGAGAAGATAATGTCGAATGACAAACCCAACTGCTTTTTTAACTGGAGCGACGCGTTGCACTTTTTTCTTCTTGTTCTTCGTTTTCTTTCGCGAATCTTCGGCGCTTAAATAACGCTTCAAATACTCTTCCCGGGAAACAGATTTATTTGATGACACGGAAGCCATGTTTGTTTACATCAACATGCCTTTGTATCGGCTTCATGTACCTGTTGCCACTCATAGGGTCTCGGGGAAATTTAAAAACGAAAATCAATCCCATCTCGATCACATCACTCGTTACCATATTTAAGAACGTCAAGCTCAGGACATACGCTTCCGCCACGTTAGTAGTGACTCATTTATCTCCGTTCACTGCAGATGGCATCACTTTTCTTTAAAAAACTATTTTGATAGTTTCCCAATCAAAATATGTGGTTACAATTTGTTTTTGGGCTTTCTTGAAGCTCGAATCATCCTTGGTCTGGTGGAAATGTTGTTGTGGTGGTCGAGTGGTCATAGTGATGGACTCTCATCGCGAGGACCCGGGTTCGAACCCGTTGCCACAGTGGTGGTCGGTTGAAATTGGTTTTCTGTCGTTCCCAACTTCGAGGCACAAATGCGAGTCGATATCCCACAGAGAGATACAATTGTTCAATCATTGCACGCCTAATTAGAAAAATTGACGGCATCTTGAAGCACTACACAGAAACATCCTTCACGTTAGGTCCACACCACATACATGCACAGCTTCTAGCATGTCCCAGGTCTTCTTCGACCACCTGCTCTTCACTGAGTCAGAGCGGCAGGCTGGGGTTTCATTTGGCTGTCGCAAACTTACACACCCTTACCCTTCATCTAGTATCGCCATCTGCCGGCGAGATCGCTTTAAGCCATGGCATTTGTGCCGATTGATTTTTTTTTGGGCCTCTCACTAAAGTTAACCGGATTCCGAAACTTACGCGACAAACGCGCACGCATGCAATCTTATAGCAACTCACTCACTTATATGTTTTCACAACAGGCAGCACCTCCGTAGTCACAAAAAACAATTGTTTTGCAGCCAAAACAAAGTTACACAGAAAACAAACTTTACGTCAGGTTTCACTACACTTACACACACATTCCCGCATGTACCAATTCGTTAGAGGTTCTGCAGAGGAATATGAACGAGGTACATGTGTGGTTTAGTAGTAGTAGTAGCCAAAACAAAGACGCATTTACTATACACACAGTTTTTTCATTAATTTTTTTAGGGGAGTACTTTTTAATTTATGGCAAGTACAGCCATTTCCCCCATCCTGGGCAGGGCCCCCCTAGGCTAAAATTTTTTGTGGGCTCTTTTATGATGAGTTTATAGTGTGGAAAAACAAAAAATGATGAAAATCGTCCTGGGCCCTGTCAGCCCCACCCTTGTGGGAGCCATAAGTATAGCCCTGGGTCCCTTCAAAGAGAGTAAATAGGTGTGAAAAGAAAACAAAATAAACGAACAAACTCATGAACAGATTTTTGATTGAAAGAAGAAAAAAAAATTCCCGAACCCTGAAAATGAGAACAAAAGAGAAAAATTTCAGAGACGGTATGAGATCACTGAAAATAGAAATTAAAAATGAGGGCATGTCCTCATAAATGAGCACGTCTGGTACCCCTATGACAGAATAAAGTGTTTCTTTCTTTCTTTCAAACCACCATTTGTTTGAGTACGATGTTTTCGCCAACTGGCGGATGCGAAAATAAATCCCGGAAAGAAAATTCAACTGTGGCCCCTTGCGAGGAAATAAACTCACGTCCTCCCACTGGCCGGGCGACCGCCCTACACAGCTAGACTACTACTGCTAAACTACACATGCACATCGTCCATATTCCTCTGCGGTATTTCTAACCAATCGATACATGTTGGAATGTGCGTGTCCGTGCAGTGAAACTTACATGAAGTTCGTTTTTGGGTAATGCTTGTTATGTGTAGTGCTGCCATCTGCCATAAATTTTTATAACTATGAGAGAAGGTTGATGATTGAACATTTTTATCGTTGCAGGCCTGTTGCAAGCCTCCACCAGACTACAAGTACAAATACAACGCCACAACAGGCAAAATGCACAACGAGGTGGCTGAGAAAAAGATGCCCGTAAAAATATGGATGTCATATGTTTCAAAAATATAGCAACCCAATTAAAAATGCAATTAACAAAAATTGTAAACAATATATACACATGATAAAATATTATACAATGCCCGTAAAGAATACTTATGGTTGTCTTATTACTACAAAGCCACAATGAATCCTTTTTCTTTAGAGGTCATGTGCGCTGAACACGGACAACCAGATTTAACTCATCTGGTATGGTAGTGCCATAAATTATGAGCTTTGGCCTGAGTAGGTCTGGCTTTCCACGTACGGCCCCGTTCAGCACGCACGAGCTCTAGGAAAAGATTGAAGTTAGTTGGCTTTGTGGTCTAGGGCGCTCACCCGGCAAGTGAAAGGATGTGGCTTCGATTTCCCGCAAGGAAAGTTGAATTTTCTTTCGTGGATCCAGCTTCGCGTCATCCAGCTAGCTGTCGAAATCTTCATAGTCATAGCGGAGTGTGTCATCATCTTCGGATTTGCTTAAGTTTCAATGTACCTGTTCATTGGCTACAATCTAGCTCACGGGTTTCCAACTGGTGTTCCGCGGAACCCTGGGGTTCCATGACAGCTTTTTTCGGACTCGGCATGATCATACGCTACGGAACCCTTAAAAATCCCAGAAGTCTTAGTTATAGAGTACGTAAATAATATCGTTACATGTGCTTAACGATACGTTACACATAGGCCGGCTTCAAAGAAACTGCTAAGCTGAATAAAAATTATTTTTTCAGTGGCACCAAGAATCCTTTTTATTTTCGAGATAGTAGGCACATTCCCTTTAATGGCACCTGCACAGACTTGATGTTTTTCTGCTCGCAGAAGCTCGATATCTGTGAGCATGACAAAAAATAACATGCATCTTATGCAAACAATGCAGGGAATTTTTTCTATTCAATAAAAAACTTTGTACATAGAAGCATTTTCAATTATTCTTAAACCTTAAACGTTTCATTACCAGACCAGAATTAAACTTTTTAGCCGATTCCTAGCCCATGGGGCCAACTGCCGGCATAAAAACTGGCCAATTAAACGTTTTGTTTGTTTTTTCAAGTGTTACTAATGTTAATTTACTACTGTTAAAGTTTGACCTCAAACTTGATAATTTAATCTATATTATTGCTCATAAATTATTTACTAATACCATACTATATTGCTTTCTTTCATGCGGCACAGTAATCTAAAACCGGTCATTAATTCCAATCGTAGAATCATAACAGTTGTGTTTTTATTTGATACATGGCAGAAGGGGTTCTAGTTTTATGATGTTTCTCAATATAATACATCTTGTACTGAATGAATGAACGCCAGAACTTTGCCACTGGACTTATCCCGTTGCCTAGATCTCTTTCTGCCCAGCTTCGTGGCAGAGCCCGGAACTAACATACAAATTTTTACAGCATATTTTCCCCGGACAATTGGGTATTGAATGAATGAATGAACGCCAGAACCTGCGGACAATCGGGTACTGTCGCGATTAACAAATTTTGTGGTGATTACAGACGAGATGGGGTTGGAGACAAGTTTCTTGGTTTCGTTAAAAGGGATGAATGTACGCAGAATGTACACATGAATATATAATACATCTTGCACTGTATAGTATTATCTAAAAAGCATTTTTTGGCTGATAAAATTTTGTTTTTACAAAACTAAAGGTTATGAACAAAAGTAACTGAGAAAGACACCAAAGACACCATGGTTAATAAGTTTACAAATCACACGTTTAGGGTTTGAGAATGACTGATAATGTTGCTTTTATTGCTGCGCAGAAAAAAATTACCTACATTGTATAAGGTAGTATGTTATTTTTTGTCATTCTGCACAGATACCGAAATTCTGAGAGCAGAGAAACAGGTCAGTGCAGCTGAAATAACGCACATCCCCCCACCCCCCATCTGAAAGCAAACAAAGTTAGAGGACACATTTTTATCGTTAGTGGGTTTTCTTCTATCCTGAATTTATAATATAAAAAAGCCTTTTATGGTATTTTAACAAATTTTTGTTGATTTTAATGCTTTTTCAAGGGCAGTAACTCGAAATTTCTCGGGAAGGCAATTTTTGCTCCCCTCCCCACATCAAGCCTTTTGTGCCCAGGTCGATCCTGAGTACGCTTTTGTCTATGCACCGCCCCGATTTAGAGAAGGTGGTGACAAAGCCCTATCTCATTTTGTCCTGCGGGGCTATAACGATTCTGAGACAGCAGTATTTTGGTCTGCAAATTAAGAGAATTTGCAGACCACCAGTGTATATAACACATTAAGTACGAAACTTATTACGTTTTAGGAACGTTTTAAGAAAAATAGCCTAATGCGAATGTGTTAAGGTTTCCAGAACATCGCTTTACCTGAGACTCCTGATGCTGCTGAGAGAGCAGGAGGACTGATTCTAAAACACAAACAGAAAAGTTCTATGCATCAAAGATGAAAGTTTTGTTCATAAGTTACAAAGTTAAATTCATTTCCCGCATTTGTCTCCCCACGTTTTACGAGCTTAGCTTCTGGAAGCTCTTTTTTCCGTAGAAGCTGTGCTGTTTTTTTCGAAGTATTTTGGTGTTTTTTGACCGACTTTACGTATAATCGAACTTCTCACTAATTCTGCAGAGACCGACAGACCAGACACGACCCAGGCTCTGTCCCTCCTGGGATATAAGCCTTTTACCCGTGTGGGTTGGGTCGTACTGGGGAGGATTCTGCAGAGACCGGAACAGATGGAAATACGAAATGCAAAGTCTGGAGAATACACATGAGATAGTGAAGAATTTCCAATTTTAACTTCCTCGGTTACACGGCGTTTGTTTTGTGAATGGTGATTTAGCGACATTATAAATACCCAAATTTTCATGGACGGAGATACGGGGTTGGGGGAGGGGGGGGGGGAGAGAACCACCATCTCTCAACGGCGGAACTGACTGATCTGACGTATATGCATATAAATGAATTGACATCATCATCATTATGCTCCCAGACACCATCAGCGTGCCCTCCCCTTAGACTATCAAGTCTATATCCATGCCAGTGCAAATGCCATTATTGAGTTTGGTTGCTTATAGCACTTGTTCGCCGTTATTATAACGCCAATAAAAATATGAAAAAAAATGCGACAGAATACCTTAGTTAAATACAAGTCCACAAGTTTCGCGGTGATGAGAAGAGAAGGAAAAAAAAAACAGAGAGAACTTTTTGAATTTATTCCACTGGCATTTGGACGCAATATTACGTCCTTGATCGTAAAGTGGTTAAATACGAGGTTTTGCAACAAATTTGAACTATATATATAGTTGGCAGCGATAAATTTGAAGCCGGCATCATATTATTTAGCATTTACGAAATGGGGAAAAGGATAAGCAGAGAGCAGATTTTCCATTGCCTCCTCAGCCAACCTTCTCTCAGGTAATTCCAGGAAATTTTTTTCTACTCATCGAACCGGAGCGAGGGAGAAAACTGGTGAGGTAAAAGGAAAAAAACTCCCGTTCATAGGATTACCAGTAAAGAGTCTTGATGAGGGGGAATAACGGAGAAGGAGCTCGAATGTATTTTTACCATCTAATTTAGGTTGAGATATCTCGCTCTTGTACACGAAGAGGTTCAGGAGAGTGTCCAAACGCACTAAAAATCTATGGAGCATTTCAGAGTAAAAGTTACATATGGAAAATAATCAGCTTCAATTCTATTGTGGTAGTCTTAACTCTTCAAAATTGTAATTTGAAGAAACGCGAAAATCAAAGATTTTATGCTATTTATAGTCAAAAAATTTAAATTGGTTGAATTTGCAAAGCTTAATTTTATACCGAAAGAAACCCGTAACATTTGGAGAAAATTTTCCAAGACATAGATGGTTGAATTACCAAGACAAGGTAAAAAAAGTTGAAGAATTTTTCACCAGGTGACACTTTGGTTGTTATTATCGCGTAGCGCATGTCCAATTTAGTGTACCAAGACATTTGTTCCATAGCTCTATCTTCATCCATTCAAAAGTTATGACCACTTGAAGATCTCGTACACCGTGACATGCGTAGCCTCTTAAAATAACCTCTAACAACCATTTTGGGATGCCCGGGAGCAAAAAGATACATATTTGAGAGAAATAAAAAGAACATTAGAAATTTCAAATAACCCAATATGGGTAATATTAAACTCTAAGTAGTTTAAAAATAAAACATATACAACCATGGCGAAAATCGCACTACTAGTCCAGGATGGCTAAGAAATGACCCAGGGGTATGCACTGTTTGTCAATTTCAGTCGTAACCCACAGGCCACTATGTCATATTTAGGATTAGGAAGAAAATATAGATTTTTATTCTTTTATTTTTTATGAAAGCCCTATTCTTCTTGATTCCACAACAAGCCTTGTTTTGTTTATATGACGCTCAGAATTGAAATTACGTCCAATTTAGTGTTGCTTTTTTTACATACAAGTAATCCGTGAATAAAAACTTTAAACGCGTTTAACGAAGAATTTTACTTGAGTTTGAAACACCGTTTCTAAAAATCAATTTAATGTAACATTACGAAATTTTAAATGATATTTTGCTATACATATATTTTCGGGGTTACAGACTAAAAGTCTAAAAACTATCACGTATATTTGTCTAACTATAGTGTCTTATAGACGAAATGTAGAATGAAATTCCCAAAAATTCACACGTACATTAACAGATCCGAGTGCAATTTATGAGCATATCATAAAATCCTTTAAATTTTAGTTCATAACCTGCATCATTGCTAGCTGAATGTACTGTGAAAATAACAAAACATTCATAGAATTTCTTGTAATCATGTTTGGCATATCACATAAATGAATAAATCATGAAAATTGCTCTATGCAAATTAGACAAATCTGGCTGACGCACGAAATGAACAAAACAAGAGGGAAGCTTGTTTTTCCATTTCAAAATAACAATCACAAATACTAAAAGTTTATAGACGTGTCGGGAATCTAAATATCTATGCGGTTTCCACAAAATTTTTCAAGTAGAAATGAACGCGTATCTTGACATTATGGTGAAAAATTTTAAAACTGATGATTATACCAGTTCCTCATCTGACATTGAAAGTTGTGTTTTTCGCCGCAATACTTCTTATTAGCGTCCTGATTAACGAAGTGGAATGAAAGAAGGAAAAAATAAACGAGGAAAAAACAAGCTGATTTTACTGGTCATGGTTAATAGGGAAACAGCAGTAAAAAGTGTGATGGGCAAGGTCTAGATATACACAAAATAGAGGTTTCACAATTATTTTGTCTTTTTTCATTACTTTCTTTTCCTTTTTTTAATCTCGAACCCGTTTGACTAGCAGATGTAGAGTTTAGGAAAAAAAGTCAGTTTGAATAAAATGGACAGTTTATCAAGGTCCATTTCATTATTAACTTAGTTGGTCATGTCGACGTTTTTCTGCTCTACGATTTTGATACTGATTGTTGCGGCAGCACATGCCAGAGAGATTAAGTTCCTGCCTTGCGGTATGTAAGAATTTTCATGTCACTTCATTCATTAGACCACAATTTCATACGTCATATACGTATCAGGTGCATAACCTTTTCGGTCCGCGGGTCAGATATGCGATATAAGTTAAATTTTAAAAATCACACCAAGGGCCGTATTCACCGACATGGTTTAAACTGTAGTCACAATTTTTGGATAAGAGATCAACATAGATTGGTTAAAATCCTGAATTTAACCAATCCGTGTCGATCTCTTATCAAAAAATTGTGACTATACTTTAAACCATGTCGGTGAATACCGCCCTAAACAACTTAAATGAATTATAGTCCGTTTCAGGTTAACTTAGCAGTGGAGAGAAAGGTAGAGAGTGTATTCCTTTTCGACGCAAAATAAAGTTCCCGTAAATCGTAGTTTTATGTGATGATCATTTATACAGAATATTTCAATTTTTTTAATGATTTTGAAAAAATAATTAAAACATATCGTTTTGAACCGATGTTTCTTCGTTTGAAATTTTTAAATTAGGAAAAAAATTTTTTTACCATTATCCAAAAATCTATAGCAACCACGACATTTTGGTGCGATATCCTACAAATCGTCCATACCTTACCAAGCCCGCGCATCGATACATTGGTTAAGAGGCTTTTGTTGCCATAGCAACGAGCGATGAGGTTCCCTCGTAGCTTCCTCTTCATTGCAAAGTTAACTTGAAACGGACTATAGTCATCTAACTTTTTTTGCACAAGTTTTACATTTCTCTTATATAGTCCGTAAATTTTTCTAAAGCAGTGGAGCACAACATCCTGTCCGAGGGCCAGATGCAGCCCACCAAGGGTTTTCATCCGGCCCGCAAAAAGTGTTATCAAGAATTGTACATATTTTGTTTTGAATATCTCATTGGCTGCACAAGTTGTTCTAAAAAAGCCATGATGCATTGAAAAAAATTGACTTAAAATTAAGCAATGAGTGTAAAAGATTAAGGTATCCATTATAGAATGTTTGTCATGTTCAAGAATAGTTTTGTGTGAGTGGGAAAAATGTGGTTATATATATAGTCCAGTGCACACGAGCTCTAAGAAAAGATTGAGATTCACTGCCTTTATAGTCTAGTGCGCTTACCCGGCAAGTGAGAGGACGTGGGTTGAATTCACCGCAGTTGAATTTTCTTTCTTTTCTGAATTCATCTTCGCATCAGCCAGCTGTTGGAAACCTTTGTATGGGTAGCGGAGAATGTGATGAATGAATCCTTGGATATTTATATATATATATATATTACTGCCAGAGATAGAAGTTGGCTGCTTCGTGAACTGGACCCAGTTGATCCGGCCAATGTCCGAATTTCGGGCTTTCGATGGACTTTGGTCGTCCCTTCCTTTATGTCGATCCCTACGTATCCCCTATACATGGGTCACTAAGATATCGATATCAGATTCTTTTGATAGTTGGAGTTGCGATAGCTGACCATAATAATTATGGCTAATTACAAATGGCCATAATCACTAAAAAATGAGCCAACATGGCCATGACCCACGAATCATGGGATCGATATATTCGCGACCGGCGGAAGCTCGAATTCCAGACATCTGGGTCGGCCAGTTCACGATCTGACCAAATTTGGGCTTTGGCAGTAACATATATATATATATATTCGTGATTCGTGTCTTAAAATTGTTCAACGTTAGCCAGATACAAACAGCACAGAGAGCCATCTGTGCCTAAAATATTAAATTCTTTTATGAAAAAACTTCTGCAAATCAGTTCTCTCACTTGCCGTTTTCATTGATTTTTATATTAAGTCTCGAAATGTGTCATGGACTTTTAGCCAACCCTGAACAAGTGAAAAATTTCTACTTCGGCTTTAAAAGCAGCACATTAACCAAAAAAAAAATTATAAAAAATCACCAGGCAAAAGAATTTTTCCATGAACTTTGATGTAATTTTTGGTCGATTAACTCTCTGTTTTGAAACATTGGGAGACTGCAATAAAAAATCAATGATCTACTGGCGCTGAATTTACTTGAGCATGAATATATATATATAAGTATCTCATTACCTTAAACCTCTCACAACATTAAACTTTCTTTTACCTAGAAGTTACGCGATAGGTGGGACCAACGGCAAACGCCTGAGTCGAATACAGTTTTTCATAGAAATACATATAAACATTAGTTAATTGGGAGCCAATTTTCGGATAAATACCCGTCGTTTTGTTTCTTACTGTGACTATAATGCTATGATATAGGGCAGGCATCTTCAACCCGTTGCTCGCGATCACCACAGTGCTCTATGAAGCACCCAGAGTGCTCGATGACAGTGTCCAATTTCGTGCTCGCGAGCACTTGATCAACTTTCCAATTGAACACCCTTTACAAATAGTTTTTTTTTTATTATTTTCAAAATTTATCATAACATATCACGTTCTGATCGAATAATACAATTCTTTGCACAGCTATCATTTGATAATCTTTACAATTTCAGCAATAATCCCGTAATAAAAAGTCTGGTCTAACCTCAGCGTCAAAATGCGCAAAAAAAAAAAAAAAAACCTTTGAACGTAAACAGAAAATTGATAAGATAAATCACAAAATCGTGATAACTATCGATGAATTTTCCCCCATGTTATGATATCGGTCCGTTCCGTACTTTTAAAAAATCATAACAATACTCGAATGATAACATTATCAGTGATTATAATATGCGGCATCTGTTGTGTTATTTAAATGGGCTTTTTCAACTAAATCCGGTGATTTCGATAATCCGGCACACCCTGGTCTGATCAGTGGCGTATTTACGGGGAGGGGGAGCTTAGCCAGGGCGCAGAGTGGCAAGTTCAGAGGTGCAGAAAATTGGAGGAAAGAGCTGAGTTGGCAAGAAAACTATTAGAATGGGAGAAGGGCCGGAAAAATTTGTATAACCCTAAAAAAATCTGCCTCTGCCCAGAAAACAAAATACGAAGTTAATGAGTGAACAAAAGAATGATCTAGAGAGAATTTGCAAAAGAGTGACTTAGAGAGCGAGCAAGCATGTGAATGACCAAAAGAGTGACTTACAGAGCAAGGGACTAGGGCAGTGATTACCTACCGAGCCTAAAGCGACCACCGATTGATGACGCTTTCATTTTCCATTCAACTCCACTTGTTGGAAATTGCCGAATGGCGATATATGGCTGGAGTTGCGTAGCTAGAGATTGACCTAGAGCAGTGTTTCTTAACCTTTTTTTGCCCGTGGCCCCCTTTGAACCATATTTTTTTCTCGTGACTCCCCTGTCTTACCCAGAGTTTTCAACTCTCATCTAGAAGCAAGACACTTTACACGTATTGAAATGATTTTTTTTTCAGTGAATTTATACTGAACGAAAATTTTGCTAAGAAAATTGGCCTCCAGACCACTAGCCTAGAATTTATTGATCTCTCCGCTAGTCCGAGTTCTATCAGGACCGTCTCAATATCATGGGGGGCCCCTCTCCTTAGGCAAAGTGATGCTATGGTAGTCCCATACTTTAGCTGGAAATAAACAGCCTACATTAACATACAACATTTCCTACTAATTTTAAAAATTAATTGTACTATACAAAATATCATAAGGTGGGGTCACTTATGGGCATGAGGCCCCTCACAAGAGTGGGACTGATAGAGCTACAGCCCGGGGCCTAATATGGTTTACATCATTTTTTTTTTCATACAATAAATTTCATATAAGGAAGGGGGTCTGATAAATTTAACCGGGGACTTGAGAAATACCCCATCCTAGGAAACTTGTTGCAAAATGTAGGCGGTGAGGCCTGGGCGGGTCCATGCCCTAAAGAAGGCCCTGGTTTTATGAGTGGTTTTTTTTGGATTCTCTCTCTCTCTCTCACTGTAAGTGTTAGTCACTAATATAAAATCTTTATTTCTTCACACCTTAATTTTTCTTCTCAGCTCTCCAAACCACCTGTCACGGCCCTTTTCTCCATTTTCTTCCGTGGCCCCCTTGAAGTATCCCAGTATCACAAGGGGGCCATATGGCCCCCGGTTGAGAACCACTGACCTAGAGCATATGCAAGCATGTGAATGACGAAAAGAATGATGATTGGAGCAGTGTTTCCCAACCGTTTTGTTCCATAACCCCTTCTTCAGAAATTTTTTTTCTCCCATCGCCCCCAATGCCAGCTAATACATAGGATTCTCTGTTATACCCTAATTTATCTCACCCCGAACCATTCTATCCCCCCCACGTTGGGAAACACTGACCTAGAGCATGTGTAAACGTGTAAATGATCAAAAGTGTCACCTATGAAGCAAGGAACCGTGTCAGTGAGCAATCAAAGGAGTGACCTAGAGAGTGTGCAAGTATGTGAGTGACCAAAAAGCCTGCAAGCATGTGAATGACTATAAAAGAGCGACTAATAAAGTGTGAGAATGCAGCAACCAAAATAGGGACTTTGAGACACAGGTGCACTGAGGAGGAGAGAGGGGGGGGGGTGGGCTGGAGGGCGGTGAGTTCACGTGAAGATTAGTCAAGAAAATTCGACAAGAGTGAGAGAAAGGCAGCAAAATTCCTGGAGCGCAGAGGTGGCAAAACCATAACTGCACCTCTGGGTATGATATGTGCCGGATTAGTTACTGTACTTTTAAAGAAAAAAGTCGTAAGTTTAATTAATGGACATAATGTGTTTTCCTAAACCATCCATCGGTTTAAAATTTACGCGATTCATGCATTCTAAGGGCGATTCATTCGGCTCAACGACCTCATAAATGCGTATATGCTTCCCGTTTCGACTGGAAGGACACAAAGAAGCCCATTCATCAGAAAATTATTTATTTTCTTCACATTGTATTCGAAAAGCCGATGAAAGAACGAAAAATTAAAATCACCAAGGTTTTTTTCACCGATTTCTCACCTTCGTGTTTTTGCTAAACTGCCTTGATCACGTTCATTCACCGGTCATTGTCCGTCGGTCATTTTTTTTTCCTTTCCGGGAACGCAAGTTCCATGGCCAAGGATATCGGAGACGTTTCGATCAATCCTCGAACTTTGCGAATTTTTATCGGTCATGGACGGCAATCATTCTAAATCTTTTTACAGAGAAGAGAATCTTTTACTTTTTTTTAACACGTTATCAACGTTCTATGCCAGGGATGCTCAAGCTTTTGTGGAGTGCGAGCCACTCAAGTGATTCGATAAAATGTAGCGGGACACTTGACTGTTTTGATGACCATTCACGGACGGCAATGAAATGAAATGTGTCATGAGTTTCAAGTTTCTTATTTTAGTGGTGAATTGAAGAGAGATTTTTGAAACAACAGTCTTTTTTTCCTGTAGTGGTTTCGTTTGAATTGGATGTTTTCCACTTCAGGCTCTTTGACATGCTTAGCAGTATGGTAATTGCATTGAAAAGTAAAAACAAGATAGCTCTTGTTCAATCGCAGTCACAAAAACGAAATCTTGGTCTACGACGATTTAAACAGCGACTTCATTGACAGACTCAGCCAAGGGTTTTACGTCAGTCGTTTCCAACTCATGCTTATACGAATCAGATATTTTATTATTAGATCGTATTAACTTCGAGGTCATGGGCCATATCAGACGACTCCAAGAGCCCCATTGGGCCAGGAAAGCCATGCGCTGAACATGTCTTGTCTATGCCCATCGTCTGAAAAATCAAATCAGTGTGATCATCCAACCGAAATCAGTGTGATGGTAATTCTCTGAAGCAACTTGTACGGACATTTAAATAAAGAGTCAAATATCGAATACGAAATCGGGTATAATCATCAAGCACTCTTGTTTATTTCAATGATCACTGCTGAGCTCGTGAGCAAGACTGAAAGATGCCCGTTTTAAGGAGTCAAAAATGACCAATTTTATGCTACTGAACCAGATGTGTTTAGATCTGAAACACTTGTGCAACTAAAAGCATTATAACACGGCAAAGAAAGACACTTTCTGGAAATTAAGAGAATCTCAGGAGTTCATCTCAGGATCTCTATCCAGTAAATCTCTTCCTTTGATGTGCTGTGATTGTGCTTATACGTAAATAAAACAAAAATAATTAAGCATTTTATGAGAACACGTACCACGGCGTTTGTAATTAAAGTTGGTGTGTTCTGAGCTATCCACAGCTTTAACTACTCATTAGAAAAGTATAAAATTTTTAGTACGTTCTAATGAAGAAATGAGATGAATTTTTGAAGCTCCGTCTTAGACCAAAATTCTCCACGTGTTTTTTTTTTTTTTTTTTGGAACGGAACTCTTGTATTCGTTGAAAAATTTCCTCCGCAAAGAAGGTTTTTGAAACTCAACGTTGAACTCTTTAGAGAAAAATAGTTCTTCTGGACACGTGTGTGTTTAGATACTCCTTGCCATGAAGCTCGAGCAATTTGTTCACATATTTACAGTAAAAATTAGCATGTGCTTAAATTTGCATAGAAAATATCCTTTAGTGATAAACTCATTTTCATTTATTTATTTTTTGCTCTCATTTTTTTCTTTACCCTATCATCAAGATGTTCTTGAAGTTTCATAAGTTTTTGATTGGTAGCCATATATGTAAGACTGTAATTTTCCGCTTTTGTAAAGCATCATAAATCCATTCGACGCAGTTAAATTAATCATTCTTCCTTTTGCACTAAGATTTTTATAAAAAAATTAAAATGTTAATGACGCTCACACAAAGTTGATTTCAACACATGTTATTATCTAATCATGTAATGAAAAAAAAAATGATGTGATCTCAACGTGGGTGGGAAATAATAAAAATACAAGGATAATTAATTAAAACTTCGGCTTAGTTTCACGTATGAAGAAATATTTATGATACAAAAGAGAAACGGGTATTTTATTAAATGGGTACAGCGTTTATTAAAATGTCGAAAATAATCATTTCCCCAATTTTTTCCGGTTCACAGATAGTTGAGCATTTGGAAACGGTGACAACGAAGAACTCGATATTCAAACAAAATTTATAACAAAGTAAATCGATTTTTCTTCTTTACAGCGAGCAACGCATGAGTAGCTGTTTTGTATGGGAACCAAAACATAATGTTCACGTCAATGATTCGAGAGTTAAATTGCCCGGGAAAATGACATCATACGTGATTTTTTTTATCGTAATTGTAGCGTCTATTCGGACCATCTGCATTAAAATATTTTTCCTTCTTCCTTATTGTGAGCTCGAAACGTGAACGGAAAAGAGGTACATGCATCTGTATGTATTCATCATTATGTATATTGCCCATAATACAGCGCAATAGATTACATAACAATACAAAGGTTTCGACAGTTGGCTGATGCGAAGATAAATATTACAGTAATCGCCTTGTTTATTTAGTCTTTATTTATTTTTCATAATTTGTACCTCGTTTATACATTAATGCTCAAAAGTTACGCAATAAACTGATAATTCTCCATTGCAACGGTGTGATGATATCGGCAGAAATCGCCATTGGCGTCCGCATCGACCTCCATGTCTTCACAAGAGGTTCAGAGAAGGCAGTGCGCTTGTGGAGGTGGCATCCTTAGGGATGTACGACCGGTGCGATCGCACCTTGAATAAAAGTAATGGAATTGAAAAAGGATATACACATACATCAAATAAATTTTTTTCTTTGTAAACAAGGTGTCCTGAGCTCCAACTGATTTGATTCTGGAATTTCTATTTCAATTCTGGGATTTTTATTCCATCAATTCTGGGATTTTCTCCCTCATTAATTGAAAATTTCTATCAATATATATGCTGGAACTATGTGTATTCCACTAATTCTGGAATTTCAGCAATTCCGTGATTTTTCTCTCATTTATTCTGAATTGTTATCAATTCTGGAATTTTTTCCCTGATTAATATTGAATTTCCACCAGCTCTGAAATCCCCCACCCCCCATTAAATCTGAATTTTCATTCCTCCTGGGATTTTTTCTTTCGTTAATTCTGAATTTTCATTGGTGAGTAGATATTTTTCAGCGTTCCTGCATATTCTGTTATATTCATGAATCTTTGGATGCTAGATTCTTCTTCCCAAAGACATATATAAAATCGAGGTTAAGAAGTCCCGAAATTATTTCGCACCCGGCCCCGCGTCTGATAAGGGTCTCCCTGCATCTTTGCACCGTATTCTCGTACTATTTCTTTCTATCACGGGAACTGAACCGAACCGGCGGACTGGGGCCGATATTCACTCTCAGAGGACCCGTCTTATGAGCCAACTAGAGAGGTAGTACGGATACCTATTAAAAAGTACAATTTACGGCCAAGAGCACAAGCACCGGTGAATGAAATGTAGGCGCCACACCGGCCATATAAACGATAATTTATATTCGGCTTGATAATATATAATCTTATTCCGGCGTGATTGATTATGCTGAAAATCAATGAGATTGGATGTATTCAATTTTAGATTATATCACGTACAAGAAAAGGTTATTCTGCGATTATCTACATAAGAACAGTGGTATGATTACGGTCTGATTAACAGTGGACCAAAGGTCACCGTGAATTCCACCTTTCAGATACATTTACGTATGCTTTTACTCGCTTTGACCGCAGGGATATTAAATAAATACGCCGAACTTTTTGTTTCTCTTCATCTCTTCTTTTTTCCGTCCACGCATAAACCGATGACGATCACACCACACCTCCCTCAACCATAATTATTCCTGGAGGTGCAAAGCAAATAACTTTGATGGGCTTACCGTGATTCAATCCTCCGAAGTTGGACATTCGTCAAGTGCGCGTTGCTTGGCTTCAAATGAAATATTTCATCATGACATCATACATTCTGATGGGAAATTTCAGAAAAATACACTAGGACGATGCATAGCGCAGTGGCCCTTATCCGACGCGGAAATAATCATGGGAGGCCCTCCGTCCTCATTTCAGTACAGACGTTAATCCAGGATGATGTGTTGGAAGGACGACTTATACTAATATCCATTAATATCCCGTATTTTATAGGACAGGACCAATTTTTTACATGTTTATAAATTTCCTTAGAGAGCGGAGGGGGAGGTGTAACCTCCCGAATATTCACTACTACTAAACCATACATGAACCTCGTTCACATTTCTCTGTGGAACTTCTAACGAATAATATACAGCATGGGTTTCCCACTGGAGTTCCGGAACCTTGAGTTCCGTCACAGCTTCTTTGGGATTGTAACTTCATAAGGTTGCCTCTGACGCATGGATTGCAGATGTAGCCTTTAGAGCAGGGGTTTCTAACCTTTTCCAATCGCGACCCAAAATCAACATCAAGATCAGCTTCACGACCCATAGGACTCGGTGTCGTCTTTACGCATGGGCCCCACCTCGGCATAGTCCGGGGTCTCAAGTGCTGAGGTGCCTCATGAAAATGAGATCCGATTCAAATTTTTGATAGTGAGTATGTTGATTGGTAGGTAGGCATTTCTAGCCGAGTAGGCGCCTCAGAAAAATCACTTTGTCCAAGGGGGCCATGAAGTTAAGACGACCCTGGTGGGACTGTTTTTTTTTTTTTTTTTGAAATTAGCAAAACCAGTAACGCAATAAGTACATTTATTACAGGAATGTAAGTGGGTTTGCACGACCCATCTCGGAAGCCCCTGCGAATTAGGTTTGGGTCGTAACCCATAGCTCAAGAATTCCTGCTGTAAATGGATTCGTGCGACCTATCTCGGCATGCCCTGCGAATCAACTTGTAAGATCCATCTCTGTAGCACCTGCGAATCAAGTTTTGGCCGTGACCTATTGTTCAAGAATTCCTGGCTGTAATAGATAGTTGCGTTCCGGTGCGACAAATTTAGTAAGTGGATTTGTACGACTTGCATCTAAGAAACCCCCCCGCGAATCAAATTTATGCCGTGATCCATAGCTCAAAAATTTCTTACTGTAAGTGGATTTCGTACGACCCATCTCGAAGAAGCTCCTGCGACCCAGCTCTGGATCGGGACCCATAGGCTAAGAACAGAGGAAAACTAATGTATTTCAATTGATTTCCTGATATGAAATGCCATCCGGGGTTGCTTTGATTAGGATTCAGTGATTAGGATGTCGAAGTTAATTCCAATACATGTTACCGCATAATCATGAAGTAGTGAACGAAACCATTGCGATGTGTTCGTCGCTGAAAATGTCAATCTATTTTAAAGACTCCTAAGCCAAAAAGTCCTAAGGAGTCATATCAGGTGAACGGACTGGCAACTTATTAGGAAACGCTTCCACATGGTCATTGCAATGTAAATATGCAGCCCTAGGAATGCCTGTAAGTGCAATACAAACAGGGCCGCCCTTATCAGACGTGGGGAATGATGCGAAAATAATTTCTGAGTTCAGCCTCAATCATATATTTTGCGGGGGAGGGGGGGGGGCGGAGGGACTCGGCATCCATAGATTCATGGGTCATCACAGAGTATTCAGAATGATGTAAAACATCCATTCAAAAAAGAATGTATATACACACACACACACACACACACACACACATATATATATATACACATATATATATATATATACACACACACACACACACACACACACACATATATATATATACACATATATATATATATATACACACACATATATATATACATATATATATACACATATATATATATTAAATGTAATTAAATATATGTTTACACAATTAAATGTAAATTATCGCAAAAATTAATGAAAATTTTGAATCTATAAAAGTTCAGAAGAAAAGAAAATTTTAAACTGATGAAAGAAATTATTTCAAAACTGATGAAAATTAGGGCCTAATGATCTGCGAACAAATGGTAATTTAAAATTGATAAATTAAAAATGAAAAATAATTCTAACATCCACCAATGAAAATTCAGGATTAGTGAAAGAGGAAAAAAATCCCAGAATTGATGAAAATTTCAGGAAGAAAAAAATTCAGAATTGATAAAAATTCAGAATTGATTAAGAAGAATCCCAGGACCGATCAAAATTTAGAATTAATCAATGAAAAATTCCAGAATTTATCAAAATTCTGAATTACTGAAAGAAAAATTTTGGAAATTGATCAAAATTCAGAATTGATGAAAAAATCCCAGGATTGATCGAAATACAGAATTAATGAAAGAAAAATCCCAGTGTCAGAATTAATGAGAGATAATTATGGAATGGATGGAAAGTAAAAAAATTTATAAAAGGAATATTTCCAGAATTTCAATGAATGAAATCAATTAAAGCTCATTAGAAACCTTATTTTTCATAAAAAAATGTATTTTGTATACATATTTTTTCTTCAAATATTCAAAATTCAAATTTCCCTTATTTAAGATTTTTAAACACAGTCACAAAACATTTAGGGGCTAAGCAAGCTTGTGAGCCCACAAAACAATATCCGATACATATCTGTCGGCATAAATAATAACGAGAGAAAAAAAGAAAGAAAAAAAAATCACACATACATATAACACCAAGAAATAAGTGGCAACAGGAATGGAATTGATAAACAAAAAAAATTTGGCATTTAGCAGCGTATGCAAGATAAAAGAAGATTACATTACAATATCAAATAGATAATTTAAATCTTCTTGAGTTAACAACCAAGATTTTAAATTGATAAAAAAAGATGTACATGAAGATTGTTCTTTTATTAACTGAGGAAGTAAATTATTTATTTTGGGAGCTAAATAAAGCAAAAATTTTTGTAAACGAGTTTGGTTTTCCCCCAAACCGCGCTCGCCCTACCTGCCACCCGGCCCTACAGGCGCTCTGAATTCGATACAGGAGTGTAATAGCATTCAATCCTAGTTTGGTTGAAATTAGCCCAACAGTTTATTTTTAAAAATCTTGCTCCATATTTTAATTATGTCTACCATGTACAAAAGAAATGCCTTTTTCCCCCTCCATTAATAACAAACATGTTTTAATTTCCAGAAGATGACGGAGAATCTGGGAAAGTCATCTCCGTAGATGTCGAACCTTGTCCGCAAGAACCATGTGAGATAGCTAGAGGCGAAACAGCATTGATAACAGCAAGATGCTTGTCAAGTAAGTAATCATAGAGCGCAACTACTACTACCACTGTACAACAGTACCTACTGTTCCCAATGAATTAGAAATATTTCATGTTGAAGATGAGAAAACGGTATATACTGTAATTAACTTAATTATCTGAGTTGTGCAAGTGCTATGTAGTAGCTATACACATGAATGTGTACGATGTGCATGAACGGTTAAGTTGCAATAGTTTATAGTAGACTTTCAGTGTCCATTTTGTGTAAAGTAATGCAGTTTATTTTGAAATGGACTGATGGTTGTTCAAAAAAAAAAAAGAAAAGAAAAAAGAACAGGAAAACGCTTGGTGTTCAAAAAGTAACTCTGGCGGTAAATTTATGGGACAGGCCACACACAAAATATACAGGGTCTTTATAATTAAAGTTACACTTTGAAATGACCATAAAAGGAAAACTACTGGACAAAATGTTATGAAACTTGGTAATGGTTTACAGGAGGTTATGGAATTCAATATTCCGCAAAAAAAACGTTCAAACATTCACCACCAGCGGGGGAATGGCGTTGTATGCAATATTGTTAAACGAAATAAGACATGAAGACATCGGTTTAAAATGTTTTAATCGTTTCTAAAACGTGTTACAAACCATGTTCAATGTGGCATCCATCATTTTCTATGAAAGCAAGTTAAATCTCATTACTGCGTCTTAACAGTAGCTCTTAGCATATCAGGAAGAATGTTACAGACATGTCAGTGTATCGGAGCCATTGCGTTTTGCATAACCCCACAAACAGTTTCGTTTTAGAAACGATTAAATACACTTTAAACCGATGTCTTATGTCTTTTAACAATATTGCATACAGCGCCATTCCCCCGATGGTGGTGTGTTTTTGAACTTTTTTTTCTTTTGTTACGGAAAGTTGAATCCCATGACCTCCTGTAAACTATAACTACGTTTGATTACATGTTGTCCGGTAGTTTTCCTTTTATGGCCTTTTCAAAGTGAAACTTTAATTGTAAAGACGCTATACTTAGTGAGCTGTCCTATTTGTAGTACAAAATCTAAATGAAAGATGATGCTGTGACACGTTAAAGAAGTTTCTTGAAGCCCGATTCAAAATTCGTTTCACCCGCATTTAAAAAAAAATTCTATTTTTCTCCACCTTTCCATCGTTTTTCCAATATCGCAGTGAATATTTCAGTTTGAAACGTGGAATTTTTTTGTTGGCATCATGAGAGACAGGGCAACAACTTTTTAATTGGGTTTTTGGGCACAGGGTGTCCGTATAAAAAGTTAACATTTTTATTTTAATAACTATACAAAACCCCTTGCTACATGAATGACATACTTCAGTTCAGTAACATACTATACGTTATTGGGATGCTTTTTCTAATTGAAAGTATGCCTTTAGGATCAGTGGTTCGACAGTAAAATGTCACGCACCGTGCTTGCTATGCACTCTGTATATATAATTGTAAAAACATAATGTATTGAAACAGAAGTATACAGAAGACAAAATAAATTTATAGAAAAAAACAACACGAACGTGTAGAAACTTCACCAATATAAAGAGATCTAACATTTTTTAACCTATACATAAATGCAATACAAATTCACAGAAACAACAAAAATATATAGAAATGTAAATGTATTACAGCATAATAGTTCATTTATTGGTGTCTGGTACGTACTTTGTTTTTGATTACACTTGTGCTGGACAAATGGTGCATCTCTTAAAATTGCCCAACAATAGTTGGATCAGCTAGAATACAATAAAGCACTTTTCAACTATCAACATGTTAATATCTCAAAAACAAAACATAATAACAAACAATAAAATTTTTTCCTGGTGATATTCGTGCTCAGCAGGTAAAAATCAGTCGAAATTCTATATTTTCATGTTGGACGCAGTTTCTTCGTTTTCAGTGTAACTACATGAGAATGTACACTTTGAAGACAATTCCATATTCAACATTCAAAACTATTTCTGCTTAATCAAAAGTTGGTGATAAAATTAAAAGACTGTTAGGCGACAAAGTCGAATTTTTCAGCTATAATTTGTTTTGTGTAGAAATTTATATTCCAGGAAACAGTAATCAATCTCACACTAATATGATTTTTTTCTATGATTAACGTGATTCATTTACGACTTTTATTTACTTATTTTACAGATGCAAAAGCGGAGAAATTGAAGCTTTCGATTTACGCAGTTATTGCTGGAGCTGAAGTACCTTATCCAGGTATGAAAAGAGATGCCTGCGTCGGCAAAAATCTCACCTGTCCCATCAGTAATAACCAAGAGATACGTTTCAAACAGAAACTGCCGGTCAAAAACTTCTTTCCTAAGGTAAAAATTTATTTTATTTTTTCAAAAGTAAGAAAATATTCGAATTTGAAATTTTTTCTGTTCTGGTATCTTTTACGAGGTACATGTTCGCATGCACGCAAAATATACAGTAAATTTGATAAACACTGAAACAATTATCACTTTTATCTATGCTTGGTCTCATTTTCAAAAAGATCTCTTCGCGTTCTCCTAAAGTCATTCTTCCGCTTTTTCGAGGCTTAGTTCGTCCTGGACAGGAGTATGCTGTAAGGTTTTGGAGACCATACCTACAGAGGGACATAGACTTGGTTGAAGGGGTGCAGAGAAGAGCTACGCGTGTCCTTATTGGCACACAGGGCTTGAGTTATGAAGAAACACTTCATTTTTTGAATATGTTTACATTGGATGAACGCAGGTGTCGAGGAGATATGATCGAAGTGTTCAAAATTTTCAATGGAATGGATAGGATGGACCATGAACTTTTAGTACACCGCCAATCGACTGCTTTTACAAGGGGACACCAGTATCGATTGGTGAGGGACAATGCAAGGTTATGGTGTCGCAGGGAATTTTTCTCCAATAGGGTTGTTAATAAATGGAATAGCTTACCCCCGGAGGTAGTAAATTGTAACACAATTGACACGTTTAAAAAGAAATACGATAAACATGTTGGGGTAAATCAAGAAGCTATCCATTCTTAGAATAAGACAACCATAAGTATTCTTTATGGGCATTGTATAATATTTTATCATGTGTATATATTGTTTGTAATTTGTGTTAATTGCATTTTTAATTGGGTTGCTGTATTTTTGAAACATATGACAACCATATTTTTATGGGCATCTTTTTATCAGCCACCTCGTTGGGCATTTTGCCTGTTGTGGCGTTGTATTTGTATTTGTATATGTATCTGTGATTATGTATAATATCCAACTGTCGTTAGCGAATTCTTAAATGCTAAAAAAATTGTACGCAAAGATGATTTGATAAAATGAAACGTAATACCGGGGAACGATCGTGAAATTTTTTAAATAGGAGTTCGTTATATTGAGGTCACACAGTACTATGGAATTCGTAGTTTTTAGAACAATGTTAAAAAAAGCTAAGCCGCTCATCAGTGGAAATTCCCGAACCAGTGATCTCAGTTGCATTCGGAATACTTCATTCGTAAGTAAGTAGGTTTTTCGAATCAAAATGAGAGACCATGCACTTGCCAACGTTAAAAGTCACATTCCATTTATTTGCCCATGCTGCAATCCTATTCAAGTTGGTCTGCTCTATCGCTTTGATTCTCGACTACCTCCCATTAGCTTCACGTCATCTGCGAATTTTCTAGCAATCCCATCGATTCCCCGATCGAGTTTATCAATAAAACTGAAAAAAAAAGAAAGAAAACTAAAGGCACATCCTTGAGGGACTCCACTTTTGACACCTGTCCAATCAGAAAATTCCCTGTTCACCATAACCCGCTTTGACCTATCTCTCAACTACGACTCTGCCCAGCTCAACAAGTTGCCCCCCCCCCCCAATCCCAATCATCTGTTAATGCTTTCAGAGTTCACCGTGCTGGACCGGATCGAATACCTTCTGAAAATCAAGATAAACAACGTGTGCGTTTCTTTCTCTCCCCAAAACCTTAGTCACGTGATCAAAGAAGCAAAGCAGGTGATATTACATGACTTTCCCTTCCTGAACCCATGCTTGTTTTCCGACAATACATTATTCTTGTCTATTCACTTCACAAATTGCCTTATATATATATATTACACATTTATAACAATAATTCCCAATATTTTCGAGAGGAAACCTTATAATTATTATTGTTTAATTATTAATTATTTTAATATTGACTTCCCAATAATTACACACGTGATTACTGGTAAAAACTAATAAAGAAAAGGGTTTTCCGTTTTAGGATCGGGTGAATATTAAGGTCGTTACAGAGTTTTGAAATTTTGTGACGCGTCAGTTTTGTAACGGTCAATTACGTGCCAAAACCCCAACGAATTTTCCCCCATGCATCAGGTTGCCGCTAACTGAATATGAACTGAAATATTCAATGCAGTTAGAAGCCAAGTTCAGTTATTTTCTTTCACGATTGGTGTTTTTTTTTGCAGGGATGTTATTACATTACCTTGTTATTACTCGTTATCTTCTCTTTACTATATCAGTAAATCTATCACCAGGTATGAGAAGTGTCAACCAAGCAAGATCTATTTGAAAATTTGTTTTCCCAAAATCAACACTTTTTGCCAAAATGTGTTAATTTCGTTTCTTTCACTCTTAAGTTAAATTTTTTGAGAGAAAAAGCAGGGAAAAAAGACCGGTTCGCACAACTTTATCTTTCTTGGTTACTCTTAGGGTTACAACATTGCTATCACGTCAGAAACGCCAAGTTTTACTTTTGGTGCACGTTCGACGAATTTGGTAGGATCCGAAAGTAACGTCATCAACTCTTAATCAGTTAACAACTCCATAATAATAATAAATAATCCAGCACTGAAAACACTTTTCCATATTAGTTTTTCACAAGGAATCACGTGTGTAGGTATTGGGGGATCGATATAGCATTCACCCTATATATGACGATTAATCATGACCATATTTATAATTCTATTTTTACGTCTTTCCAGATCGAAACAACAGCGAAAGTCAAACTAGTCACCGATGACACTCAGGATAAAACAGTTTGCTGCTTCAAAACACCCGTTAAAGTTGTATAGCTTTTCATTGGAATACATAATTAACATTTGGACGTTTATTGAGACGAGAACGGTTGACGTGGTATATGATAATTTATTTTATCAATAGCTATTTATTTGATCGGAAGCTCATGTACATTATTTTTCATGATAACTAACTAAAATAAAATAAAGAATAGTTATTTCTGCTCGACATCTTGAACTTGACCTTTTCATGTGATACCATAGTATCAGTTCAAGTGTTTCATTTTGTAATTAAATAAAAGTAGTGAAGCATTTTGTAGTCATGCATTTGTTTTTTACTTACTTTTTTACTTACTTACTTGTTTTTTTACTTTTATTTATGTTTTTTACATAGCGCTTGAGGATGTGGCAAATTATTGAAAATTGCACTAATGAATTAACCCTTTAAGTACGAGAGGATTTTTTTTTCTGTTTGCGAGCTGATAAATGCATTAACAAGAAACCAAGGAAATTGACTCCTCCCATCAATTTAATTTCCCTCACTACGATACAAAGAACCTGCCATGAAGTGTGTGGCTTTCTAGGAAGAGAAAAAGTACTTTTTTTTAAAAAAAGAAGAGTCTTTTTTTGTATCATTTATACTTTATTTCTTTACTGAGCTGATCGGACGGTTATTATTATTTTTTTGAAATCGTTCACTTAACCTGATTTATGAATAGGTATGGCTGCTGGTGATGAAATCAAAATTTCTTCCCTATCCAACAGAAGACAGTCAATACCTCTCGGATACGACGATTTCTTCAGTCTCCGAAGAATACATTTCCGGTAACTATTAAAAAAAACTTCCATAACGAATGGATCGTATTACGCTGAAATTGAAAAGAAGAGCGTATAATATCGAATATATTTCATACTTAATTAAGAAAGAATCAAACTGCAAAATAATAATAATAAATAAAGAGAGAAAAACACCGAGCAGAGAGTGAAGGACATTTAGAAACTGGTTTTTCCTCTAGTGTCCGACTGTGTGGCTTGGCGCATTGAGGCAAACATTTCCTTATTAAGGAAAGAAATGTAAATACATAGCTGCGTATAAATTGAGTAGAAATGCAGTCAAACTACGTTATAACGTCATAAGAGAGTCAACGAATTTTTGTCGTTATAACTGAGGTTGACGCCTTCAAGACCCTTTAATGAAAGAAATAATCCAAGAATTGATGGAAATTCAGAATCGATGAAAATTTAAAATTATTGAAATAAATTATTCTAAATTTATAAAATAAATATATTGATGAAACTAAGTGTTACCTCTTAGATCTGAACAACTGAACAACATAACTCATGTTTAAGAATTGGATGATCGACTCTATCAAATACTTTTTTCAAGTCTAAATATATAGCAAAGGTTTTATTGCTTCCATTAGTACTACACTTTTACCCCTCGGTATTCTTCTTTTCAAGAAATTCGAACTAGTTTCTCAAAAAGAAAACGTGATTTTTATTTTTAAAATTGTGATTTAGAATTTTTATAATTTTATGCTTCATTATTTTTTTCTAGGATTTTCGAAAATCAGGAAAAATCGAGATCGGACGATAATTTTTGAAATTTTTCGCATTACCTGATTTATGAATAGGTATGACCGGTGATGAAATCGGAATTTCTTCCCTATCTAATAGAAGAACGGTCAATATCTCTCGGATACGACAATTTCGTCGAATTCCGAAGAATACATTTCCGGTAGCCATTAAAAAAATTTCCATAACAAATGGATCATATTACGCTGAAATTGAAAGGAAACGTGGATAATATCGAATGTATTTCATACATAATAATACTGAGAGAGAATTGAACTGTGAAAAAAAGTGAAGGGAGAAAAACATCGGACAGAGTGAAGGACATTTAGAGAGACTGGTTTTTCCTCTAGTGTCCAATTGTGTGGTTTGGCGCATTGAGGCAAACATTTCGTAATTAAGGAAAGAAAACTCTAGAAAAATTATAAAAAAAAGTTGGGAAACAACTAACGAAGAAGGACCATCTGACATAAAAAAAATAATAATAATTCAGAAAAAACTGCCATTGATCTAACTTTCAAGGTCTAAAGGAGAACGAGCTTCTCTTTTCTTGTTCATGGCAAGAAAACCAGTAAACTGACGGTATTCAGAATTATTCGGCATTTGTTATTGACTCATCTGATCGCCATGATGTACAACGACGTCCTTGCCGCGTTTTTGAGTTTGTTTGTGCTTCTCGCTGCGTCAAATGCCAAGGATATCGAGTTCAAAACTTGCGGTAAGTGTCAAATGACATTTATGAACCATTACGCTTATTTGCATGCTAAATGTAAATCAAATACACTGCTGCCTATAAATTGAGTAGAAATGTAGTCGAACTCAGTTATAATGACTCAGGAGATTCCACATAGTTTTGTTGCTGTAACTGAGGTTGAAACCTTCAAGATGCTTTAATGAAAGAAATAAATAATCAGAGGAATTGATGAAATGAACAATTTTATACTTGATTTTAAAATTAATTAAATAAATAATCCTGAAATTAATAAAAGAAATAATTCTAAAATTAAGCTTCCGGGGTTCATCCGTATTGAAACATATTGAAAATTATTCTTATTTTAGAAAAGAAATATGTAAATTGGTGATATGAGTTACCATGTTTTCATATCTCAACTGGGCAATTCAATTAATTAGACTGGATTTTTCAATTAGTTAAAATGGCTATTCAAGGGTAAAATATTCAGTTTGCCTTTATTTTACTTTTAACAGCTGAAATCTTGCTTGGCAAAGTTCAATAGTTGTTATCTTGAATTTTATTCCTTTTTTCCTCAATTTGGTGCGATTTTATAAATCTCCGAACACGGAGAAGTTTAAAAAAAAAAAACAAAAAACAACAACAACAGCAACAAACAAACAAAAGAGAAAAAGACACCGATAAGGGAAATCAACTCTCAAGAGTATTGTACTTACTCATATAACTACGTATTTTGTAATTACACGACGTTAAACGATGTACTTTCTGAAATATCAACAACAGTGAGGAAAGAAATATGGTTAAATATGGTATAATGGGGTTTTTCACGATGTATTTTCAGTGTATATGTTACTGCCAAAGCCCATTAACTCTGTCAATGTCCGAATTTTGGGCTTTGGCCAGCCAGTTCGCGAAGTGGCTCTAGATCCCTGGCCAAAGTCCAATAACAGACACTTGATTCGGGGTCATCCCCAATTTGGCGTATTTTTTCGTTTTATAATTATACATACGATAGCAATGTCAACCCATCAAACCGCAGTGACGATGCGGTAATCATTTTTTTCCCCTTCAAAATTTGATTTTAAAAAAATCATATGTCTATATTATTAGAAAAATAAGTTTTTCTTTCGTGTCACATGGAGCTAATCCAATAAAGCTACTATATATATATAGTCATGTATCACACGTTCACGAAGAAAAAAAAAACGGATTTGGTGCCTACCGAACCGTTTAACATCGGTACATCGGACTTTGGTAAGGGATCTCCAGTTGCGACCGGCCAAAACCAATCATTTCTGAAATCGGATTCTGATCAAACTTCTCAGTCATTTCACGAATTGTCCGCACATCGTGATTTGACAGTAACATATATTTATCCGTTATACGATTCCAGATTGACGATTACTGATGTTTCAAGATGATTGTATCAATGTTTTTACTATTTATTTTATATTTTGTTGCCTTCGTTTGAGGTGACTATGTTTCTTTGATTTAATAAAACTTTCCGGATACACCTATCCTTCGGGACCGCTTCGATATCTTTTCGAGATGGGAAGCGGGGTGTTTCCGGTCTTCAAAGGTCAAAGTAACATATATTCATATATAGCCATAGAGAGACCATAGACCGTAGACCGTTTAGGTTTAAGTATTAAAAGTATAATCGGATGCTGTCAATGGTACAATATTTGATGTACAGCATATACCATCGTACCATACCGTTGTACAGCATGTAATTATTTCATTATGATTATGGTGAAAATTTTAGAGAGAAGAATACGGATCACATAATACCGGATCATAATTAGGATCATAAATACCGGACATTGATAATTATTACAAAAAATTGACAATTGTCAGTGAAGACGATTGACAATTGTCAATTATTGCGCATAAATGGGGGCGGGGCGGGGAGAAGAGTTACCACGGGTCTGCAGTGGATTAAAATGTATTTCACGAAAAAAGTTTGCAACTTATATATAAATATGTGGGATGAATACTGTTGCAGTGAGACATGAGTTAACGAACGCCTTGACTTGGGAATCCTTCGACTGACGGAGGTTTTCTTTTCGTGATTTTTCTGTCTCGGCTAACGAATGCGGATTCGGCTAACGAAAATTTTCGTTGATATGTGGATGCGCGCTCTAACATAAAACGACCTCGTCGCGAGCTGAATTTTCGCTCACATCATCATAATTACTGTTGCTCGAGCGAGCCCGATTAACTCATGTGCACCTCGGATTTTTTTTCCCGGATGTACCTGCACCTTTCTACACACTCTAAAAGTTTTTGAACTGTTTCATATAAAATGAAAGATTCAGCTAATAGATAATGCATTGGGGGAGGGGGGGAGCCTATGTTTTTTCAGACTCTTTAGCGTCAAACTGAAAGGTCTGGACATTCTAGGAGAATATCTTTTCTATCTGCATTTATAAGACACATAAATGAGCTGAGAGAGACCAAATGACAAATGGCGGGGGACACCCACGAACTCGACTGAGTTGTGGCAAAAACAGCTTAGGTAGACCAAAGTTGGTGTTGGTTGTGTACACGTAAAATAAAAAATATCTCTTCAGCATCTCTCATCTTGTAGATTCTCATTTGTTCAATCTTGAAGCTGTTCAGTCGGTTTTTGTCTTTTATAGCGCTACATGTTGTTTTTAAAAAGCTTATCTTCAAATTTTTGGGTCGTTTCTGGAATGAATTAAAACGATTTTCCATACAAACCTACGGGAAATCGCGTTTCGGGTTACGAACGTATAACGTTTCGACGTTATAAACAAGGCTCATTTACACAATTATTTGTTAGAATCAGCTCGGACCACCAATTATTGACGTTTCAGTTGAGATTTCATTACACGCGAAGTCGTTAGAATTGAGTTTCACTACATTATAATTAGAATATTGTATGAAGAATTTTACGGAACATGTTATGAATTCATCTGAAACTAAATTTCAATTTTATAGGAGTTCTTTTTTCTATTATGATAAAAGTAATTTTGATTCTTAGGCGGAGAAGTGAGAAATGTGAATGTGGATTCGTGTGAAGAAGAGCCTTGCACGTTTCCAAGGGGAGGATCGGTTGTTATCACAACAAAATGCTTGTCTAGTAAGTGATATTCTATTTCCTTAACGTAACTAACTATTGATTAATTACATTTATGATTTATTAAATGATGAACATGAACTATCACAATAATGAAACGAATTTTCAAGTGATTTCGATAATTACATTGTCTCTAACCTACCTATTGCATGTGATTTTTGTAAACCATTCCTCGAATATCAATTAACAAGCTCATAACTTGATGAATTGAATAATTCTCTATAACGTGATATACTAGTTAATGACGACTTGAAAAAGAGCATGAAATATTTTCTCATTGTATTCCACGCCGCTTAACGTGATCACATCGGTTTCTAATAACAATAACAGAATGATAACTATTTCCGAAAATCAATTCCATTTGCAAGTACGTTGACCATACATCCCGTTTGGTCAAATGGGACGTATGGTAAACGACTATTGGCAAAACGTGTGATAATTGTTTTTCCTTCCTTCACACACACCGTCGATTCTCGTTTTAACGAATACCGTATATAATAGCGAAAATTTCGTTCTAACGAAAACTTTTTTTAATACACCCAGATAAGTTTACATAAGAACAATATAAAAATCTGGAATTACTTTATAACGAAATTTCTTTATAACGGAATGATTTTTTAATCTCTTGGAGTTCGTTACAACGAGATTCGAATGTAGTTTTAAAATATTCAATCGTTTTTTTCCTTTATGCTTAAATCCTGAATATTTTTTTTTATTCAGCCGCTGTGTGTGAGGCGTAAGAATGGAAACTGTTTGTTGCTTATCACAAATTACGATATTTTTTTAGTGCACACAGTACATTTCATAGATCCCTTGAGAAAGCCTCTCGGAAGAAGAAATTTGAATCTAGTGAACTGAAACAGATCAAGAACTGAAGTCTGGTCTATTTCTTTGTAATACATTTGCTTTCACTGCAGGGAGGCCATTGCAAAAGCAGCTCCACACGTAGTACATGGATCACAGTGAATACTACGCACCGATGACTGAGCACGTCAATGTTTGGCAACAACGGAAGGAGGAGATAACATATTCAAGCCTCCTACGCAGTCTTGCTGCCTGATAACGATAACTTACGGGGGGAGGGAATAAGTTTGGTTGATCCTTAGCTTCAAGATGCGAAAAAAGGTAACATTATCCGAAGTCCCGATAACTGTAAACGAATTTTTTTCCCCGTTATGATATTGGTCCGCTCCGTTGTTTAGGAAAATGATAACAGCACCCGAATTATAACATTATCCGTGACTTTAATAAGCGGCGTTCACTGTATATAATGTACCTCCTTCCACTTCACATGTTATGCTTGGGATCCCAGGCGGGGCCAATCAACCCGATTTATATGTAACGTTCAATGTGTATTTTTAATAAAAACCTGCATAATCATCGAACATTTTGGTAAGTGTGATAAATTTTGTTCATATACAGTTGAATCCCGTTTTAAGGAATACCGCTATAGCGGAAATCTCTTTTTAACGAGCACTTTTCTAATCCGTCCAGATAAGTTTACATAGAAACAATGAAAAAACCTGGAATTCCTTTATAACGAAATTTCATTATAACGAAGTGATTTCTCCGGTCTCTTAGAGTTCGTTACAACGGGATTCGTCTGTATTGTGAATTTATAACACTCACCGGTGTTATGATAAATCGCCGATAAAAATTACTCAAATTTACTAGATATTAAGCTAAAACCTTGTGCAATTGTTATTGTTGGTATTATTTGCACGTGTTGATTACATATGAAGAAAGTGCGAAACTTCATAATAGTTAATTATGATCCATTCGCAACCGGCACCAACCTAATCACTGTGATTAACAAAATCAAGCAATGTACAAGAGCAAGATTCAACTTCTGCTGTTCGGCAGCAACTTCTGTTCAGGACATTTTCTACCGGCTCCGCTTCTTTCTGTAATGGTGGCCTCTGCGAAACCGTCCATCCCTTTGGGAAAGAGCGCAAACCATCCCAAGATGGTCGCTCTGGGCGGTCAGCGCTCATGTCTGTCTGTTTGTAATGGTGGCCCTGGAGTTGGCCTAATCCTAAGGGTCTACTAACATTTTATTTTGGGCTTGAAACCAATTTAACTAGGATAATAATGCAGTTAATATATACTATAATTAAAACAATAGACGGATTAAGTGCAACCAAATTTTCAGGTAGATTTTTTTTGGATCCTCAATATACCTTTGTTTTCAGTTATTTTTTCTTCCCTCCAAAAATAATAAATGCCTTTTTTTAGTGACTGTTTTAGGCATTTTTATTGCCCTTTTGTTCGTTTATTTTGCCAATTTTTAGTGCCTAAACTTCCGGGCTCTATTGATGACTAATTTCAAAATAATTTCTAGATGTCAACGCTGAGAAGTTGAGATTGACGATGTATGCCAACCTATCTGGATTTGAGGTACCATATCCGGGAATGAAGAGGAACGCATGCGTCAACAAGAACATCACATGCCCCATTCACGAAGGCCAAGAAATCGAATACGTACAGATCGTTCCGGTCAAATCCTTCTTCCCTCGGGTAACACATTTTGTTGACTGTTTATTATTATTATTGTTGTTGACCGTAAGGAGTTCATGACGAAATAGAACGTAACAAGTAAGAGCCATATACGGGAAAGAACAATAAAATAATATTTTTTCATAATTCTAATCTTTTACCGTAACTTGGACCCAAAAAAAGTGTTCATTTTTGTACATTTCTTACCAGAGGGAAGCTTCAAAAACATTGATTATACTGATAATCCAATTTTTACTACTTTTGTGATGTTTTTCTAAGATTCTAGGTTCCATTCAAACCAAAATTGTAATTTTATACATAAAAATTAAATTATTTAAATTTGGATTCAAGTAACTCTCTCAAGGGTTTAGGGTTACTCAGACACAAGCTACATATCCCATGAAATAAACAACTGGAATTAGTAATGGGCTAAAGTTGGACCTAGGACCTGGAAATAAGACATTTTATTTGTAAGGGAACGAACATAGTGCACGCTGGTTTCCGATTCTACGAGTAGGTGGCATTACGGATTGGTTTAAAACCTGAATTTTAAGTTAGTTTCTTTTTCTTCCCCAGATTATATTTACTTATACATGCGTGGTGTTCTTTTTTCTCCCCATAAATTTCAGCAGGAATGTCGTTTTAACGTTTGCGGAGCGGCCATTTCGAAACGCGCCGGCGCGTTTGCGTTTCATGTTAAACCATGCATTCTTTGATGACAATTGTTTGTATTGGTGTGTACTATCACCTTTCGAAGTTTTTCCCGTATTTTCTGAATCACCCTGTATAAGCCCAAAACTGTTGATGTACGTGTGAATTTTTTGAAATTTCATTCAACGTTTATAAAACCCTCTAATTCAACAAATACACGGTACAGACGTGTGATTTTGGTTTATAACCTTCAAAATATGTGGCAGGATATCTTATTAAAAATTATTTTAATGATACAATTATTAGATTTTTAGAAATCGCGTCTCAAAAGCAAGTAAAATGTCAAAAAATTCCTTTTCGTAAAGAAATGGGGCTTACATAAATATTAAAATATTAAAAAAACGATATTTTCTTCCAAATTGACGTTTTCAACAAAGTCGGATACCTTGGCTTAAAGCATGGGTTTTCCAAACTTTTCATTCCATTGCCCCCTTCTTCAGAATTTTTTTTCTCTCATCGCCCCCCAACTCAAGTAAACCCATAGGATCCTAAGTTAAATTCGTAGCTTCTATCGCCCCCCCTGGACCATTCCATCACCCACCAGGGGGGCGATATTGCCCACTTTGGGAAACACTGGCTTAAAGTATGAAACTATTTTATTTTATTTAGCGACAATAAATTTTTTTTGCAGAATTTTCACACTTTGAATTTTATTAACGTTTTCGCAATTTGTGAACCACAGCGTCAATCATTGGCTATAAATGCTGTAAACTTAACCCCGTAAATATTGCATTCAAAAATATAGAATTTTTTTTTGGAAATTACTTTTTGGGGCAGGTTCTATATCAGACTGATTGGTCGGTTTCGCAAACTGGGACACTATAAAAAGTTAATTAATTTATTTCTTCGTGATACGACCCCTAAAAAAATATGACATTTTAAGAAATCGCATGTCATTTAAAAAGTTTTGAAATGGGAAGTATATTTCTAATGTCCACACACACTCACGCACGGTTGCTAGTTTTGTGGACAAATAATATGAATTAAAACCTGTATTAAAAAAGGATAGGAAATTTAGCTTTATTGGAAAAATACGGATCTTCTTTAAAGTTCTTCGCTTACGCCAGGGGTGCACAACCTCCAGCCTGCGAGCCAAATGCAGCCCCCACCAATGGATAGGTTCAATCCGGCCAGCGAGAGATGTTCTAGGTATAAAATGATCAATATACACACACAAGACGTCAAATACCTAGCCTGACCATGTTTTCTTCATAAAAAATACCGGATATCGTCAAATGCAAGTAAAGTTCCCATTTTCAGTCGAAATAATTGTGGCTAATAAAGGTGCCATTTACAGCTTAAAAAATGGTCACACGCAAGTAAAGTTGTCAATTACAATAAAAGTAATTGGCAAAATTAAGTAAAGTTGCTAACTATATCGCTAAAATTGCTGAAAAATTGTCAATCGCGGAAAATGATGGGCACTCTGCAAGTGAAAATTTAGTTCCCAAAAAAAAAATATGTGTATGACAAATATGTGAGATCAATATATTTATATGGCTATGATTAATTAGATTCACAATCATCATTATATAGTTTATATTAAGTCACGGAAATTGTCGTAGTTCTTGATTTTGAAGATTCAAATAGGCCTGCAGGGGGTCACGTTGAAAATAACGGCGAAAAAAGGATATTTTTTTTCACACACGGCCAAAATTATGGGAACATCCCGTAAAATACATCTCTTTCACGAACAAGTTTCTGGCCATCGAGCGGCAGAAATATCGCTTCTCTGGCCAGCGGATTGAAAAGATTGTGCACCCCTGGCTTACGCCATTCTATACTTATTCCGACAAATAAGGTATAATTTTATCTTTCATAAATACTATTGTTTTAAAATACTTTAAAATACTTAATTTTAACTGTAAATTATTTGATTTTTCGAAATAGGTTAACACAGTAGCCAAATTCGAGTTGGTCACCAATGACGAGCAAGACAAAGTTGTTTGCTGCTTCCAGACACCTGTAAAAATCATTTGATCAGTTTTAGCCTTGTATTATGATAAAATTATAAAACTTATCATGAATCATCCCAATGTTCTTACCGGTACCTGATTGATATTATGTTGTGTGTGTGTAAAATATGTTGGTTTTTTTTGATAATTTCGAATAAAGAGAACATTTCTTTATCTAATATGGGCTTAGTTTTACACAAGTTGCGTTCAGTTCTAACAATTTACATTTCTTTGAATTATAGACCAATGATTGATCATACAATAAATACACCGTATTTCTTCATTTCTGAAAAATTTTGAAATTTCCGAATAAACCTTCTGATTACACTGCTAATACAAGTTCATATCTCAATGACATTGTAATGTTTTCATAATATACTGAAGTGTTGATTTTACCAAATCTGGCATCGGTTTTGCCGAATTAGCTCTAGTTTTCCAGATAAAACGAAAATTATAGTCGGGAGGGGTGGCGGAATGATCATTGCGCCGATAGCCCTTCATAATTCAATTGGAAGTGAAAATTATATTTCAATGGCAATACATAAGCAGCGCACATTATCACATCGAAAGTGTGCATTATAAATATTGTACAGATAATCCTTGCAAAGGTGTTTCAGTGATTTTAGAGTGATTCTGAGGCGCTGATTCCGAATCTGGCATTGGTTTTCTCAGACGGGCTCTAATTTTTGAGATAGAGTAAAAATTTAATTTTAATGTTAGTAAATAAGCATATAAATAACATTGTCGAGTGTATGCATTATCTTAAAAAACTAGAGCCAACTTGGCAAAAACAATGCCAGATTCTGAATCAGCGCCCCAAAATCACTGAAATATCTTTGCTAATGATTTACTGTATTTACTTATATACACTGCTGGCCACCGTAAATGCAACACCCTGAAGGAAGCATGCAAATAATATGAAATTTACAACATGCATTAGCGGAGGTGAGATATGCAAATGATTAGAATTTCAGCGCAGACGCACATCACGCGCGCCTGTGGCGCCACTTCAAAGCGCTATTTAAGGCTTGGAGATTTCGACGATTTGAAGTACGGCAATTGTGTTTTTCTTGTGGTTTTTTCAAAAAAACGATCAATTATGCCTCGTAGAAAACAGCGATCATCTTTTGATCAAGTATCCGAGTTCGACAGAGGAAGGATAGTGGCCTACCGAGATTGTGGATTATCTTTCAGGGAAATCGGTAGTCGTGTTGGACGATACCAAACAACTGTAATGCGGATATGTGATCGTTGGATGCAGGAGGGTACGACGGACCGACGTGTTCGATCGCATCCACCTCAGTGCACCACTTCACGTGATGACAGGCGTATTGTGCGTATGGCAGTGACGGATCGCTCAGCCACATCACGAACCATAGCACAGCACATTCAGTCTGTACCGCATCATCCAGTGTCTGCGCGTATCATTCGACGCCGTTTACAGCAGAGTGGTCTGTCCGCAAGACGTCCATTGCTTCGTCTACCCTTGACGCAGAACCACAGACGTCTCCGCCGCCAATGGTGCGATGAAAGAAGGATGTGGACGGCACAATGGAATGAAATTGTCTTTACTGACGAGTCACGCTTCTGTCTGCAACACCACGATGGTCGGATTCGAGTCTGGAGACCCCGTGGAGAGAGGATGCTGCACAGCTGCGTTATGCACCGCCACAAAGGTCCTGCACCGGGTATTATGGTATGGGGCGGTATTGGATATCACTCTCGCACTCCTCTAGTACGCATTGCCGGTACTTTAAAAAGCCAGCGCTACATCTCCGAGGTGTTGGAGCCAGTTGTCCTTCCTTACCTTCAGGGCTTGCCCACAGCCATATTTCAACAGGATAATGCGCGACCACACGTGGCACGCATTGTCCAAAGGTTCTTCGTCAATCGCCAGATTGAATTGCTTCCCTGGCCAGCTCGCTCTCCGGATCTTTCGCCGATAGAAAACATGTGGTCCATGGTTGCTCAACGATTGACCCAGATTACATCCCCAGCTGCCACACCAGATCAACTTTGGCAACGCGTGGAAGATGCTTGGTCTGCTGTACCCCAAGAACACATCCAAAGTCTCTTTGAATCAATGCCGAGGCGTGTGGCAGCGGTGATCTCCAACAATGGCGGCTACTCTGGCTACTGATTTTGGCAGGAACCACACTTCACAGAAGTCTATAAATTTAATCATTTGATGCTTGGTCAACATGTTATCTACAAAATAAATATTGTTGCGATATCTCTTGTCTTTCTTGGTGTTGCAATTTGGGTGGCCAGCAGTGTATATAGGATCCTATGTTATACCCGTAGCTTCTACCGCCCCCTCCCCGGAACATCCCATCCCCCAAGGGGGCGTTAACGCCCACGTTGGGAATCACTGGTTTAAACTATAGTCACAATTTCTGGATGTGTGATCGTCATGGATTGGTTAAAAACCTGAATTTAACCAATCCGTGTCGATCTCCTATTCAAAAATTGTGACTAGTTCAAACCATGTCTGTGAATACCACCCTTATGGTATTACTGTTGAGAAATCTAATTTTCACTTTATTTCAAAAACTAGAGCCAATCTGACAAAACCAATGCCAGATTCGGAATTAGCGCAGTGCCAATATATATATAAACTGAAGAGCCAAAAAAACTGGTACAGGCATGCGTATGCAAATACAGAGATATGGAACCAATCAGAGTACGGCGCTGCGGTCGACAACGCCTATATAACACAACAAGTGTCTGGCATAGTTGTTAGATCAGTTACTGCTGCTACAATGGCAGGTTATCGAGATTTAAGTGAGTTTGAACGTGGTGTTATAGTCGGCGCACGAGAGATGGGACATAGCATCTCCGAGGTAGCGCGATGAAATTCGGATTTTCGCGTACGACCATTTCACGAGTGTACCGTGAATATCGAGAATCCGGTAAAAAATTAAATCTACGACATCGCTGCGGCCGGAAAAAGATCATGCAAGAACGGGACCAACGACGACTGACGAGAATCATTAAACGTGACAGACGTGTAACCCTTTCGCGAATTGCTGCAGATTTCAATGCTGGGCCATCAACAAGTGTCAGCGTGCAAACCATTCAACGAAACATCATCGATATGGGCTCTCGGAGCCGAAGGCCCACTCGAAAGACAATTCAATACAGCTACTATAATATAGCTATGTATCACACGTCGACGATGGGAAAAAAATTGATCTAGTGTCTACTGGACCGTCGCATATCGAACTTTGGCTAGGGATCTCAGGCCAATTCGCGAAACGGTCGGCCAAATTCCGAATCATTTCTGGAAATCGGACTTTGGCCAAAATTTCCGACCACTTCGCGAATTGGCCGCACTTCGGCTTTTGTGAGTAACATATACATAATTACCGTGGAAAATGTACAATTATATAATACTTCATATAGAAGAAAAATGATAATTTTCGAAGAGAAGAAAGAAAAAGAAAAAAATATACACTTTGTGATAATAATATAAAGTAATAATAATATAAAGTAATAATAATAAATAATAATTTCAAAAACAGTAACTGAGATAAAATAATAAAAAATAGAATAAAAGAAGAAAAATAGCGGAATTAATAAATTCAAAAAATTTTTGAACCATTTTGACCCCCTGAACCATATTTTTTTCTCGTGGCCGCCCCCCCCCTTGTGGAACCCTCTGGGGGCCCCTCCCTCCCATCAATAAGAGAGACCCTTCCTATATATTGATTTAATTTTTTTTTAGCAAATCCATAATAAACAAAAATTTCATGACTAAAATAGACCCCTGATGTAGTGGGCTTTCTATGCAGTGGCTTCTAAAAATCATGGGCCCCTGGGAAAAATGACGTTCCGGGGGATTCCGTACTTAGCTGGAGAGAAGTAACAGCTTGAATATTCACTTAACCTCGCAAAATCATATACTACATACTAGATCACATCACGTGAGCCTCCCTACGAACATCATGGCCATGCCTGGATGATCCTATCAGTTGAGATGGCTCTGATTCTGTTCAGAGCGATTTTAGCAGTATCGGAATGGACGTGGGGCAGACCTTAAACATGGTACTTATTATAAAATGAAAATTCAAGCATTTATCGTCTGAAAGACAGATTGATAGTAGCAATAGGACACAAAACAACTTTGACAAAATAAATACGTTAGAGGCCACGTATACACTCAGAACACACATTCCGGCATGTACCGATGGGTTGCCATAGTTAACGTGAACATAATTATCATGAAAAATACATCATATCTGGGTGATGACCGCGAATCATGTCGTTTGCTATAGGGATCTCTGGCCACTTCGCGAACTGGTTGGCCAAAGCCTAAAATTCAGATATTGACCAGAAGTTAATTTATAACGAAATTGGCCAATTCGTGATCTGGCCTCTCACTTGGCAAATTTTCGAATTGTTTGAACTCGAATTGGCAAATTTCGATCTTTGGCAGTAACATAAATACATGTATGCGTACGCTGATAGTTGCCATTACATATGGTCTTATCTTATATTGTGAGGTGCATACGGACATGTTTTTGTAACCAAAATAAAAAAGAGGAGGCCCATAGGTGAAACTAATTTATTGATAACAGCTACTTCATGGGATATTTCCCCATTTTTCTAATGCAGGTCTGTGATATCTCTCTCCATACTTCCACACACATATATTGATGATTCAGACTTTCTTTTCCCTCATGTCACTGAGCTTCTTATCTACATAATAGAGTGAAATTCAACAGACAATTGTTGAAGCTATCATAAACACATTCCGTCCCTTACTCCCTGCGCTTTATCACTCTTTTTTAAATTTTACTTTTAGTTTGTATGCTTTGAAAAATCGGGAAAAGAGAAATAAACGCGATTAAACGCACCTGTAATCCGATTATGTTCATTGTTGCTTTTGTGTCTGTTTAGTATACACGACAATTTCGTTCCGAAGCTGCTGCATTAATGTATTGCATATCGTTTCCAGCAATATCTTCTTGAATGTCGAATCGTACGTGCTATAAAAACAACTTGAGCATGTCGATCAAAAAACCAGTGCCCAAAGACTTATCATCAGTTGACATTTCTGATGAATTGAAGAACTACAGATGGGCCATCGGAGTACCACGTAAGAATGGCCTGTACTGGTCAGTGGTTTTGTCGGTTCTCGTGCAGGCGCTTACTTCATTTTCACGAAGAGATGTTATCTTTCAGTTTTTGCAAAGCATCACTGGTGGAGAAGCCGAAGAAGAAGACGTCGAGGATGTGATAGACGTTATGTCAAGTTACGATCCGTTCGTGGACCATGTTGCGTGTTTTCGAGATAAAACTCTGAAACAACTTTTGAAGAAGTTCATCGATTCTGCAACTGCTTACCGTCGCAGTATGAAATACACGGAGAACTTTCGATACGAGGATGTAGAGACTCATATAGATGTCATTGCAAAAATGACAGGAACTGAAATAACTCTGTTGACCGAAAATAAAATGCCAGATGCAGATGGTCCCCACAGTTTGACGCCTACGAAGTATAGTTGCGATTCCGGCAACATTTTGCTATCAGGTAGCAAGATGAAAATCCTGCTGTACGGTGAGAAAGACCACAGTAGCTGGCGTGTTGTAGCGTACGGATTAAGACTCAAACCACACAAGTTCCAGAAAAAAGCGTCCGAGGACCAACATCACCATATAGACATTTGCAAGAAGATTAATCCGTGTTACAGCTGGGTGATGTACTTGAAACTATACAAAGACTTTTCGACATCGATCAGGTTAAGTAGAATCTAGAGACTTATATTAGATTCGAAGCATTTATGACTGAATGAACGAGTTGGTGATATTGTTTTAGGCCGGGATTACACTATACAAGTTTGGTAAAGGTTCCTTTTATAAAACTTGAAAAATGCAACCAAGAAGGTCAGCGGTCGCATTTTCTAGAATGCAACCAATGATCTTATTGGTTGGATTTGTCAAGTTTTATAAAAGGACTTTTATCAAACTTTTATAGTGTAATCCCGGCCTTAGTAAATGCTCGGCTTTTATTGAATCTCATTTATATATCTGCTGCGGTCATTTTAGTACATAATTTCCGGTGATTATGAATAATTACCTACCATTATGATAATTTTGATAAATTTTGAGAATTTATCAAATTTGCTGGTGATTATGTGTAGCTACCTTCTCATATTGGGAAATATGATAATAAACAAAATCGTCAAATAATAATAACTTAAATTTACCGGACATTTTGCTCAAACTTCGATCTAGAATGATGGACTTGATCGGTGATGTTGATTATGATAAAAATGTTGATGAATGTGTGTGAAGAAAGCTAAAATTACAAGACATTATAATTTATACGTTTTTATCCTTATAACACTTATTTCAATTTAATTTTTATGGCAAAGTGTGTGTGGTATCACGTACGGGAGAAACTGATAATACAGTCAACGCTCGTTATAATAGAAATGAATTACCTTTAGGGTTTGATAATACGATTGAATAATCGACGTTTGCATGTACCCAAAATGAACACGGCTATACGCGTTTCGGAACTAAATGAAGTTCCTTCATCAGTAGCAGAAACAAAGAAGAAAGAAAAATATTGAAACTCCTTATAGCGGGAGTTACTCGCTGTTGTAGACAAGAGTCAAATTCAAAATGAATCGGCAACAAAAGAGTAGAGTAAGAGGACGGAAAAAAGAAAAATGGCGGAGCCAATCGTAACCGCGTACGTGATAGTGATGCTGATGGAGAAGAATAATTATTGTAGAAACTGTTGCCAGATTTTTGAGAAGGGTGGTTTGCTAGATAGGTCGTTGACCAACTGGTTTGTGTTTTTGTTAATGTGGAATGATTCGAAGAAATCCAAGTCAGACGGTGAGGGACATTTTTAGATGGTTTCGGCAGAAAATAAGTCAAGTTTATGGTCAAAGGACCAGCAGTGTTGGGCTATGGATGAGCGGTTAAAGTCTTGGTTGCTTACGTATCTTCTATGCTCATTTAAACGGTGTTGGCTGGTTTTTGGGAAGAAAGGCAAAATGATCAAGTTTTTGTGTTCAGGTTTAGGCTTGGTTAAAGGTTTGGCTTAACAAGGTGATTTCTTCGAATCATTCCACATTAACAAAAACACAAACCAGTTGGTCAACGACCTATCTAGCACATCACCCTTCTCAAAAATCTGGCAACGGTTTCTACAATAATTATTCTTCTCCATCAGCATCACTGTCACGTTCTCGGTTGCGATTGGCTCCACCATTTTTCTTTTTTCCGTCTTCTTACTCTACTCTTTTGTTGTCGATTCATTTTGAATTTGACTCTTGTCCACAACAGCGAGTAACTCCCGCTATAAGGAGTTTCAATATTTTTCTTTCTTCTTTGTTTCTGCTACTGATGAAGGAACTTCATATAGTTCCGAAACGCGTATAGTCGTGTTCGTTTTGGAATTTTGGGTACACGCAAACGTCGATTACTCAATCGTATGCTCGTTATAATCACTCCACGTTATAGCGACCATTCCATTTCAACGAGCGAAACGGTAAATCCCAAATGTTTTCATAAAACGGCTATCATACATATTTTACTTTCGATATAATGACCCTCCCAATATAATCCCGTCCATTTTCGACGGGATAAAGGGAGGTCGAATATCGAGCGTTGACTGCATATTATATTTCCTTACGATTTCTATCCTATTTATAATACGTACCAACTTCAATCGGGAATTATGCATAATCACCGGTGAAAATGATAAAATGTAGGCAAATTTATCAAATTTACAGAGACAATTGGTAATTATACATAATAACCAGTAATTATGTACAATTACCGATTTGTCACATTTACCGTAGCATACACAGAGGTTGGAGAAAATAATATGAACACCTGTGAGAGAGAAAAAAGAAACAACACTCGAGGGAACCTGTCGTATACTCCCGCCCTCTAGTGTGGAAGAGTGCCACTTAGCGGGCGAGAATGTGCACACATCAGTTTAGTCATAACAGTGATAGCGTTCGGATGCGATGTATATTGGGGCGTTAATATAAGCTGTAATCAATGCAAAAAGAGGACCAACAGCCTATTAATAAAGATTTTGTCTCATTTCACAGGTGTTCGTATTATTTTGTCCAACCCCTGTGTATAATCTGTGATTTTTTTAATATTATATTTTGTTTCAGTTTTATTATTTTTTTACATTTTAATATTATACAGTATTTCTATTTCCTATTATTATTATTATTCCCATTTTTTATGCTTACTAACAAAATATTTAGTTTAATATTTCACATGGTGAAAGGTGATGAAATATTGTGTGACATGCAAAGTCAATCAATAATAACTATGGCGAAAAAACATGAATAATTCATGATTCACATTGGTTCAGCTAGAACTTTTGTTTTGATATCAATAAAATTGTGCTCGTATATATTTCAGATTTTTTTTCATAAGTACAATCTATATGATTTTTGATTATTGAAATTTTTAACTTGAGAGAGTGCAACAAATTACTATCTCCCACAACAAATCTAAACTTTGTAAATGTTCCAAAACTCTCGGAATATGTATATTTAAAACAGAAATATTGATTATGTCAATCAACATATAACGTTCATTGCTTTTTGACATCGATCCAACAATAACGTCGGTTTTTAAAGATCCCAGACACCATAATCAACAAATTGAACGTAGTCTTCCATTTTAATACAATTTACAATTTTTGTTAATCGCTTTTTTAATTGGGTTGCTATATTTTTGAAATGTATGACATCCATATTTTTATGGGCATCTTTTTCTCAGCCACCTCGTTGGGTGGTCGCTGTGGTGGTCGAGTGGTTATAGTGACGGACTCGCAATGCGAGGATCCGGGTTCGAACCCCCACAGTGGTGGTCGGCTGAAGTTGGTTTTCTGTGGTTCCCAACTTCAAGGCGCGAATGCGAGCCGATCTCCCCGTTAAAAAGTCTCGCCTCAGAGAGCAACAGGCCTACAACGTTACAAATATTCAATCATTACACTTCACTCACAATTTGAAGTATAGATGGCAGCACTGAAATATCATACACAACACTAGCCACACACTCAGACTGTTAGGTGTACACACTCACTTTGTTCCCGACTCTGCCACGAAGCTGGACTGGAAGAGATCTCGGCAACGGGATAAGTCCGGCGGCAGTGACCCTGGCGTTCATTCAGCCACCTCGTTGGGCATTTTGCCTGTTGTGGCGTTGTATTTGTTTTTGTATTAATACCTCTCTTGGACCAATTAAAATAATATTATTCCATCCGGATTTAGAAACGTTTGTTCGGCATCAGTTTTTTGACAATGGAAAGGGTTATTTTCATTGTCTGGATTCCCTAGTTCGAGATGACCTTTCTTATACCGGGTGCATAGGTAACATCCTCTTGCAGCAAATTACTAGCGAACCAGACCAGACTCAAAATTTTACGGTGGTGACTGGCCCTTAAAGCGGGCCATTAGCCAACAAACAGGCTGGGGCCCCTTGGGGACCCCCGGTGAAGGGATACACAAGTGAGTTATGTATGTGTTATATGTGAGTGAATGTAAGTGAGAGGAGATTTTTGGCAAAATGCTCTTTTTTCCGGGTTTTCCTAGGAGTAGAACTTTTGCGCCGTGTGCAGCATGAAAACGCTGATTGGTTAAAAACCTGAAGTTCTGGGGTTTTTTTTTTACCAATCAGCGTTTTCACTCTTCGTGCGCTGTAGAAACCTGCTCCTAGGCTTTTGCGGCATACTTCCAATTGCAAAGATGTATAAAAATCACACGTGTAGGCTTGTTACTAGATACGTCATTCATATTGCAAGGGATTGTATAGTTAGTAAAATAAATAAAATAAACCTTTTTTTTTTTGGTCACCCTGTCCGAAAAAACCCGATAAGAAAGTTGTTGCTCTGTATGTCAGGCCAACAGCAAAATAAAAAAAAATCCACATCCACGTTTCTACTAAATGCAATATGCACTGAGATATCGGAATTTAAATATCGAAGAAAAGTATGGAAAAGAAGAAGCTTTGTCCGTTCGTTTTTGATGTTCTCTGCGAACATTTCTTCCAATTTTTGAATTCAAATATCTTAGTGAATATCACTTAGAAACAGGAAATGTTTTTGTTGAACTCAGGAGGAATTAAAGCAAGAACTTTCTAATTGAGTTTTCGAGGACAGGGTGTCCGTATAAAAAAGGTAACATTTTTATTTTAATAACTATACAACCACTTGCTGCATGAATGACATATATCTGAGGTGTACACGTTATTTGAATACTTTTTATAACTGGAAGTATGCCTCTAGGATCAACTAGTAATTTGGAGTAGGGGGAGTTAGCTACACATATGCTGTTTTTCACCGGCCAATGTCCGAATTTCGTGCTTTCGCTGGGCTTTGGCCGGCGTCTATATGTCGATCCCTATATATCCCTGTGTATGAATCACTGATAAATCGATATTCACATTCCTTTGATCGTTAGGGTTGCCATAGCTAACCGTAATCGTTATGGTTAGCTATGTGTAATTATAAATGGCCATTATTTTCACAAAAAAAATTAGCCAACGTGGTGATAGCCTTGAATCGATTTATATGAGCATATAGGGATCGATATAAGAGGCTGTCCAAAGCCCGGAAAAAGTCCGAATTTCATACCGAATCACATACTGACCATACTTCGGGCTTTGATAGTGACATATATACATGTTTATGAAGAGTATCCGTAGAAATAAAAATTTTTACGGTTGATTGCTATTTAAGTAAAATAAGAAAAATGATAAAAAGTAAAAAGCGAAATTTTTTCAGCTGTGACAGTTGTTTCAATAACTAAAAATACAGAGAGGACGTGAAAAGTCTTGGTCACATTTTAAAAATAAGGGAAAAAAATTATAAATCAGTATAATTGTTACAAAAATTTATCCAAATTCATTTAATTATTTAACTTTATTTTTTATTATAAGTTTTGTGTTATTTTTTGTTTCTATCGCCTTTACCTTCAATTAGTTGCTCTGTACAGGCTCAGGCCTCTAGACGACAAATATCGAGATTTGACTATTTTATGTATTATTTAACTTTGGAAACAAAGAAGTAAATTGAATTTGAAAAATTTGAGAAAAAAAACAACAATCAATTGACATTAAAAGTGCGGTTTGCACTAAAATACTTATTTATCACGAGCTGGAGTTTTTGTCTTTTTTGATGAATTAAAAAAGTTGTTCAAATTTTTCACTCTCAAATTGCTCTGTATCACGAAAATTATCACATCATGGTTCTGAGACACAGACTGTATGTAAAGTCATGGATTTGTAATTTTTCTTGCAATTAATCTGAATTTCGACATGTATTATATGTGTATTTCTTTTGCAAACATGTGCATTTTATTTACTCTGATTTTTGCAAATGTCAATTCCGTATAAAAATGTCGCATTGCGTCAATTACAATATTGAACTTTTGTCTGATTTTTGAAATTCTGGAATTTTCAGGTGCATTCCATCTTTGTATTTGTTCTCTCACCGCGCACACTTGTAAAATTTATACCTTTTGCAGCGCGCTCAATCAGACAATTATGCACATTCACTTCGTTTCATGTCAAATTGTGTAATGCTCTTTTTCTGGGAATATGCGAATCTTGAATATTTCATTTTTCGTGCTGCAAATCTACGTATATACCTAAAAAGTACGTATATATCCTTAATGCACTTCGCATTATGCTAAATCGCATACTGTCCCACTGGAATCTTGTGAAATTGAAATTTCTATCATGTCTTTTATGTAATTAACATTGTGTTCACTTGACATGTGCATAAGAATGCCACTTGGGTCATCCAAGTACATCTCTTTTCAGAAAAAAAGCTGAAAAGAGTCGACATTCCAGATGCCGAACTATGTGAATGCAGGGCTCCCACCTAGGGGAACTGCATTGGACCCATTGGACGACATTCCAGACGGTCGGCAACTACGGAAAGGCTGCAAGGGCTCACCTGGGAGCCCTCCACCCAAAGATCCTTTGGCTGGCTTCAGGGCCAGCCGGCAAATATGGCATGGCAGCAAAGGCTCAACCGAACACTGGGGTTTAATTGGGAGCCCACAGCCCAAAGACTCATTGACTGGCCTCACGGGCCGGCCGGCAAGACGAAACTGACTTGCAAGAAGGCAAACGCTGTGCCGCATAGACATACGTTGCGAGGCAGCGCCCATAACTGATAATGAACTAATGGACCCTACATTACGACAGGGCAAATGCTGTGTCGCATGAGCATATGTCGCGAGGCAGTGTCCAATGTACCACTCCAATCAGAGACACATCTCGCGAGGTGATCAAAAACTCAAGGCTGGGGTCACACATGACCAACTGCAGTGTGGCAACCAAAAAAGACGATATGTGCTTTGCATGTTTTATGTATCTGGTGTTTCTCTCTCTCTTATACTTAAGACGAAACTGACTTGCAAGAAGGCAAACGCTGTGCCACATAGACATACGTTGCGAGGCAGCGCCCAAAACTGATAATGAACTAATGGACTCTACATTACGACAGGGCAAATGCTGTGTCGCATGAGCATATGTCGCGAGGCAGTGTCCAAAACTGATAATGAACTAATGGACCCTACATTACGACAGGGCAAATGCTGTGTCGCATGAGCATATGTCGCAAGGCAGTGTCCAATGTACCACTCCAATCAGAGACACATCTCGCGAGGTGATCAAAAACTCAAGGCTGGGGTCACACATGACCAACTGCAGTGTGGCAACCAAAAAAGACGATATGTGCTTTGCATGTTTTATGTATCTGGTGTTTCTCTCTCTCTTATACTTAAGACGAAACTGACTTGCAAGAAGGCAAACGCTGTGCCACATAGACATACGTTGCGAGGCAGCGCCCAAAACTGATAATGAACTAATGGACTCTACATTACGACAGGGCAAATGCTGTGTCGCATGAGCATATGTCGCGAGGCAGTGTCCAAAACTGATAATGAACTAATGGACCCTACATTACGACAGGGCAAATGCTGTGTCGCATGAGCATATGTCGCAAGGCAGTGTCCAATGTACCACTCCAATCAGAGACACATCTCGCGAGGTGATCAAAAACTCAAGGCTGGGGTCACACATGACCAACTGCAGTGTGGCAACCAAAAAAGACGATATGTGCTTTGCATGTTTTATGTATTTGGTGTTTCTCTCTCTCTTATACTTAAGACGAAACTGACTTGCAAGAAGGCAAACGCTGTGCCACATAGACATACGTTGCGAGGCAGCGCCCAAAACTGATAATGAACTAATGGACTCTACATTACGACAGGGCAAATGCTGTGTCGCATGAGCATATGTCGCGAGGCAGTGTCCAAAACTGATAATGAACTAATGGACCCTACATTACGACAGGGCAAATGCTGTGTCGCATGAGCATATGTCGCGAGGCAGTGTCCAATGTACCACTCCAATCAGAGACACATCTCGCGAGGTGATCAAAAACTCAAGGCTGGGGTCACACATGACCAACTGCAGTGTGGCAACCAAAAAAGACAATATGTGCTTTGCATGTTTTATGTATTTGGTGTTTCTCTCTCTCTTATACTTAAGACGAAACTGACTTGCAAGAAGGCAAACGCTGTGCCACATAGACATACGTTGCGAGGCAGCGCCCAAAACTGATAATGAACTAATGGACCCTACATTACGACAGGGCAAATGCTGTGTCGCATGAGCATATGTCGCGAGGCAGTGTCCAATGTACCACTCCAATCAGAGACACATCTCGCGAGGTGATCAAAAACTCAAGGCTGGGCTCACACATGACCAACTGCAGTGTGGCAACCAAAAAAGACGATATGTGCTTTGCATGTTTTATGTATTTGGTGTTTCTCTCTCTCTTATACTTAAGACGAAACTGACTTGCAAGAAGGCAAACGCTGTGCCACATAGACATACGTTGCGAGGCAGCGCCCAAAACTGATAATGAACTAATGGACTCTACATTACGACAGGGCAAATGCTGTGTCGCATGAGCATATGTCGCGAGGCAGTGTCCAATGTACCACTCCAATCAGAGACACATCTCGCGAGGTGATCAAAAACTCAAGGCTGGGGTCACACATGACCAACTGCAGTGTGGCAACCAAAAAAGACGATATGTGCTTTGCATGTTTTATGTATCTGGTGTTTCTCTCTCTCTTATACTTAAGACGAAACTGACTTGCAAGAAGGCAAACGCTGTGCCACATAGACATACGTTGCGAGGCAGCGCCCAAAACTGATAATGAACTAATGGACCCTACATTACGACAGGGCAAATGCTGTGCCGCATGAGCATATGTCGCGAGGCAGTGTCCAAAACTGATAATGAACTAATGGACCCTACATTACGACAGGGCAAATGCTGTGTCGCATGAGCATATGTCGCGAGGCAGTGTCCAATGTACCACTCCAATCAGAGACACATCTCGCGAGGTGATCAAAAACTCAAGGCTGGGGTCACACATGACCAACTGCAGTGTGGCAACCAAAAAAGACGATATGTGCTTTGCATGTTTTATGTATCTGGTGTTTCTCTCTCTCTTATACTTAAGACGAAACTGACTTGCAAGAAGGCAAACGCTGTGCCACATAGACATACGTTGCGAGGCAGCGCCCAAAACTGATAATGAACTAATGGACCCTTCATTACGACAGGGCAAATGCTGTGTCGCATGAGCATATGTCGCGAGGCAGTGTCCAATGTACCACTCCAATCAGAGACACTTATCGCGAGGTGATCAAAAACTCAAGGCTGGGGTCACACATGACCAACTGCAGTGTGGCAACCAAAATAGTCGATATGTGCTTTGCATGTTTTATGTTTCTGGTGTTTCTCTCTCTCTTACACTTACAAATTATGATACGGTCATCCCTTTTATGGCACAGATATGCAACACAATAAAGATTTTATTGATTTTATTGGTGGCTTCTTTAATCTCCGCTCACACCCCTGCTGACAATCACTGAATACTATATTCGATATATCGAATATTAATATATATTCGATATGACCTCCAGTTACCTGACAAAATATTATCGGTGTCTACACTCGTGATGTCATAGGAAGTATGTGGAGTTGTCTGATTAAGAATGTCTGTTGGAAGTGTAGGGTCGTAGGAAAGATGTAAATATGCTGGCTTTTCCTGTGTCGCTTGATGAATAGTTGAATTATAAATTAATTCATAGTAATTAATGTATGCATCCCAATCAGTTGTTCCTAGTGCAAATATAGACAGGGACTTCTTCAAGTTAGAATTTATCCTTTCACTTTGACCATTGGATTGTGGGCACATCGCCGTTGTTTGCAATTTCGTTACCCCTAGGCGACTACAAAGTGTTTTAAAAAGGTCACTCACAAAATTTGAACCTTTGTCTGATAATAATTTCTCAGGAAATCCAAAAGTGCAAGCAAAGTCGAGGAATTTCTCTGCTGTTGTTTTTGATGTTTGGTCGGGAACTGCGTAAAGTTTCACAAATTTTGTGAAATGATCAATGAACGTAAGTATGTAGCAGTTTCCACGTGAGGTGTTAGGCAATCTTCCGACAAAATCGCAAGAGACATATTCCATTGGTCGAGATGGAATTTGCGCTCTAATCGGCCGGCACAAATTAACACTTTCACTTTTGGGACATATTAATCAAGTGTTGTGAATGTAAATACATAAATAATATGGGACTTGAAAATGGTAATTTTTTAAAACTTCTATAACGATTATTCGAAAATTAATTCATCGAATTTTATAATCGTATTCAGTGATAAGTTTTTTTTTATTGCGCGCACGCACGCACACACACACACACACACACACTTTCACATATGTACATATCTCTATTTCTGAAGAAGCAGAAGATGGAACATTCAACAAAAATGACTTTTATATTGGTCTGGTTTATATTGAAAAGTATATGTTTAATGGATGCAATTACATTGCTCATTTCTATGCGTAATCAATTTCGCACTATTATATTTGAGAAAAAATTGTTAAAACCTTGAAAACAAAGTGCAATTATAATGGAATTATGAAAAAAAAATTTTGTTATGAAAGTGTGAGAAAAAAAATGAGACTATGAGAAAAAAAAGATGAAAAAAAAAATGAAATTATAAAAGGAAAATTGAACGTATAGAAAAAAGATGAAAGTATAGAGAAAAAAAAGGGATATGAAAGTATACAAAAAAGACAAAACAAAATAAGGATGAAAAAAATGGAATTAAGAAAAAAAAATGAAATTATGAAAGAAGAAAAAATGGAAGTGAAGGAAAAGAAAAAAAAAATTTTTTGTCAAAATGTTAAAAATGTGCATGAGGAACAAAAGTATTAATGTTGTACACTTACGCATGCAAGTACTTTCATGTAAATATCCACATACAGCATATATGCAATTTTGTGTTAAGAATACAACATACTGCGTATTAGTGTAGTATAATTTGATGTTGGAATCTATAATCCCTCAGAGTTATTAGGATTTTAATATTTATATTGAGCATTTAAACAAGTTTAATTTGGGAATGATTATAAATGATCACTGTGGTAAGATTTTTTCTTTCTCTGCCAAATGTTTTATATACTATGTTTCTATATCCCTTCAAAGTTCATAATTCATAAGTGAAATGTGCCCGTACTCTCAGGACACCGCTCACAAATTTCAATTAACTCTGCTTAGAGGGGACAGTTATCAACTGTTTCAAACTCGCCCTTCGAACGATACAAATTCCTTTTCAGCAGACAACGACATCGATCACTCAGACTCGTTGATGCGATGGTTCACCGAGTAATGTGGCAGTGATATCTTCAAGCAAAGAAATTTGCTAACTTCACTAATGTGTTCAAAACTTCAAATTGAACTGCCATTTCCAGACACCACACACTGAAATTGTTTACGTGCAATTTCTCTTGGATACGCCTACGGAACGAGATGCTTCGCCGGTGTCGCACTTTGGTTGTCCTCAGTAGTCTGCGTAACAAACAGTGTTCGGGACTGACTGCACGTCTGAACACGAACGAACGGTCAAATAATTCGTTTCGTAATAATTTCGTTTAATAATTTTCGCTTCGACAGTACTCCAGCGTCGTCCTCTATTCAGTGACTGACATGTGAAAAGAACAAACACATTCGACGCTCTCTACGATACACATTCGCTGCAAAGTGCAACCCACGCTGAACATCATGAGGACTGATTCCTGACATTGGGTCTAGTGCGGATTGAGCCACGACAAGCCAATTTGTTTCCTGTACTGCTGGATTTTGAAAATTTACACTTTTGAACTAATAACTCTCGAGGCACTGAACAAGTATGTTGAAGTTCACAGTAATGAATGTGATGTAACTTATCTAGTATCAATGCGCAGCATTTTCAGGGAAACATGTTCTGCGACACTTAATGTTACATTTATTTCAGTGATAAATGCAACAGTGATTTTCTTGTTGCTATGTCTAAACGTATTATTGATATATTTTTGTGACGTTATCCGAAGAAATTATATGTATCTTCACTATTCCGAGAAAAAAAAAATACTTCCGATAAATCATCGAAAGGGATGATAGGTAATCTACGTTATGAATTCATGAAATTTTTAAAAGCTTCTGTGTATTTCATGCTCAGTGATTTTTGCAAAGCTCTTTGGTATATTATTTATTTCTGCTTATATTATCTTTCTGCAATTCACTTACGACAATATCGAAGCACATGTATATATCTACAACACATAATGTATATTCACTTCTAAATTTTATATTACATATATATATATTTTTTCTTTTCCTATATGTATATCTAGGTACGAGTATTCTTTTCAATGCATTCCTACATTGCTTACCTTTGTTTCAAGTGATGTACATTTATACATACCAGATTTTCATTCATGTTTTGAAGAGCAAACATAATTTTATTGCCAGTATTGTAATCTCCCGACTTATATTTTCTTTTTCTTTTTTTTTCTTTTTCCGCAAGATGGACGTGCATTGCTATGGCGTCAATAGCCATCGCTATCAGATGAAGCGGGAAAGTTCCAATTTCCAGCCCAATATAATATAATAATAAGAGAAAAGGGGACTTAAGCCATTTAAATTGTACAAAACATGCTCTTTCGCCTTCATCAACACTCCTTAATTTTGTGGCCACTTACTTAAAGGGCCCCTTCAAAGTTTGCGTAATAGCCGCTTCGTATTCTTCTTTTCTCTCTTTCTTCCCTATATACTGAAGCCTCTTGACCTTTGTAATCGCCACCTGCAGGCAAAGCCGCTTGAAAGATATAATGCCGCTCTTAATAATATATATTAATATATTAATATATATTAATATATATTAAATAATTCGCCGCTGTGGTGGTCGAGTGGTTATAGTGCCGGACTCGTGATGCGAGGATCCGGGTTCGAACCCCACAGTGGTGGTCGGCTGAAGTTGGTTTTCTGTGGTTCCCAACTTCAAGGCGCAAATGCGAGCCGATCTCCCCGTTAAAAAGTCTCGCCACAGAGAGCAACAGTCCTACAACGGTAAATCATTCAACCATAACACTTCACTCATAGTTAGTAAAACTGGGGGCAGATGACAGCACTACACATAACAAGCATTACACAGAAACAAACTTTACGTCAGGTTGCACTACACGTACACGCACATTCCCGCATGTACCGATTCGTTGGGGGGGTTCAGCGGGGGGGGGGGGTGCATGTGTGGTGTAGCAGTAGTAGGTAGGGGCTCGGGGATCCATGATGTTCTTAAGTCAGCCACCTCGTTGGGCAATCTGCCTGTTGTGGCGTTGTATTTGTATTTGTAATATAGCCGCTCTTAATGCAGCTTTGCCTGCAGGCGATTGACTTTATTTCATCTATTGTACGCATCCCTTCTTGGGAATATGTGCCTTCTGACTTTCTTGCTTTCTCTCTTCTTTTCTTTTCCTTCTCTTTTTCTTGTACACCCCCCCCCCCCCCCACAGAAAAACATCTTCCTCCCATATGCTTCGAAAGATCGTAGGGGGTGAACCTTGACCAATGATGTAAATATTAATACTAATTTGTACCTACGTAATCCTCATAACCCAATGGAAGGATCTTTCTTTGAAGCCGGACTACCAATTAGAAATAGGGGGTTGGTACCCCTCAAAACTTTACTTTTTGGAATCTTTGAAAAATTAAATTGGATTGATTAGTGCAAGCTAGAAATCAAGTTTAAAAAAAAGATGTAGTTACGATTTTTGTTTTTACACATTGCAATCGATGAGCATCAGGAGCGGCGATCATCCGTGATGAAAGGGATGGAGGAAAGGTAGGAAAGAAATTCTTACCACATTTTTAGTAAATTGTAGAGGTTTAGTTAAAACCTAAATTAGGAGGAATTAACAGGGGGCAGATGGCGAAATTAGGTATAAAAGTGATTAAAGAGAGAGTTATTCCAACATCAAGTTAAAATTATTATAATTGAACATATAGTATTCTGTCTATGTATTATGCAGATTTTGGTATCGTGGAAATGGATTTTTTAATTGACTTTTATTTGTGTAAATATAACTCGTTCTTTTCATATGATCATTTGATTAAATATTAAAAGCTATTGAAATTTTACTGATTCTTTCTTTTCATGAGTCATCGTTTTATTCTAAATGTATATTGGACCACTAGGAGCCTGGGTTAATCTAGATAATTACATATATACATATTCTTCCAGTGGTTCGATATAACAATAGGAAACCAAAAAAAAAATTGCTATTTCACGTCAATATTCCTCCAGCTTCTGTATTTTGACTGAATGTAATGAATCGACCACACACAGAATTCATTGGTATGATGACCAAAATGCTATTTTTATTGCGCTGAAGCAGGGATTCACAAATACCAGGTGACAGGTCACCACGGGAACTAGAAAATTGGTATTGGCACCTAAAATTTTCTGTCTCTGATTGCAGAATTGGAGTCTATGAATTACCGAATTTCTGATTTCATGACAGTGTGTCTCTCAACAAAAGAAGGGGATACAAAGTCCTGGAGGAACATATTTGTCCAAAGGATAATTTTTCTTGAGAACAAAATCATGCTTGGCTCCTAAAAAATTTGGCTACCGCCTTACTTTTTTTTCAATTTATCATGTCCTACACTAGAGCAGCGTTTCTCGACCTACTGTTGACGACGTGGCACAGAAGGTCCGCAGGCAGATTTGATAAATTACTTCCAACTGAATGAAAAAGGCTTTCAATTGCTACAAATGATGCTGGTAATCTCTCTATATGGTTTCAAATGAAAATTAGGCCGCTTAAATTAATCATATTTCATCGAGAAAAATGCGGGAAATTGTGATCCCAAATAAGTTAATAATTATGTTTACATTGGACGAACGCAGGTGTCGAGGAGATATGATCGAAGTGGTCAAAATTTTCAATGGGATGGATAGGATGGACCATAAACTTTTAGTACACCGCCAATCGACTGCTTTTACAAGGGCACACCAGTATAGATTGGTGAGGGACAATGCAAGGTTATGGTGTCGCAGGGAATTTTTCTCTAATAGTGTTGTTAATGAATGGAATAGCTTACCCCCGGAGGTAGTAAATTGTAACATAATTGACACGTTTAAAAAGAAATACGATAAACATGTTGGGGTAAATCGAGAAGCTCTATCCATACTTAGAATAAGACAACCATAAGTATTCTTTATGGGCATTGTATAATATTTTATCATGTGTATATATTGTGTATAATTTGTGTTAATTGCATTTTTAATGGGGTTGCTGTATTTTTGAAATATATGACATCCATATTTTTATGGGCATCTTTTTCTCAGCCACCTCGTTGGGCATTTTGCCTGTTGTGGCGTTGTATTTGTATTTGTATAAGGGATACCGTTAAATTTAGTAAAGATATGCAAATTATTGCTAAAATCGCTGAAGGGTGGATGAATAAAGGGCTGCTTTAACATTCAACAGGAACCTCTAACGCAGCGATTCTCAACCTTTTATGACTCGCGGAGCCCTTTGTGGTCTATAATTTCTATGGGGGGCCCCCGTAGGAACATTTTTTTTAATTTATTCATTAAAAAGTTATTGATTTCTTTTTATTATTTAAAAATATTTATAACTATTTTTTTCACCGTTAAATTTTACCGGTTTTTTTTTTTCCTCGAGTGGCTGCGGAGCCCCTGAGGAGTGCACACGGAGCCCCAAGGGCTCGCGGAAACGTATGGAGAGTATGTAGGAAAGCAGTCAAACATCCCACGGAGGAACAGAGCACCCCCCATTCGGGAGCAGAAACCCAACCCATCCACCCCCCCCCCCGCATCAGCCACAAAGACTCAAAGACTACCCGAAAAGTACGAGAAGGACAAGTGGTCCCGGGTATACAGTAGCTTAGCTTCTTCTTAATGTATAGTGTTCAACATCAAAATAAAATACTTAAGCACATATCACAGCACATACACACAAAAATAAAACATCAGTCAGGAATTCACGAATATTTTCAAATACTTTATATGCAGCAGAAGCTGATGTAATGGTGCCCTAATATCCGATTAGCTGTCTTCACTAGTGCGTTTTCGTCTTTTATAATTCACAATTTCAATTATCACTTTACTTAATGACTGAGATGAATGCGTTATTTGAAATGCTTTCTGTCTGTATCTGCGCGTCAAAACCCTTCATTTCTCAATATCGCGTCCGCAGGTGCAATATGGTTACCTCTACGCACCCCCTTGGATAGGTATGGTAGGTATGGTCTCCAAAACCTTACAGCATACTCCAGTCCAGGGCGAACTAAGCCTCAAAAAAGCGGAAGAATTACTTTAGGAGAATGCGAAGAGACCTTTTTGAAAATTAGACCAAGCATTCTATTTGATTTTTTGACCACCGCTGAACAATGTTCAGAAAACCTAAGCCGCTCGTCAATGAGAATTCCCAAATCGGTGACCCTAGTTGCATCCGGGATAGTGACACCATTGAACTCGTAAGAGAACCGTGGGTTGTTCGAACCAAAATGAGCGACCATGCACTTATCTACGCTAAACGTCATGCTCCATTCATTTGCCCATGCTGCAATCCTGTTTAAGTTGGTCTGGAGCAACTCCCTATCGCTTTCATTCCCGATTACCCCTATTAGCTTCACATCATCTGCGAATTTGCTAGTAATCCCATCGATACCCTGATCGAGTTTATCGATAAAAAGTGAAAAAAGTATGGGGCCAAGGACACTTCCCTGAGGAACTCCACTTGTGACACCTGTCCAACCAGGAAATTCCCCGTTCACCATAACTCGTTGCGACCTATCTCTTACCCACGATTCTATCCAATTCAGCAAGTTGCCCCCAATTCCAATCTCGTGTAAACGCTTCAAGAGTTTGCCATGTTGGACCCGATCGAATGCCTTCTGGAAATCAAGGTAAACAACGTCTACATTTTTGCTCTTACCCAAAGCCTTAGTCACGTGATCGTAGAAGCAAAGGAGGTTAGTTACACATGACTTCCCCTTCCTGAACCCATTCTGATTATCCGACAATACAATATTATCGTCTATTCACTTCACAAACTGTCTTTTGATGATAATTTCCAAAATTTTCGAGAGGGAACTCGTTAAACTCACTGGACGATAATTGGACACAGCTTCTCTACTACCCTTTTTAAATATCGGAACAACATTAGCAAGTTTCCAATCCCTTGGGACGATACCCTCAGCAACACTACTCTTGGATATCTGTGCGACTGGCCCCTAACAATTCATTGGCACACTTATTTACCAAGAAGAGTTGAGACTCAAAAAATTTTGGGCAGTTTATATATATATATATATTCTTTTTTTCCCGCACGCTTCATTCTACGATAACTTTGGAGTACTTCGTTTTTGCCAGTTCTGTCCACAAATTTTGCAATAACTGGCTGATTCGTATCACTACGATGAAGGAGAACATGCCCAATATCAAATGACATATAAGTAGCATTGTGGATCTTCACATCACTCAAATATTTCTTGAGTCTGCCATAGCTAAAGTTTTTATTTACATCCACAAGGATGTACAACCTATACAAATACAACGCCACAACAGGCAAATTGCCCAACGAGGTGGCTGACTTAAGAACATCATGGATCCCCGAGCCCCTACCTACTACTGCTACACCACACATGCACCCCCCCCCCCTGCGGAACTCCCCAACGAATCGGTACATGCGGGAATGTGCGTGTAGTGCAACCTGACGGAAAGTGTGTTTCTGTGTAATGCTTGTTATGTGTAGTGCTGTCATCTGCCCCCAGTTTTACAAATTATGAGTGAAGTGTTATGGTTGAATGATTTACCGTTGTAGGACTGTTGCTCTCTGTGGCGAGACTTTTTAACGGGGAGATCGGCTCGCATTTGCGCCTTGAAGTTGGGAACCAAATTGCACATATTGAGTCCGTATTTCAGATTCTGTAAACCCGCGTTGTCTCCGATTGATTAAAACCCCGAATTTCAAGTTGAAAAAGTTGATGCGTGCTCGTGGGCCGCAACTAGATACTTAGTCACCCGGGGCAAACCGGCATTTTGTCGCCCCCTTGCCATGTAGAAGATGCAGTTAAAGTCCTTCTGGTCCAGCGTCCGGGGTGCCATACCCGCCTGCTTCCCCCCTAGTTGCGGCCCTGCTCGTGGGACACGAAAATCTGCTGCGCAGCAGCAGCGTCACGAGTGCGCTCATACGCTATCAGCGAAGGAAGCTTATAGCCGAGTGTCTCAATAATTTGAGCTGTCCTAATTTCCATTGCCTGAGAAACAGCATGCTGTTACCCGGCGTCTGCATGTGGCTCAATTCGCGTTATCCCTAAGAGCGCGCATATTGATGATTTGGACTTTCTCCCTCATGATATTGATCTTATCTACATGAAACTCAATTTGTAGAAGCTCAATTTTTGTAGAAGCTATCATAAACACATTCCATTTTTTAACGCCCCCATTTTATCTCAGTCTTTTTTCAATTTTCCTTTTTTGTTTGAATGCTTTAGTAAATCGGGAAAAGAGAGATATAAACGGGATTAAACACACCTGAATCCAATCACATTCGTCATTGTTTTGTAAATGTACGCTCGGCAATTTTTTTTCGAAGCTGCTGCATAAATATATTGGATAGCGTTTCCAGCTCTATCTTCTTAAATGTTGAATCGTGAGTGCTACAAAAACAACTTAAACATGACGATTAAAATCCCAGTGTTTAAAGACTTGTCTTTGCTCGACATTTCTAAAGAATTGAAAAATTACAACTGGTGTATCAGCGTACCATACATCAATAGCTTGTACTGGTCAGTACTTGTATCGGTCCTCGAGCAAGCGACTTCATTACCAGAAATTGATGTCATCCCTGAATTTTTGAAAAGGATCACCGGTGAGGAAGTCGAACAAGAGGATATTGAGGAAGTGGTGGACGTCATGTCAAGTTATGATCCGTTTGTGGAGCATGCTGCGTGTTTCCAAGACGAAACTCTGGAACAACTCGTACAGAAGTTCACGGATTTTGCTATAACTTACCGCCGTGACATCAGATATCAATATGAAGAAAACCCTGAACACGAAGAAATAGAAATTTGGATTGATGTAATTGCACAAATCTTACAAACAGAAATAACTCTTATAACCGAACTTGAAATGCCAGATGATTCTATCATTTTAACGCCTACAAAGTACAGGTCTAATGCTGGCAACATTTTACTACCAAGTCACAAGATCAATATTCTACTATATGGTGAAAGAGACCTCAACAGCTGGCGCGTTGTAGCATTTGGATTAAAACTCAAACGCCACGACAAGTTCCAGAAAGAAGCTTCCAAAGACCAGAAAGGCGAGAACAGTAAGGAAGAACACTTATATATAGACAGTTACGAGAAGATTAAGTCATGTTACGATTTGGTAACGCACTTGAAACTTTCCGAAGAATTTTCAACATTGACTAGGATAAGATGAATCTATCAACTTTTACACTATCAGATTCAAAGCATTTATATGACTACATGAACACATTGGTGGTAGTGTTTTAGTGAATACTGGGCTTTTTTTTTATTGGATCTGAAGGTATTGCTGTCATTTTTTATATTTTATACATATATTTTTTTTATATATACACTTCTTGAAAAAAATGTTTATTATAATATTTTCTACGATTTTATGGAAGGAAATGCGATTTTTTGTGACATGAAAAATTAAACTAGAGTAACTATAAGGGAAAAGCATAAACAATTCATTTTTTATACTGATTCTGCTTAATTTTTTTTTTTATATAAATCAAATTGAGTACGTATGTCAAATTTCTTTTATAAGCAACAGTGCTATATGGCTTTTAATTATTGAAATTTAACTTGAATCCAATAAATTTTTGTCTCATGATTTATCTATGCTTTGTAAACGTTCCAAAAGGTACTTGGAAATAAACAAATTTTTATCAGAATATCAATTTTGTAATCAGATCTCAGTATAACGTATAGTGCTTTGAGTCAAACGTTTTGACGTGAAACGGCCTATAACGCCAGTTATTAAAGATTCCAGACATCATAATTCTGTGGTGTTTGGTCAGAACATGATGACTCCAAAATCACATTTTTGAGATATTAGCATTTCCATTGTCATTTAAAAATCAAAAATAAAGCATACACACAAATACAAATGAAAATATCATGTATTAGCATGTTGTTTAGCTGTATGCACGCATTTGTGCATTTATCTCACTTCTAGCTAGTTATAATTAGCAAGACATATTTTTAGATCAGAAAGCCATCTTTTGGAGATATCATGTTCTGACCAAACACCACAGAATCATCAAATTGAACGTAGTCTTTATTAAGATCAAATAAAGTAATTTTTATCGTTTGGCTCCCAGGGTAATCTTACACCAAAGTCTGATTATAATTTTTAATATAAAATTGTAATTCCGTTTTAATACCTCTTGGACCAATTAAAATAATGATAATCTGTCCAGATTTAGAAACGTTTGTTCGGCATTCTTTTATTGACAATGGCAAGGGCTATTTTCATTGTCCGGTTCCCTCGCTCGAGATGACCTTTCCTATACATAGCTAACATCTCTTGTGGCAAATCACTGATGAACCAATGATCTTAGAGGCATACTTCCAATTAGAATAAATACAAATACAATCAAGAAGACCACAACAGGCAAATTGCTTAACGAGGTAGCTGAAGAAAGATGTGCCCATAAAAATATGGATGCAATACGATAATCAAAGTATGACCATTACAGAGGGGTGCATGACAAACACTGGGGGGGGGGGGGTATGACATTTTACTGGTAAACCGTTGATCCTATATAGGTATACTCCCAATTAGGAAAAAGTTTCCAAATAACGTGTAGTAATCAGATATGTCATTCATGTTTGAAGAGGTTGTGCAGTTATTAGAATAAAAAGTCAACTTTTTGCACAGTCCCTGTGTGCCCCTAAACCCAAATAGAAATTTGTTGCCCTGTCTCTTCTGATGCCAACTAAAAAATTCCACGTCTCTAAGGGTAAAATTCATTGCGATATTCGAATTCGAAAAAAGTTGGAAATTTGGGAAAGAACAGCTCTAATTGCGGAAAAACCGTTTTACCCTTATTGAACGCTCTTCCCCTCCCCCAAATTTCCTTCGTTTTTCGAATTCGATTATCTCAATGAACACTGCACGTGGAAACATGAATTTCTTTCCTAAGTTTGTAACAGAAGAGACAGGGCAACAACTTTCTAATTAAGTTTTGGGGCACACGGGAACTGTATAAAAAGTAATTTTTTATTTCAACAACTATACATCCCTTGAAACATGATTGACATATTTAAGTACTACACGTTATTTGCATACTTTTTCTAACTGGAAGTATATCTCTGGAATCAACGGGTCGCCAGTAAAATTTCATACCCCCCCCCCCCATCTCTGTTGGCTGTGCACCATGTATAATAAGTATCTAAATAACATGTACAACTGAGATACGTCATTCATGTTGCAAGGGGATGTATAGCTGCCGCTGTGGTGGTCGAGTGGTTATAGTGACGGACTCGCGATGCGAGGATCCGGGTTCGAACCCCACAGTGGTGGTCGGCTGAAGTAGGTTTTCTGTGGTTCCCAACTTCAAGGCACGAATGCGAGCCGATCTCCCCGTTAAAAAGTCTCGCCACAGAGAGCAACAGGCCTACAACGTTACAAATATTCAATCATTACACTTCACTCACAATTTGAAGTATAGATGGCGGCACTGAAATATCATACACAACACAAGCTACACACTCAGACTGTTAGGTGCACTCACTTTGTTCCAGACTCAGCCACGAAGCTGGGCTGGAAGAGATCTCGGCAACGGGATAAGTCCGGTGGCAGAGACCCTGGCGTTCATTCATTCAGGGGATGTATAGCTATTTAAAAAAACACTTTCTATACGGACATCCTGTTCTCAAACGCCTAATTAAAAGGTTGTTGCCCTGTCTCACCAGAGAATAAAAAAAAAACTTGCACGTTTCTAAGTGCAATATGTCTATCTCTAATATGAAAAAAAAAAAAATTCAAGTGCAAAAATGGGAAATCTAAAAATTTGTGCTATAAAAAATCTCTAGCATAAAAGAAAAAAAATATTTGAGAAAATTTTCCTATTACATTTGACAGTAAATCGATCGCGATATCGACGATTGAAGTTGCAAATTTTTGTCAATTTTTTTTTTTTACGCGTTCAAGTTCAAAAACGAATGCTGAGATGAAGTGGCAAAAAATAAATTTCACTTAAAAAGATTGGATGAGAGAATTTTTGCTTAAATGCTAAGTATAGTGTATGTATGAATAGCATGTAGTATGAAAAGCGGCTTTATACTTTTTTTACTTATTGACTTATTTTTGTGATTGGGGGCAGCATAAAAATTTAATTTAAATTTTTCTCAATTATCATTTAGCATAAATGCAACTATCACAGCTCGATATAGCCCTCATTTCACTGATACTTTCTAATATTTTACTTTAATTTCAGAATCAACGTAGAATTTTTGTAAATTTCGGACGTTCATGACGGAACAGCCTGTATAACTTAGGCCGGTATTACACTATAAAAGTTTGACAAAAATTATTTTATAAAACTTGAAAAATGTAACCAATACGCACATCTTTTACATTCGAGCGCATTAAACTGATCCGCCTATTGGTTGCATTTTTCAAGTTTTATAAACGAACTTTTATCAAAATTTTATAGTGTAATGCCGGAATTACTCGCGTACATTCATGAACTATTATGTGATGTTCATGATACGCCTATCCCTTGTATGGTTCAGATATGTCACACAATAAAGGTTTGATTGGTGATCTCCGCTACACACCGGTTGATGATCAGTCAAATATACAGGGTGTCATATTATAAGTCCTAATTTGGCCTTTTTCTCAACTGTTCGTAGTAAAGGTATGGCTATAACTTAAAAAATGCTCAGAATGTGTTCGAGAGTAAAAGTACAGTGTGTCATAAAATATAAAACCTTAATTTTTATACGTCTTCCCTGTCCTCTAACTTCCAGTTCGAAAGTTGCTGCTTTGTCACTCCCGAGGCCAAAAAAAAAGGATTGTTTCCAAGTGGAGTATTTGCTGAGATATTTGAATTATAAAATCGGACAACAGTCAAGAAAGAACGGTTTAAATGAGGGAAACAAGCGTTGTCCGTTAGTTTGTGCAGTTCTTTCTCACATTTCCTCCGATTCATGAATTCAAGTATTCCAGAGAATAATTGCACTTGGAAAAGTGGAATTTAATTTTTTTGTTGGCCTCAAGAGAGACAGCAACTTTCTAATTGGAAATTAGAGGGCAGGGGGGACCATATAAGAATTTAGATTATTTATTTTATGAAAAAACTGCTACGCAGGGAGTCCCACATCAAGGGGTTAGCACACCAACTTCTGAATGAGTATAAAAAAAGGCTGCCTTTCGGGATCGGCAATAAATTGTAGGTCTCAGTCTAATTAGCCCTCACGTGCATCGTGGTGCGACAGAAATGATCAAAACTTATTTTATAACACACTGCATTTTCACTCTCGAAATGGTACAGAGTTAATTTCGAACACATTTTAGCATTTTTAAACTAGAATCATACTCCCCCGCTACGACGAACGGTTGTTCAGATAAAGGCTGAATTAGCACTTACAGGAAACCCTGTATAATCGACACGAGCTCGAGTTCGCTGTAAAAATAATATCTGTTTCTAAGCTCGTGATGGCAAGGAGAAACAAACGCAAAAAATGCTATTTCCCGTCAGTTTTCCTAGTTTCTGTATTTTGACTACCATGAACTGGATCAACAACTCACAGGATTCATTGATCTCCAGATAACCAAAACGTTCTTTTCATTGCATTACAGGGCTTCATAAATCCCAGGCGCCAGGTCAACATGGTGACTAAATAATTGGTATTTGCGCCTAAAATTCTCTGTCTCTCATCACTGAATTGGAATCTATGAATGACAAAATTTTTTGATTCCATGACAGTGTCCCTAAACATTAGAGAACGGCATATCATGTCCCGGAAAGGTAAAAAAGACACTGGTATTGGCCCCGATACTGCTAAAACGGCCTTGCCTAGAATCAGAGCTATCTCATATATCCAGGGATGGCCCTGTCAATAGGAAGGCTCACATGATGTGATCTAGTGCCATGATTTGTGAGATTAAGTAAATATGAAAGCTGTTATTTCTCTCTAGCTAAGTTCGTAACGTAATTTTTCCCAAGAGCCCATCGTGTTGAGACGGCACTGCATGCAACCCTCACAAGAAGCCCACTGAATCAGGGCTCGACTTTACTCCTGAATTTTATGTTCAATATGGATTTGCTAAAACAAAATTAATTCAATAAGTAAGAATGGTCCTGTATAAGATGGTTAAAGAAATTTATTTTATTTATTTGTTTATTTGAAATTTAAAGCTGAAATAATTTTTCATCTACTTAAAACAAGTAATTTTCCATCGATGTGGAGTGCAAATAATTCTCCATCGAATTGAAACAAGTAATTTTCTATCGATTCAAAGCGGAAATAATTTTTCATCGATGCAAAGCGCAAATAATTTTTAATCGATTTAAAACAAGTAATTGCCCATCGATGTAAAGCGCAAATAATTTTTCATTGGTTCAAGACAAGTAATTTCCCATCGATTAATCTTCATCACACAAGTAATTTTCTATCGATACAAAGCGCAAATAATTTTTAATCGATTTGAAACACAAATAAATTTTTAACGATTTAAAACGCAAATAATTTTTTTATCAATTTAAAACACATATAACTCTTTAACGATTTAAAACACAAAACATAAATAATATTTCATCGATTTGAAACAAATAATTTTCCATCGATTTGAAAGACAAATATAAATAAAAAACATTATTTTGGTATTGCAGGTTCACTAGGACCTAAAAAAATTCTTCATAACCGATGCTTTGTAATATCCTATTTCGTTATAAGAGGGCTCGACTGTATTAAAATTATCGTAATTCACTGTACAAAAAGTATGAGCGGATCAATATATCGCGTAATCCACATAAATTTCTATTCTCGCTCCACAAAGTGGCTAAATTAAAACCACAGACTTGATCTTAAGCCCGATTCACACCTGTAGTGCTACTCAGCTTCAACCCGCGGAAAAACCGGTTTTGAGGTGTCACTAGCACAGCGTGGGTCATTTTAATGGTCGATTTTGCGTAGCCACTCCATACAAAACTGATTTTGCGCAGCTCAGAACCGCGTAGCGCAGCCAATGTGGACATGGCTTTAGATGCAAAAAAAAAAAAAAAAAAAAATGCAATTAGAACAGTATGATAAGTTTTACAGAATATAACTCATTAAAATGCACGATAAAATATCTGGCAACCAGTTTTGAGAGCAAAATAAAAACCAGATGTCCCGTTTTTTGCAGAAAAAAGGGAGGTATAAACATTTATTTCGCGTCTTGGTTTCTTTAAGATATCGTCATCAATCGGTTGCTATTAACAGAAACTCCCGAGTCCCGATATGATCGCATTAAGCGGCATACACAGTATACTTAGATTTACAGCATTTCAAGAAATAAAATCTTTATTATAATAGTAAAATGTTTTTTTTTAAATCTAATTGTATTGTTTGATGATATTGTAGTATTGTAAAAGAAAATAGTCGAAAGATAAGTAAAAACAAAATGACGTAACCGACTTGCTTTCTTGAACAAGACACGATCGAGCACTTTTTATCTCAACTTTTTTTTATCTTTTCTCTTTTTTATCTCTACTTTTCCTTTTATCTCTATTCTACCAAACGCTTATCTTTGCAATGATATATGAAACAATATTGAAGGGAAAATTCCCGTCTATTTTCGTCTTAACGATTCCCGATGATCCGCTTAATCGTGTAGATTAAAAAAGGTTGAGATTAATATTTCACTCAGTATAAGATGATTCCAAGTTTTAGGTAACTTGGTCTAATTTATACACACAATTAATTAATTAGAGTACAGTACATGGAAGACATTTTTAAAGTAGTACAACTTATTTGAGGATTGGAAAAGTTTTCATTACAACGAGATTTTCGCTATAACGGCATTCGTTAAAACGGGAATCGACTGTACTTTAGAATGCATGAAAATTTATAATTGCTGAAATCAAAAATTGAGATTAGAGAAATTATTTAAAAATCAAATAAAATCATTAATCCCTCCCTAAAGAAGAGATAAACACAGCCACCCCCACCATTTTTTAAAATTATCATTACTCGATTGATTTCGATTGTATAATTCATTTATTTTACGAAATTGCGTATTATTGCATGCCAAAGCTGCTCATGCCGGAATTATGGATCAAGAATTATGGCAAGAATGGTCTCAATATAAGTATTGTAATCTTTTTTCATGAATACTTGCAAACCTCACAGATTAACGTGTAATTTCATAATGATGAAAATTAATGCTCAATACAGGGATCTCATACTCTAACTTTGGATTGTAGCCTAGTACCAGCATATAAGTAAAAATCCAGAAAAATGCATTTCCAAAATGAAATGCGAAATTAACATTCTTTTTCGGATAATAGGGCTATTCTAAAAACGTACATTTTCCGTGAAACATTCGAATACGTTGATAACGTCACTTGAAATATGTCCGGGAATTTATTTAGGGGGTAAATCACGCGTTTTTATTGAGATGTGAAAAGTATTTTTTTTTATTAAATCAAATAAATTACGATATTCATGATAGAAATTATAAATTTATGAATTAAATAATTTAAGATTTGAAACTTATTTTCCCGATATTTCTTAATCGTTTCCATTAGCGTTTTACCTAGACAATCGAGCTGAATTCAAACTAACTGATTAAACTAGTGATACGCCCTTTGCTCTCTTTTATCTCGTTTTTCCCTTTTAGTTGCTCAGAGTAAGATAAAGTATTTTCCTGCCTTTTCGAATCAGAAAGAAAAAAAGAAACAACTGATTGTGTTCATAACTGAATTGTTCATAAACCGATTGTGTGCGTGTGGTTTTAGATGTCTGAACAGCACACATGGAAATTTTGAAAGCGCTCTTCCTTCGATACATAAAATAGCTCGAAATTTTCCATTTAATCGAGAGCTCCGAGCTGTACAAACAACGTAAGCATGATAATCGAAAGGCCTGTATTGAAAGACTTGTCTTCGCTGGACATTTCTGACGAACTGAAGAATTACAGATGGGCCATCGGGGTATCACGCATCAATGGCTTGTACTGGTCAGTGCTTATGTCGGTCCTCACGCAAGCTACTTCGATAGCAGAGAGGGATATCGTCTCCGAGTTTTTGAGAAGAATAACCGACGAAGAAGTCGAAGAAAGTGAAGTCGATGAGGTGATGGACATTGTATCGAGTTTTAATCCGTTTTTGGATCATACAGCTTGTTTTCACGATCAAACTCTGACAGAATTCGTGGAAAAGTTCAACAATTCTGCTACCACTTACCATCGTAGTATCGAATGCACGGAGAACTCCCAAAACGAAGATGTAGAGACTCGTATAGAAGTCGTTGCGCAAATGCTACAATCTGAAATAACTCTTGTGACCGAAAGGAATGATGGCCAGCACGGTTTAACGTCTTCAAATTACATATGTTATACCGGAAGCATCTGGCTATTGAATCGAAAAATAAATATTCTGCTGTACGGGAAAAGAACTCTCAATAGCTGGCGTGTTGTTGCTTTTGGATTGAAACTCGAACGCGGCAACAAATTTCGGAGAGATTCCTTATATGAAATAAGTGAAATCCTGAAAATAATTGAAATTGATTGTCCTGATGACTTGGATTATCAAGATATCAAAAAGAATTTGTTCGTTTCGTTGCTGATTGGTGAGCATTTCAAGGAACTGGAGGAGCTGTTGCTTCAACCGACTTATATCCTGCATAGGCTCCAGGAAGCGGGTTTCCCAACGAATCCAATCATGAAAATTCAAATGGAACACTCGGAAAAAGAACATTCGGCTATTTATCACGCTTTGAATAGTGGTAGAGCCGACTTGCTATACTTATTGTACGAATATTCGATCCGAATGCTGTGTGAGCCGAACGCATCCGTTAGAAACCCAAAGCCTCCTTTACCCGAAGATAAGATGAATGACATTTCGATTGCATTACATGAAATAGAATCGGATTCGACTGATCTGAGAGATTTGGTGAACTTTCACGAGTTTCAGAGTGAAGTATGCAAATTACTCTCAGAATTTCTGGACAAAGAACGCAAATTTGACGAAAGCGACGAGAAGGGAATTTCGAACGAAAAATATATTTTGAACGCTAAAAATGTAAAAAAAATAATGTGTGACATCTTGAAAGCATACATGAAATACTTCCACGTATCAGAAAAATCAAATGAGCTGTACAGAAATTATACGAGATTCTACAGAATCTTGGATCATTCCGCAGCATGTCTGTATTTCGATAAATCATTTTCTTTGAGACGCAGTCTGAAGCTAAATGAAATGCACGACCGAATGGATTCTCAATTCTTATGTTATATGCTGGTCTGTATAAACTATTATAGCTGTTTGAATGACCCAGAAGTAGAGAAATTACTGTCTACAGAAAGCTACGATGCCCTAAGTTGCATACCGTTTACGGGTTTTCAAGATTTGGAGACTGTCTTGTTGGAACTGATTCAATGGGAGAGGGAGAGTTTCGAACAAAACTTGAATACTTTTGTAAGTGAACTTTCATCGAAAATAATTGATGAATATAACATTCGACGTCAGAAATCAGATTATGAAATGTATACGCTCGTAAATTATCCAGAAGTTAAGGAGGAGCTCATATTAACACGTCTAAGACATTACCTTGATTTAGTTGAAAATGTCGATCTAAATGATAATCATCCAATAAGTCGTTTAGTCATAGAAAAAGCAGTTGTCGTCTTAGATGACACCATCAAATTATCTAATGACGAGCCGACGATAACAAAGGCTCTTCTGATTTCTAACCTTCCCCAAGATTTGTGCGATCACTTAAGCAGAATAAGAAACCTAATTTGCGATTCTTTTCCTAAACACATAGACACGCGAATGAGTACAGAGAAAAATATAACAATTTATCACAAAATAAGAAAACATCTTCAGAAAATCACACTCTCATTTGAGAAAGTTTTTGCGCTGCAAAAACTTAGAATACAAGAGTACCTGCTCAAAAATGCTCAGAAGGCCATGCAACAGAATCAGTCAAAATCCATGGAACCGTTTGATAAATTTCAGCAGAAACTGACGTCGGAGCTGAACGATATCAGAGACAGGATCGACCAATCGGCGAAGGATTCAGTGAGTAAAATCCATATTCTTATTTCGCGAGCGAGATCTTTAGCAGGCAAGAAAAGAGATTTAGGGAACGAAGAGTTTTTGATAAAAATACGTTGCTTGCTTCGTAGCATCTGGTGTTTACTAAATTATATCAGAGATCGGGAAAATTCGGATGCGTGTAAACAAGACGAAAAACCCCTCCCGCCCACGATAGCCGATGATAATTTGATGGAAGGCAAAAAAAACCGGCAGAAGAATTTAGAGTTTATTCGCGATACATTAAATAAATACGAAGAATTCGCAAAAAGGATAGCATTCAATGATCCAAACAGCGAGTCGCAAGAGACTGAAAGTTGCACAATCGAAATGCCGTCAGTTAAAAATAATGAAGACAGAACACTCGATTTCTTTCGAGACCGAGTGGGGAAAATGAAAAAGTTACTGATAGATGACAACAAATATTTCTGCAACTTGTGGGAAAATGTAAAAGATTCCGAAAATGAAGAACTTAAAGTTTTCTTTCGACAGAAACTGGTATCCTTGTACTGCTCCAAACCTGAACTACAAGCTTCGGTAGAAGTTCTGTTGCTCGACTGCATGGACATATTGAGCCGTAAAGGAACCAAATTGTGCTATCTGTGGTTTAAATGCAGTAATCTTTTCACCCGAATTAATCTGAGAAACATTTTCGGCCACTCAAATCCACTATTTGACGCCGTGTGTAAAGTTTTGGATCCCTCCGACCTACCCAACGATGTCCTGTGCAAATCGTTGGAGCTGATCAGAGACTACGAAGCTGTGAATGAAATTTATAAGCTCAAAGAAGAAGGGTATACAGACATTAGTAACCGAATCGAAACAAGGGCGAATAATGGAGAATATTCAGACATTTATGACAAAATTGAACAATGCAAAAATTGGCGCGAGTACGTGAAACTAACTGAATAACACAGTGTAGCTTTAGAAGATTTAGAAATTTTATTGAACCAACTTTTTTGTATCGTAAACTAAAAATGTAAAATTAATATTTATTAATAATCGTCATGAAATATTGTTTCTGAGATTTTTTTATTTTACATATCAATTATTTTCTTAAGCATTTATTGAAACTTTGATCTATGGAAGATTGCGATATTAGCAACAGTACTTATATGATAAGATAATGCTATTAGACCCCCCCCCCCTTCCTAGATGTGGGGTCTAATAGCCCAGGGGTGAATATGATGCGAGATAAAAATTGATGTATTGAAGATCCATAAACGAAATCTGGAGAAATTCCCTAGTTGTGTAAAAAACGTATGTGAATAACTGTTTGTATCAAAGGGATGTGTCAAAATTTTATTAGCCTAGTGAAGTTAAAGCTATAGAAAAGGTAAGATATATATTATATATATTTTTTTCTTTGCCCAGTCTGAATTTTTATATGTCAGAAAAGTGAAATTTTACAGGGGAATCGTTTAACTCTCCTGTTTCAGGGGCAAACAAATTTTATTTTAGTGCAGTGTGTCTCTCTATGGACCTATAACCTCTCTATTAGTTTATTTTAATATTTGTTATTTATTGAAAAATGATTTAGTGTCACTATACATATGTGTGGTGGGGCGAAAGCACCGCAAATTAATAACGTTATCCCAATATTGACGAAAATGGACATAGTGCCTTTTACGTCCGGCATAGAGATTTAGAATATTCAAAATAAGAAAAATAAAAAAGGTAAAATTTCATTTGATAACTAGGAAAATTAGAGAAAATTCTCTCAAAGAAAGTTTAAATTATTAACCTTGAAAAAACATTTTGAATCAATAGAAGGCATTTATATCAAAGTATCTAAGTTTAAAACCTTATTTTTTTAATCGGTTTTTTTCCATTTTTTTATGAAAGCCCCATTTTTTGTGATTCTAAACCAGGCCTTGTTTTCTTTATATGATGCTTAGAACCGAAGTTACGTCCACTTCAGCGTTGCGTTTTTACATCAAGTAATCTGTGAATGAAAATTTTAAAGGCGTTTTATATGAGGAATGTTATTTCTGACATTTATTGAGTTTGAAACATTATTTCTAAATACCTATTGACTGTATCATTGCGAAATCTCAATATTATATTTTACCGTTTATTGTAAAGGGTTATAAACCAAAATCTAAGGTGTATTAAAAATGTATTTGGCTAATTGCAGTGTTTTATATACGCGATATGCTAAGTGACGTTTCAAAAAATTCTCACGCATATGCATTGAGTGAGTTGACATGGATACGAGTCAGAGTGAAAACGTCGTGAAGTTGTATGGTGCATAAATGAAATATTTTAATGTTAAAAGTATAGAGAATAATTGAGGCTACATAAACGTCGTATAAATGAAAATTATAAATTACAGTCGTATAAACGGTTTTTAAGTGAGAATAAGTGATTCCCTGAATTCTCGGGAAATAAGATTTCCTGTTCCCGATTCCCGAGGGCTCCAAAATGTCAGGAATTTGAAAACCCTAGTATATAGGATGTATAGACCATGTGGGGAAAAGAAAGATTCGGTATATGAAGCAGCTATCTTTTTCCCATGGGTCAAATAACGTATATACCAACTTCAGAAGCAGGTGTCAATGTGTTTAAAACACAATTGGATATTAGATCAACCTGTTACCAGTTAATCTAATGTCAAAATGTTAAAATGAAATTTTTATCAAATTTCATTTGTGTGTTTCATAATTACCATCACCAAAAAAAGGTATCCAATCACCTTACTTATCACATTTCCATAAAAATAGTATTGGAGGGGAACTAATAACATTTTTTGATAGAAAGGGTCTCAAAATGTTGAAAAAAATAAATTTTGGTTTACCTCTGTCATTTTTTATGAAAAAAGCATTTTCAAGTCAAATTTTTTAAGCAAAATATAAGCAATATTCGAAACACGATTGCAAAGTAGGTTTAGTTTTTTGCACAGTAAGCTTAGTAAGTGATAATGCAGGTTTTTTACAAAAAATTTAAAGAATTGTTTGGTATGCTCATAAGTAAACACCAAACCCTGCTGATATACAGTACGTGTGAATTTTTTTGAAATTTCAGGTAACATATCGTGCATAAAACACTGTAATTAGACAAATATGTGATAGACCTTGGATCTTAGTTCAAAACCTTAAAACTATGACAGAACATCATATAAAATGTTGTAATGACACAATCAATCTATTTATAGAAATCATATTTCAAACTCAAGGTAAAATGTCAAAGGTAGCATTATTCGTAAAACATATTTAAAGTTTTTATTCACAAATTACTTGTATATAAAAAAGCAATTCTAAAGTGGATGCAAATTAAGTTCAGAGTGTCATATAAACAAAACAAGGCCTCTTTTGGAATCACAAAGAATAGGCCTTTCATAAAAAAAATTCCAAAAAAAAAAGATGCTGAAGGATGAACCTCGTCGTTGTGACTTCGAGCAAGTGACGTGTCGATGTTGATGGGACGTGGCGGCTTCTGATTGGGTGAGTGGGGGATCGGAGTCTTCAAATTTGAATGGGTGGGGGGAGTGGTCGGAATACGGAACAGTTGATTCTCTAACCGTCCTGATCTTGGTGTCGACGACACCCCACCCCATATTCAAATTTGAAGACTCCGATCCCCACCCACCCAATCAGACGCATCAACCTCTCGATGAGTGTAAAAAAAAGCCTGCCGTTCGGAGTCGGCAATAAACTGTAGGTCCCGGTCTGATTAGTCCTCACGTGCAGAAAATGACCATGGTGCGACAAAAATGATCAAATGACCCATCCAATCAGAAGCCACCACGTCCCATCAACATGTCACTTACTCGATGTCACAACGCGATTCTTCCGCGTCTCCAGCGAAAGCGTCAGTGGATAACGGTCGTCCAAGGCTCGTCTCTTCGCCTGTTGAAAACTGCGCTGAAGACGCCCACCTAAGTATCGGACGAAACGTCTGCTTCAAAGAAGCCTGGAACACGGCATAACACAGCCTGAAAGTATGGATTTTATTATAAACTCCGGCTGTGAAAGACTCTTTCCAACCAAAAACTAATTTATTTTAAACATTAAATTGTAAAAAAATGTCTTTTATATGCTATTTCAATCAATTTCCGTAAATTCAAATGAAGGCTAGTAACCCAAAATTTCTCTGGAAGGAATTTCTTGTACCCCCGCCCCTAAAAATGGGTGATTCTGCTCACGCGCCTGGCCTAGACGCCCACCTACATTAGGGTACGAATCATAGCGCACGTTGGTTAAGAAACCTGAATTTCAGTTTTTTTAACCAATCCGTAACAGCGACGACTCCCAGCACATGCATGCTCAACCTATGACCAAAATGTGGCTGACCAAATGCTGGCAAATGTGGCCAGGGTCGTCTCAAGAGCACCATGGGCCCCAGGCAGATGATTATTCTGAGGCCCTACCAGGGAAATGTACATGTTTATGCTCCTAGAAAATTTCAACTATACCGCATTTTAGTGAGATCCCTCTTCTCTTGAGTCCCTACTTTACTACTTTTGTGATTTTTAAATGTGCCGCGAGCTGCTTGAGTGATCTGAAATTGTGCCGCAAGTTATTTAAGTGATCTGTGAATGTGTGATGTGCACTGCTAAAGTGATGTGTAAATGTGCCACGTGCCGCTTAACTACCCTAGAACTGTGCCGCGGGGGGTCACTCAATTGCTATGAAAAGGAGACGCGGCGGACCGTGGTTCTCTAGCGATCTGTTTCCGACATGTATATGCTTTTACAATGGTTTATCACTCCTTTAATCCTGTTGGTATATGTATTATAGTTTGTATGCCTTTATAATGGTTTGTCACTTTCTCGATCTGCCCAGTAATGAGGTTTTTTGAATAGACGTCATAATCAGCATCACTTTGAGGGACAGGCAAAGGATGATCCCCATAGATACCAGTGTTAAAATTGTCGATTTTAACTGTAGAAATGCGGAAATTTAGTGGGGGTTTCCCGCCACATCAATAATTTAAAAAATTGTATTGACTTCTCGATTTTTGAAATATCGAGAGTTCGCTGGGAGATACGAAGCTGAGAAAATTAGATATGAAGTAATTAGCCAGACCTACTTTTGAGTTAGATATCCAAGCAATAACATTGGATGTTTTAAAATTAATTATAGGCCGTAAAGTGCATCGAAGAAATTCCACTGCTTTAATTAAGCATTTTTTGAAGCAGAAACAGGCAGATGGATAACTAAGTTCGGGGGGGGGGGGGGGAAAGAAATTGAAATAGCTAGTGCTCCTTAAAAAGGAAAAGGAAAATGCAGAGTGTTTCAAAAAGAATCGCCGGATTTGAAATGCGTACATTACAAAAAATATTGAACATAGACACTTAAGATTGATTTTACATTACATGGCTAGTCGTAAAGTTATTTTAAAAGCCAAATAAAAGGTGCTGAATATGCCCACCTTGTAATGCACGGCATATGTCTATACGGTAGTCAAATTTGTCCCAAACTTTTGCGAACATGTTTGCTTTCACTGCTTCCATGGCTGCTGTTAAGCGTATCTTCAGTTCGGCTAATGTAGCTGGAAGGGGAGGCACATAAACGTAGTCTTTTATAAACCCCCACAAGAAGAAATCGCACACTCTGAGGTCCGGCGATCTTGGAGGCCAGTGATGTTTAACTGAATCGTCAGGTCCCGTACGGCCTATCCATCGTTTAAGCCGGGTTTTCCTAGGAAAAGGTTTTCTACGGTGCGTGCAGCGTGAAATCACTGATTGGTTAAAAACTTGAAATTCAGGTCTTTTAACCAATCAGCGTTTATACGCTGCACATGGAGCAGATAACCTGCTCCTAGGAAAACCCGGCTTTAGGAATGTGATTGTTCAAAAATTCTCAAACGTCCAAGCTCCAGTGTGGTGGCGGCGGTGGTGCTGGAAAATGAAGTCATCCGAATCGGTTTTTAACTGTGGGAAAAGCCAATTTTGACAAACACTGAAGTGGTGGCCGAAGGAAGAACGTTAGCGCTACCTGCCGGCAACTGGGTGAAACTCGAGATTTCTCTCTTTCTACCTATACATTATTCGATCAAAACGGATTGAAAGTTGAATAGTTATGATTTTTTAAACCTGATGATTCTTTTTGAAACACCCTGTATATTTATTTCTATGTTTCTTTAAATCTAGACTTGTTTCTTTCATGAGTCGCGCAGGAAGGCGCCATATTGGTTAACTTAGACACGGTTTGTATGTCTCAAAGAAAGAGGGAGATATCACGTGATCCACACACACACAAAAAGCCTCATTGAAGAAAACCCGGGTAGCGCCAGATATTATAGCTAGTAAATAAATAAATAACGATGACGTTATTTAATGAAATACAGTTAAACTTGTAAATGCTCATGCGAAGAGCAGAAAACAAAATCCATTTTATTTTAAAACAGAAAAACGTTTCTGATAAAGTAAAATAATTCACCCTGATAAGAAAAAATGAAAAAAATATGCAGCGATGGCGTGTGAGTCAAAACCTTTATTTGTGCACAGGCGTGAAGTTATTGGAAATATGGGAAGGGTTTAGAATTGTTGGCGGGGGGGGGGGGGTTCCTGAAACCTAATATTTCCATCGGTTACTATGGAGATGGTGACAAATATCCGGATGGGTCCGTGCCGGATAAAAGTTTACGCCTACGCTATTTGGAGTGCTTGAGTAATGGCATCGAATTTATCATCGAAATGTATGATGATTTGGGAATTCTCATTTACGAGCGGCTTAGGTTTTCTGAACATTGTTCAGCGGGGGTCAAAAAATCGAATAGAATGCTTGCTCTTATTTTCAAAAAGGCCTCTTCGCGTTCTACTAAATTCATTCTTCCGCTTTTCCAAGGCTTACAGCGTACTCCAGTCCAGGACGAACTAAGGTTTGAGAGACAATACCTACAGAGGGACATAGACTTGGTTAAAGGGGGTGCAGAAAAGAGCTACGCGTGTCCTTATTGGCACACGAAGGCTTGAGTTATGAAGAGAGACTTCATTTTTTGAATGTGTCTACATTGGATGAACGCAGGTGTCGAGGAGATATGATCGAAGTGTTCAAAATTTTCAATGGGACGGATAGGATGGACCATGAACTTTTAGTACACCGCCAATCGACTGCTTTTACAAGGGGGCACCAGTATCGATTGGTGAGGGACAATGCAAGGTTATGCTGTCGCAGGGAATTTTTCTCTAATAGGGTTGTAGGGTAATAAATGGAATAGCTTACCCCCGGAGGTAGTAAATTGTAACACAATTGACACGTTTAAAAAGAAATACGATAAACATGTTGGGGTAAATCGAGAAGCTATCCATTCTTAGAATAAGACAACCATAAGTATTCTTTATGGGCATTGTATAATATTTTATCATGTGTATATATTGTTTGTAATTTGTGTTAATTGCATTTTTAATTGGGTTGCTGTATTTTTGAAACATATGACAACCATATTTTTATGGGCATCTTTTTATCAGCCACCTCGTTGGGCATTTTGCCTGTTGTGGTGTTGTATTTGTATTAAAAATTCCAACATATGCCATAAAAAATCACTGAAGTTAAAAATTACAAAATATGTACCAAAAATGACAAAATATGCGTTAAAAAAATCACCATGCAAAAAAAAGCAGATATATTTTTAAAATGCATATTCATTTATAAAAAAATATTCCCCTTATATACATATACTACTACTAAACCATACATGTGCCTCGTCTATATTCCTCAGCGGAACTTCTAACAAATTGGTACATCTTGGAATGTGCGTGGTCCATGCGCCACGTATAGTGCTGCCATCTACCACGTATTTTTCGAACTATGAGTGAAGTGTAATGTTTGACGATTTTACCGTTGCAGGCCCGTTTCTGTCTGCGGCGAGACCCCCCAATAGGGAGATCGGCTCACATTCGTACCTCTATATGCATATACTGCACATGCAAATAACTCACATATTCTATATTTAGGCATTTTTAAATTTTTAATTGTACTTGGCTGCTCAGCAACGAAATACCCGTAATGAAAGAATTTCAACGCTATTTCCAAAAAAAATGTAACACTTTTGACGTTATCTCCAAAAATAGCGTTACGATGAAACTGTTGATATTTGGAAAAAATTACAAACATCTGTTTTAATTTACTAAACCCTACCCGCGGGAAATATTCGATGTTATGAAAATATTATGAGCAATAATATTTGGAAAATTAGAGGCCATTCAAGTATTACGTCAGTATCGATGGGGAGGGGGGGTTTCCGATTTGCTGACTTTTGATGACGGGGGTGGGGTTTGGATTGATGATTACGTCATCAACCACCCTTTATGAAAATATGAAATATTCTTAACGCCATCTTATTCGGTGCGCCAAAAACGAAAAAAACTTTCGATAGTTATTGCGCACGTGAACTAACATTCTCCCTATTGATAAGTCGTCCCCTGCAGAGCCACTTTAGTGATCTCTAATTGTATTACGGATCCTTCAAGGGCTCTGAAAATGTGTCCGGGCCGCTTAAGTGCTCTGGAACTGTGCCACGCATCACTCAAAGAATCTCTAAATGTGGCACGGATCGTTGTGTTCTGGAACTGTGTTGCGGGTTATTTAAGTGATCTTTGAGGCCTACTTCAGTGATCTGAGAATGTGCCACGGTCCACTTAAATGATCTGTCATTGTGTCACGGGCGATTTGTAAATGTGCAGCTTAGTTCACTTTTACAAAATTAGGTTTGAGGGGGCAAGCCACATCAGATAACCTTCAGGGCCACATTTGGTCTGCGGGTCAAGGGTTTACCATAAATGGCTTAAAGGGTGGGTCGCAATGAATTTCTCAAAGAGAGATTTTGATTTCTTACCCTTCAAATAGCAAATTGAAATTAAAAGAAATTGATTATAATACCATACAAAAAAGTACTTCCTTTCGCAATTTAAATTTTTTTTTAAAATTGTTTGCATTAAAATTTTTTTTTTTCTTCTGGAAGGAGGGGCGCACTAGTCCCCTATGCCCCCCTCCCGCGTACGTTTCGTATGCGTTAGGAGGTAGAGGGCAGTGCTGACGAAATTTTGCTGACTTTTGCTGACAAGGGGGAGGGGGTCAAAAATTTCTAAAAATTTGCTGACGTAATACTTGAACGGCCCCTTATGAAAACGTGGTTGAGCTCCAATAAACTCTCAAAATATGCACTTAATCTAAAAATTCTTTGATTTGATGCATTTATATGCACTAATGCTAAATACCAAAATATGAATTTGCATGTAATCCGGGGGATCTATTAATCTCCCCCCCCCCCCACACCTGCGTTCAACCAATGAGAACATATTCAAAAACATTGAATATAGTTCACATGAAATCATGAACATTTTGTTCACAATTTGATAAGAGAAGGGGGGAAAGACTGTTTTTTCCCTTTCCTTTCGGGATAGTATAGAAATATATATGCGTACAGCAGCGTTTCTCAACCTATGGTCCGCGACGATGGCATAGGTGTTACGCCGGCAGACTTGATAATTTTAATTTTAACTAAATGAAAAATTATTCAACCGTAGTAATTGATATTAGTATCACACCTCATCGAGAAAAATGCAGGAAATTACGATCCTAAACACGGGATATCATTAAATTTCGCTAAAAAGTGAAATTAAATGCAGTTTCCAATTACTGCTAAAATTTCTGAAGGGTAGGGAATTAAAAGGGTGCTGCATATCACAGTAAAAAATGTATTTAACGAATAAAATATTCAAATGACCGTATTTCGATGAGAAAAATACAGTAAATTGGGACCTTAAACAGGTTAAAATATGGGACACATTACCAATATTGTCATCAAAAATATTGCAGAAGTGAGCACAATCACCAGTCGTTATTAAAATTGCGTAAAAAAGACGAACAGGACAAATATGAGAGATAGATAATTATATTTTTACCATAATTGCCGCAATATAATTTATATACAGTATTATGAAAATGCTGCATGTGTATTGGCAACTTCGATAAATATTATAAATGAAAAAAGTTGAAAAAACAGGACAAATGTACAAATAAATTCGCAACAGCCAAAATTACAGGATTCCGCATTACGGACACAAGTAGTCCATCAAATTGTTTCAGGCATTTTACTGGTGCTTGTTTCCGCAAAGGTTGAGAAACGCTTGTGTACAGTATAACTAATAGAAAAAAAAATTAGAGTATTTCTCTTCCTTGCTTTATTATTATTATATTATTTAAATCATTATGATAGACTTACATCGCGAGAACCCGGGTTCGAACACCATCGGCAGCACAGTGGTGTTGTGCTAAATTTAGTTTTTTGTGGTTCCCAACGAGGCGCGAATGCAAGCCGATCTCCCCAATAAAAACTCCCGCCACAGAGAACAACAGGTCTACAACGATGCAAATATTCAATCGGTTCACTTCAGTCATAGTTGGAAGAATAGATGACAGATGACAGCACACACTATAACAAGCATTACACAGGTACAAACTTCATGCCAGGTTCATATCACATACACGCACTTTTCCAGCACGGCCCAGGTCTTTGAAAACCAGCTTATATCTCATTTTTGAGATAGACCGACGGATTGAGGGAAAAGCAGGGCCGTCCTATGACCATAATGGGCCCCCGGGCCAAGTGGCTTTTCTGAGGAACTACCTTGTAAATTCTAGAAAATTTAAACCGAATCTCATTTTCGTGAGGCCCCTGACGGCACTGGGGGAAAAGCGTTTATCAGCTGTGCATGTTGGCAAAAAAATAATTTTCAAGGTAGGGCCTCAGAAAAATCACTTGATCCGGGGGCCCAGGATGCTCTTAAGACGGCCCTGGTGTTGTCTAGTTTTTAGTGCTGCCATCTATGTTTCAGGAGTGAAGCGTAGTTAGTGATTGAATTACATTTGTATCTGCTTGAGAGTTTGTCGCTCTCTGTGGCGAGACTTTTTAAAGGGGGAGATTGGCTCCCATTCACGCCTCGAAGTTGAGAAACACAGAAAACCAACTTCAGCCGACCACCACTGTGGCCCTCGAACCCGGGATCTCGCGATGCGAGTCTGTCGCTATGACCACTCCATGATTGATGATGCATTAATAACTCATCATGGTCCATCGCCATTGCTTCGCGATACATCACGATGGTCAACCGTATTCAACATTTATTCAAACGTGAGTAAATTGTTTCATCAAATACAGTAAAAGTACATTGCAATGGAGAAAACGAATATCTCACTATAACGAGTGATTTAGGGGGCCGTTCAAGTATTATGTCAGCAGATTTCTAGTAATTTTTGACTCCCCACCCCCCCACCCTCCGTCAGCAAAACTACAGAAATAGTCAGCAACATTTCGTCAGCTCCCTACCGCTCAACGCATATTGGGATCGGAGAAGTACGCGGGGGGGGGGGGGGTCCGTGCCTTCCCAGACGTTCAAAAATTCACTTTTTTTAGGCTAAAAATATTTTTTTAAAAATTAAAATTTCGGAAGAAAATACCTTAATATGTTGTTATAATCAATTTCAATGCTGTTTGATAGCTAAGAACTCAAAATTTCTTTTAAAGAAATTTATTTCGACCGACCTTCTAAGCCATGCATGGCCCGCTGACCAAATGTGGCCCTCGGGGTTATGTAATCTGGCTGATTATCTCAAACCTAATTTTATAAAAAATTAGCTAAGCGGCACATTCACAGATCATTTAAGTGACACGCGACACAGTTCCAGAATGTCCGGATTTCCTGCTTTGACCAGCCAGTTCACGAAGAGGCTGGAGATTCCTGGTTAAAGTCCAACAACAAAAGACATGATTCGGGGTTATTCCCAAGTTGGCGTATTACTTCGTGATAATTATATCCACGTTAGCTATGGCAACCCACCCAAACCGCGATCACTCGTTGGGAAATTCGCCTGTTGCGGTCCTTGTGGTTTGTATTTGTATAAAATGTTCTGAACAAGCGGTTCCCAAATGGGGTCCATGGACTTTTTACTGGGAGTCCACGGCACAACTGTAGAATTGTAAAATAAGTTAATTCTAAGTTGGAAAAACAATTAAAACTTTGACGCGCAAAAGCGTTGGTATAACGTTGGTAGACCGCAGCGGTAATATTGCTTTGATTTGATAAAAATTTTGCTTGCAGCTTTCGATAGAGGTATGAAACGTTGTTTTAGTTCTTTTGTAGTCCAGTGGATTGCATTGCTATCGCATCACATTTACTAGTAATGGATAATGTCGTCTATTGTTCGAGCACATTCTCACTGACAGATGGCAATAGTTTCTGTTCCTGTAAGGAAGTTGTTTTCTACATTTTATAACCTGGCACAGCGAAAAATTGAAATTCGTTTATAACGAGAAGACCGTTATAACGACAGTTTTTCCTGTTATTGTTGTAACAAACTTTTGCTGTACTACGTGATCTAATTTTTTTAGCAATGTAATAAAAATACTGTGCTATAGAGGACTGAATAATAATCATTACCAGGATCCGAAAGCAATGATAAAACTTTCTCGCACACCTTTTTTTCTCTGGTGATCACGCATTTGTTCGATGATAAACTGCTTTTATCGCCATTTTATGGGGAAATTTCCTAAATGCGTCTTTTTTCCTATGCATTTCATTTCATTGCGGAAGGCATTACTCATAACTACATGCATGCATTTTCTAGTCTTTGGTCCAAAGATCGGTTATTGTGAAATGGAAAAAAAGTCCGATAACACAGTTCTTATCTAGAAATGTTTGTTTCGCTCCATCTGCACCACAAAATGAAACGATAAACATTATTTTTGACTGAGTCGCTCGAACACAAGTGTGGTGTTTGAAATACCAGCTTCAATAGCTAATTTTTTAACCCAGTATGTGACGCCCCCATCAAAACTTTAATAACCGACGGTCTTAACCAGTAACACCAAGTAATCTAGTTCACGTAAGTTTTTCTATTCAAGTTTAACTAAAATAGTATATCCTCTAGTAACATGAAGATTAAGACGCCCGTGTTCAGAGATTTAAGCGACATTGATGTGAATGAGGACTTGAAAAGTTATAACTGCGAAATCAGTGTGCCTGAACGGGATGGGGTGTTTTGGTGCGTCCTTCTGTCGAGTCTTCTTCAAATCTACGATGGTAAAGAATCAGAAGAAACTACGGAAAACCTGGAAAAAGCAACAAAATTTCTACAGAAAACAACTGGGAAAAAGAGGGTGAATGTTATGAAAGTGGGAAAACGAATCTCGTCGTTCAATCCTTTCTTGGATAGACACGCCTATTTCTGCGACGACGAGCTGAAGAAAACCAACGACTCCTTCGTTGACCGTGCATTCGAATACCGTTCGAAATACATCGACGCGAGGATCTTCGATGACAAATCCAATGACTTTGATTCGTTCGATTCTAAAACCGAACTATGGTTGGACATTCTCGCAAACATGCTCGGGTGCAAAATAACTTTTGTTTTGAACACGAATAAAGTTTCTACCTTCCCGAAGTATTTTGTTAGTAAGGAATCGGAACAACCCTTGAACCTGCTGGTGTTCGGAACGAAAACAAAAGACATGTGCAGAGCTGTTTCATTCGGTTTATACCATCAGCAGGCGGAAAAATTCCAGGAACTTGCTAGTGAAGAAACATTGACGGAAGAGAGCAAAATCAAATCAAAGATATCATCGGATCCGGAGAAAATGAAACAGAATCTTATACTATCTCTCATAAAATCAAACGATCACTACCTATTTGATGAACTATTGAAGATGCCAAGTTACGAGTTGGACAAACTTAATGATGCCGGTTATTCAACACACACCGCATATAAAAGTGAAGATTGCACTTCAGTGACCAAGCCACGCAAAGAAATCCCGCAATCTGTATATTTTCACGCAGCTGACAAAGGGAGACTCGATTGGCTGTACATGCTGTACGACTACTCGCTGACAAAGGCGTCATATTCAGCTAGCGATAGTGAGTATTTCACTTCTGTTAACAGTATTTTGAATTATACAGTCAATGAACTTTCACATGCAACCCAAATAGGCAAAAGAATGTCTAACACGGTGCCAGCCATCGATTTACTGCAAGAACTGTCTAAATTCAATGAATTCAATTTGGAAATCTTAAAAACACAAGTGGAAGCTCATCAACTTCAGTCAACTCTCCCGAAAAGTACACTTACTTCAAAAGTAGATGAATTGTATGGTACCACCGAAACTGTGAGAGCTACATTGAGTCAAAAATACATCAAACTACTCTTTCATCATTTAGTGGAAATATTTTTCCATATTTCCTATAGTTCTCTCAAGAAGCTAGGTAATATTTGTAGTATCACTGATCTTGCATCTTGTCTTCTGTTTTCAGACTTATATTTCAAACTTCCAGGGCATGAAAAGCTAAAGATTACGAACATTTTGCTACGTTTTATAAGTGTATGCTTGCATCATTACGATTATGAAAATATGAATGTAGAGAAGTTAGATCTTGAACGGCACAATTTGTACGATGAATTTAAACGCTATTTATCGTTTTCTAATGAGAAAAAATTATTACTCAGCAGTGTTATTCCAAACACTAATGACATTTGTTCATTACTCATGTTAGAGCACTATTTCAATCTCATCGTAAATCTAAATGTAGACGAAAACTTCCGGGAAGCCCATCTAGTTATGCGACGATTAGTGCAAGTCATAAATTTTGGAATCGTGGAGAAGTTTGGAGCGAACGTGAATCGAATCATAGAATGTTTTACAGAAGAAGCCATTAAATATTTACGACGTACAAAAGATATATTGTGTGCTGTTACTTCAGAATACACTCATGCACGCGTGCTCATTAGCAAAGATAAAAAACTGTTTCAAATACTTTTAATCGAATTAAAGAAAATCTGGAGGATGATAAGCAGCGCTTTCTGTTCGTCTACGATGATGATACAGCGCTACCTATCCAGCGCATTTGAAAATTCAGGCACTGGTCCAGTTTTCTTGGAGAACCAAGCTAGTACCGAAAAAATATTACCCAAATCAAGTCATCCAGTGTTATCAGCAGTTGAAAGTACAACTGAAGTACCAGAAACCGGTTTCATATTAGTTCATGAAGCTGCTAATCAGAAATTGGGATTTAAAGAAAGAAGTGCCCGTGCTTCACCAGCTTCTACTCAGCCAAAAGTTCTTTACAGCAACATGCGTTCGAGATTAAAGAAGCACAAACGAAAAGAACACGAAAAATGGAAAAATTCGAGCTCAAAATTTAAGAGCACATCCAACAAACCCAAAGAAGAATGTCGCCATCATAGTTATCCAAGTACTTCTGGATTACAATCAGACAATGACTGGTGCACTGCTGTCGCTGGAGGAGACATTTTAAAAATGTCAGATGGAATTGAAGTTTGTAAAGTAAATATTTCACAACCGACCGACTTACACCAGGACGACGATAAAAAATTTCAGTTTTCCGAAGAATTCAAAGAGAAACTGAATGATATCGGGAAAAATATTCACACTCGAGAAAGGACATTCGAATTTTTCCTGGAAAATGTAAGGACTGTGAAGGATTTGCTTATAGGCACAAACGATCATTTCAAGAGACTGTGGAATGACGTCAAAACCGAAAGCGCGAGAGGATACGTTAGGAGACAACTCGTGAGAATCTACACAGACCAAAAAAGCCTTCAGGCATGCATAGAATTTCTACTGTCCGATTGTTACGCTATAATGAGTAGTTCGTGTGAGTCAGACGAGAAAAGGCCAGAGATACTCAACCGTTTGGAAGTGCTGACGCAAACAATGGACAGTCCGTTAAACAGTATGAACTTGAGAAACTTCTTCGTCAAGGAAAATCCAATCATGAAATCGGTGGGAAGAATAACCGCTCCCTATGGATTGCCGAATGACATCGTGAACACTGCCATGGACCTCGTCGCAGACATCGACGTATTAGAAGCGATATACAAAATGAAAGTCGAATTCAGCAGCGACTACAAAGAGCTGAAGGAATGCATCAGAAACGACGATGACAACGAGGACTTTGCCAAGTTGTGCAGACTGATCAAAAAGTCTGGGTACTGGGAGCACTATTTGCATATATTGCCGAGTGCTAAAAAGTATGCTGAAAATGAACGAAATGTTTCAGCGCATTAATTATACGGAGGATAGTGGTCATTGGTGAGTGTCACCAAGAGTTTCCTGTGTTGAACTCGTCATGCCTTTGGGAAGGCAAGAAGCCAAGAAATCTTCTTACATGGCCATAACAAAATTATAAAAATACACCGGGTGAATCAAAAATCGTAAAAATTTTGAAAATTAATTTTGTAAAAAGGGGAAAGACCCCAAAACACATGGGAATGTGATTAGCATCAAAAAATTTGTTGAAACAGGTTTTTTTAATGAAAAGAAAAAAAAAGAATACGATAGAGGATTCGTTAATCTTGGAGTGATAAGCATGTGAGTTAATTTTGATGGAAGTACAAGGTGCGTTCCATAAAAATTTGAAGTAAAATCAAAAAAATCAAGAAATCTAGGTAAAACAAACGTAATTTATTATTTTTGAAAGCATCTTCCCTCAGAATGATATACAATGGTCTCCATCGTTCAATCCACTTTTCAAAGCAAGTAGAGAAGGCATTTTCCGGAAGCTGTTTCATCGAACCCTATACAGCTGAAATAACGAATAATTCTCCCACCGAGCTTCTCTTTCAACATCGGGAACAGCCAGGTATCGCATGGTGTAGAGGGGGTTAGTCGAGCCTGATTTTTAATACTGCTTCTACATAATATGTTTGTTTTGGAAATTTGCGACAATACATACCTAGAAAGTGTCGTGAACTGGTAGGAAATAGGACTCTACACCATAATAACACCCATGTCGGTATTTCTGTTCAGTATTATCTTAGTAAATGCAATATTGAAATCATGCCTCAACTCCTTTACAGCCCAAATATCTCAACATGCGATTTCTGGCTGTTTTCGACGTTGAAAGGAGAAGCTGCGTGGTAGAAAATTTAATGAAGATGCCGGGGTGGCCTTTTTCGTTCGGGTGAACCAGAAACTCGAGACGAGTTTCCCGAATTTGGTAAATTTCTTACAGCTAATTTAAAATACGTTTAAAACTTTTATATTTTAACATTTTATATATATATCTACTTCAAGTTATTATTTATTTATTTGAAGAAATCTAATGGCTCTTTTATGTCTGAAGGTACTTGCGATCCTGCGGCTCTTTCGCCCGATACAAACCCAGGCGGTAGATGAGATTTTGCACTCGAGTGGTGACTCTCGATCACCACTGTTTAACGCGATAATTCGAGTGGCAACGATGTATATTTTGATTTGGGCAATATCGCTTCATGAGTGTAATCAACAATACATGTGTATAAAAAAACTGTCAATCTTTAATCTTAAATAGGTGTTTTAGATATGTATATGGGTCTTCGCGTTAGTTCGAATTCGACAGTCGTGGTAATAAGAATATTATTTTCAAAGTTAGTCCTGCGGTTGTTTCACCCGATACAAACCCAGGCGACAGATAAGATTAACCCTTTGAACTGGAGAGGTGACTCTCGGTCACCACTTGCCCACGGAGCCCAATAAGCATGGAATACGATGAAGGAATCGGTTCAAGTGAAGATGAGAGTTCGATTTGTCGTTGATGAAGAACGAAATTGCGTCTATGCCTAGACTACTTCACAATAGAAAGGAGGAAAGCAATGATAAAGATAGCGATGAAGTAAGAGGTGTAAGAAGGCGAAAAATCAGGGTAATAGATAGTGAACGTGAAAGCTACAGTGATTTCGCAGAAGAGACAGAAAATTCAGAATGGATATTGTGTACAGAATCCGAAGAAACACCTGCAAAGAATACCATTCTGAATTTTCTGTCTCTTCTACGAAATCACTGTAGCTTTCACATTCACTATCTATTACCCTGATTTTTCGCCTTCTTACACCTCTTACTTTATCACTGCTTTCCTCCTTTCCATCGTCAAGTAGTCTATGCATAGACATAATTTCGTTCTTCATCAACAAAAAATCGAACTCATCTTCATTTGAACTGATTTCTTCATCGTATTCCATGCTTATTGGGCTCTGTGGGCAAGTGGTGACCGAGAGTCACCTCTCGAGTTCAAAGGGTTAATCTTATCTGCCGCCTGGGTTTTTATCGGGTGAAACAGCCGCAGGACTAACTTTGAAAATAATATTCCTATTTCCACGACTGTCGAATTCGAACTAACGCGAAGACCCATGTATGTATCAATAAATCTAAAAAACATATTTATGATAAAAGATTGGCAGTTGTTTTATACGCATGTATTGTTGATTATACTCATGAAGCGATATTGCCCAAACCAAACCTAAATATACATCGTTACCATTCGAATCATCGCGTCAAACCGAGTTGTGATCGAGAGTCACCTCTCGAGTGTAAAGCGTTAATCTTATCTGCCGCCTAGGTACTGAGTCCCATGGGCCACTCTTAAAGCCAAACGTGACGAAGGCTGACAGGGCTTCATTCTAGTTCACCCCTATGATAAATCTGATCTGATTTTTTTCAGTACAAAGCTAAACACCACTGTTTACCGAAGAAAAGGTGAGGGACCATACGTCCCACTTTTGAAGTCACTGTCCCGCATTTAGATTCAGGATTATTTTAAAGTTCTCAATTATTCCAGATAGCTTGGTCCACATTACAGCTCTTATTGATGAGCCATCATTACCGAGCCTCCACAATCTACAGCAAGGTCCCTAGTCGCCAGTCACCTTAGATGCGCCCATATACAGCAAATTTATAGCGTGAAAAAAGGAAAAATAAGCAGAATCGTCCTGGGCTGGAGCCCTGTCAGCCCTGCCCTTGGGGGGGGGGGTATGATTATTACTTACACTTATCCATTAAATAGGGACATCCAAAGTATTTCGAAACTGTGGGTACTTGTCTTAAGCTTCATGTATAAAATTGTGATTTCTGAACCATTTCTAGGAGTATTCAGACCTGTGCCTCAAATTCCTGTCCCCACTGAACTCCCGGCTCTGACGCCTCTTCTCGTACAGAGGAGCTTTATTAAGAAATTTATTTTCAAATTCATGTCTAGTTCTCCAGAGCTACACAAGTAGGAAGTCGAATTTTTCCCCTACCTTCATTTGACCACCTAAAAAATAAAAAAAATTACTGGGCGGGGCCGCAAAATGCATTCTTGCTCCACTTGTGATAGAATACATTCTTTTTTCTGGTATTATGGTCCCAGGCCCTGTCTGTTTCCTCAAGTTTTCTCATTTTCGCCGTGAAGGAATGGCTCAAAAGTGTGATATGTGATTTTTTACTAGTGGAAATTTTTTGTCTGACTTAAACATAAGCGCCCCTTACAACTTGCCGCTCGAGGGCACCGCACCCTTGTTTAAGCCGTCCTTGGAAGATGCTGACGTTATTGCAGCTGCACAAGGATCACCGAAGTAATTTCCAGGCAAAGCGTTCCCCACTTGCTTTGAAAACTGAACGATGGGATCATTGCATATCAGCTGAGATATATATATATATTAAAAAATCGACCACTTAGCAGTTTCTTTTTTCTGCCATATTGTGTCAAAAAATAAGCACATTTTTGATAAACAATTTCGTATTCGAATCGATTATATATATTTAAATCAGCAGTCAAGACTGTTGCTACATGTTTTGAATTTATTAATTTATGATAATTTTTAATTACAGCGAAAAAATATAATTTTTCCTCAATTTTGTTTCGCAGCACCCGAACGGTGCTCGAGCAAAACTGTGTCAAGTGGTTAATTATTTTTTTCCGTGCCCATATTTTTTGATTTTTTTATAATTTACTTCAGTTTTTGTGGAACGCACCTTGTATTTAAGTTTTTAATTCATTTGCATCCTCCTACTACTAAACTCATTATCTGTCTCGTATTACCATACATCAATTAGAAAACGGGTTTTTTACGTATTGCACACGTTTATTCCAGTCTCAACCACACTAAATATTCATCCTTTCAAAAAATCGTCATAGCAATCATTTCCATCAAAGTAAACACGATATAGTTTAACGTATCAAAATGAACCCTCTCTGACCTTCAATCTAGATCATTATTTTTCATCAAATAAGCTTTGTTTATACGATCATTTTTGCTGCTAACGACAAAAGTTTTTACAATTTTAATGACACACCCGGTGTGTAACTATTTTAAGGATTCAACGTCACGGGTCCGGTTTGTTTGGTTTTTTTTTCCGGACATTATTTTACATTTTTGGACGTTTGAATCTTTTTTGCATTTTTTTTTTTACAAGTTTTATGCTAGCAAAACAAAATACTGAAATGTGAACTCCACACAGTGAACTCTTTGTGACACTCACCAATGACCATTATCCTCCGTAGTGAAATTATTAGTATATTAAGATTATGATAAGAAAATTAATTTTTATTACTTATACATTTCTAACTTGAAAATGATTTTTAGAAGATATTGACGAATGTTTGTTCACATTTCGTATTTTCGCAAAAAATATATACAATACTTTATTATATTATTTTGTTTACATTATATACCTGATATATTTTTTCGTATTAGCATTGTGATGTGATTTTTCAATGTTCGATGTATTAGTATTGCACTGTATCATATGTCATCAGCCTACAATAACCAGTTTCATCCGTAGTTCACGATTGCAAAAGCATTCGCATCTTTAAATTCGTGTGTCAAATTCTACGTTTTGTTAGAAAATATATTCCACTGAAACATTTCAAATAATTGAGGCTGTGAGAAAGATAGAGTGTGTGTGTGTGTGTGGCATCAAGAATTCAGAAAACGGCTGGCAGACTATCAGGAATGATGAGATGTCAGGATCTAGAGCTATCCTCGAGCAACATCACGAGCTATCTCTGATCAAACATGGATGGAAAGAGGTTATAGAAATAACTAACCATTGAATTGCATCAAGAACCAAGGTAGCAGAAAGACCGTGTAGCTTTGATGTGGTCACAAATTTCACCGAGATTTTGAATATGAAGTCCCTTGTGAAGTTCTGCTGTGAAGAATTCTATCAGGTGAGATATTCCTTAGTACTGAAAATTCCATGTACTAATCCGGATATTAAAATTTAGTCTAATATGTCTAATTACTCATTTATTTTTAATTATTACTGATGAAATTTATTATTTACATAGTGCTCAGAACAGCAAAAGAACAAAAGCAAGTTAGAAACATCCCAAGCTCTCTTTGGTAAAAGATGGACACAAAGAGCCTACAGACACAACTTACCATTGAACAGCGTCAGGAATCCTGAGAATCGGAAAGGAGGTTGTAGCTTGGACCTAGTCATAAAGTTTGCCGAGATTCTGAACATTAGGCCCTTATGAAACAGCTGTGAAGAATTCCATCAGGTGACATATTGCGTTTAATATTGAAAATCCATGCATTGATCCGAGTATTGAAATTTCATCTGATACGTCTATTTACTTATTTATTTTTAAATGATGCACTTTATTATTTATGCAGGTTGCGTTGAAAAATTTCAAGAGATGAAAATTCTCTCAACCAATCAAGTTCTTGGATGTGTTTCACAAGGACTAATATGAATTGTTTTACGTTAAATATATTTTTTTCTGGTTCAATATTTAACGTGTCTTTGCAATGAAAAAAAAGTTAAGACTAAATACTCGGAAAACTGAATACATATGCTTAAAACTAAAACTATCACCCACGAAACTGATGTACACATAAAAATGCATAATCACTGTTTGTACCAATTGAATTTGCATTGTAAATTGTCAAAAAAATTGGAAAAGTTTATGACTTTACCCTGTATAATAATTCCTAAATTGTTAATCTCAAATAGAATTCACAACGTGAAAGAAGAGTTAAAAAAAATCGAATCTATGCAGCAATCCTATATAAACTCAAAAAACACGATTGATAAAACTTCCTAAGGACATTTTTTTTATTCGGGGATATATTCAATAATAGCATATGTGTGTGGAATTTGTGCCTGAAGTGGAGCATATGATACAAACATACTAGGATTAAATAACACTTATAATATATAAAATGAGATCATTAATAACAAATACCAACTCTAACAAAAATAGAACAATGTCACACACTAAAAATAACACACACCTATATTTATAGAATTATAAAAAATTTGTAAGAGAGTAAATCATACATGGGGGTTAACAGTGAAACATAATAGAACATCAACTAGATATAGGAACATTTATCGAGTGGCGAAAAATCAGTAAAACATAATTTAAAAAGAGGTTCTGCTAAATTGGTCCTAAAATGCCTAATCTTTTTCAAACAATGAACCATTCAAATATTATTTATGAACTTTCAATTTCAACATTTGCAAAAAACGCAAACAACCAATCGTGCAATAAATAAAGATGCTCGAAAATGAAAACATTTATGTAAATATATTGAGATCAGGGGTGTAGCCAGAAATTTCTTTCGGGGGGGGGGGGGAAACCAAAGTTATAATAAAAAAGATAGATTTGGCCATCTTTTACCCTATCTATTCTTTTTTCGGTCATTTTCTCACATTTCCGGGGGGGGGGGGACTTGGGGGTCTGGCCCCCCCCCCTCGCTACGCCCTTGATTGAGATATATTACAGTATCTTCTTCGTCCCAGAGGTAAACATAGGTGCACCTCATTTATAACGGTTTTAAATGTTTTTTAATGATTATTTTTCAAGTTAAGACAGATTAAAAATAATTTAAAACCGTTGAAAATGAGGTACACATAAAGTCGGCAGTCGGCACCGCTTAATCGGATGACGGATACCCTGCTTAAACGGATAAAATCCTTTATCACCAAAATTCCTCCTATATAATGTTAGAGTTGTTGGAAAAATCTCATATTATAAAGACGAATTAAATCAAACATTACGCTTTACACATCAACCAATACGCACATAATATTTTTATTGAATGAAACATTTGGCATTAATAGAAAATATGTTCTGAATACTTCCAAGTATTCAAGTTGTCTTTAATACGTACATTGAGCCATTTTATTTCTGTTATCTGTTGAGCCAATAGAGGGCGCTAACTTTCCTAATGAAACGTAAAAATCTTCGGCATTGTGATCAATGACACAATAAATGATCGAGTAAATTAGACATCAAAAATGAAATAAAAAATATATGGAATTACAAGATCAATGATCATTGTAATTAAATATAATTTACACTAGATTTTTAAGATCTGATGTATTCTAGAAGCTTTATTGATATTGATCCTTTACCATTTTTTAGTATGCAAACTATACATACTAACATTGTAAAATGACAATTGAATTATTCCCGCATAATCGGATATTGTGTGCTGGAATCGTTCATTTTTCCGATTAAGTGGGGCCGACTGTATGTGTGTGCATCCGGAGCAAAGAAGGGTACACAGTTTCTTAAATGACAATAATTATGTAAATATTGGATAGGGAGAATAGCAAACAGAGGTATGGCATTTTATTGGGAACCGTTGATGCTGGAGGCATACTTCTAATTAGAAAAAGTTTCCAAATGTGTAGTACTCGTACATGCCATTCATGTTACAAGGGGTTGTATAGTTATTAAAAGATAAAAAAATAACTTTTTATACAGCCCCAAAACCCAATTAGGAAGCTGTTGCCCTGTCTTTCCTGATGCCACATAAAAACAATTCCACGTTTCCAAGTGTAATATTCGCAGAAATATTCGAATTCGAAAAACAGAGGAAAGTTGAAAAAAAGATTTAAACGCGGGTAAATCGTTTTACTCCCATTTTACAGTAAAATGTCATACGCGCTGTATGCTATGAGCCCTGTATATCGCAAGAAATCGACTCTCTGGAATTTGACCATTTTATGTAATAATGAAGTTAATTTTTAGTGTTGTACATGGGTATTTTTTTGCTTTGTTTGTTTTTGCATAGAGATAGTTAATTTTATTTTTTGTGCCGTATGGAAGAGGATATCTTTGTCAAATGTATTTTCCTCTATGCGTAATGGGATTATTTATTTACGAGATTTTTCATTTTTTATCATGTCTCTGATAGGTTGGACATGGATATTCTTCGCCCCTGTTGTTTGCATTAGCGGAAGACATTTTCAGAAGTGAAATCAGTTGACACATTCAAAAAATCTGAAAATTGCTTCCGCCTGTATGGTAACATACAGATCAAATCCAACAAGAGGCGATCAGTATAGTTCCTCCTTGTATCGGCGTACGTCAAAGGTATAAGCAGTAGCCACCTGACAACTGAATATATAATATTCATCAATGCCAAAAAGGACATACAGTATGCATAGAGAGCACTCGTGGAATGGCACTTGAGAGAAGAAACTTGCACGTTTTATAGTATGGTGATCACAGTAAGTCGAATTTCCCTATTTTTTTTGTGTACTTTTTAAAATTCGAAATTTATATTTTTTTATTTACTTGTAATTGTGTTTTCTTATTGTAATCTATTTAATCTTGATTAATAAAATATTTATTCATTAAATTATTATTTTTTGCAGCACAGGCTACTATTGCATGCTGTTTTACATGTTATGAGCATGAAGTGATCAATCCAAGTAATCGGAGTGGCACGAACGAGCTACTGAAGAAGGCTACCTATTAGTGGGAAGACTCGCGAGACTGATGTTACCTGTCAACAGAGAATGTTGCTGCCATTTAATGGAAGACCTCATTAGTTCATTCATCACACCTTTTCATTCCTCGGAACGACAGAACACATTTCAATACTCAAATCCACATTCAATATCTTTCTATTATCATTCACAACCGCTTGGACCCATTCTGAAGTGGTTAAAAATAGGACAAACATCTTATATAATTCCCATACAGACTTGTAAGTTATTTCTTATGTTTAATCATACCCGCTTCCTTTCCGGGCAATTAATGTTTAGACATTGTGAGGAAATTCATTTTAACTAATTTATTTTCTTTCTTTCTTTCAAGAATCGTGTATGCTTCCACAGAAACGATGTCCTGACTCTAAGCGAGGTCAAAGGACAATTTACTGATGAATTGGTTGGTCATACAATAAAGTTCGTTTCAGGTAAAATAATAATGATTGTAGCTTTGACATGGGAAAGCATATAAGTCACAAAAATCAAACTTCACAGAAACAAGCCATAGACACTCATTGTTAATGCAATTTTTTGAGAGCTGCAGTAACTGAATTATTTCTTTTAGCGATTTACTTGCTTCACTATGCCACTTTCATGGGTTCGTACTATCTTATTTGCAAAAAAACAATAATTTTTTATTTTTCGTGATTTACATGATTCTCCATGTCAACATTTCAATTATTATTCATTTTCCCGATATTTTTCTTAAAATCCAAAAATTATCCGAGAAGCACAGGCTCTATTACAAAAAGCGCATTGTTCTTTGGGAACTCGGGCGCTTCCGAAGATAGTAATACATAAATAAAAATCAGCAGAAAACCAATAAAAGTTAGTAGAAATACGTGATAATTCGGTAAAAAATTGGTGATAATTTTCAATAAAAATCGGTGATAATTCAATAAAAATCGGTGATAATTCAATAAAAATCGGTGATAATTCAATAAAAATCGGTGATAATTCAATAAAAATCGGTGATAATTTTCAATAAAAATCGGTGATAATTTTCAATAAAAATCGGTGATAATTTTCAATAAAAATCAGTGATAATTTAATTAAAAAATGATAATTTAATTTAAAAAAATGGTGATAATTCAATAAAAATCAATAAATTAATAACAAAGGTACTATTTTTTAACCGCTGTAGTTCTTATTATATTTATTTACCATTGCATGTGTGAAAGCTCTTGCAAGGACCGCATTTCCAATGACAAAAAAGAAAAAAGAAAAATAAATAAATCAAATTATAAATAGAAAAAGAAAACAAATTAAAAGAACAAACTCAAGAAATATACAGGGTGTCCGGTAAGTGCTAGCACGGTCTTTTATCTTTTCATCCATCCGTCGTAGAGGTATGATTCCAATTTGAAAAATGCTCAACAAAAATTACCCTTTACCAGTTTTGAGAGTAAAAATATGGTGTGTAACAAAATGAAAAAATCTAAATTTTTATACTGTCCTCCAACTTCCAATTAGAAAGTTGTTGCCCTGTCTCTCCTGATGCTAACAACAACAAAAAATTCCATGTTTCTAAGTGCAATATTCAGAGATATTCGGAAAACGGGAAATTTGGGGAAGAACAGCTCTAAATGCGAAAAAACCGTTTTACACGCATTTAACGTTGTTCTTTCCCGAATTTTTCCTCCGTTTTTCGAATATCTCAGTGAATATTACAATTAAAAACATTGAATTTTTTCGTTAAAATCAGGAGATGAAGAGCAAAAACTTTCTTATAGTGTTTTGGGGTACATGGGGACTGTATAAAAAGTTTATTTCTTATTTTAAAGGACTATACTCCTTGAAACATGAATGACATACGAGTTCTGCACGTTATTTGGAAACTTTTTCTAATCGGAACTATAACTCTAGGATCACAACGGTTCGCCAGTGAAATGGCATACCCGGTTCGCTATGCACCCTGTATGTAGATTGTATTGATGAAATTCCTTTCAGAAACAATTGAAAATCAATTATCAATCAATGTATCAACCCTTTCTCTACCACAATATGGAAAGTAGAATAAGTAGAAAATTATTATAAATATAAATATAATGATTATAAATAATTATCGCATGTAAATTACTTAATAGGTCATTTTAGTTTGAATTAAAAAATGACAATGATAATAATAACAATGTTTTATTAAACACACAATTAGTTGGTGCATAACGAATCCCTTTATGCATTCAATTTTTTTCTCTAACATTATAGATATTTTTATACAATTTAACCACAGAACATTTAGGATTTTAATTGTTGGTTATTTTTTTCTCGAATTTTAACTTCAACAAAATGCAACTTTTTCAGAACTGAAACTTACTCATACTTTGAGCCATAAAATTTCTGTAAATAATTTTAAAATAAGAAATCCTCTCCTTAAAGTATGTAACACCTCAGTGTTGAGAGAGACACAAATTTCAAGACATTTGGACAAGCGATGTTTGAAAAAAATTTCCTTTTCTAATGAAAAACTCAGTTTTGCGAAAAAAGTATTTTAATAGAAAGGATCAGCATGTACAGGGTGATTCAGAAAAGATGGGGAAAACTTTAAGAGGTGATAGTACACACCAATACTAACAGTTGTCATCAAAAAATGAATGCATGGTCTAATATGAAACGGCCGCTCCGCAAACGCTAAAACGGCATTCGTGTTGAAATTTATCGGGAGAAAAAGAACACCGTGCATGCAAATGCAACCTGGGGAAGAAGAAGAAACCGTATGCAAATCTGCGTCACAGTGCATCAGACCGGGAAGCAAGAAAAGATCCCGTTTCGCACAGCTGCCGATGCAAGCGCGAAAATTTTTTCGGATTGGACAAACCGCCTGTGGGGAAAACGCTCACCGTACATTCGCGCTGCCTCTGCGGTACTTCCGTTCGCAGCTCCGTAGATGAATTGCATGCCTGCTTTTTCAGCATTACTAAAGTGTGCCATTATCCCGGACGTTACAACTGTTAGAATGGTTGCAAGCTGCAATAACTTCACAGAGCTGTCGTCCACGCCTTTTATTCATTGCAACCCAGATTTGCATAGGGTTTATTCTTCCCCAGGTGACATTTATACAAATACAAATACAACGCCACAACAGGCAAAATGCCCAACGAGGTGGCTGATAAAAAGATGCCCATAAAAATATGGTTGTCATATGTTTCAAAAATACAGCAACCCAATTAAAAATGCAATTAACACAAATTACAAACAATATATACACATGATAAAATATTATACAATGCCCATAAAGAATACTTATGGTTGTCTTATTCTAAGAATGGATAGCTTCTCGATTTACCCCAACATGTTTATCGTATTTCTTTTTAAACGTGTCAATTGTGTTACAATTTACTACCTCCGGGGGTAAGCTATTCCATTTATTAACAACCCTATTGGAGAAAAATTCCCTGCGACACCATAACCTTGCATTGTCCCTCACCAATCAATACTGGTGTCCCCTTGTAAAAGCAGTCGATTGGCGGTGTACTAAAAGTTCATGGTCCATCCTATCCATCCCATTGAAAATTTTGAACACTTCGATCATATCTCCTCGACACCTGCGTTCATCCAATGTAAACATATTCAAAAAATGAAGTCTTTCTTCATAACTCAAGCCCTGTGTGCCAATAAGGACACGCGTAGCTCTTCTCTGCACCCCTTCAACCAAGTCTATGTCCCTCTGTAGGTATGGTCTCCAAAACCTTACAGCATACTCCAGTCCAGGACGAACTAAGCCTCGAAAAAGCGGAAGAATGACTTTAGGAGAACGCGAAGAGACCTTTTTGAAAATGAGACCAAGCATTCTATTCGATTTTTTGACAACCGCTGAACAATGTTCAGAAAACTTAAGTCGCTCGTCAATGAGAATTCCCAAATCGGTGACTCTAGTTGCATCCGGGATAGTGACACCATTCAACTCGTAAGAGAACCGTGGGTTGTTCGAACCAAAATGAGCGACCATGCACTTATCTACGCTAAACGTCATGCTCCATTCATTTGCCCATGCTGCAATCTTGTTTAAGTTGGTCTGGAGCAACTCCCTATCGCTTTCATTTCCGATTACCCCCATTAGCTTCACATCATCTGCGAATTTGCTAGTAATTCCATCGATACCCTGATCGAGTTTGTCGATAAAAAGTGAAAAAAGTATGGGGCCAAGGACACTTCCTTGAGGAACTCCACTTGTGACGTCTGTCCAACCAGAGAATTCCCCGTTCACCATAACTCGTTGCGACCTATCTCTTAACCACGATTCTATCCAATTCAGCAAGTTGCCCCCTATTCCAATCTCGTGTAAACCCTTCAAGAGTTTGCCATGTTGGACCCGATCGAATGCCTTCTGGAAATCAAGGTAAACAACGTCGACATTTTTGCTCTTACCCAAAGCCTTAGTCACGTAATCATAGAAGCAAAGGAGGTTAGTTACACATGACTTCCCCTTCCTGAACCCATGCTGATTATCCGACAATACATTATTCTCGTCTATCCACTTCACAAACTGCCTTTTGATGATAATTTCCAAAATTTTCGAGAGGGAGCTCGTCAAACTCACTGGACGATAATTAGACACCACTTCTCTACTACCCTTCTTAAATATCGGAACAACGTTAGCCAGTTTCCAATCTCTCGGGACGATACCCTCAGCAACACTACTCCTGTATATCTGTGCGACTGGCCCCAACAATTCATTAGCACCTTCCCTGAGAACCCTGGGATAGATATCATCTGGTCCTGGTGCTTTGCTTGCACATACATTTCTTAGAAGATTTAGGACCTCCACGTCTTCCACTTGAATATCGTTGAGCGTTTTATTACCCCATGCAACACCCGTATATCGAATATCATTATCTCCATTAAAAACCGACGCGAAAAAGTCATTGAAAGCACTACACATGCCTACATTGCTCTCTACTTTTGAGCCTCCTATCGAGAGGGGGGCCAACTGTCCCCTTACATCCATTATTGACGTATCGAAAAAATGATTTTGGGTCAGAGCCAATGTTATCTGCCAACCTAGATTCAACTTGCTTTTTACTATCCCTTATCGCTTTCTTCAACAGTCTTCTTTTATCAGTAAACAATGATAGGTCACCTCGTCCACTTTTATACTCTCTGAATGCTCTTTTCTTTTCAAGATAAAGGTTCCGCACGCTATCCGTGAACCATAGAGGGTGTGATTTGAATGCATGGTGTTCTTTTTCTCAAGATAAATTTCAACAGGAATGCCGTTTTGACGTTTGTGGACCGTCGCTCCGCAAATTTCATGTTAGACCATGCATTCTTTGATGACAATTCTGTGGTGTTTGGTGAGAACATGACAACTACAAAAGCACATTTTTGAGATATAAGCATTTTCATTGTCATTTAAAAATCAAAAATGAAGCATACACATAAATACAAATGAAAATATCATACATCAGCATGTCGTTTAGCCGTACGCACATATTTGTGCATTTATTTCACTTCTAATTAGTTACAATTAGCAAGACTTACTTTTAGATGAAAAAGCCATTTCTTGGGAATATGTTCTGACCAAACACCACAGAATTGTTTGTATTGGTGTCTACTATCACCTCTTAAAGTTTTTCCCATCTTTTCTGAATCACCTTGTATAATCCCTGCCAGCAGTTTATATTAAAATATGTTCAAAATACTTCTAGTCCGGGTGAAAACTTGAACCCATTAACGCACCGAATTTCAAAGTATTTGGAAATTGAAAAATTCGAAAATGTGTTTTTTAGAAAATTTGCGCATGCACCAACCCCCGTAACATCAGGCTTGTGTAAAATCGATATTCCATTACTTGACTAGATACACATTAAACTCTATTTTGATCTTAAATTTGTGAAAGACGACCCCCACCCCCGCATCCTCTCTCAAACTTTAAAATTGAACACCTCGGTTGGTACTTGGTGTTCAGCAATGAAACGTGTGTGTACATGGTATGTTTTATATATATCTGAAAATACAAACATTTTCTGGATAGGGAAAGATAAAGTTTCCATTTTTGCAATTTTATGAAAAAAATTTAATTACGTAGAATTGACATAATACGAATATTTAGGGTATTTAAATTATTTTCTTAAAAATTTTTAGCTATGGCCAACGGTTTAGCAAAGTGCCAGAGTAGGAACTTTCTGTACACGCTGTTCACTACACATGCGTAACAAATTGTTTGCACAGCAGATATCTCTGCAACCGTAGACTTAAGTAAAGACATGGATAAGTCTGAAGCAAAGCTTTAGGTCAATCTCCATGAGACTCCATTCCAGTTCCCTGTTTTACTGTATATTACTTATCTATATTTACAGGTGCAAAAACTATGCATACAGAAGATCCGATGCCAAAATTTATTTGCATAAGATCATGGGATTCAACTTCAATTCACATACCAAGCACTGACAGCCTTATCGAGTAGTCTTAGTGGAGACTCCACTTTGCAGTCAATTTACTAATAAACTCTCACTATGCGTGATGAGCTCAACATTATAAGAAATGCCGAAAAAGGAAAGTTCAACGTGACTTTGCCGACGTCCATGGCAAGGTCCCGCGGTTGAATGAGCGCTAGAGAAGGAAACCAGATGTCATTGTACCTTGTGTAAATGATGGCTATAGGTAAAGGAACCCGAGCTTATATGTGTATTAGAGCTATACGTAGACAATCTGTGATAAATGGTTACTAGAATAAAGGGGTAATGGCCACTAGGACAAGGAAATTTTGGTTAAAAGAGGGATGGAGTAAAGGAAGTGCGAGTATATCATCGTTATGCCCCTTGTCGTATTTTACTGGCGAACCATTGACTCTGGAGGCATACTTCCAATTAGAAAAATATCCAAATAACGTGTAGAACTCAGATACATCATTTGTGTTGCAAGGGGTTGTACAGTTATTTCAATAAGAAAATTAACGTTTTATGAGGACACCATGTCCTCAAAAACTCAATTAGAAAGTTGTTGTCCTGTCTCTCCTGATGCCAACGAAAAAAATTCCTCGTTTCTAAGTGGGATATTCGCAGAGATATTTGAGTTCAAAAGTCTGAGGGAAGGTGGGGAAAGAACGGCATAACGAGGGAGAGAAGAGTTATCCATTAGTTTTTGCCGTTCCTTTCAGATCTTTCCTCCGATTTTGGAATTCAAATATCTCTGCGAATATTGCACATAGAAAACCCCAATTTTAATCCCCAAATTTTTTTTGTTGGCCTTAGGAGAGACAGGACAACTATTTTCTAATTGGGTGTTTTTGAGGACAACTCTTCCTGGAGTTCCCGGCAACGTCAGCGAGTTTGTTTGGGTTATCGCACCGCGGGCGTGGAGGCCTACCCTCTGCGTGTTCCGGTAGGGGAATATTAATCCCTTTCCCTCTTCGGTCGAAGCGGGGCAGATTGACTACTGAATGCCGAGCTTCGGAACGGCTTTCGCCAATCCCCAAGGGCCCCCATGTTCAACTGCTGTTCATATTCACTTGGAACCCTACTCGACCTTAGTCCTCCTGGGTCTCACTTGAGTTTTGAGGACAGGGTGTCCGTATAAAAAGTTATTTTTAATTTTATTTTGACAACGATGAACGAGAGGCGGATTCAACGGCCCCCGACTTCTGATGGGTCCCGAAAAATCCCCAAAATTACACTTTTTTCAAGTCTATGAGGCCCCAGTATTTTCTTCTGCCCCCGGGCCCTCAACCGACCTTAATCCACATCCCTTGCCACATGAATAATGTATCTGAATTCTATGTTATTCGGATACTTTTTCTAGCTGGAAGTATGCCTCTAGATTCAACGGTTCGCCAGTAAAATGCGGCAAGGGGGAATTATAAGTAATCACCCTGTATGCCATTAGGCCAAGGGAGCCGCGGGGAAATAAATGTAAGCTAGATTAAGTGAATGATTCTTAGGTGTAAGGGAGCCCAAACGCTCAATAACTACTGACGCGTGGGATTGAAATACACTCATTGTAGCTCATTTCAATCGAAGTTCTGTTTCGATAGCCAGTATTACCAATGTAAATAATTTTTATTTATGGTATACTTTCGGCATTTTTTTCACAAAACCTTAAACGTGTTTCAGAAAATGTAAAAATTTTGGCCAATGAAATTTTGAGTCGTACGAGTAGCTACCCTTTTAATAATATGCAGAGTGTCCCATAAATTCATAAATAGTTTAAAAATTCATAAAGAATTAGTATAACTCTCGATTATATAAAATATTGATATACAACGATTCTTTGGTGTTTGCAGAAAAGTTATTTTCACGAAGGTGGTTTTTTTTTGGTACAGAAAAAAAAAATTAGTTCAAATTTTTGTCGACAGGCGGCGCTTTACGTAAGTCCAACAGGATTTATTGTATCTGAACCTTTCTTTAATTTCTTCTGTATCTGAAACATTTGCAAAGCTTCAGCTGACGATTTGCGGTTGAGGCAAACCAACTTCACCAATCGTGCTTTATTCAGCGATGGCAACATCCTTATGTAAGCGCCAGTAACAGGAAAATTCAGAAATGAGCTGTTAACTGTACAATCTGCATTTTATGGGATTCCGGTTTGCATATTTCCAGTGATTTGCTTTCGTATAGTTCCCTCTATCGACAAAAAAAAATTAACATTTTTTTTCTGTACCAAAAAAAATCCACCATAGTAAACATAACTTTCTCTCGCCAACCGCCCTTCAATTTTTGACATTTCAAACTATTCATGAATTTATGGGACACCATGTACTTAATCATTATCATATAATTACATCTCATCATTATCATTTGATAGCTCAAAACCACTACTCATGATTCATTACCATAAGAAAATATTTTGAAACCGAAATAAAGTAGTTTTTGTGTTTTTATTGCAGCCTTTCATTTCATCGTTTTTTTTACATTCCGAAAAATTATTTCATTTTATTTTTTCCTCAAGTATATTCAAGTTCACTAAAATTGAATTTATTGCTATTTCAGACGGATAGTCCATGACAACTACGCTGGCCATATATCATTGAATAAAAAATAAAGGAAATCGAGTTCCTAAAAATACGGATCACCATCAATTGTCACAAGTTGCCAACCATTAGCGAAAAACATCAATTACCGCCGAAATATTGTCAACGGCGAGTAATGAAAGACTAATGCTGAGCGCAGAGGCGTAGGCAAGTGGAGGGTGCTGAAGGGGGGGGGGGGTGCCCTCCCCCGCCGACCGAAAAATTAGAAAAAAAAATTAAATATTCTGAAAAATTTAAATATCGAAAGAAAATATACCCTTCTATAAGTATATGATATGTCAGTAGTTCCCAACCGAGGGTGCAGGAGAGCTTTTTTTTGAGGGTGCGAGATGGAAAAAAAAATTACAAAATTTTGACTTCAGGGGAATTGAAATGATAAAAATTGAATTTTTCAATTCCTAAAAAAACATGAATCGTACCAAAATTTTGTCTTTTGGTCGCAGAAATGTGTCATACGAATTTTGCGGTTTACGGAAATTTTCTGCCCGACATCTTGCCCCTAGCATGCTTCGTTTCTGGTACATTTTGCCACTGAAAATTCGCCTGCCCAGACCATATGAGCGTCCCAGTGATTCACCATAAGAGTCGTCAATTGAGTGGCCCTATCAGTGACCAAGTGAGTTGTACATTTACCCTGTGACAGTTTGATTGCCCTATTACCGTATGAGTGAACATATGAATGATAGTGTGATGGTCAACCACTTGGTCACTCATGTGGTTTAAACTCTTTAAACCAGAGATAGTGTACCCTAGGGTAAACTATCTGTGCAGTCCTTAGTAACTACTAGTCCGAATGAACTACCGATCGGAGGACCGAAGTTAAGGCCCGCTTTAACTACCGGTCCTTAAGATCACGTGACGTGAAATAGAAGGGGAGAAAATTTTTGGTTTCGAGAGTAACGGATCTCTAACCAATTGGGATGCCGTTTGAAGCCTACAACTACTACTAATTATTTAACCATCGTTTTTCCGCAGTGGTGGTGACAGCGATTTCATGTTTACAACTGATTGTAAACAAACTTTTTCCCGCGGGATTTTTTTTCTCGCCTTAAATTTTTGCCACTCATGCTTTGAAAATTTTTTTTACTCTTATATCGCTAGATAGTTTAGTTGTTTTGTAAACGTATGAGGACGCGACATTTTTCATATATTCTGTGGACTTTTTTCAGAAGATTCAGTATATAATAATAGTAATATTTTGTCTGAGCTCATCGACCCCCCCCCCCCACCCACACACTTGAAATCTTTCCAAGGGCCCGTGCTTTTCGATACTTGCAGGAACGAGTATCTGGGGGCCCCCAGTTGCATAGAAGTGGGTCTCGTATTAACGGAAATGAAATTTAAAAATCGTTCTAAATTAAGGTGGACGGCACACTGGTTGAGCCCCTCAACCGAGGGCCCTACTGAATACTATTTTTAATATTGAGTGCCACTTAAAGATCAATTCATTACATGATTTTTATTATTACTACACATTCCATTGCTTTCAAATGACTTCGTTGAAACAATGAATTGCAAATTATTTTTGGAGCTACTAAATTTTAAATTATTGATAATTTATGATTAAAAGATAATTAACTGCCTTGCAACTTATTGTAGTTCTGTATTTTAAACTCCTCAGTCTTAAAAAATATTATCAGAACATGATTTTCTATGAATGAGTTGTTAGTGCAAACGAATACTTCAATATTTAAAAAATATATATACATCTATATTAAAGATGTTTTACCAATCTATGCGTTTCATACTTAGCTTCAAACAAATAACTTCACCTGATTAACTCTCATTTGACCGTATATTTCATTTTAGTTATTGATAGAAACATGAATTAAGCATATTGACATAAGGGGCCGTTCAAGTATTACGTCAGCAAATTTTTACCCATTTTTGGCCCCCTCCCTGTCAGCACTGCCCCCCCTCCTAACGCATATTTGTGGGATCAGAAACGTACGCTTGAAGGGGGCTCGTGCGACCCCCAAACGAAAAAAATATTTTTTTAATGCAAAACATATGAAAAAAAAAAATCGAAATTGCGGAAGAAAATACCTTTATATGTTACTGGGGGGGGGGGGGCTTTGCCCCCTGACGCCTACGGCGTCCACCCTCCCCTCCAACTCCAATAGAGCTAACTACTCGTCACATCTTTAATTATAAAGCAAAATATGCCTCAGGCACTGCGAATGCCTGCAAAATAGTCATTCAATTGACAGTTTCCCACTCTGATTTCGATAAGCAATGCACTGCCATCATAAATACAACAGAATACTCGATATACTGCAATACATACATGATACACCACGATAGGCAATACAGCAAATTAAGTAGTGATTCACTATATACGGTGTATCACAACACGCAAAGCACCACCATCGGCAATAAAGCACAATACTCAATCCACCACTATATGCAGTGCAGCACAATGAGAAATACAGCACAAAATGCAATGTACCACCATCGGCAATGCAGCAATACGCAATGCACCAACATCAGCAATACTGCAAAATAAGTAATGTACCATGATAAGGAATGCACCACAATACGCAATACAGCACAATACGCGATGCATCGCAATAGGCAAAGTACCATAATATGTACCACAAGCGTACCATCAGCATTGTATTTGCAGTGCACCACAGTAAGTAATACAGCACAATAGCAATACCCACTGCATTAGATTAAGCAATACAGCACACAATGCACTACAATACGCAATGCATTACAACAAGCAATACAGCACAATACAAATGTACCACAATACGGAATAAGCACTGCATTATAATAAGCAATACAGCACAATACAAATGTACCACAATACGGAATAAGCACTGCATTATAATAAGCAATACAGCATGCAATGCACAACAATACGTGATGTATAACAACACGCAATGCTCCACAATCAGCAATGCACCATATTGCAGTGCACCACAATAAGCCCTACAGCACAATAAGCAGTAGGCACGACATTATAATAAGCAATACGGAACACGATGTACTACGTAATGCACCACCATCAGCGGTGCACCACAAAACGCAATGCAACACAATCAGCGGTGCACCACAATACGCAATGCAACACAATCAGCGGTGCACCACAATACGCAATGCAACACAATCAGCGGTGCACCACAATACGCAATGCAACACAATCAGCGGTGCACCACAATACGCAATGCAACACAATCAGCGGTGCACCACAATACGCAATGCAACACAATACGCAATCAACCACAACAAGCAATGAACCACAATATGCAGTGCACCACAATATGCAGTGCACCACAATACGCAATGAACCACAACAAGCAATGCACCACAATATGCAGTGCACCACAATACGCAATGAACCACAATACACCATAAGCACTGTATTAGAATAAGCAATACGGCATGTGATTCGCTAAAATACGTGCTGCATAACAATGCGCAATTGGCTAATATTTACAGTGCACCACAATAAGCAATGCATCACAATACCTCATGTACCGCAATATCGCGCAATACGCGATGCATCGCACTAAACAAATCATTATACGCAATGATCCATAATAAGCCATAAGCACTGCATTACAATAAGCAATACAGCACTCAGTGCACTACAACACGTAAAGCATCACAATCAGTAATGTAGTAATGTGTGTAATCAGTAATATGATTTGACACCACAAATAAGCAATGCAGCATAGTATGCGATGAATCGCAATAAGCAAAGCACTATAATGCGCAATACACCACAATACGCATTAAACGCTGCATTACAATGAGCAATACAGCATGCGATGCACTACAATATGAAATGCACCGCAATCAGTAATGCACCATTATTTTTGTAGTGCCACAATAAGCAATGCAGCACAATGCGCAATGAAAAGCAAGTATTCATCCTCGACTCAAAATGAAACTTATCAATTTCCCCATAAAGAGAACTGTCCAATGCCCCACCCTGGGTACCCGGACCCTTTGTGTTGGGAGCACTGGTGATGTACACATACCTCTGGGTGCATGCACAAACTTTGATCCCTACAGGTCAAGCGGTTCCCGATGTGTTCAGGAGTAAAATGAAAACTCGACCTAAAATCGTAACCGACTTCCGTAACACGAAAACGTAACATAAAATCGTCACTAATTTCGGTTGCTTAGAAACAGGACCTTTTCGAGTTTGTGATTTTATATTATAGAGTAGATTATAATCAATTTCTGTTAATTTCAATGCTATTGGAAGGGCAAGAACTCAATTTCTGTTTAAGAAATTCATTGCGACCCACCCTTTAAGCCATATGTGGCAAACCCTTGACCCGCCGACCAAATGTGGCCCGGTGGGTTATCTGATGTGGCTTGCCCCCCGAAACCTAAATTTGTAAAAATGAATGAGCGGCACACTTACAAATCGCTTAGATGACCCGTGGCACAATTCCAGAGCATTTAAGTGGCCCGTGGCACATTTTGAGATCACTGAAGTAGGCCTCAAAGATCACCTAAGTAACCCACGACACAGGAACTCTTAAACGATTCGTGGCACATTTAGAGATCCCTTGAGTGGCATATGGCACAGTTTTAGAGCACTTAAGCGGTCCCCAGTGCGGTTCTACATCACTCAAGTTGCCCGCGGAACATTATCAGATTACTTAAGTGATCCGTGGCATAATTACTGATCACTTGAGTGATACGTGGCACAGTTCCAGAGCACTTAAGCGGCCCAGAAACATTTCCAGAGCACTTGAAATATCCGTGAACCATTTAGAGATCACTAAAGTGGCTCTGTAGGGGACTTATCAATAGGGAAAATGTTAGTTCAGGTGCCCAATAACTATCGAAAGATCGCACCGAATAAGATGTCATTAAGAATACTTCATATCTTCATAAAGGGTGGTTAATGACGTAAGCATCCAAATTCCCCCCCCCCGCACTTTGCCATCAAAAGTCAGCAAATCGGATACCCCCCCCCCCCCCCCATCGATGCTGATACTTGAATGACCCCTAAAATACACAAAAATCACAGAACTTGCATACATGATTTGTCACATACACAAAAACATTTTCAAACATAATTGTCCATAGAGGGATATCATAATCACAATTTATTTGTTGAAATGCTTACTACAAATCACTATTTCAAGAAACATAAAAAATTCTTCAACATGGAGGCGACTCGACATAGCACCCTCTAGAGATAGAAGGCCTCTCCACTCTCTGCTTGTGACGTCAGTAAGTAGTCCATTTTCCCTTACAATATTTAGGGAAAAAAATTCCCTGCTCGTGCCAGTATCATCGTTGTGAGGAAAAGAAACGATCGGATTCAGAATTGGCGATTTCTATGCGCCACATCCAATCACTATGCGGTATTTGTGAGCCGCCGCTGTGGTGGTCGAGTGGTCATAATGACGGATTAGCACCGCGAGAATACAAGTTCGAACCCCACCGTCGCCACAGTGGTGGTTGGCTGAAGTTGGTTTCCTACGGTTCCCAACTTCGAGGCGCAAATGCGAGCCGATCTCCCCGTTAAAAAGTCTCGCCACAGAGAGCAACAGGCCTACAACGATAAGTTATTCAATCATTACTAGAGCCTGGATTATATGCACTAAAAAAGTAGCAAAATATGCACTTAAAAATGCAAAATTAAGCGCTTAAAATATTAATAGTGCATTTAAAATACCAAAATATGCATTAAACACCCCAGAATATGCACTAAAAACATTAAAAATTCAAAAAAATATGTACAAAAAATGAGAAAATACGCATAAAAAAAATTTATGCAGTATTAGATTTTATGCATTTATTTGCATTAATGCTCAAAAAGGACAAAATATGCAAATCCATGTGCATATAATCCGGGCCCTAATCATTACACTTCACTCATAGTTAGAAAAACTGGTGGCAGATGTCAACATAACACATAACAAGCATTACACAGAAACAAATTTCACGTCAGGTTTCAGTACACTTACACGCATATTCCCGCAATGTACCAATTCGTTGGAGGTTCAGCAGAGGAATATGGACGAGGTGGATGTGTGGTTTAGTAGTAGTAGTATTTGTGAGGCAATCAAAATAAAAAGAAACGAAATAGGATGCTGTGTTTCAAAATGTGGCAAACTTGCTAGGTAGTCTGAATAACGTTTATGGCAAACAGTGCAGAGGCCTTCTATATCTAGGAGGGGGCTACTCGACTCCATTTTATGTCAGTAGGAACCAAAGTGCATCAACAGCGTTTTGCAAGGAAGGCCTGGCATTGAAACACAGATGCACTTGTTCATGTCTATATGTATTTACCTAGGGCTTGACAAATCCCAGGAGCCAAGTAGCCATGTGTTGGGTTCACCTTTATTGGTGGGTGAACTTCAATTCCTTTTTTTTTTATCACAATAATAAAACTTTTCACATAATCAACATCACACGTATCTGCCACTTTGCATGATCTTTATTTGATCACTCAATAACGCAAATGGTCTCCATCATTTTACAAACTACACGCTTCACATTCACGTCTGCACATAGGCAGCTCCCGAGACCCACTGATCGTCCAAGGTCTCTCTTCTGTCCTCCTTTGTCCCTCAAAGGCAGGTGTCCCGATGTTTCGGCGATTCCATTTTAAAGAACAAGGAGGGTTCTCTTCGCTTCAACTTCTGCCATTCGTGTCTTTAGGAAGCACATCTCACACGCCCCCACCAAGAGAGAAACTTGCCTAGCAGAGGCTGGTTTTCTCTTAAAAACACAATAAGCATGAGTTTCTAATAAATCTTTCCCTCTCTTTACAAAAATTCACACATGGAATTCAGACTTACATACATGTTCAAAAAAAAAAAAAACAAGAATTAAAATTTAAGCCAAAATACGTTCTGCAATAGAGATGACCATATATGCATAAATATACATATCCATGTATTTGTATACGTACACAACAATACTCACATATATAAAATATATGTATTCTGTTTCCTGTCTGTTTGAAAGTTCCGGGTACAATACTATGATTAACTCACGGGTACGAAATGTACATATCAATATCAAAAAATATATATATAGAATACATCCTTTAGATTTAATATCCGAATACGAAATACGCACATACATTACAAAAAAAAATACTACAATCGTGATAATGCATCTGGTACCTGATTTAACCGACCAGCTTTATGTACAATCTGAAAATTCCATCGTTGCAGTGCCAGAGCCCAGCGCATCAATTTTGGGCTTTTGGGTGTTGTATCTTGCAAATAAGTCAGTGGATTGTGGTCAGTTATTATTTCGATTTTCGTCCCAATTACCCATTTTTCAAATTTCTTCAAAACAAAAAGAATGGCCCACGCTTCCTTTTCTATGGTGGCCCATTTCCTCTGAGTATCTTAAGTTTTTGACTCACGAAAGCGATCGGTTTGTACTGGCCCTCGGCATCCATCTGTGTGAGACATCCTCCTACCGCAACGCATGATGCATCTGCATGTACCTGAAAATTTTTGTTGAACTGTGGTGTAGCTAGATAAGTTACTCGGCGTAATGCATCCTTTAACTTCTGGAAAGATTCTTCCTCTACCTTTCCCCAACTAACTTTATTTGGAGATCCCTTCTTGGTGAGGTCAGTCAAAGGCGCTGACAGGGCCGCGTAGTTTGGAATATATGAACGATAAAACCCCATTAACCCCAACACCGAGTGCACTTGTTTTTTATCAACAGGTGCCTTCAGGTTTTTGATAGCCAACACTTTTTCCTCGTCTGGCCCATGTCTTCCGTTCCCGATTCTATGTCCCAAGTATTTTATCTCTCTCGCTGCGAAGTTACATTTTTGCATACGTATGGAAAAACCGTAGTTATCTAGTTCTCTCAGCACTGCAGATATATGCATAAGGTGTTCCTCCCAGGTTTTAGAAAATATTATTATATCGTCTATGTAAGCCTGAGCATATTCATTATGTTCCCTGAGAACCCGATTCATTTGTTTTTGAAACGTACCACTGGCCCCGACCAACCCGAACGGCATGGTCTTCCATTGGTATACGCCATTGTGAGTCGCGAAAGCCGTAAGATGTCGACAGTTTTCGTCCATTTTGATTTGCCAATATCCTTTCAATAAATCTAAGCTGGTAAGCCAACACGCCCCTCCTGCCACGTACATTAGTTCTTGAATGTCTTTCATCGGAAAGACGGGGACCTTAGTCACTGAATTCAGTGCTCGATAGTCAATACACATACGAATGGAGGAGTCTTTCTTTGCAACACATACTACAGGGTATACAATTTCTGCCTCTGATATCTCAATAAGATTCCAGTCTAACAACTCCTGAATTTGTTTATCGACCTCGGCGCGATATGCCATTGGTATTTTGTAACAATGAGGTTTTTTCCTTGTGGCATTGGGTACCAATTCAATCGTGTGTTCGCCAACCTTAGCTGGTTGGACTGGTCTCGTGAACAAGATCCTATGCTTAAAATTGAGATTTTTTAAATCAGCTGATTGCCGTTTATTAAGTGAATCTATATTAAGATCATTCACCCCTTTAAAAAAATCAGTGGCCTTTGAAGTTTGGGTGGGGCATGTCTCCACTCTCCCAAAATCTTCATCCCCTTCGAAAATAATACTGGCCGAATTTACACATGAGGAGAATTTCCTGATTTTGTTTTCATGTACATGTTTTACACTGCCATCCCCCATCTCAATTAGAAATGAGTGCTGGCCCTTTTGTTCCTTGATAAAACCCGGACCTTGCCACCTAGCGTAGATTTTACTGTTAGAGTCTGGTATTAACACTATGACTTTGTCCCCCTGTTTGAATGATCTAACCGAAGACCTCAGGTTATAATATTTCGCCATTCTATCTTGTTGTACTTGAGCTGTAAGATTTGCTTGTTCCGCTGCTCTTTCCAACCGACATTTCATATCATGTAGGTACAACGATATCGGTTTCGTGTTCAATTGCAACCCGTCATATTTGCCTGTCCATGTATTTTTCAAAATGGATAATGGGCCTTGTGGAGGTCTGCCATATAGAAGTTGAAATGGTGCGACTCCCGTAGTATTATTAGGAATTTCCCGATACGCCCACAAAGCATACGGCAGTTGCAAATGCCATTTCCTACCTTCGGCGTGTATAATGTGGTTCAACATCCTTTTCAGCGTTTGATTGAATCTTTCAACCAATCCATTTGATTGGGGGTATCCAGGAGTTGAAAATCTCGGGCACGCTCCAATTCTTCTCTCGAATTCTTTAGTCAACTCCGCATTGAAGTTGGTACCATTGTCTGATGCTATGACATTAGGTATGCCCGTTCTAGCAAAGATGCTTAATAATGCCTCACAAGTGCTTTTTGCAGAGATACCAGTGAGTGGCAAAGCCTCCGCCCACCTGGTATGTTGATCGACCAGACATAAAATGTATTTATGCCCCTTAGAACTACTAGGGGTTATTGGACCGATTATGTCAACATTGACCACCTGGAAAGGCAATTCTGGTCTTGTTACGGGAGTTATTGGGGCTCTTTCCCTCGTTAATACTCGTTTAGTCAATTGACATTCTTCACACAGCTCACAGTACCTTTCGGCATCCTTCTTCAGAGTGTCCCAGAAGAAAGAGTACCGTATTCTTTCGATTGTTTTTCTTTTTCCCATGTGTCCTGCAAATACTGAGGAATGTGCTAGTTTCAATACTTCATCTCTTCTGCCCTTGGGTAGAACTAGCTGCATCACACTTTCCCCCAGAATCTTATCTCGATGCCATAAAAGTTCCCCAGCAACAAAGTAGTTTGCTTTTCTAATTTTCGCGTTATCCCATGCTCCACGTAAATCCGTACACAAATTTTGTTCCCGAATTAACTGATCTGTCGATGACAGCATTTCATCCTTTTCATCTAAATTGCTTCTTTCTTGATCCATCCCTTCATTATCAATTTCCTCGGAAAACTCGTAACTCTTGCCTTCTTGATCATTCTCGGACATTTTCTTGGGTTCCATCATCCCTGCCTTGGAGTTAACCTCCTCTGTTTCTATTTTTCGAGTGTCGAGCGAATTCCCCTCTTCCACACACAGCATATTTCTTACGTCTGGTGGCAACAAAACGTCTTCCACCAAATTCTTGGCTATCGCACACAATACCTCCTGGTGTATCACGTTTGATCTATCCCCAACCGCCATTCCTAAAGGAATGCTTAAAAGTGGGCATTTTACCGTAGGTCCGAAAATACCTTTTAAAAAAATAGTCGGCCTCCCTTCTGTTTGGATTTCAGGAAGTACATCCTGTCTTACTACGGTAATCTCACTACCAGAATCTACGAGAGCATAAACTAGTTTCCCGTTTACACTTATTGGAATTCTTTCCAATTTGCTAAGGTGTTCTCGAACAGACTTTCCCGAAGTTGTTTCCCCAAAAGATCGAACTTTTGCCACCACCATCCTTTCGTGCTCGTCTGTCTCTTCTCCCAAAGTTCGGGTATGGTTTGTGTTAGCTTTTTTTTCACCTTCAAATTCAGTAAATTTTCGCTTCTCCAGAATGGGACAGTTACGTCTGAAATGAAATTTTGAATTACATTCAAAACAAGTGGGTTTTCTCCAACTCTCCCTGTATTGTGCTCCTTTACTGCTCCCATCGAAGAGTTTGTTCTCTGTCCGTCTATCGTGAAACTGCCCATGAACTCTGTCACTCCAACTGCCTCGACGTTTTTCCCTCGGACTCGAAGCCATTTCTCTTCCCCTCGATGCGAAAAAAATATCACATTCTCTCCCAAGGTCCCTAGGTTTAAACCACTCCCCGTTTTGTCGGATTCCAATGTGGTACGCTGTCTCCCGGTCCAGTGTCTGGAATAATTTATCGGCTACAACCAATGAGTTCACACTTTCGAAATCCGTGGCTCCTCTCATCCTGATATATTGTTCCCATTGCGACGTAAGCCTTGTGGCAAACTGCATGAACGTCTCTTCCTCGTTCCGACTCGCTTTTTGGAAGTTTTCGAGACATGTCTGCGGGGAGGGCTGATACTCCCTCAACACAATTAATTTCAACTCCTTATAATCATCATATTTGTCACTGCTCAAACATGTCAATAGATTAGCAGCTCTCTCCCCCAGCATGCAAATCAAAATTTTTGCCCTTGCCGCCTCAGGTACATTTTCACTCTCGAAAGCTTTCTCAAGACTGGTGAAAAAATAGCTCCAACCCTCAGGTTCAGACGGGACTTTGACTGTCAACATCTTTACTACCTTCACGAAATCATCTAAAGTCTTAACCTTACTTCCAGACTCGTTTGAGCCACTTTGATTTTCCATGCCAATACGCATTTTTTCTAGGGCTAAACGCTCCTCGCTTTCTAATCGAAATTGGAGTTCTCTTTCTCTTTGATAAATCTCTCTCTGAATCTCCTCCTTCTCTACTCTTTCGCGCCTTATAGTAATTAATAGTTCTCTAACTATTTCCTCATCGTATGCCTTATTACCCAAAATGATATCTTTCAATTCCATTACCTTGATGTCAGGTGATACTGCCTCACCAAGCTCAATGGCCAGTATCTTCAGTTCCTCTTTGCGGTATTTCATCAGAAAAGTCATTTTCCTGTCACTCAATGAACCGAAATTCAAAAACACTATCGGATTCCTACTATCTACCGAATTTGTTGAAAAATTAAAAAGTTTCATGCAACGAATGATCTCACCCACGCATTTTTCTTCTTTTTTTTTCGAAAGGCAAAGGAAAAAAAAAAACCAAACAAAAAGACAGTAAAAATACAAGAAACACACTGATCACGATTTGCGGTTACACTGGCAACAAACACAAAAAAATAAAATCTTCAAACCAAAACTGTCTGAACTCCATATATTTACCGCCGAGAGAGAGAGAGAAAAAAAAATTACTCACGCCACCGAACTTATCGTTTGTACCAGGAGACTATCGTTTCCTTTTCGTTGTTTGGGTTCTCTTCTTGCCGGCGTCGCCTCGATGTATACGTTTGTTTCTCTCACTCGCTACCGATGTATCGGGCTCATCACAAACACATCACCAGTTTCTTCCGAAAGGCACCGCTGCGACCACTGTTGGGTTCACCTTTATTGGTGGGTGAACTTCAATTCCTTTTTTTTTTATCACAATAATAAAACTTTTCACATAATCAACATCACACGTATCTGCCACTTTGCATGATCTTTATTTGATCACTCAATAACGCAAATGGTCTCCATCATTTTACAAACTACACGCTTCACATTCACGTCTGCACATAGGCAGCTCCCGAGACCCACTGATCGTCCAAGGTCTCTCTTCTGTCCTCCTTTGTCCCTCAAAGGCAGGTGTCCCGATGTTTCGGCGATTCCATTTTAAAGAACAAGGAGGGTTCTCTTCGCTTCAACTTCTGCCATTCGTGTCTTTAGGAAGCACATCTCACACCATGTCACAAAAGAAAAAAACATTGGTACCTAAAATTTTTTATGCATGATCACAAAAACTTTGGAATTTGTCTACGCATCTTCTAACAGGAGGAAGGTCACCAAGTGTTGGAAAAGTCTATTTTTTTTTTAATTTGGACCACTTTTGGACCATTCTCTTAAAAATATGCTTGGCTGCCAAAAAAATTTGGCCGGCGCCTAAAATGTTTTTCAATTCTTCAATTTTTCAAGCCCTGTTTCTGACCTAAAATTTTGATCGCAGCCACATGAAGCAAAAAACCCTTAGAAGCTTTTATAGCTTACTTTGTTTTTCACTTTACTTTTAGCTTCGCTCTAAAACACATCCTTAGCAATCTCTTGTGGATCGGGGAACCCTCAGTTATATATTAACCGTTATAGTCCCTCCCTATTAAAGTGCCAACCCACTGAGTGCCACAAATTTTCAGTGAACAAAATCTTCCATATGGGATTACAATGTAAAAAAACCTGTTTTAATGACAGCTATTGTTTTTGTGGATACAAAGTCTGTGTGATTTTTTGAGAACTCCCATATTTTGTTTTGCTATTTTTGTATAGGAGTTGAGGATTTATCTTTTCATTCCATTGTTATTATCGGTCTACAAAACAATAGTTTGAGCAAATGATTTAAAGAATAAAGACTGCTGTGGTCAAAAGGTTTTGACAGTGCTTTGCAAAGCACATTCATTAACCTATGCCAAGAAATGGATTTGTTGATAAGGGAAAGTGTACCACGCATGAGCATGCTGTACTAGTTTGTTCAAGAATGCCAAGACAAGTTTTTCAACAGTGCATGTTTTTACTCATACTGGTCAAATTTACAGTGATAGTGGTAGTCATTAAGAAATCATTTCTCCCGATTACCCCCATTGTTTATTTTGTTTCCATACATATAAAATGTGTTTCACATGAAAATAATAATGGAAACTATTACTTAAAAGGCGAATACATAGAATTAAAATTGCATTTGTTTGCTTCATGAAAAACTTCACATAACATCATAGCTAGATACAGCCAAGTTCCTAGGGAACAAAATTTTTTGAGTTAGAAAAGTCTCACAAACGTATGAACACAACTTCATCAGCTGTTTACTAACAACATGATAAAAAAAATAAATGCTTCTTAAAAGTTTATAAATATTTCATAAAGTCTCAAAATGTTCTATTTTAAACTTCTAAAATATTCGATGTGGAAAAAAATAAATTTTTGTCCAATCAAGTATAATTAGTTTTCAAGAAAAATTCTGAAAGGCATCTGTGTTTACCCATACACACATAAAATCAAACACAATTGTCAGCGAAAAATCATATTTGAACACAGCGAGGCCATAACACCAAATACTAAAGTAGTAATAAGTTTTGAACAGTAATCTGCTTCTCTCGTGATGATGTCATATATACTTCAACACTAAAAACTGCGCCAAAACATTCTAACTTTGTTTTTTAGTCCTATTGTACGAATTTCATTTTTTTATATCTCAGCAAAACAACATAATGATTCCTTAATAAATGTGCTTCATCTCAGAGCGCAATTTTTCCAGAAGTTGCATATGATTGATTTTCTTTTAACAATTTAACTTTCGCTAAGTCGTTCATTTGAACAGTTCAATATTGATAACCAAACCGAGATTTTAATCCTTCAGTGCATGAAATTTAAAGCAATTAATACTTAACATTGGACTGCAAATTAACAACGCTTCATTTTAATTTTAACATTACTTATACCAAAAAAATAATTCAAATTTTTTGTCAATTACGTGCAATAATGCAGTATCAATCAATTGTAGCTTATCAGTTTCTTTATGCATTGAAAAGGGGGGGGGGGGAATTGATCTAAAATATAAATTTGCAATTTCCTTATTTACTACTGATTACATAGCATAGTCATCCAAGCACAATTTTTATCTTGCTCAATTTATTTAGACATAATTTTTCATTAAATTTTTTTTTTAGCAAAATATAAAATGTAAAATTCTGATATTATAGTAATTGCAGATTCATATTTCATTTGCTATGTAAATATTTTCAATACAATCCAAAATATACATGGGCTATTTGATATTTTTCAGCATCACCCCAAGTGCGATCCACTGCCCTATTGATTGCGGGACACACACACACATTATAGCCATTTATATTTCTAAATAAAGCATTTACCAGCCAAAACAAATATTAAGAATATCTTTAAAAACTCTTCCTATATAGTTTGATAGCATTAAAATAATTCTTACCTTAGTATAAACATGCTAGCACTTCGTCGTGGCTTCGCTCGCCGATGTCAACTTACACGTATACCAAATACAGCAGGTTTGGAAGATATAACGATGAATAACTTCAACTTCGAAGGCATCAGAGACATAAAGGATGTTTAGTCATTCATTTCTCTTGACTAAAATTGTTTAATTCATAAAAAAACAATGTTTCACCACTAAATATTAAAGCGGGATCTCGCTGCTCCTTTCTCACACGGAAAAATTTCCGCTTTTCCAAGATGGCCGCCGTGAACTACTGCTTAACGACTGGTGCTCGGCAGTCTTTTACTTCAGTCCTAAGTTAACTGCTAAAAAAGTCTTTAGCTTAGAGATAGTATCGAAAAGTCGAACGATGTATACCTGTCAGCTCATGACTACTTTTTTCGGCTACTGACGGCAGAGATAGTTCACCCTCTGGTCTCAGAAATGAGTCATAAAAATTTTGCGGTTCACGGAAACTGCTCCGACATCTCGCCCCCGGACATTTAGTCCCTGACAATTCACCTGCCCAGACCATATGAGTTTCCATATGTTATCAATGTGAAGAACTCTATTTAATGAATCTTTTTTTCCCAAATCTTAAAAAAAAGTTACAGTGGAATCTCCGCTAACGGACACTCATCACTACCGGACATTTTTCTAATCCCCGGCCCGTGGAATATATAGGGCTTTAACGTATTTCTCTCTCACTTTCCGTTAGCGGACAGTGAATCAGGCAATTTCTAATTTTTATTTTCAAACTATTTATTAATTTTTATTCAAAAATTGAGAATTTAGCATATTCAACGGTGATGTACAATCCCAAGCTCTCGTATTAGTAACTATGATAATCCGTAAATTAATTGCTTAATCAACTGAACATAACTATGGGCTAAGATGGTGACTTCGAATGGTAATGTTGGTCTTGTTTATTGATAACGTGTGAAGAAAGCCAACAGTACAAGACTGATAATGTTGTTATGAATGTTTTTATCTTCTTCACACTACTTTTAATTTAATTTTTGTTGAAAATACATGTAGTGCGCGCGTATATCATGTACGGGTAAAAATCGCTAATTAGTTTTAGGAAGAGAAGTAATGTTATAAATTTTTCAAATTGATCAAGCATCCTCCATTTTTCAGGAAACAGTTATTTTCCGGATATGATGCTGAGGTGAACTCGGAAAGAAAAGTCATCACGTCTCCGCCGGAACGGATGACTTTTCGACGATATCGGGCTGAGAAAAAACCATCTATCTCACTCCAATCTTCCCTTTTTTGTTTGGGAATTATGCATAATCACAGGTAAAAGTGATAAATGTAGTGAAATCAAACTTTATCGAAACAACTGGTGACTATGCATAATCACCGCACCGGTGTGTGTGTGTGCGTGCACTTTTACAGTATACATTTTAAAACTAAAATTTATAGGAACCAATTGAGACAGAAGCCAAATGTCATATAAATATGAAAGTCGTATCAGGGGTGGCGCATCGGTTGGGGCCCTTGTCGCGAGGCGTTCCGTGTTTTTCTTGATGGGGGGTGGTGTCCCCGTCCTGTGGCGGGTTCTCTCTCGTGTCTGCGGGGAGGGTCGGGGGGGGTCTCCCTTCGCAGGGCGTTTTGGGGCGCTGTGGACCGCACCAGCGGGGCCTTGTCGAGACTGAGGGGGAGGGGGTCGCTCCCGCGGTGCTGTCCTGGCTTTGTCGAGCGGTGATGTGCCCTGGGATTGGGTGTTTGAGTGTGGGGGTATGGCTTTGCTGCTTGGGGGGGGGGGGGGTTGGCGGGATGTTGGTCCGAACCGGGTGTGCTTTCCCGGCCGGCTTGCCGGTTCGAGTTTTTTTCCGGCACGCTCACGATCAATGAGCTTATATCGCAAAAGCGACAGAGCCTGGGCGCGCGCGGTTCTATACTATACTATGAAAGTCGTATAAACAAGGTTCGTCTATACATCCTACCTCCCCATTAGCGCACAAAATCGGTTCTACTGTAAGTTTTTTGTTTTAGTTTCGTTTTTGAATTAATTTTCAAAAACAAATGAAGCCAGAATTAAAGAGTAGCCGAAAAACATTAAACAATAAGTAAAATAATTCACACATAGAAATTAATTATTGGATAATTACTGTAATTAATTACAAAAAAAAACGTATTATCCAAGGAGGTGTGGGAACTTCAGTTGCATTCCTTTGGGGGTGCGGGTAGGAAAAAGGGTTGGGAACCACACACTGCGCTATATTAACTAGTTTCTGTCGTGTTAAATGTTTTTTTTTGAGGTGTGTTAACTCAAAATTTCTTGAAAAGAAAATTTTTGTTCGCGCTTCCCTGAAGGTCGATCCTTCGTACGCCCCTGGCTAAGCGCTGTGAATTGAAATGTATTCACGAAGAATACGTTGAACATGATGAAATATCTGAGATAAATATTTATATTCAGGGTCTGTTTTTCATAATATAATTTGCTAGTTAAGGAAGTTACTTCCATTCGTAAAGATTACAAAATCGAGTAAGCTTTGCTATAAAAAAAGTATATAAAAAGGGACTTCTAAATAGTACCATTAGGTGAACTCATCATTGTAATGAAAAATTTTCTTATAAAAATGTCATCTAACGTGGTCAAAGCACAGTAAAATCCGCTCTAGGCAAATAATAATTACCCGTTGTGCAATAGAAGTATGCATACCCCTGATTAAAAGTCACCCCTCTTTTACGGACGAATTCTGACTCTGCCGGTACCCACAAAAGAGAGGTTTCACGATACTTGAAGTTACTAAAATAGTGATTGCATTCTTTTAATTTACAGGATGTTTCATAAATTTGAGTGGATTTAGATATTATTAATCGTTTATTAATCTGGACAAAATAAAAGTGAATAGTTAATTAATTGATGGTTTTGCTTTTATTTTTTTGACCGCTTGCTGCTTGCTAGCTCTGTCGCGTGGAGTCGGCAAGCTGTAATGTGAATCAATAATTGTTACGATCTATAGACGATAGATGGCGCAATTAGTTCGATGGCTCTCAAAATGCCGAAAGCAGTTGATGCCGGTTTCGCTATTGCGCAAAGGCATGCGATTGGCAGAGACCTGGTGGAGGGTTGGACAGAAGCTTCCAGAGGGTTACGCCTATCCAGACAGTGGCGCCACAAACCTGGTACTATTAAGTAGAATTTTGTAGAATGTTCCTTTTCTCGAAGCTTCGACAGACCTATAAATATGGAGAATGAAAATAAAGGATGCCAGATGCCAGGCTCGAATAGAGAGAGACTGGATGAAAAGTCAGTTGTGATTTAACTTTGCGAGGAAGTTGTTGGCTCTCTGATTAGGTTGTAAATACGTGTAAATTGATGTTCTGTAAATAAATCTGTGTTTGTCCGTCGAATCGCTTCTTGTTTTGCAATCTTGAAGTGTTGTGGAAAATTGCCTGCAACAATATAAAGATAATCACTATAGTGAGAGGTACGGCCGTTCCCTGCGGTTATGGACCTACGTACCCTAGTTACCACAGTGACGGACTTGCATCGCGAGGATCCGGGTTCGAACCCCACCGTCGCCACAGTGGAGGTCGGCTGAAGTTGGTTTCCTGTGTCCAACTTGGAGGCGCAAATGCGAGCCTATCTCCCCATTAAAAAGTCTCGCCGCAGAGAGCAACAAGCCTACAACGATAAATTATTCAATCATTACTCTTCACTCGTAGTTAGAAAAACTGGTGGCAGATGGCAGCACTACACAATAAGCATTACAGAGAAACAAATTTCCCGTCAGGTTTCACTACACGTACACGCACATTCCAAGATGTACCAATTCGTTAGAGGTTCCGCATAGGAATATGGACGAGCTGCGTGTGTGGTTTAGTACTAGTCCCCACAGTGTTGGTCGGCTGAAGTTTGTTTTCTGTGGCACAATTCTCAATCACGCCCGGGTCACCAATATGGCGATATTGCCGATGATGTGGAAAAAAGAGATGAACGACTCGCGAACGTATTAAACATTTTAATCCGTAATTAAACACGACATCACAATTATTAAGGAAAAGAAACATACACGGAGAAAATTGAGAACTAACTATACATGTCGAAAATCCAGAGCGAACTGACTGGGGACGACTCAGCCTCGTGGCTGTAACAAAAAGAAACTACTCGCTCGATTATACAGGCTAAATTGGCTAATTGGCCCAAAACATGCTTTTTACAAAAATTATATTAATAATCCCCACAGTTCCCAAATTCGAGGCGCAAATGCGAGCCGATCTTCCCGTTAAAAAGTTTCGTCACAGAGTAATACACCTACAACGGTACAATTAATTACACTTCATTCATAGTTAGAAAAATTCATGGCAGATGGCATCACTACACATAGGCATTACACAGAAAAAACTTCACGTTAGGTTCCCAACACGTACAGGCACATTCCGGCATGTACCAATTCGTTAGAAATTTGGCAGAGTATTGTGTACGAGGTGAATGTTCGGTTAAGTAGTAATAGTCATAGTAGTCTCGTCACGTTCGTGGTTAGGGTACGTCTCCCTAAACCCCCCCCCCCCCCCCGACTAGTAGTCCGACAGTAACACGTTTTGAACAACACCCAAAAGAAAAAACAACTGATATGTTCCCTATATCCCTATATATACGAATCAATAAAAACTATGTTTCACGAGAGATTGCTTGGGGACGCTGGGTAAGACAAAGTTAAAGATAATAAAAGTCTTTGTCAGGATCCGCGGTCGCCTCGGGGGAAGCAATTTTTATGGATTTCAATACAAAGGCAGCGGAACGAGCGTCTTCCTTTGTGAATGACCGTACAAGTACAGATTACTTCACGCCGGCTGTGGTTTTTGCGGTTTATGTCCAACAAAGACTTTTATGATCTTTAGACTTTTATTAACTTTAATTATCTTACCCAGTGTCCCCAAGCAAGCTCTCGTGGGACATAAGCTTAAGATGTCGATATTTAGATTTCTCTTTGTTAGGGTTGCTATAGCTAAGCATAATTATGGTTAGCGATGACTAATTACAAATGGCCATAATTATCACAAAAATACGCTAACGGGGCGATTACCTCGAAAAACTGGTGGCAGATGGCAGCACTACACATAACAAGCATTACAGAGAAACAAAAAAACTTCACGTCAGGTTTCACTACACGTACACGCTCATTCCCGCATGTACCGATTCGTTGGGGGTTCCGCGGGGGGGGGGGGTGTGGGCGGGGTACATGTGTGGTGTAGCAGTAGTAGGTAGGGCCTCCAAAAAATGGCTCAGGGATCCATGATGTTCTTAAGTCAGCCACCTCGTTGGGCAATTTGCCTGTTGTGGCGTTGTATTTGTATTTGTATAATCATAGGGATCGGTATGTAGGGGCCCGGCGAATACCCGAATTTCGACATCGGCAGTGTCAACTAGGCTGGCCAGTTCGCGAAGTGGCCAACTTCGAGCTTCGGCAGTAACATATACATGAAAAACACCAAAAAAAATTTCTACTTAAAATAAGCGTCGTTGAAGAAACGGCAATTGTCTGAAACTGTCGGAATTGCCAGATACAAGAATAGTAAGTAAAGTGATAGGAGTGTGTAAAATATGGTCACCCAACTCATGAATGGTCACCGTACTTGCAAGCGGTATTATTTCGGTATAGTTACCATTTGGCTATTGTTAGCAGAAACTCGATTCGTGATGTGATCTCATTAAGCGGCTTTGAACTGTATTAGATGCTAAGAGTACAGGACCACTTAAAGCTGTAACGAAACGTTTTGCAATTAGAAATTGCCTCAAATTCAGCGATTCATGGCCGGTTACGGTGATGCGGGTTGGTGCACTAAAACATCGGGGGGGGGGGGCTTCGTGCGGTAACAACGGGCTCATTAACAATGTTGCGGTCATATTGCTGCCATTTCTGTTGTACCTCCGTGAGGGGAAAGATTCTGACAAAGACGAATCTGGTATCAAACTCGCGACACCTCTGAACATCCTTTGTTACTATAGGAGAGTATCCTATCAACATGGGCTACCACGCCCATCATCCCATATTTTGCATTCGGTAGATACAACAGTTGATACTAATACCTTGTTGTTGTAATTAATGTTGTTGTATCAATGCGATATGTTGTCCGTAATCAATTGCTAACAACTGTTTATATTATAAACGTTTCGATACCTTGTAAAATATGTAAGACGACGCGAGTTTGGTCTCACGTCATATCATTCATTCACCTCTTTGAGAGCTCGGTGAACAACAACGCGTAGAACGTGTGTGTAGACACACCTCAGCTCTGCAATTCTTCCTTCCTTTCAAATGATAATTGAGAGGAAATGAAAATAAAATTTTTATATACCCCCCCTCCCACCCATCCAAAAAGTGTCAATAAGTAAAATTTGTGCCTTTCTTTCTTGTACTGAAAGAAATTTACTCCGTTCCATTCGCACAAAAATTCATGGAATTTTATTGGTGAAATTCTCGTTTTTTTGTCACTTTTTTAAGGACTGTCTTAGCATTAACTGTTCTAACGCGTAAAATTGTGGGAAAATTCGAAATTTCAATCATCAACAGTTTTAGGGATATATTGGGGCTACCGATTCCAAAACTGATGTTGATTTTGCCGGAACGGCTCTAATGAGCTAATGCATACTCTTGATATTTCGACGTAGTCTGCAGCCACTAATTCTTGCGTCGAATTTTTACTTTCAATTTTTTTTAAATTTGTTTTACTATTTTATCTTCTACAATATTGAATTTATATCATCATCAGACATCAGTGGTCTATATGTATTGATCTTAAATTCATTATATTGATTTTCGTTTTGTGCAGTCTCAATGAGATCTGTATGCTGCTTATATGTATATTAACAACAGAACTTGTTGTTCAGATTGTTTATTATCAGAAACAATCTGACAAAACCATTGCTAGATTCGAAATCAGCCCCCAAACATCACCCTAAAATCACTGAAATATCTGCTGCCATAAAGTAAGTGTTGAGCAGTGAATCAGCTATCGAACAACGATAATAATGGACACACTGTATAGTAACTGCCATTTACATGGAAAATTCCCCACTTTTTTTGATTTCAATACATCTAAACGCACGATATAGGTGTAATGATTCACACTTTCTTTTCCTTCACGTTACTGAGCTTCTTATCTACATGATGAAGTAAAACTCAACTCCCAATTGTAGAAACACACACACGCTCCGTCCTTTACTCCTCCCCTTTTTATCTTTTCAGTTTTACTTTCAGTTTGTCCGGAAAGAGATAAACGCGGTTAAACACATTTGTAAACCATTTCTTCATTGTTTTCGCGACTGTAAAGTAAACACGAAAATTTCTTTTCGAAGCTATTGCATTGACATATTGGATATCGTTTAAAGCTCTTTATTTTTGAATGTCGAATCGTGCACGCGACAAAAACAATTTAAACATGTCGATTAAAATGCCAATGCGTAAAGACTTGTCTTCGCTTGACATTTCTGAGGAACTGAAGGATTACGGATGGCTCATCAGTATACCACGCATCAATGGCTTGTGTTGGTCAGTGTTTATGTCGGTTCTTGTTCAAATCACCTCATTGGCACAAAAGGATAATATAATCTCTCAGTTTATGCAAAGGATTATCGGTGAGGAAGTCGAAAAAGAGGACCGTGAGGAAGTGATGGACATTATATCACGTTATAACCCGTTTTTAGACCACACAGTGTGTTTTCAGGATGAAACTCTGATAGATTTTGTGCAAAAGTTCGACAATTCTGTCACCACTTACTATCGTAGTATTGAATATACGGAGAACTTTCAATACGAGGATGTAGAGACTCGTATAAATGTCATTGCGCAAATGCTACAAACTGACATAACTTTTGTGACCGAAAATAAAATGCCAGATGGTTCTCACAATTTGATGTCTACGAAGTATAGTTGCGATACCGGCAACATTTCGCTATCAGGTAACAAGATGAATATCCTGCTGTACGGTGAAAAAGACCACAGAAGCTGGCGTGTTGTAGGTTTCGGATTTAAACCCAAACGACACAAGTTCCAGAAAAAAGCGTCCGAGGATCAACACTACCATATAGACATTTGCAAGCCGTGTTACAGCTGGCTGTTGTACTTGGAACTATCCGAAGACTTCTCAACATTGACCAGGTTAAGTAGAATCTAGAAACTTATATTAGATTCAAAGCCTTTATGACTGCATGAACGAGTTGGCTTTTATTGAATATCAAACTGTGCCTGTGTGACTTTTTTTATTATATATATTTTTTTTCTATTTTGCTATTGATTTTTTTTTGTTATATTCATTAACAAAATATCAATTTTAATATTTTCAATGGTTCTATGAAAAGTAATGAAAACGTGTGTGACTTGTAGAATCAGTAATATTTGTAATATGAGTAATATAAGTAGTTACAATAGTAACACACCATAGACAAAAAAAACATAAAACAATTCATGTTTTACAATGATTCAGCTTACATTTTTATTGTGATATTAATCAAATTGTGCACGTTATGTCAGATTTTCTGAAAGTACAGTCTAGATGATTTTTGATTATTTAAATCTAACCCTTGAATTCAATAAACTTTCATCTTTCACTACATTTCCTAATTTCAGAAATGCTCCGAAATTCTTGGGATGATTGTAAATACGTATTTTCGAAACAGAACATTTCGAACCTCGGTATAACGTTAATTGCTAACAACACCACCACCCCACTGATAATGCCAGTTTTTAAATGTTCCAAGTATTATAATTATCAGATTGAGCTTACTCTCTGTTAGTTCCCTTGCTTCTGAAGTCATATTTGTTGTTGAATTTTTACTTGAATTTTAAAGTAAATCATGGAATTTTTATTGATACACCCCGCTATAACTTCGATTGGTTTTTTTTTTCTCGCAATAATTTCCAGATGTGAACTCTGACAGGTTGAAATTGACGATGTGTGCAAATCTATCTGGATTAGAGGTATAATATCCGGGAATGAAGAAGAACACATGCGTCAACAAGAACATCACATGCCCCATTCATGAAGATCAAGATATCGATTACATAAAGATCGTTCCGGTCAAATCCTTCTTCTCTCGGGTAATTGACTTGATGACTCTTTTTATTATTGTTATTGTTGCAGTCGTTCATCGTATAGAGTTCATGACAAATTAGAACGTAACAAGTAAGGACCACACGTTAAAGAACAATAAAATAATATTTTTCAATTATTTTAATCATTTATATTCCTGGTTCCATTTTTAAATTTTCTTTACACTCTTTCATACCAGATTGAAAATGGATTGTGTTTAGTGCATAAATGGATAGTACTCATAAGAAATTATGCAATTAATTTTAAAATAAGTACTTATGCCGTATTTCTTGGCCTATCTACAATAGCCTTTACTTTGAAAAAGATAATATTATAACAAGCGTTTAAAATTATTATCACTTTCAAAAACTCGATTTTTAAGAAATTTATAACAAACGTTAATATATAATATTCACATTTGAAATAATCAAATTTCATTTTAAAAATTTAGAATTGACTCTGAACATTTAGAAAACATTTTCTAGCAAATATCCACTAGGACAGGGGTTCCAAACTGTGCGCTAGAGAGCAACAGACCTGACAATGGATTTCCGGAGAAATTCTTTATTAAATTGCTTTCAATTCAATAAAGAAAAATTATTAAATTATTAAAATAATTTATTAAATAATTTATTAAATAATTTATTAAATAATTTATTAAATAATTTATTAAATAATTTATTAAATAATTTATTAAATAATTTATTAAATAACTTATTAAATAATTTATTAAGTAATTTAAAAATAATTTATTAAATTTTACATCCGCGGATAAGTGTTGATTAGGGAAAGGGGTGTCGCAAGTGAAAAAAGTTTGAGAACCCCTGCATTAGGAAGTTAAATTTTATTCTGCAGAGATATCCTTTGATTAAAAGATTTTTAGGATGTCTTCCAGGAGAAAGTGATCCCGGGAAAAGTGTGATTATTACATAAAATTTAGCAATAACATTCTGGAAAAAATTGCATGTGAAGATGAATATACTTTGCATCACATTAGCTGAAAAAATTTGAAAGAAGCCAATTATTTCTTTACAAAAAAATAATTGAAAATTAAAAAAAAAGGTTTTGTTGACAATTGTTTTTAATGAAACTTTTTGTGTACCAAAAATGACAAGACATTTTAAAATTCCAAAAAATGAATGCTCGGGTCTGAAAGGGATATGGTGCTTATGTTAATTTTTCGCTTACGCACATGCTGCACTTATTCCAAGGAGAAATATGGTAGTTTTATGCTTCATAATAACACTAGCTATAATACCTGGCACTGCCCGGATTTATTCAATGAGGCGTTTTGGACCACGTGATATCTCCTATCTCACTCTTTCTTTGAGGGACATACAAACTGTGTCCACGTTAACCAATATGGCGACTTCCTGCGCGACTCATGAAAGAAACAAATCTAGATTTAAAGAAACGTAGAAATGACTATATATATATATATATATATATATATATTTTTTTTTTTTTTCTCTTTTTTAAGGGATGCTAGTTATTCCGATTCCCCCCCCCCCCCTGAACAAGTTATCCATCTGTCTGTTTCTGCTTTAAAAAAGTGCTTAATTAAAGCTGTGGAATTTCTTCGATATACTTTACGGGCCCATAATTAATTTTAAAACAACCTAATCTATATGAATTTATGCAGTTGCATATGAAAAGACAATACGGAGACATTAATTTTCGTGCTTGAGAAGATATAAATAAAAAGTTGAAATCAATGTTATAGCAGGGATATTCAACTCAAAAGTAGGTCCGGCTAATTACTTTATATTTAATTTTCTGGGCTTCATATCTCTAAGCAAACTTAATATTTCAAAAATCAAGAATTCAATTCAATTTTTAAAATTATTGACGTGGCAGGAAATCCCCACTAAATTTTCGCATTCTTACGGTAAAATCGGCAATTTTAGCACTGATTTCTGTGAGGATCACCCTTTGCCTGACCCTCAAAGCAATGGGCGTCTATTCAAAAAGCATCATTACTGGGAGTTTTGAAAAAGTGGCAAACCATTGTAAAGGCATATACACGTCTGAAACGCATTGATAGAGAACCACGGTAACCAAAGTAAACGTTCCGAAAGTGATTGTTGAGGCCTAGAAACCATTGTTGCCCGAAAATTTTTCGCCCATTTCGGGCACTTGCCCAGGTCTGACAAACTTTTAAAGTAGCCTATCGTTCAAGTCGGGTCCCATTTGGAATATATATAAAATTTGGCGGGTATCACTTTGCCATTGGTACCTTAGATAAAAGTGTAATAGTTTAGACTTAATCTGACAGGGACGATCGATCTAAAATTGTAGATTCGTATACACAGAACATTACACATACAGAAAATTAATTTTATATATATATATAGATTAAAGTTTAAATTATTTAATTTTTCATAATAGGTTGACACAATAGCCAAATTCAAGCTGGTCACCAATGACGAGCAAGAAAAAGTTGTTTGCTGCTTCCAGATACCTATGAAAGTTATTTGATCGGTTATGTCTTCGTATCATGGTGAAATTATAAAAACAGAATCATTCCGATATTTTTACTTGTATGATATTGATGTGTGTTCACATATTTAAAATATACGAAAATTTCGAATAAAGAGAACATTTGTTTGTATAATATGGGTTCAGTTTTGCACGAGTTGCTTCCAGTTCTGAGAAAACACATATCTTTGAATTATAGTCCTGTTACAGTAAACGTGATAAATCGGTAATTATGCATAATTGTTGGTAATTATGAATCAATTTTTATCTTCCGCGACATTTCTAAACTTGAGAAATGCAGCGAAATTCTTGGGATAGTTGGAAATATGCATTAATATGTATTTTCTAAACAAATATTTCGGATCTTGGTATGACGTCTCTTCCATAAAACACCATCCATAATTTCAGTTTTTACAGGTCTCAAGTATAATTAACAGATTGGGTTTACTCTTTGTTAAGAAACCTTGCTTATGAAGTAATTTTTGTTCGATCCCAACCCCATGGGTGAAATTACACTGAGATCTCTGTAACGATAATTTTATATTTATAAAATATATTTTCATATGAATGTGTCAATTCACTCTTAGTACTTCCTAGAAAAATGATTTTTCGTCTAGATTTAGAAACAGTTGTTCAGCATTTTTTTCTCTGACAATGACAGGGGATATTTTTGGATCGCCTGGACTCCCTTGCCACGATGCTTTTTCCTATAATGTGTATTGTTTTAATGCAAGTTTTTGTTGCAGAGTAAACAAATTTCTAAAATTGAATTGTGAAAAAACAAAATGTATTTTCTTACGGCAAAATGTATTTTTCTTTTCGGCTTTTGGCCGCCCAAATTCTGAATATTTTCAAATGCAAATACAAAGGCCACAACAGCCACGCTTGTTGTTTCAAAAGATTTCCGTCGATTGGAATTTTTACCTCTGATTTTCTTCAACCAAGCAACTAGTGCCGTTTCGAGCTCCAGAAATTTTGCTTTTCTGTAATATTTTCGGAATGATGGAACGCCACTGGATCCGCTTGTCGCAGAAACAATTTTCTTTTGCTTCATCTTTGACTAGAGCACTCAATGTAGTTTTTGGAATCCCGTATGTTTTAACAAAATAATAAATTGGTAATAAATTGGTGAAATAGAAGACAAGTTAATAAATTGGAGATTCGTAAAATCGAACGTTAACTGTATAAAATTCTCGAACAAAAGAGAGGGTAAGTTACACGTACAAAATTTATTTTCATTCAATTTTTTTGTATTTTTAAACTCTTGAATGAAATTAACACGTGGCTAATACGAAGATGCGGTAAAAGAAAAAAAAACAAAAAAAAAACAATGTATTTCTACAAAAAGTTTGTTTTCTCAGGTTATTTTTCTGGATACTGCTTAGTCATTAGAAATTATAGTATGTTTGTATGACATTTTCTGATATAAAGAGAAATAAGGACAAGTCATTATATTTTTCTTCAATCCTTTAACTCTTTTTGCGGTTTTGCTGCAAAACCACCGGTTCAAAAATTTTTTTCAGCCGGGCGGTGGTTTGGGGGGGGGGGGGGGTTATTTGGAAAAAATGTTTTCTAACATTCAACAAAGCTGTGAGAGGGCAGTCAAAATTATTTCTTTTTCTTACTTATATGTTGTATTTGTATTTGTAAATAAACTTTTGAAACAAAATTTGGAAAAGTTTGAAAATTTCTCGATTTTTTTTTATAATGTCGTGAGGTATGAGAAAGGCTTTCTTAGTTGGTGCTCGATAATTTTTTGTATCAGCAGGTATCAGAAGCCACTAAGGGAACTTCTATTTTGGATTTAGTTCTCACAAGTTCTGAGGATCTTGTTGAATATTTTTCGGTGGGCGGTTTTCGAGTTTTTTTTCCTAGTGATCATCGTGTCGTTAATTTTCTTTAGCTTTCCTTCGGCTAAAGCTGACAACAAAAGAATGGTTTGATCTTTTGAAAGAAAGGTTAGCGGGAGTTTTCAAAGAACGGTTGCAATCAGTTGGTGTGGTAAGTCAATGGGAAAAATTTAAGGCAAAACTATCCTCTGTTTTGCATGATGTCATGCCCTTTGTTCATAAAAATAGCGTGTATTCGTCGCTCCCTCTCTGGTTCACGGAAAAAGTGCATAATCTGTATCTTGAAAAGAAAAGGACATTATGGAATATAAAAGCAGAGCAGGTGGCCTCACATCATTTACTGAAAAAAGAGAGCAATCGAAGAGGGTGATCAGGGAAACTAAAATGGAAGTTGAATTAAAGTTGGCAGATAACATTGGCGCCATCCCAATATCACATAAGTGATGTCATGATCTGGGCGATGAATATTAAATAGACAGGCATTATTATTCATACTTTTAATTTTATTGCTGAAACTAGCTGTTACATGCAGCTTCGCTCGCGGGGATGGGTAATCTGAAAATTTACACGGCGATGATTCGCCCATATAGTATTTGAACCGTTGCAATTAGTTGGTGTGGTAAGTCAATGGGAAAAATTTGAAGGCAAAACTGTGATCCCCTTGGGGGGTGAATTTTCAGAAATCCCGTCTTAGTTGGTGTCCACATTATGAAATATGTGAACACCACGACATCATATAATACTGACCAAATTTCATATTTATAGCTTTAGCGGTTCCAGCTCGGTGCCATGATTGCCCCATACAACCTTTGAACCGCCTTATGTCACTCTTAGAGGTATAAATTTGAAAAGTTTTTGCTCAGTGAGTCTGCACATCATAAAATGAAACATCTGACTAAATTTTATATTTATAGCTTCAGCGATTTCGATTCATCGATGATTGCTCCATATAACCTTTGAACCCCTCTCTTGAGGGGTTGAGTCTACATTACATTAGTGAGTTTACATTACAAAATAAAAATACTGACCAAATTTCATGTTTGTAGCTTGAGCGGTTTCGGCTCGGCGTGATTTCTCTATGTAACCTTTGAACACCTTTATGACCCCCTTGGGGGTTCGAATTTCGGAAAACACCGTCTTAGTGAGTCTTTACGTCATGAAATAAAACTTTTTGACCAAATTTCATTATTCAGCGGTTTCGGCTAGGTGATGATGAATCAGTCATGACATGCTGTTTTGTGTATTACCTATATATATAAAATAACTTGTTATACATGCATGAATACGTATATAGAGTTTGAAAACTAAAAAAAAAAAATTCAAGTCTCAATCTATTCAGTATTAGTATTTGTATTAATATGAAGTGCTCATGATCGAATATAGATCTGATAGATTGAAATAATTTTTTGATTTTTTGCAAAGGCAAACGGGAGAAATAAAGCCTACAAAATAATACTATAATTTGGGGTTGGAGGCGAAATAGAAAATGATTTTTATTCTTTTTTCTGGCTGGTGATATCGATTGTAGTATATAAAAATATACATCGGCTATATACCATATCAGCAATTGATGAGAAGAAAAAAATCGTACTTCATGGCATAATTTTTTTTCTCTTCACTAAAATTCTAATTTCAATTATGTATAACCGCGAGTTTCCATGCTACCGTAGAACCAATAACGGCGGTAAAATAATATGCCCCTGTTGAAATTTACTTCATACCCGGGAAAAACTATCAACAACAAAAATAAGGGCTCAGGGACCAACTCAAAAATCGCAAATTAGTCATCAAAACCAACATATATCATCAAAATAAAATATTTAAACATATGAAGTCTTCAGGTACGACAGCATTTCATGTCACAGACATATCAATCTTATACCGAAACAATCACTCTGCAGCAAGTCACCAGGTAATATATACTCATGTCCATAAATTAAGGATAATTCAGAATCACACGGAAATCGAAATCTAAAGTAAAAATTTCACCTGTAGAATTATCACACACATCTGCAAGAATGATATGCAAATTTCAGGAAGCCACCAGATGATGCCGATATGACGAGAGTGTAAGAGGGGGTATATAAGGAATGGTGGCAAAGAAGTGAAATTCTTCACAAGAGCTCTGTAAGTTATTACACTGTGCGTGTAAGTTCTTACACGCACAGTGTTATAAGCGAATAGTTATGACACAGATAACATGATTTTTACGATTTTTTATGACATGATTTTTTACGTGGTAGAATTATCGGCCGCCTGGAATGTGGGCGTACTCAGATGGAAGTATCCGAGGAACTTGGAATTGCCCAAAGTGTCATCTCTAGGCTTTGGCAACGATTCCAAGATAACGGAAATGTCAGTAGACGCTACAGTACAGGTCGCCCCCGAGTTACAACGCCGAATGAAGACCGGTATTTGGCAGTAACTGCCAAAAGAAGCAGACGGAGCACAGCATCCGACCTGTCTCGTCAGCTATCTGCAGCCACGGGTACCACAGTTTCAAGGCAAACCGTGTACAAACGTTTGGGAGATATTGGTCTATATGCTCGCAGGCCTGTCAGATGTGTTCCGCTCACGGCAACTCACTGTCGGCAGCGATTAGCCTGGAGTAGAGAACATGCAATATGGACATCGTCACAGTGGGCTTGCGTGATGTTTTCCGACGATTCCAGGTTTAGCTTGCAGTCTCATTCACGTCGGACTTTCATATGGAGAACGCGAGGTACCCGTTACCACCAAGACAACATCATTGAACGACACCGTTACGGTGGTGCAGCATTGCTCGTTTGGGGTGGAATTATACTGGGTTCCAGAACAGATCTGCATGTTCAAACCGGAACCACGAAAGCTCAAATTTATCGGGACATCATTCTGGAACAACATGTACGTTTGTTTAGGGGTGCCATGCGCGTAGAATTTGTGTTTACGGATGACAACGCCTGTCCTCACCGAGCAAACATCGTAAACGAATGCCTTGAATCTGAGGATATAACCAGTATGAAATGGCCAGCATTCTCACCTGACTTGAATCCGATAGAGCATGTGTGGGACACGTTTGGCCGACGAGTTGCAGCCCGTCAACCACCTCCTACACGTGTACCGGAACTTCGGAGAGTTGCTTGCTGAGTGGAGTGATCTTCCCCAAGATCAGATCGATAATTTGATACTCAGCATGACTAGGCGTTGTACGGACTGTATTTCATCGCATAGGAGACATACCAACCATGTAATAGTAAGTTTTTGTAAAGGAGATATTTTTTACAATTGCTCCAAGGAGCAAAAATCGTAGTTTTTATGAATGGTATCGTACATACACCATCGTTTTTGTTCTTTATCTTTTGTTTAATAAATGGGCTTTATGAATAAGTAACGTTTGTTTTGTTTCTGAACCTTTATTTGCCGGAGCTGGCATTATCCTTAATTTATGGACATGAGTGTAGAATATGAAGAGAACAGAAAATGAAACGTGCAAAGTTTGATGCAAGCCTCTCTGACGGGTAATTATGCCTCTGGTGAGGAGACTTCTAGCAGCAGGTCACAGTTCCAGTGATGTAGAAGAATAGCGATGAATTCAAGTTCGGAGCAAGTAGAACCTTTAGGAAGAGCACTCCATGTTGTACGGTACAGCGTGATGAAGACAGCAGCAGCAAGAGGACGACCGAAAAACATTACAGCGGAACTTCGGTTAACAAGTGGTTCGGTTTACAGGCAATTCGCATAACGAGCAAAAATTTGAAACAAATTTCAACGAGTTAACGATTTCGACATTCTCGGTTAACGAGCGGTGATGAGCATTACGAGCAAATAATTTGCGCTTTGTTTATTTATTTTGACGTTATCATAACTGGATTGGTGTTTTCTTTTGCTTCCGTCCACACACGTGCTATGGAATTTTGAGTAATATTCTCCCCTACAATCTCTGGTAAGCGTGCCTCACTCGGAAAATTAACACACGTACGAGTGTGAATATTTACGATACGAAACTATGTGTAGCATTGCAGCCATGCGTATGTGCGCTTGAAGTTTTCATTAAATTATTTTTAATGAAAACTGGGAGATGGTGTGGTGCTAAAAGTGCAAATAAGTTAAGCAAACGAATGAGATAAGATGGTCTGTCTTACCTGAGTGGTGGTGAAATCTGAAAAAAAGGGGAAAAGGGAGGGAAAGACAAAATGCAATAAAGCTAGGCCGATCGACAGGGTGGTTCAATTTAGTTTGATTTTATTAAAAACAAAAGGGAGAACATTAAATCTGAACAAATACTTCCATATGACAAAGGAAATGAATGCATGAGATTTCGACATTCAAGCAGGAATTGTTAAAATTCATATTTTAAAATATCAAGGCGATTAAAAATATTACTTTTTATGCTCTGCGTAAACTACTTTTAAGAAAATAGAAAAAAAAGTGAACAAAAAAAAAATGATTTAAAAAGAAAATGAGGGAAGCTTTCCGGAGTAGCGATACCTGATTTGCAGATGAACGTGAAAGCGCCATCGTTGCGTGGTTCTAAGGAGTCTGTCAAGAATACACAGTCATGATGTAGACAGCACAGCCGAGGAAAGGTTCACGACCTTTCTCTTAAACACGATTCTATCCAATTCAGCAAGTTGCCACCAATTCCAATCTCGTGTAAACGATTCAAGAGTTTACCATGTTGGACCCGATCCAATGCCTTCTGGAAATCAAGGTAAACAACATCTACATTTTTGCTCTTACCCAAAGCCTTACTCACGTGATCATAGAAGAAAAGGAGGTTAGTTACACATGACTTCCCCTTCCTGAACCCATGCTGATTATCAGACAATACATTATTCTCGTCTATCCACTTCACAAACTGCCTTTTGATGATAATTTCCAAAATTTTCGAGAGGGAGCTCGTTAAACTCACTGGACGATAATTGGACACCGCTTCTCTACTACCCTTCTTAAATATCGGAACAACGTTAGAAAGTTTAAAATCCCTTGGGACGATAACCTCAGCAACACTACTCCTGTATATCTGTGCGACTGCCCCCAACCTGGAGGACCCTGGGATAGATATCATCTGGTCTTGGTGCTTTGCTTGCACATACATTACTTAGACGGTTTAGGACCTCCACGTCTTCTACTTGAACATCGTTGGTTCTATTACCCCATGCAACACCCGTATATCGAATATCATTGTCTTCATTAAAAACCGACGCGAAAAAGTCATTGAAAGCACTACACATGCCTACATTGCTCTCTAACCTAGAGCCTCCTATCGAGAGTCATCCATTATTGACGTATCGAAAAAATGATTTTGGGTTGATTCTATCATCTATTGTCTCTGACGTATTTACTCAAGTATTGGAGGGGGGTCTGTCTCGGCTGTGGACGCTTTTCCTGTCCTTTTCTCTCACTCTCGAGTCTATATATTTCATGTAAGATAATCTCTTCCAAAAGGGATAAGCTCCTTAGAATGTGGAATAACAAAAAAAAAAAAAAATTCTTGCATGACGTCAATATAGGAACTCTCTTAGCCAGCTATCCAGAGATTGTTATAGGACTGACGCTGTGCGACGTACTCAAGGTACGTTCTGGAGAAAGAGAATAAACCCCTCTATAACCTTTGCAGCAAGCACGATCGTAATTCTTTCCATAGAGACGTTCGCCGTAAACTCTGAGTGTCCCATGATATTCCAACATTGCTTTTGAATAATTCACAGATTATAGATAGTTACGAGAAAGCCAACATGTTTGTAGATACATTCTCTCACTCATATGGCTCTGAAGTCATGGTTGTGATCAACCAGGGGCGTAGCCAGAAATCGGGGGGGGGGGGGAACCAAAGTGATAGAACAATAGATTTGGCGATCTTTTCCCCTTTTTTCGGTCATTTTCTCACATTTCGGGGGGACCAAACCCCCAAGCCCTCCCCCCGCTACGCCCTTGTGATCAACGCAGTCCTTGCTTTATTATTGACCATCCATTCTTTACGGACATGTTTAGCATTCAATCAAATAAAGTCCGTTATAGCTTCTCTTTCTACAGGTACATGTCCGGGGCCAGACGGAATACCCAGATACTACTACAAACGACTTTCAGATCCGATAGCTCTTCTTCTCAGCTTTATTTTCTCATTTTTTTACGACAACATCACTTTTCCACTCTCTTAGAATTCCGCATTCCGCGATCGTCTGTCCGATTTACAAGAAAAAAGGATCTAGAGCCGACCCGAATAACTATCGTCTCATTTCTTTAACCGATGTCGCCTGTAAAATCTTTGAAAAGTGCATTGTTAACCGGTTGCTGTGCTTTTTGCTGCTGAGGTGGGTTTTATCCCCTCGACACAATTTGACTTTATTCCAGGACGCTCGCTGCTGATTCAGCAATTACTATGCCATGATATCTGGAACAGCGCTATCGAGTCAGATTAACGTTATTTATATAGATTTCCAAAAGACCTTAGGGTGGACGGTCTGCTTCTTCTAAGAAAGTTAGTTGGATTGGGAATTCCTGACAAGGTGGTTAGGACATTCCAGGGTCTACTGTCAGATAGGCTTCACCGTGTGCGAGTTGCGAGCATTGCCTCCAGCGAAAGGCAGGTTGCTAGTGGAGTGGTTCAGGGTTCGGTGCTGAGTCCGACTCTGTTTACCCTGTTCATATACGATATTACCCAGACGGTTTCACCAATACCTACATTACAATATGCAGATGATGTAAAGCTGTTTGCCACAGATGAAAATACAATGGGTTTACAAAATGCATGCCACCATATTCTTCAGTGGAGCTCTCGAAACAATCTACCTATCTCTACTTTAAAGTGTGGATCACTGCATATGGGCAGACAAGCTGACCGTGACCACTTTTGGATAAGCAATGAACCTTTACAGCAATTTGATACCTGCTCAGATTTGGGCATATTAATGAACGGTTCTCTAGTTTTTGCTAATCAATCGGAAAATAGTTTGCAGGGCTAATAGAACTGCATACTTGGTTCGTACGACCTACCGTAAAGGTGATTCATTCACCCTAGTATATGCTTTCTGTGTGAATATCCGGTCTACCAATATGCTTTGCTCACAGGTCTGGAGCCCATATAAGATCAAAGACATAATGCTCTTAGAAAATCCCCAAAGATCTTTTACAAAACGATTGCCAGGCCTGGGTGGAGTGTTCTACTCTGAGTGGCTTGGAGATCTCGGTCTACATTTCCTAGAATGGCACAGAATTGTTTCCAACTTGAAAATGTGTTACAAAATGGTCCATAACATGGTATATTTACCATCGGGTGTTCCATTTTTTGTCATCACTGATCGCCAGGTTAACCTGCGGAGACACCCAAATCAAATACAGATCTTGATTGACAAAAAGACTGCTTCTTCCACGGCTTCAGATGCAGATCATCCAGAATATAAAATAGACTACCATCAGACCTTGTGTGCTCATCATACTCAAGATTCGTAACATCCATCGTACACTATTCGTTACGACCAACGAAAATCGGATTCCTTGCATTCTACGGAATTAGAAAAGAGTCTTACCTTTAATTCATAAATCATTTAAATACCTGTCAGCCCTGATGAGTTACTGCTAACAATCCTTAATTAAGGTAAGTGAAATTCATGTTGTAAATATCCTATATATTTGGAGGGAGATGTATGTAGATCTCTATAACATGAAGAAGCTTTACTTTCTTTTAAGAGCTCACTATGCTGCTACCATACCGAGGGAAAAAATATAACTGTGCTTATCTTAGAGGGAGTTAAAGGAAACCCCGTTATAGCACGAGGTCCACATAGTCCCACTCGCACTTGTGCGAATGATATGCATATTTGCATTACACGCATTCATTCGAGATGGATTTGGGGCAAGGGTTGCATCAGAGAGCATTTCTGTAGAAAATAAAAGTTACTTATAGTATAACTGTGTTTATCTTGTTACAAAATTCAGCATCGGGAATTCCTCGTACAACCTCAATCGATGAAAATAGGCAGAAATATTTCAAAATTCACGTTAATTTTGTTGTATTCGACAATCACGCAATGTTGTCACCAGTGACTCCATCGCGTAAAATATTTCGTCGCCAATACGCCAATATTTTCGTGTGAGGAGCTCCATAGAAATATACACGTTCGAACCTCTTGATATTTACGTTACAATATAGTCGGATATTTACGTTAGAAATGGTAAATTTGTGAAGTAAATAATTCAAGATTCGAGCTATTTTTTCGATATTTCTTAATTTTTTCTTTATTTATCTAGATAATGGACCTAAATTCAAACCAACTGATTAAACTAGTGATACGGCCTTTGCTCCTTTTTATCTCGTTTTTTACTTTTGGTTACCAAGAGAGAGATAAAGCATTTTTCCTAAATTCGAATCAGAAAGAAAAGGTGGTTAAATGTCTGAACAGTATACACGGTGATTTTGAAAGCGCTCTTCCTTCGATACATAAAATAGCTCGAGATTTTCCATTTAAACGAGAGGTCTGCGCTATACAAACAATGTAAGCATGATAATCGAAAGGCCTGTATTGAAAAACTTGTCTTCGCTGGACATTTCTGACGAACTGAAGAATTACAGATGGGCCATCGGAGTACCACGCATCAATGGCTTGTACTGGTCAGTGCTTATGTCGGTCCTCGTGCAAGCTACTTCAATAGCAGAGAGGGATATCGTCTCCGAGTTTTTGAGAAGAATAACCGACGAAGAACTCGAAGAAAGTGAAGTCGATGAGGTAATGGACATTGTATCGAGTTATAATCCGTTTCTTGACCATGCAGCGTGTTTTCACGATGAAACTCTGGAAGGGTTCGTGCAAAAGTTCGACAAATTTGATAGTGATGTAAACGTTAGTGGGGATGCTATTGCAGAATGGTTACAATCCGAAATAACTCTCGTGACTAAAAACAATGACGACCAGCATGGTTTACCGTTTTACAATTACATATATTATAATGGAAACATCCGGTTATTATATCGCCAAATAAATATTTTGTTGTATGGAGAAAAAGACGGTGATAGCTGGCAAGTTGTTGCTTTTGGACTGAAAGTCGAACACAGTAACAGATATCAAGAAGATGCCTTGCGTAAAATAATAGAAATGAGTAAAATTGATTTAATTCCTAGTGATTTGAATTATCAAGAAATTAAAAAGAATTTGTTCACTTCATTACTGTTTAGGGGACGTTTCGATAAACTGGAAGAGCTGCTACGTCAACCGACTTATATCCTGGACATGCTCCAAGAAGCTGGTTTTCCAACGAATCCGATCACGAAAATACAAATGGGAGACACAGGAGAAGAGCATTCGGCTTTGTATTATGCTTTGAAGAGTGATAGAATTGACTTGTTGTACCTGTTGCACGACTACTCAATCCGAATGCTGTCCGGCCCGAACGTGTCGGTTAGAAACCCGGATTCAATTTTATCCGAAAAGAAAATGAGTGAAATTTTGAAAGCACTAAGTGAAATTGAATCAGATTCGACTGATCTGAGGGATTTGATGAACTTCCACAAATTCCAAAGTGATGTATGCAAATTTCTGTCATTATTTCAGAGCAAAGGAAGTGAATTTCGTAAAAAAACTGATAAAAAACTGGAAATAAAGTCACATGAATACATTTCAAACGCTGAAAACATAAGAACCTGTATGTGTGACATTTTGAAATCGTACATGGAGAAATTTCACATACGAGACAGTTTAAATGAGATGGGTGACATGGAAAGATACAGAAATCATATGAGATTTTACCGAATTTTAGATCGAGAAGCAGCCCGTTTATATTTCGATCGATCATTATCGTTGAGACGCAGTTTGAAACTAGATGAAATGCACGAAGAAATGGATACCGAATTCCTTTGTTATTTATTGATTTGCAGAAACTATTTTAACTTTCTAGAAGATAAAGTACCAGATAAAATATTATCTAAAAAAAGTCTCAATGCTTTGTGTACAAGCTATGTACCCTTTAAGTGTTTTGAAGATGATGCGAACCTATTGAAGCTCATCCGATCTGAGAGGGAGAATTTCGAAAAATATCTGAATACTTTTGTCAGTCAACTTTCATCGATAGAAATTTCTGAATCTAATATTAGAGGAAATCGTTCACGATATGAAAAATATACGCTCGAAAGTTCCCCTGACGTTAAAGAGAGCCTCATTCTAACACGTTTAAAATATTTCTTCGGTTTAGCTGAGAACGTCAATCCCAATGACGGGCATCCAATCAGTTGTCTAGTCATAGAAAAAGCGGTTGCGGTTTTGGGCGATGCCATCAAGTTATCAGAAGAGAAACCGACGATGGCACAAGCTCTATTAAATTCTGTGGTACCCCAGTCTTTATACAAAGACATTGATAATGTAAGGATCGCAATTTGTCATTATATTCCTAAATACATAGATGTGCGCCGAAGCACAGGGAGAAATGGGGAAATTTACCTAAAAATACGAGAAAACCTTAAGAAAATTGAAATATTATTTGAGCCAGTTTTCCGTCTGGAAAAACTGAAAATAGAAAAATACTTTCTTGAAAATGCTTCGAATCGCATGGAACAAAACCAACCAAAATCCTCTCATTACACGAATGAAAATGAGCTGAATCATACGACGGACACTCTTAACTTCGGACACGAGCAAAAGAATCACATGAGTTTTGATTCTGTTGATCCTGGTGTGAGAAATGTAAGAGAACTTTCCGATGAATTTCAGAAGATGCTGACCTCTGAACTGAATGCCGTTGAACAAGAGCTTAGGAAATCGGCAAAGAGTCTAGTAAGTAACGTTTACATACTTTTGTCCCGAATGGAACCTTTAGCAAGTGAGGGAAATGATTTTGGAAATAAAGACCGCTTGGTGGAAATACTTTGCTATCTTCGTTGCATTAGATGTTTACTGGAATTTATTATAGATCAAGAAAATTCAGATGTTTATGAGGAAGAGAGGGAAAACCTCGGCCACATTAACGATGATGATCTGTCGGAAGGTGTAGAAAACTGTCAGAAGAACTATGAATTCATTCATGACAAAATAAGTAAGTATGAAAAAGTCGCAAAAAAAATTATGACATTAAATCATGAAGACAATATTATAAATGAAACTGATAAGTGCGTAATCCAGGTACCAACCATATCATTAGATTATACAATGGATGATGATCAAAACGATAGAACACATGATGATCATAAAGTTGGAACGGATGATCATCAGAAAGGTGGAACGGTTGATGATCGTAAAGATAGAACGCTTGAGTTCTTCGTCGATCGAGTAAAAAAAATAGAAAAATTATTGATATTAGACAACAATTATTTCAAAAACTTGTGGATGAATGTAAAGAATTCGAATAAGAAAAAACTTAGTTTCTTTAAAGAAAAATTAGCTTCACTGTATTGTTCTCAACCCAAACTACAAGCTTCCTTGGAAGTTCTGTTGCTGGATTGCGTGGATATATTGTATCAGAAAAAAACCGAACTACATCATTTATGGTTTAAGCGTAGTAACCTGTTCACCCGGATTAACCTTAGGAACTATTTTGGTCACTCCAATCCACTGTTTGACGCCACGTGCGAAATTTTGGATCCTTTCGATCTACCTAACGATGTCTTGGATAAAGCGTTGGAGCTGCTCGAAGATTATGAAGCTGTGAATGAAATTTATAGGCTTCAGGAAAAAGGATTTCAGAACCTTCTCATACGAATCGAAAAAGAGGAGAATAAGGCGGTATTTTCGGAGACTTATGAAAAAATTAAACGATGTAAAAAGTGGGAAGAGTACGTGAAACTAGCTGAAAAAATTAAAAATAAAGGGAAAAGTGTGTAAAAAAAATAACCTTTGAACCGAATAAAAAAGCTTGTGACACTTCGGAAGATTAGAATATTGAAATAAAGCACTTCTTCAATTGCCAATGTAAAATAAAAAAATAATACGTATCAATAATTGGCACAAATATTGTTTTGCAATTTTTCATTCACATTATTACAGTTATTATCATTCGTTATTTGATTTAACAATTACCGGAACATCAAAAAACGTTTAGAAAATTATTCTTCTTTTATAACAATGCTATATCCTTCCCAAGTAAACGAAAAATGCCGCATGGCCTAATATCGTTTGTTGATTTCAAATGCTTATTGTATACACGACATCTCTACTTTTACTTTAAAAAATTTCACAATTAGAAATTGCGTTAATTGAGTGTAAAAAGTTTTTTTTTTTTCAATTTCTCATAACTTGGTATAAACTTCAGTATGTTTTAATACATATAAACCTACACATATTAAACCAATATTTTTATTTATTATCTCTATTAATATTATTTATCATGGAACTAAAAATGATAATTTCCACGATGTTAGAATGGGGGGGGGGGTGGTTCGCAAACGTACGAAAATAAAGGAAAATCATCATCCATCATATTGAGTGACTTCTTTATTATGATCACCATGTCATACTTGTCACCATTTCGTTCAGCCATCTTTTCCTTTAATACGGCGTTAATTCTTCTTAGCATGGACTCTACGAGTCCTATGTTGATAGGTCGTTTCCGAAATGTGAGACCATTCTTGATGAATAGCATTTTCCATTAATGTGAGATTGGATGGTTGTGCGTCTAGATGTCTGATGACCCTTTCAATCTCATCCCACGGATGCTCAATGGGATTGAGATCTGGAGATTGTAGGGAGGGGGGGGGGCACCTAAGCAAAGAAAACTCTCTTACATGTTCCTCAAACCAATCATGTATAATATCAGTACTATTGCAGGACGCATTATAACAAGATGTACTTGGTCAGCAATGATGTTTAGACCTAATGTCATATTCAGACGGTCATGAACACGAATTAAAGGGCCCAAAAAGCATGAAAGGAAAGTATTTCCAAAAACCATCATATTGTCCCCATCAGCTTGAAGGTTTGTAGCAATGCACTTGCCATCCATGCTTTGCTGTTTCCGCTTCGCCCATCTGGTTTTAGTGACTGAAAACGTGATTTATCGGACCACATGACTTGTTTCCAATTATCCCTGCCCAATCCTCAAACTCCTGAGCGAATTCGAGACATTTTTTTTCTTGTTAGCTGCAGACAGTGGCGGTATTCAAACTGACCTTCAGCTTCCATATCCCATACATTGCATTTTACGGTGAACAAGTGCGATCATAGATACTTGAGACGATCCTTGATTATAAGATCTGTAATTTTCTGTACTGTTACCGTTCTTTCTTTCACAAGTCTAGAGACTCTCCGTTCCTAGCCCGAGCGTTCAAAAGTCAGTGGCAACCACAAGTTGTACGTTAAAACCCAGTTTTTTTTGCCCAAAAATCCAGTCTTTAAACACTAACTACAGCTGCTCTTGAAAATTTCACAAATACTGCGGTTCCGCTGATACTCGTACCATGACTCCGAGCTCCTACAATCATTCTACATATTCAAAGTCTGTCAAATCACTTTTTCCCCTATATCTTCACAAAACTTTCACCTACACTATCGTCTCAGGAAATCAGCTTTCGTTTTTATACCACCCTAGCTCTCTAGCGGCAGAATTGAGACGATATTGCTCATGTGTTTGAAACTGCTAGGTTGTCATAATATATAGTGGCCACTAGTGTCAACTTTCAAATTGGATATAAGTTAATTGTTGTTGCGTTCATATCATCAGTAAAATACAGTTGGTTCTGACTGCAAAGCTCATGAAATTATTTACCCATATTTTATACAAAAAAATTAATAAACCAGTACTTTTTTCATGGTTATACTTGCATGATTAATTATAATTCGAATCATTTACAGCTGTGGCAGCTCATGAATGGGGTGGTCTATAAGTTGCTAGCTGCGTGCGTCGCATACGTTGGGCTTGACCGTGATCGAAATTGAGACAATTTATATATATGTAATCTTTATCAATAAGATTGTCCAGTAATTACATATAAATTTCTGCAGAAACGCAATCAGCGTATGATTTTTATTTCTAATGATCACCCAATTATGCCACTGCTATTCCAAATTTTCCACTGCTAAAGTAGCAGGCAGATCTGCTCATTGTAGTTGCGTCTTTTTGTGACATGAATAGAGGAATGAAGACCTTTCATCTAACGAGGTCGCCCTACGCTCGGTAGGTAGAGATCTTTCTTGAATGTTCTATGCCCGGATTCCAACCCATGAACCATGATGGTAACCTTCATAGTGGAGGAAGAGCATCTTTATCAATGCGCCATTCGGGCGCAACTGACTGTAACCATGAGTGGAATGTTGACTTACTTAGTAACACAAGACGCTCACCGAACCTCAAGGACGCTCCCGGTGCCGAGAGACGATAGACGGATATGCAAGATTTTTCTAAATTAATCATTGTTATGAGGCCCGCGATTGCCCTTAATCTATCTCTATGGTACTTATTATTTAATAAAATTTCCGGACACATCCACCCTTCGGGAACACTTAGATATCTCTCTGAGAGATATGAAGTGGGTGTGTGTGTCCAGTCCTTCCATATAATTCGAATCAAAAAACTGTAAGGTATACCGAGGTAAGTGGATCCGCTTTTTTTTATTAGTGCATATTGAATCTAGAACCTACGATGTAGAAGTCAATGAAACCCTACTTAATTATTCTATACCAGGGCTATATATTAAGGGCTGTTTATCTGTTTTTAAACACGCTCGCCGCTTTGGGTCAGGTAGGAGTGGTTTCCGGAGCTACTGCATGGCGTCACGCAGATGAAATCTGAGCAAAGAGACGTACTGTATTGGAAAGGATTATTTTAAATTTTAGGCTTATTTTTTATTCAAGTGAGTGATATGATTTTATAATTTCTTGTGATTTTTGTGAAAATGAGTGATAAACACAAGGCCGTAGGGAGGGGGGGGGAAATTGGGTGTTCTGGTTCCCCTTCCCCCCGAAATGTGAGAAAATGACTCATAAAAAGGGGAAGAGATGGCCAAATCTATTGTTCAACCACTTTGCCCCCCCCCCCCCCCACCCGAACGAAATTTCTGGCAACGGGAATGGATAAACAAATATGCGTTGTTGCGCGATTGCAACTTGCAAGAACTATAATTGGACGACAAAGAAACTTGGGCCTCAAATTACTTTCCGTCCTTTTCCTAAAAACCCAGAGACGCAAAATATGGGTGTCCAAATTAAAGCGACTCGATCAAGTAAACTTAACGTACGTTAATATTTGACAAATGGATAAATACTTTATCCTTTGGTGGATTAGGGTGGATTCACATCTACAGACACTCACCATGTCGTGTCAGACCAGCATCTCCTAGAGATAGGCCTCCGCAGTCTGGTTGTAACGTCGGTAAGTAGTCCATTTTCATTCAGTGCCTCACGCCACAGTGCGGGAAATAAGGAACGCAGGGCCATGTGTCCAGTGGTGTAGATGGTAGCATGCTTGCCCGGTATGTAAGAGGGTGTGGGTTCGAGTCCCAGCGGAGACAATATGACTTTTCTTTCCGAGTTCACCTCAGCATAATATCCAGAAATAAAATGTTTCCTTGATATCTTGGGCTGAGAAAAAAGCCATCTATCTCTCTAAACCGGATTTTGACCTTTTGTGCGGTTTCTAAAAATTTCCTGGTCCGCATTTTATAACTGCCACATTGGAAATCACTAATCCTTTTAGAAATCGCCACTCATTCTCAAGAACTTTTTTTTCAGATAACGAGATAATAAATGCTTTCCTCCTCCCCCAACAGAAAATAATAATAATAAAAAAACAAGGAAGAGGAAAAAAAACAAATTTTTTCTGTTATTTATGCTGTATGCAATAATACTGCACTACCTCGAAGGGAAAACATCGTCTATTTCTCCTTCTGTTATCAGACTTTGAACAAAAGCTGACCCCGCCCACTGGCTGTTGTTCTACAGGACGTGGGGGGGGGGAGGACATGCTATGCGGCTGTCGTTTTGAGAGGGTTTTAAGAACCCGAAATATCTCGGGATTTCCACTGTAAGGGTTAAGGAAGCATATATTGTCTGGATATTATGCTGAGGCGAACTATGAGAAAAAAAAAAGTCATCTGGTTTTCGCACCCAGTCTCTCTTGAAAACCAGGTAAACATGCTACCATCTACACCAGTGTTTCCCAAAGTGCGATTATCGCCCCCCTGGTTGGCGATGGAATAGTCCGGGGGGCGATAAAAGCTACGGATTTAACACAGGATCCTATGGGTTCACTTGAGCTGGGGGCGATGAGGAAAAAAAATTCTGATGAAGGGGGGCGATGGAACAAAAAGTTTGTGAAAACTATGATCTACACCATTGGAGGCATGACACTGTCTTCCTTATGAGCATGGTAGCATGATTGCTCCGTTTGCAAGAAGGCCTGGGTTCGAGTTCCGGCAGATACCAGATGATTTTTCTTTCTGAGTTTGTTGCCTTTTTTTTTCATTGCTAGCATTTATAATTTTTCCAACTCCAAACGAAATAAACTGCAATTACTGATTGTACAGGCCATCTTTTCTTTTTCCCACGTACATGACGTTTGGACGCGAGACACTTTTACGCATGCTGTTTGGACGCCACCGTTTTGACGCGAGGAGAAAGGGCGAAGCATTCATTTCATTACAAGTATCGGTCATTGTAACACGTGTTTTCATTGTTTATATCAACATGGGAATTTTAGCTTTATTGGTTCGATAGATATGTTGCCGACGAAACTAAGAAAGCATGGCGATATTCTAGAAGGCTTGGGACAACAAATGCCGAGGGAGAGTGTGCACAGATACCGATAATAATTTTTTGCAGATCGTTTCCGAACATACAGAACATGAGAGCGATGCTGCAAGTGTTGAAGTTGCTCGTATAATAACAACTTTAAAACGAAGAACTGTCAATACTTAAGAACTTCCAGGTCAGATTCGCACCTCTGCACTACAAAAGTTATTGATGGCCGCGAGTACGAGCGGCCTTATGTGATATATATGTCATGTAATATAATTTATTTTACTCATAATTTTATTATTTTATATCCATTTTATTATTCATACATTTAGAGTAAACATTAAATAAATAAGACGTAGTTAATTATTACAGCTACATTTTAGTATTCGTAAATTTATCATTAAAAAATAATTAACAATTGCAATGATCCGGTCGATTGTCCGGCGTCCAAACGTCCTGCTCCCTCTCTTCCCTATTGCTTTGCAAAGCATTCCGATGTCCGTAGTCAATATTTCGGCACATAAAACGTTAATTGATTGGTATATCACATGCTACATGATCTAATGTTTTAGCAATGTAACAAAATGCGTATGCACTGTGCTACAGAGGATATATTATCAGGCTACGTACGAATAGACAGCGTGAAAAAACTTATTGTTTTCGTAGACTATTTTTCTCTGGTGATCTCGTGCATTTTGAGTGGGTGATAAGGATGGCTTTTATCGTCATTTCACGATGGAAATTCCTAATTCAATGACAAAATCACCTCAATTCTGTAGATTTCATATCGTTGTGGAAGGCGTTACTCATAATTACGTGCATTCAATTTTTATTTATCTTTCTCTCCAAAAACTGTATGAGAAGAAAAAAAATTCGATAACAGCTCCTACCTTGAAATATTTGTTTCGCTTCATCTAAACGAAATAAACTGATAAGAAAAATTACATTTCAGCTTTGTCTCTAGCACAAGCGTGTGACATTTAAAGCACCTAAGTGGGTGGTTAATTTTTTTAAGCCAGTATGTGAAGTCTTAATCAAAACTTTCATAACAACTGTCTCTCTCTCGGTCTTAACCACTGACACCACGTAATCTACTTCACGTAAGTTTTTCTATTCAAGTTTTGCTAAAATAGTAAATCCTCTAGTAACATGAAGATTAAGATACCCGTGTTCAAAGATTTAAGCAACGTTTCTTCTGTGAGTGAGGACTTGAAAAGTTACAACTGCGAAATCAGCGTGCCTGAACGAGATGGTGTGTTTTGGTGCGTTCTTCTGTCGAGTCTTCTTCAAATCCACGATGACAAGAAAAAACTGGAAGAATTTCTACAGAAAACAACTGGGAAAAAGAGGGTGAATGTTATGAAAGTGGGAAAGCGAATCTCGTCGTTCAATCCTTTCTTGGATAGACACGCCTATTTCTGCGACGACGAGCTGAAGAAAACCAACAACTCCTTCGTTGACCGTGCATTCGAATACCGTTCGAAATACATCGACGCGAGGATCTTCGATGACAAATCCAATGACTTTGATTCGTTCGATTCTAAAACCGAACTATGGTTGGACATTCTCGCAAACATGCTCGGGTGCAAAATAACTTTTGTTTTGAACACGAATAAAGTTTCGACTTTCCCGAAGTATCTTGTTAGTAAGGAACGTTCGTCTGAACAACGCTTGAGCTTGTTGGTGTTCGGATCGAAAACAAAAGACATGTGCAGAGCTGTTTCGTTCGGCCTATTCTGTTCGAGAGCGAAAGAATTCCAGAAACGTGCTTGCGAAAAAACATTGACGGAAGAAAACAAAATCAAATTGAAGATGTCATCGGATTCGGATGAAATGAAGCACAATCTTCTACTACATCTTTTGAAATCCAACGATCACGACCTCTTAGATGAACTTTTGAAGATGCCAAGTTTCGCGTTGGACAAACTGAATGATGCCGGTTATTCAACAGACACTGCATATATAAGTGAAAAATATGATTCAGTGATCGAGTCAATCAAAAAAATCCCGCAATCTGTATATTTTCACGCTGCAGACAAAGGGAGACTCGATTGGCTGTACATGCTATACGACTACTCTCTGACAAAGGCGCCATATTCAGCTAGCAACAGCGAGTATTTAACTTCTGTTAAGAGTATTTTGAATCATACAACAAAAGAACTTTCTCAAGCGACCCAAATATGCAGTATAAAATATAGCACGATGTCAGTCGAGAATTTATTGCTAGAACTGCATGAATTCATTAGATTCCATTTGGAAATCCTTGAAAGGCAAGAAGAAATTCGTCAACTGCGATCAACTCTCCCGAGAACTACATCGAGTTCAAAAGCAGATGAATCGGATGCTACGACCAAAAAAGAGAGAGCTGAATTGATTCAAACGTTCGTAAAACTCTTCCCTCATCATCTTATGAAATACGTCTCCATTCCCTGCTATTCTCTGGAGAAGGAAGGTAATATTTATAGTATCGCTGATCTTGCATCTTGTCTTTCGGTTTCAGATTTATATTTCAATCTTCTGGGGTATGAAAAGCCAAAAATAGAGAACATTTTAATGCGTTTCATACGTGTGTGCTTGTGTTATCATGATGATGATGTAAACGCAGAAAAGTTACATCGTGAACGGCGATATTTGTACAATGAATTTATGCACTTTCCCAGGTGTTCTAAGGTTACAAAATCATTACTTAGCAATGTTATTCCAAACACTAATGACAAACTTTCATTACTCACGTTTAAGCATTACTTCAATCTCATCGAAAATCTAAATGTACAAGAAAACTTCCAGGAAGCCCATCTAGTTATGCGACGGTTAGTACAAATCATAAATTTTGGAATCGGAGAAAAGTTTGAAGCGAATGCAAATCGAATTTTAGAGCGTTTTTCAAAAGAAGCCATTGAAGATTTGCGACTTGCAAAAGATATATTGTGTGCTGTTACTCCCGAATACACTTGCGTGCGCATGCTTATTAGCAAAGATAAAGAACTGTTTCAAATACTTTTATCCGAATTAAAGAGAATCTCTGAGTGGCAAAGCAACGTTTTCTGTTCGTCTCCGATGATGATTCAGGACCATGTATCCAGAAATATTGAAAAATCAGATGCTGATTCAGGTATCTATGAGTACCAAGATAATAACGAAGAAATATATCTTGAATCAAGTCATTCGGAGGCTGACAGTACATCTGGAGAATCAGAAACAGATTCTGGCATAATGGTGCATCAAAAATTGCATTTTAAACAAGAAAGGGTACGTGCTTCACCGGCGTCAAATCAACCAAGGTTTTTTCCAACAGAAATGTATTCGAAACCTAGGTGGCGCAGACGTAAAGGACACGAAAAATACAGAAATTACAGCTCAGAATTTGAGAACACGGTCAAGAAACCCAAAGAAAGTCGTCGCCGTCCTAGTTATCCAAGTACTTCTAGATTTGAATCAATCTATGACGGGTGCACTGCTGTTGTTGAAGGAAGCATCTCATCTTACATTTCTAAAGTAAAGATTTCACAACCGACTTACTTACAGCAGGACAACGGTGAAAAATTTCAGTTTTCCAAAGAATTCAAAGAAAAACTGAATGATATCAGAAAAAATATTCAGAAAAACACTAGAGAAAGGACATTTGAATTTTTCTTGGAAAATGTAAGGACTGTGAACGATTTGCTCATAGGCACAAACGATCATTTCAAGAGACTGTGGAATGACGTGAAAACCGAAAGCGCGAGAGGATACGTTCGAAGACAACTCGTGAGAATCTACGCAGACCAAAAAAACCTTCAGGCATGCATAGAATTTCTACTGTCCGATTGTTACGCTATAATGAGCGATTCGTGTGAGTCAGACGAGAAAAGGCCAGAGATACTCGACCGTTTGAAAGTGCTGACGCAAACAATGGACAGTCCGTTAAACAGTATGAACCTAAGAAACTTGTTCATCAAGGAAAATCCAATCGCGAGATCGGTGGGAAGAATAACCGCTCCCTATGGATTGCCAAATGATATCGTGAACACTGCCATGGATCTCGTCGCAGACATCGACGTATTAGACGCGATATACAAAATGAAAGTCGAATTCAGCAGCGACTACAAAGAGCTGAAGGAATGCATCAGAAACGACGATGACAACGAGGACTTTGCCAATTTGTGTAGACTCATCAAAAAGTCTGGGGACTGGGAGCACTATTTGCACATATTGCCGAGTGCGAAAAAGTATGCTGAAGGGAAACGAAAAATTAAAGCAAAAATGTATGATGGAAAGAAACGAAATGTTAAAGCAAAAGTGTATGATGAAAAGAAACGAAATGTTCCAGCGCTTTAATTATATGGAGGGTAATGGTCATTGGTGAGTGTCATCAAGAGTTTCTTGAGTCGAACTCGTAATGCCTCCATATGAGAAGGCAAGTAAAAATCTCATAAAAAAATTATAAACATACACCGGGCGTCTCAAAAATTGTAAAAATTTTGAAAATTAATATTAGAAAATGAGCAGACCCCAAACGTGAGTATGTGGTTAGCACCAATAGTGTCATCGAAACAGGGAATTTTAAATGGAAATAAAAATAGTTTTCGGTAGAGGGCTCGTTAATCTTGCAGCGTCAGTTCATTTTGATGGGACTACAAGGTGTATTCAAGGAAAGAATAAAATCATAAATAATCAAGTACAGAAAAAATAAAAATAAAAAATTATTTTTCAAAATAACATCCCTTAGATTATATGCAATGGTCCTATAGTTCGTAGAGAAGGTTTTTTTTTGGAAGCTTCTTCAGAGAGTGAATCCTGCACAGCTGAATTAACGTCAGCATCTTCATTAAATTTTCTGCCTCGGAACTTTCCTTCAACATCGGAAATAGCGAAAAATCCCACGGTGCGTGATCCGGACTGTAAGGGGGTTGTGACATGATTTGAATATGGCATCTACATATTTATTATTCTTCGCGATAACACAGAAAGCGCCTTAAACTGGTAAGAAAATGGACACACGATAACACCCGCCCTGATGTCTCTACATTTGCTCAGCAATATTTTAGTAAATTCAATATTAAAATCATGCCACAGTCCCCCCTTTCCCTTACGGTCCGGATCTCGCAAAATGCGATTTCTGGATGTTTCGAAAGTTGAAGAAGAAGATGCGTAGCAAAAAATTCAAAGAAAATTATGACGTTATTTCAGCTGTGCATGGTTTCCTGAAGCAACATCCAAAAAAAAAATCGTATGTATTTTCTTTGAAAAGCATATCGAACAATAGGACCATCGCATATAATCCAAGGGAAGATATTTTGAAAAAGAATACATTTTTTTTTTGCTGTACCTATATTTCTTGATTTTTTTTACTGATTTTTCTCCCAGTTTTATGGAACGCACCTTGTACGTAATTTCTTAACCCATTTACATCCTATTTGTAAATTCACACAGTATCTGTCCCGCATTACCATACATCAATTAGAAAATGGGTTTTATGTGTTGTACACATGTATTTCAATGTCTCTAGATGACACTAAATATTCATTTTTTTTTAAAATTCTAAATTCAGCAGTAGTCTTTAGAAAAAATCCTCATAGCAATAGTTTACATCAAAGTAAACATGATAATATTTCCGATATTAATTTTTCTCTATATCCTTCAATCTAGAATAAACATTGCCCCCCCCCCCCGCGCCCAAAAAAAAAGCTTTGTTTTACGATATTTTTGCGCTAACGACCGGCATCTTTACGATTTTATGACACCCGGTACGTAACTATTTCAAGAATCCAAGGTCACGTGGTCCGGTTTTTTTAGGGGTTTTCAGGGTTTCTTCCCCAGACATTATTTTACATTTTTGGACGTTTGAATCTGCCTTTTGAATTTTTATTTATTTTTTTATTTTTTACAAGTTTTATGCGAGAGAATAAAAAAAAAAAATACTGAAATGTGTGAACTCAATACAAAAGTGAACTCTTTGTGACACTCACCAATGACCATTATCCTCCGTAATGAAATTATTACTATATTTATTATGATAGAAAATGAAATTCTATGACTTATTGAAGAGGATTTTTTAAAGACATCGAAGTATTCACACATTTCGTATTTTCTTAAAAAAATATACAACCCTATGTTATATTTTTATATTTTTACTCTCTTATATTTTTTAATGTATAATTATAGTGTATTTGTTTTATTAGTATTTTACTTTAGTGTAGTGAACTAGGTGTTACAGAACTTTCTGAATATTTTCTAAATTAATGTGAGTGAGTAGCATACAAAAAAGTATCATATATGAAAAGACTAGCGCATAATCAGTTTCATCCGGATCAAACATGTACAGCGTATGTTCATAGTTTACGATCGCAAGGCATCCTAATCTTTCCATTGCAAGCAAAACTGTCTTATTATGAAAGTGTCAAATTCTGTGCTCTGTTAGAAGTATATTCCACGATGATTCGAAAAACAGTCGTCAGAGTATCAGGAATGACGAGATGTCGGGATCTTTGACAAAGCTGATGTGTTCATATGTTGTGGATGTTGAAGCCAAAATATGGTTCACTTCTCAGTCGAATTTGTGTGTTGTCAAAATGGAGTTATCACGAAGTAAAAATTCTATCCCGGTGGACACCATAACCAAACATACTCCCGCTCTGTCTCCATAGAAGATATAAGCTGGTTACCCCAAGGGGTGTGAACATGCTGGAAGAACCGGGCGATGGACAGAAACCCATTACTAAAGTCATCATGATAACGATATCTTTTGTTGTCCCCGCTGTAAAATCAAAAACTTGGAATCGGACCGGATCACAAACAGATCGGTTATTCGCATATTAACAGAGTTGTCATGTTAAGAAAAGCTATCCTCGAGCAACATCACAAGCTATCTCTGATGAAACATGGATGGAAAGAGGTTACAGAAACAACTAGCCATTGAATTGCGTCAAGAACCAAGGTAGCAGAAAGCCCCTGCAGCTCCGAGGTGGTCACAAAGTTTGCCGAGATTTTGAACAAGAAGTCCTGATGTGAAGAATTCTATCAGGTGAGATATTCCGTAATATTGAAAATTCCATATACTGATTCGAGTATCGAAATTTCGTTAATTTTATGTCTAATTATTTATTTATTTTCAATTATTACTGATGAACTTCATTATCTATACAGGTGTGTTCATTTATGTTCAAAACGGAAGAAAAAGCAAGTTCTGTATGACAATTGGCATTATGGTAACTACGCTTAAATTTTCAAGGTATATGCTGCATCACAGCTGTCGGTGTAGAAAACGCTATCCTTTAGAAACATCCCAAGCTCTTTTTGGTAAAAGATGGACAGAAAGAGCCTAAAGGAACAACTTACCATTGAACTGCGTGAAGAATTCTGAGAACCCTAAGGGAGGTTGTAGCTTTCACCTGGTCATAAAGTTTGCCGAGATTTTGAACATTTATGAAATAGCTGTGAAGAATTCCATCAGGTGACATATTGCGTAATATTAAAAATTCTATGTATAAATTAAAACCAGGCGAAGTTTCTCATTTTTGTGATAAAAAATTCTATGTATTGATCCGAGTATCGAAATTTCACTAATATGTCTATTTACTTATATATTTTTAAATGATTTATTTTTAATGATGCGCTTTATTATTTATGCAGGTAGCGTGAAAAATTCCAAGGGATGCAAATTCTCTCAACCAATCAAGTGCTTGGCTGTGTTTCACAAAGACCAATATGGATCATACGTCCATTGCACACAGTATGAAAGATTTTGACGGCCAATTTTTAACTGAAGTAAACCAAAAGTTTTACGTTAAATGTATTTTTTTCTGGTTCGATATTTAACACATCTTCCCAATAAACAAATTAAAACTAAATATTCGGAAAAATAAATGCATATGCTTTAAAACTAGAACCATCAACCACATGAAACAGTTATACACATAAAAATACATAACCACTGTTTGTTTGTGCTAATTGAACTTGCAACGTAATTGACAAAAAATTGAAAGGGTTTATGACTATAACTATTTAGGAGTTACACAACACAGGGTGTGAACTTGAAAATAGAATTTGCAATGTGAAAGAATAGTTAAAGAAATTCGAATCTATGCAGCAATCCTATATAAACTCAAAAACACGATTGATAAAACTTCCTAAAGGACACACATCTTTTATGCGAGAATTAATTCAATAATAGCATATGCAATTTGTGCCTGGGGTGCAGCATATGATACAAATATATGATAGGATTAAATAATACTTATAATAAACTAAGATAAAATAACAAATACTATCTCAATCAACAATAAAACAGAATATCACATACTAAATGTAAGATAAAATATATATTTATAGAATTTCAAAACTTATTTATGTTATAAATTTTGTAACAGTACTAATACCATGTAATAATACATGGTTACCAATGAAACATAATGGAAATAAATTAAATACAGGAATATTTACCTAACATAATAATTAATATTATATATTGTAAGAAACTGACTCTTTGGAATTTGGCAATTTTATGTGATAATGAAGCTAATCTTTATAATACTTGCTCAGTGTTTATATGGGTATTTTTTGTTTTGTTTCATTTTGCAAAAGGGATATATTCAATTATATTTTTTTGTGGAGCCTGTTATGGAAATGAATATTTTTGTCGTATTTGTTTTCCACATGCATATCAGGATTAATTATTTGAGAGATTTTTAATTTTTTATCATGTCTCTGATAGGTCGGACATGGATATTCTTCGTCATTGTTGTTTGCATTAGCGGAAGACATTTGCAGAAGTGAAATCAGTGGATCCCTTTCAATATCTGAAAATCGCTTCCGCCTGTATGGTAACATACAGATCGAATCCAACAAGAGACGATCAGTATAGTTCCTCTTTGTATCGAAATACGTCAACCACACAAACAGTAGCCGCGTGGGGCAAGTGAATGGCAAATATTCACTGGTGTTAAAGAGGACATACAGTAAAGAGTACTCACGGAATGGTACTTGAGAGATGAAAATGACATATTTCACGATGTTCACGGCAAGTTAAATATATTCACTCAATTTTTTAATATTAAAAAAATTTCTCTTTTTTTTTTGTTTGTTTTTCTATCATGTTTTCTTATTCTTACCTACTTATTTTTGATTAATAAAGTATTTATTTATAAACTACTGTTTTTTTTGCCATACAGGATGCAACTGCACGACTCTTCTGCATCTTATGAGAATAAAGTGATCCCTTTTATCCAATCCAAGCACTCGGAATTATACGTGCAAAACTCGTGGAGAAGGCTACCTACATGTGGAAAGACTCGTGAGATTGACATTATCTGATGACCTACCAACAGAAAACGTTGCTTAAATTCATTGGAAGACCCCATTAATCCACTCATCACACTTCTTCATTCCTCAAAACGATAGAACACACTTCAATATTCAATATCTCTGATTCTATCAGAATTTACGACTGGTTGAAGCCTACCTGAAACTCTATTCTGAAATCGTTTAAATGGGACAAATATCTTACATACTTTGATTACCTCTAGTAAGTTATTTCTGGTGTTTGATCATATTCCCCTCTTTCTCTCCGGGAAATTTATTTTTTGAAAAATTGTGAGAAATTCATTTTTTTACTAGTTTACTTTCTTTTCTTTTTTTCAAGAATCGTGTATGCTTCCACGGAAACGATGTCCTGACTCTAGGTGATGTCTAAGAGGTAGATTTACTGATGAATTTGCTGGTCTTGCAATAAAGTTCGTTTCAGGTAAAATATTGTTAATTATTACTATTCATGCTCAAGGTATTTCTCTTGAAACCCAGTAAGTACTCGAAGTGCCTGAGTGGCATGGTGGTAAGATGCGCGTCTACCATCGTGAAGGTTGTTGTCAGGGTCCCGGGTTCGAACCCAAGGGAGGATATTGATAAGATATTTTCCCTAACGAACTCGAGGCGACCACCAATAGACAGCGCCTTCACTTCCAACCCATCTCACTAATGGCAGTAAATTGCACTATAGCGATATGGCCAGAGTTGGTGTTTGGTGAAGAAGTAAGTACCCGAAAGAACCTTGAGAGACACTCAGGCTCTATCTTAAAAATTGATTTCAGCACATTGTTCCACGGGACTCGGGTGCCTCCGGAGATTTATTGAAATGTGAAAATGATGTCATAGCTCATTACAAGCTTTACATTACATGAGTAGATGCAATGGTGCACATCGCTAGTGAGTTACAGCTAATATAATCAAAATGAAATGTGTCAAATAAAACCAATCACATATGGGTAAAATCAATGAAACTCAACAGTAAATCAATAGAAATGGTTATAATTTAATTATTATGTTAATATTATATATTGTAAGAAAGCGACTCTTTAGAATTTGACAATTTTATGTGATAATGAAGCTAATCTTTATAATACTTGCACAGTGTATATATGAGTATTTTTTTGTTTTGTTTCATTTTGCAAAAGGATATTATTCAATTATATTTCTTTTGTGGGGCGTATTATGGAAATGGATATCTTTGTGTCGTATTTGTTTTCTCTATGCAAATCAGGATTATTTATTTGCGAAATTTTTCATTTTACTTTCCGCAATTTGTGAGCCACACCCTTAATTAATGGTGACAAAGGCTGAAAACTTTATAGTCAATTATGATATCTCCATTAATATCGCATTTAAAAATTTTTGGTGAATGACTTCTTGGAGCAGCACTCGCATTTCACTATGGAAGTTTTAGCTCACACAGGGTCTACATAAAAAGATAATTTTTCTTTTATGTAATACGACTTCCTGGGAAATTTAAGAAATTTTGAGTAACCGCACGTCATTTGAAAAATTCTTGCAATCGAAAGTATGTTTCTAAAGTCAACGGTTGCAGAGATATTTGCTGTGCAAACAATTTGAGACACTCTGTATGTTGTTGAAAAAAGACAGACTTTTAAAAATGGTAATAAGTTAAAGTTGGATTTGGCCATATAAGTTAAGATGGTAAAACGTTCCGTACACGTTCGGTTATTCATTTATGACAATTGTATTTTATGTTGCCTCTTGCCATTGGTATTTGGATGTGAAAGAATGTGGACAAATATAAAATTTAATGAAGTAATTAAGAAAATGGAGATTTCAGAGGTGCATAAGTAGGGCCATGATTAAGTCCTAAGCAAAGCTCTAACAACCTCCGGTCCATGGGCCAGATGCTGCCCACCAAGGTGTTCCATCCAAAGTAGTTCCTGTAGAAAAGTATGAAGACATATATACAACACAATAAATACCCTGACTGGCCATATTTCTTCCATAAAAATACGGGATATTGCCAAAAAAAGAAAAAATTGACGAAAGCAAGTAAAGTAGAGTTGACATTTACAGCCAGAACTTTTCTCAAAAGCGAGTAAAGTTGACAATTACACCCAAAAATATTATCAAAAGGCAAGTAGAGTTGCAATTTACAGCTGGAAAAACTATCTAATGCAAGCAAAGTCATCAATTACAACCGAAACATTTGTCAAAGACAAGTAAAGTTGCAATTTTACCATTCCTTGTTATGGTAAATTAAACAAGCAAAGTTGCCAATTACAGCCAAAACACTTTTCAAAGGCAAGTAAAGTTGCAACTTTATTAAGCCTTGATTTGGCAATGAGGAAAAAAAAGCCATTTTATGAAAAAAAAGTTTAGTCGACCAAAATCACAGGAATATCCTGTAAAATATGGGTCATATGGTTACTCTCATATAGAAGTTTCTGGCCTGCGAGTGGCAGAAATATCGCTTATCCAGCCCGTTGCCTGAAAATGTTGTGCACCCCTGCTCTAGGTCTACCTCCATGAAACTCTATTTCAGCATTCTGTTTTACTATATTACTTATCTGTTTACAGGTGGTGCAAAAACTATACATACAGGAGATCCGATGTCAAAATTTCTTTGCTTAAGATCATGGGATTCAACTTCGATTTACTGACGTTCAATTGTAAAGCACTGACAGTCTTAGCAGTCACTAGATAGTGACTCCACTTTGCTGTCACTTTACCACTAGAATCACTATGAGCTCAAGATTATATGGAATGCCGAAAGAAGGAAAGTTCAAATCAAAAGCAGTATGGAGTGATCTATGACAAAATGGCACTAAAGACTCCAGGATTATAACTGTGAATTGCGTATTGCAGTGGTTCGCCAAACCTAACCTCGCCAAGGGTATCTTGGCAAAGCCAGAAATATTGACGTGCACCTTCAAGGGAATCAGTAAACATTGGAATTCACACGACTATTTGCACACATTTATTATTGCTTTCTTCGAGAGAATCACGCTTATATGTCGTTCATTGAAAAATGAGCGACCTCGTTTGTACGGCAATGTGACCATGCCGATGTCCAAGGCAAGGTTCCGTGGGTTCAATGAGCACTAGGGAAAGGAATCAGTAGAGAAGTCAAGGTCAGGGAACCACGCATAAATGCTCGCTAGATAAAGGGACTCAAACTTATATGGGTAATTAGGCCGGGATTACACTATAAAAGTTTGATAAAATCCCTTTTATAAAACTTGAAAAATCCAATCAATAAAGCTCATAGATTACATTTGTGTAAATGCAACAAGTAATCTTATTGGTTGAATTTTTCAATTTTTAAAAACTTTTATAGCGTGTTCCCGGCTTTATGCCTATAAATAGACAGTCTGTGATAAATGACTGCTAGAATAAAGGGGCAGTGACTGTTAGCACAAGGAAACTTAGGGTAAAAGAGGGATGGGGTAAAGGACCTGCGAATGTATGACCATTATGCCGCTTGTCGCATTTTACTGCCTAACCGTTCATACTAGAGGCATACGTCCAATTAGAAAAGTATACAAAAAACGTGTAGAACTCACAGATACGTCATTCATATTGTAAGGGATTGTACAGTTATTAAAATACAAAAACTAACTTTTCATACGGACACCCTGTCCTCAAAAACCAATTAGAGAGTTGTTGTCCTGTCTCTCCTGAGGTGCGCCCGAGTGGCGTGGCTGCCAAATGCTCGTCTACCACCGTGAAGGTTGCTGTCAGGTTCGATCCGGGAAAGAGTATACATAGATAAGATATTTCCCCGAGCTTGAGGCGACCACTGATGGATGGTGTGTTCATTTTCAACTCAACCCGTTAGCGGCAATAAATTGCGTACAGCGATATGGCCGGGCCGAAGTAGGTGTGTGGTGAATTAGTGTTTCTCCGGAGGCTAACAAAAAAAAAAACAATAAAGAAAAACAAAAACTTTTTTTTCCAAGTGTAACATTGGAAAAGAGGTTTCACAGAGATGCGTGAATTTTCAAAAGCCGGAGGATAGGTGGGAAAAAGAACTGCATAAACGAGGGACAGAGGAGTTGTCCGTTAGTTTTTGCAGTTCTTTCCTCCGATTTGTGAATTCAAATACCTCTTCGAATATTTCACATTAAAACCTCAAATTTCACCCCCCCCCCCTAATGTTTTGTGTTGGCCTAAGAAGAGACAGGCCAATAAATTTTTTAATTGGGATTTTTGAGAACAGGGAGTCCGTATAAAAATTATTATTTTTATTTTATTTTGATTATGATATTTATTTATTGAGGAAAAACAGACATTTCATTGCGAATTTTTTTCCCGTTGAAATCACTCAAAACAAATGAAATTATACTAAAAAATTATATAACTTTTTTTTACCATTTTATTGTCATTTCAAAATGATATCAATTTGAATAAAGAAATTGTGTATTCACCTGTGAGCTGAAATTCTGTAGCAATTTCACTTTTATAATAGAAACTATTTTACGTATTTCTTTGTAACGATTGTTATTTATTTTTGATAAATTTCGATTTTTCCTATCCCGGTTAACAATATAAGAGGTAGAACTACTAGACTTTGCTGGTTTTACTGAGTTTTCCCGGGCTTTGAATATTTTTTTAGTAGCGTCGTGTGAGGGAGAACGCGCAACTCGACTCGTTCAAGTCAACTCAACTCTCAAGTTGGGGCAACTCGAGCTCGATTTTAGTTTACCCGTGTAAGGAGGGCCTTAGTGGTCAGAGCACTCGTCCGGCAACAATCGAGGGACCCGGGTTCGGGAACATTTTTCTGAAATTTTTTAATACTACTTGAAATTCTAGGATCGGCACGCTATTGTTTGTTATGCTCGTTTTATGGTCCAATAAAGTAAAATAAATTAAAACATCATTAATATTTCAATGTTTATTGGTCGCGCAACGTGTTCGAAAAACAGGAATTCACCAAATTTTTGCAAGTTTCATAGTGCAGCTCTTCGCCCGTTTTGTTGTAACAAAACGATCCAGAATTCATCACAAGGAGGTGGTTGCATGTCCAGTTTCATCCACACGCAACCCAATCAACCATCCGAAATAGGCGTGTGCGTATAATTTACATTATATATCAAAGCTAGTCATCAAAATTAACACGTTCAAAATATGACTTTTGGAAGAAATCAGTCATTAAACTGATCTTGATATTAGCGTAGATCTGATGTACACTTAAGCTTCTCATGTCTATATACTTTAGTTCAGGCCTCGGTAACAAGTTTGATACATCTCTGGACTGTCTGAGTCCGTCGAAAAAGCCTTTCGATGCCTCTGATGTCGGAATTGATGAATGATATATCATCATCACATACTTCCCGTAATATTGGGGGAAGGATACAACAAGCAAGTATATATATATATATTCCGGTTAATAATTCCAGTGTATTCGGTAGCTTTGAAGTTTTTCTTACATAGCACGAAGCATCTAATGGTTTTTCCTTCAGAGACGGATTGTCTTGCTTTAACCCTTTACATCCGACATTGTGAAAAGTAGAATAAGAGGAAAATTATAATAAATTAAAATAAAAGCATAAATGTGGTGTCAATAACAAATAGTTATCATTTAGTAAGTCATTTTAGTTCCAATTAAAGAGATACTAAAAAGAATTAGTCAGTTTGAAACGAATTTACTTACCCTGGTACTTTAAAATACCGTCTGGGTATAAAAAAAAAGTTAAAGTTCTTCTTTATTCAAGTTCTCTCGAATTTCATCAACAATCATAGCCAACAGTAAATTTTCAGGGTGTCGAAAGAACGCATTGGATTCAACTACTGGATTAACAACTTTAAGTTTCTCTCATCAAATAAATACCGCAATTTTTGAACTGCTGGAAAAACATGTTTAGCGCGTCATTGAAATACTTGTTCTTTTTGATGTGGAACCACACAGGCACGTACGATTTCAAGATGAAGAGAACTTCCGGTTCCCAAAAGAATTTGGCTAACTAACTAGAATGTGACAGACGAGCAAGACCTCGAATTGACAAATCCCCTGGAAAATGTCCTGGCTTTATTGTTTTGGATATGTCTAATAAATACAGTACTGCTGGTCTTTTCTCAGCATCTTTCTGTCTACTTCTAGAAACCAACAATCTACAGATTCATACTTCAACACAAAGAGCTTAAACATCCAGTAAGCTGTTATCTAGTGGACCCAGAAAAAGATTCTGGCACTGTGCGTGTGGATGCACCATCTATATCTGTGGTTCCCGACTTCGAGGCGCGAATGCGAGCCGATTCCCCTGTTAAAAAATCTTGCCATAGAGAGCAACAGGCCTACAATGGTACAGATATTCAATCATTTCACTTCACTCACAATTTCAAATTTAGATGATAGCACTAAACATTCCCGCATCACACTACATACGGCTCAGATTGTCAGGTGCACATACTTTGTTCCAGACTCCATAACGAAGCTGGTCTGGAAGAGATCACGGCAGCAGGATAATTCCGGTGGCAGAGTCCTGACGTTCATTAATTCATTGCACCATCTATATGAGGAAAAATATGACGGAGAGGAATTTCGTTGAGAAATGAAATAGATACACGATTCACTGTAGTGGTCTTTCCACTTGCAGTTCACACGTGCTCCAGTCAGGCTCGGACAGTTGAGGGATATGCTTAAATTGTTACAGAGGCCTCAACTAAAGGATGTGACATGGAGATAGAGATAGCTACATCACAGATTTATGGCAGTGATTTGCTCTCATGCAGTGCCCTCTATCGACAAAAACCTCACTTATTTTTTCCGTATCGAAGAAAAAAAAATTACCCAAAGTGAGGAATAACTTCTCGCAAACGCATTCAAAAGTATTTTCAAGTGCACTAAAATAAAATTTATTGCTATTTCAGACGTATAGTCCATGGTAAACTCGCTGACCATATATGGCTGTGGAAAAGTAAAGGAAATAGAGTTCCTAAATACGGATCACCATCAATTGTCGTCGCAAAAGTTGCCAACCATTAGCGAAAACATCAATTATCGCCGAAATATTGCCAACGGCGAGTAATGAAAGAATAAATGCTAAGCGCAGAGGCGTAGGCAAGTATCCAGCTTCTCCACGTATCAGTTCGAGTGTCGGCATCGGGTCTTCATTAGTCATAGAGGGCCGCTGTGGTGGTCGAGTGGTCATAATGACGGACTCGCATCGCGAGGATCCGGGTTCGAACCCCACCGTCGCCACAGTGGTGGTTGGCTGAAGTTGTTTTCCTGTGGTTCCCAATTCCGAGGCGCAAATGCGAGCCGATCTTCCCATTAAAAAGTCTCGTCACAGAGAGCAAATAGGCCTACAACAATTAATTATTCAATCATTACACTTCACTCATAGTCAGAAAAACTGATGGCAGCACTACACATAAAAAGCATTATACAGAAACAAACTTCACGTCAGGTTTCACTACGCGTACATTCCCGCATGTACCAATTCGTTAGAGGCTCCGCAGAGCAATATGGACGAGGTGTAGTAGCCATAGAGGCCTTTAGTAGGCCTCCGCTATAGTGAAATAAATATTAAAAAAAAAATTACAGTAAAACCTTGGTAAGTCATTTTTTCTTCCGCCTAGCTTACCTTTCATAGGTACTTTACCGCACACCAACTCCGGTCGTATATCATACACCACCATACAGCAATTTCCTACTAGCGGAGTTTTGGGGGAAATGAAGGCACCATCTATCGGTAGTCGCCCCAAGCTCGCAGAACTTACGTCCGATGTTTTTTGCCCGGATTTGAACCCGTGGACTTTGACGGTAAGCTTCGTAGGGGAAGACGAGTATCTTACCCCTTTCAAATTTGGAGCTTCGAATTTGAGCAAAATATATTTGTTGACAAACCAAAGACTGATGATGTTCGGCTACGATACATGAAATCAATAGGCTTTCTGGATATTACAGTTTTGTGAAAACTTGAGTGACGATTCATCGATGTTTTTAATGAGATTTGTCCACGACCCTTGTGCTAGATCTCTGTCAGCTTCCCTACCCTTGTGGGTGCTCACTTAACACCACATTGAGTAAGAATCTGCTTGATTTAACACTCGGGGCATATTCACCGACAACTCAGGTGAAAACCCATGAGATTCAATGATCATTTCAGTTGTGCGAAGCGTATGACAGAGATCTTGTACGAGAGCTAGTACAGATAGAGAAGCAATTTTCTACTATTTGCCGCAGCCTAAATTTGGCCGCCTGGGTCATTCCCCCAGTACCCGAGTGGCGTAAGATGCTCGTCTACCACCGTGAAGGTTGCCGTCAGGTCCCAGGTTCGAACCGGGGAAGAATACAAATATAACAAGATATTCTCCCTAACTTCAACCCAACTCGTTAACGGCAGTAAATTGCAATATAGCGATATGGCTTTGGCTCGAATTGGTGTGTTTGGAGTAGTCCCCACAACCCCCTTCTAGTAAAGGCTCTGCACAATTATACAGAAAGAGAAACACAATTCACACCATTGAATAAACGAAATAAAAGTAAGTTGTTTTAACAGTTTTTTTACTATCCAATTATTTTTATTATTATTTCCATGATTTTACTACCCGGCAATTTTAACTCTTACTCAGCAATGACGTCATATGTCGCCTCCTTAAAACCCTCTTATTTCGGCAATGACGATCCTACCTGCTACGTTGTAGTTGTTTTCACAGTTAAAGATGTTTTCCATTTATCCCAACCTGTCAGATCAACTGCCAGTGGATGTAGTCAGCGTTTATTCAAAGTTTGATAACAGAAGGAGAGAGAGCCTGCTTTCCTCTCCCTTTCCCTTTGGGGTAGTATAGGAATATGCGCGTACAATATAAATAACAAAAAATTAGGAGTACTTTTTTTCCTGTTTTATTTTTATAATTATTCTATGTTTTTGTTGAAAGCACTTATAGCTGCGCAAGATCGGAAAATATAGCAGTCTTTTTGCAAGTCGGTGGCATATTTTACAGAGGATTTAGTAACTTACACAGCGGCAGTTATAATGCAGATCAGGGAATTTTGAAAACCGCTTAAAGGATTAATTTGGTAGTGCAGTATTAGTAGAGTCCAATGTTCGATAATCCGGTCGAATTTGGATCCCATTATATCTGGTCCGGGGCGTCGGCGTCGTCTTCCGTCGGGAATCCCAGGTAACCTGCATCGTACATCACCACGGACATGGCTCCTTCGAAATTGGCGTACGAAGCCAAGTTGGCGCTCATCATGGTTTCGACCGCCTGTCTCACGTGTGACGGCTGTAGTGTTTCTTCCCCAGCGATAGTGATGGCTCTGTCGACCATTTTCAGGAAGAGATCTTCCACAATTTCCGACACGGACTTCTTGGCCGCCGGAGTTATCCTGTTGTTGGGGCACAGGAACTCGAAGACTTCTCCGACCGAATCTAGGTAAGCAGTGGAGAGTTTCAAATCGGTCTGGGACGACTTATCGCTCTTCGTAGAGTCGGTCATCGTCGCTGCCTGAGAAAGTAGATGTTGTCTTCGTCGATTTTATAAAATCTCTGGTGCTCCCCTTTTTCTGTTAGATCGGCCCAAACTTAGTGAGTACCCTCCAGAGATTTCAGATGCCAAAGTGGATTTGAACAAAGTGGAAAATTGGTAACGGGTAAATAAATGAGCGCTTTTTCTATCTCACTCATTGTTGGCACACAGCTAATGTTCGTAAAAATACAGCAACTGCCGATGGTACGCATTATTAACCTATACCCTTACTTTGCATCTGTTGAAAAATCGGAAAAAAGCCTTCTTCATTAAGAAAGGTATATCATTTTTTGAGAGGGTGGGGAGATTTAACGATATCTACTCTGCCACGGAAGGAATTAAAAAAAGAAGCCTAGACTCTCTTGAATGTTCTTGCGGCATCGCCACTGACACATTCCGTACAACGGAAGACACACCCCCAGAGCGTGGCGTGATTCGTATATCCGCGCTTTAGCGCCCACCATCACAAAATTAGAGTTGCTATTTAGTTTTTTTCTTGTCATGTCTTCAGTATGTTGCGTGTATAAATAGATCCCGTGCCTTTTAATATTAGATTAACTCTTTAATTTTGCAGGCATTAAAATATCTAAGAGGAGAATAAGCAAATGAGGTAGATGCCCAGAATGCTGTTACATGACAAAAATATACAGAGCATTAGCAAACAAGGGGTATGATATTTTACTGGCGAACCATTGTATCTAGAGGTATACTTCTAATTAGGAAACTTTCCAAATAACGTGTAGTACCTAGATATGTCATTCACGTTTCAAGAGGTTGTATAACTATTGAAATAGGAAAATTATTTTTTTATACAGTCCCCGTGTGCCTCAAAATCCAATTAGAAAGCTCTCCTGTCTCTATTGATGCCAAAAAAAAAAAAAAAAAAAAATCCACGTTTCTGAGTGCAATATTCACTGAGCTATTCGAATTCAGAAAAAGAAGGAAAGGTGGTAAAAAAGGCTCTAAATGCGGGAAAAAAACCGTTTTACCAAGATTTAACGCTATTTCCTCCCACATTACCTCCGTTTTTCGAATTCGTATAGCTCAGTGAATATTGAACATAGAAACATGAAACATTTTTGTTGGCATCAAGAGAGACAGGGAAGCATCTTTCCAACTGGGTTTTGGGGCACACGGGGACGGTATAAAAGCTGATTGTTTTTATTTTAATAACTAGACAACCCCTTGAAACATGAACGACATACCTGAGTACAACACGTTATTTGAAACCTTTTTCTAATTTGAAGTATACTTCTAGGATCAACGGTTCGCTAGTAATCTCCTGTTTGCTATGCACCCTGTGTATACATACAGGGTGTTCCGTTAATGGACCAACAAACTCAGAGGGTTGTTAGTAGGCATCAAGAGGAACAAAAATTGCGATGGAACATGGTGTCGCAAACCACGTTGAGAGGGCGAAAATCACGGAAAACGCATGCACGTTTCGACGTCACGCTGGAACAAAAAAAGTACAATAATATAAAAGATTCATTTGATTAATTATTAGAAGAGTTGCTGGAAATGGCAGCCGCTGACGTCATTGCGCAGTCTACAACGACGTAAAAACGATTCCCTGACGCGCTGGAAGATACCAGGTGTGCTTACTTCCCCAATAGCGCTGATTTACGTCGTCCGCAGCGCGTGATTCTATCCCAGCGCATGCGTTTCGCGACGCTGGTCAGATATGGTGAGCGAACCCACGAACGCATTCAACGATCAACTGACATCCACCTTTCGTCTCCTCTGTGCTCAGAGCCAGCATGCGTTTATCGCGATTTCCACCTTCTCAACGTGGTTTGCGACACCATGTTCCATTGCAATTTTCGTTCCTTCTTGATGTCTAATAACAACCCTCTGAGTTTGTCGGTCCATTAACAGAACACCCTGTATATTAGGATAAGCTGTGTCATGAACACGGCCACATACGTTTTCTTTGAGCCACCTTCACGTGGTAGGTATTGACATAATGAAACTAACACCATCGGATTTGTCCTTTGAACAAGATGCTAACAGATGATACCAATATTTGTGTTGCGAACCTCTCGAGATATAGCGTAAGACAATTTCGTTACGAAAGTGGGCCGCGAGTCTGGTGCCCAGACCGGAAGAGGTATTAAAACAAGAGTAATATATTATTGGATTTGCCTCAACAAGATCTACCCGCAGACATTAAAAAAACACTGATACATTCTGAATACTTCTTAAGGTATGGGCGTTTGAATTATTTCGTTACACAACTTCTTGCGAATGTCTCCAGTATCGTCAGATGATTTAGAAGATGTATTCACGTCAAAAAAATGTATTGTCAATACTTAAAAAAATATGGAATATAGCAATTCATGGGAACACACTGTATTTACATGATATTTTTAGATTTGAGTAGTTTGAAAATGTCATTTATTGTTTGCCAACTCATTTTTTCTATCATTGTTGAAGAATTCATAGCAATATGTCTCCTATAGTAGGTATTTCTCTCTGAAATTGGAAAGCCAAAACCGTCCTTTCTTGGCTCGTCAAGAAATAGGAGGAATGTGTACCTTTGAGTCTTTCTGCTGGTAATTATGGAAACTTCGTGAACAGCTCACAAGTAAGAATAGAATGTTTAGGAGTTGCTTAGAAGCATCAATGCCGAGAGAAATGCAAAATATACAAAGCGTTTTTGTGGAAAATGTAAGGAAAACCATGTTTCTTGAGAGCAACATAAAGCCAAAGAGCCAAATAAAGGGTTAATGTGTATTTTTCAGGGGCTACTTCATCGCCATACGGCAGTTTCCAACCAGTGGAGTTCGGTGGGAGAAGAAGGTGCCATTTATCGGTGGTCGCCCCAGATTCGGTGGGTAAAGAACTTGTTTCTGATGTTCCTTTGCACACACATTCGACCCCATGGTCCTTGATGGTAACTTTCACAGACATACACGAGCATCTTATAACTGCGTTATGCGGGTGTTTATTTTTTGAGGGCTGGGAATCAATTAAAATTTTTAACTAAATAATCACATAATTTTCATCGATCGAACTTTAATATATATCAAACATTTTTATACGGCCCTAGAATTTCTTCACTAAGTTCACATGGTTTTCTTTTAGAAAACCAGTCATTTCAGATTAGTCACTGATTTTAAAATTACTTTCAATCATTATACTGTCACTTTTCCCCTAGAAATTGCTCCCAAATGGTATTAAAGGGGGAAAAAGAGGTAGTTGATTTTTTCCGAATACGAAAACCGCGGTTCTCAGACGAGACAATAAATTTTTGTTTTGTCTTCCAAAACTTGAATCAATCCCAATTCAAAACTGAAATAATCACCAGAGTTTTCATTGAATCGACTTATATTTTCCCTAATGTCGAATTTCAACATCACCACAGGAAAAGATTTCTACCGCAGGGAGTACCACACCGAGGGGTTTGTGCTCTAACCTCTCGGTGAGTATAAAAAAAATGCTGCCGTGCGGAATCAGCGATAAATTTTGGATTCCGGTCTAGTTTGCCCTCGAGTGCTGAAAATGACCGTGGTGTGACAAAAATGATCAATGACCATGTCGATAAATTTGATCAAAATATTCATTCAGATATTTTTAAATATAGTCACTTATGTGAAATAAAATATAATTTGTCATTTATAATTGGTAAATAATAATATGATATCTTGAAATATATATTTTAAGACACGTAGGCTAATCGGTTTCACCAAACAAATCAAAATAAATTACGAAACTTTTAATAAAAATTTCAATCAGATTGATCGAGTCGATTAACGCAACTAAAATTTTTAACTGTGATTAACAATTGATCGATTAACCGACCCGATTAATTGATTAATTCGACCAGGACAAGTATTTTTATTTCTTCCCTTGGATAAAAACCCCACGCAACAGCCATCTCAATGCCGTGAAAATTTTCAAATGTCTGGACACTCTAGGGCTGGCATCTTCAACCTGTTGTTTGCGAGCACCATGTTGCTCTCTGAAGCACCAAGAGTGCTCAATGATTATACCAGATTTCGTACTCGCGAACACTTGATCAACTGTTCAATTAAATACCCTGTAAAAATTGCATTCAAAAATTAGGATTTTGCATGCTCAACTCATGGCTCGCGGGCCTAATGTGGCCCTCGGAGTAAGGTGATATGGCCCACCACCTCAAACTTTAATTTTATGAAAATGAACTAAGCGGCACATTTGAGTGTGACTCGCGGCATATTTACAGAAGTCACGTGGGGAACAGTTCCAGATCACACAAGCATCCCGCGATATATTTAAATACCATTTTTAAATGACCTGCGGCAAATTTACAGATAACTCAAGCGACCCGCAGCACATTTACTGATCACTTAAAAGATCCACAGCACATCCAAAGATCACTTGGGTGGCCCACCATACAGTTTCACATAATTTAAGTGGGCCGCGGAACATTCACAGATCACTCAAGTGGCTGTCGAATACTGAAGTAGCCCGTGACATGTTTTCAAACCAACGAAGTGGCCCGCACTCTCCTAAAGATTGAGCACCCTTGCCATAAGGGGGTGCTCTTTGTTTGTTTCTAAGTGTAGGCAGTGCTCGCGACTCTTGAAAGGTTGAAGACCACTGCTATAGCGGGCTTATCTCTTACACGTAAATATCTTTCTATTTACGTGTGTCACTAGTGTATGGGAGGGGGGGGGGGAAGCAATTGAGAAAATTTTTGTCTGAAAAGGCGGCGATGAGTCAGAAAAGTTTTTTTGTTCTGAAGCGAACGTTTCTTATCTGCACTCAAACTTTTAAATGGGATTTCGTGTTTTATATATATATATATAGTAATATTTATAATATGTTTGAACATGAAAAGAAATTTTTTCATTTTCATGATTTCCCGCCAAGTGAAAATTGTGAATATATTTCAGACCCGGTACGCACAAACGTGAAGGTTGTTTCTTCTCAGTGAAGATTTTTTTTTAAACCTCAGGGTTTTCAGTCCAGACTTCAACGAGAAATCACCCACGATCCTTGAAGCCAGGGTTGAATACCCTGAAAAAAGAAAGAAACATCTAAACCGTGAAAAAAAGCAACCGCTCTCCCCCCCCCCTCGTTTGTGCGTACAGGGTCTGGAAGGCGTGTACAAATATAAAGCCACAAGAGGCAAAATGCCCAACGAGGTGGCTCATAAAAAGATGCCCATAAAAATATGGTTGTCATATATTTCAAAAATACAGCAACCCAATTAAAAATGCAATTAACAAAAATTATAATCAATATATACACATGATAAAATACTATACAATGCCCATAAAGAATACTTATGGTTGTCTTATTCTAAGAATGGATAGCTTCTCGATTTACCCCAACATGTTTATCGTATTTCTTTTTAAACGTGTCAATTGTGTTACAATTTACTACCTCCAGGGGTAAGCTATTCCATTTATTAACAACCCTATTAAAGAAAAATTCCCTGTGACACCATAGCCTTGCATTGTCCCTCTCTAATCGATACTGGTGTCCCCTTGTAAAAACAGTCGATTCGCGGTGAACTAAAAGTTCATGGTCCATCCTATCCATCCCATTGAAAATTTTGAACACTTCGATCATATCTCCTCGACACCTGCTTTCATCCAATGTAAAAATATTCAAAAAATGAAGTCTCTCTTCATAACTCAAGCCCCGTGTGCCAATAAGGACACGCGTAGCTCTTCTCTGCACCCCTTCAACCAAGTCTATGTCCCTCTGTAGGTATGGTCTCCAAAACATTACAGCATACTCCAGTCCAGGACGAACTAAGCCTCCAAAAAGCGGAAGAAAGACTTTAGGAGAACGCGAAGAGACCTTTTTGAAAATTAGACCAAGCATTCTATTCGATTTTTTGACCACCGCTGAACAATGTTCAGAAAACCTAAGCCGCTCGTCAATGGGATTTCCCAAATCGGTGACCGTAGTTGCATCCGGGATAGTGACACCATTCAACTCGTAAGAGAACCGTGGGTTGTTCGAACCAAAATGAGCGACCATGCACTTATCAACGCTAAACGTCATGCTCCATTCATTTGCCCGTTCTGCAATCCTGTTTAAGTTGCTCTGGAGCAACTCCCTATCGTTTCGATTCCCGATTACCCCTATTAGCTTCACATCATCTGCGAATTTGCTAGTAATCCCATCGATACCATGATCGAGTTTATCGATAAAAAGTGAAAAAAGTATGGGGCCAAGGACACTTCCTTGAGGAACTCCACTTGTGACGTCTGTCCAACCAGAGAATTCCCCGTTCACCATAACTCGTTGCAACCTATCTCTTAACCACGATTCTATCCAATTCAGCAAGTTGCCGCCAATTCCAATCCCGTGTAAACGCTTCAAGAGTTTACCATGTTGATCCGATCGAATGCCTTCTGGAAATAATAGATGACTGTATATTTAAGATCGATCAGGTGTAGTTGTGGATAAATACGCATTTTTATGAAATCAGGTAGATGTGGATATACATCATTTAAGTTCACTAAAAACTATAAAATTTGTGATATTAATGAGATTAATAACATCAAATTAATAACATCAAAAACTAAGTTTATAAATTTCGCTTCCCAAACTTTCATTTTAACCCAAACTTCAATTTTTCATAATAACGATTGTACTATTAGTCCCCATTGTAGTTGTTCGTTTTGAACACAAGTAATTACAATCAAATACCCCATATACATCGATCCCAATCTTTAATGGAAGAGTCTCTCATGTCAAATATTTGCAAAAAAGACTACGGCTTAGCAATTTATAAATTTATCAATTTTACTATCTCAAACCTTACTTGAATCAGACGTTTTTATTAACCCTTTATTAATCCTTGTTTCACTCACTCCTAATGTAGGACGTAATTGTTTGGGGAGTGGGGGATTCTGACTATCTTTCAACCCTTTTTCCCTATAATCACCCTCCAAAATAGAATAATTGAGAATCATCACAAATGGTTTTACTACACCATAAATACAACTTCATCAACGTCTCGGAATACTTACGTTACGTCAATTACACTGGTGAAATAAATTAAGAGAATTTGCATATTTTATCGAATTTCATGAAAAGAGCTGAACTGAATGTAAAACCACTGTTTCTAGACAAAAATGCAAATCTTATACGTCAAATACGTAAGCGTACACGTGTGTGTAGGCGGAGCCAGTAGAGAAACAGGCTTTATAAGCTAAGACGCATTTCGTTCGCTAGCACACCTCGGCGAATTTCTTGGTGTTATTTTGCAGCAATCGGTAAATTTCAAATTGTAACAGTAAAAATGAGTAACCACCAACGTTTAGATGATGGAATGAGGTGGCGAATTGTGCGGAGGCTAGAAGCAGGCCAATCTCAAGTCCAGATTTGTAGAGAGTTCAATTTAACACCCAGCGTCGTGTGTAACTTATGGAAACAGTTCCAGGATACCGGATCCATCGAGAGAAAGCCTGGGCAAGGTTGTCCAAGAGCCACGAGAAGATCACCATTTGTCGATTATAGCGAGGCGTAACAGGAGTGCTACAGCTTCTCGGCTCTCTCGTGACTTGTATGCAGCCACAGGAACCCGTGTATCAAGGGTGACTGTTTCCAAAAGACTTCATGAGAGAGGGTTGTTTGCAAGAAGACCTGCTGTTTGCGTCCCGCTCACTTCTACGGACAGGAGAATCCGTTTATCATGGTGCAGAGAGCATAGAGATTGGAGTATGGATCAATGGGCGACCGTTCTCTTCACTGATGAGTCCCGGTTCAGCCTAAGCACCGATTCTCGCCGTACGTTCATATGGAGAGAACCAGGGACCCGCTACCTACCCTCCAATGTCCGCGAAATCGACCATTATGGCGGAGGAGGTTTAATGGTCTGGGCAGGCATCATGTTGGATGGCCGCACACCTCTCCATGCCTTTGAAAGAGGCACTGTGACTGATGCGAGGTATAGGGATGAGGTCTTGGAGCCCTATGTTCGCCTTTTCAGGGGTGCAGTTGGCCCTGAGTTCATTTTAATGGACGATAACGCGAGGCCACATAGAGCTCTTCTGCTCGACGATTTTCTAGAGAGTGAGGATATTCGCCGGATGGATTGGCCAGCCAGATCTCCAGACCTTACCCCTATAGAGCATGTCTGGGACGTTCTGGGGAGGGCAATTGCAACTCACAATCCCCCTCCGGGAACCATCCAGGGAATGAAAGCAGCGTTGCTGAACGAGTGGGACCAATTGCCACAGGAAATGATAAACTGCCTTATTTCAAGTATGAAATCACGCTGCGAGACCTGTATATCTGTAAGAGGGGGCCATACCGCCTATTACCCCATCTATTTGTTTATCAAATAGAATTCTGCAACCGCTGTTTCATACCTTCCGACTCCAACGAGTGTTACGCACGATCATGCGTGAGTATTACAATCATTGAATAGTTATTTGTTTTGTATTGTATCAATGTATGTACATATCAAATTTCATTAAAATCGGTACAGTAGTTCTAGAGATAATCGACGAAGTCTGCAAATTCTCTTAATTTCTTACACCAGTGTATGTTTCTATAAATCCATCTTCCTCCTATTCAAAAAGGTCAATTCTCAGTGCCTTTAAATATATCTCAATCTTGAAATGGACGTAGGAATAAATTACTTTTTGGGTGAGATAATACTCATAAGAAACAATAAACCCAAAATATGAAGAGAACATCTAGAGGTGTGTTTCGGAACTATATCAAGTTCCTTCTTCAGTAACCAAGAAGAATAAAAAAAAAGGCACAAACTCCATATAGCGGGGGGGGGGGGGGGAAAGGGGGGTTGCTCGTGATGCGAGTCATCAAAATCTGCTCCTCGCCAACACTGCCTGCAGATGAACTCCATACCCTCAAAGCAATAACAGTCGATCGTGGCTACCGCAGCTCCCTGATTTACAATCTACACAGCAAAATAATCAGAAACACTTTCACAACCAAATTTATCCCGAGTATAAAAACTTGATCCTTTTGCCTTTATTCCCAAAAACCAGCCAACGTGAATTGCAAAATCCTCCGAAAATAATTTTATTTCTGTGATCTCCCCCCCCCCCCCCCCCCCCCCGCAATCAATAAAATCAGCTAAAAGATCCCATCGACCGAATCAACAACTGTGGCATCTACGGCGTTTCATGCCAATGTGGATTATCATACACAGGGTGCGTAGGTAACAGGGCGTATTGCGCAGCATTAACTGAGGATAACCCGTTTTACCCGCATTTAATGCTGTTTTTTCCCCAACTTTCCTTCGTTTTTCAAATTCCAATATCTCAGTGAATATTACACTTAGAAACGTGAATTTTTTTTGTTGTCATCAGGACAATAACTTTCTAACTGGGTTTTTGGGTTTTTGGGCCAACGGAGGGGGGGGGGGGAACGGCATAAAAAGTTGTTTTTTTAATTTTATTAACTATACAATCCCTTGCAACATGTATGGCACTTCTGTGTACTACACGTGATTTGTATACTTTTTCCTAAGTGGCAGTATGTATCTAGGATCAACGGTTCGGCAGTGAAATGCCATACGACTTGGTTACCTATGCACCCTGTATAGATCAATCTAAACGTGTCCTTAAATACCGTTCAAACGAGTGTAGAAGTGTTACGTAACCAACCAAGAATTTACCCGCTCATCCATCGCCCAACATTGCTCTCTTTCAAACCGAGCACAACTTAGGTCTATCACCATTTATGGGCGATTTACTACCTAGTGAATGGGGTCGGAGGTGTAACTGTGTGTGTACCTAACAGTCTGAGTGCACATATGTAGTATTGTGTTTGATTTTTCAGTGCTGCCATCTATATTTCAGACGAGAAGTGAATGATGTGTTATGATTGAATTTGTGCTGTTTGTAGGTCTGTTGCTCTCTGTGGCGAGAATTTTTAACGGGGATATAGGTTCGCATTCGCGCCTTGAAGGTGGGAACCACAGAAAACCTACTTCAGCCGACCACCACTATGACGACGGTGGGGGTTCGAAGCCGGGTCCTCACGATGCGAGTTTGTCACTATGACCACTCGACAACCATATCCCAACATTACTGGTCCTTCGACCAGGTGAATTCGACTTTTCATCAGCCAAAATTATTCATCAGTGCCCCTCATCGTTTGATTTGGACTTTTACGAATATTTTCATAATCTATATAAACTCAAACCAACCAGTCAATAACTTAACTAATCTCCGTTCTAACTTGGGTCCTGATGTAATTTACACTGCTGGCCACCGTAAATGCAACACCCTGAAGGAAGCATGCAAATAATATGAAATTTACAACATGCATTAGCGGAGGAGAGATATGCAAATGATTAGAATTTCAGCGCAGACGCACATCACGCGCGCCTGTGGCGCCACTTCAAAGCGCTATTTAAGGCTTGGAGATTTCGACGATTTGAAGTACGGCAATTGTGTTTTTCTTGTGGTTTTTTCAAAAAAACGATCAATTATGCCTCGTAGAAAACAGCGATCATCTTTTGATCAAGTATCCGAGTTCGACAGAGGAAGGATAGTGGCCTACCGAGATTGTGGATTATCTTTCAGGGAAATCGGTAGTCGTGTTGGACGAAACCAAACAACTGTAATGCGGATATGTGATCGTTGGATGCAGGAGGGTACGACGGACCGACGTGTTCGATCGCATCCACCTCGGTGCACCACTTCACGTGATGACAGGCGTATTGTGCGTATGGCAGTGACGGATCGCTCAGCCACATCACGAACCATAGCACAGCACATTCAGTCTGTACCGCATCATCCAGTGTCTGCGCGTACCATTCGACGCCGTTTACAGCAGAGTGGTCTGTCCGCAAGACGTCCATTGCTTCGTCTACCCTTGACGCAGAACCACAGACGTCTCCGCCGCCAATGGTGCGATGAAAGAAGGATGTGGACGGCACAATGGAATGAAATTGTCTTTACTGACGAGTCACGCTTCTGTCTGCAACACCACGATGGTCGGATTCGAGTCTGGAGACACCGTGGAGAGAGGATGCTGAACAGCTGCGTTATGCACCGCCACACTGGTCCTGCACCGGGTATTATGGTATGGGGCGGTATTGGATATCACTCTCGCACTCCTCTAGTACGCATTGCCGGTACTTTAAAAAGCCAGCGCTACATCTCCGAGGTGTTGGAGCCAGTTGTCCTTCCTTACCTTTAGGGCTTGCCCACAGCCATATTTCAATAGGATAATGCGCGACCACACGTGGCACGCATTGCCCAAAGGTTCTTCGTCAATCGCCAGATTGAATTGCTTCCCTGGCCAGCTCGCTCTCCGGATGTTTCGCCGATAGAAAACATGTGGTCCATTGTTGCTCAACGATGGACCCAGATTACATCCCCACCTGCCACACCAGATCAACTTTGGCAACGCGTGGAAGCTGCTTGGTCTGCTGTACCCCAAGAACACATCCAAAGTCTCTTTGAATCAATGCCGAGGCGTGTGGCAGCGGTGATCTCCAACAATGGCGGCTACTCTGGCTACTGATTTTGGCAGGAACCACACTTCACAGAAGTCTATAAATTTAATCATTTGATGCTTGGTCAACATGTTATCTACAAAATAAATATTGTTGCGATATCTCTTGTCTTTCTTGGTGTTGCAATTTGGGTGGCCAGCAGTGTATTTACATCAGGACCGTGCGCACGTGTGCGATGCCCAAAATGATTGGTTGAAAAACATTTCACCTTTTCTTACTGTGCAACACCGCCAAAAATATAGTCCTTTGTCGTTTGCTCCTCATACCATAAAATAACTCATAGTTTTCATTTTTTTAAATATTTATTTTATATTATTTCAAAGTTATCTGGAAGATGGCGAAAAAATATTTTTTAAAGATCGGTCAAAGCGTTTTTGCTGCTATGTCTTCAGGGTGGGTGTTGACAGGATACGCCTTTCTCACTCAAACATTACCGTCCCCTTTTTAAAGGGAAGTTTCATTTTATTATTATTACTCCTATTCGCAAACAGATTTCATATACACTTGTATATGCTTCTTCAAGAGATCTTGCAAGAAAAAGAGCTTTCTTCTTTATCGTTTGATGACATGAAATATGCGTGTCTATCTTGTTTGGCAGAGCCATTTGAAAATTCATTTCTTCGCAGCTGCTCTGGACTCCTGTAAACAAAGTTGCTGTCAATCAGATTTTTTCCTCACCCACACGCTTTGACGTACACTGGATATGGGTGAGGGGGGGGGGGGTCACTTATCGTTCGTGGTGAATATACGCATTTCAAAAGAATTCGCACTTCTGCTTGAGCAGCTTGTTGGGAGAAAGTAATATTTGTATTTGTTTCGTCGAAGGCGGCGAGCCGAAAAAGTCTGAGGATTATCACGAAGACATGAAGGTAAAGTTTCGAAAATCTGGTTCGAAAGAGTAATGCTCATTTTTGATTCAGCTAGCCTATGGATCTACATTACACTACAGATACCTACACTATAGATCCCGTGAGAAAGCCTGGCCTGGGGGCCCATTAAAGATCTCAGTCCAGGGGCTTCTGCTGTTGGATGTTGGGGTCATGGCTCGCAACATAAGCACGGATAAAAACCGAAATTGTCTTGACAAAAAACAGGATATCAACAACAGGTTGAAGTAAATGTGGATGACTCTATCATCAAATTGGAACTTCTACAGCCCGTGGATTATTATGAAATATTTAATTATACAGACCCGCAAGGAAAAATAAAAAGCGGCAACACAACGGTAAGTTGTTCATAATTTTTTTCACGTTATAATATAAATTCTTCATAACGAATTTACAATCTCACGTTTGAGGAAAAAACGCACGTGTTCGGAACACGTAATGAAGGGGCGGGTAAAATTATAACCAATAGAGATAAAGGATGCGGAGTGATATCAAAAATTGGTACAGCGGTTCATTTACATCAGGACCCAAGTTAGAGCGAACAGAGTAGCTCTACCTGTTAGCTAGTTTTTTTTTAATAGCACACTACCCTTCGCAAAAGGGTTCTACAATGCATTGCCACCAGAGATCACTCACAACACTAATTTATCAGTCTTTAAAAATGCATCACCGGCAATACATATTATCACTTGGATGGTATAAAAAATTTGTTTTAATGTTTTTTCTGTTTCTCAGGTAATTTTTAAATGACAACATAGTGTTAAATTTATTTACATGCTGCGTCGTATTGTTTTTCCTTCCTAATATACAAAATCATACAAAAAACATTTTAATGCAACATGTAAAACTGTTTCTAAATTTTACTCCTCTGTTGCCAGGATTTATTTTTTATGTATCCAGTATTGTATATTTAATTTTGTCCCTTCTATTTGCTTGTCCTTATTAATTTTACTAGAATTCACCAGAATGGATCATTTTTCTAGACTCCGTGATATAAATTTTTTCTGTATTTTTTCTCATATTTTTTGTATCTGTATAATGATAGTAATAAATTTGATTTGATGTAAGAAAAAAGAGGATTTGAGCTTTATTTTACGTATTTTTTAGTTACTTTGTTTAACTATTGCTACCTAAACAGAAAAAAAGCTGAATCCAATTATCAACTGATAAAAATATTGTGCTTTGCCCTTTACTCTTCTTTATCTCGTTTTTAGTTTCGATTAACATCCAGGTAAAAAAGATAAAACACTACCTCGTTGAAATAGTAAAAAAAAAGTATTCATACGGCGTTGCAACTATCAAGCAATGCACTGTGATTTTATAAGAGCTCTCCCGTGAATATATTTTATAGTTACCGTTTTTTTTTTTTTAATATTTTTCCCAGAGATCCTCGTTATACACGCAACATAAGCATGAACATGGAATATCCTGTTCTCAAAGATTTGTCATCTCTTGCCATTTCTAATAAGCTAAAAAATTACAGATGGGCTATCGGTGTTCCGCGCACCAATGGCATTTACTGGTCAGTACTTATGTCGATCCTCATGCATTCCGATTTGACAGCAGATAAAGATATTACCATTCCGGAATTTTTGGCACGAATCGGCGCAGAAGCAACAGAAGACGAGGATGAAATGGACGAAGAGGAAATGGATGAGGAAGAGGAGGAAATGGATGAGGAAGAGATGGAAATGGAGGAGGAGGAATTCACCTCAAAGAAAGTCAAAGACGTTATTTTACACTATAATCCGTTTGCGAATAATACTGAGTGTTTCCATGATGAAACCCTAAAAGAGACTATTCAAAAGTTTGAACTCAACTTCAAGGCTTCCGAATCAAATCTGCTTCTTCATCCGTATACGGAAAGCGTTGACCCTGCAGAAATCGAAAAGCAATTACATGTCGTTGCACAAATGCTAAATATCGAAATAACTCTTGTGACTGAAAGCGAAGAGTCCGATGGCCATTCGAAGACTGTAACGTCCACAAAGTTCAGTTGCTATACCTATAACGATTGCTTATCCGATCACAAAATCAACATTTTGTTATACGGAGTAAAAGACCATGATGGCTGGCGTGTTGTTGCTTTTGGACTGGAATTCGAACGTGGTAACAAATTGCAAAAAGATTCCTTGTGCGAAATCTTAAAAACGAATGAAATATCCTGTCCTAGTGATTTAAGGTATCAAGAAATTAAAAAGAATTTGTTCGTTTCGTTGCTGATTAGTGGACATCCCGATAAACTGGAAGAGTTGTTACGTCAACCGACTTATATCCTGGACAGGCTCCAGGAAGCTGGTTTTCCAACGAACCCGATCACGAAAATTCGAATGGGAGACTCAGTAGAAGAACATTCGGCCTTGTATTATGCTTTGGAAAGTGGTAAAACCAACTTGTTATACTTATTGTACGACTATTCAATCAGAATGTTGTCTGGGCCTAATGAGTCCGTTAGGCACAAAGATTTCCATTTTTGCGAAGGTAAGATGAACAGTATTTTAAATGCATTAAATGAAATAAAACTGGATTCACCTGATCGGGAGAGTTTGTTGACCTTTCATAAATTCCAGCTTGAAGCATGCAAACTGCTGTCGAACTTCAATAAGTTGGAAGTTCCGGATAATGATTATGTTTCAAAAGCTGAAAATATGAAAAAATTAATTTGTGGTGTTTTGAAATTGTATATAAAATACTTTTACGTACCTGGAAGTTCAAATACGCAATATGGAAATTATATGCAATTCTATAGAATTTTAGATCGTGCAGCAGCACTTTTATATTTCGACCGAACATTTTGTCTGAGACGCAGTCTGAAACTAAATGAAATGCACGAACGAATGGACTCTGAATTCCTTTGTTATTTATTGATTTGTTGGAGTTATTATAGCTATTTTAATGATGACAATGCAGAAAAGTTGCTATCCAAAGAGAGTTTGAAACCATTGATGAGTTTGCAAGATATTGAAGCTACTACATTGGTGAAGCTTATTCAATGGGAGAGGGAAACTTTTAAAAAAGGTATGGATACGTTTTTGAAACAACTTTCTTCGATAATAATTCAGAAAGAAAATGTTAGAGATAAGCATTCGGCCTATGAAATATATACGCTAATAAGTTCTCCAGAAGTCAAAGAGGAACTCGTAGTGACGCGTCTGAAGCATTACCTTGATTTGGTTGAAAATGTGAATCTTAATGATGAACATCCAATGAATCGTCTGGTGATAGAGAAAGCTATTGTTGTTGTGAGTGATGCCATCAATTTATCCGAAGAGGAACCGACAATAACAAAAGCTCTATTGATTTCTAACCTTCCTAAAGAATTATGCGACGACTTCAAAAACGTAAGAAACATAGTTTGCGATTCTTCTCGTAAAAATATAGATCTGCGCTTGAGCGATAAGATGGTCGAAGTTTACAAAGGAATGCAAAAAAACCTTAAGAAACTTAAGCATATATTCGAGCCAGTTTTCAGAATGCAATTAAATAATATGAAGGATTATTTGCTTCGGAACGCTCGAAATTGCATGAAAGAAAATCAGCTAAAATCCACAGGTCTCATTAATGAAAATGAATTGAATCACAATGTGAATAATGATCGTACCTTTCATTATGGGAATCGCACAAGAATTAATGCTGTCGATCCTGAAAGAGTCGAAGAAAGGTCCTTTGATGAATTTCGGAAGAAACTGAACTCCGAACTGGATGATGTTGCCAAAGAGATCGGCCGATCGGCGAAATGTTTAGTGAGTAACGTTTATACTCTTTTGTCTCGAGTAACAGATTTATCAAATAAAAGGAGTGATTTAGGGAATGAAGACGTTTTGATAAAAATACAATGCTTGCTTCGTTGTATTAGATGTTTACTGTTATATATAAGAAAATATGAAAATTCAGATAAGTATAAAGGAGAGGAAACACTCAGGTGTATTCAGAATGACGACCTGAAGAAAGGTAAAGCGAACCAGTGTAAAAATAGAGAATTTATACAAAGTGCATTGACTGAATACCAAGCAGCCGTAAAAGAAGTCACGGCATCAAATGATCGAAATGACGAACCCCTTGGAGCAGATTTTTGCAAAATCAAGATTCCAATCGTAAAAAAATGTAAAGAAACAAAAGACAGAACACTCGAGTTTTTCCGCGACAGAGTGGAAAAAATGAAACAACTTCTAATAGATGAAAACGTATATTTCTGTAACTTGTGGAAAGACGTGAAGGATTCCGAAAAGAAAGAATTGAGAGTTTTCTTCAGAAAAAAACTTGTTACGTTGTATTGTTCTCGACCCGAACTACAAGCGTCCTTAGAAATTCTATTGCTCGATTGCATGGACATATTGTCGAATCGCAAAAAGACTGAACTGCAGAATCAATGGTTTAAACGTAATTTTCTTTTCACCCGGATCAACCTGAGAAACTTTTTCGCCCACTACAATCCTCTATATGACGGAGTATTTCAAATATTGGACCCTTCCGATCTACCTAACGATGTGTTGAAAAAAGCGTTGAAGCTGATCAAAGACTTTGAAACTCTTGATGAAATTTTTTCCCTGATGGAAACAACACCAAAAATTATTAGCAAAGATGTGAACTGGAAAGAAAAATGTCTTAAAATTTGTGAAAAAATAGGTAAATGTGACAAACTGGTCGAGTACATGAAATTAGCAAAATAACTCCATGTAAATTCAAGAGATCCGAAATTTATTTTATTGAGCATGTTTGTGATTGAAAATGTTCATGAAATCAAAACAAAGAGTTTTGTCAAAAACAATTTTTTTTCTAATTTTTCCATTAGCATTTATTATGCAAGGTATTCACACTTATCGTTGTCTAATAGTAGTTCATTCCTAAACCGTTAGACTCAAAAGAAGTTTCTAATTAAGAGAAAAAAAATTGTTCCAGAGAGATGCGATGCGAGGATCCGGGGACGAACCCCACAGTGGTGGTCGGCTGAAGTTGGTTTTCTGTGGTTCCCAACTTCAAGGCGCAAATGCGAGCCGATCTCCCCGTTAAAAAGTCTCGCCACAGAGAGCAACAGTCCTACAACGATAAATCATTCAATCATAACACTTCACTCATAGTTAGAAAAACTGGTGGCAGATGGTAGTACTACACATAACAAGCATTGCAGAGAAACAAAAAAAGCTTCACGAGAGGTTCCACTACACGTACAGGCAAGTTCCCGCATGTACCGATTCGTTAGGGATTTTCCGCGGGGGGGGGGGGGATGTGGGCTTGGTGCATGTGTGGTGTAGCAGTAGTAGGCGTTGTATTTGTATTTGTATTAGATGTTGTCATTAATCGTCCTAGAAGCCATTAAAGTCTAATTATTTCTGGGGGAAAAAAAGAGTTGGTAAATATACTATTACTACTTTACCGCATCAGGAGCACACTAACAGCTTTTATATTATGTCATTGAATTGAATCACAAGAAAAATTATACAGTCAAAGCCGTTTATTAGAATCACTGATAATGGTGTCATTCGGGTATTTTTTTACCCTTTTGCAAAGAACTGAACGGACCAATAACATGGTAAAAAAATTGGTTTTTTGTTATTGGGACTTCGGATAATGTTGTCAATTTTTTTTTGTTCATCGAAAGTGTTTTTTTTGTGTGAACATTTTGAAGCTGAGTTTTAACCAAACTTATGCTTTTCCCCTGTAAGTTATCGTTATCCGGCTGCTACTAAATCAGACATGCACCTCGTCCATATTCCTCTGTGGAACTTCTAACGAATTGGTACATGTTGGAATGTGTGTGCTTAGTGAACCTTCCGTGATGTTTGTTTCTGTGTAATATTTGTTATGTGTAGTGCTGCCATCTGTCATCAATTTTTCTAACTATGCATGAAGTGTAATGATGGGATAGTATACCGTTGTAGGCCTGTTGCTGTCTGCGGCGAGAATCGTTATCCGGCTGCAAGACTATGTAAGAGGCTAAAAGTTGTTCTCGCTTCCTTTCCTTATTGACAAACATTTCCATACTTAATGTCATAATCAGTCCGCAGTATAATTCGCTGCTATCCATGCACGTGTGTAGCTGTAATAGTAATGGCTTACTTATACTGAAGGCAAATGTATGACAAAAACAAACCCCCTTCCTTCACTTCTTGATCAGTTGACGAGATTCAATTTTTCTTCCCGAGAGGCTTTGTCAAGTGATCTATGAAACATATTGTACATTTAAAAAAATATTGTAATTTATGATATACGTTAGACCAATGTTTCTCAAAAGTGGGCGATATCGTCCCCTGGTGGGTGATGGAATGTTCCGGGGGGGGGGAGGTACGGGTGTAGGAGCTATGGGTATAACTTGGGATTCTATGGGTTAGATTGCATTGGGAGCGATGGGACAAGAAAAGATTGGGAACTATGGGTTATATATACTATAGTTTTCTATAAACTTTTTGTTTCATCTCTCCCCTTCTTCAGAATTTTTTTTTCTCCCATTGCCCCCCAATTAAAGCGATTCCATAGGACCGTATGTTATACCCGTTTAGCTTCTATCGCTCCCTGGACCATTCCATCGCCCACTTCTGGAAACCATGGTTCCATTCTAACGCCCTAAAATGGCTGAATAAAAAACACAGGATTTTAGTTCAAAGGGGAAAAAAGTCTTATTGTAGAAAGAATTTAAAAATAAATTGAACGATTTTTTTTAAACATTTTGCAACTAATTAATTATGTGGGTAAGAAAAACTGAGTTGTCTCGTTTTACCCCAACACCCGTTTACCATCGTCCCACTCGACCAGTACGGGATATATGCTAACCGTACTTACGAACGGGAAATTTTTTCAGATATAGTTATCATTCAGTTATTGTTGTTCGGTACCCCGAGTGATCATGTTAAGCGTCGTGGACTGTATTTGTGAAAAGATATAAACTTTCTCACGACTCCCTTAAAGCTTGACATGAATGATGTGTTTTCAGGTGTAGGCAAGGACTAAAATTACCAAAATTCAACGTTTCATAATTTGGTCAGTTTTGGTCTTGAGTAATTTTGTTCGAACTTTCTCAAAAATATTTTCTTTTATCGGAACGGCTTCGGCAGTGGACGCCTGGGACACGCATAAACACACACACGTCATTTGTCTTAACATTTATTGAAACCAAATGATTTATGGAACACCATGGAAAAAGTTACTATGTACAGGCTGATTCGAATTTTTTGAAGGACTATCTTTTGAATATTTTGCAAATTTGAATAATTTTTTTAAACGATTTCTGTTTAATTTTTTTGTGGGATAGTATACAAAAAAAGAAAATGAATAAAATTACCTTTTTACCCATTTTTGAACACTCTTACGATTCATGACCAATTTGTGCGATTTTTTATGTACAGGGTGCACAGCTAACAAGAGCCTATAGTATTTTACTGCCGAACCGATGATCCTATATATAGAAGTATACTTCCAATTAGAAATAAAACTCAAATAATTCGTAGTACTCAAAAACTTTATTTGTTTCAAAGTGTTGTATAGTTATTGAAAAAAAAAAATTAGCTTTTTATACAGTTCGAAAACACAATTAAATAGGTATTGCCCTGTTTCTCGTTAGGCTAACAAAAAAAAAAAACCCTTCCACGTTTCTAAGTGCAATATTCGCATAAATATTTTTGAATTCAAAAATCGGAGGAAATTTCGGAAAAAAACAGCATAAACTAAAACACAAAACTTCCCCCCCCCGGTTTATGCTGTTCTTTTCCCACCTTTCCGCCGATTTTTTAATTCAAATACCTCTGCGAATTCACTTGAAAACGTGGAATTTTTTTTGTTGGTATCGGGAGAGACAGAGCAACAACATTCTAATTGGGTTTTGGAGCACACGGGGACTGTATAAAAAGTTTTTTTTATTTTGATAACTTTAATAACTATACGACCCCTTAAAACAGGAATGACGTATATGAGTACTACACGTTATTTGAAATTTCTTTTATAATTGGAAGTATCAACGGTAGTAGAATAACCCATCCACGTTTGCTATGCACCCTGTGTATTTATGATGACTAGCTACTTGAAAAAAAAAAAAATTTAAGTTTAAAAAAATTGGACATTAATTTAGCATGTTTTTCTTTGTAAATGAATGTAAATTTCCAATTGTTCAAATTTTTAATTGATGAAAAGAAACATTCATAAATAAAAATCAAATTCCATTGTAAAAAAATTTTAAAAATTACTATGACATTCATTAGACATTTTAGTCCCCAAAAAAAAATTTATTTCGGACAAAAATATGTGTGCAAATTATTTGAAAAATTTTCAAAGCATTGTGCATTCAATAAAAAATGGATTAAAAGAAAGCATTGATTGCAGAAAAACCGTTTACCCGCATTTAACGCTGTTCTTTCCCAAATTTCCTGTTTTTTGAATTCGACTGTCTCTTTGAATATTGCACTTGAAAACTTAGAATTTCTTTTGTTGTTGGAATCAGGAGAAACAGGGAAAGGAGTTTCCGATTCGAAGTTAGAGCACAGGAGGATCGTATAAAAATTTATTTATTTTTATTTTCCGATACACTGTATTTTCACTCTCAAAACTGGCAAGGGGTAACCTTTGAATGTCCGTTGAGGATTTTTAAAATTGGAATCATAACTCTACGACGGACGGTGCGTTCGTCGTAGAGTTCTACAGGGCACCCTGTATAAAAGGACTACATTCTGTATATCTTACCTTCTTTTTATCTATCTAGGACGTGGACAATCACAAAATCTTATCTGTAAGTGTGATGGTCGAGCAGCTGGTGCACGATCTCTGGTTTCGACATCGTTGTTATTTCCCTCGGAAAAAAACATCCTTCCCCCACTTCTTTCTTGGAATCTTCTGAAATTGGAAACATGGCGAACCGAAACCGGTCTTAATTATTTACTCTCTCGTGACTTGTTTTTCGCTCCCACATCTTGCGTGTTTTTTTTAACTCCAAAATTGCATGAGTGAGATAGTCTCTCTTCTTTTTGCTATGGAAAGGAAAAGGAAAAGTCGTGCACAATCGAAACAAAACTTCAGATTTTATTCAAATGTGAAAAAATAATGAAACAAAAAGTGAAATTGCGGGAAAATTCTGGTCTTCTATCGTCTCGACATTATTTTTTGTTGTTGTACTATCAATATTGAGTGTACACAAGCAATAAGCTCTAGATGTATGTTTCAGCAAGAATAGTTCCAAACAAAGGAGGAAAAAGAAAGGTAAATTTTTTATCCAGTTTGTTTCTTCCCCATTTATATGTTTCTACAGTCCAAAAAAAACTAAAATTCGTTTATAACGACGAGTTCGTTATAACAACAATCTTCCCTCTGATTGTGAACTGTCGTTACAACGGATATTTCTTTTACACAATGTTTCATTGCAAATGTTACACATGATTTGGCCTTTCATTTCATGCAGAAATAATCGTTCCCATTTTTTTTTTCAATTTTCTTCGTCCATTGCAAATTTTCCATTTTTTGGGGGCTTAGAAAAAGTAGGAAACCTCACACTCTCTGAAGGTGTGCTTGGAAAGGATATCACCGAAGAAATATTACGTCTACATATGCACATTCAGTTCCCATGACGTAATAAACAAATACGCCAGACTTCTGCTTTCCTTCTTCTTTTCTTTTTCTTCTCTTGTTTCACCACTCCCTCACAAACCGGTTGTGACTATATCAATTGCCACAGCCTTCCACTATACGAAATACCGTCGGCAGGGACGGCTCAACTTACCTGCCGCCTGGGTGCAAATCCTCATGTGTCGGCCCTAAAGACGACACTGAGGGGGGGGGGGGGGCCTGACAGAGCTTTTGCCCAGGTGATACTGATATAAACCTGACTTATTTAGTACAAACCTACACATCATTTTTAACCGTGAAATATGCTCGTGACTATACGTCCTGCTTTTTTAAAAAACTGTCCTGCATTTTCGTCCAGCATCATTATAACATTCTAAAATTAGGTAAAATAACTTGATCCACATATTATAGCTCTTACTGATTAGCCATAACTACTTACACTCACCCTGTAAAAAGAAAGCATAACGAAGAGAGTTTATTAAGAAATTTATTTCAAATTCGTTTCTGATACTCCAGAGCCAAAGAAGAAGCCAAATTTTTCCTTTGCCATTATTTCACAGTTCCAGAAAAATGTGGGGACACAAAATTGCACATTTGACCCTCTTGTGACAGAATACATATTCTTGTCTGGTATTACGGTTCCACGCCTTGTCCCTCAAGTTTTCTCAACATCTTTGTGATCAAATTTTGGCTCACAACCCATGATGTCAATTGAATTATTTGTACTACCGGAAATATTTTTAAAAACTTTAGTTGAACACCTGTAGTTGAATACCTGCCGCCCGAGTGTATCGTACCCTCTTGCACCCTCGCTAAAGCCACCCCTGCCCCTAGGCGCAACGGTGTGCTATCTCTCTGATATACCAACTGCCTACGAATCCTCGCAAGTACTACTCCCTTTAATCGTCTCGTAAATAATCCCGTCATTAGAATCCGCTCATATTATGAGGTCTCAGCAAATCACTGAAAGACAACGTATAGACGTGCATTTAAAATCTTCGCTAAACAAATAAAGGCATTCCAGAACAGAGAAAAAAAAACAACTTCTTATAAATTCCCAGGTGGCGTGCGGTGTGGGGAACTTTAAATCCTTGCGAAGACGGGAAAGATTGAAACGAATAGAGCATTTACAATTAACACAATTTTTATAATTGGAAATTCCAATAGAGAAATCAAACAGAATATAAACAAGCTGCCGAAGCAAAACACTCAAGCCTCAACATCTATCTTAAATCTAATAAGGCCTGAAACTGGCAAGACAATGAAAATGACTATCAATGAGTCATTTCGTGTTCCGCCCAGGAATTTTTACCTGAGAATTTTACCCATCATAGTCCAACCTCACAAAGAAACGGGCTTAAACCCATAACGGGACAGAACCGGGGTGATATTTCGTCTCCGAATCTTATAGATTCTCAATTGCAGTGCTATACATTTTCTCCCCTTCCTCTGTCTCTGTCTCTCTCTCTCTCTCTTCTTTTGACTAATCTAATAGGATAAAATCTTTCAAATCTAATGGGACTGCAAGCGTACATTACAAGATTTTCATAAAAGCTTGAACATCGAAAAAATATTTTTTGAACCTTGTTGAAACGAAACAGGCCGTCACTAACTTTTTAGGAGCTGCCAGTTTGACACTCGTTGCTCGAAGAGATAAGCATTTTAATACATGAATCACACTTCGAAGTCTTCCGTAAGATTCTCCTCAAATAGACAAATAGGAAAAACCAGCAGATACTAACTATATTAATGCACCGCCACCCGGTACTTCAGTAAAGCGCTACTACTATTTTGCCACACATCAACTCTGATCATATCGTCATAAAGCAATTTACTACCGATCGAGTGGAGTCGGAAATCGTCGGAGAAAGTCATGATAAACATACATAATCACGTGGGGAGGGACACTTTGCTAGGACATATTCAGAAGGTGCCATGCTGTTGATGGTCGCCCCAGGTTTGGTAGGACGAAAACTTATCTATGTCCTTCCTCTCAACAAAGTGCTGACATTAGAACAGTTAAAAATCTACAAATGCAATTCTCATATTATCCCAAATGATAATAAGATGCGCATATATTTGTGCAATAAAGAACATATATTTATTATCTTTGTCGTTCCACGGTCATTTTCAGAAGATCCCTATAAACGAATAAGCAAAATGTCCCGAATTCCCGACACCTATGAACATCCTTCGGAACCATGGGCGGAGATACGGGGCTGGGGTCATTGACCCCCCCCCCCCCCATCGTCAAAGGTGGAATCGACTGATTTAATGTATTAATGTATATATGAATTGACATCATCGTACACCCCCCCCCTCCAGACTTCCGCCTATGTTCGGAACTGTGTAGGTGAGTCTTCTCAGACCTGAACCCATCGCATCCTGAGGGAACATATCACCACCCTGTTAGGATATACAAGAAAAACGAAATAAAAAAACTGATTCTATTCACCTGGTTTTTTCTGGTAATGACGCATTTGTTTGACGGATGATATGACCTTTATTACACTTATATTTTCCAGTAATTGATAAGAAGGGGAAAAAAACACCTTTGTCCCATCGCTTTTCGTTTCGTTGCGATAGAGGCGTTGCTCATATTTATAAGAGTGGTTTTTTTTTTCCGAGCTATCTTTGGCAAATTTGTTCAATAACTAAATTCTTATCACATCAGTTGTTTCGCTCATGTTATTCTCATGATATCGACGGATGGAAATGTATTATTTGTTCCATATCGTCTCCAAACGGTATGTGGTACTAAAAGTAACTATGTAAATATGCAAATATTAAGTCGGTACATGACAGTTCCGTTAAAACTGCATCAAAAGTTTTTATTCTTAACCAACCATGTGTGAATCTGGTACGAGTATTTTTTTTATTTTTTTCCCCGTACTGAAGTGATAATACAACGTCTAGCAACATGCATATCAAGGTACCTGTCTTCAAAGATTTGAGTAGCATCCCTCTTCTAAGTGACGACTTGAAAAGTTATAATTGTGAGATCAGTGTTCCTGAACGCGATGGAGTCTTCTGGTGCGTACTTTTGTCGAGTCTTTTGCTGATTAAAAAAACGAAGCTGAAAGAGTTTCTCCATAATATTACTGGCATAGGAAAAGTCAACGTTGTTAAATTCCGAAAAATAATTTCGTCGTACAATCCTTTTTTGGATAGACACGCGTATTTCTTGGATGAAGAGCTGAAAAAGGTCCTCAACGACTTCATCAAGTGTGGATTCAAACACCGTGCAAAGTATATCAACGCGAAAAATTTCGATGAAACATCAGATTATGAATCTTCCAATTCTAAAACCGAATTCTGGTTGGATATCCTCGCAAATATGCTCAAGTGCAAAATAACGTTCGTTTTGGGTGCGAGTGAAGTTTCATTTTTTCCTAAGTATGTAGTTGATACGGAAAATTCTTCGGAAGACTGCCTGAGCTTACTGGTGTTTGGATCGAGAACAGATGAAATACTTAGAGCTGTTTCTTTTGGTTTGTCCCGTGATCAAGCAGAAAAGTTCCAAAAACATGCTGGTGAAAAAATATTGAAAAAAATTATCTCGATTGATTCAAAAAAGTTACTGGAATCCGAAGAAAGTAAGCAGAATTTTATTGTCTCTCTGTTTAAATTCGAAGATAATGAAAAATTAGAAGAACTCCTCAATAGATCAAGTTACGAGTTGGACATACTCAATGATGCTGGCTTTTCAACAGACATTACAAAATCGAACAGCAAATCCGTTTCATTACCCGAGTCGAGGGAAACATTCGAACAGTCAGCTTATTTTCACGCAGCTGAACACGGAAATATTGGTTTACTATACATGCTGTACGACTACTCCCTAACCAAGGCATCACATCCAGGTTATAACGCTGACTATTCCTCTTCTCTTAAGAGTATAATGATTGATATAAACGAACAACTCGATGAAACGATGAAAATATCTAAATCCAAAAATTTGCTGGAAGAATTGTCTCAATTCAATATGTTCCATCAAGAAATCTTTGAAAAAATTGATTCATTTCAAATGCCTGACTCAAAAAGTGAACCTGAACTTGACTCAGAGAATATTGGGAAAACTGTGAAACCTTTCAGAACACGGGAATTCATCGAACTATACCATCAATATTTCGATAAGTATGCCTACCTGCTCAACCAGAATTACAATAACATTTGTAAAGTCATCGATTTTACATTTTGTCTTTTAGTTTTGGATTTTCACCACAAGCTTCCAGAACACGAACAGATGAAGATGAAACCAATTTTACTGAGATTTGTACGTATATGCTTATATCATTACGGAGAAAATCAGAAGAAAATATTGGATAATGAACGCGAGGATTTATACCTTGCTCTGGTGGACTTTGCAAAAGATGAAACTGCTACTCAATATGAATCAACGAGTGGCGATTTAAATTTCTGTTCAGAAATCGATGAAAATTTTCAGTTACTCAGATTTCAGAATTATATCGATCTAGTGAATAACCTTGACGTTAAAAATAATTTCCTCGAAGCTCATCTAATCATGCAACGAATAGTTAAAGTCCTGAAATTCGAAATCAGAAAAGAGCCATCTTCAAATGTAAGTCAAGCTTTACTATCTAGCTTCTCAGGAGAAGCCATTAATGACTGGCAGTATGTAAATGATATATTGTACGGTATGACACCGAAAAACCTTTTGATGCGTATAACTATGGACAAAAATATAAATTTTTTTGAATATTTTTCATACGAATTACAGAAAATCGGTAAATTGCTAAACAGCCCTTTATGTTCGTCTCCGACGATGTTTGGTGTCTATCGAATGCGAATAACAACCAGTAGAATTGACCAATCAGAAATTGATCCGTACAGCACTTTGTACGCAGCCAGAAAAATTTCTGTTTCGAAAGTTCCAAGAACAGACACCTGCTTTTTACATGAACCCGAGGACCAAAATTTAAAGAACATATTCGTCGAAAAATTCACGAGATCGACATCAGAACCGATGATTCCAGTCACACAATTCTCTTCGGAGTGTCTAGTAACCCGGTGTGTTTCACGTATGGGCAAAACAGAAATTCGGGACGAAAGCCAAATAATCAGATTTCAGGGAGAAGGCACTATCAGACAAAAGTATTTTACGGCACAACCTATGAAAACATCTTGCTCTGAAGTAGATGAATTACGAAAACCAAGTGGCGAACAAAAAACAAACGACGGAAAATTCAGATTCTCCAGTGGATTTATAGAAGAGCTTAAAAACACCGAAAAAAATATACCCAACGATGTGAGAGATAGGAAATTCGAATTCTTCTTGGACAGGGTAAAGACTATGAGGGATTTGCTTGTCGGCAGGGACAGTCGTTTTAAAAGGTTGTGGAATGACGTCAAGACCAAAAGCTCGAAGGAATATGTCCGAAGACAACTGGTCAGAATATACACCGACCAGAAAGGTCTTCAAGCATGCATAGAATTTCTATTGTCAGACTGTTACGCTATACTCAATAAATCGTACGGGAAAGAAAAAGAAAAACCGAAGATCCTCAAAGATTTGCAAGTGCTGATGCACAAAATTGATAGCCCATTCAATAGTTTGAATTTCAAAAATTTTTTCGTCAAAAATGCAATTACGGAATCGGTCGGGAGAATAATTGCCCCTTATGGACTGCCGAACGACGTTGTGAACACGGCATTGGACCTCGTTGCGGACATCGACGCACTGGAAGCGATTTACAAAATGAAAGTCGAATTCAGCAGCGACCGCGAAAAGCTGAAGAAATGTATCGAAATCGAAGATTACAACGAAGACTTTGGCAGTTTGTGTAGACTCATCAAAAAGTGCTCCAATAGTGATCACTATTTGCGTCTAATACAGTAAAACCTCTCTTTTACGGACACCAACAGGACAAAAAAAAAAAAAAAATTCGTCCGTAAAAGAGCGGTGGCCGTTAACCAGATTTGAAATGGATATTTTTATTACACAAGGGGAAAATATTATTTCGCCTTAAAAGAGGGGTTACTGCATCTGAGGGGTGTCCGTTAAGAGGGGTTTTACTGTACCTAAGGCGAAAAAGCATCAGGGAGAAAAAAAGGCTTTTTTATTACGTTTTAATTATATGGAGGGTAATAAGAGGGTTGGTAAGTGTTATGCAGAGTTTTCAGTGTCTAAACTCGTGCGTCTAATGAAGTAGACGCGGATTTAAGCTGGCTGTGATGTATTCATGTGTAGTATACAAGTTCGTTTCAAAAAATTAGGATATCCCAGAAACTCGGGACTAGTTCATTAAATATTCAAGTATATAAACCCACATTTTTGGCTTTGATCATGGATTTTATGCATTGAGACGTAGAGCCGATAAGTCTCTGACACGTATCTTCATTCGACCACTTCAACCATGGCTCTAATAATTGTCGCTGTTGCCGGGCGCGAATAGCTGCTTGCTTTTGGGCATCTTTTGTTTTTTATAGTACGGCACAATCTCTGGAATGAAATTAGCATAAGATACCATCATCATCAGACAACACAAAACCAACGAAGCATAGATGAAGATCATGGGCATGACTGAATCGTAGATTGAAACATATTTTTCAATCTTCAAACAGATTATTCAACTGCTGGAATCCGAAAACAGAGACCAATACACCAGAAAGCTTCTCTGGATGCGGTTGTACGTTGTTCTCTACCATTTCATTCCAGAAGTTGAACACTTTTAAAGAGATGAAAATTTCATTTGCCACCAAGATTTGCCATCGAAATCGTTGAAGATCCCTGTCTCAGAAGATGGTAATACGAATTACCGACGTAGGTACTGTAAATATATGGGACTGTCAACTACAACATTCAATGAACTGTACTCGCGAGTTTCCAGGATTTTCTATTTTTTTTTTCAAACAAACGAGCATATACAATAGCGTCCAAAAAATAATTCTCAATAATGTATATACTTCAAATGTGTTTTGGACTGAGAATGAAAGGTTTGTGGGCTTCCTCATGAAAAAGAAGAAAAAAAGAAATCGTCTTCCCAATTCGAATGTATTGTTCAAATCTGACGTGCAAGTACGGGGTGTCCCACAGAGGACAGAACTCCCTAATTTTGAAATGGAAATAGCCATGGCCTCCACATAGGGGGGGGGGCTGACAGGGCTCTAGCCCTGGGGCCCGGGACGATTATCATTTTTTTTTTGCTTTTTCACGCTATAAATTAGCTACAGAAGGGGCCCGTTAAAAGTCTGACCGAGGGGCCCGCAAAAGATCCCAGCCTAGGGGCCCCGCTACAGGATGTGGGGGCCATGGAAATAGCTCTGAAACGGTGATCAATAGAAGAATAAAATAAGTGGTGTGTTTATTTTGAAAGTCGTAAAAATCAAGAACAGGACGTTTTGGACGCAATCATTTGGACCCATGCTGTTTGGACGCTGTCTCGGTGCTGCGCGTCCAGTCATTCTTCATAACGTTTATTTGTTTAGTTTTTTTATTTTATTTTTTATTTTCATTTTAATTATTATTAGAAAAAAAAATTGCGGTGGACGCGTCATAGTTTTGACGAGAATACGTTCTTTGGGCCAATCTTTGCTTGGTAGGTACTGACACAATGAAATTGGTATAATCGGATTTGTCATTGGATAGCTAACAGACGATACCAAATGTATATAGTTATAGCATAAAGTTGCGAGCACAATAAGCACTCGATCATTAATCGATTACTGAAGTTCTCATGATATTGGTAAGTGCTGCGTCGAAACGGCGGCGTGCAATCAGTCGATATCCAAACGACAAGGGTCCAAATGTCCCTCGTCCAAACAACCGCGCCCAAGCGTAATGCACCGGTAAAAATCTGATACAGAAGTTTCAAAATTGATTACAAATGCTGCCGACACACAGGTGACGCTGTACACTGAAGTTGCAGTACGGAGTCCGAGAAATAGGCTATGAAATGTCTTTTGCAAGCAGTCGTTGTAATCATATCACAATTGATTCAAATTGTGCACCTTTCGCATCGTAGAGATTGTTTCGTGTTTTTTGCTGGTGCTGCCATCCCATGTACAAATATGCGCTCTGCGGTGGTTTTTTTTATCAACTTTTTTTACCTATGGCCCTCCTTTGGACCATATTTTCTTCTTGTGACACTCCCGTGTCTTAACCAGCCCCCCTCCCCCCCACCATCATCCTGGAGCGAGACCCTTTCTACTTATTGAATTGAGTTTAGTCAAAACTAAGTTTATAATAAACAGAAATTCTATAATCACAGTGTCATCGAAGCCGTGGGGTGTGCTGTGAGTGCTCGAGCACCCATTGAACATAATGATGTGGGTCTGAACACCTCAGAATTGATTCAGAAATCAAAATTTCTAACGTGAAGATCCAGAGGAGCACCTAAAAGTTCAAAACGCTCCCGACTATAATTAAGATCGGTCTCTGGAATCCTAGGCCTAGGCCAGGCACATATCCAAAAAAGGGGATGGGGGAGGTGTGATCAGCGTTCCAAAGTACCGAATATAAGAAAAACAGGTCTGTGTAAAATACAAGACGACCCAATGAACCTATACAATAAATCGCCTCCCCCGATACATCACCAAGGGTTCGCGCCTGGTCTGGGCGAGAGTGTTCAGTGTGCTTCCTTCTTGCGGGAGTTCTACGCATGGACATCTTACCATTATGGGTCCTCGGGCAAAGTGATGTTTTGGGGGTCCTCATACTTTACTGGAAGTATATGTACTCAGCTTATATATGTATATATGTATTTATATACACTCAAAAATCGTAGTACCAAATCTCACACTGTAGCCCCCACCCCTATGAACATGAGGTCTTAAGTCATGCCCTCATAGGGACAGGAATTGAGAGGGGGGGGGCCTGGTTCTCCATGGACAGCTCTGCTGGATTTTGAAAGTAGTTACATTTTTTTTACACATATTTCATTTGAAAACTTTATTTCATCACAGCTTTCTGTGGCCCTCTTCGCCATTCTCATGGTTCCTCCCTTCATTTGATTTTCACTGATGGTCCGCCCTTAAAATATCTCACTACCGCAAGTGTGGGGAAGGGGGGGGGGGTTTCAGTTATAGATAAGATATTTTCTTAAGGAGCTTGAGGCAACCACCGATAGATGGTGCCTTCATTTCCAACCCAACTCATTAATGGCAGTAAATTGCAATATAGCGTTACGGCCAGAGTTGGTGTTTGGTGAAGTAGGAGTACCGCAAGGAGACGGGCCCATAGTGCCACAAGTTGAGAATCGGTGATGTTCTGAAAACGCATGCATTGATAAATTCAAGGTGATGTCTCGTGGCCTTGATTTAGATGCATCTGAATTGCGTCGTGATTTGAAGGAAGAAACACAAAATGTCACCATATTGGGCTTTTCTTTGGACGCTAATGTATATGCATTTGAAAAAAAAAAACATTTGGGGAAAAAAAATTGAAAAACACAAGAAAGCTTCAAAATGCGAACCACACAGTAAAATATCTTCATGACACCAATGCCCATTACACTTCGTTATGAAATTACAGTGAAACCCCGCTACAACGGTACTCGATATAACCATAAATCCCTATGAAAGTAACGATATATCCTTTACTAATGGTAAATCCCTCTATAACGATATCAGAGGTCTACGATGAAAGAAATTGAATTTGTATTTTTTTTAATAGTTTTTTGGATGTTAATTACTGGAAAAGTAATTGAAAAATTTCATCACGTACAGTTTTGTCACAAATCACAGGATTAATGTGCACGAATTTTGTATATTTAAAAGCAAAACGTAAAATTATTTGTACGAACTTATTGAACATATTAAGAAATTTTAAATATAATGACAATTCAGGAAACAGTTATTTTCCGGATATTATGCTGAGGTGAGCTCGGAAAGAAAAGTCATCACGTCTCCGCCGGAACTCGAACCCAGGCCCTCTTGCATACCGGGCAAACATGCTACCATCTACACCACTGGAGACACATGAATCTGCCTTCCTAATTTCACGCACTGTGTCGTGAGGCGCTGAAGTAGAGACAATAGTAGCCTCTCTTAACTTCAGGAAATGGCCCCCGGGTGGGACGGTTTAGAGAGATATAGATGGCTTTTTTCTCAGCCAGAGATATCAAGGAAACACCATCTATAAGCCACAAGAAAACCCGAGAAAAAAGCCATCTATATCTCTCTAAACCGTCCCACCCGGGGGCCATTTCCTGAAGTTAAGAGAGGCTACTATTGTCTCTACTTCAGCGCCTCACGACACAGTGCGTGAAATTAGGAAGGCAGATTCATGTGTCTCCAGTGGTGTAGATGGTAGCATGTTTGCCCGGTATGCAAGAGGGCCTGGGTTCGAGTTCCGGCGGAGACGTGATGACTTTTCTTTCCGAGCTCACCTCAGCATAATATCCGGAAAATAACTGTTTCCTTGATATCTCTGGCTGAGAAAAAAGCCATCTATATCTCTATAATGACAATTATTAATAATTATTGATTCGCCAAAAAATTTCTAAAATGTCAAAAAATGTCAGAACGTCATCATACAGTAATGAAAATAAGCGTGTTTTTGTACTTGTTAGGCATTCAGCTTATTAAAAAAAGAGTGGTACGAAAATCTTGAAGTGTGTGTGCGCGCGCTCAACATTGATTTTATTGCTGAAGACATTTCAGTGATTTTAGGGCGCTGATTCCGAATCTGGCAGTTTTGTCAGATTGGCTTGTAAGGCAATATAAGCAGCGTATGGGTCACATTGAAATTATGCGTTATAAATAAATGTATAGTATAAATTAATTGCTAAAGAGATGTTTCAGTGATTTTAGGCCGGGATTACACTATGAAAGTTTTATAGAACTTGATAAATGGAACCAATGACGTATTAAATGCAACCGTTAGGCTTACCATTTGTTTTTCAAGTTTTGCAAAAGATAAATGCTTTTATAATGCAAAAAAAATGCTTTTTATAGTCTAATCCCGGCCTTATCAAGATATTAGGACCTATCATTACAGTGCCAGTGCTAGGACATAAATGTGAAGTATATATTTATGAAGTAATAGAATAAAAATGCCAAAATATTTTGATACGAGTTATTTATTTCCCCGAAATATGAAATCATTTTGTGCAAATCCTTACGTGATGGGGTGAAAACATGTATTTTTTTATTTTTAATCAGCACTAAAAATCAGTTATCAAAAGTGTAACAATTTTTGGGAAGTATTTTTTGTAGACCAGTGTATTTTCTGAGGTGATTTCGAAACTCTGCTCCAATGGTATTTTTCATGTGTTTCTCATAAAATCCTTTCAATATAGTTTTAAATTCCTCACCCGTGTTTGTTTACTTCTGGGCATTTAATAGCATCGGTATTTTGCACTATACTGTATACCTTCCGAAAGTGTTAATGAAGATAGATTGAAGCTACTTTCTGTGCAGTGCACGTTAGTATTGTGCAAGAAACTACTTTACAGTTTGAAACAGCTGATTAAATTTTATTAATAAACTAATCGCTTTGTACTTTTTTTTTTCGGTGCCAATAAATACTATAAATGAATTTCGTCGTGGTACTAACAACGCCAATTTAGAAGAGATGTCAACAATAGCATGAATTTCGCCTGATGAAAAGCTACAACTAAATATTGCGATAACCCCCCCTCTACAACGATATTTTTTCTTGGTCTGCTGAGTATCGTTATATCGAGGTTTCACTGTATTAATATCGATAATGAGTAATTTGATAGAACTTATTCAACAATTTTATTTTAGATATGAAATCTGATGAATATGATGAAATATGATGAAATCTGAAAATAAATTAGATTTGCAATATCTTATCTAAATACAACAACTTGGAAAAAAAATCGGGGGATATTATATGGTGGAGTCACTTTTGAGTTTACATTTTGTATATGCTATAAAAATATATACTTATATGTGAGAGTTTTTACACATTCTACGGCATACAGTACAAGGTATACCTTCACTTCGATATGGTTGTTATATTTTATATTTTTTACACGTATTTTTTCACTATATTTTTACAAAGAGAATGAATATATTTTTTTTATTTTTTGTGAAGTGTGTTATCTTTGTGGTTGAATACACAAATTGTACTTCAATACGATTGCAGTAACAAATATTCGCATGACGATGGTTGATCATTATCAATCAATATCAAGGATTTGTATTTTTTTTTAATGCAAAAATATCATGGTTTAGGAATTTCATGATTTTTTTTTTTAAATTTAATAACAATTATAACATTTAAGTTGTTGATTTAACTAAAATATTTGTTCTTAGAAATGTTTTTCCGGCTTTTATTTCAGTTCAAAATAATTTGGTGGCTGTGGTGTGTTATGTCTGATTTAATTCTAATGAAATTAGTATTAATGTAATATTACGTAACCAATTAGCACTACACGCATATGTGAATATTAAAAAATCTGCCCGCCAAAATGAAAGTTCGTAGTACGTCGAATTGTTTGAATCTTTTTATTGGTTCTTGGGTTTAGAAAAGTTGAGAGGCATTATCGTGGTTTTTTGTAGTCCAGTTTACATTTTTTTCTAACTTCGAGATGTGAATGCGAACCGGTATTCTATTTGAAGAAGTCTCTCTGCGGAGAGCAGGCAGACCTCCAACACGATACTTACCAGTGTTATATAATAGCAGATATAGCCCTTTCACATATACACCGGGCGGAAAGATGCCGGCCCGTCTTTTTTCCGTAGGTAGGGAGCAGTCAACTGGAGAAAGCATAGGGCTCTTTCGCAAAGGACGGATTTTTTTTCATCTGGTGGCCCAGATGCACACTGCCCAACGACTAACTAACGATGAACAATGATGAACATCGTACAAAAGAGAACGACAGGAGTTCAAACCAGGACGGCATCTTTCCCTCCGGACGGAACCGGTGTGCGGTATGAAAGGGGCCCAAGAGCTGTTTCAGATTATATTACAAGTAAAACATCATTGAACTGGAACTACTGCTGCCAACTATCAAATAAAAAACAAAACTGTTGTGATTCTTGGATTTAAATTGATGACCAGTTTTTGATTAGTGTGCCGCATAGAAAAACGCAATATAGTACGATATTGGAAAATGTTATTTGACCAATAATATAGGCGCGGTAGCCCAGGTCGATAAGATATTCGCCTAAAATACCAAAGGATGTGCAGAGGTGTCGCGAGTTCGATACCCGGTTCGTCCTTGTCAGAAAACTTTCCTGACGCAGGGGTACAACAGAAACGGCGACATGACCACGGAAAAAATTGCTACCGCAGGGAGTCCCCCATCGAGGAGTAAGCGGACCAACTCCTCAACGAGTACAAAAAAAAACAAGCCTGCCGTTCGGAATCGTCAATAAATTGTAGGTCCCGGTCTAATTAGCCCTCGTGTGCAGGAAATGGCCGTGGTGCGACAAAAATGATCAAATGAGCAATAATATTAGTTGAATTGTCAAGTTTGGCGTTTCGAAATTGCAACCATAACCTTGCATTGTCCCTCACTAATCGATACTGGTGTCCCCTTGTAAAAGCAGTCGATTGGCGGTGTACTAAAAGTTCATGGTCCATCCTATCCATCCCATTGAAAATTTTGAACACTTCGATCATATCTCCTCGACACCTGCGTTCATCCAATGTAAACATATTCAAAAAATGAAGTCTCTCTTCATAACTCAAGCCCTGTGTGCCAATAAGGACACGCGTAGCTCTTCTCTGCGCCCTTTAAACCAAGTCTATGTCCCTATGTAGGTATGGTCTCCAAAACCTTGCAGCATACTCCAGTCCAGGACGAACTAAGCCTCGAAAAAGCGGAAGAATGACTTTAGGAGAACGCGAAGAGACCTTTTTGAAAACGAGACCAAGCATTCTATTCGATTTTTTGACCACCGCTGAACAATGTTCAGAAAACCTAAGTCTCTCGTCAATGAGAATTCCCAAATCGGTGAATCAAGTTGCATCCGGGATAGTGACACCTTTCAACTCGTAAGAGAACCGTGGGTTGTTCGAACCAAAATGAGCGACCATGCACTTATCTACGCTAACGTCATGCTCCATTCATTTGCCCATGCTGCAATCTTGTTTAAGTTGGTCTGGAGCAACTCCCTATCGCTTTCATTTCCGATTACCCCCATTAGCTTCACATCATCTGCGAATTTGCTAGTAATTCCATCGATACCCTGATCGAGTTTGTCGATAAAAAGTGAAAAAAGTATGGGGCCAAGGACACTTCCCTGAGGAACTCCACTTGTGACGTCTGTCCAACCAGAGAATTCCCCGTTCACCATAACTCGTTGCGACCTATCTCTTAACCACGATTCTATCCAATTCAGCAAGTTGCGCCCTATTCCAATCTCGTGTAAACGCTTCAAGAGTTTGCCATGTTGAATCCGATCGAATGCCTTCTGGAAATCAAGGTAAACAACGTCGACATTTTCGCTCTTACCCAAAGCCTTAGTCACGTAATCATAGAAGCAAAGGAGGTTAGTTACACATGACTTCCCCTTCCTGAACCCATGCTGATTATCCGACAATACATTATTCTCGTCTATCCCCTTCACAAACTGCCTTTTGATGATAATTTCCAAAATTTTCGAGAGGGAGCTCGTCAAACTCACAGGACGATAATTTGACACCGCTTCTCTACTATCCTTCTTAAATATCGGAACAACGTCAGCAAGTTTCCAATCTCTTGGGACGATACCCTCAGCAACACTACTCCTGTATACTCTGTGCGACTGGCCCCAACAATTCATTAGCACATTCCCTGAGGACCCTGGGATAGATATCATCTGGTCCTGGTGCTTTGCTTGCACATATATTTCTTAGAAGATTTAGGACCTCCACGTCTTCTACTTGAATATCGTTGAGGGTTTTATTACCCCATGCAACACCCGTATATCGAATATCATTATCTCCACTAAAAACCAACGCGAAAAAGTCATTCAAAGCGCTACATATGCCTACATTGCTCTCTACCCTAGAGAGCCTCCTATCGAGAGGGGGCCAACTCTCCCCTTACATCCATTATTGACATATCGAAAAAATGATTTTGGGTCAGAGCCAATGTTATCTGTCAACCTAGATTCCACTTCCCTTTTACTATCCCTTATCGCTTTCTTCAACAGTCTTCTTTTATCAGTAAACAATGATAGGTCACCTCGTCCACTTTTATACTCTCTGAATGCTCTTTTCTTTTCAAGATAAAGGTTCCGCACGCTATCCGTGAACCATAGAGGGTGTGATGTACAAACACGCTTTTTTCGAACAAAGGGTATGACGTCGTGCAAAACAGAGGACAGCTTCGTACTAAATTCTTCCCATTGACTTACCACCCCTACTGATTCCAACCGGTCTTTGAAAACTTCCGCTAACCTTCTTCGCAAAACATCAAAGTTAGTTCTCCGAAAACAAGGAACCAGTCTTTTGTTATCAACCTTACCCGAGGAAAAGTTACAGTGAAATCTGACGATACGATGATCACTGGAAGAAAACTCTTCCCCCACCGAAACATGTTCAACTAGATCCTCAGAACTAGTAAGAACTAAATCCAAAATAGCAGTACCCCTAGTGGCTTCTGATACATGCTGATACAAAAAATTTTCGAGCACCAACTTAAGAAAGTCTCTTTCATACTGATTTCCAGATGAAAGGTTCTCCCAATCAATACCTGGGTAATTGAAATCCCCTAGTACGAGAACCTTCGTACGCTTACACTTGTAGGAAATTGCAACAGCAACTGTTAAAATTTATAAGCAAACTTGACAATTCAACTAATATTATTGCTTAAAAAATATTTGTCAATGTCGTATTATATTGACTTTTTTTCTATGCGGCGCATTTATCAAAATCCGATCATCTCAACTTCAATCAAAGAATCACAACAGTTAAATTTTTTATTTGATAGATTACACCCTTTCCTACTTATTTTTTTTCTTCTTTTTCTCTTCTTCGTCCTTTTTCTAACGGGTAGTTCGGTAAGGACAAGGTTTCCAGATTTACCGCCGATTCGTCAAATAGAAATCATCCAAATTTGTTGTTAAAAGCTTGTACGTGAAGATGTTACAAGAAAAAAAAAAAATACATCCGTACCGGAATTTAATTAACTTGAATGGATTTTTTATGAACTAAAATGGTTAATTATATGAGGTTAAAATATGCAGTCCGCCTTGATTTTAATGTTATTTAAAAATAGATTTTGGTTATAAATGATGGTTTTTAGCATGAATTTCATCCCCAATATCCTGAATTTTTGTGCGATTTTATAAATCTCTGAACACGCAAAATTTCAACAGCTCTCAAAACATAGCGCTGACAAGCAGTCAACTCTTTCCAGATATAAAATCATCTTACTTATACAGGGTGCGCAGGTAATAGGGCGTACGGCATTTTACTGGCGAACCGTTGATCCTAGAGAAGCATACTTCCAATTATATAGAAAAGTTATCCAAATGACGTGTAAATATAGATTCACATGTGTCATTCATGTTGCGCAAGGAGTTCTATAGTTATTAAAATTAAAAAAAAAACTTTTTATTTGATCACCCTGGCCTAGAAAACCCAAATAGAAGAAGTTGTTCCCGTACCTCTCCTGAGGCAAACAAAAGAAATTCTACATTTTTAAGTGCACTAGATCAGATATTTGAAATCAAAAATTGAGAAAAATTGGGAGGGGGGGGGGGAACCAGCATAAACCTAACTGAAAATGTTTTACCCCCCTCTCATTTATGCCGTTTTCGTCAATTTTTCAAATTCAAGTATCTCATCGAATTGAGAATATCGCGCTCAGAAATGTATAACTTCTCATTGTTGACCTCAGGACAGATAGGACAAATAGCTTCCCAATTGGGTTTTGAGCACAAGGTGTCCATATAAATAGTTGATATTTATACTGCAATTATTATACAACCCCTTGCTACATGAATGTGGTGTATGATGTTCACAAGTTATTTGGATACTTTTTCTAATTGGTATCCAAATTTTTGGATTGGAAATTCGTTTCTAATTCGTATGTATCTAGGATCAACGGTTCGCCAGTAAATTGCGGTGACAGTTGTGCCGAACACGACGCGGCCATCGCGCGCCACTCGGGGGGAGGTCTCGACCTCTTGGTTGATCCTGCCAGTAGTCATATGCTTGTCTCAAAGATTAAGCCATGCATGTCTAAGTACAGGCTTTAACAAAGTGAAACTGCGAATGACTCATTAAATCAGTTATGGTTCCATAGATCGTACCACGTTACTTGGATAACTGTGGTAATTCTAGAGCTATTCGCCTTGCATTTTGTATCAAAATGACACGAAAATGTATAACTTTCTAAAATACCGAAAAAATTTCGAAAATAAATTTGTATAATGGGATATTTCCCATGCATATTCAAATATATACACGGTACTTTACAGTATGTAAATAGGTTCGGTAATTTAAACTTACCGATTTTTTTTCAAACATTATTCCCCCCTCCGCCCCCAAAAAAAAACAAAGATATTTGGATATTTCCGTTATCTCATGGGTATTTGTTCTATGTAACGATATTTAGGCCTTCCCCGTGATTTCCCATTGAAAACAAGGGAAATTCCCTTGTTTTATATATATTCTAGAAACCTTGGGAAATTCCCTCTCTCGTGGACGAAAAAGTTAGATAACAGAAATATGGAACACGTCATTTCCTTTTTCAGATAATTCGGGTTCATAACTTGTTTTGGTTGTGTATGCTACAACACGATACGTTTGGTTCTGTTTGGTGGGTTAGGAAAAACATCTTTTGTGTCCCATGCGTTATTAAGAAAAGTGAAAATGGACTCACTTCGACCATTCTTCAGGCCGTTGACTGCATTGCCGATCGATTACAAGTTTCAATCAGACTATTGGGAGATTCCCGTGCGACCGCGACAAAAGGAAATCTACTGGTCGGTGGTTCTACAGATACTCATACCGGCGGTTCACGATCGTCAAACTAAAGTCATCGAGAACTACCTGAGGCACGTAATGAAGGTCGGCACGAAGTATAAAGCTGGAGACGTGTTACAGCGTCTCAGTGAGTATAATATATTTTACGACAAACACGCGTACTACGAAGATGACGTTATGAAACGTATAATGTCTTCGTGCGTTGAATACATCCGAAATCTTATGAAGACTGAAAGATCTTGGAATGACGAGACTGTTCTGAAAACCTTCGCCAATATTTTGGGGCGTAGGGTAGTTGTTGTGAAATATTTCGCTTCGAATGCAGTCTGGGTAAATGGAACATCGCCAGATTTCAATGACGTGCAAATTAGTGTGTACAACAGTGAAAGCAGCGTCAAATCAGATATTGTGTTGTTTTCTAGGAAGAGTTTGGGTGGAACTCTACCGCGTTTTTCTTTAGGTCTAACTGATATGATTAGTTCAACGCTTCGTTCAGAGGCTTTGAGAAAAATTTTCAGTTATAGATCGGATAAGAATTTCATTGAGAATATAATAGGAAGTTCTGCAGTGAATGAAAACTTTCTCTTAGTTATGATGAAGGAACATAGAAAAAAGTTAGAACAGATTCTGACGAATCATGTACATGTATTGCACATGTTGCATCATGCTGGTGTTGAAATAGCTCCAACGAAAAGACATGTTTCAAAACCACCATCTATCAGCTCGACAAATAAAACAGAAAACAAGCATGATGAAGCACCGCATATCACATCATTTTATTTCGCGGCTGAGCACAAAAAATTACTTTATCTTCTTTACAAATTTTGTGTGAATTCCCCCGGCCGGTTCCAGAGCCACCAAAGTGACAGCAGCAACGCTTGGCCGGAAGCTTTCTCGAGTGTCAATAAAGAGCTGTCGATAGCGTTGTCAAAAACGAAGGAGCTCGTCGAATCTTCTTCGAGCCAGAATAGCCAATTCGAATCTGATAGTAGTCTTCACCTGACAGATATCTTGGAGTTTCACGAATTCTTGACCGATGTCCGAGAAAATATTGTGAGTAAAAAATATATTGACTCTAATGGCCGATTCATAAATACCGGTATCAAATTTGGAAAACAAGTACAAATTCTTTTGCATGTGATAAAATTGTACAAAAGTTATTTCTATTTCGGAAGTGATCCACCTTGCACTAAAACCTGCCTTATGGTTCGAGAATATAATAACTTCGGAAGTTCTCGACATTTCTACTACAATTTAGATTTATCGGCTTTCATATTGTTTTTTGATCGTTGCTTCGCTGTGCAAAACGTCTCAAACACTTTCGATGAAGTTCTCAAAACCGGTTCTAAGGCTTTCTTAAAATACATATGCGTTCAAAAAATTTTTCTGAATAGCTTTCCTCCAAAAAAGAAAACTAAAGGCAAAACTTCCGATATTGCGACCACCCATAACTCCACGGATTTAGCGAATGTTGCTATCCATCTGGAAAGAAACAAATGGTTTCATATCTTGGATTGTTTGGAGCATTACCTCGAACACTCCGTAAACACTCCGTCGCTTAACACTTCCTCGAACACTCCACAAGAAAATGTTACGCGATGGCTCTCTGAAGAACTGATGGTTGGTGAAATCACCGAACTCGACGACCATCTCACACTTCTACGCTTAAGAGAGTATTTACGAATGACAAGAGAACTTTCGGGTGGGACTGAAACATCACAGCACGTAGCTATATTAAGAGCGATCCAGATACTTAGTGAAAGCATTTGCATCAAGTTCGATAAACCACCATCTTTTACTCAATTTTTATTGATTTCTTTCTTGCCTAAAAACCTGTCTTCATGCATCCATAAAATTTGTGACATACTCTCTCGCTCATTAGACACAAACGTTTCAGAGCGTTTAGAAGTTGAGGCAAACGGGGAACTTTTGGAGGAAACAAACCAGGTGTTGGCGAAAATATTACTCTTCGTCGAAGATATGTATGAATTGCAGATACTTCTTTGTCGGAAATACTCTATTCTGAGTAACAATCAATGCTTGGAAGAATGGCAAAAGCATCCAACTGGCTATAAACGCAACTTTGAGTGCAGCGATTCCTGTCACAGGTTGCAGAAACCATTACCTCAGACCTTGCTTCCGAAAAAGGAAAAGCCACAACACATGCAAAAAAGGCTTCCAGTTAGCGAAACGGCCTCGTGTTATGCATGCTATAGCATAACGCAAGATACACCGGAATCTGAAAATTTTTTCAACGATATTAAGGAGAAATTTGAGGTTTTTCATAATGAAACTGATTCAATTATCGAAGATATATCACGAAAAATAGTACATAAATTTAAAATTATTTTTGAAAATAATTTCAAATTGATTCAGAGGCTCATCGACGACGATGAAAAAGAATATAAAAAGCAAAAGATTACAGAATACTTGCTGCTCTGCACGGAAACATCGCTTCAGTTTCTTGTCAATAAGGCGTTTAGAAGAGATGAGAAACGTCGTAAGTTCTTCGAAAAATACAATGAACCGAAGCCTGAGACATCCGGAAATTACGCGGAAAAGCTAGCAACGTACAGAGCAATCTACAACTCCCTCTGTGATTCTGTCCCGATTCCAACCGCTTTGAAAATATGGAATCAGCGTTTCGATGGAAAACATTGCTTCCGCGAGATGATAAAGCTTCTAGATGGGCACGAGCTCAAGATGGAAGCGAAAAAAAACGGTGTTTGCTCTCGTGTTCCAGAGATATACAAAAAACATCACGATGCGAAAACGAAGCTGTTGAACTCCGTCAAAAACAAGAAAAAAATTTCCAAAGTCGAAAGAGAAGAGCTTTACAGAGATTTGCTGTTCGACGAGGAAGAGATCAACTCTGTGAAAGAGGCTTATAGAAACCGAGACCTAAATGTTCTTAAGAAAATTAACGACCCTTACGGAAAACTTCTTAAATATTTCCGGGATGAATATCTCAATCCTGAAGACTACGATGTCTTGTGCAAAGAATTGGGCATCAGTCCAGAAGCCCAACGCGAACCACTGAAATTGGTTGGTCCGAAGATAGAAAAAACTTTTTCCAACAGGAAAGCATTGGAATTTCTCTTAGATCGGTTCAAACTACTGAAGAGACTGTTGATCCACGAGAATCCGACGCCTAGAAAAATGTGGTCGCTCATTTTTATTCCAAAAACTCGTCTTTGCATCGTGCAATTATTGACGGAAGTTTATCGCAAATCGCCAAGACTACAAGCATGCGTTGAGTTACTCCTCACTGACTGTATGAACGTATCCAAGGGCGAAGTCAAGGAAGATCTCGAGAAACTTCACAGAAAGATGAACAATTTCTACAACGGCGTGACACTGAGAAACATGTTTGTATACGACGACGACGATGAACTATTCAAGATTGTCGAAAAGTGCGTCGATCCTATCGATCTTCCCACTGAAATCGTGTCGAAAGCTATTGAACTCATGACTGATATTGAAACCGTAGAAATGATATTGGAAATGCATGACGAGTTTCAATGCAAAGATCTAGAGAAAACATTGAAAAAATATGCTCTTTGCGACAAAATCCGAGGGCGCCCACGTTGGAAAGACTACGTGGCTGTCATTAGTAGAAAATGAATTGAACAGTTTCTGATAGAAAAAACATCTCGAACAACATCAAACTTTTGTCCAAATGCGAAACCATAACCACATTTTTTATTATCAGTTTCATTCATTAATCAAAATGGGCTTTTGGAGCTTTTGGGCTATTTTCATTAGAAGACCAAAAATATTAACAACGTGAGATAACCATTTAGAATACTCCAACATACGTTTCGGCACTCGGTGGGTACCGTTATGAAGGTGGAAAAACAAACATGTTCAGTCCCAACGAAAAGCGTGGTCAGAATGAGTGAGCGTCTGTGACGGTCAGAGTTGTTTCCTTCACTTCAGTATTTTATTCTCAGTTTTGATGAGTTTTAAATCTGAATGGGCCTTTCTGGGACCAAGAATTGCCAGAAGGGGCCTAAATGCACATTCTTGCACAGGGAACAGGAATGGTTAGTTACGGTCCTGACACTGGGTGAGCTGGGCATATGATGTTACTAACAACAGATGGCAGAAACTATGACGTCAAAACTGAGTATAATGAAAATACTGAAGTGAAGGGAATAACTCTGACCGGCTCCATCATTCTGACCACGTTTTCGTTGGGATAGAACCCCTTTGTTTTTTCACCTTGATAACGGTGCCCATTAGTGCCGAAAAGTGACCCAAAATGACGACCGACCCATTAGTGGTGTTTTCTAAATGGTTGCTTGTCCTTATTACGTTGTTAATATTTTTGGTCTTCTATAGCAGGGCCGTAACTAGGATTTTTGCCGCCCCCACAACTTTAAAATTCGATAATTCTATAATGGTGTTTTTTCCCACCTAAAACGGCCGCCCCCCTAAATTTTTCCGCCCCGGGCAGTTGCCCCCCCCCCCCAGTTCCGGCTCTGTTATATAGTATTATCTATGTTTTGAATACATTTTGCAGAATTGTGTTTCAGATTTTTATCGTGATTGTTCGTTGATTTGGAGATTTTGTATTGATACGAATGTTCGACACTAGATTATTTTATCTTTCGATGAAAACAAAAAAGCGTTATTGCTTCATTTATATTGTGTTTTAGAAAGAAGCCTTGGTATTCATATACTTATACAGTCGAATCCCGTTATAACGAACTCCAAGAGACCGGAGAAATCACTTCGTTACAAAGGAATTCCAGGGTTTTTGCATTTTTCCTATGTAAACATATCTGGGGATCAGAAAAGTGTTCGTTAAAACGGGATTCGACTGTATACACAGTGAAACAACATAAGTAAACCCAAAATACGAAGTGAATAACAGCTAGACACGTTGTTATCTTACGTTTTTCCCCATGTATATTATTATCTCACCCAAAAGGCAATTTATTTCTATTCATATACTATGATTAATACATAAAGGATGAGCGATGCTTATATAAAATATTTTTAAAGGGATTCTTAAATTCAAGGAATGATTAAATTTTTAAGCTAAAGGAAATGTGATTTCAATAATTATGCGAAATTTGATGTTTTATTTTTTTGGTGGTACTTATGCAAAGCAATTTACTTCCGTTACCTCAAAAGAGGCAGGGTTGTGTCGGAAAAATTGGCAAACATTAATAGTAGTGGCCTCCCTTGCCCCGTGCTCGCAAGTTTCGAATCACTCGCGTCGTTCTCCCTATGAAGACAGCTACAGTGTCAAGTCGATGAACAAGCCATTTGACTAAAAATGGATAGCTGAATTCAATGACCAGGGAGAAAAATTGCACGTGCGCGCAGTGGCACATAGGGCTGGAGAACGCAGCCTAGGATTAGCCAAAATACGTGAGGAGAAGACTTGTGGGACAAGTAAGAAGATGAAGTTGACATATTGAGGTGGAAGATGCGAATGATCTAAATACACAATATATACAAAATATATACAACGCCTCCATTTCGACGAGAAACGGGGAAACAAATCCTCCGTCCACAGTGATGAGCAGTTTTGCTTCCCTTTCTTTTTACGAATATGCAATACACACACACACACACACACACACACATGAAAACACACAGAGGCGACGGGAATAATCAAACAGAGCCTACGTTCACAGTGCTGTGCATTCACATTTGAATTACTCGATGGATCTATAGTAGGGGTTGCCACCATCTTTTTGTTCAAGGGCCAACGTAACGGTCAGCTGCAGACAGCGTCGCGGGGCCGCATTACGGATGTCGATCCGGTATATAAGTCGCACCAGTAAAATGAGACCCTGAAAACTCGCACATTTGTATAAGTAATATGGTAAAACACGGGAAATTTAGTCGCTAAACTTTTATCCTTTGGGGATTGTATTATCTTCCATATCCATAAACATAATCATTATTTATGTGGTTGGGTTCCCAAACAAGATGCAGTGCATCAGGAATTAGTATTTCTTGTAAACTATTTCTCGGGCGACCGCTGAAGATACCAGCCCAGGGGCCATGCTCGTGGAGGGGGGGGGAGAGAGAATGAAGTTGCTAATAATAGCCAATCAAATTTTGTCAAAAGTTTGTTAAGCCAACTATCGGTAAATTGTTTGATAAATAGCCAGTGATGGAGAAATAGATTGACGCTGCAAGTCACAATGGATTAAGATGCAATTCACCAAGAAAGACATATACTATATTGCCAAAAGTCTGTGTTCTTTTTGGAGTTTCGACATTTTTTCTCGAGTTTCTAAAAAAATACTGGGTGAATCGTTCTGAAATCATACCCAAATCATACCCATACATACCCAATATTGATACTCATCATCTCCAGTGAAAATTTAGTCACCAGTGCATTTAAGCTGCCGATGACTTGCAGAAACAAACAAGAGTACAAACTTTGCGCGACATTTGTGTGATTTTCGTGATAATAGCATGTATATTTTCATGAAAATCTAAAAATGTTTTCTATAAAAATTCCAATTTTCATCGCATGATTTTTTGCTTATAACGTGCCGAGTTTCAAACGAATTTTTACGAAATTTATAGAAACATAACGCTATGCATGAGACATACTGTATAGAAAAGTAAAATATTACAAATAATTATTCAATGATACATGAGTACTTTTAGTAAATTATTAATTGCGCATGCGCAAGAAATATAAATTTCATTTTTCGATAGGGGGCCGTTCAAGTATTACGTAAGAAATTTTTTGCCATTTTTGCCCCCCTTGTCAGCAAAATTTCATCAACTCTGCCCCTTCGAATCCTAACGCCTATTGGTGGGATCAGAGATGTACATGGGGGGGGGGGCACACAGGGGACTCGTGCTCCCCCGATGATAAAAAATTTATTTTTTTAATGCAAAAAAAAATTGTTCTTTTAATTCAAATTTCGGAAGAAAATACCTTTATATGTTATTATAATCAATTTCTGTTAATTTCAATGTTATTTGAAGGGTATGAACTCAAAGAACTTATCTTTAATAAATTCATTGCGAACCACCCTCTAAGCCATATAATGATAAATCGCATAAAAGCCCTTAGCCCCGCGGACCAAATATAGCCCTAGCGGTTATTTGATGCGGCCCCTCCTCAAAATTAATTTTGTAAAAATGAATTAAGTGACACATTTTCAGATCACTTAAATGACCCGGGACACAGTTCCAGAACACTTAAGCTCCCCGTGACACATTTAGAGATGAGTGAGTGACATGTGACGTAGTTTTATGTCATTTAAGTGGCCCCCAGTGCGGTTCTACATCTTTCAAGTTACCCGCGGCACATTCTCAGAATATTTAAGTGATCCGCGGCGTATAATTACGGATCGCTTGAGCGATGCGTGGCACAGTTCCAGAGCACTTAAGCGGCCCGGACACATTTCCAGATCACTTGGATCAGGGAAACATTTAGAGATCACTAAAGTGGTTCTGTAGGGCACTTATCAATAGAGGGGAGAGGGATGTTACTTCAAGTGCCCACAAGCTATCGAAAGGCTTTTCTTGTTTTTGGTGCACCGAGTAAGATGCCATTAAAAATATTTCATATTTTCATTAAGGGTGGTTGATGACGTAAGCATTATAAACCCCCCACTCTCCCCTTGTCATCAAAAGTCAGCAAATCGGGAACCCCCTCCTCCATCGATGCTGACGTAATACTTGAACGGGCCCTAATACGATCGCGAGGTATATAGTGCAACGTATACGTAAATTCCAGCTGAATGTTGTGAAAATTCAGAAAGATATACGTGATATTGCGAGCTGTAATTTCAAAACTTTCTGAAACTAACTGAATAATAAGGGATTTTTCACAAATTCGTATGCGATTATCTTCTGTTATTTGATTATTTAGAGAATAAGCCCACGGCATTATGCGAATGAGCGAAGGAGAGTGTCTGATGCTATGTAAGAGATGCGTTTTAGCATAACACGCGTGTATGGTGTGAAAATAAACGAACTGTGAAGTCAAAAATGAAATAAAAACAAACATATACCAAAATTTGGGGGAACCTCTTATTATTCAGTTACTTTCAGCATGTTTCGAACGAAATTACTGTTACTATATCACTGATATCTTTCTGAATTTCCATGACATTCGGCTGGAATTTTCATGAAAGTTGCACTGTATATCTGGCAATCAGATTATCGAAAAATGTATTTTATATTTCTTGCGCATGCGCAATTAATAATAATTAACTAAAATTATTCATATCTCATTGCATAATGACTTGTGATATTTTAATTTTCCATACTGTCATGCATAGCGTCATGTTTTCTGTGAATTTTGTGGAAATTGCTTTAAAACTCAGTATGTTATAAACCAAAACCATACGATGAAAATTGGAATTTTTTATAGAAACCATTTAGTTTCGCGAGTATACACGCGATTTCTCATGAAAATGCGTACAAGTATTGCACAAAATTAGTTTAATATTTTGTGAAAGTTGCAAATTATTTGCAATTTTTTATCATACGGTGTTGATCAAAAACCTTTTTTTTCTCATTTAATTTTTTGTCTGTTCCCTAAATGCACTCGTGATTAAGCATAGGATTCACTTGACCAAAATTTTAGAACGATTTACTCAGAATTCTTGAAATTCTAGAAAAAAATGCCTAAACTCCAAAAAGGAATTCATCGCCTTTATCTGTGATTATGCATAATACCCTAATGTAGCTTTACAAATGTGAGAAAAAATTCCAAATGATTCTAGTATGTGGGATGAATATAGTCGAACTCCGGTATAATGATAACTAATTTTGCGATCATACACCGATATAATGATACAACACATTTGTGAATTATCATGTATAGTGTATACCACATAGTACGATTTATCATGCTTACCAACAACGATACGTTTGTGTATTTTGCATAATCGCCGATAAAAGTGATATATATATATTTTTTTTGTAGTTATTAAGTTTACCAACAACGCTTGAGTACTATGCATAATCACCGGTAAAAGTGGCAAATTTAGGGAAATTTATCAAACTTGCCAAAATGCTCCGCGATTATGTGTAATAACCGGATTTATCACATTTACCGTCTCATATACAAGTAAACTTATACCATATACAAGTTTCTGGCCCACGAACGGCAAAAATATCGCGTATCTGGCCCGCGAATAGGAAAGTCGGTGCTCTTCTCTACCATAGACTGAACTGATGCAAAAGATTGAGCCAATTATGTTTATTTGGCTTTTCAAATATCGAAAGATAAGAGACTTGGCACCCGTAATCATGTTACAATAAGCTTGGATTTCACGAATATTTAGCTAATAGGTTAAGCATGAAGAAATACTCCGTGACGTGTCGAAGAGATACCTCAAATGGATCCTCATATACTCTCAAATTTGCTTAAAACATTATGCATTTCTTTTCTTTATATCAGTCAAAATGTCACAAATATAGCTTTCGGTAGGCAAACAAGGCTGCCGTGGCAAAGAGAATCGAGCCAATGCAAAACGAGACGAATTTCATGACTTTCCGTACGGCTTCATCTCTATTAGCTGCATCCACGACGTCCGTCAGCAGAAACTTCACCATATCTTTCAGCTTGGCTTTTTCACTCCGGTAAGTATCGCCCAATTTTTCGACCGAAGAGAAGGTGAACACGAATATATACGACAGATACTCTGCCAGCCCTAGAGTAACAAATATGATGATTGCGATGAATCCAATGACGTACCCCACGTAATAGAATAGCCATGCGATGCTGTGCGCTATTTTCGGAAGATAGGAAATTATCGCCAAGTGTCGACGTAATCCGAGTGACGGAGTGGCCATGGTATCGTTCTGGACTGCTGACATCTGAGAGGAAACAAAAATTATTCATGCATGTGTACACATTATTTATATCCCTAAATTCATTAAATATCTGCTTATTTTTATCTTTCTTAACCCCGCCCCCTCAACGATCAAGGACGAGATATCTCGGCCCACACAGCGCAAATGGAAGAAATGCATTCCATGGATTTAATGACGAGCATCAAGCGCTGAGAGAATGGCGAAGTGCAAAATCTTCTAACCACCAGTTCAGCAAACGTCCGATTTCAGCAATGTATTTTGAGCAAAAGGCTACATTTCTCCTACTAGAACACCGATAAGGTTGGTATGGTTAGTAATTGGTGTTCTTTATTATTGCACGGTCTTTCGAAAGTTGATAGAATGGACAAGTTTTTTTGTTGTAAATTTGACCGATTGTAGCTACTACAGGGTATTTGCGAAATTGGTGGTTACACCAATTTCCTGTTTTGACCGTTTTGAAGAAAATTCGATTTTGCACTTTGCCAGTCTCTCAGCGCTAATAGCTCGCCATTAATTCCAGATATTCTGATGAAAATGTTGTCACTTTATGGGTTTCCTTTGTTATTTCCAAATTTGTGCTTAGTTTTCGTGTAGGTCTTTCAAAAACCTCAGAAGTTTAGGTAGGTTTGTTCAGACTTGACGTGCATTTCCCGTTCATAACAATAACCCCATAATTCGAAAACGATTAGAGATGACAAAGAGTTGCTATGGTATTTTATGCTCCCCATGGACTCGTCTATCATCTACATGTATTTTTGTTCGGCGGATTATGGGAAATTCACCCTGTATAACTTGAATATTGCCATATTGCTTTGGCAGTGTTTCTTAACAGCCGGGCCGTGGCCCGGTATAAAGCTCTGACACCTTTTTCCACCATGACTTTTACGTCCGGGCCTTTCACTCAAAAAATAATTCAACCTTGCCACGGGATTCCAAGGTTGAGAGCCACTGAATTATAGTATAACGCCGTATGGCAGCATTTATGCGTCACGGCCCCTACGAGCTGGAGATATTGTGTGCTTTTTTATGCTCTGAAGTGGCTATTTTATATGGGAAAATATTTGCCAAACTTTTACGGGGAGCCGCCGACGAAACATAAATTATGCAAGGGAACCGCAGGTGGCAAATGTTTGAGAACCACTCTCCTATGGTAATATAGGTCAAAATGATTTTGGGTAATATTATAGTGAAACCGAACTGATGAAAACAGAACAGACCAGACTAAGGGCGTGGGGGGGGGGGGCATTGGGGTTCCCCCACCCGAAATGTGAGGAAATGACCGAAAGAAGGGAAAAAAATGGCCGATATTGTTCTATCACTTTGTTTCACCCTCCCCCCGAACGAAATTTCTGGCTACGCTCCTGCACCAGAACGAACACAACCAGACTCTGTCACTTACGCGATATAAGCTCATCACCCCGGAGAAAATTCTGAGTTACAAGGATAAAAAAATAATAATTGAGGTCCTAATCATGGGATCTACGTAACCCCTAGTCATGTATGTGCATTCATATATAGTTACAAAAAACATGTGTGAGGTCAGACACATAATGAAGAGAATCAGATTATACAATGAGTTGGGGGCCCCTATTTCAGGGTGCCTAGAGGACCCTTAGACAATATGCCTTCAAATACGATATTCAAAGTAACTGTACTACTTTGAATTTACTATTTATACACCTGTATAAATATACAGGGTGTCCTGTCAGTGCTAATGTGAACTTTATCTCATTCACCATCCGTCGTAGAGGTACGATTCCAATTTAAAAAATGCTCAAAAGGCGTTGAAAAATTACCCTGTACCAGTTTTTCAGGTGAAAATACAGTGTACAACAAAATAAAAAATCTAAATTTTTATACGGTCCCAAAGTGCTCTAACATCCAATTAGAAAGTTGTTGCCCTGTATCTCCTGAGGCCAACACGAAAAACTCCATGTATCGAAGCGCAATATTCGATAAGTTATTTGAATTCAAAAATCGGAGAAAAGTTATGAAAGAGCTGCAGAGAAACCAACTCCTTTCCCTCATTTATGCTGTCATTTTTTCAACTTTTCCTCAGATTTTTCAATTCGAATATCTCAGCACTTAAACACTTGAAATTTTTTTGTTGGCCTCGGGAGATACAGGGTAACAACTTTCTAATTGGAAGTTAGAGGACGGGGGAATCTGTGTAAAAATTTAGATTTTTTATTTTGTTACACGCTGCATTTTCACTCTCAAAACTGGTACAGGGTTATTTATACAAATACAAATACAACCTGAACGCCTGTTGAGTATTTTTTGAACTGGAATCATACCTCTACGACGGACTGTTGATGAGATAACGGCCGCATTAGTACTTACATGCTACCCCGTATGCAAGACCAGGAAAAATAAGGTTGCACCAAAATAATCATGCTTTCTATGTATAATAAGTGAGGGGACAGAATTCTTACACAGGCTTGCAACCATACTATACCTACAGTTATTCATGCTGTGTTCTTTTTATACTTGTAATCGAACGATATTGAATCGCTCCGTTCTTGCGGAAAGTCGGTGAAAAATTAGAGACTCGGCCGCCAGGCTAATGCTGCATTCGTGGTCGTCGAAGAATATTCGTTGGAATCCGACCAGAAAATGCACAAGGAAACTAGAATTTGGTGGGAAATATAATATGAAAGAAGACCAAAAAAATACCTCCGATTCTGTTCTTTGCGCGGCTCGTTTATTCTTCCGCTGTTGGAAAACAGTTGTATTGGATCGGCGAAGAAGTCGCAGGCAGATTTAATGTTACGTTTCCCGAATGTTACGTTAATGTTTTTGCGTATGTGTTAAACGTGCTTAAAAACCTTCGGGGACTCTAAGACGGTATAAACAATAACTTGTGACGTCACCAGAGCAAAACATCTAATAGTTTCTATGATTGCTCCGAGTTCAGGCAATGTCCATTGTATCAAAAATGCCCGGATAATAGAGGACATTGAGGATAATTTTTGGACACCAAGAACAATATCTTTTATTTGATTACCTTTACGAGATAGTTTTTTTTATAAGTTGGGGCTGATGACTGACGACTGACCATATTTCTTCGAGAAAAATACGGTAATTAAAATCCCAAATACGCAATATCATCAACTGTTTTAACATGAATCTAAAACCTCCTCAACGGACAATTTTGTTGGAACCGAACGCGTCCCATAGACTTAACATTACATGTAACCTCCAAAAAAAAAAAAAAAAAAAAAACATGGACTCGGAACGAAAATATGCATATCACCATGAGAAAAATGATTTTCAAGCTGGATTTCGAAGACGTTTATTCCCTGTGAACCCTATGAGGAGAAAATATTATGTATGCTTTCGTTTCATACCACTTAACTGATCTTCAAATGCACCGCGGATCACTTGAGTGATTAGCAAATGTACCGCGGATAACCTTCGAATGTGCCGCTTTGTCAAGTTTTACAAAATTAGGTGTGAGATCGCGGCCCACATCAGATGACTTCGAAGTTCACATTTGACCAGCGTGTCATGGGTTGAGAATGTATGGTCTAGTTGATCGTGGGTGGGAATAAGGGACCATTTTGGGGGTTGCTGGGGTTTGGGTGGGTTGGTTAATATCAGTTTTCCTCGCGTCGTTTCTGCTATGTTGTACTGCAAGCCTAAATTTTAGGATGCCGAAATAGCGTTGAATATCGACTAACACTGATGCAACTAGATTCTCGGTCAGCCTTGGCAAGCACACATTTTGGTGCCCCTTCTGGTCTGGCGATCGGGGCATCAGACCCACCTGATCCTCTCTAGTTGCGGCCCTGACAATTGATCTATTATTTTAATATTAGTGTCGATATAATCATACATTATAATGTAATCAGTTATATATAATTATAGTAATCAATTACCGATTATCATTTTACATGTTACATAGATCATAAATTTTAGGGGTTTTTTTCCTGCAGAAATATAATGGCCATTTCTCCCCCAATTACGGTCACTTCCCAATAGCGGCCACACTTTTTAGGTCTCGTTAGTGGTCGTTGTTCGGAGGTTTTACTGTAATTTTTAACGTTTGAAATTCAGTACAAAAAAATTGCTACTTTGAGATAAAAGGTGTTTCTGATTATTTCACATCGATTCGCAGCAATCACTTAAGAAGTAAGGCTTCCGATTTTTTTATCCTAAATTAAATATGCATATATTTCCATAAGCTTCACCTAAAACGTTAAGTGAAGCATATGGAACCGAACTTTTGCATGCATACCCGAACTTTCCGGCATCCGGGCACGTCTCATTAGATCGTACGCTTGTGTTTCAGCATGGATTCATTTCGCAGAATGCAGGCGCACTTTTAGTGCATACATAACACGAAACATTTTTCGGTCTGCCATTTTAACTTCTAATATTGAAGGCAGATGACAGCACTTGAGTAATAAGAAACACGCACAAATCTGAGAACATAAATACGTTAGGGCCACTCATACGCATGTAAAATGTTTCAACACCCACCGAATCGATAGAAGTTGCTTTCCTCAGAGGAAAGTTGAATAAGTAAATGTACGATTAAGTAGCTAACATTCATATAAATTGATATTTGTTCATACTGTTGTAGACTCTTGTTCTGAATGTTTTGAAGTTACAGTAACTGTGAGTGAGAGAAAATTGTTGGTCAAAAATTTAGTCTCCATTTTTAATCCAAAATTATTTTACGATTCATTTGTGATGCCATCGCTTCAACGTTTGCAGTTTTTATCATTAAAAAGTTGCATTCAAGTACAGGAGTTTGACAAAATAATATGAACAACTACAAAAAAAAAACAACACCCAAGGGAACCTGTCTTATACTCCCGCCCTCTAGTGTGGAAGAGTGCCACCTAGCGGGCGAGAATGTGCAAACATCAGTCTAGTCGTAGCAGTGATAGCGTTCGGATGCGAAAAGTATATTAGGGCGTTAAAACTTTCGGCCACTCTTATGCTTGGCAGATATATGTTTTCCTGTTTGCTATAGGCTGTCATCACCGTCGACACTTACTTCTCTCGACACCAACAAGGGTAGCCATTTTCGTTACTGTGGGCCCGGCAAGACGGACTCCAACAAACATGCCTCTTTCGAAATCTGTGAGGTCAGCAATAACGAAGTTTTAACGCCCCATTCACAACACAAACATTCCAACATGTACCAATTCGTTAAAAGTTCCGCAGAGGAATATGGATGAGGCGCATGTGTAGTTTAGTAGCAGTGGTAGTAGTTTGCGGTGCGTGCTGTTAGCTGTGCACCCTAAAAGTAACCTAATAAAGTGTATATTTCTTCCACGGACGAATTTGTTTGTCTCACTCGCGTCCGCAAAAGTGGATTTCCCCACTGTTTTTACCAAAATTTGTGGCATGCACGTACAGTATAAGCACCTGCTGTAAATTGAATGCTAAAAAAATCATTATCGATATATTTGATCTATCTTGCAGATATATATCAAATTTCTCGATAACGATTTGATGCACACAAAATAGCGTTAAAATGAGCGATTCCTTGAGTGTACTATTCAATCAAGGTATGGTATTCATTTGTATCAAACATTCAAAAATACGGTAAAACCCCTCTTTGGCGGACACCGGTGTGGAAAAAAAATTTCGCCCGTAACATACACGATTTCAGTTATTAAATATCATCAAATGCAGTGATATGACACATATTGAGATTGAATGAAAAATAATATATATATATATATATATATATATATTTATTTATTTATTTATTAAATTCACAAATTCAAATGAAATAAATTTAATGGGGATTAAAACGGGGGGGGGGGGAAATCACCCACGAAATGTAATATTTGCAGATTATACCTCTTCAGCTAATCACTAGGAACCACATGCATAATGAACAAGTATTTTCCATCACGGTCGAAATAAAAATTTGTCTTCTTTTGTATGTGATAAAAATAAAAAGACAATGTTTCGAAACATCAAAAAAAACTACAGCCTTCGGTAGGCGACTGAAATCATCACAGCCAACAAAACAACGACAATGCAACAGGAGATCAATTTGATGGCATTTATCACGAAATCGTCTTGGTTGGCGAAGTTCATGACACCCATGGACAGAACGTTGAACATCCATACGGCCCTATCTTTACTAATGTCATAGGCGTCCCTGAGACAATACTTCGTGCAGATATATATCGCCCAGACGTACGCAACCACGGTTAAAGTGAGCACTGTGGTCAATATGATGATGCCGACGAGATAACCGACGTAATACAGCACGCAACCGGCGAAATGCGCGAACATACGAACAAAGCATAGCAGGTTATCCAAGCCGCAGCGGCCGTACATGGACCACATGAAGCTGGAGACCGTGGTGGAATTCCAAGATGTTGGCGAAGACATCTAGGAGAAATCAAAGCAATTAGATTCGATTAATCGAATTACGAAACAGTCAAAAATAATCAAATAAATTTTCACTATTCACTGTCATGAATGATTTTCCAATAGCACCGGTTAGCATCACCACACTTCATATAGACCATTTTTTGTCCCATCGTCCCCTTCTTCAGCAATTTTTTTCTCCCAGCGCCCCCCGACGCATTCTAACCCAAAGGATCCTATGCTATACCTGTAGCTTCTACCGCCCCCCCCCCGGAACATTCTATCGCCCCCCAGGGGGCGTTAACGCCCACGTTGGGAATCACTGATGTAGACGATGCGATGATCATCTCAACAAACAGAAAGCCCTCGAAGTCTTCTGACCTTGCAGCGCCAATCCCGAGACATCTCGTCTAACTTGATCTGCTCTATTTCGGAAATTCCGAAGTACCTCGGGTTCTTAAAACTCTCTGATCTCGGCAACCTACCCCAAGCCTAGCTGTTTTTGAAGTAAAACATGTTTTCCATTTCACCCGCCCCCTGCAATCGATGAATTACCAGTGGGCGGAGTCGGCTTTTGGTTCAAAGTTAGATAACGGGAAGGGAAAGAAAATCTGCAATAATAGATCATCTTTCACTATGTACAACGATTTAATCATCTATGAAATGGCCATTAGACCCATTTTTCTATATTCAGCGCCTCTATGGCTCTTCTCAAGAATGACGAACCCGAACTGAACAAACCGAGCACGACGAGGCTCTGTCGCATTAGCAATGTAAGTTCAGTGCCCCAGAGGGTGTGGTGGTGCCGAGAAAAACTCTAGTCGATAGTCCGGCCGGTTAATCAAAGGAAAGGAGAAAAGAAATGGTAGAAAATAAAAATGAGAAAAATGAAAACAAAAAAGAACAGAAAATAAGAAAGCAATTATACTGCATACATAAAACATCACAGAGACACTTGGAGCTTAGACAAACCTGATATACATATAAAGCTTGACAGATTGATATCAAAACAAGATGCACACAGATTACTCAATGCTCCTTTGGTTAGTTAAAAACAGAAACATCATAAAGGACACTGGTATTGCAATCATCCGTGGTTACTCACAAAGACTTGCCAAAGAACTCTTCAAAAGATTTGAAGAATCTGAGTTTGAGCACTTGAGAGGAAACTCAAACTATGCGAAGGATCACACGATGTGGGGAAGACCAAAACGTTTCGAATCTGAACCAAACGTTCGAAAAACTGAATCGATATGGCTTATTATGGGCACTTTCGAAAGATAGTGGAATGAACAAATTTTTTGGTAAATTTTGCCGATTGTAGTAGCTTGAAGGGTGTTTGTGGAATTGGCGGTTAGAAATTTTGGCGACAATTTCATTTTGCACTTCACCAAATTTTAAGTGCCTGTAGCTCACCATCAAATCCGGATATTCTGATGGAAATGGTGTCACTTCATAGAATCATTTTCTGCCCTTTCCACATACGTGCTTAGTTTGCACGTAGACCTCTCAGAAACTTCACAAATTTGGGTTTTTCTTCAGAATTAACGCATTTTAATAATTTTTTTATCCACCATTGGACATTTTGCCTGTTGTGGCCTTTGTGTTTGTATTTGTATAACTCAAAAACGGTTAGGGGAATGGGACGGGATTACTATTGACTTTTATGCTCCACTTGGGCTCGTCTATCAGCCCGTTTCGTTTGTAAGATAAGTTGCAGTTCACCCTGAATACGAGTTTCTAGCCTGCGAACGGCGAAAATTTGCATATGTCTCGTGAACTTAAAAGATTGTGTGCTTTCTTAATGTGTATAGGATAAATTAGGTATGAACGATATAAATTACCTTGAACTCCTGATGTTTCCTTAGAAAAAACTTCTTATTTTTCTAAAAATAGGAGGATTTATCGGTTCCGCATCGAAAATAAATCTTAACATTTTCCCGTACGCTACACAAGAACGTTATTGACAACGGTACGGCCTGTTCGTCATTTCATCAATACATAGTCTATTTTGCTACAAGATGTATTTATCTCCGTGGTTCTAAACGCTTTTCGAATTTAAAACAATGTGATTACATTTCATTGAAACTAACATGGAAAATTCAGATAGTTAATGCCGGACGTCTCTGATTACCGCCGAATTTAACACTAATTGTTCTTAAAAACATGTCAAATATTGGTATAAATTACATTATTATGATGTATTTCAGTTTAAAAAAATTAAATATATATCATATTTTGTCGTGAGCGCACAGTTCACCTCTCAATGTATTCATTCTAAAAATTTCATTTCAAATATATGTAAATCGGAAGGTAGCACACATATTCCTAAATTCTCTCTCACGCTTGGAAGACCTACAATGCAGTCATTTTTGTTTACACCAGACATAACTTGCTATGACACATCAAAAGAATTGGCGCCCATATGAAAAAATTCTCACACTCACGACAACTTAAATGCAATTACATCACACACCAATCAGCGGGAATTAAAGAATAATCTCAAATCAAATTCTCACCCCAGGATCTAATCTTCACTGGATGGTGCAGCTGATTTGATTCCGTGAGATATTATCATGAATAAAGTACCAGTAGTTATAAAGGTATGCAAATTGTCTAGGAATATCTATGATTACAATGAATAAAAATAATTGAAAAAGCTTCGCGTTGAAAAGGAGATTTTTATCAAATCCCGAAATATGTTTAAAAAAATATGAAAAATATATGGAAAGTGTCCCGTAAAAGATCATAACCTTCAATAAAATACAGGCCATATGGCGAACTAGTCAAATTGACCATATGATCCATATTTTCTAAAATAATCCCGTATTTTTTGGCAATCCCGATTTTTTTGTCACGTCTTTAATTCAGTAAAGAATAAAAATGCAAGGGCGCGGGGTTCTTAAAAATACGGGTAGAAACGGGACATTTTTTTTAGTTGGAACGGGGAAATTACTGGGATATCTAGGGCAACCATGCATCCCGTATTTTCGCGTAATTTTTACCATCCCAACTTTTTTTTTGTAAAAATGTCCCGTTTGTTTCACGTACAGTCAACGCCGCGTATTATAATCACGGATAATGTGTGTGTGTGTGTCATCAGTTGGATATTGTTATCACTCGCAAAGACAGAAATGACCAATATCGTAGCATGGGGGGAAAAACTTTATTCATAGTTATAGGGAGTTTTGACACTATTTTATCAATTTTTTTCCCCCGAAGGTTTTCTTTGGGCATTTTAGAGCTAAAATTTAACTAAAGTTATTTTTTTCCCGTGAAGTTGTCGTTATCAAGCTTCAAGGTACTGTAGGAAGCTAGAAGGCATTTTCTTCTCTCATACTTTTGTTGAGGAAAAATTTCCGTGGTTAATGTCGTAATCATTCCTTAGTGTTCACTACATTTCATGTACATGTGGAGCTGCTTTTTTAATAGCCTTCCTATAATGAAGGCAAATGTATGACAAAAAAACATTTCCTTCAGTTCTTGATCAGTTTCTTTCAGTTGACCAGATTCAAATTTGTTTTTCCGAAAGACTTCCTCAAGGGAATCTATGTAACGTACTGCAGATTAAAAAAAAATCATAATTTGTGATGTCCATAAGATAGTTCCATTCTAAATAACAAAAATGCGGGATTTTAGTTCAAAGGGGAAAAAAAGTCCCATTTTAGAAAATAATTATAAAAATATATATAGAAGGACTTTGAACATTTTGCAACCAAAAATGTGGGAAAGCAAAATTCAGTTGTCCCGTTTTACAAATTCTCATTTTATTATACGTCCCGTTCGACCAAACGGGATGTATGGTCACTCGACTTGCAAACGGGACTTTTCAAATGTAGTTATCGGTTATTAATTCGGTTATTGTTATCAGAAACCTCGAGTCCCAATGTGAGCACATTAAGTGGCATGGACTATATTTTTAACAAAGCCAAGGTTTTTGAAGTTTTATTCTTTATTGAAATCAATGATTAAAGTAATCTTCCTAACTCATCAATTATATTATAATAATTACGATAATAAATAAGAACATTCACAATCACACGCAAGCATGGGTTCATCCGATCATGACGTTGAGGCACCATGTCCATTTATGGGTCATGACACGACCTCCTAAATAACCTCCTATATAAAGGTTATCTAGGTGGTCGTGGTCATGACCGGACCTATGGTCAGATCTGGTACTATAACTTCCGTCGGTAAGTATCGAATGTGTGAGTTGTTACTTCCATACCACACACACACACACACACACAACGCAGAAATTGGCCAATTCCCGCAATTGGCGATTTTTCAGCGATTTCAGCAGGAGTAAGCATTTTCGCTTTCTTTTCGTATCATTTTTGGCAATAATTGGCTGTCTCGTATTGCACAGTGGTTTGGAATCCCAATTTCCCGTATGCTTATTGAGTAAATATCAAGGAGGTTATAATCAAAGCTACTCTTTAAAGTCTACTCTTTAACCAGCTTTGTGTGTATGGTTACAAGGAGGTTATTCCTTGTTATTCCTCCTTTTTAATACAAGATTATTCTTTCCTCATGAGTAGGCTGACCATATTTCCTCGAGAGAAATACGGGAAATTGGAATGCCAAATATGGGAAAATACGGAACATCGCCAAGAACAACGCCAAAAGTGCACAAAGTTGCCAAATATAGCTGAAATTACTGAAAAATCAAAATGGCGGGAAACGAAGCGTTAGTGCAAATTGCAGTGGATTAAAATGAATTCCACAAAATAAAACGTTCCACAAGACAAATGCGGGAGATTTATGTTCTCATTTATAGTTGTAATTATCATAATATAATTTATGAGATGAAGAATAATTTCAATCGTTGACTTCAATAAAGAATGAAAATCCAAGTAGGCGTCATGTAAAAAACGGGAAAAACTGGTACACTTTTGCAAAAAACTCGGGGACGGCCAGAAAAACAAAGAAAACCATGAATGTCCCGAGAAATACGGGATGTATGGTCAGTCACCTAACTCATAAGTAAATATAATAGGTGGGGTGATGTCTGCTATGGTAAAGCCACAATAAATGACCGAAGGAGTACAGCGCCATCTAGTAGGATATGATGATTCTAAAAGTTTTTTGCCGCTAGGAAGCGCTATTGTTTTTACGAAGAGAAATGTAAATAAACAAAGTTGTGCAATTTGAAACTGGAAGCTATAGCTAATCAGACACTTTCGTAGGTGAGTATGTAATTCCCCAAATTAACAAATATTTGAATTTCAGATTACACTGTTCAATACACTGCGTTTTCAATGTGAAAATTACAAAATTCAAACGCTGATATTCGGAATTCCGAGGTTTTCCTTAGGAGCAGGTTTCTACACCGCGTGCTGCGTAAAAACGCTTATTGGTCAATAAAGCCGGGTTTTCCTAGGAAAAGGTTTTCTACGGTGCGTGCAGCGTGAAATCGCTGATTGGTTAAAAAACCTGAAATTCCCTTTTTTTCAACCAATCAGCGTTTTCACGCTGCACACGGCGCAGAAATTCTACTCCTAGGAAAACCCGGCTTTATGACGGAACTTGGTGTGGTCAGCCAGATCAGAACCATGCCCCCCCCCCCCACATCTTGGAGCAGGGGTCCATCTATAGTTAATTTGTAGCTTGAAAAAAAAAAAAATACAATCTTCCTGGGCCCCGGGCAGGGACGGGCTTAACTATTTTGCGGCCCGGTGCTAAAAAAAAAATTGCGGCCCTTTGAACAGAGGTTTTCCAATAGCCCAAGATGTCCATGGGTACCCTGATGCCCACCAGGTTCACACTGGTGTCCGAGAACGACTGTAAAACTACTACGTGGTCGTAAAAAAAATGTCATTTTGCAGTAAATACGGACAAATGTGTCCGCTTCCCAGTGAAAAATTGCGAGTGCGCCCCAGACACTTGAAGGTTTAGGGCTCTCAGGGCTAGAAAAACGATTACAGTGGATCCCGCTTATAACGTTTTTCAAACAATCGTCATGAAAAAGCGTTGTAAGCGAGAATGTCGCGCGCCGTGATAAATGCGATCATATTAAGTTTAAATATAGTATATCGACATTGCTCAAAAACGTACTCAAGATAATAATTGTGCCGCATAAAGTTTATTCTTAACTTTTGATATTATATTATTATGTATCAACATCATTATCTCACTCACGAGCGTGTTCTCTGCTTGAAAACTTGGTGAGCTCTGTCTGTCTCAACAGGCAAAATCAGAATTACTTTAGTTTCAGTTTTCTTTGTTCGCATGAACAACTAATGTGATTGGCTAATAAGGTGCTTTTGCACTCATCACGTATTAAGAAACCAAAGAATGAAAAGGAGAAGGTGTTTTGGATTTTAACTGGTAAAATCCGGATCGTGGCATAGCAATGATTCATAAGATGAAACGTCGCATCTTTTCTAATGCCAGAGATATTTTGAAAAACAAGTATGTTATGGCGTGACGACTTGTATGTCATGATTATGCTTTCATATATTGGCGTCAATGTTGTTGACGGTTCCCAGCAAGTTATATCTAATATAAATGAAATGAATGCGCTGCAATTCTCAGCGTGGGAAAGAATGTAGGAAGTTGTTAATGACATGTTAACTTTAAATTAATATTTGAAATGGGATTTTAGATTTTTAGAATGAATACTTTAAAGTGGAAATTGCGATCATGACAAGAAAACGCTTCAAACAGGAAATCTTAATGAGAATTTGTTACAGTTAAGACCACGAAAATAAGTCCTACTAAGCGAGAAAACGTTATAAGTGGGACCGACTGTATCTACCCCGGCCCTCCACCTTAGAGGTTCTATATCTTGGACTGAATTTTAAGCTATTGCTTTGTTAAGAAGTTAAAGTCAAAATGTAACCAAAACATTTTTATACCCTTTTGCGGCCCTCAAAAATTTAGCGGCCCGGTGCGGCCGCACACTTCGCACCTGCCTAAGTCCGGCCCTGGCCCCAGGGCTAGAGCCGTGTCAGCTCCACGGTTCATTAATGATTGCATCATGCAGTTGATAAAGTGTTAGCGTAGCTGAAACATGGGTGGAGGCGTGGGGGCATTGCCCCCCCCCCCAGTGGCAAATGCGGAATCGATTGATCTAATGTATATATGAATTGACATCATCGTCATCGTGCCCACCCAGACTTCCAAGTCTATCTCCGCCTATGAGCTGAAATCGCTGCAACCATTGCTTTAGGAACATACTTTTCATTACAAAAAGTTTTCAAATGTCTTTTACTCAAAGTGGCTTGAATTTTGCAAGAGGTCATATACATTAAATTAGAAAAATAGAAAAATTAAATAACTTTTCATGTAGACCTTGTGTGCCAAAACTTCCAATTAAATGTACTGAAATGTAATGTAAATGCTGCATTTTGAGGGTTATTTACAAAAAATAGCATTTTTTTAAATGCTATATGAACGGAGTTGTTCAACTTTCCCATTTGCAGCATTTGCCGCTAATGTTTGAGGGTGTAGTTGAGAAATCTTGAAACGTAAATTAAGTTCAAAGTTGTAAAAACTCTGAAATTGTCAAAAAAATGTAATTGCTATTCATCTTGAATTTAAAAAAAAAATAGTTGAGTGTACAGTCCCTAAATATAGCAATGAAAGCTTGTCAACACCGTGATAAGTTGCTGAAACATTGTAATTTATGTACACATATCTCGATAAATTTTGAATTTAAAAAATTTTGCCGATGACTTTTCAGAGCAGGATCTACATTTCGATGATGCACACTGGGACTGAATAAGAAGTTCTTTTTTAAATATTTTTATACGTATATACGCCCCCCCCCCCCCATAACAAATTTTGAGATTTAAAGTGAGTGTACATCATTTGAAAGATTTTTGTAATTGAAAGTATATTTCCAAAGTCAACGCGGTTGCAGAGGTATCCGCTGTGCAAACGAACAATGCGGGATAGCTTGTTCACACACTTCTGAGAGGACTCTCTTAGCTTGAGATTTGAATAATCTGCGTTTAACTCAAAATTACGATACTTAAACAATTTCCTCAAAACAAATTTTATTAATGAGATAAAATAATTGGGGGGAATTTGCATTATTCCATATGTATTTACTTATAATCGTATGTTTAGGCTATTTGTGCGAATTTTTATCGAAAATAAGGGAAATTCCCTCTCGCGAGCAGAAAACTAGATAAGATAAACGAAGCATCACGTTTTCGTTTCTTTCAGATCAATGTAGCAATATTATTGAGAAAAAAAAATTAAGTGCAATTTGATGTTGTATATTAGTTATGTATATATTAGTGTAGGCGCCAAAGGTACTTGAGTTTGCAAAATATGAGGACCGCATTTTGTCAATTGATATAAGCTCACAACAGCTCAAATATTAATATTCTGGATGTTGCCGGTACATTTTATGGTCTAATTTTCTTTTACCGCCCCACCCCCCTCCTAGGTATCAGAGAAATCCATTATGCACATGCTATTGAGTCACTTTAAAAATTAATGACAATAGTTAGTTTTTTCGGATGATAAAATTAATGATGGGTTGTTAAATGAAATAAAAAGGAAAATTATTTAAAAAAATTTTATTGTACTATACGAAATAAATACAAATAATCAGCCATTTTTATACAGTCGAATCCCGTTTTAACGAATACCGTTGTAGCAAAAATCTCGTTTTAACGAACACTTTTCTTATCCCTCAGATAAGTTTGCATATGAATAATGCAAAAAAACCTAGAATTCCTTTATAAAGAAATTTCGTTTTAACGAAGTGATTTCTTTGGACTCTTGGAGTTCGTTATAACGGGATTCGACTGTATTGGCAATCATTGCTCACGCACTTGCACAATCGGAATACAAGTTAATTCTGATTTTTTGCAATTACAAGACACTGTTCGGCAATTCGATGTACATTTACAAAGCTGAATAAAAGACTCCGGAAAAGGCCACTTCGTCATTTGTCGTGGGCGTAAGTTACCATTTTGTGCTCCATAGCCAAATACAGTGTAATCAATGGCCTCAAATTTCGTTCGATGAGCATTTTTCCTTATACATATGTTTGCAATGTAGCCCTTAAGAAATGTAAATGCAAAACATCGATGTGCGTATTACTTTCATTAAATTAAAGCCGAGGCTTATATTTTGTAAAACCAATTTATACCGGAGCTCATCAGCAGTTAAATTGTTTTTTTCAAAAAAATATGTACAAACTGTTTCCAACTCTTTCAATTGTTCATCTAACTTACGCCCACGACGAATGACGAAGCGGCCTTTTCCGGAGTCTTTAATTCTGCCTTTTAAATGTACATCGAATTATCGAACAGTGTCTTATAATTCCAAAAAATCAGAATTAATCCGATGTGCAAGTGCGTGAACAATGATTGCCAATATAAAAATGACTGATTATTGGTCTTTATGTCGCATAGTTCTGCTTGAATTGGCTCTTTGTTATTTTGAATTATTTTCTATAACACACAATAATTTTTTTTTAAATTAATAACTTGCCTTTGTATTTCATTTAACAACCCATCATTAATTTTATCATCCGAAAAAACTAACTATTGTCATTAAATTAATTTTTAAAATGACTCTCTAGCATGTGCTCAATGGATTTCTCTGATACCTAGAGGGGCGGTAAAAGAAAATTAGACCATAAAATGGACCGGCAACATCCAGAGTATTAATATTTGAGCTGTTGTGAGCTTATATCAATTGACAAACTGCGGTCCTCATATTTTGCATACTCAACTCCTTTCGGCTCCCGGTCTATAGAGTATACAGGGTGATTATAATAAAGTTCTCGTACTTTCAATAGTTTTTGAAAAAACTACTCATCCGAATACAGCCAATATTTCAGGATATATTAATAACACAATGGGATAGAGATTTATTCAATTAAAAAAATAGTTCATTTTTTTGTACACCAAACGCTTCATATGTCTGAGTAGTTTCAGTATACTGACACTCCTCAGACCTATACATCGCCCGTTCCGATGGAGGTATTCCATCAAAACCTAGTATATACGCTATATGTACGATGTAAAAATGAAAAATTCAATCAAAATGAGTCACTTATTGACCTGGTGTTCAAAAAATGAATTTTTTTTTTTATTCCATAAATCTCTCCCCCATGATCTCATTACGACATCCTGAAAATTTGGCTGTATTCCGATGAATAGTTTTCAAGGAAAACCATTTAAAGTACAGGAACTTCAAGCATAATCACCCTGTTTAAGCATAATACCCTTTTGACTTATTAGGTCGTCTCCGAAGTTCTGAACGTTTTTTGGTGGGCGCACATATCAGCTTTACATATCGAGTTTTTTTTATCACATTAGAATAAACATTTTGTAACTACATGAGGAAGTACAAAGTCTACTAAGGTACTAAGGTGTGCGGTCTAAGCTCAGTTATTCTTCAACCTTTTCTACCAGCGTGAATGGGAGAAACAATTTTCGAACCTTCGAGAAAGGAAACTTTCTTCCTAATTTTTTTTCCTTAATTTTCTGACTTATTCTATATTCATGCATATTATTATAGATGCGAGAAACAGTGTATATCTGAGAGATCCTTCTCATCCTGCGACGAAGTCCGCCATTTTTGGGATGATTGATTCCTATAATTTGTCTTCGATGCATGCTGGAAGTTGAAACAGGTTCGTCTGAGAGTTTTCTTATCGCATGGGCTCCTTTGCCATCTTACTGAGCCGCGTGGCCCAGTGATCAATTTCTTGTTTTCTTTACATTAGTTTTAAAGCGGTACCGGTCCCATACTCCGTTTTCAATCCGTCTATGCGAATACTAGCATAAGCTATGTATTTTATTTCACATGTGAGACTTGTACACCGCAGGTCTATTTATTTGCTAGACATCCAATCACCCGTTGCTCATAATCTGAAACTATTTCCGGAGTAGCCACTTTCGATTAAAATTATGCTATCGGGCTCAGTGGGGATATCCCAGAAATTACTTGTGGCGCACACAGTAATCCGGTACCGAGACTTTAGATTAAGCGAACGAGTAGCGCAGTGGTAAGATGCTCGCCTTCCACTATGAAGGCTACCGTCGAGGTCCACGGGTTTGAATCCAGGCATAGAACGTCAGAAGCAAGTTCTTTAGACCTACCGAGCCTAGGGGGGGGGGGGGGCACTGATGGATGGAGCCTTCATTTCCCACCCAGCTCCACTGGTTGGAAATTGCCGTATGGCGATATATGACCGCAGTTGACGTGCGGTATAGTAGTCCGGTACCCTATTGTAAGAAACGGCAAGAAGTTTCTTGAATCGCACATGTGCTGGTCTATTGATCTGCGGTTGAAGGACACTGATATAAATAATTTCTGCTTCGACACCAGTTACATTCTCCAAGAACAGGATTTTCAAAGAGACCGAAAAACAGCTTAAATTTCTGGAGAATATAATAAATAATGGACGATACTTCAAGAAATAGGGGCAATGCATTCAACCTCTTGCCTCAGGTCAAAACGTATAAAAAGAAATGTTCAGAACTTTCGAGGCACCCTAATGGTACATATATATAATCATATATATAATAATCAATATATAATAAATATATAAATCAGATACGTTTAGAGTTTATTAAGAAAAAAAATTTTAATGTAAATTATTCACTAGGTGAAAATGAGCACACTTCGGCCATTCTTCAGATCATTGACTACATTGCCGATCGATTACAAGTTTCAGTCAAACTACTGGGAGATTCATGGGCAACGGCTACGAAATGAAGTCTATTGGTCAGTGTTTCTACAAGTACTCATACCAGCAGCTCATGATCGTAAGAATAAAGTTATTGCAGATTTCCTGAGAGACATAAATGCCGGTGCGAAATATAAAGCTGAAGATGTGGTACAGTGTCTTAGCGAGTGTAATATATTTTTGGACAAACACGCGTATTACGAGGATGCCATTTTGAGAAGTGTAGTTTCTTCGAGCGTTGAATACATTCAAGATCTCACTCAATCCGAACGACCATCTCAAACCGATGTTCTTAAAACTTTCGCCAACATTTTGCGACGTCGGGTGGTTCTTGTGAGATATGGTGCTTCTGATACGGCTTGGATTGATGGAAAATCATCAGATTTCAATGATGTAGAAATTAGCGTCTACGATGGTGAAAGAAAATGCGGATCAGATATTGTGTTGTTTTTTAGAAAAACAAACAGCAAAGGGCCACCTAGGCTTGCTTTCGGCCTGCCTGATAAGACTGGTGTGAAGCTTCGTTCTGATGCTTTGAAAATAAGTTTCGGTAAAGCTTTAGATGAGAAATTTGTCGAAAGTATCACTGGAGGTTCTGCCATTAATGAAAACTTCCTCATCGTTATGATAAAGGAAAATAGAGAAGTGTTAGAAAAAATTTTGATGAATTCTGTACATACATTGCACATGTTGCATCATGCTGGAGTTGAAGTGGCTCCAACGAAAAGGTGCGATCCCAAAATAACCAGAGAAGCAGAGGATAAATGTTTTGAGGTGTATCCAACGTCTTTCTACTTCGCAGCTAAGCATCAACGTCTACTTTATCTGTTATATGTATTTTCATTAAATTCTATCTCCCGGTTCCAGTGCCGACATGGCAACGTTTGGCGAGAAGCCATGTTCATCAACCAAGAAGTATTAACAGCATTATCAGAAACGGAAGAGCTTGTCAAAAGCTCTTCAACCAAGGACGGCCGATCCAAATCTCATTTGACAGAGATCATGAAGTTGCATGAATTCCTGACAGATTTCCGAGACAGTCTTGTGAACTCGAACTGTTTCGACATCAATGACCGCTACATGAATACCGACATCAAATTTGATACCCAACTGCGAACTCTCTATCACTTGATAAAATTATACAAAAGTTATTTCTATTTAGAAAATGGCCGACCTTGCTCGGAAATTTGTCACATAATTCAAGAGTATGAGACCTTTTCAAGTTGCCGGAATTTCTACTACAATTTAGATTTATCAGCATTTATATTGTTTTTTGATCGCTGCTTCTCCTTGCAAGGTGTCTCAGACTCACTCAATGAAGTGCTCAAAACCGCTGCCCAGGCTTTTTTAAAATACATTTGCGTACAAGAGACTTATTTGAATAGCTCTTCCTGTAGAAACAAAGACCAGAAAATTCGCGAAATGGATTATAGAAGACAACCAAACCGGAAAATTCGTGAAATCGACGTTATAGAAGACAACCAAAACTCCAGGGATTATACGAATTTTGCCATCCTTCTAGAAAGATACAGATGGTTTCGTATCTTGATTTGTTTAGAGCATTCACTGGAACATCTTCTAGTGCAAGAAGATGTCATCGCGCAATGGTTTCCAAAGGTATTGATGACAGGCAAAATCCCTGAAATCGATGACCATCTGACACTTCTACGCTTAAGAAAGTATTTGCTTATAACAGAGAGAGAGGTTGGCAAGGAAAAGAGAAAACTAGATTTCGTAGCTGTATTAAGAATAATACAGGTGCTCAGTGAAAGCATGGATGTTAAACTTCATAAGCCGCCATCTTTGATACAGTTCCTATTGATTTCTTGTTTACCCAAAGATTTGTCTTTCTACCTACATCACATAGGCGATCATCTTTCTCGAGCAGGGAATAGGATCATTGCAGAATGTTTACAGGTTGAAGAGAACAAAAAACTTTTGAAAGAAATAAAACAGGTGCTAGTAAACATATCAGACGTTGTCGAAGAGATGTATGAACTCCAAGTTCTTCTTTTCCGTAAATATGCCGCTCTGGGTAGCAGCCAGTATTTAGAAGAATTGAAGAAACACCCAACTAGCGAAAGCACCTTTAAATGCAGCAATTCCTGCCTTAGGTTCCTCGAAAAATTACCTCATATTAAACTGGCAGATGCAGATGAAGCGCAGAACATTGCAGTTGACAAAACGTCCTCGTGTAACATATGTGAACGTCAAAATGACCTGGAAGTGGAAAACTTTTTCTTTGGGATTGCAAAGAAATTCGAAGATTTCTATAATGAGACCGACTCAAACATCACAGAGATTGCTCGCAAATTTTTGCATAAATTTGAAATGATTTATGAAAATCATTTCAAATTGGTCCAAGGGCTCATCGATGAGCATGAAAAGGATGATAAAGAACATAAGATTATTGAATACCTGCTGATTTGCTTGAAAACATCGATTCAGTTTCTTGTCGACAACGCTGTCGAAAGCGAGGCAGAACAGCGTAAGTTCCTCGAACGATACAATGAGCTCAAACCAAAGACACTAAACTTCTCCAAACATTACGCAAGAGAGCTCGCGATGTACAAAGCCATGTACGAGTCCTTATGTGCGGCTGTCCCAACGCCATCGTATTTAAAAACGACAGGTCTATGTTTTGATGAAGAAAACAGCTTCCGGAAGATGATGGACCTTTTAGATGCAGCCCAATTGAAGATGAAAAATAAAAAAGAAGCAGTAAGTTCTCGTGTTCCAGAGGTATACAAAAAACATCACGAAGCGAAAGCGATGCTGCTGAGTTCCGCAAAAAGTAAGAAAAAACTTTCTAAAGTTGAAAGAGAAGAGCTTTACGCAGATTTGCTCTTGGACGAGGAAGAGATCAAGTCAGTAAAAGAGGCTTACAAAGACCGAGACTCGAATACTCTAAAAACAATTAATGATCCCTACGGAAAATTTCTTGAGTATCTTCGTGACGATTCCCTGAGTTCTGATGACTGTGATACGTTGTGCAAAGAAATAGGTATCGATAAAGAACCAAAACACACGCCAATCAAACTGATTGCTCCAAAAATAGAAAAAACTCTTCCAAACAAGAAGGCATTAAATTTTATTTTGAATCGGTTAAAATTGCTGAAGAAACTGCTGATCGACGAGAATTTAAAATTAAGCAAAATGTGGTCGAACATTTTTGTTCCAAAAACGCGCATTTGTCTCGTGCACAAGTTGTCGATAACATATCGTAAATCGCCAAGAATACAAGCATGCGTTGAGTTCCTCCTCACTGACTGTATGCACGTATCCAAGGGCCAAGTCAAAGTAGAACTCGAGAAATTGCACAAAAAGATAAGCAACTTTTACAATGGCGTGACATTGAGAAACCTGTTTGTATACCGCAACGATGACGAGCTCTTCGAGATTGTCGAAGGATGTGTCGATCCTTTCGATCTTCCCACGGAAATCGTCTCGAAAGTAGTCGATTTCATGAGTGATATTGAAACCATAGAAATGATTTTAGAAGCAAGTGAAAAGTTTCAACGTCAAGACCTAGAGAAAGCAATAGCCCAGAATGTTCTCTGCGAGAAAATTAGAGAGTGCCGGCGCTGGAAAGACTACGTCGCCGTTGCCAGCAGAAATATCTGAAATATTTCTTTGTTGATGAACAGGAAAATCTAGTAAAACAAAAATTTGCGTGACCTTAGAACTATATTTCACATAAAATTATTTTTTCCTATTTAATGTCAATCGAATGAAAAAATATTTTTAAATCATTAACTTTGAATGTCTTAACGATATTTCCAGAAATCTTTGTAAGTTTGGAGATAATATAAATTTGTTGAGTTTGTTTTGTATAATACCTATTGAAACTGTGTTGTTTTGTTTCTTGTTTAATAAATGATAACAACCTTTACATGGGCATTCTTTACAGATATACAGTTGAATCCGGTTACAACGAACTCCAAGATACCCGAGAAATCGCATCGTTATAACGAAATTCCAGATTTTTACATTGTTCCCATGTGAACTTATCTGAGGTGGAATTAGAAAGTTTTCGTTAAAACTAGAATCGATTGCATCTTTGTCCCCATCTTAAATTTACTAACAATATTTTTAAATTTATTTATAAAATATTAAAAAAATGGAAGTTTTTTAAGAATAGTTATATATATATTTGAGTAGGTCAGTTTGAGTTAGAACTTCATTTTACCCCCTTAACGATCAGGAACGCGGGAAGTAGGAGATCGAACTTTTCATTGGTAACCCTATGAAAGAAAATTAACTTCTTCTTTCTTTCACCTCAGCTTTATCTTCTCTCCTTCGAGAAAAGTTTTACGATTTGGCGATCGAAAATAATATAGAGCAACAGACATAGCGGGAAAGAGCGAAAAGTAGCTCTCATCTTTGTTTGTGTAAATTAGAAAAGTGTTACCGATTTCGGAGATTTATCTCTGCTAGTTCAACTGGATGCCATCCAAATTTGTTGCCAAAAGCCTATACGTAAAGTGGGATTAAATCACTACAAGATAGAGCTTTTTATGGTCGCTCGTTTTTTGTCAGAGGCGCTTCTCTTCAGGACCACCGGATGGAAAGGGAGTTAAAACAAAAGCTGGCGACAATTGAAATAGTCTCTCAAGTTTGATGATCCTTATAAAGTGTCAATAATTTTCATTATACTGCCCTGTATATATGGCATCATTTATAAGCATTTTTTGTGTGTGTGTGCATTTGTAATAATGCGTCCAAATCACCGACATCTTTTCTTCCGATATTTTTTTACCGAGCTTGGCCCCGGCTCTACCACCGATAACCAATTTCATTCATTGCTGGACTTTATATGGAATAAATAATTCAATAGAAATGGAAATTATACATGATGTTGACAGTATTATGTACAGAATATAAAATTGGGAAACCATTTCAAATATCACACAATTTCAAGTGCAAAACACCGCTGCCGTTATGCACTTGGATTTCTGAAATACTACCTTGGTAGGTAGTTAACTACGAGAAACTTCCTACAGCACTAGGCAGTTGAGTGCTTTTACAAAATATATTTATTTAATTGACCTATCTTCAATATTTTTAGGTAACGTTGGCATTTCCAACTTCAAGGCGTGAAGGTAAGGTCGATGTCCTATTTAAAAGTCCTTCACGTAGAACATCAGGCTTAAATAATTTAGAATTTCACGCAGGCAAAATAACCTATCGAGTTGTTTGCTTCGAATTTGGAACACTCTAAGATCACTTCTTAAACACAAGACATTCCTCGGGAGGGGGGAGGGACTTACGTTAGGTACGGAACATATATCCGGCACATTCCGACATGCACTAGTTTGTTAGAAGTTCCTCAGAGGAATATTCACAAGGTACTGTTAAGTAGTAGAAACTGACACTGACAGTGCTTCAACGTGTTTTGCGAATCGTCATTCTTCTCTTATGTTCAAGGGAAACTTCTGACTCACTGATTTGCTCATTTTATTGCGCAGTACCACAATGGAGCCCTCAAAGGAACATTTTCGAGCTAGGATGGTTTTATAATTGTAAAATCTAATTTATTATCTTTGAGCGTTTACTGTCTGCATTTTCACCTTCTTATCCATCATAAACAAGTGTTTTTCCCTTGCTATATTTCACCCTAAAGTAAAGTAATCCTGGATGACAAACCCAGCTCGTCACCTCCCTCTGACGTGATTCACTCAAATGTTCTTCGTGTGGAAAGTAATAACTAGGGCTCGGATTTCTTTGTCTTTGCATGTTGTTTTATTAATTTTTTAATACTTAACTATTTTTACGTGATAGAGCATGTTTTCACAATTTTTAAGGTATATTTTTCATATTTCAAAATTTTCGATAAAAAGTAAATTTTTCTCTCGCTATTCCAATCCCGCTTCAAACTGGTTTTTGCGGTTCCTGCATCTGACAGAGAGGTCCTAGGATTAGGATTTTTATGCACTAAAAATGGAACGTCGTTGCTGATTGGTAAAAAATCTTGAAATTCAGGTTTTTTTCAACCAATCAGCAATGACATTGAATTTTTAGAGCATAAACATACTAGCCCTTCATGGACACTGGTGTGTGGCTGTAAATAGATTAATCATCTAAATCGGTGTCGGTGATGGATAACGCGTGGGAAAAATTGGCTAAAATTGGTAAATGGGGGAATTTTTTTTAGCGTGGGAAATTTTGAGAGTTTTTATCAAATAAAAATAATTATTTGTTTATTTTAATTTTGTGCGATGGTTTTCTAAGCTAAATGCCGTACTTGGCTAGGTACTTTCACCTACAGATGGCAGCACATTAATTTTAAATTTGTTGGGAAAAACTCGAAAGGGGAATTTTGAGGGAAATTTTGACTGGATGTGTGGGGGGGATAAGTTAGTATAACGAAGACTTTTTGTTCATACCATAAGTAGCCTAATGGTTTAAAATAATTTAGACTGCATCAACACTTCTCATCATATTATATTGCTAAAATTAATGCTATTTGATATAAGAATGAAAAAAATTTTAGGACATACTTCGTTTTATAGGGCATAGTTAGTTTTTTAATAGCATAAATGTGTTTTTTATAGAGCATATTTTAGAAGTTTTTAGAGCATAAAAATCCTAGCCCTAGTAATAATTTTTTAGGGAATATGGAACGCTTTGTATATCGAACCTGCAGTGATGAATAACATTGAATACTCCCATTTTTTTGCTCAGGGTGGGCAAAGAGACGATGGGTGCCGCATTTTTTTACGGTTCAGACAAGGTTGGACTGTTTCTCTTTCAAGAAATTCAGTGATAATGCTTCAAACACGTCCTGGACATCATCTCGGATGACGATCTTTGATCCTTCAATAAGATCTCGAGTCATACATGCTTTCACGTCTGGCTTTCCGAGTCATTTGATGTGGCCCGCGACCTCACACCTAATTTCGTAAAAATGAACCAAGTGGCATAGTTAAAAATCGATCAAGTGGCCTGTGCTGCAGTTTCACGACACTCGAGTGACCCGCGATATCTTTCCACATTACTTAAGTGGTCCGCGGCACATTTCCAGTTCACTTTAATGACTCGCGGTGCAGCTCCTCCATCACTTAAATGACTCGCGGTGCAGCACATTTTCAGATCACCTAAGTGATATACGGCACAGTTCCAGATCACTTTAGCGGCCTTCACACATTTCCTGATCACTCAAGTGACGTGTAGCACATTTAATGATCACCGTGACACATTATCAGATCACTTAAGTCACCCACGACACATTCGCACATCACTAAAGTCGCCCGTGTCACATTCGCACGTCACTAAAGTCGCCCGTGTCACATTCGCACATCACTCAAGTCACCCGTGTCACATTCCCAGATGACATGAATAACCCTTAGCACATTTACAAATCACACAAGTGATCTGCGTCACCATTCTCAGTTCACTTGAGTTACCCGGGGAACATTTATAGATCACTTAATTAAGTGACCCACAACACGTTTCTAAAATCAATGAGGCAGCCCGCACTCTCGAATCGTTCTGCGCCCTCGCTGTACAGCCTGTGAGGATCGAACCTTCGAAAATGTCACAGCGGTCAGTTTCAAAGTAAATTATGCACAAAGCTTTTATATAACAGCAAACAAACATTCACGTACAGTTGTGGTAGACTCGGGAGGGGTTTGTGGTCGCCAGGAGAAAGTCCCCTTTAAGTAGCATCCCTTTAAATATATATATAATCACATTATTGATTTATTTCGAGTTCTAATTATTGACATGCACTCAAAATGTTCGTGACAAAAAAAATTCAGAAAAATATGCTTTATTACTTTCAAAAAGAGTTTTTGATGTTTCAACAGTCCTGTGCTCCCTTTTAAAAGTCTCGCCACAGAAAGCAACAGGCCTAATTATTCAATCATTAGATTTTTCACTCATAGTTACAAAAACTGATGACAGATGGCAGCACTACTTATAACAAAACATTACACAGAAACAAACTTCACTACACGGACACACGCACATTCCAATATGTACCAATTCATTAGACGTTCCGCAGAGGAATATAGAAGAGGTGTGCATGTGTGATTTAGTAGTCTTGAGCCCCTTAATCTACTCGTACTTTTCAGTTCAAAAATTTACGTGAAAATTAATTCGTGTATGTGTAAGATATAATTTTTGGTATCTTGTACTTGAAACTGAGAAATATATTTAAATATCACATATCAAGTAATAACATACACATCAAGAAAGAATAATCTTTATTACTTTCAAAAATTCAGACCAAGCAAGTTGGTTTGATTGGAAAATAAAAAGCAAATGTCTTGGACCGTACGTAATATTTGCACTGTTTCTACTTTTCAACCTCGAGAAACTACGCTAATGCACAAGGAAGATACATTATGAGATACGATGCCACGTCGCACTCAATTTCATTAGGTAATAAAATTTGATGGTTATTTATGCTTAATGAGAACAGTCGAAATGTTCCGAGACTCATAGCTTTTCGTAGGCTACCAAAGCCGTCGTAGCAAACAAAAGTGCAATAGTGAGACCGAAGATCGTTTTCATGGCGTTCATCACGAACACGTCTTGATCAGGGTCATTCAAGACTGCCATCGGCAGAAGGTTCAACACCCATATGGTAATTTTTCTCCCGCCGTAGTAGAGGAATTTGAAAAAATGCTTCACGCTATAAAGTAACAGCCAGGCGGACACGAGTGTGATCATAGTCAGTTGTGTGGTCAACGCAATGATTCCGGCGAGGTACCCGACGTAATAGTGCAAGCATCCGAGGAGATGTGCCAACATGTGAAGAATGTCAAGCAGCTTAACCAAGTCGCATTTTCCATAATCGAATGCGTTGAAAGGGGCAACGACGGTAAAGTTCAAAGATATCAGGTTAAGCATCTAAGAAAAATCAAAACAAAATGTCGATACACATTAAAAAAGTACAGACCTAGTTACTCTATTTACTTTAAAAAAAAGATTGGTCTAAAGTCTATTTTCATTATGGACTACTCAATCTACATTGAATGGCCACTTTACCATGACCATTTGACAGTTTTAAGCAAATAGGCTATGGTGTCACCCTGTTCTGTAATTTCGGGAATGTAAACATAACACTTGAACTCACAAACTCACACGTGGTTACGATTGTTATTGGGGGGGGGGGGGGGGGACTAACAAAAAATTAAAAAAAAGTATATTTTCTGATTATCTCTGTGGAGTCATTCAAGTATTACGTCAGCATCGAGGGAAGGGGGTTTCGGGTTTGCTGACTTTTGATGACAAGGGGGTGGGAGGTATTTGAAGGTTGCTTAAGTCATCAACTACCCCTTTTTGAAGATATGAAATATTCTAACCTGTTGACGAAATTTTGCTGACGGGGGGAGGGGGGGGGGTCAGTGTTTTGCTGACAAGGGGTGGAGGGAGTCAAAAATGGCTGAAAATCTGCTTACGTAATACTTGAATAGCCCCTGTATCATAAAAAACTGCGAATTATTTGTAACTTTTGCAGAATATTCTAATTGCTTTATGCAATGCACATGCGTATTTTCGTGAAAATGGCACGCATATTCACGAAGACACAGATGTTTTCGTGAAAAACGTCGTCTTATGAAAAAAAAATCAGGGAATGAAAAAATAAAATTGAAAGATTGATGTATACATTGTGTAAAGAAATTTAAGATGTAACAATTAAATGAATGTGTGATTCTCAATCGCAGAAAATACAAATTTCATTTCTTCATTACTTGGTTGACAGATATAAGTTTTGTGAAATTTTGTTGTAGAAAACTCCCTATTTTATAAGAAAAAAACCAAACATGCGATGAAAATTGGAATTTTTATAAAAAACGTCTGTCTCTCTGTGAATGTACGTGCTATTTTCACGAAAATACGCACATGTATTGCATACAGCAAGTAGGATATTCTGTAAAAGTTATAAATCATTCGCAGCTTTTTATGATACAAGGTTTTTCTAATTTTCTGTTGCCCCCCCTCCAAAAGTATTCGTAACTGAATTGCACGAGAAAGTTGAGTCCAAGTGTACAAGTCCAAAATCACAAAACAGTATGACGCCATAACTCCGGTTTATCGCCATGGACAATTTACTATAGAATGAATTGTGTCGGAAGTATGTAGGTGTATCTAAGTCTTATATAAATAGTGTCTGTGAATTTTTAGTGCTGCCATCTATTTCTAAAACTGTGCGTGAAGTGTAGGACTGTTGCTTTCCGTGGCAGCTCGCATTCGAGCTTCGAAGTTGGGAACCACAGAAAACTAACTTCAGCCGACCATCACTGTGCCCCCTATAGGAATCGGACCTGAATCCTATCAATGCGAGTCCATCACAGTTCCTAAAATACAGCACAACGGCACTATATCTGGCGAAACAGTCCTAATCGTAGCTATTTCGGCCTGATCGTAATAATCTAATAATAGCGATATCTTTTTGAAAGCCCTCTCGATACGGCCATTATTTTCTGGTTCATCATTATTTCCTAACAATAAATTCATCTTCACTAACAGACTACTTCTACGGTTTTAAGATACATGATATGTATTTTCATGATCCAGATGGTCTGCTGAATAGTGACATGCTTTTGTTTTCTGTGAATTTTTAAGGTGGCAAGCCCATCTTATAACTAACCCATTGCTGTCCAGAGGTTACTTCCGCATTCCATTGGTATTTGATAGTTCAAGTGCCCCCCCCTCCCCCCCGCAATCAGGATCTCATATGTATCCAGAGAAAAGTCGTTCTTTCAATCAAGTACCGTTACATCCTTATGTCGATTCGACCCCAGCATATGACGGCAAAGGGATCATGGCCCGATTCTTTTGTGGGTTTGGGTCGTGCAGTGAGTTTGAATATACAAGGTACGATCCAGTCTGCCCCTTCAGAAAATGAAAAGAAAGTTACTAAGCCATGCAGACACCCCCCCCCCCACCCCCCAGAACCCTTCCTATTAATCTATATTGGCCATTTCTGACTTTCGATATTTTACATTTAAAAACAAATGCATGATATAAAACAAATCTGATAGATAGAGGTGTGGGCGAAAATAAATTTCTCATTACCTTTCGCTCCTGATCTGTTTTCTTCACGAAAAACCTTTGCTGAGGAATAAGGGAATATATCAGACACGTAGAAACGGTCGAATGCAAAAATCTTCAAATTTCCAATACTCAGTTTCCGAAACTGTAAACAAGAACTCTATATCGCTCGTAAAAGAGTATCACAGACTGCGATACGGCCTGTGCAATAGTTTGTGACGTCATCAAAATAAGTTGTTTTTTTTAAATTAAATAAAACTTTTTTTTTTTGCGCCGGGATATATATTACTTTGGACGGTTTCAACTGAACTGAACAAACCGAGCACGACCAAGCCCTGTCCCATTAACGATGTACGCCCAGTGCCCCTGAGGGTGCGGTCGTGCCGGAAAAAACTCCAGCTGGTAGTCCGGGCAAGGTTAAAAGCTTTCTTGAAATCTTTTTTAGCAACAAATTTAGAAAAAGTATAGTACTATTTGGGAGAATAAAATATAACTGTTCTTTCTATATACAGTCAAACCTCGTTAGTGCGTCACCCGGTTAACACGTCACTCCGCTTAACGGGTTCCAATTGTCCTCAGACAGGAATTGGCACAGCTATGACTTACTCCGTTTAACGAGTCACTCCGCTTACTAAGTCATATTTTTGCTCTCCCAATAGTGACTCATTAACGAGGTTTGACTGTATATATATAAAGATGACGAGCTTGACCACGTGTCTCCTGTGGAGACAGCTCATATATTTGCTTTATATATAGACGATTCTTGATGATTTATTATGATTCATACATAGACGATTCGTACAGTATATTAAATTAAGCAGAATTTTAATTAAAAACATTTTATTTTCAAAATGCTATTTATAATACAACTTGCTAGAAAATATGTCAATGGAGAAACTGCACTTATTCACTTCTTCTAGGATTGTCCTCATTCATAACTCAGACTTGATCGGTGTCGATGCAGCTATTCATACAAGAAATAAACGTTAATAGAGTTACTCATCTGTTATTCATAAGATGGCAAAAATATCGTATCTAATCGATATCTTTATCTGCAACGAGATTATTTGTTAACAGATGACTTACCTGAAATGACAAGTTTCGCTGGCTGTGAAGTCAGCGTTGGGTTGTTCAAGTCACCGGTGATCTCGCAAACCCATTCGCCTTCATCTCTGCCCTTCTGGACACCGGTTATCTTCAAGCTACAATCACCAGCGGCACGGTCACCTCTCCAGTCGTAATAGGCGTACCGAGCCAAGTTGAAACCGATATTCTTGCTGTCTTTCAACCACAGACAATCGCCGATAGGGTTTTCGATGACACATTCCAGCACGACATCTGAACCTTCAACAACGGTCTGTGAGACGGGGCTCTTCACAAACGCCTGGGTGCCTGTAGACAACGGTAAAGGCAAATGTAAATCACAATATATCGCATTTAGATATTTTGCAATTTAATTTAGAATACAGTAATACTCCGACTTGTTGTTGCTGATAGCGTGTTTTCGGAATTTCACGATTTTCTGCGAAAAATTCATACTTCTAAATGTCAATCATGATCACAGGATTAATACTGAGATAGTAGAGGTTATTCAAAAAAAAGCAGACAGAATACCCGGTTTCATTCCCAAAGTCTCTACGCGTTCTCCTAAAGTCATTCTCCCGCTTTTCCGGGGCTTAGTTCGTCCTGGATTAGAGTATGCCGTAAGGTTTTCGAGACCATACCAATGGAAGGACGCAGACTTAGTTGGGGGGAGGGGGAGTGCGAGAAGAGAGCCACGTGTGCTCTTGATGGCACACGTGGCTTAGGCTATGAAGAAAGACTTGATTCCTTGAGGCATTTGTAATTGTATTGGAAGAACACAAATGTTGGGGAGATATGATCGAAGTGTTTAAAATTTCCAACAGGATGGATAGGATGGACCACGAGTGCACCATCAATCAACTGCTTCGACATGGGAACGTCAGTATCGTTTGGTAAAGGACAATTCCAGGTTGCGGTGTTACAAGGAATTTTTCTCCAATATTGTTGTGAATAAATGGAGTTACTTACCCTCGGGGGTCGTGAATTCTAATTCAATTGACACGTTTGAAAAGAGAAATACGATAAACATATTGGAATAAATCGAGAAGCTATCCATACTTAGATAAGTCAAACATATAATTTTGTTTTACGGGCCAGTCTATTATATTTTATCATAATTGTTGCGCTTATTGGGTTGCTGAATTTTTCATATATTTTGGTCCCATTGAACCAATATTTATAGTCATTTGTATGCGAAATCGCCTCCCTACCTATCGTGTAACTTTGGACAATATTAGAGTATTGGCACCCAAAATGTATGGAGGTTTTCTGGTGTGTATTGTAATGCTTCATTTCTTTTAGAAAGATCCCTCCCGTTGCAGACAGTTTTCTTCTGATTCAAAGATTGTTAAATAATAGTATTAAATATAAGGTTATTTGAATGCAACGAACCTAACTGCACAGGAACTACGGTATTACTGATGACACCATTGAGGAAATCTTGCAGGAGAGCCAAATTCTGTTCGTCAGCTGTTTTATCTGCTGTCAGATTCAGAGAAGATGCATCCATCCAAGCACTCTGTAACTATTGCAGAAGATTGAAAAAATATCATAATCATCAAATTCATGACGAGTCTCACATAAATTTTCCGTTCATATTCACACTGGAATAGGTACACAGTACAATGATTACCCACAAAAGTTCGGCTACAGTATAGGGTATGCATCTTTAGTTCTTATTATGAATCATTTTGAAACGAATTTCAAAATTCATTGGTTTTTTTACTATTTATTATGAAGCCTAAATGCTTACTGTCGTAAGATTCAGCGCTCCAAACGCCGGGAACTTATTGGGAATTCCGAGAGTTGCTTGAAGCTCGTCCATCATCTGCCAAATAGAAAATACGTGTAGCATAAGCAATTCGTACAATTTTTTTTTCACATTTTACGCACCAGAACAAGATAAGAAGCAACAAAAACTAACTAGATAGATGGAAGGAAACAACTGCGGTTCGATCCACACTATATTAAGCTTCTGGAAGTCAGTGGTGTTGGTGTTATTTCTGACGAGCTTCGTTATGAGGTGGCGGAAGTAACCTCCAACGGACGATAGCTCTTCTCCGATGGCCAGGACGAGCGTCCTTGAAGGATCAACCAACTGTAAATGAGTAGCAAATACGTAAAATTCAAACTTCCAAGTATTAATCCACTACATTTAAATTTTAATTCCGTTGTACAGTATTTAAAAAAGTTTCCTAAAATATGTCAATTGGGAACCTCAAGGGATATCGGGAATTAAAATAATTTATAATTGTTTTGTAAAGTTATATAAATTTATCTTGCTTTAACTGTCGTTTTCAACCTTTCTTCCTTTACGTATACTCTTAAAAGAACTCCCATGGTATACGGAAACATTACGCAGGACTACCAACTAGATACTGTACTTAACAAGCCAGGGCGAGAACGCATTTTGCCATCCCATGCAGCTAATGTTGAAGGTGAATTTGACTTTTGATCCAGGTTAAGGGGCTATGGCCTTCACATCCTGCACCAGGGATTCTAGGCTGAGATCTTTGGCGGGTGCAAAGGATCTGTTTTTCACGGCCTTTTTTTAGAGTGAATTTATAGTATGATGAGAATCATATATGTCAGGCCCCCGAGCAGGAACTCTGGGCCTGATTCATTACCCGTTACCGCGGTGTCCGCGACATCAAAAAAAGTTGGAAAACGCTGGTTTACAAAATTTTCGAAATAGCATGCATGCTCTCTCAAGCGTTTCTATAACTACATTACATGTCGTTTAATGTGATCACATCGGGTATCAGTGTTTCTGATAACAATAAGCGATTGATATCTTCATCGGAAAAAATCTGTGTGTTTGGACGATGACCATATGCTTCGTTTGGTCGAACGGGATGCATGGAAACGGGACAACTCCATTTTTTCTTTCCGATATAACAGGTGTCAAAATTTTAAATCGTTTTCAAACGTTCTGAAACAGGATTTTTTCCTCCTTTAAGCTAAAATCGCCCCCTTTTTTTATTCAAAACTTATTTGGAGTTGAAATGGGCCGCGACTATTGGTGGAAGGTCTGCCACCCTCCTATTCAATGTACACCACGAATTACGCTGCGTTTTATAATGAACGGTACGCTTTATAGATTCCCTAGTGCGAAGGGCGGCCGAAGAACAGTGAATGTGATCTGTCGAAAGAAACTGACCCTGAACTGAAGGAAGGGATTCTTACATGCCTTCACCATTGGAAATAAATTACAAAAGCAGTGCTATAAATACAGTAAACCCCTCTTAACGGACACCCCTCAGATGCGGCCAACCCCTCTTTTATGGCCAAATAATAATTTCCCATTCCACAATAAAAGTATGAATTTCAAACCCCTAATTAACGGTCAACCCTCTTTTACGGACAGATTTTTTTTGTCCCGCCGGTGACCACAAAAGAGAGGTTTTACTGTACATGGATCACAGCGGCTATTGCGGCACGATGAGAACATTATGAACTGAGTACAGAAATTTTTATCAATAAAGGGGCCCTTCTGACCTCCTGCATAGTCTTGCAGATTAATAACGATAACTTTTGGGTAAAAATAGTCTGGCTCAACCTTATATTCAAAATACGTGAAAAGAAAAGAAAAAAACTTTCGACGCAAAAAAAAACTGATAACATAAACCGAAGTTAACTATAAACAAATTTTTCCCCATGTTATGATATTAGTCCGTTCCGTACTCGGCGAAAGTGATGCAGTATCCGAATGACAACATTATCTGAGATTCTAATAAACGTCGTGTCGACTGTATTACGGCCTGCTGTTCATTACTATTTCTTGCTTAACCCCTCTCAAAAGTGCCTCGGGGGATTCCAGTTTCCCAATTTTGGAGTTTTTTCCATTAATAAACACTGCCCTAAATATTTATAAAACCTACCTGGGGGTCGTAGAGATTGTATTCGTTGATCTTGGTCAAGAGGGCGCCCTTGTTCTCGCTCAAGAAAGCTTCGATATCAGCTGCCGAAGCTGGCTGCCGCAAAGAAATAGATAAAAATGATTGCAAATATCCAATATATATATCTGCTTGAAAGATTATTGAAAGAAAAATGCCGATAGAAAAATAATAGATGAGAAAAGAAAAAACCTACGTTTGTCGGACAAACAACAGGAACTTTAGACGGTGGTTTCACGAGTTGAATTTGGCCAACGGTGGACAATTTCAAATGCTGTGCGACCTGCAAGGGAAATTTCAAAATTATTGCCAATTATATTCTAGTATTTTCCGTATCACAATTCCATTCCATTATAATTACTAATATACTCACAACTCGATCAAAAGCTACGTAAAATTGAATGGATGGACTCAGAGCCGATGCTGCTTCTTCATATGCTTGATAATCTGTAACACAATTATTATTGTGTATTTAGTTAATTGGTATTGTTAAACCAACGAAATTTATTTATAAATTTTAACTTATTATTTTAACCCGGTAGCACGCAGATTAAATCTGAGCTTGGAGATGTGTGTGGGGTCAATGTGATCCCAATGTTCATTTTTGCGATGGCGTTGAAGTAAGGAAAAATCAACTTTTGTCTTTTTATTCAAAAGGTGCATCTTAAATTTAACCAGTTTTTCCCCGTTCAAATTTCGCTCGTTCATTCGTTAATTTGATTTGCTTTGTCACATCTAATACTTTCTTTCTTTCAAACCGAGCACAACTCAACTATCACCATGTATGGGCGATTTACTACCTAGTGAATTGTGCCGGAAGTGTAACTGTATGTGTGTGTACTTAACAGTCTGAGTGCGTATGTAGTGTTGCGTTCGATTTTTCAGTGCCGCCATCTATATCTCAGAAGTGAAGTGAGTGATGTGTTATGATTGAATTACATTTGTGTTGTTTGTAGGTCTGTTGATCTCTGTGGCGAGACTTTTTTTAAAGGGGAGATCGGCTCGCATTCGCGCCTTGAAGTTGGGAACCACATAAAACCAACTTCAGCCGACCACCACTGTGGTGACGGTGGGGTTTGAACCCGGGACCTCGCGACGCGAGTCCGTCACTATGACTACTCGACCACCACAGCGGCCACATCTAAAACTGTGAGGCAGTGTCAAGGCAAGGAGGTTGGTGTCAGGGTCACTGAAAAATACTTCGTCGCTCAATTTGTCGTTGGCTTCGAGAATGTCTTCTTCGACACAATTTTTTTGGGAGCGAAAATGTTCTTCTGTCGCACATTTCGTTTTCATATTTATTAATGATTGATTCTGAGCTGAGACAACTTTTTGAGACAAATTTAAAAAAGCACGAGGAAACGTGTATTGGGTTGCTAGACACCAATTCGTTTTCCTTGTCGAAATCGGAAGTTATGACCAAAATGCAAGTGCTTTTCAACAGCACAAAGATACAGCAATCTCTCATTTATACATCCCCTCTCATTTGTCGTTTTTCGACGATTTTCTGCGTTCTCGGCCAGAGAAGAAAATAATGCTATACCCCTTCACAGGTGTTAGGGATTTGAAAAGGGGAATATTTGAATTGATGTGATGAGAGACGTGTTTTAGAAACGTGTTAGCGCGTGTTTTGGAAGGATGGGGTTTTAAAAATTTTCTGCAAGAGACTTAACCACTATTCTCAACATACTCCATTTCATGCCTACTCATTGCCTGCCTGTATTAGCTGTGTTAAATTTTCATACCTTATATAGATATATAAATGAAAGCATTTGTATGTATCAACTTCGTTCAAAATGAATGTAAGAAAATTTGATGATAAATTGAATTAGATTAACTATAAAATATAGTTAATCTAATCTAGTTAGTTGTGGCTGTGTTTAGTGACGAAATACCAGTAAAAAGAATTTCGAAGTTATTTCTAAAAGAATTGAACATTTTTCTAGAAATAGCGTCAAAAATGTTCAACTAGAAATAGTGTTACAATGAAACAGAGTTGATATTTGGAAAAAACAATCCCACCTACGAGGAAAACAAACCGATGTTATTAAAATATTTTGAGCAATATTCATTCGAAAAACTATGAAAAAGTGATTGAACTTCAATAAACCTTCACAAATATGCACTTATTCTGAAAATTCTTTGACTTTATTCATTTCTATGCATTGATGCTGGAAAAGGTTAAAATATGCAAATGCATACGTGCATATGCATTTGCATATAATCCGGGCTCTATAACTTTATTATTTCTTCAGCTACTGAACAAGTATACACGTGCGTGAATTGAGATGACGAGTCTTGGCTATAAGGAACTTGGGAACTTGTTGGATCGTACGCGCGCTGCCGGGTTGATAACATAATATCCTGTTTACGAAATATCCGAATAAGGTGAGAATCCGCGGACTTTGTTACATGGATAATAAAATATTCCAACTATCTTTAATTCATTATTAATGAGGGATTCTTAGAAGCAATCAAAATTAATTACCAACTGTTCCTTTCATAAAGAACCCGACAACTTTTGGTTCGGTTACAGCATCGAAAGCGATTTTGTCCAATTTACCAGTGATAATATTGATTTGGGTGCTGTTTACCTAAAATCATTAAAAAGAAATCAAATCAATAAAAATCATAGGTTTTCAGCATATGATTCATGTGAGGTCAATTTCACTTCCATTAATCTCTCATTTCATTATTGATTGAGAAAAATATTTAGATAAAATATATGGATAGCATGCGATTCTATCGTGTCTCAATCTATTCGAGTTGTAATTTACGTTTGCAATTTTAATTGAATTTATTTCCAATAAGAGCTCCAAAAACATGATTTAAATGAAAATGTATTTTTCTACCTTGAATAAGAAGCTGAGAAGAGCAGATGTCGATCTTTTGCCGTAGTAAGGCTTTCCTAAGCCTTTCTTGAATATGTAAATGTCACCTGCGTTGTACGGTGCTGCTGCTGAAATATTTATGAACAAAGATGTTGTAATCAACATAAATGAAATAGGAAAAAAAGAGCCAAGTATTGTCATACAATTATTTAACAGTTAATTAAAATAAAAGCATTGCTTAAATCCTTTTTTTGATTCCAGTCTCTTAAGAGGCGCCCGTGTGGCGTGGTGGTAAGATGCCCGTCTACCACCACCACCAAACCAGAACATGGCTCCCACTCTGTCCCAAAGAGGGATATAAGCGGTTAACGAAGCCACGCTGGAGGATGAAAAAAGGAGGGCAAAAAATCTAAAAGAAAAAAATTAAATAAAAATAAAACACAGTGAGATAACAAACAAAAACAAAATTGCAATATTTCTTGCAGACAAACATGCAAAGACACCCGCCATACCGGTGAGGAACCCAAGTAAAAAAAAACCACATTTCAATGGGTATATAGCCCACAGTTTGACCCATATGGATCAAAACAGAATTAAACATTCCCGTCTACCACAGTGAATGTTGTCGTCAGGTCCCAAGTTCGAACCGGGTGAAGAATATAGGTGAGCTATTTTCGATAACGAGCTTCAGGCGACCACACCGATAGATGGATGCCTTCATTTCCAACGCAACCACACGTTAATGGTAGTATATTGCGGTATAGCGATATGGCCGTAGTTGGTGTATGCTGAAGTAGTGTACGACAACAATAATTTCACAGAAACAAACTTTACGTTAGGTCCACAACACATACACGTACATTCAAACATGCACCAATTCGCTTGAATGTGTGTTTCAGTAGTAGTTGAGTCCCTTGGGGAGGGGGGGGGGTGATCGCCCCCATCTGGATCCACGCCTTAGTGTGAGTTGAAATAATGTCCATCGAATTCAGAATGAACAACTGATTTTATTTTCTATTTATCCTTAATAAAGCTGCTTTTAGAATCGAGAAGATGAAAGAATATTAGGCAATGCTAGGCCTACTAGAAGAGCTTACCAGTTGCACTGGAAGCTGTCGTAGCTCCTCCGGTACCAGCAATAGGTGTGACATCTGTAGTGGCAGTGCATACAAGAATATTTTTCTTTCTAAGGACAAGAGCAGTGAGCTGAAAGACATTAATATAGCAGTTACGGTGAAACAATAAAGAAAAACCTTTCTATCGATTTACATACAATACAGATATACGTAACAAACCAGAAAATGGGATGCATATCAGTCTTTATGGAGATCAAGGTAGCTCAACCTCTTTCGAGATCAGCGAAGGCCACATTGCAATGATAATTAAAGAAACTTATGATTGGATAACTTATAACGAGAAATGCAAATACTGCAGTTGTGATTTTCATTGTGGTACTCTGTTAAATTTTGACTCAGAAAATTGGTAAAATGCGCTTCACCTCCATTTATCCTGTTTTTTCCCCAACTCTTCTCTTCGTTTCTTGAATTCAAATATCTCAGCGAATATTGTTCTTAGAAACAAACTTTTTTTTTTGTTGGCCTCAGAAGAAACAGGGCAGCACCTTTCTAATTGGGTTCTTGAAGATAGGGTATCCGTAAAAAAAGTTATTTTTTTTTAATTCCAATATCTATACAATCCCTTGCAATATGAATGAGGTATCTGAGGTTCATACGTTATTCGGATACTTTTTCTAATCAGAAGTACGCCTCCAGAATCAACGGTTCGCCAGTAATTTGCGGTGTGTACTGTCAGCTATGCACCCTGTATATATATGTGGCCTATGCTCATGTGTTAAGACGGCCCTGCAAACTGAAACCTTCTCGGGAAGGTACCTCCAGACCAACCGTGACACCCACTCTGTCCCCCCAAGGGGATATAAGCTGGTTCTGTGATGGACTCGAATTCCGGGTCTTTTAGAAAACCCCCCATAAATTTATTTGCAATTGATTTTCAGTGAATGCATATTGCAAAAATGTGTTAACCTCTGGAACCTAAATCCTATCATATTTCTCGTGGAGCAAGTGGCATGCATATACAAATCAAACGGGGCCACAAAACTGTTCCCTCATCAGACCGCTAAATGACTAGGTCCGGCTCTCAAAGGCATCAATACCTATTACATCGACAGTGAATTAGGTAATATGAAAATTCGACTCACTGGAGGATAGATAACCTAGAACAGTGGTTTCTCATGTTGTTACTAGATTACATATTTCATTTTGAGGTCTCTGGCCCAGCTATATATATATATGTGTATCTCTTTTTAAAGATTTCGATCCTTTATAATACCTAAAACATGTGAGGATGAGGACAGGAAGTAACAAAAAATGCTTAAAATATTCCGTCTATTTTATAACAAATTTAATTACAAAAGTTGTGAAAATCAGTCTCTCAAATGGTGATCTAAACATGTGCCGCCCATAATATATTTGCAGAAACACATCCAGCTTCCAAAGATCTCGTGTTGACTATCCATCCCTAAAAGCACTTCCAGTTAGTTTGGGGCACCCGAACACCCATTTACCTGGAATCTCATGGTGCTGTTAAGATGGCCTTAAATGAACTGCATTATGAGTATAGATAAACGAACAGAAATAATTACAGACTACAAATATACACTGAAAAGTATTTTTGGGTTCAATAAAAAACACCAAGAAATTATTTGAAAAATATGTGACAGGTGGAAAAATGACGTCTACTGGCTCATATTTAAACCAATAGTATTTCAACTTGGAAAAGCAGCCATTATCAGTTAACGATATTCCTTCATTTAGGCTACCGGAATTTACCTCATTATCTTATCAGTGATGTGGTGACAATAAAATATTCTATAATCAATTGTAAAAATGTGCAGACAAACAAAATTAACTAAACCTGATAGTTTTGAGATATGAAACTACGTGATTTTATAGAAAAAATGGCAGCTGCTTAACATGAGGACAACAGTGATGATTCCAACTGGTTCAAGACCTTTCTTCCTTACCACAATGTGATACTTTCATACCCTCGTCACCGAGTTGCAGAACACTCAGCTAGCTCATTTAATAGCTATCCCATATTTGAACCTTTTCCTCTATACATTATGGTTTCATGCAATTTAGTTTGGTCTGATATTAGATTTATCTTCACAAGCAACAACAGATTACCCCAATCTATAGCCCGTGGGTACAGTACATATGTTGGGGATCTTATAAAAAGCAGCCATCATTGGAAAGTGAACGCATTTCATATTTGTTATGGGCATCTTTTTCTCAGTCACCTCGTTAGGCATTTTGCCTGTGGTGGCCTTGTATTTGTATGGTAGCAAAAGCTTAAGTTTAACACAACTTTGGGTTCAAATTTACGGCTGTGACAGTAATACTATGAAGTCAGAAGTTTCAAATAACTTTTCCCACGTTGAAGAGGGAAAATATCATTAAATCATCTGAATTGGGATAAAGAAGAGTAAAACAGCTTAGTTTTTGGGCTGAAGCCAATTTAAAGTGAAAATTTCCCGAGGGAAGTGAATTAAGCTTGCTCAAGCGAATTTCAAAACACGTAACCCTTCTCCTGGAATAATTCCAAAATACCTAAGCTGCATAAACCTGAAATATGCATGTGTGTGAGAGAGTGAATTTAAGGTATTAGCGAAACATTCAAATTGAATTAGCATACTACAAACACGTACTTTATTTTGGATGATTTAGTGATATCAGTACACGTATTATCTACGTCCACGTGATATCTTTTATGCCTGTATTACACCGTAAAAGTTTGATAAAAGTTCTGTTATAAAAACTTGAAGGAAAAAAAACTAATAAGCCCAACGGTTATTTCCGATACGATTATTGGTCGCATTTTTCCAACTTCATGAAAGAACTTTTCTAAAACTTTTACAGTGTAATCCCGACCTAACCTATTTAAATGAACCAAGTTTTATAACATTTTGCACAGTAGTTTCCCTCCCGATCTCCCCCTTAAAAAGTCTCGCCACAGCGAGCAACAGGCCTTCAACGATAAGTTATTCAATCATTACACAATTCACTCATAGTTAGAAAAACTAGTGGAAGATGGCAGCACTACACATAACAAGCATTACACAGAAACAAACTTCACGTCAGGTTTCACTACACGTACACGCACATTCCCGCATGTACCAATTCGCGTTAGAGGTTCCGCAAAGGAATATGGACGAGGTGCATGTGTGGTTTAGTAGTAGTAATTTTCTTTTTATGGCCATTTCAAAGTGGAACTTCAGTTATAAAGACCTTGTACATAACTTAATTGCAAACTTTAATAATAAATGAGGAACTTATTTTCAAAAGGTAACATTTCCATTTTTTTTTTTTCGAAATTAATTTTTCAACCGTTTCTGGATATTTGGGACGGATAAGCTCTATCGGATTTTTATGCAACAGGATTTAATTAAAACGGAAATATTTTTGTAAAAATTACAATGTAAAAAGGGAGTCGCTTATACCAAAAGTGAGCAGCATACTCATCTCGTCCATTCGCTTCTGTATATTTTGGTAGAACCTCTTGATAACGTTCACCCATGAGACATAAAGTTCCTCCGCCAACGAGGATGTCCGTTAATGAATAGTAAAATGCATCGAGTCCCATCGACGTAATTTAAAAAAGTGTTCGTTAGTAGAGGTGTCCGCTAACGGTAGTGCCCGTTATAAGAAGGTTCCACTGTAAAATGGCAGTGTTTCTTATGTTAATGACGAAAGGTAGTGTAAGGGCTAGTCAAAACCTTCTAGAATCAACAGGTGACGTAGAAATTCCTAATTTTTTAGATTTGACCAGCTCTAATTTCAATCGAAAGATAACATTTCCCATGAATTTTCTTTCGAAACGGAACATTTCCAAAATTCAAATGTTGATAACTATCTTAAATGTTGATCAGAAACATAGAGAGATCATTTTTAAATATTATTCTGCCATTTCTGCTAGGCTATTTTATACTTTCGTAAAGCTATTTCATACTTTCTCACTTCTACTGTAAATTTAGCAAAATTTTTCCCTTTTTCAAAATAGGCTCCTATAGATTATAGATTTCTGCTTAATGGAAAAAAAGTTAAAATGGGGAATAAAAATTACAAAAATTTAAAGAAAACTTGTATGAAAATGACAATTTTATTTGCCATCAAGATTTTGCCGGAGTGAATTGCAACAGGGTCAACAGCTGATACAGTTTCTTGGACAGGGGGGAAAAATCTTGATAAAAAATTAAATTTCCATCTCCAAATTGATCTCCAACCTCTAGAGTCAAAAGGTAGAAAGCAACGCACACCTGCACACATTTCAAGATGTAAAATGAAGGTTCGGTCACGCCAATAAAACCTTATCGATGCTTTCGTGTTATCTGAGAACGATACTTGATATGTTAATCCCATCGAGAGATTATGGTACCATATTCGAAGAAGCTATTCAAATGTGGAAGTCGGCTATTATCATTTCATATAACTGTGATAATTTGATTCAGTCAATCAAGGTGAAATCCATCACTTGCATGCAAATATTCATATAATACTCCTTCTCAAGTCAGATTTCTAATTTTTCGTAAAAAAGAAGAAAAATTAATTTGACATTTTAAATGTCACATTCAATGTATTCTACGCAAATTTTTTTATCACCGATATGTTCACGAAGAACTTTTTAAAATATGCAAATATTGCACCCATACAGTAAATTTGGGTTCTACGACTGTGTGTGTGTGTGTGGAGTATTTCATGAACAGAGCTCGCGAGTTTCTGGGGTGCTTTAATATTTTGAAACAAACCTGTTTATAATCCCCAGCTCGTATGGGTAAATGTGAAAATCCGTTTCCATGTTGAAGAAAATCAATCGTAATCAATTATTTAAATTTACCTGGCATTTTAGTCGAGCTCTTCGGTCTAGGATAATGGATCGGTTTCGCTATTGTTTAAAAATATAACGCAAAGTACTTGTAGTGCACTTATCATACACGGAAAGTACTAATATAAAGAGCCCGGATTATATGTACTATAAATGAGCCAAAATATTCGAATATGCACTAAAATATTACCACTAAGTCACTGAAAATTCAAAAACGTGTATTAAAACAGAATTATGCGTTAAATACCCATAAAAAAACACTTTTTAAAATGCATATTCTATATTTTCTTAGCGCTTATTTATTTATAAAAGCAAGTCCCATTCAAATTAGTTTCACGTTTCAATTCGGGAATTTCTAGTGAGTAGGTGCTCATAATTAAGAAATTTTTTTAATGTCCTGAAGCAATTCAGGACAAATTTTTTTTTTTTTTGCTCAGAATGACGTACGTGGACACCAGTAAAAAAACAGAAATAGCCAAAGGTGGCTAAAATAGTCGGTTTATAAAAATAGCGGCTAAAAGAATTTTTCACTCGAGATTTAACATTTGACAAAAATAATAAAATCACGTGGCAAACAAAGTATCAAACTTTTAGCCTCGTTGTAGCGAAACGTCGCTGAGAATTGAGTGAGTCGACCATACCACAGCTCACCACATTGATCAAACATTTAACATACAGAATTTTCAATGCTTACATGTTTTACTTCGTAATTATAATATTTTAATGACTTTAGTGGTATGTTAGTGCTAAAATTCGCTAAAAGCAAAATTTCCTGGAAAATAAGGGCAAATTGGTCGCCCTAGTAAAAGTATGAACTACTACTACTTAACAGTCTGAGGGCATTTCTAGTGTTGTGTCTGATTTTTCAGTATGGGGACAGAGCGGGGGTCATGGCAAAGCCTCCTAGAAGTACCTAAGAGGCTTTGGTCATGGTCGGTTTCGGGTCCCCGCGATGCGAGTCCGTCACTATAACTACTCAACCACCACAGCGGCAGCAGAATGTGTGTTCTGAGTGAGTGAATGTGTAGCCCTCATCCCTCTATGCTGTGGAGTAGTATGTATATATATATATATATATATATATACATACACACACATACAAAAAAATTTTTTCTTTAAACAGTAATTGGTGTTTGCCTTACATTAACTTAAAAAGACCTGTTAAAAATTTATAAATTGAACTCTCTCAAACAAGAATGAAGTTGTGGCTTTATAGCTTTGTATCTTTTATGTAAACAGGTTACAAAGGCTTTACTATCTATCATTGTTCATGTGCGGAAAAAAACCACATGTTATGCGCTTATAATGAAAAATATTCATTAAGAAAATTGTAAAAATGTGATTGAGTTTTCGTAAAAGTTGTAAAGACTCAATGGTTGTATGACCAACCGCTGAAGCTATAAATATGAAATATGGCCAGTATTACGTTGTAAAATATAGAGACTCACTGAAACGGAATTTCTGGAAATTCAACACCATTTCCCCCCCCACCACCACCAAGCGGTTTATTTGAACATAATATGGGGAGAAATTATCTGTGAGAAATTTTCAGATTACCACATCCACGCGAGCCCAAGCCGCGGATAACTAGCTACTTTATCATATTTACCAACTTCATTCGGGAATTATAAAGAATCACAGGTAAAAGTGATAAATGTAAGAAAATTTATCAAACTCACCGAAATAATTGGTGATTATGCATATATTCACCGATTTATCACATTTACCGTAACATAGAAAAATAATAGTAAAAAAACTAAAATAGTTATATTAATTTGAAAAATTTGGAAAAGCCACATGACAATCTTACTTCAGCGAAGTTGTCGGATTCAGATGGACAAGAGGATTGTACGAAACCGACTGGTTCTTGCGCGCGGAAGATAACAACAGCAATTTCGGCAGCGTTCACGACATTAGTAAAATTTTCAGCGGTTAATTTGCAAACGCGTTTCACTCCGTCATGTTTCGGCGTTTCCAAAAAAGGCAACACGACGGCATTCGAAATGACAGCACAGAACGACAAGACCGTGCACAAAATCACCAAGACCTTCATGTTGAATGAACTTAAAATTTTATAGCCGTTTCAAAATAAAGTCTCTCCTTTTAGACAAAAATATTTTTTCTCGTCTCGAGTAATTTCGCACGGGAGCGCCGAGTGGAGCGACTTCAAGTGGCGGAAAAAAATAAAGAAAAGACCTTTGACGTTTGCTCGAGACTTTTTTTTTAAGTGATAACGAAAACAAGTCATTGTCAAATCGTGGAAATGACGTTATTGTTACGGAACCGATGATTGTGCGGAACGGAAGAGACGCAAGAGGAAGGGATGGACAAAGCTAAGTGCTCTGATACCGCGGCACGTGTTAGTTTTGCCAAACATACTTATCGATATACATTTCCTTCAATTACCTAAAATTATCATTGATATGATTTTCATTTTTATCTTATCGCACTTGAAGAAATTCCAACTAATATATCGTCGTCAATGTGCAGGGTGGAAAATTTGGAAATAGTTTAAAAATTGAAGGAATTGGTGTATTTGAATGCAGTTTATGAAAAAGTTATTCTCACAAAAGGGGGATTTTTTTGGGGCAGAAATTTTTTTTTTACACTGATAACAGAAAAAAATGTCAAGAGAAAATTTTTGTCGATAGAGAGTCAGGGAAACCATTCCTGGTACAAGTGATTGGCCTTGAACCGTTCTTCAATCTCTTCTGTGGCCGAAACGTTTGTAAAGCTTCAGCAGGTGATCCGTGGCCGAGGTAGAACAAATTCACCAATAGTGCTTTATCTCCACCAATGTTTACGTCCCAATAAAAAATCTTATGTAAGCGCCAGCGACAGGAAAATTCATAAATAGACTGTTAAGGTTCTGTCAAAGAATTCTATGATTTGCTTTTGTGTGTACTCTCTTGACAAAAATTTGAACTAATTTTTTTTCTTTAAAAAAAAAGCCCTTTTCGTGAGAATAACTTCTCGCAGTTCACACTCAAATGTATAACATTTTTTAAATTTTTATGAATTCATGGGACACCAATCATATCGACTTCATCCCATTCATAAATTTTTACCGCACATATTCATTGTACCAAAATAATTCATCCTAAAAATTTCAAGCAATTTCTTTTCCAGATTTATTTCATAAAAACTGTAAATTTAAATATAATTTATAGTTTGTTTATTATTAAATGTAATTTCAAAGCTATAAATTCTCATTGAATTTCAATTTCCCATATTATAGTATTCTTATACCATCATAAAATGATAGCATAGAATATATCAACTAAGGATCACTAGCTCTCCATTATGAAGAGCTAAATTGATAAGAGAAATTAAATCCTTATGGATAATAAATAATACAAGGAAGAGAAAAAAATCCAACAAGCTGATCTTACACATTTTCAAATTAGGTAAATTAGATTTGATTTTTCAAATCATTTTAATGGAAACATTTTTATCACCAAGATGTAAATGTTAATCTGAAAGCATTCAAAAACATATGTACTAGTTTAACCAATAGAACTCTGATCTAAACTGTAATCTAATAAAAGAAATTCACAGCTTGCTTTGAGAAAATCTCTTACATTGAACTAAACGATTAAACTTTTAATATAATATAAAATATTAATAATTTGACTAAATCTTTCCAAAACCATTTATTAAAATATTTAGTCCAAGCTTGCAAAAGACCCATATATTGTAGTCTACTGCAGGACTAGACAAATCCCAAATTGATATTGGCGCCTAAAAATTTCTTTGAGTAGTTACTAAACTGTAGGTTAAGAGCAGCACAAAATGTTTGAAATTTACAGCATCATGTGTGCCAACATGAAAGAGGGTCACTATGCCCTGAAAAAGTCAAAAGAAGTATTATTTTGGACCTTTTCCTCCAGGTAAAAAAATGTTTGGTTCCTAAAACCTAATTCTGGCACTCAGATTTTTTGGCAATTTGTCCAATCTTGGTCTATTGTAATTTTTACTAATAAAACTATAGTAGAAATTCTTATAGGAACTAACAAAACTGAAATGTGGAGAGATGTCATTCATCATCATTAGTAATCTACAACAGAGGTTAGCAACTGAACAAGACTTTTTGCTCAAAAAATATAGACTCCAATGTGTTGAGCAAAACCCTCTATTTCCCCTTCCAATATCTCATACAAATAAAACTGTAAATTTATACAAATTTGTCGCGTTTTCAAGACAAATAAAATTTAATTGGTCGAATGGTCGACGCATTTTGGCTCTTCGATGGAGAGTCGCCATCAGGACCTTGTGGTCAGAATTCACACGAATGAGTCGTAGAGGGGTGATATTTACGTCTGGTCATCCGAAGAGTTCGCCTTTGTATTTGCTGTGTCCGAGTGGTCTTTGGATGCAGAAAATACAAAGGCGAACTCTTTGGACGACCAGATGCAAACATCACCCCTCTACGACTCATTCGTGTGAATTCTGACCACGAGGTCCTGATGACGGCTCTCCATTGAAGAGCCAAAACGCGTCGACCATTCGACCAATTAAATTTTATTTGTCTTGAAAACGTGGCAATTTTTGTATAAATTAAAACCAGGCAAAGTTTCTAATTTTTGTGTTAAAACTGTAAATACACAAAAAATATTTTTTCAAGATTTATGATGCATAGTTTTGTAAAATATTTTAATCTGAAATTTTGAGAAACCATATAAAATTCACTGAAAAACAAATGATGCAATTGGTAAAATAATATAAAATTTATTAATGAAATTAATTTAAAAAAAACTTTCATCATCTAGACTGACATGTCGATCCACAGCTCGAAGAACAAATTGATCCTTCAACCTGTAAAATATATAAAAATTTATTATGTATGAACTGATTATGTATGACATCACAACATTAATATTTTTATAACAGAAAAACAAATAATTTTAAAAAATTCTAATAGCTATAGTATTTTAATTGGCAAGATATATTAAAACCATGCATAGAAATGCCCTAGCACAGACTATAGAGTTTTTGATGACGTTATCTTATGTGAACTCTATAAAAATCTGCTATTGTGCTATTTTCTTTTGTTAAGAAATTTGTAGCAGTTTTATCATACATCTTGAAATTTTTTAGCAAGGCCTTTCTCTTAGAGCGAAACTATTAAGCATCTTATTATAACTAAAATTTAGCAAAAGACAAAGAAACAAATTGTACAAAAAAATGTGAATTTGAATCAAAACTATATTGAATTTGAGAAACATGTTGGAAAACTGTTATAGTTGTATCAGTAATACAGATACAAAACTATAAATTTTTAGTTTCCATCAATGTTTTAGAAATATCTAAAATATCAAACAGTAATTATGTCTTATATACTAGATATAAAATAATTTGTGAGAAATGAGTTTACATGACATAAAAATGTAAGAGGCAGTTTCACAACAAATTTATCACTATTTTTCTATTAATTCACTGATGCATATCTGTATTCTTAACCACACTAAATATTCCCTCCAAAAAGAGACAAAATCACTTTTTTAAACATTGAAAATCCATAAAAACACATCATGTCTTGATAAAATACATGGTGTTTTTTTTTATTATACCTTCATTTATACAGTACTATTTATATGCAGTGAAACCTTGCTACAACAATACTTGATACAATGATAGTTCCTTTTAACGATTTTTTTTCTTGGTATACTGGTGTCCGCACATTATTGTTACATCAAGGATTCACTGTAATTTATAAAGAGTGAGATAGATATACAGGGTGTCCTATAAGTACCAACTCAGCGTTCATCTCATTAACCGTTCATCATATAGTAATGGTTCCAATTTGAAAAATGCTCAAAATATGTTCAGGAATCACACTGTACATGGAATTTTTTTTGTTGGCCTCAATGGAGACAGGATAACAACTTTCTAATTGGAAGTTACAGGACAGGGGGAATCATAAAAATTTAATTTTTTTATTTTGTCAAAACTGGTGCAGGGTGATTTCTGAACCCATTTTGAGAATTATTTTAATTGGAACCATTTCTATATGATGAACGTTTAAGAGGTAAAGGCCAAGTTGGGACTAGAAGGATGCCCTGTATGTGTAGAGCAGCGGTTCTCAACCTGTGCTCTGTGGCAACTTTAATAAAAAAGGTGGCCAAAATAAAGGTGCCAAAGGGGCTTTTCCATACAGATTTTTTTCAAAAAGGTTTCTGAAAGTCAAAACTGTTGGGAACCACCTGTATAGAGTAATTCTAAAAAATAGAGACTAACCCTTTTCAGTTTGCTGCTTTTCATAACTCCAAGGCTATAAATAAGAAAAAATAACAATAAATAAATTTAAAAAATTGCAAGTGTTTTCTTTGCAGCAGCTGTGTTAAAACTAGAACATTTGTCAGTGTCAAAATGACACTGGGATATTTTTATCATGATTACTTTGCACCATTTTTTTTTTCTGAATTTAACAATTTTTGTGACTTTTTATCATTTTCCTTACGAAGTATATAAAAAATTTTCAAATATCGAGAAGTTTTCCAACCCGATATACCTGGAATGCCTGATAGTGTCATTTCAACACCAACAAGTTTGGAATGCATTCTAATTGGAAGCATTTGTTTCTCTCTTCGTATGACGTTTGGCCACCTGTGTTTTGTGGAAACGTGCCTATTACACCCCCCAAATAGTTTTGTCCTAGATGAACTCTGTTGTTTTGCGTTTTCTTTGCATTTATCATAAATTATGATAATTTCTAATTCTGCTAGAGCAACAATGTCTCACAAAAAAGTTTCAGATTGAAAGAAATTGCACATTTGCCGAAAGATCTATCTGAAAATGAATCTGATGGTGATGAATTATTTACAATCGCCCCCCCCCCCCCGTATTCGTGGTTTGTTTTTCCTTTATTGAAAATTTTTTTTTGCAACACTCAGAAATCATCATTCATGAGTTTTGTTTATAAAATTTGTGTTGTATATGTTTAGGATGGCTCGCTAACGACATTGAAAAATGAAAGTACTAAAAATATAGTAATTTAAAAAATTAAATTACTGTCATCACTAACTAGAGCCGTGTCAGCTCCTAAGAGAGAAATAGTCACATCGGGTTGGATTAACTTTTGGCCACAATGTGCGCTGCAGGACACAACTATTCCTATAGATCGAACTGAAGAGATTATAAAAGACATTGTCACATTAGCGAAACAGGTGGGTGGAGAAGGGTTTGATGATATGAATATATAAGTCGAACAGCTAATTAATTAGTAGCAATTCAGAGGAAGTTCAGAGCAATTCAAAGCAATTCCTCCTTGACTGAGTAGGAATTAATGCAGCTGACTGGTCCTGAAACTGAAGCGGTACCAGATGAAGAAGATCAAGATAAAGAAGTGGAAGGCAAGTGTTCACCATGAGTAACACAGCGGAAGGGCTTTGCAAGTTCAAATCAGCAATAGATTATTTTTCATGATATAGATCCTTCTATGTTACGTGTTACATCCTTCACATGTAGAAAAATTGGTAGAGGAAGTCTTGTCAACATATTTCAACATACTTGTTGATATGGAAAAGAAGAAATGGCAAGCAGAAATCACAATGTTCTTTCAGAAAACATCGCCAACAATCGCTACACCCTCTTTTACATTCCCTTATACCTCTGAGCTATCCTGCTCTTCTCATGATGTTCAATAAACGAGATAACAAAAAAAAGCCTATGGTTTCGGTTATTCGTGGATTTCCCGTATTCGCGGTCACCCCCGGAACGTAACCCCCGCGAATACGGGGGGTCGACTGTATTTCCGATATAGATTCTGATAGTGAAGAATTTTTCCAAACAAATGAATATGACGAAAGTGATATAGATATTGATAATGCCCCAAGTAAAGTCAGATGCATATGTATCTCATGATGGAACTGAGTGGAAAGAAGTTGATGTGAATTTGAATTCATGTGGTAGATTTCCCGTACGAAATATTTTTTAAGAGAAGAACCAAGGGAAAAACAAAAAATTTACTTATATTGGGTATTTTGTACACAAGTGTTTTTGTAAGCAATAATGAAAAAACCCCTGAAAACATCCAGTTTTACAACGAAGCTAAATGTGTAGACATTTTTGATCAAATGACACAAAAATACTCAGTCAAAGCTGGTTCCAGACGATGGCCTGTACATACCTTTTTTTTTAATATTTTAGACATTGCCGCAGTAAGTTCTTGGATTATGTACAAATCTGTATCCTGACAACAAATTTCAAGAAAACATTACTTGCAGAATCTGGCAAATGAATTATGCTCAAGTTGCATTGAACAGGAAAAAACCCCCAATGAAGTTAAAATTTCTCAGCCTAAACTAACATCAGAGGCTTTCCCAAAACACAGAAAATGTGAAGTGAAAAAATGCAAAGGAAATGTAACCAATAAAGCCTGTAATTCTTGTAAAAAGATAGTTTGTGGAAAATGTGCCAGTCTATTATTGCATGGATTGCTAATAGATATGAATATAATTAACAAATTTCTTTGTCAATGTCATGTAATCTTTTTAACACTGTAATACTAGTAAAGACTATTTGATTAATAGTTTTCATCCTTTTCCTCCCATCCATTCAAATAATCTATTTATATTATAATTTTAAAAGTTTTAAAGTACTTTTCAAAGAAAAAAATCACCTTTTTTTCCCTCACAATTCTCTATATATGTAGATTATCTATCAATGATCGTTTTATTTTATTTCATTTTATAAATGACATTTTTTTTTAAAAAGTGCATTTAAATAATAGAATTAGCATGATCTCAACTTATAATTTATGTCATTTTTATCTGGTGTCAAAATGATACCCCAGTAGCTGTTCTAGGGTAACAGAAAGGTTCACTGTTCTAGTGTTAAGGAATAAGATTATGACTTGCAGGCATTTAGTCCTGATGATGAACATTTTCAAAATTAACCATATCTCTTGAAATAACCACTGCAATCATAGTTGATGCACCGTAATGTGAAGAAAAAAAGTAACAACATTGAAACATGTATAATTTGTGAGCTCAACACAAAGACCACATATCCACAACTCTCCTAAAGACAAAATTTAGTTTTCTATAATTGCTGTTCATTACCGAAACAATTGTCTGTAAAATCTACTGTAACTACTGTCTGATAATAGCTGCCTGAAACTACCTAAATTTTCAAAACAAATTCAGAATAACTAAAATAAAATTCAGTTTATAACATGTCTAAAATAATTTAAATAAGAAATTGATTTAAGATTATGCTCCTAAAACAAAAACCAATGCACTTTTCAAAGATGCTAGACTTCAGACATAGCGCCCAAGTGGCAAGATGCTCATCTACCACTGTGAAGGTTGCTGTCATGGTCCCAGGTCAAACCCAGGAAAGAATATGAGGTATTTTCTTCAACAAGCTTTAGGTGACCACCAATAAATGATGCCTTTATTTCCAATCCAACTCGTAAATGGAAGTAAATTGCAATATAGGGATATGGCCAGAGTTGGTGTTTGGTAAAGTAGAATTCAGACATGAACCGTAGCATGTATATTCCATAAAAATAAAAAACAATTCAAGAAATAAACTATATATATACAAAATTTAAAACTGCATACAAGAGTATACACATACTTAGCTATGCCTTTATTAAGTCCATCAAGCATGACACAGGCTTGGCAAATATCTTGACTAGAAAAATAACCACACTTCTTGCATTTACCTGGAAAATCATTAAAGATAACATTAGGTCATCATTATTCAGTCAAAAAACATTCTAATATTCCATAACACAGATATTTCAATGAACAAATAAATTTAGCGAAATATTGAAGAGCAATATTATCTCACCTCTTGTTGGTAATTTTGCAGTATCATTTGTTGTCAAGCATTCTCCTGAATGAATTATATCTAAAAGAAAGATAATCTTTCAGTAAAATAATAATTGCAATAAATTGAATATACAGGGTGTTTCAAAAAGAATCACCCGATTAGAAATGATTATATTATGGAAAATATTGAACATAGACACTTAAGATTAATTTTATATTACATGGCCAATCATAGTTTTTTCACAAACCAAATTAAAGGTGCTCAATATGTCCACCTTGGGATGCATGGCATATGTCTATACGGTAGTCAAATTCTCCCAAACTTTTGCGAGCATGTTTGGATCCCCTGCTAGTGGATTTCTGTGGACTACGTGCGAAACTCTGTCAGATGCACTTCACATTCTTGTCTGACATGTGGGGACGGCCAGGGGATTTCCCTTTACACAGACAACCCGTCTGTTATTGTTCATACCATCGCCTAATGCTCTGAGCGGTAGGAAGTTAAACACCAGGGTATTGTCGATGAAAAGCATGATGAACAGTTGTTACGGACTCACACTTCGCAAAGCTTAGAACACAAAACGATTTCTGTTCTGCAGTCACCATCTTGACAAACATTGAAGTGGCGGCCAAAGGAAGAGCGTTAGCGCCTCTCTTTCTACCTATACAATATTCAATCAAAATGGATTAAAAGCTGAATAGTTATGATTTTTTTAAATCGGATGACTCTTTTTTAAACACCCTGTATTCATTATAGTTATAGTATACTTGGTTTCAGGTATCCCTCGCTCTACGCAGTTTTGCTATAATGCGATTTTGAAAATTTAATTTTAAAACTGTGACCTGCTAAATTTGGTCTGTAGTTTGATTTTAGTCCTGAAAATAGGCTTGCAAATTAAAGATACAACATATTTAAAATGGCAAAATCCGTTGGATTTATTAATGTAGATGAGATAAATGTGGAAGGAACCATCAGAATTTTAATCAAAGAAAACAATCCAAATGTATCAAGAATCATCATATTTGCAAGGGATATTCAGAGTTATCTAGCTTTGCTCCTAAAGTCTTTATAAAGAGATGAACAATACTCCTCATCAGCTGAATCTCGACTGCTTTCATTAAAAAAGTTATCAGCCTATCACACACCAGACTCCTCAGGAAAGAAAACGGTCACATTCACTAGAAAAATTGACAAGATTTATTTATGACATTCAAAATATTTAGCTGCTTAAAGTTGGTTTTAAAAAAATTTTTTTTTATACTTCTGAAAAAAAAAACCCATTCCCTATCTTACCCATGTTAAATTCAATTAACTTTACTTTTTTGATTTCATCTTATACAATCATTTTGTGGAACCAATTACTCGCTTAAAGCGAAGGATGCCTGTACTTTGACAAACAATGCTATTAATCCTTTTAGATTTGATAGTGAGATAATTATAAGAAAATAATGCTTATTTCTTTCTCTTCCCCTAAGTATAAGAACTAAATTACTTCTACATAGACCAAATGTCTTTGAAAAATACTAGCGATATGAATTTAAACATATCTTATTGGTGCAAAAGTACTTTCTGCATAACTTAATACTTAATACTGTAAAACCCCTCTTTTACGGACACTGGTGGGACAAAAAATAATTTCCATAAAAGAGGAGTGACTTTTAACCAGGGGTTAAAAATGAATTATTTTATGACGTAAGGTTAACTGTTATTTGACCATAAAAGAGGAGTGACCATTAAGAGCAGTTTTACTCCAATCCTTATTGGTCCACGGGCCAGAGTTTGCGAACCCACGGTTTGAAAGGCTGGAGGATTATTGATATTCTGAATAATGCTGTGTTTCAGGAAAGGATAAAAAGAATGTACCTAATATTTTATATGCTTATCACAAAAAAGACAACAGGACAAATATACAGTCCATAATAAATTTAGCTTGAAATAGCACCCTTGATTTGTTTTAAAATTATAAGTATTTAAAGCAAAATTATATGCTTTAAGTAATATTAAGGTATGATATAATGATATAATTACCATTTGTTAAATTTGATTATAGATATCATGACATTAAAAAATTACTACAATTTTTAAATATTAATTAAAAAAATTAATTGTTTAATAAAAGATCAATTTCAATTGTTTAGAACTATTCTCAATGCTATTTTTAATTTAAAACTAAAGGTTTTAATTTAAGTTATAATGGCAATGAATTTTAAAAGAAGCCAATATTCAGCCACTGAATATATGGTAGATCAATATCCAAGTAATTCAATATGCCAATTTTTTATGTTAGATCAGTATCAATGATTTAAAATTATACTAAATATAATTTTCAATCTAAAACCAAGAACACCATTCATTAATGACAAAAAAAAAAAAACAAGAACTGATATTCAGCCACAGAATATTCAGCATTCTGCCACAAAATTAACCAAATATTCTGCATCAGTCAAATCACTGTTTGTCCCATGTCTACTAATTGTGTACAATTAGTAGAGTACAATGGCCATACAAGACCATCAATAGCTTCACAGAGTGTGTTACAAATCATTAATTCAACTTTGCACAAAATAATAAATCTATCCTTGAATAAGTAATTATAAGCTGTAGTTTTGAAAATTTCTCATACTCACCAAGTATTGATCGAGGTCTGATAGCTTCCAGATCTTTCAAATAAGCCCTAGCATGACCTCTGAGAGAGAAAGTCAAGAATGTTAACTTATTTACGAACAGCATAAAACTGATACAAGAGATAAATATAATTTATTGTGCTAGAAACATGGAATCAATAAGAAAATAAATTTTCATGAATTTTATTAAAGCAAACTGAAATATGAATTTGTGTATCTTTGATCTCAACATGAAATTTCAAGAAACACACAATCAAAGACTGAAGTGAAGGGACAAATATAAAAGTAGGGTTCACCTTATTTGCATAAAACTTAATTTAAACTTCAATTCAAATTTGATAATATAGATACTTAATACACTTATACACTGCTGGCCACCGTAAATGCAACACCCTGAAGGAAGCATGCAAATAATATGAAATTTACAACATGCATTAGCGGAGGTGAGATATGCAAATGATTAGAATTTCAGCGCAGACGCACATCACGCGCGCCTGTGGTGCCACTTCAAAGCGCTATTTAAGGCTTGGAGATTTCGACGATTCGAAGTACGGCAATTGTGTTTTTCTTGTGGTTTTTTCAAAAAAACGATCAATTATGCCTCGTAGAAAACAGCGATCATCTTTTGATCAAGTATCCGAGTTCGACAGAGGAAGGATAGTAGCTTACCGAGATTGTGGATTATCTTTCAGGGAAATCGGTAGTCGTGTTGGACGAAACCAAACAACTGTAATGCGGATATGTGATCGTTGGATGCAGGAGGGTACGACGGACCGACGTGTTCGATCGCATCCACCTCAGTGCACCACTTCACATGATAACAGGCGTATTGTGCGTATGGCAGTGACGGATCGCTCAGCCACATCACGAACCATAGCACAGCACATTCAGTCTGTACCGCATCATCCAGTGTCTGCGCGTACCATTCGACGCCGTTTACAGCAGAGTGGTCTGTCGCAAGACGCCCATTGCTTCGTCTACCCTTGACGTAGAACCACAGACGTCTCCGCCGCCAATGGTGCGATGAAAGAAGGATGTGGACGGCACAATGGAATGAAATTGTCTTTACTGACGAGTCACGCTTCTGTCTGCAACACCACGATGGTCGGATTCGAGTCTGGAGACACCGTGGAGAGAGGATGCTGAACAGCTGCGTTATGCACCGCCACACTGGTCCTGCACCGGGTATTATGGTATGGGGCGGTATTGGATATCACTCTTGCACTCCTCTAGTACGCATTGCCGGTACTTTAAAAAGCCAGCGATACATCTCCGAGGTGTTGGAGCCAGTTGTCCTTCCTTACCTTCAGGGCTTGCCCACAGCCATATTTCAACAGGATAATGCGCGACCACACGTGGCACGCATTGTCCAAAGGTTCTTCGTCAATCGCCAGATTGAATTGCTTCCCTGGCCAGCTCGCTCTCCGGATCTTTCGCCGATAGAAAACATGTGGTCCATGGTTGCTCAACGATTGACCCAGATTACATCCCCAGCTGCCACACCAGATCAACTTTGGCAACGCGTGAAAGCTGCTTGGTCTGCTGTACCCCAAGAACACATCCAAAGTCTCTTTGAATCAATGCCGAGGCATGTGGCTGCAGTGATCTCCAACAATGGCGGCTACTCTGGCTACTGATTTTGGCAGGAACCACACTTCACAGAAGTCTATAAATTTAATCATTTGATGCTTGGTCAACATGTTATCTACAAAATAAATATTGTTGCGATATCTCTTGTCTTTCTTGGTGTTGCAATTTGGGTGGCCAGCAGTGTATATACTAGTATATACTTAATAGATACTTCTCCAAGGATGATGCCACTCTTTGCTATCCATACAAAGGTTTTCAACAGCTGGATGATGCGAAGATGAATTCAGGAAAGAAAGAAAATTCAACTGCCCTTGTGGGGAAGCTAAATCACCCAGCAAGTGAGAGGACTTGGGTTCTTGATTCTGCACAAGTACAGTTGAATTTTTTCTTTCCTGAATTCATCTTCGCATCAGCCAGCTGTTGGAAGCCTTTGTACTTTATAATTTCATCCACACGCTGTGGCACCGGGGGGGGGGGGGAAGGGGGGGTCTACCCAGGATATTTTAAAGTCCTGTTTTGTGAAAATGTGCCTTATTTTTGTAAAAATTGTCATCAATTTTGTGAAAAGTAAGTAATTCTGTATAAAGCGAAACACTCTAGTTAATTTTCCACAACAGAAATAAAATTTCCAACTAATTTCAATTGTGTGTTCATTTGTATTTTATGATTGGTCTGAAAAAGTGACCCAAATTTTGGCTGGACATACCCCTGGGTACAGAAGAGAAAATCAAAAATTTTTATAGGAAAATGATCAACATAATACAATGATGAAGAGATTTCATGCAGTTTGGTCCTTGTAAAAGAGCAAATAAAGTCAATGTTTTGTTAACATAAACAACAAAATTTTCAGGAATCAGTCATTAAGGAATACGAAGAGGACAAAGAATGTATTTATGTAAATGTCTAGCTAGACTTATGCTGATTTGCTGCAATCGGTCAATAACTTTTTAGAGATGCCCAAACAGTTTGAAATCTCTCTATCATAATAATAGCAACCCTGAAAGATTAATAAACAGTAGAAGTCTGTTATAACAACAGCTCGACAGAAAATTTTTTGTTATAATGGACGTCTCGTTATAAGCAGATGTTTTTTTGTAACATTAGCTCTCTTTGACAATCACCTGCAAAGCACTCATTATATCGAGATTGTCATAAGCTATACTTGCTATAACAGACTTTTACTGCATTTCACTTAAATGTCCATAATAGTCCTAATGATGAAACATTTTTCTTTGTATATATCAATCATAACTACATATTAGGATTAGTGATTCATATGCTCGTCGATTTTCATTATCCTAAATGTGATTATATCAAAAAAAATTTTTGACAATATTTTCATCTCATGTCATTCAAAGACAAAAAAGAAATTCTGATATCTAATGTATACAACAGTATATATGTTACGGCAAATGTGATAAAGTGGTCATCACATAAGTGTAAAGAAGCTAGAAACATAATATATATACAGTCAAACCTCGTTAATGAGTAACTCTTGGGAGAGCAAAAATATGACTTAGTAAGCGGAGTGACTCGTTAAATGGAGTAAGTCATAGCTGTGCCAATTCCTGCCTGAGGACAATTGGGACTTCCAAAAGGTGACGCGGTAAGCGGAGTGACGTGTTAGCCGGGTGACGCACTAACGAGGTTTGACTGTATACATATGTATATGTGTCTTTTAATGTCTGTTTTCCTTACATTTATCACTATGTGCAAACAAATTAGACATAACTGGCAAAATTTATCATACTAAACTGAAGTTTGAGCATAATGTCATATAAATTTGAGTAATCCATCAATGATTTATCATATTTACGTGCGAATATGAACTCGGGGTTATACATAATCACAGGTAAGTGTCATAAATTGGTAAAATTTATCAAACTTACCAAAATAGTCAGTGATTATGCATAATAACTAGCAATTATGCATAACCACAGGATTTTTTGCATTTACTGCAACATGTAGCCAACAAAAGCTCCTTCCATTAAAATAAAAAATGTTTTATATGGAATGAACAATAACTGACTGCCTCTAAAAATTTTTTTTTTCACTTACCTGTATGCATTTGGAGAATATATACATTCTGTTGAAAAATAATCAAGCTTTTTGAAATAGGCATACATCACAATCTCTTTTTCATATGTGTATTTAAATGGCTTGGACCTGGATATTGTATTTTCTGAACCCTACAGAAAAGACATTGAAAAACAAAATATTTTAACTATGTGATTAGGAATTAAATTTTGAACTGCAAAGAAAGATTTGTCAGGCTACTCTTCAGCTTATCACAAATCAATTTCAACATTAAAACATGTTTTTTGAACATGGTGGTGATAGTGTCAATATTGTGATCAGTTATCATATGCATATTGCAAAGAGTCTATGTGCATTTTGATAATATATTTACTCAACATTTCAAAAATTCAAATACATTATATTTCATTCACCGAACATTCAAAGCATGTTATAATTTGATGCTACAAAATATTTCACACAAATTAATGTTCTGATAAAGCTGTGTGTACATGGTTCATACTCTTTGAAAGTAAAAAAACATTCAAGCATTTTTCCAGGTAAAATGCTAAAATTCAAGGACATTCATATTGCAATTGATAAAAATCATGATTTAAAAAAAAAATTAATTAATTTGATTTTCTTAAAACTCATGTTTAATATTTACTCAATTTAATTGAGTTTGAAATACTAATTTATTACTGATATTTAATTTTTAAAACTGTAATAGAGTTCTCATTTTGACTAGTAGACAATATTATGTTCTAAAGGTCTTGCTTAAAAAAAACCCAATTGTAGTTTGGTATACAAATGGCATCTATGCAGAAATAATTTTGTTTGAAACAGTATTGAAATTTATAGGCCTAGTCATTGAAGAAATCAGAAAGCACATAGGCTTATAGGTAGGGTGACCACATGACTCTGACATTCCCGTATTTCATGTAACTTTGGTCATTTCAACTTTTCTTACAAAAAAATTTCCTTGCATTTCCAGTATTTTCAATTGTTCCGTCAGGCCCGTCATTTTTGAAAGCCGGGGGGGGGGGGGGGGGGGGGGTCCCGGCTTTCAAAAATACACTAAAAATGGTATATATATATATACATGCATTGAGTACATGTGCTTTGCCCCCCGGAAAAAGTTGAAATGACGGCCCTGTGTTCCTTTGATTTTCAACAAAGCCTACTCAATTTTTATTCCTAACTGCTGAAATCAAGTATTAAAATTATTTTCCCAACCTATAAATGAAGTTATAATTATAAATATTCACCTCACATACCGAATTTTCGTGTTAATGTTCTTTTTCATTGGACTCATTCAAATCTACCGCTTCAATACAATGGTGCTTCATTTTCTACTTCACTTATTTTTTGACAATTTTAGCAATAATTGGCAACTTTTCTTACCTTTGGCAACATTTTTGGTGGCAATTGGTGGGTTTCCTGAATTTGGGATACCAAGTTTTCTAATTTTTATCGAGGAAATACGGGCAGCTTACTTATAAGCAACTGAGATTCATTAATTTAATAGTTTGAAATACTTTGAAGCAATAACTTGAGCACAGTGTTTTGCTGCACAATTTTAGGCACAGAAATACCCCAGATATGAATGACCACATGTACTGTGTGTGTGTGTTTTCAACATTATCCCATAACTCATTGCTATTGTCTAATGCACTATTGTCTATTGGACAAAAATTGATGGAAGAAATTCATGCCAAAACATTTTTTATGAGCACTAGAAAATGCTTATTATTTTTTTCAAGGACTGCAGTGATTTATCAAGGACTACATGAACCCTGATATATACAGATATATATCACTCGAAATACTATATATATATTATTTATTACATATTTATATATAATTGCTCAATTGCATATTCCTCAAAAGAAGACATACATCAAAGGTATTAATCTTCACAATATGTACTCAAAAATAAATCGGATTTATACTGCAGAAATATTTGTAACCTAATGGTTTCACTAAAAGTTTATTAATTAGGATAATCAGACACAAAATTAAAAATATATACTTTTAGTAAATTTTAGCTGATTTAGAAATAATTTTCAGTTAAAAAAGTTAAAGCATGCATACCATATATTCTAACTTCATTAGAAATAACACAGTAATAAATTCCATGGCTATGTGATACACAGATTAATTAAATAAATCTAAAAAGATTGAAATTAATATGCAAATCTATACCACACCGTGACTATATCTGTACATCTTTTCAATCTTGCAATATCTCCTCGTAAAACTGAAAATAAAAAATTGTACACCTGACATGGTTGGCAATTGGCAACACTTAATATCAGTGATTCAATTGTGATCTAAATTATCAAACAAATTAAGATCTCAAAACTTACTATTCATCAAAATGGTTTCTGCCACATCATCGGCATTATGACCTGAAAAAATGTAAGAAAATGCATGAACTAAATTTAAATAAATACACATACATGAATGAATTTGATCCATTTGAGCATATTAACTGTTACTCGCTATATCTGTGACAAAATAAGAGAGAAAATTCATATGAAAAAATTTAAAAAGTAATAATATGCAACCTGGGAGCGCATGGCAAAATATGGTAACAAACAAATTTCACATGAAATAATATTGAAATACAGCAATACTCTCACTTATGCTACCCAGAGTTGAACCAATTTGAAATTACAAGATTTTCCTGTGAAAAATGTGCATTCAAGTATATTCACAGGATTATTGCAGACATGGTAGCAATTGTTGAGTAATAATCAAGAATTGTATTGTCAATCAGAATACCACATGCAACAAAACACTGATTTCTGAGAAACTACGTTCCAAGCATATGAGTTGACTTCAGACATGGAATACCAAGATTTGTATGGCATCTACCAATTTTGCAGACAAGTCACAATTTTATGCTTCATATCCAACATTATTGCAAGTTAAAAAAATATGTTTTTCTTTTTTAAAATTTTATGCTTGTTAAAAACATTTTTTAAGTTCATTAAAGACTAATTTTGACCATGGGTGAAAGTTGTTTTCTTGCCTCCACATACAAGCAGCTTCCTTTCACTGGACCAGGGAGGTTCCCACCTAAAATTGTCCGCCCCCACCCCCGGTTACGGCCATATCCCAGGAAATAGATATTTTAGCATGCTGGTCTCCCTCAATCATTCCAGTAATGCTGGCTAATGCAGGGAAATATGGTATGATCCCAAATACTAATGGAAAATTGTAACACACATTAAACTTACTAAATTCTATCCAAGTCATTTGTATAAATGATATCTCTCTAATTTCTGTAGATTAAAAAAAAAAAATTTTGAGAAAAATAACTATATCACCAATATTATTGTTTTCGTACCAGTGACAATTTTGTCCACTCCAAGCAACATGGCACCTCTGTCTAGAGCTTGTCGTCTAAAAACTCCACAAAATGTACCTATGCGCAGGCAAAAGATTTTCATTGAGATTCATAACAAGAACATTTAAATATTTTCAATAACCCATATATTCAAAATTATTCAGTCAATTTAATTATCTTTTAAAAAAAACTGCAAATCCACTAACAATTGTTTTTTCTGCCAGTTTTCTTCACAACTTTATCCATGGTCCATCCATAAAGCTCCTACAGAGATGAAAAATAATATTTTTTATATGTGTAAAAATATACCAAGCTATGAACTTTAATCTGAATTTAAACTGCACTTACATACAGTGATACCTCAGCTAATATACATCAGGAATGCCATTTGGTAGCAGAAACATGATTTTCTATAGGTTTCTATGAAAAATCACTTAATTTGTGTAAAGCCTTGATGTATAATTCAATTCTAGTAAATTTGAGGTTTCACATAATCCAAGGAGCTATAATTTTTCTTAATTCTTTCTCAAACCTCTTTCTGTTTTTCGAAAAGAACACCCTTTGTTTTGTTTGATTCTTCCAACAAATGCGGATGATTTTAATTTCAAGGATATTGACCCCATGTCAGAACTTTTATAGATCCCTCTACAGTAAATTTAGTGTAAAAAACATAATAACATTCCTCTCGCCGCCGCCCCCCCCCCATGGAAATAAGAGCCCATCGGTCTTGGCAGCCCTAATAGGAATGAACTAAGCCATTGAATTAAGAACAAAATAGGTAAGAGTAAGTATCAATGTGTGGATTTAACCCCTTAACTGCAGAAGAAATCTTTCACAATCCGCTCTCCAGTACTGTCCTTTTTCGATCACAAAGAGTAAAGACGTATAAATATGCCTGTGGCAGTTAAGGGGGTGATTCCCCCCCCCCCAAAAGCAGACTTTCAGATACTGTTTTTTTTGGATAATCCAAGGTGGCCTTGATTCTGTTTATCTTGGATTATCGAGACTACTGCACTCAAACGAATATCATGTAATGCCAAGTGAATTAGAAAATTGAGACTGAAACTATATTTCATCACAAGGATTGTGTACTTTTTGAAATTTCCACTCCCATTTTGTCTGTGAGTTAAAAGAAGTAATATATAAAACTCTCCTTTTTTCTCAGTTCTCACAAGGGGCTTCCACTAATAGACACTCAAGTTTCCAAGGATTTCACGTACATGAAAATGATAGATAGACCTACGGTATACTCGTACATAAGAACACCCCCCCCCCAATAAAAAATTCAAGCAAACTTTTTTCTCTAGAAAAACTGACCAGTATATACACCAACCTCTCCTCCAAGTTCAGAACAAATTTTCCAACAAAATTTTTAAAAAAATTGCTCAAAAAATGCTCAGCCACATACATAGGCATATACCTACTGTATATGAAAAATATGGTCTCATAACATGATATTAACATGATCAAAAAACTAGATGCTGTAAAGATATTTATTTTTTGCGATGTTGATTTTTTAAGGAATGAAAAAAACTCATCTCTGCCTCTACCGGGAGTCGAGCCGGGTCCCTCATTTGCTGGACGAGTGCTCTCACCACTAAGCTACAGAAGAGATATTTTCTTGACTGGAGTATATATATGCCGAACGGGACTATGCCATGGACGGTATGACACGATCAGCTAATAGCTCATGGACGACAAGTCACCAGATAGCTATATATACATGACATGATGTCAGACTGTCCATTGCATGGTCTCATTCGGCATATATACACTCCAATGAAGGAAAATCTCTATCTCCTCTGCTGCTTAGTGGTGAGAGCACTCATTTGACAAACAAGGGACCAGGGTTTGACTCTCGGTAGAGGCAGAGATGAGTTTTTTTCCTTCCTTAAAATATCAACATCTAAAAAAATAAATATCTTCACAACATCCAATTTTCTGTATATCTTGCATTAACAAGTGGAGAGCGACATCATGTCATGTATGATATTAGTTAAACAATGAATCACTATCAAATTGCAAGGCATCAATGTAATATAAAAAAGGTTTGAAAAAATCCATGATATTTTATTTTTTTCAATTTTAGCATATTCGACTTGAAGAAAAAGTGGCATATATATACATACTTCATACGTCAATACTTTAAGAGGAATACCATAATCTTCTTTGTTGCGTTTGACAGACTGAAAAATAAATGCACAAACGAAAAATTATTAGCTTATTATTTTGAAATGATAGTTATAACACATTACATTTTATCTGGTAGTTCAAAGAATGGCAATCATTAATGAACTCATCAATGTTGTTTTCATAACTGCAAATAGATTTTCAAAGGTGTCCGGTTGAGTTTTACGGCTTAGAAGTTAAAATGCTTAGCATTCATAAACAACACATAATTGCAATATTTCCATAGTAACTGAAGATGAAGAACATAGAAAAGTACTGTAGAAAGTGGATTTGGACATTTTTGATTATTCAAAAAAAATAATTAAAAATGCTTTAAATGTTGGTTTTACATGAACAAAAAAGGCAGCCAAAAACAGTGCTGCCATACTAATTGTATTTTTATTCCTGAATGGGATATAGATGTCATCTGATGTGTTTTAGAAAATTAAGAATGTGAAAAGGGCGTGAAGATGAGAGAGTGATTGGGAAGAGTTGAGGATTGGATTGATGGTGAACGACATTGGGACACTGATCGCTTTCATCCGACTTTCCTATGATTTTATGTACAATTTTGGGACAACGCCATCATCCACCATTACAAAGAAAACAGCTAAACTTGCTCCTCTTTCTTAATGACCCCCCCTCCCCCTCCACTATAAAAGTTAAAATGGTCTACGTTCATTCAGGAGTCTAACATTTTATTATTCCAGTTCCCCATTATTGGGTTCAGGGCTGCCTGGTTCTCTTTCACGTTGAAATTACCGTACAATACGTACATACTGCATAGTATTCCTTGAAAGAAATGAAAATAAAAAAGTTAGGGTCTGGAGGGAAAATAAATAGAGGAAGAGGGTTTCAAGAAGGAAATTAAAAAATTTTCAGTGTTTCGGATTATCTGGAAACTCGAACTTTCGAGACTCTACTGCAATTATTAACTGACTCCTGGAGATTAAATATACACTATCCCTATATGACATTGTATACCTAATTTTCCGGAAGTTATTTATTTTGAAGCGACAGTTGATGTTATGAAAATTTTTTCAATGTACTAAACTGTGCATTGTTAATGTGCATAGAGATGTATGTGCATATACATATTTCAAAAGCGCTTATTTACATCAAGGTTGAAATGAACATTTCAGATTACATAATCACCTCAAGAGAATCATCCCTGTAACCTGTGATCCCTTCATCTATAGATAAAAGTACTAATTTCAGGCCATAGCTGTACTTCTCATTCAGGAGTTTTAGCACGTATGCCAAGACTGTAGAGTCTGTGATGGAAAAAAATTTGATGAGAGAACGAACGATAATGCATTTTAATTAACAAAAACATAAAGAAAATTCAAATTTAATTTTGTTTAATTAGTTTTTTTAATTATAATAAATCATCACACATTAAAGATTAGGGTTACCAGACATCATCCTTTTTATGAGGACATGTTCTTATTTTTTTATGTCATTCTGAGTGTCCTCATACATTTTTTGGAATTTTCCCTCTTTTGCCCTTATTTTCAGGTTTCTGGAATTATTGAGAGAATTATTCATTTATTTGATTAAGAAACTGCACTGTGAAACATATCTCTTTATTAGTGTTTGTTAATGTGTTTTTGGTATTCCTCACATACCTGCAGAATTTCTAACAAATTGGTACATGGCAGAATGTGTGTTCTGTGTGTGTGTATGTATGGCCCTAATACCTATGATATTTATGTTAGAATTGTGCTTATGCAGAGAAAGATGCCCTCTCCTTTGTTAATACAATATACACTGAAAACTGGCTGTGTGAACAGATATTGATCTTTTGGAAAGGAAAGTCCAAGAGATGAATATTTTCCTTTCCTAAACATCAATCTCTTCGCACAGCTAGTTTTTCCCGTAAATGTCATGTACAGGAATTAATCACTTATGCTTATTTCATGATCTGCTGATGCGACCATCTGTCTTTCATATTTTGAAGTAAAAATGATAGATGATTGAATTTTTATGTTATGAAAGCTATGATGAACTACACAATGAACTGATAATAAGCACAAGCTAACTAACCTTTACCACCAGATGCAGCAATAGCAACATAATCACCAGGTTTGAATAATTTGCCTCTGAGTATGGTTTCATGAACTTCGGTCTCAAAAACATGGTAAAAGCATTGTTTGCACAGAGCATCTCCCTTCGAGGAAAAACAAAATAAAGTATTAAGGTACATAAAAATTATTGATAAAAACGGTATTTAATCATTATTTAACGCAACAGAATATTATAATAATACAATAAATAACACGATATGGTACAATAATAACATTGATAATACAATAACGCCATAAATTTAGCAAAGAATAAAAATTTATCGTTATATTGAGCATGGTTGTAGCGTGGTTTCACTGTCATAATAACTATACAGTACAGTATTATATTAAATGTAACAAACCACCATTTGATTGCCCCTGTTTCCACCTACCACATAAATTTGTTATAATTATTTGATTGAAATTGGTGATCGGTTTTTGATTAATGTGCCTTGTGAAAAAAACAATATGGTATGGTATTGGTAAATATTTTATTAGCAATAATATAAGTTGAGTTATTTTGTTTGCCCCGAAATTTTAACAGTGGTTGTTACAGCGTTGTAAAAAAACATTAGTAAAACTCGCGAAGAGTGTAGCCCTACTTAGTTTTCCTGTGATTATAATCAAAAAGGATACAAACAAAGCCTACAGTTTAATTCTGCTTCATATATTTTTGAAAACTAAAGTGGTTTTATACATTGTGAGTTTTACTAACATTATTTCACAACACACAAACTGCTAAAATCTCGCGGGCAGATAAACTAATATTATACCATGTTGTTGTTTTTTTCATGTGGTGCATTAATCAAAAACCGGTCTCCAATTTCAATCGAAAAATTATGAGAGTTTTATTTGATAGGTGGAGGGAGGGGGTTCCAGTTCATTGATGTGGTGCATATTAAACCATTGAATCAATATTTCACATCCTAAACCCTTTTTATGGTAATAATAAAGGTATTACGCGTATTAGAAAGAATGCGCACGTGCGTGAAAGAATTTTAAAATCACGGGAATCATACACATATGACGTGTACAGCATTTAAATTATTTTTACTCACGGTTTTGGGACGTTTTATAGTAGCGCGGCTCGTTAGGCACCTTGAACACGTGACAGGCATATCAATAACTGTTCTCGAACTTGGTCTTGGCTACTGTAAGCATTTGATTCAACTAAAAATACCTTGAAAAACACAAAATCACGTGTTAACAAACAAGTAAACAGAGACGGCCTGAACTTTAAATGCGGACACTTAAACGACGGTAACCAATAAATGTTACAGATTTTTTTTTTTTAATTATGCGGTCTACTACCGCAGGCTGCAGACGCACGTGAATTAATCTAAAGAGGAGGGAGGGAATTCATAAATATGATGCTGTCATGCAAATAAATATTTGAATAGGAAGAATTTGAAATTAATAAACATGATACAGCACAAATTATCTTTCATTATCATTATTAAATAATTTTAATTGTGTCATTTCTGGAATTTGTTGTCTCATGAAGTATAAAATGACCATACGTCCCGCACTAAATTTGTCGCAAAAATTATTTTTTCATTATGTTCCAGTGACGTATTATTTTAGTGAAATAATCATGTTGTCAATTATGTTAAAAAATTCAACTTTAGAAATTTTCAATTGTGAATTAACGCAAGTTGTCGGTGTCCCGTTTTTTGAAATATGGCCACATTAAGTAGATATTTGAATTTTTTTTATGTCTATAATTTTTAAAAAAATTTCATGTTATTATTTTTTCTTTGAAATAATCACTCCTTTGAATTTTCTAGTATTTATCAAAATTATTTTCTGAGAGAATCATAAAATGGTGAGTGAGGTGGAATTGCTCTGCTCCTCGATGTTTTCAACTGAGCGCTCACGTAAACAAAGTTCCATGTCTACGAGCGTAAACAGCATCGCGATGGTAAACAGTCAACGTGGACCAGTAATGTGACGAAAATGATGGATGAGTTATTGCTCCCGTATGAAAAATTAAGCCGTCTTTGAGGGATGACAACGAGTCAAGATGATGGACGAAAGCGAGAAGACAAAAATCCAAGAGTGCTTGGAGCTGCAGCTCGTCGAAGTGGAGATGTTGGGCAGCATGTATCCCGGCCAAGATGAATTCGCGATTACTATTCCGAGTATTACCGCGGATATCAACGCGTTCATCGAGCACAAAACAAACAAACTGCCGAGCAATTTAGATTATTTATTACGCTTGATAATACCTGAAATTGAGGTGAGGGTTTTCTTTTGCTGTAGTTGTAATTATCTTATGTATTATTATATTAATTAGTAGTTGTAGTGTATAAATTACCATCTACGATGGCAATGTACCCCCTTGGGTTTGTTTTTTTTTTTTCAGAACCATTAAACCCACTAGATTTTTTCAGATATTTTTTTTTTTTGGTTTCATGGTACTGAAGCACGAGGAAAGCAAGTTATCCGAGGATGATGTCGCTCCCCACTATCCATACGAAAGTTTTTAACAGCTGACTGATGCGAAGATATATTTTGGAAAGAGAGAAAATTCAACTGCCCCTGTGCGGAGAATCGAATCCACATACTTTCACTTTCCGGGTTAACGTCTTAGTTCACTGGAGTTCCGGATGAGCTCCAAGGAAAGATTAAGATATTCATCGCTTCTGTGGTCTAGTGGTCTAGGGCATTCACCCGGAAAGTGATGTGGGTTCGATTCCCCATGGGGGCAGTTGAATTTTCTCTCTTCCCAAAATATATCTTCAAATTAGCCAGCTGTTAAAAACCTTCATCTGGTGATCTGGTGGCATTGTGAGCTTTGGCCTGAGTTAGGTCCAATCGTCCGTGTAGGGTCCCGTTCAGTGCACGTGAACTCCAAGGAAAGGTTGAAATAGCCTACTCATTGCCTCTGTACTCTAGTGGTCTAGGGCTTTCACTCGGAAAGTGAAAGGACGTGGGTTCGATTCGCCCCCCCCCCCCCAGGTGTAGTTGAATTTTCTCTCTTTTGAAAAAAAAAAAATCTTTGCATCAGCCAGCTGTTAAAAACCTTCAAAAGCAAGGTATACTACTATGTTGAAAAAGTACTGTATCCTATGTTAGAATGTATACAGGTAGAACCTGTTTATTTGGTGTTTTCTTCCAAGTAACTACCCTGTACAATTATGCATTTTTGTCATTGTTCATACAAAAATATGAACGCTGATTGCAAGAATTTTTTTTTTTTTGTTACATCCTCCAGTGCCCTTGTTGCAGACCTTTAAAAGGTGATAATCGTTGCCCCTTAAGCAAATTCTTTATCCAAGGAAAAAGGTCAAGGAAATAAGCTGGTTGTGAAAGTACCAGGAGGGACCTGTCAGCCCTTAAACGTCATCAGATCAGATCTTTGAAAGGCCAAGTCGTGGTCTGTTCCGTCACCACAATGCATCGACTCAAAGGTGGTGTCAGATTACCTGTCCGAACATCACATTCTGATATTACCGCAACCAGTTTATTCCACCCTGATCTTGCCATTCGCAGGTTTCAAAGAAGTACAGTGAGCAGCGATGAAGGCACTAGAGGATGTAATAAAAAAAAAGCTTCGCATCTATATCTTCATATAAACAATGGCAAAAAATTCATAATTGTTCAGGGTAGTTACTTCGAAGGAGACACCAAATAAACCAGTTCTATTTGCATATTCATCTTTCTGTTACAAAATAAGTCTTGGAACTTTTTAAATGTTGTATTTGCTGTGTGGCCTACATAAATATAACAGACCTAGTCAAAGTACGACAATTATTATGTGATTATTATATCAGTGGCGTTCATTACAGGAAATTGTGGAAGGTGAGGTGCCAAAATGGTTTGGCATCTTATGATAAATGGCTGAATAACACGGTTTTTTTCTAACTCCTATAATCTGAATAGCATTGAATAGATATATTTATCAATGTGTATAAATACAGTCTGCAATGCAATAACGTCATTAGAAAACAGTAAATGCAGTTTCCAGGTGTACTTTTTGGTAGGTTTTTTCACCTGGATTTTTTTGAAAAAGCCTGCTGGGTTGTCATTTCTTTCAAAGATGTTGGTGGGCCACAACAAAAAGCCACGAGGGCCACATTAGGTCATGCATTGAAGAACCCTGCAGTTCAGCAGTATATTACCTGCAAACCATCATTGAACTGGAACTTCTGCTGTCACCTATAAAATAAAATAAACAACTGTTATAATTCTTTCATTGAAATTGGTGACCAGTTTTCAATTAATGTACCACATTAAAGAAACAAAATGATATGATACTAATAAATATTTTTTGAGCAATAATATAAATTAAATTATCAAGTTTGCAGTGAAACTTTAACAGTTGTTGTTTGTTTGCGGTAAAATAATACAAGTATAACCCGTAAAATAGCTTTTTTTTTGGATTATGGTCAAGAATGACTGGCTACTCTTCATATGTTTTTACTTTTATTATTTTACTGCGAACAAACAACAGCTGTTAAAGTTTCACTGCAATCTTGATAATTTAATTTATATTATTGCTCAAAAAATATTTATTAGTATTATATCATTGTTTTTTTAATGTGGTGCATTAATTGAAAATTGGTCACCAATTTCAATCAAAGAATTATAACAGTTGTGTTTTTTTTTTAATCTGATGTGTGAGCCAAGGAGTTCCAGTTCAATCATGTTTTCTTCATGTACCATGAACATGGGTTACTTCTGCATATTATTATTTTTTTTTTTCAAATTTCACATTCACTTTCCAATAAACCAAATGTTATTACTACATTTAAGTTCTGGTAACCTTTTTTATATTTATGGGCTATCTCGTATTATGTGTATATCACGGCTAGACAAGTGTCAGGTTGCCATGGTGACTAAAAAATTGGTATTGGCATATAAAATTTTCTTTGTGTAGTTACAAATTTTAGGCCAAGTTCAACAAAAAATGTTTGGAATTTATATCAGCATATTTGTCAACATTGAAGAGGGTCACTATGCCATGAAAGAAGCATTATTTTGGACCTTTTTCTATGAGTAAAATTTCTTTTGGCACCTAAAAAATTTTTCTGGTGCCTAGATTTTTTTTTGATTTGTCCAACCCTGTTGTATATGAATAGAAAACATTTTTTTTTTCTAAAGCTAAAGCTAATGTTGAAAAATGAAAACATTTTGGGTCGATGTTAACCTTGTATATGGGTAACTTTGGCCCACTGCACTTTTTCCTGTCTATTAGAAAAACTATGGCATTTCTTGAACTCTCTTGGGCTCGTTATAAAACTTTAATTTTTGAAGGAAAACTTTTTTTCCGACTTGCATTGATCACAAAAATAGTAATATTTTCATTTTTTTTTTTTTAAATTTATACTTAATGGTATGCCTTACAAATTCTCAGAAAGTCTTTGGAAGCTTAATTATTAAGAATCTATAATCACACATTTTGTCAATGTGACCAGGGAATGCACAAAACACCTCAGGGACTTCCTGGTTTGCGAGAGAATGCATTTTTGAGTTTGTTTTTAATGGTTACTAGGGGAGGCACCGTTTTTTCACACATAGTGAATAAGTTTCACCTTAATGAGTATAAATGAGAGGGTGTATAAGTGAGGGATGGCTGTATTTTTTAAAGTGAACCTTCGTGTTGCTGCAAGTCCTCAATTCATTTTCTAGTTATATTCGGACAGGGTTGTCTCAAAAGCATCGTGGGCCCCCGGATAAATGGTGGATGTTCAGAGCCCCCCCCCCCATCTGGGTTAAATTAGCAGCCTACCAGTTTAAGTGCCGGAGTGGCATGGTGGAAAGATGCTCGTCTACCATCGTGAAGGTTGTTGTCAGGGTCCCGGGTTCGAACCCAAGGGAGGATATAGATAAGATATTTTCCCTAACGAACTCGAGGCGACCACCGATAGACAGCGCCTTCACTTCCAACCCATCTCACTAATGGCAGTAAATTGCGATATGGCCAGAGTTGGTGTTTGGTGAAGTAGCCTACCAGTTTACGCTTTCATAATTGAGAACCAGATCTCATAATCATGCTGCTCTCGTATGCACCTGAGGCGTCCAGATGGGCCTATACATAAAGACGGAACTGCATGCGGATTAAGCATCCAATATTCATATCCGATTACTTCTTTGATGTTACTATTATACCAGGGTGATTTTAAAAGCATCATGGGCAGTGCCGTCTTAAGGCACGGGCCCACCTGGGCACGGCTCAGGGAGTCAAGAGAAAAAGGAGGCCTCATACAAATGAGATCTGGTTGAAATTTTCGAGAATTTGCCTAATAGGGCCCAAAATGCTCTTACGAAGGCCCTGATCGGGGGGGGGGGAGGGGGAAACAATACTCAGAAGTTTTGAACAAGTCTGATACAATAGATATGAATTATAATATTATCATAATATCTATGTGTAAATCAACCGCATCCTCTTGTATGGGGCAAGGTCATTATTGCTGGGGGGCACGATGGTGATGATGTCAATTCATCTATACATACATCAAATCAGTCGACTCTACGTTTGACTCTGCCCCCCCCCCCCGTATCTCCGCCCATGAACTAGGGTCACCGATTTGGGAATTCTCATTGACGAGTGGCTTAGGTTTTCTGAACTTTGTTCAGCAGTGGTAAAAAAAAAGCCGCTGCGGTGGTTGAGTGGTCATAATGACGGACTCGCGTCGCGAGGATCCGGGTTCGAACTCCACCGTCACCGCAGTGGTGGTCGGCTGAAGTTGGTTTCCAACTTCGAGTCGCAAATGCGAGCCCATCTCCCCATTAAAAAGTCTCGCCACAGAGAGCAACAGGCCTACAACGATTAATTATTCAATCATTACACTTCACTCATAGTTAGAAAAAACTAGTGGAAGATGGCAGCACTACACATAACAAGCATTACACAGAAACAAACTTCACATCAGGTTTCACTACACGTACACGCACATTCTCGCATGTACCAATTCGTTAGAGGTTCCGCAAAGGAATATGGACGAGGTACATGTCTGGGTTTAGTAGTAGTAGTAGTGGTCAAAAAATCGAATAGAATGCTTGGTCTCATTTTCAAAAAGGTCTCTTCGCGTTCTCTTAAAGTCATTCTTCCGCTTTTTCGAGGCTTAGTTCGTGCTGGACTGGAGTATGCTGTAAGGTTTTGGAGACCATACCTACAAAGGGACATAGACTTGGTGGAAGGGGGTGCAGAGAAGAGCTACGCGTGTCCTTATTGGCACACGGGGCTTGAGCAATGAAGAAAGACTTGCTTGCTTTCGTTAAACCTTTGTAATTGTTTTTTTTATATCATGTAGATTCTTTTCGGCGTCTTTTCTTCAGATAAAATTGAAATTTATCAAATTTTTAATCAACACAATATTGATATAATTTTTTTCCCTTTTCAAAGGATCCACTGGAACTCAACGTGAATCTACCTCATAAGTATCCGGATGTGGAACCAAAGGTTTACGTCCGTTCATCCGCATTAAATCGGGAAGAGCAAAAGAAATTGAACGCCGCAGTTTGTGAGTTTGTGGCAGATCAGCAGAGAGGTGAGCTATGCATCAGTCCTTTGATCACGTGGCTGACCGAAAATTCTCTCGCATATTTCCGGAAAAAGCCCCAAGAGGAAATTCCGGACACTGAAGAGAGGTTCCCTGCGGATATATTTTCGAGACTTTGGATATACAGTCATCACATATACAACATTGACAAACGGCGGACTATCGTTAAGACCGGAGAAGACTCGGGCCTATCCGGTTTCTGCCTTCCAGGAAAACCTGGAATCATTTGCGTTGAAGGACGGTCCAAAGACTGCGATGATTTCTATCAGAGAATCAAACAGCTGAGCTGGAAGAAGATATCGATTGTCAAAGAAGAGATGCGCCAACAAACGGACCAGGGTGACGACCGAAGGTTCGAGTCGTTCAAGGAAATAAGTTTCGCGGCTCGTAGAGGACCTGCCCGGGAGTACCACATGGACATGAGCGGCTTTTACAAATATCTCGAGGACCATGGGTGTGGCTATGCGTTTCAGGATATATTTGGTCTGGAAGGTCATACTGCAGAGCGGAAATGATATCCGATGTGAATTTGGAATTATCCGTGGCAACCTGGTTTTTATCTCCTGTATATTGGAAGGATTCCTGAAATTTCATCGCCGACATTTCGCCCGGCATGTTTCGTCTCCGATACATTTTGCCCCCGAAGTTTTGCACCTGCCCTGGGTGTGAGTAACCAAGTGATTAGGTGAGTGACTATATAAGTAGGTTCGTGTGAGTGATTGTGTGGTTGAGTTGAGTGAACGACCATATGAATGATCCAGTGAGTGAATGCGTGAGCGAGTGACCAAAGAGTGTGAGTGATCACATGGTCACGCACTTGATCACTAATTGAACACTAATAGAATCATTCTCTTAGTAACTCCTAGGGTCACTCACCACTCACTTGGTCATTCATATTGTCACTCACCCACTCACTTCGTCACTCACACGGTCAGGGCAGGCGAAATGTCGGAGGTGAAATTTCCGTTAATCGTATTGGAAATGGGAGGAAAAATATAAGGGACCACAAAATAATTAAGAATTGTGTCTATTAAAATAAAACTGTCTTTTTGTTGTTCATCCGTGTTTGTTTCCGCTTTAACGTAAGAAACGCCTTTTGCTTGTTCAAAATGGATCCCCCCCCCCATTTTTTTCGCCGCCTTGGTATAACGTCGAATAAAGAATGACTTCATAAGCGGGTTGCCTTCGGTGCGAACAAGCTCAATTCGCTAATTACTCTGCCAGTGACATTTTAAAGCTAGCGTTATACTCAGGATGACGTTGTACCCAGAAGCGTATTTATAGGGGGGGGGGGGTTAGCTTAACATGCTACAAGCCCAGGGCGGCAAATTTGTTGAATGGTCAAGAAAATCAGTAGAATGGAAGAAGAGCAGGAGAATGTTTATAGGTCACAGGCGGAAACCACAAATCAGAATCAGCCTCTGACTAGAGAGCGGGGGTACTAGTTAAACCTGAAATTCAGGTTTTAACCAATCTGTGTTATTCCAAATTCAGGTTAAAATCCTGAATTCCGGGTTTTTTTTAAACCAACCCGCGTCGAGTTGCAAGCTACATGTGGAATCGCACCAGTGTGGAATGCACATTATAGTACGACCAGATCAATCGGTGACCAAAAGAGTGACGTAAAGCATAGGGAGTGATGAGGTATTAGATCAGTGAATGACCAAGAAAGTGTACTTTAACTCAAGGATGGTAGTGACGAAGAGAATGACTTGGAGACGGAGGAGTATTTATATAAGGACGGGCAATTTTTCTCATTATCAATGATCAGTAAATTTGTCCCTACAAATACTATTGATTTACGAATTTTCCTGATAATAATTGCTTGTTTTGAGCTGTTGAAAAAAGTTTCATAAACCTTCGTGCGCCATAGTTTTTAGTAATGAATTTTTATTGAAGTGTTTATTTAAAGCCTCGGAAAATACCGTCTTAGATATTTCAGGTATTATTTTACGAGTTATTTCCTGTAATCGATTGCTTTTATAATAGCAATTCCTGTTGTGTTGAGTCATTATTAATGATCTGCTCAATTGGTTCAAGTCTGTAGCCCTTCAATCGATGAAAAGGGTGGCCACATAATTAAACTGACAGTACTCAAAGTCATCCGCATGTCGATCCAACAACATGGAATTTCGTACGAAGGATTAATAGCAACCTGGAAAGAATCTAGAAGAATAATTGCTACAGAAAATAATAGCAACTATACGAGTAATCGTTGTAAATTTGCCGATTCGGGGACGGATTATATACCGCGGCGTCTTATCCGCAGCTTTTTTTTTTTTACCGAGAAGTTGGAGCAAGAATACTTACGTTCAAAATTGATTTATATAAAGAAAAAAAAATCTTTAAAGATTTATGGATGGCGTATAGATGCGAGTGGAAAAATCTGCATTTATTCAAACACCTTCCTTCTCTGAAGATTTCATAACTGGCATTTTTACATATAGATTAAACCAGCAGTTCTCAACCTTTTTTGACTCGTGGAGCCCCGTAGGCCTATTTTTTATTTATTCACCAAAGATTTATTTATATTATTTAAAATATTTATAATTTTGTTTTTTCAAATTTACTGGTTTTTTTTTATTTTTCTCGAGCTCCGGTGGAGCCCCTGGGGAGTGCCCAAGGAGCCCCGGTTGAGAACCGCTGGATTAAACGTTGCGGACTATACGATGATATTTTTCTCAAAATTTGCGTCTGCGCATTATACACCACAGTAGATTTTTCGCGGAAAATTTTAGTGACTGATACTATCATAAGAATTTTATTACAGTGTATCGTATACAAACTTCAAATGAGTACGAAGTATAGACTATTTTGAATAAATACAGTCGAACTTGGCTTCGAAGTCCAAAGTCTGGAAAAAGTTCAAATTATCCAAAATTCTAATTATCCAATTAATCTAACCTGGATATGTAAAATGACTACAAATTGCAACTTAATGAACATTCACATAGGATAATTATCAATTATTAAAATTTTATGTTACGAGACTGCTCCCCAAATTTTAGTAATTCATACCTATAACACACACACACAATTGATCTTAGCTGCTACATTATTCCACTGATCTGGAATCAGCATCACTGCAGAATTTCTTGAATGTTCAAAGCCTGATTTATGGAGACGGTTAATGGTGATCATCTGTTAAGAAACTGTTTCTCAAATTTTACTGATCATACTTGTTATTGAAGGAAATATACTTTCACTGGCGTACTGCAATCTGAACTTTCCGGTACTTTCCATATTTTTAATGATTGCAAAACGATTCAGATTTTGAATCCTTCATCCATAGGTTCAACAACATAATTAGTATACATTCTCAATACAGCTGAACAATGTTAAAATGGGCATTAAGTTATCTCAAAAATAAAAAACAGAATTTTCAAACTTTTAGTCTAATTTTTTTTTACAACTTGATCGACAAAAGTAAAGTCTGTCTTTTTGTAGATTTTTTTCCAAACCACAAATTTTTGCTTACGAAAATCATGATTTCCCCCCACCAACTTCGAATTATCCAAAATTCGAATTAACCCAAGTTCTACTGCAAGGGTTTCTTTCTGGTGGATTCCGTGGAAGCCTTTTTTGGGTTCCCCTATGTTATTGATTCTCTGATGCTCGTAGTGGTTAGTAAAACGAAGATATTTTTTTTCTCGTTCATACTATAAGTAATGGTTCAAAATAATTTAGACTGCTACACTTCTCACTAATCATATGGTTTTGCTGAAACTAATGTTACCTTGAGACAGGAATAAAATAATTTTTAGGGAATTAAAATCCTAACCCTAAGTAATAATAATCGGAATGGATATAAAAATTCACTTATATTCACGGGCACAATTTCCTAATGTTTATTTACAATGCACAAAAAGTAACTGTTAAAAGTTTGAAGCAAATTTGGCAATTGAATTAATATTATTGTTTATAAAATATTTATCGATATCATGCTGCATTGATTTTTTTTATACGTGGCACATTAATTAGAAACTTCACATCAATTTCGATCGAAAACAGTTTTATTTGCTAGGTGGCAGAAGAAGTTCCAGCTCATTGGATGTGTCTCACACGTAATATAATACTGTACTATATACTCATTTTCAATATATTATAGAGAAATCATATTTTTTGCTGATAAAAATTTTAGTATTGAGCTTAATCAGAGTGAAATTTGATGCAAATAAATATCGGTTAAAATAATTTTCATTTATTTTTTACTCGTGGCCTGAATCATTGAAATCACTATATTGATGTCCGTTTTAAGTTTTAGTTCCATTAATTGAGTTAGTGTTTTACACTGTAAAGTTGTTCATCGTACAATACATTTGTCTACTACATCGAAAGTAGCTTCGCGGCAAATTCATTAAAGCATTCAGTGGGTAAATTGTGCAAAATACCGATGTCTCTTTTTCTCTCATCAGACTCGAAAAAATAAAAAACTGGCGACGAATTTAAAAATATATTGAATTTCATTTTGAGAAAATATAAAATATATCGTTGTAGCAGTTGCAACATCTCTTCAAAAAATATCATTATACAGGTTTTTAATATAAAAATTTAGTATGACAAGAAAAATCTCCACTTATACTATTGGATCTTTTGGTATCGTGGTGAAAGGCTCAATATTAAACTCCAACTTGATCAGACACTAAGGATTCTGTTACATTATAAGTCCTTGACCTTTAAATTGAGATAACGACGATAAGAAAATTTGTTTTTTCAATGTTTAGCTGCAGGAGATGGTACGGTGCCATTCTCCGCCCCCTCTTATTTTCGCAAACATTTCCAGGGGTCTGTCCGGACCTTTTTTTGTAAGGTCCGGTTTTTGTGAAAATTTTCCTTATTTTTGTGAAAAGGATCATTAATTTTGTGAAAAATAAGTAATTTAGCAAGTGAAGTAATCTAGTTGACCTATCACAAAAGGAATGGAATTCCAAAATTTATGGTAATTTTTATTTTGTGAAGGGTCCTGAAAACGAATCCAAATTTTGGCTGGATAGACCCCATTTGTAGATTCCATAGTGATGGAATCACCCTCCCATCATTGTAAAGCTATGTTCGCCACTTGCACAGTCGCAGTATTTCTTTGTTCATTCTTCTCAGGACCCTGTGTTACCCAGTGTCTGACTATAAATAGTTTTGTCCTAAAATGGAGTTTTACATCCCGGGCCCTTTATTGACATACCGTTCACTCTATTTCAGTTTCCACAGATAAGGTTATGAAAAATCTGCAATGAAAATGGTACAAATAAAACTTTTTTGCTTTAAGCTTCATCTTCAACTCTTCGTCACATTATTAGGGTTCGAAATTGAAGTCTATTCACAAAAGCTACAGAAAAAAGGCAGTGGTCCACCAGTGGCCATTTTTTCTCTTCACTGGTGGACCAAATAGAAAGGCTAGTGGGCTTAATAAAAATTGTATGTATCATTTTCTTACTATGTGTAACACTGTAAATATATTTCAGAATTTTTTTTGAAATTTAGTTCAGAATTTGCGGCACCTATTTTATACTTTCAATGAATGTTTCAAAATTTGAGATAGAATTTACAAATGTGAAATTTTTTTCCCTCGAGATCAATTTCTACGTTGGACAATTTTTTTTTCCAAATTTGTTACAAATGACCGGTCCCGGGTAATTTATACTTTTTTTGAATGAGAGAGGCATTTTTATTTGTTTTTAGTGTTGAATAAAAGAAATTATACCTAATTTGAAGTTCTTCCGTTGTTATTTATGAGAAATACATTATGATATTTTTTTACCATGAAAACTATTAATTTCTACTTATAGACTTGCCTTAGTTTGAGTGTTAAAATTAATGGAAATATAAAAAAAGAAATTTGAAGAGAAAAAAACAACAGTTTCACAACTTCTTGAAGGTGTTTTTTTAATGCAAATAATAGTACACATATGCTATTTTCGCATATGTAATATTTAACTTCCTACCATGTTCTTTCATCGAAATATTTCCGAAATGTTTATTTTTTTCATAAATAGTTACAGCTGTAGATAGCTCAGAAATCTTTAATCGCGTATACCTTGCAGAATATATAACTCAATAATAGATCTTGGTATTTTCATCGGCAATTTTAAAGGAAAATAATTGTCTCATCCGTTGAATTTTTTTTTAACTGTTCTAATTCTCCATAAAAGTTGTAATAAGTAACATGTATTGTGATCAGCAATTATTCCCAGCTCCAAATATCAAACAATGTATTTGGTTTGCCGAATATTCTATTCGGTATATTAAAAATTTTCATAATCACAGGGCAATAACTTGTGGCAGAGATGAATCGTGTCCTTGATTTAATGACCTTCAGGACTTCCCACATTGTTCTTTTTTTGTTATTCGCGTCGGTAACCAGTTCAGCATCTAGTAATTATCTCGCTGAAAACTATGGAAAAAAACACGTGTGTCAACATAAAAAAACAAACAGGTATACACACAACAATGTCACCCGAATTAAAATACTTTCCACCTTATCCACGAGAAACATTCTTTTTATCATAACCTTGTAAATAGAAAGAATACAGTTAAATCTCGATAAGTCAAATGTGCAGTGGCCGAAAACAACTTATCGTTAGTTCGACTTATCGGAAATTCCGATTTCAAAGTGAGAAAAAAAAGCAAAGGTTATTAAAATATAATAGGACTCTTTTATATTCGAGCATCGTATTAGTAAAACATGCCAAACTACTGGAGATGAAGAAAATCAAAAAGATTATTCTAATTTAATCATATTTAATTGTTGAATGATAATATATTTAAAAATAGACTACACGTACAGACTATATTATGGACACAAGTGCATAAACGATACTCGTATAAATGAAACGAATCATGTATGAAATGTGTACAAGATTGTTTTCCGTCAAAAATGCAGTGATCTTTGACTATTTCTCTCTTTTTTATCCTTTCGTGTGAAAGTCGTTTACTTTTTGAAGGCAGACAAATGAGTCCGCTAAATGAATCTGCTAAATTCTATTGCTAAATACTAAATCGTATTACTAAATACGAAATTCTATCACTGAATGTTAAATTCTATCACTGAATGTTAAATTCTATCACTGAATGTTAAATTCTATCACTGAATGTTAAATTCTGTCACTAAATTGTAAATTATATTGCTAAATTGTAAATTATATTGCTAAATTGTAAATTATATTGCTAAATTGTAAATTATATATATTAATAAATGCTATTTTTTTTAAATTTCTCTCATTTCCGAAAACTTCGACGAAAAGAAAGAAAACTCGAGTCAAGGAAAATTTTCAACACTAAAACAAGGAAAAAGTTCTGGAGCCGAGTGAAAACTTCGACTTAAACAGATATTCGAGTTATCGGAGTTCGACTTATCGTCAATTGACCGTATAATAGTTAAAGATCAATTTTCAACCAGAGAGAAGGCATCACATTCGAATCCCACTGTTGTTGTTACTTGTTCTGAAATTGGAAGTTTCGCTGTGCAGCTGGCCCTCGTTCAAGTTGAAGTCTCGTTCTGAGCATTTTGTTCGATTCGAATATCGACTATAGTAGCTTCTGACAACTTCGCGCATCCTATGGCTAGCGAAGGTGGGATAGATTGTACGCAAGTAAGACATGAATTTGAATATAATTCGAATAAAATATTCACATAAGTTCCGATGAAAATTATCGAACCACATAAACTGTAAGTGGTCCATCGGACAGCTTCAGAACTTCGCAAAAAGCTTTCTCGTCTCGCTGCATACATGATATCTACAGCAAACCTGTACAACTTACATGCTCAAACCATGGCTAGTGGGTCAAATGCGGCGTTTGGACTCATCTGATGTGGCCGCTACGAATAACCAAACCGATCAAGTGGTCCTTGAAAGATGATCTAATCACTTAGGTAGTCCGTGGCACATTTCAAGATCATTTAAGCTGCCAACGGCACATATTCAGATCACATAAGTGACCATAAACACATTTCCAAATCACTTAAGAGGGATACGGCACACCTCCAGATCACTTGCGTGGCCCGTGGCATGATTCGAGATCACTTACACTGCTCGCAATACATTTAAAATTCACCTAAACGGCCCCTGCATATTTATACTGATCACATCTTAAATGGCTCTTGGCACGTTTCCAGATAACTCAAATGGCATGCGACACGTTCCCGAACCAATGAAGTGGCCCGCACTCTCAAAAATATTGAGCACCCCCCTCCCCCACCTTCACTGGTAAGGAAGAGACTGGGGTGTATTTTTACAGTAAAAAATAACTCTACCCGAGACGAAAAAACTGTTGAATTCTTCCCTTCCTTGAGAAAATCTAGGTACATTACTGAACATGTTGTATACATGTACAGCGTATCAGTTTAAAACTGTACCAACCGAAGAGAAAAATCGTAAGAGTGGATTATTACGATAAATCTATAACGCTATTTTTAGGATATTTCAAAACACTACTCTACAATGATATATTTTATATTTTGCTCAAAATCGACTTCAATATGTTTTCAAATTCCTCACCAGTTTCTGTTCTTCCGAGAATGTCTAATCGGTATTTTGCACTATCTACCTCTTGAAAGTGTTAATGAAGTTGCCGTGAAGCTACTTTCCACGCAGTGCACGAAAGTATTGGGAAAAAACTACTTTACAGGTTGAGACAGCTGACTGAAATCAATTAACTAATTCACCGTTTCTCAATCTATGGTCTCAATCTAGGACGCTGACCTAGGTGGTCCGCAAGCAGACTTGACAATTCAATTCTAATTCAATGAAAAATTATTAAATTTTTGCAATTGATATTAATAATATCCATATCTTCTTACTTAGGTTATAACCATACCTCTGAACTAATTGATTATAACTTTTTGCCACGGATAAGTACTTAATATATTTTATGGTGGTACTAACAACGCCAACGTAAAAAGGATTTGAAATTTTGGTGTTGCATAATGATAATATTACCTCTCAATATAACGATAATCCCTTTATAACGATATTTTCTCTTCGTCCGCAGAGTATCGTTGCATCGAGGTTTCTATCAACGTGTGTTGACAAGTACAACTTTAATTTTAGCGAATATTATACAAATTTTTATATATTTCACTTGTTCTTTCATTCATATAATAATTTTCCGCATGACACAGATTTTTCTAATGCTTCAAAATTACAGAATTTACGTTCATGATTTCAAGTTTGAATCACTTATCATAATCGAATTCTGGGCTATTCTAAATTCTCAGCAATCAATTTTATCTGCATAATTAGTATGGGTTTTGTTTTTAATTCGCTTAAAAAAAAGAGCGAGCGATATGTTGCTCCACTTGTGGGTGGGTCAATTTCCGGTTCATAATAATCTCTCGGAGGCATTAGATAAATAGATGGATATTCCGCTGGAGACGACGCCTTAGCGACAGAGAAATTGATCAATAACATCTCTTTCTCTCACCATCGTGGGCTATGAGTTCGGCAAGTTTGAAGGGAAAGACTGTTTTGCAGGCGCATGCGCCAGGTCTGGTCTTGCCTTCCGCGATAGCAAAAAAACGGTTCAATAAAACATGGAGCAACGAGACTAGTGTGTCAATGGCATCGAGCATATCAACACCAGCACGAGAGAGACTCTCCTTCCCTTCGGACATTTTCATTCGAAATCAAAACAATCATCATTTTCGTACAGAGGCCATGGCTTCCACAAAATACTGTTGATTGGGGGAAATATAAAATGGTCGAGAGCCCGGATAAATGGCAACAGGCTGAAGGATATCATTTCACTTGCTGCGGATGTATACGTCTTGTAAGTACATGGTTCAAATATGTACGAAAATTTCCTTATAAGAAAGTTATCTGTGACAAATGTTATCCCAATTTCACTAACTGAAGAAATACAACAAAGAAAAAGCAATTTTTGGCTTGAAAATTCAGAAATTTCTTGAAATTCCATTTGTTTCATATCTGAATTATGATAATAATGTCGCATACGTTTCAATTTATTTTATAATTACACCTGCTATAACAATTAATGTTATCAGGAAAAATTTTCACTTCGCAAGCGAAATGTATTTTTTAAAATTTTCTAGTCTTATTTTTTATATATTTATTTCACAAATACAAACATATGCTACTCAAATAGAAATATATATAATACATAAACATCTGTACACATTACACAATAGATACATACATAATACACAAATACATACGTAGTACAAACAAACACTTTGCAGCCTCAAGGGACTGAAAATTTCTAAATTCACTGTAATCTTTGTTTTACCCAGTAAATATAATGTGAAGGCAGACCTTCAACGCGATACATAACATGAAAATTCGAGCATTTACTATCTTAACTTCAAAATATGGAAGCAGATGGCGGCACTAACAATAATACGAATCACGTGTTCGAACTCTGACAATATAAATACATTATTTCCATCCAAAAACTTAGAAGGCACATTCCGGCATGTACCGACTCGTTAGAAATTCCTCAAACGAATGTGTACGTGGTGCATGTAATTTTAAGTAGTGGTAATTATAGCTGATTGTCTATGTTCGTAGTTGATGAGAAAGTCCGGCGGACCAGTAAACGATTCCAAACTAGAAATTAAGTAGATTTTTTTTTTATTTTCACTCGGTTTTCCGGGTGCATTTCGATAATTCTCTTTATCAAAAGTGTGGAGAGGGAATTTTCAACTTGGAGTGTTGAATTTGTTTTAAAGTAACAATGGCTATATTCTTGTCATTTCGAATGTGGCCTTGACCAGAGTTGTTCTTTTCCCAATGTGGTCCAAAACGGATTATTAATCTCTTACGACGCTTAAGTTAGACACCTATGCGTCATATAATGAATGATCCATCTCAAATCATGTTATTTTTCTTCTTCAAACTCAAGTGGACTTGACACAATCTTGTAAATTTATTTGCTGAAAAATTGATCTGTTTGAGGCACGTGTTCTTAACCTACGTTCCTTAGAGAGATTTCAGGGGACTCGTGAGCTTGGATGAGAAAACATATTTATATGATATAATAACTTTACATATTTATGATATAAAAAACGGTTTGCAGGGTTAGCATCGCTAATTCACGAGAATTTTTCCAAGACAGGAAAAAATAACTAAAAAAATAGCCGATAGGTGATGCTGACGTACACAAGTCACAGAAAAGATACGCAAATAACGAACAGAATGCCTCAAAATCATTTATAACAGCAGTGCGTGTTCCACATGACCATCACCACCACAGGGGTTAACACATAAATTTCTACGGACTTTTTGCCCACCCTGTATAACGGAAAAAAAACTAAATAAATTAAAATGGCAATTTAAAATGAAAAACTGACACATTTTTTAAAATCCTTTTGCGACAGTTTATTCGTTATTTTTTTTTTACTTCTATGTTTCCGAAATTTCGATTTGAAACTGCGGTAAAATATCTTTAATATTCCTTGAGCTTATCGTCATAATTTGGTGGACTTACCGCCGGACATTTATCAGTTTTTAGGGCAATTTTATGACGCTGGTGTCCCATTTCCTCGTCTAAAATTACCAGCCGTTTGTCTCTGACACAATTCATGGGATAATCTATCTGATTACTTTCTCGCCACCTCATTACTGACACGTTATTGGCACACCATAAGACAGTTGATGGTTTTTGCCGAGTCCAGCTACAAAAAAATACTTCTCACCTATATGTGTTAGCGTAGTAATTCCTAAACGATATTCCCAGGCATCCTCGGGTGCTGCGAGTTTAGTCAGTGGTGCCGAGGAATATTCGGAAACAAAATAATATTTCAGAAAATGGCTTCTAACCACGATCTCGCAGCAACATACAGGGCGTCCCGTAAATTCGTAAATTGTTTAAAAATTCATGAAAAGTGAAGGATTTGTATTAGAATGCGATTTGCGGAAATGTTACTCTCACGAAGGGGGGTTTTTTTGGTACGGAAAAAAAGTTGGTTAAAATTTTTGACGATAAAGGGCGCTGAAAGAAAGTAAATCACTAGAAATATCCAAATCAGAATCCTACAAAATGCAGGGTATACGACCAACAGCTGGCTCATTTCTAAATTTCCCTGCTACTGGCGCTTACATAAGGTTTTCCATTGTGATAGTGACATTGGTAGATGTAATATACTATTGTACTATTGGTGAAGTTATTTTTCTTCAGCCGCGAATCATCGACTGAAGCTTAACGAGCGTTTCAGACACAGAAGAGATTGAAAAAAGGTTCAGGTACAATCACCATTAATTTGCTTTCAAGCAGCGTCCTCTATCAACAAATGTTTGAACTAATTTTTTTTTCCGTACCAAAAAAGTCCTCCTTCGCGATAATTAATTTCTCCAAACCACATTCAAGTATACCAATTTCTTCAATTTTTATGAATTTTTAGACAATTTACGAATTTATGAGACACTCTGCAGATTGCCTTCAGTGTGTCAGATCGATCAGAGATGGCGCTTGGAAGCTTATGGGAGTCTTAACGACTCGGTACGCCCTGAGAAAATGTATCTACCTCAGTCAGTCAGATTGGGTTTGGTGTTTAATAATGAATAACATTTTGGGGGGGGGGGCGATAGGCTCATTTTGTTTAAATTGAATATGCCTTTGGGAAAAAAAAATCTTCCTCCAGGGAACAGATTCGTCCAGGTTATAAAAATTGGTCTTTGAAAATTACAAAGAAAAATACATTATATCCGATTCGAGCCTCGCCATAGCGAAACCGACTCATAAGAAATATAAGAAAAGAAATTTTTGGTCCCGTGTCCCATAGAATGTTTTCTTACTAAATCGGATATAACGAATCGAAATTCCGGTTTCCAAAAATGAATTTAGCAGTTACGAATTAAAATTTTTCGTAAGTTGCCTCAGTCGCCTCAAGTCAATTTCAACAATTTATCTCTGGCACAGGCCGGACTTCATCGGGGAAACCATCACATGCAAGCCGGATGACGTAACGGCAGACCTGATTAGACGGAAGTTGCAATTAGAATCGGAAGATGTGGATTAAAAATGAAAAAAAAAATGCATACTGTATTTATCTAATATAATTGGAAACCGAAAGTAACGCGTAAAATCTGAATTACGAGCACGAGACAGGTTTCCTGCCTACGCGATATAATATGTCTGAGCAACAACTGTGATGACCGTGAGTCAGCATCGTTCGATTTTCTTGCTGATCGATGTGGTCAGCAGCATCACGCTTTTCGCTTTTCTCGCTCGAAATGCCGACAGCGGAACTAACATTTCAACTTATCGTTTTTAATCTACCATACATTTCACACCGTCACATTTTATTTTTCTCTCTCTCTCTCTCTTCATTCCAACTTCAAAGTCTGTTCCAACGATCAAGCGAAAAATAAGACAAGCTGTTTTAGGATACACAGCTTATATACAGGGGTGAGTCCATAGTTCTTGCCGCATTTTGCTGGCGAACCGTTGATCCCTAGAGACATACTTCCGATTAGAAAAAGTATTCAAATAACGTGTAGTACTCAGATACGTCATTCTTGTTGCAAGGGGTTGTACAGTTGTTAAAATAAAATAAAAATATTTTTGTAGTCTCCATGTGCCCCAGAAACCCAATTTGAAATTGAAAGTAGTTGTCCTGTCTATCCTGGAACCAACAAAAAAATTTACTTTTCTAAGTGCAATATTCACTGAGATATTTGAATTCAAATAGTTGGAAAAGAAAGCACAAACGAGGCAAGTTTATGCTGTTCTTTTGCAACTTTTTTCAGAGTTTGGGTTCAAATATCTCAGCGAGTATTGCTTACAGAAACGTGGAAATTTTTTTTGTTGGCCTGAGAAGAGACAGGAAACAACTTTTTTACTTGGTTTGTGAGGACAGGGTGTCCGTGTAAAAAGCATTTTCATTTTATTTTCATAACTGTACGCAACATGAATGGTGTATATATCTGAGTTAATTCTACACGTTATTTGGATACTTTTTCTAATTCGAAGTATGCTGCTCGCGAGCAAGAGGTTGAAGAGGGCTGTCTTAGAGGGTGGGTCGCAATGAATTTCTTAAAGAGAAATTTTGAGTTCTCAGCACTCAAATAGCCATTGAAATCAACGGAAGTTTTTAATTTTTTTTTCAAAATATTTTTTTAAATTATATTTTGAAAAAAAAAAAATTGTTCATCTGGGCCTGTTTCCCAACCTTTTTTGTCCCATCGCCCCCTTCTTCAGAAATTTTTTTCTCCCATCGCCCCCAACGCAATCTAACCCATATGATCCTATGTTATACCCGTAACTTCTACCCCGCCCCCCCGGAACATTCCATCGCCCCCCCAGGGGACGTTAATGCCCACGTTGGGAATCACTGGTCTGGGTGGTCATAGGGGGACTGGTCCTCCACCCTCACACGTACATCTGTGATACCAATATGCATTAGGGGACGGAGCTGACGAAATTTTGCTGACGAGGGGGTCAAAAACGGCTATAAATCTGCTGACGTAACACATGAACGGACCCTTATGGATAATCACCGATTTATCACGTTCACCGTAACTCAGATAACCCATTGTAAAATAAATGCCCGATATACATACCTGAGATCGATACCGTACGCGAACTTAACTGTGTTATAGAACTAGAAAAAAATCATGTTAAACAGCAGCAGACTATGAGAAAAAGTAATTACGTAAAAAATAAGTTTTTCCTTGAAACATTCTTTTTATCTTTCTGCGGAAAATTGAAAAAGACTATTCGGACTATAATGACACAATCGAGTCTTTTTCTTGAATGTGATTTCAGAATCAGACGAGACAGTGACGACGAGTCATTGTTTTCATTTCGCTTCGTCATAGACACACACACTGACACAATCTCTCACATGTTTAAAAGACGGCTCTTATTTTCACCGGGATCTCACTATCAAATCGGATGTATTGAGACTTTTCTAATGAAATGACAACTATGAAGCCCGCTGTGATATTCACTGTTTCCATCCGTGTAAGTAATTCATATGTACATAAGCAAATTACATACCTTAAACACGGGTTACTTTTATCCCATTTTTATGAAACTTGTTTAATATTATGCTATATAGAAAATAACAAATAATAAATAGTGAGACTAGTAAATAATTTTTAGATATTTCAAACTTTTCTCTAAAAGACTGTGATATAACAAATCCACTTTCTATAATATTTTTATTTAAAAAATTATATATTTTTATTTTGGGGAAAAAGTAGCTCGTAAGTTAGGGCAACTTTGTCCCGCATCAAATATTCCTATTTTAAAACACTGTGAAACATGCTTGAAGCACTGGTTTTGAAGAAAAAGTAGTCTCTCATATATCAATACACTCTATAATTTTTAATTTACACTCTTATCTTAATTTACTCTTTCATTTCAAACTTTGAGAAAGTTAGCCTTGACAAATTTCAGGCACCAAGTCGCCGTGGTGAGTAAAAAATTGGTGTTGACAAGCCTAAAGTGTTCTTTGTGATTACTGCAGTTGAAAATACCTTGGCTTCCAAAATATTCGGTTAGTGACTTAGACTTTTGTTGAACAAATTAGTTCAACCCTGGTTTATATCAGAGATATTTTGAGAAGTAATCTCTGACACAGAATAAACACTCACTGACTTCTGGAAACATTTCAACGTCATGCATTGCTCATAGTGCTTATTGAAAAAGTGTGGCAGAAAATTACATACAGAACCATTAATTCGATTTGGAAGGTATTGTGGCCAATTGCTTTGAAGGCAGAATTTCGGGAGCTTTGACACTTAGATTAATAGATGAAATTGATCGACATGAATTTCGCTCTGCCCTGATATAAAGCTGTTATCTCAGACGGTTGGAATTGTTCCTCTCTAGGGAAAAGTGTTTTCAGTGTCAGTAAATGATGATATTAATTGGCTTTACGTTAGGCTCTAGAACATAGTTTCCCAACCTTTTTTGTCACATCGCCTCTTTCTTCAGAAATTTTTTCTCCCATCTCCCCCAACCCATAGGATCCTATGTTATACCAGTAGCTTCTACCGCCCCCCTTGAACATTCCATCGCCCCCCAGCGGGCGTTAACGCCCACGTTGGGAATCACTGCTCTAGACCGTAAACCAATTCCCGGCGCCTCCAAAGAAAATACTTTTGTTTCTGTGGTTCCCAACTTCGAGGCGCGAATGTGAGCCAATTTCCCCGTTAAAAGTCTCTCCATAGGTCTACACGATGGTACAAATATTCAATAATTACACTTCTCTCACTTCACTTCTGAAATATACAATGAATATGCAATGAAAAATCAGACACAACAGTATATACTGACTCAGACTGTTAGGTACACACACACTCACACTTCCAGCACGACTGACTGTGTAGTAAATTGCCCATGGTGATAGACCGGAGTTGTGCTCGATTTGAAAGAAAGAACGTAAACCAGTGTTGTTAAAATTTACACTAGAAATCTCAGTTGTCCAGGGACGAAATAATCCATTTTAAATCGATTCCTATGGGAAAAATAATTTTAGTTTAATTTAGTTAAACAATTTGGACTTGGGAACGAATTAAGTTCGTAAGCCGAGGGTTGACTGCAAAAAAGAGGTTGTAGACTAAAAAGGTTAGTTTCAGAACTATTATAAGATTTATATGAATCCCATTAATGCGGTTCATGGTGCTTACGTCACAACTTGCTACAAACGGATGCCAGGTTTCGTGCCAAACACGGGATGCCCTACATAAAAGGAAATATATGGCCATCGTATATACTCACTGATGTCAGTGAGTCGATATAAATCTCTTAAGCTGCGTGACAGTCTACTGCATACGAGAGAGACAGAGAGAACGACCTACTCTCAAAACCTTCCAAAAGGAATTTCATATATTTTTTTGTTTTTCTATCTTCAATTTTTTTTCCCTCCGCAATGAATTTCGTGAAGCAAAAATTTCTGTATCATTCGAACACAGTTTTATTCCAGTATATTATAAATTTATAAATATTCATCGTTGGTATTTTTGATTTAAGAACCGAAAAATATGTGGAAATGAGGTTATTTCAATCGAATCTAGTTTTTTGAGAAGGATCTTTTCTATTGTTGTTTATACTTATACGTACAATTTGAAACTTCAAAAAATTCAAATAAGTATATGCACATCATCATAGATATATGTTTTCGTAGAAGAAGAATTTTGGTGGATTGAAACATTTATGCATCTCTTGTGTAAATGTTTGTTTCTTATGCATACTGATGTTACTGCAAAAGAAACAAATTTACAGGATGAACGACAAGCGTATACGTGCCTTAACACTGTGTTAGTATGAAGTTATTGGTGTGATCCTGTTATTAAACAGTTTCGATTGGAACCTGTAATGGTTTTATACGAGTCTATAATGGATATATTTTCTGTGAGTATGGGTTTATCGTGGACAGTACAAGAAATGCTTTGAGATGTCTGCATTTCTCTCTCAAAGATTCACTTTGCATACAAGTGGAAGGGAATCAACGCAGATGTAATTATGGTCGATAGCGTATAGCAGAGTTGAGGTTGTCTTATGGCGTGTATAACTAAAAAATGAAATTTTCTTAATTCTTGCTTTTTTGAACTGGGCCATCGATATGATTCTCTGATAATAATAATAACAACAATAAATATTTATTTGATTATCTCACTCAATAATATCTACCATCTCATCCATAATTCCGTGATTGTGCTTGAATTTCAGAAATGTGAATTTTTCACGGAAAATCCCGCAACTCGAATTAGCGTAAGTAGTGATGTGTGTATTACCATTTAAAATGTGAGTATTAAGCCCCCCCCCCCTCCCGTATGGGCAAAATGCCAATAAATGCTTTTTTTTCTATTTTCAAACGTTTTTTTTTTGCAAAAATGCCTTTTTTTGAATTTTTTCCTGCCGTAAATTCCTGTTTCAATATTGTTATGTGTTTATTCGTGAATTTTAGAGGCCATATTCTAGCCTTAGATGGTTTTAGCAGTGAAAACTTCGGAAGAGAATTTTTTTTTTTCAATTCTCAACCCTTAATATAAAGAGGCTTGGTCGATTGCCCTCCGGATGGAAGGGTTTTGATTTTAAACGAGTTCCCACAACAAGTCGATGGCCCCCAGTCTGGGTTTTCTTCATTGTAGGTGTTGAAATGAGAAGAGGAGTGATTTTGAAACTTCTCAAATATGTTATCTAAGTAACAATATTCATATGTAAAAATTATGTGCAGTTTTGTGTTGGGAAATTCAAAGTGCTATAACAAAAATGTGTTGATTCGCCTGTTAGAAACAAAATGGTTTTTACTAGCGTCCTCTGCTGTCGACTTAAAACATTAATTTTTGAATTAATAAATATTATAAGAGTATGTTTATCTCCTATTTTTGTGAATTCATGTTTTAAATTATTTTAAATAAAAATTTATTACAATTCAATTATAAAGTAATTTGAATTAGTTAAGCATCAGTTAATGTTATTAAAATATTAAAATATTTAAAAGTAGAATATTTAATTAAAATACTAGTGTTAGTTTTTATTTGGTCCGTAAACAAATTTCATTTCGTTTCAAGTCAGTTTAAGTTTCGATTTTGTGCGTGTAGTTTTTTTCGGCGTCATCTATATATGACTTTGAATATTACTTTCCAGTTTTAGACGTTTTCATTTGTGTCCTATTTTTGCAGATTCTATTGTTATGTTTTTATCCAGGAAATTAATCGCTCAATAATTTTTAAAATAACCAATTATTTGATGAGTTGCGCCCACTTATAAAATAATCTGATACAGTGTAATGTTGGTTAATACGCGATGTTCCTTTATTGTTACTTAATGCATTTCTAGAGTTTATTTATTATATTTTGACAGTTGGCCCTCGCGGGCTGGGAATCGGCTCAAAGTTCAATTCTGGTCTGGTTATTATGTTTTGAATGTAAAAAACAGGGCTAGAACAAATTTCCCGACATGCTAAGGGCATGTACAAATTTCGACCATTCATGCATTTTTTAATATGCCTATACATTCGCTTCGTTCGATTAATAAAAGTTTCCAAAAACACCGTATATTCCCATTATTTAACGCTGATATTTTCGGAATAACGAGAGGCGCTGATTTCTACTTGGATGATTTCCCATAAAGAATTCTCACCGCTTTTCCTTTGGTGTCATTGTTTTCAGTGGATTCCGCTTATAAAGTTCCCACTGTAAGTTTTCCCGCTTTGTACGACTTGTTTTCGTGGTCCCAACTTTCACTAATACTCATCGAAATTTATCGTTTAAAACGTTTCTCGCTAAAAATGATTTTCTTTGATTATTCTTTGATTATCATTTTTACGATTATTCTTTGAAAAAACATTTCAAGCCGGATCAACTGTATTATTTGTCTCGAGATCATCTTCCGGCTCGTCGAATTGTAAATTTCTTGTACCATTTTCATCGCCACGGACCTCCTATTCGTGTGTACATTATTTTTCTATAAATATTTTCAATGTAATTTTTTTTTCTATTTTCACATCAATTATTTCAATCTGTCATTGACACAGCAAATTCAATGGTTGCAGTCAGTCAGTTTTTCGAAAGTTTTCGGACCCTTAATATCACATCTTTTAGTGATTTTTCCTTTTTTCCATTAATTATAAATGCCTTTTTTAACACCTATTTTAGACATTTTTAGAGTATTTTTGCCTGCCCACTTTGTGTTTTCAGTGCCTGAACGTCGAGGCTCTATTCATTAGTATGGGATTATCAGTAACATCAAAAACAAAATTCAATGGATCCGTAGGTGTCCAATCAGGTGACTCTTAACTGTATATTCTATATATTTCATTTAAAGTTAAATAAAAGTAACGACACAATAGCCATTTATCTCTAATTTGACAGATATTTATCTGTGTTTTGATAGGCATTTTTCCCTAATTAGTGGACATTTATTTCTGATCTATGGATGATGAGTAGACATTTATTTCTGATCCATGGATGATAAGTAGACATTTTACGTAGTTTGCAGATGAATTGCATTTATATAGGTTCAAAATTTATTTAACACTGCCTGTGGAAGGCCCTGTTACTCCACACGATCCCAAGAAATGATACAAAACAAGAGTACTAGAACAGACGAAAAAATTATAAAGTGAAAATTATAAAATAAAATAAAAGAGAAAGAAAAAAATCTCTAAGAAATAATAAACATACTATAACAAAACGAAATAACAAAAAAAAAATTTTAAAAAATGTTTGTTACAAGTTTTTCATAGTTATTCAAAATCATCGAGTCAGCCACTTCGTTGGGCAATTTGCCTGTTGTGGTGTTGTATTTGTATTTGTATTTGTATATTTGTATTTGTATTGTATTGATCATCTTCCCTGAAAGATAAGTGCATGCAAGTTCAAAATGAGCTTGAGAGATGAGTTTACGCTCATCAAAAAGTATCATTCAATGAAAAATCATCGTCTATATCCCGAATTTTTTTCCCAAAAAATCATTCAACTCATCGTACTAAAGAGAGGAGGGACGATAATAGAACTACGATGGCCTCGGATCATTACCATCGCATTTATTTTAATGAGAGTACAAAAAAAAAATCTAATCCTCATCGAGGTTATTTTTTCTTATTTTTGTTTCTTAATAACCGCATTCAATTACTATTTTCATCGTTTAGCTTCCTAATGATATATTTATGCGAATTAATGATAAAGTAGGTGTTCAAAATAAATAGCTCTTCAAAATAAAATAGAAATGTGTATTAGAGAAAGAGAGATAGATAGGTATGCGTCGAACCATATCAGAGGTTTCCGCCTAGTCCATTTCTTATTGATTCATCTCTTCAGAACCAATTGGATCACGAACCATTTCCCGATGACTTCGCGTGCACTAATCAGATAAGTTCCGGCTATTACTGGCATTGAAGATATTACTGAAAGTATATTCCTTCGGTACTTCATCATTACTTTTGCTCGTGTAACGAGATACCAAACGGGAAATTTCGATACGATTTCATTATATGCTGATATTTTATTCTATGCGGTACATTCAAAATTCTTTGAGGTTTGTCTCGTCAATATTTATAGTATAAATCGTTACATACATGGTGTCCATCATAAATTCGCAAACAGTTCAAAAATTCATATAAATCAAAGGAATTGGCACGAATGCGGTTTGCAGAAGAAGTTGGCCTCACGAAAGGGGATTTCTTTGGTACAGGAAAGAACATTAGTCCAAACTTTTGACTATAGGGGGACTATTCTCGAAATCAAATCAATGGTGATGGGACCTGAACCTTTCTTCTGCTTCCGAAATGGTTACATAGCTTTAACTGGTGATTCGGGGCTTTAAGTAAAACAACTTCACCAACAATACTTTATCCAAGATATACAGAAGACTGGATGTTGTGAAGATATTTATTATTTGCGATGTTAATTTTTTAAGGAAGGAAAAAACTCATCTCTGCCTCTACCGGGAGTCGAACCCGGGTCCCTCGATTGCCGGACGAGTGCTCTGGATAGCCTTCTAGATAGAGTCCAGAACAGATTTCTACGTTACATGTTTTACAGAAAATTCCACGTCTACATTATAATGACGTAAGTACAACTGAACTGCAATGGTTTTTTTTTTCCATTTTCAATCACTGGAATGCCGAAGAAGTCACCTTCGCTTTTTGTATATAATTGTCAATAATATAATTCATGACTGCGATCTTCTTCAACTGGTTGATTTTGCTGTGCCGATTGGAAATAGGCCCCCTTCGGTGGACTCTTCGCCTGCCTAAACCTCGAACAATATTTTGCGCCGGTCCCCCTATTGTTGAGATGTGCAATATACTACATAATCAGTGCGATGTGAAACTCGATATGTGCAATTCAACTGTAAGAGAATTTCTTAAAAGTTATATGTGAGTATTGAATATTCAATGTTTTTCCGTATGTATTTCTCAGTATCGTATTTTTAATCATTGTTCCACTCGGTTTTTTTTTTTTGTTCTTTGTTATATTCACCATTTGTATGTGTTTTGTATTTCTCTTCTCTCTTCCATCTCTGTAATTGGCAAAGCCTTGCCCGTTGAGATGTGAATAAATAAATAAATAAGAAGGTCAGTAACAGGAAAATTCAAAAATGAGTTGTTAATCATACATCCTGCATTTTATAGGACTCTCATTTGCATATTTCCAGCGATTTTCTTATCCACTCTAATGCCAACATCGCTATGGAAACCTTATGTAAACGCCTTCTATATCGACAAAAATTTGAATTAAATTTTTTTTATTGCCGACGGTATGTCCATATCACTCAAGCAAGGGACCCTCGTAATATTTATAGATCGCCTAAGTGGATCGCGTCAATTTACAGATCTTCTAAGTGACCCACAGAATATTTGCAGATCACTTTGGTGGCCCACCGTACAGTTCCAGATCACTTTGGTAGCCCACCGCACAGTTCCAGATCACTTGGGTGGCCAACACACAGTTCTAGATAATTTAAGTGACCCGCGGCACATTCACAGATCACTCGAGTGAATGTCGCGTACTCGAGTGGCACGCGGCACGTTTTCAAAATCAATGAAGTAAGTGGCTCGCACCCTCCTAAAAGTTGAGCACCCTTACCTTAAGAGGTGTTCTTTGTTTGTTGCTACGTACGGCAGTGCTTGCGACTCGAGAAAAGTTGAAACCCCTGGTTTGAGGGGTATTAATGTTATAAATATGCCTTTATTATAATTTATAGCCTAATAAAGGCTATTTTTTTTTGTCATGTGATATGTCTTTTAACATCATTGACATCAGCATATGATTCTCTACTCATAGAATTTTTAGAAAGAGATGGAACAAGTGAAACATGAATGGTGCAAAGCCTGGTGAGTACAGTTACTGTGAGAGAGGAATGAAATACATACGCGCGGTTATTGTGAGTGTCCGGCACGAGGGCCATATGCGGCCTAGAACGAATATCAATGCTGACCAACAAGCATTTTCAAACTTGCATCAGTTGATATCGTTCTCCTCGTAATATATAAATAATACAGAAAAACTCATCTTAACTGTCACCCCTGTTTTACGGTCGAATAACAAATTCCCTCGTATAATAAAAATATGCATTTCAAACCCCTGATTAATCCCTCTTTTACGGGCGAATTTGTTTGTCTCGTCGGTGTCCACAAGAGAGATTTTACTGTGTATAATATGCTTCAGGTAGATTTGGAGTATATTTTTCGAACAAAAAGGAAAGGAAAAGTCAGTCATTTTTTACTCCATTTACAATAAATTGTAAGTTTGGCTTCCGATGAGCTTCATTTGCATATAGAGGGCAGCCCGAAACGGTATTTCCCACTTCCAATGCGGCCCAGTAAACCAAAAAAGTTTGAACACCCTGCAAAACCACTGGTTCACCCCCTATGATATAACATCTAACTCTATTCATTCAATTTACTTTATTCACTTGTACCAAAATTAATGAGGCCTTAAAAATTTATCTTTTCATTCTTTCTTCGGTCTATATGTCATATTGCAGTTTTTTTCAACTAATTTGAGCAAATATTCGTGAAATTTAATTTTTAGAAATGTTTTGCATCACCGCCTAAGTTTGAGTGGTCAATTTTGTGGGTTTTCTTCGCTTTACAAATCCATGATATCATCATTAGTTGTTATTATCATTACACATAATATTTCGTCGTGATTAGCATCCATTTAAGCTGCAACATCTTATTGCACTGAAATTCTCAAAATTTCTCCAAATTATGAAACCATCGATTCACATACGGAATTCAATGAACATTTATAAGCATTTGTGAGCACAATTGCCTTCATTTTTTTTTTTAAGTAATTATATCAAATACCTGAAATTCAACTTTTTGTTATCCATATTGAACACCGTGTAACAATATTGGGAATAGCGTGATTACAGTAAAAACCAAACTTGACTCTCAACTTCTTCATATTACTACAAATTTTTAATACCATGAAGAACATTACCTCAAGTTAAAAAAAACGCTCGAATCTTTCTGGATGACTAAATAAATTAGCGTGAATGACTTTCAAAAATTTCGAGAATAGCAAAAACTAAAATGCCAAAAGTATACACTACGTTTCTATTATTTTTTTATGGTCATTGATTCTCCGTATTCAACAACCAAAAAAATGAAAAATAATAATAATATAAAAGCATTAGCCAGATTGATTTATAAATAAAGTAGAACGAGAGATAATTATTAGCCTTAAGGGAGATGACATTACTAAAAAAAGAACTGTAATGTGTCCACAGCCTGGAAACTATAAGGGAACCCATTGGGAATTTTCTTTAAATTTTTCATTCCAAATAACATGTTATGATGGCGTCTGTGGATAATATCTGGAAATAATCCAGAACGTGTGGTCACACCGAATCGTTGATTATGTTACGATGATAGCATAATCGCACTTTTAAGTTCTCTCTCAAGTAATCAATTTAATGGGCAATAAAAACATCAATTATTTTTAGTTTCTTTCGTCATTTTACTTCCGTGTTATAAGCTGGTGTGAAAATTGAATTATTCAGCATGAATCAGCTTCGATAAAGACCCTTCTCTGCCTTATCTTCCTCTCGATTGGTTATGGAGAGAATCGAATCAGTTTGCCAACAGAAAATTCTTTCACGAACTCTTTTGATACGCTCGTGACACGCAGAAACCCAAACGTCAACATTGAGAGCCTCAAGTGGCTATCTTATTTCGATTTGAAATTAATAATTTATTCATGAACACGGAACCGGATGTAGATAGATGTAAGGAAAATAAAATCTATCTTTTATCAAAGAAATCATATGATTCACCATTTTTTTTTTAAAGGGAGAGATATAATCAAAAACTTTTCCATGGAAAAATATTTTATATAAATAATTTCGATGTGAATACGGCGCATCAATCGGGGATGCTGGTTTGGAAACTTTAGCGTGACGAAAATTGAGAAAACTTTGAATATGCTAAGAAATGTGATAAAACGGCACTTTTCAACGTTTTTGCTACCTTCTCTGAGACATTTTACCACATCAAGAAAATGTTTGATATTCTACCCCTAACGAGAAGAAATTATTACAGGTTTAACGCTCCAACTTGTTTATTTGTTGACCCGCAATTATACGCAATAATTTCTATTTCGTCAACAATTGCTAACATTTCTAGCCAGAATCGGCAATGTATCCGTATTTATGATCCAAGTTTTCATTTTTGTCCTCAGTTAAAACATTGTCACTCTAATCATCGTGAAATAACAACTTCATGTATAGTATTGAATCACATGAAATAGAAAATTTTCACGTTCAAAATGTCTTGAATAGATAACGACGACAAAATTTCCCGGTAACTTCGATAACGTTGTAACCGAATTTGACTGTATTCACGAATAAATCATAACTCTTAAATGCCCAAATTCTTTTTTCGAGCTGATAATTTTTTTTTTTATAGTTGATAACATGTATAGAAAGCTGGAAAAATCATCAAAAAATATGCATTTTGAATTGCACTGCTTATACAGGGTCTTATTGAAGACGTGCAAAACCTCAAAAATCGGACATGAGAAATAAATGTATTTAAGAAATATAAATTTCCAATCACCTGCTTTATGATTCAAAAAATTCGGGTTGCAAACTTAAACGTAAAAGAAAAGAAATGCAAACAAAACATTTTACTAATTTAGCGAAATCACAATCACATGCTCTGCAACAAACAGAGAATTATTGTCGTGAATTGGAACATCCAACAGAAAATTCAAGACATCAAATGGAAAGAATATGACCTCACCTCATGTGCAAAAGACAATTCTGAAATTTTATCTTCAAATTGGCTGCAGTAATAAACGTTTAAAGAGCCCTTTGCACATATGCAAAGCTACGCATTCAAGGATTAACCCTTTATCTACTACATTATGAAAAATAGAATAAGAAGTAAAAGAGATAATAAATGAAAATTATAAATATAATTGTAATTTTAAATAATTATCATGCAATTTACCGTATATGCTCGGGTATAGGCCGATCCCCCTCATTTCAGGACTACCGTAACCGCAATAAACTGAAGACCCGTGCCAAAATCGACTACAAAAATATAAGCCGCCCCCCCCCCCAAAAAAAAAATCAACGTTTCTGGGAGGGAGAAAATTCGTATATTTTCATGTCGTCTTTAGTTCCGTCCATTGCGTCACTGATCACTGATCCAACCCGTTTTAGAGGATTTGATGATGATTTCGGTGTGAACAGGATTCCACACTTCGTGAACCCCTGGCATACTAGGCGCAGTGTTTCTCAACCGCCATGGGCTTTCACAGGTTGAGAACCACTCCATTAGAGCAATGTCGGGTTTCGTTAAGGCACCGCTTTTTGTTGTTTCTTTATCTTCAGAACTCATCCATTCAGTCCATAAATTCCTTAAATGATCTAAAAGCTTGTTGATGTGAGCAATCAATCATCAAATCGAAATCACCATCAAATCCTTACTAAAGGGTTGTGTCAGGACGCAACGAGCCTTTCAACTTCAAAGGCTGTAAAATTGACGTTAGTCTATCGGGTATCAACACCGACGACGTTTTTGATTTTTTCGCTTTGTACTATTCTGATTTACTGACGCCTTCTAAAGTATTCCAATGACGTCGTGGATCTCCAAGCTAGCCGTATGAAAGGCATTTAGTTTTATGATTTGATAAACTGAACGGGGGGGGGGGTCGATATTTGCTCCTAATTTTTCAACGAAAATACTCCGCTTATACACGATTATATTTGGTTTTTGGTAGGCCATTTTAGTTCTAATTGAAGTCAACAAAAAATGAAAAATGTTGTGTTTTTCAAACAATTAATACGGTACATGAAAAAATAATTTAATTTGGTACTTTTTTTAGAGTACAGTCGGTTAATGAAGGTTCAAGACAAATTCACAGTACTTCGAATTCAGTTCGGTAGTTGAGGCAAAGGAATCAGATCGAAGTGATCAGCATATTTAAAAAAAAATCATTTCAAATCTATTTCTCGCAGCACACAGTGAATAAACGTATTCTCGTAAAACACTTATGGATAGGCCTATGTCTCCAAACACAGCCTACCTATCCTCTGTATTACTGAAATTATTATTATTTATTTTATCTCCGAACACTTTCAGAAATTACATTTATCAACGAAAACCTAAAACTAATCAATATTTCTGCGAAAGAAATAGAGCTTACATTATTTGGCAAAAAAGAACACAGATACAAAGAATATCACGCAAAGAATAATGGGATCGTGAGCAATGAATCATCCATGTAATTAATCTATGCTGATGAATTCATTATTCTTCTTTTTATTGTTCTTCCAAGTTGTTCTCAAATTCTCATGAAAAAACAGAACTTTCCTGATTACAATTATTTCGGCCCAATACTGTTCGAGTCACAGAGTTTCTACTGCATAACTTAGAAATGGTTAAAAACATAAGAAAAATAATTCGTCGAGAATCAGCTATCCATGCGAACAGTGTACGAAATGATGGTTGTACAAAAATAGATATTATGTTGGGGCCAAAAGAGAAACGGAAAAGAAAAGAAATATACGTTAAGCGCCACTTCAGATCCCAACACCGAGTTGCCATAGCCGAAACCGACCATCTATTTTCTTAACACGGGGGCCATCTGCCGTTGATTGCACCCTTGAGAATTTGCAGAGACGCGTCAAGAAACCTCCGGATGAAAGAAATAGTGAGCCAAGATTCTAGAGAGAGCAGTGGGATGATTGTCAACATCCACGATGATCTAGCCGGAATCACGTGATGCTGAGGAATGTCTTCGGCGGGATACTGCGCATGCTCTCTCAACATCCCTTTTCCGATGAGCAATAAATATCCTCATAGTGTCTCATAGTGATTCCGAGGAAAGATGTAGTGATGTGTTTCTCCCTAATATATAGCATATTTCTCAACTGGAATTGCTAACGATAAATATATAACAATAACTTACTGCTTGGGAATATTTCAAGGAGTGTCCTCGCAGTTATTTAACATGAACATTACATCCGTAAGTCCCATCATTTGCATATTAATTCCATCGAATAATATTTATTTATGCATGTGGAGGGAAGAAGAGAAATTTAAAAAACAAAAATATGTGAAAAAACAAAAACAAACTTAAAAAGTGCGTTGCTCATTTTTCTTTAAATCTGATTTTCTCATATGCCCATAATTTTCATTATTTTAGTGTGAATAGAATAATTCATCCGAAAATGATGTCACTCTCCGCTATTACTACGAAAGTTTCAACAGCCTGGTACGAAGATAAATCCAGGAAAGAATGAATTTGTATCTTTTCTCTCCTGGATTTATCTTCGCATCAACCAGCTGTCGAAACGTACGTAGATTAATTTGCCATACCGTAATTTGACTTTTATATGGCGTTTCCTTCCCTTAAAAAAGTTTCTGATGACTTGGGAATAGCTCAGAAGAACTGAAGAAGTTAACTGAAAGCGAAATTCTGAATTTCCATCAATTCTGGGATTATTTCTTTTTTCATTTAGTTCTAAGTACAAGTATATAGTTTTGAAATTGATTAAATCTCTTTCATTTATTTAAAACTTTCCTCAGTTCTGAATTTTCATAAATTCGGAACTATCATTATAATTCTTACAATAATTTGCATTTCTTTGTGTGCTCATAATTTTTTGCATGAATATCTTTCAACATTTCTGTGTAAATGTTGTGTAATATAATGTGACTTTTGAAAGACGATTTCCCGCTCAACAAAATATATAATTTCGGACTAAAAGGAGTATATAATTTTCGAACTTAATCCGAAATTAGCGAGATGCTCTTGGCCTGCCATAATTTTCAGGCCGAGTCCGGGGTCTATTAAAGGCGGCCCTGTGTGTATATGAGAAAGGTCCAATTTGGTTTGCTCTGGTATTTTACAATTTCTAAAGATGCATGTGCTTGAACCTTCATTGAATATAAAAATTCGATAATGCGATGTTATTATTGTGCGATGGTGTATTCATCTATATACAACTATTTATAGTGGATATATTATCACAATTGCAATGTCATCTTAAAACATTTAAACTTATCTTTTTTCGGCCACTTCGTTTGGCATTTTTCCTGTTGTATTTGTATTTGGTAAAAAAATAGAAAACAAATCTTATTGTACTAATTTCCATTACGCGTATTCAATGTTAACGTCTAGTATTTTATATTAAATAAATTTATTATATAAAATATAAATAAAAAAATAAAAAATAATTAAGATAAATTTTATATCAAAAAATGAAAAATAGTATTTATATAAAATTATAAAAATAAATAAAATAAAATATATAAATAAATAAATAAAATTGGAATTCCATTCCAATCAATGGAAAATGAAAAATACAAAAAAATAAATAAATATATTTTTAAAATTTTGTTCTGAAAGAATCTCAGATAGTACGATAGATTTGAAACTCATCCCATATACATATTGTTTTTGCTAAAAGCATTAAATTATTGTAGTACTTTAATTTTCGGTCCAGTTTGTGATCAAATATAAAATAATCAATGCTTGTCTTATAAATCCAATTAAACTTCAGCAATCGTTCTATACTTTCCGTCATATACAAGTCTTTAATACTTATCATTCTGCGTAAAAATAGACTCACGCATACATTTCCTCATTTTCAATCAATTAAAGATACTCCTCTACAACATTTGTATGTTAATGAAAGTTATAAAATGTTTTATAAAAGAAGTGACCATATCAATCTGAAATTACATGAATCTGGAATACAGTTTATACAACGGCATACAATACAGGTACCAAGACCTAATAAAACTCGTTTTCATTTTTTTTCCCCTTTATTTAGCTTCCAATGTATTTAATTTACTTCTTCAGTTGATAAGTGCATCGTCTTCATGTGCATCGTTTTTTAAAAGTTCAAAATCTTTGTTGTTAGTTGTTCACTCAAAAAAATTTAAATTATCTATTTGACATTGCAATGTAACCTTATTTTATCTTGCAAACGCTGCCAAATGCTTATTTTTATTTTTTTTTGTCCATCAACTCCATTCCTGTTGCCACTTATTTGTTAGTATTGTATGTATATATATATATATATATATATATATATATATATATAATTATTTGTACCACTACTGAACCAGATTATTTGCACCAACAAACATGTATCAATTATGGTTTTTGTGGGCTCGTAAGCTTTTTTAGCCTCTAAATGTTTTGTGTCTGTGTTTCAACTAACTAAATAAAATTATATTATCTCATATTTAAAGAAATTAATATATATATTCGCTCGGTTATGTAAAAACAACTTAGAAATTTTGTCGCCTGCTTTTAAATATTCTTGAAAAAAAAATGAATTTAGTTCCAATCGTAGATACCTTTCTATATTTCGGTATCCATTCGGACATTTTTGCTATGTTTTGAACCGAATAATATTTTTAGTAGAGTTTGAAAACTCTGAATTTGTAAAAATCATGATTTTACAGGGAGTAAACGTGTGACTGGCCCACATGCCCGAGACCCTCCTCCCAACTTCCGATATTTGCCACAATCTTCACAATACCTGAGGGAATGTTGGGTTCGAGGCCCCCGATCCAAAATACTCGAGCCCCCCCCCCCCTTTTTAGTCCGCAACAAGAAACGAAAATTTACTTCCTGAGGCTGGTATCAATTTCAGTAATTATAATGGAAAAATAATAATTCCAGAAGCTTTCCTAGTCCAGTGCCCGGGTCAACAGACCTGCCCACGCAATCTTCTAGTTTCTGCCCTGTGTCGCTCTCTAAATATTTTTAATAACTCAATAACTCTACGTCTAAAAACGTATGTTTCATGAATCCCCTAAAAAAACTTATAAAAGTACTCATTTTTCATCACAATCGCTCCACATAACTGACGCACTGACAGGCAGGAGTACGCTTATAATAGTAGTGAGCGTAATCCGAAATGTGTATACGGTATTTTGTTTTGTTCCCCTGAAAAAATATTGCATGGGTTTGTAAAAGTTTCGTTTTCGATCAAATCCGACAGATGGCGCTACCAATTCAGTGTAGGGAAAAAAAGTTTTCTAATAAGATACAGTATTTGAAATCGAAAAATAGGGAAAAAAACACATCTATAAATATTATAGAAAAAACAAATTGTATTTTTTTTTTTTAATTTGATTTCCAAAAATTATTTTTTCACGAATCTCGGAAATTTTTGGAAAACGTTTCTTTGCTCCCCCTTAAAATGAAAAAAGAAAATGTGGGCAGAATAGGCCTATTATATATTGATCAGAGAGAACAACGCTTTTGGAATGGAAGTTTCAGTTTCAAAAGATGTTCATGATTCACCGTGGATCATTCATGTAACTAAATGAGAGCAAAAACTGAATCATGCTAAACAGTTTCTTTTTAATGACACAACAGGCAAAATGCCGAACGAGGTGGCTGAGAAACCAGGAATAGACCTCGAGCAACAGTCCTACAACAATACAATTATTCAATCATTGCACAAACCTAATCATTACACTTCACTCGTACTTCAAAAAATTGACGGCAGATGGCAGCATTACATCTAACAAGCACTGCTCAGAAACAGATTTCACGTTAGGTTCACACCACATACAAGCACAGCTTCAAGCATAGACCAGGTCTTCTACGTCCACCTGGTAAAATATCTTCATTGTGATAGAGCGACGGGCCCTGATCTGGTTAGAAGGAGGAGGAGGATAGCCATCAAGTTGGCCGAAATTCCGAACCAGGCTATTTTGCGATTCTTTGCAATATCTGTGTGCATGGCCCCCAGAAAGGAAAAGCTGATCAGAGGTCCCCGTACGAACTTTATATATATAGTACATGTGATATTCTATAGGTTTTTCAGGTGTATATATAGGGTGCATATCAAACAAGGGGTATGACATTAACCCCCTGCTTGTCAGTAAAATTTTTACTGTCGAACCGTTGGTCCTAGAGGTATACTTCCAACTTGAAAAAGTTTCCAAATAACGTGTAGTACTCAGATATGCCATTCATTTTTCAAGAGGTTGTATAGTTATTAAAATAATATAAAAAATTAACTTTTTACATAATCCCCGTGTCCCAAAACCCAATAAGAAGTTGTTGCCTTGTCTCTAGTGATGCCAACGAAAAAATTCCACGTTTCTAAGTGAAATATTCACCGAGATATTCGAATTTGAAAAATGAAGAAAATTTGGGAGAAAACAACATTATAAATGCAGTAAAACCGTTTTACTCGCATTTGGCACTGTTTTTTTTTTTTTTTTTTGCCAACACTAGAACTGCCGTCCGCGTTGCGCATTTTTAAGTAAAGATGGCAAATGCTTGATTTCATATTATGTAAGTATCATGTTGAAGGTCCTGCTCTCTGCGGAAAGGCTTAAAGGCTTCATTGGTTAAATATATCAAATTCTCTTCATCTGCAAGAATATAGTCTTTTTTTCGACTTTAAAGAAGTAAATTATAAATCTCTTTTATAAAAGAGTTGCATGTAATCGTGCTAGAAGATGTTCAGCAAAACGGCAGCGGCGGCTTCAGTTATAGGTCAAGGATTCTCTCGCGCAAATTCGGTTGCAGCCCGAAAGGAACGAACGGTCGGTCGTGCAGCAATTGTTGTTGTTCGAATAGTTCTTAATTCTTGCGTGACGAGTTATTCAGAAACAGAAAACGGAAACCCCTTTCCTCGCTAATAGCCATTGCCGTGTCTTCTCGCCTTCTAAAGTAACGATCACGTAATAAACGTTTTGAAAGTAATAAGAACGTCCAATAGCGAACGTCCCATGGAAAGAAAACGCATCCAAACGCGCCAAACAAACCTTCTGTCTTATCCCCCCTCGTTCACTTTCCACAATCATCAAGAAACTCGTTTAGCGAGAGTAATTATGACTCGCATGGTTGCTCCTGATTTGAATATTTTAATGCTATAATAAAGCTAATCTTTTTTGTTTGTTTTTTTCTATTGGTAGGGTGAATTTCACGTGCTGAGCTAGCTTTTAATTCTTTCTCTCTATCTCTTCCTTTTCTTCTAACCATTCTCGGTCACCATCAAGATTGTTACTACGCAGGTGGTTCCTGTCAAAGTAAAGTTGTATGTGTGTATATCTTGGATTCATCCGGTAAAATAAAAAAAGCGCGAAACATTCTTCATTATTCACTCGATGAGTGCTTGTGGTATCCTATCAATGTAGTTGTTTGTAGACAATCGTTTCTTCATGCATACGTGATTAAAAAGAAATACTGTAAGAGTTCTCTAAGAGAGCCAGCCCAGAGCCGTTCTTAGGGGTTTTCGAACAGGCCCTCCGCTTTCTGAGGCCCTGCTCTCGCGGTGAATTATTGGAGGCTTTCACTAGTTCTTTAAATTGTTTCTTACATCAATTCTGGAATTCTGCCCTCCTCCCCGCGTCAATTCAATTCTGCATTTTCATCGATTCTGGAATTACTTCTCTCTTTTATTCTGAATGTCGGTTGATTTTGGAATTTTTTCTTCCGTTAATTCTGTGGTGTTTGGTCAGAACATGATTACTCCAAAATCACATTTCTGAGATATAAGCATTTTCATTGTTATTTAAAAATCAGAAATAAAACATACACGCAAATGCAAATGAAAATATCATGCATCAGCATGTTTTATAGCCGTACGCACGTATTTGTGCATTTATCCCGCTTCTATTAGTTACAATTAGCAAGATTTACTTTTAGATCAAAAAGCCATCTTTTGGAGATATCATGTTCTGACTAAACACCACAGAATTCTGAATTTTTGCCAATGATGGAATTATCGTTTTCGTTAGTTTTGATCTTCATAAACTCTAGAATTTTCTCATTACTTCTGAATTTTCATTGGTGCTCGAATTATTTCTAATTCATCAAATCTAAAATTTTCATTAGTGTCGGAATCGTTCTTCTCATTAATTTCAAATTACTTTCAGTGCTGAATTTTCATTTTGTAATTTACATTTTAATTGTGCTGTTAAAAGATTATTTATGGATATTTTTCTCAACATTCTGGTATATACAGAAATAAATGCGAATTTCCGTCCACCATAAAACAATAAAACCTGGGCAAATGGGTCCTAAACATTTTTAGTGCCTCGAGACTGTTGAGACGCATCTGGCCCCGCGTCTGTTAAGGACGGCATCGAGCCGGCCTTTGTGTATTTGAGAAATATCTTTGAAAGTATAATAATGTTTCGTCTACAAAATGTGCTGGAATAAATGGTTTCCGTCATTTAATACAGTGCTGATACTGTATTGCTATCTACACAGCATCGAATATTGCAATTGGCCCTCGGTATTTGCAATCTTTTCCCCAGTTTTCTGGAAAGGGGTCATTTAAGTATTACGTCAGCATCGATGGGGGGGGGGGTCCCGATTTGCTGACTTTTGATGACAAGGGGAGGGGGAGGGGTTTGGATAATGCTTACGTCATCAACACCCTTTATGAAAATATGAAATATTTTTAATGGCATCTTACTCTCGGCGCGCTAAAAGCAAGAAACATCTTTCGATAGTTTGTGGGCACCTGAACTAACATTCCCCCTATTTATAAGTCCCCTACAGAGCCACTTTAGTAATCTCTAAATGTTTCGTTAATCCAAGTGATTTGGGAAAGTGTCCGGGCCGCTCAAGTACTATGGAACTGTGTCACGCATCACTCAAATGGTCCGTAATTATGCCGTGGATCACTTAAGTAATCTTTGAATGGGTCGTGGGTAACTTGAGTGATGTAGAACTGCAAGTGCTCTAACCTGTGCCACATGCCACTCAAGGGATCTCTAAGTGTGCCACAGATTTTTTTAAGTGTTCTGCAAAAATTAACAAAATTAAAAAGAACCAGAAATTGATTACAACAATATATATATATATATATACAGGCATTTTCTTCCGAACTTTTTTTTATATTTTTTGATCGTTTGGCGGGGAGTTGGGGGGCACGAACTCCCAATGGCCCCCCACCCACGACGTTTCTTTTCCCACCAATATGCGTGAGGATTTAGGAGAGCAGAGCTGATGGCGAATTTTGCTGACAACGGGGGGGGGGGGGGAAGGGGGAAGAGTTTTGCTGACTTTTTCCTAGAAGGGGCGGGGGGTCAAAAATGTTAAAAATTTGCTGACGTAATACTTTAACGGCCCCAAAGTACCCCAACTGCTCGGGGATATCAAAAGGAAATGCCCTTTATTTGCTAACCGATTGCTGTTAATTTAAATACTTTTTGAAGGGTGGTAACTCAAAATTTCGCGGAAAGAGAAAATCTCCTCTAAGAGTTTTGCGCTCCCTCTGAAGAAGGCCGGTTCGGCGTACGCCCCTGATTTTAGTCATATAATTGCAGGGCAAAACTATTATAGTGAGAAATGCACTACCTAAAAAAGTAGGTGGGAAGTACAGACATCACTGCCAACGAAAGAGTCAAATCTGTAGAGAAAACTTCTAGACCCAGGGAAAAGTAGCCCTTAATAGCGATGACCCTTCAGAGATTAGGTTTCACCGAAAATCTAAATTTTCTGGCAAACGCTTCCTTGAAACTATACTATGGTTTTCTTGAATTAAATTTAAATTTTTGTCGACACTGTTCAGCTTTCGTTCGAATAATAAATGCTTAAGAATAAGATAATCTACTTTTATTACATCTGGCTATTTTATTTATTGATGAAAGCTGCATGAAACGAATGCTCATCATGTTATGTTATTGAGCACAACGTCCCTTTGATTTCCCGCAAAAGGTGCTGCTGATCCATATCATAACATGTGCGCGCGATTAGAACCGTTCTTAGATGTCAGAATCTTCCAAATGTTTTCAAAACAAGATCCCACTGTTTAGGCTGAAGATTTTAATGAATGGACCGTCGGGCCGCGCCCACTTTTTTTTGAAGCTCGGAGCGTGAGAAAGTGTCTGGATCTTTGACTCTAATACCGACTGGTGGGAAAAGTGTTTCAATTCATCCTGTTATTCAGACTCAGGCATTGCTCGGAACAACACTTGACGAATCAGGTTGTGTCTGAAAGATTAGAGTGATCTCAGCCGTTATTATGCTTTGGTTCATATTTACTTTCTGACTGAATTCACGTTTAGTCATTTCAGACAATACATTATAGATGGAGACTTGATATTGATTGAACTCGATGATTCTCTGAATGAGAGGAAAAACGAGAAAAGCATCTGAATATTTTACCCATTGACTACTGACAGTAGCATCCATAACTGAACTCCCGTAACATCCTTTACATACGTTATTGGGTTTTCGTATTTCCAAGTACAAAGGCTTTATAACTCTAGTACAAGATGAAAGCACAAGTGTGGAACAACTAGTTTCTTAAATATGCTAATTAACAATTTTTTTTATGTTTCGCCCCTGTGCACGTGTTTTACTACACTTCACAAAAGCGTAATGCAGTAAAACACTGCTTTTACACAATGTTTTCTATCAAATTTATAAAATAAAATATGGCTTTCTTCGCGGTAAAATAAATAAGTGTTCATTATTATGTATTGTTCAATATGTTTGTAATGGTATTTTCAATTTTTATTGTAAACGTATAAGTGCTGACGAAACTTTCAAGTACTAGGTTAGTTAATCCGTTATGTACTAAATAAATTCTTTGCATTTTTTAAAATTTGGTTTTAATTAGAACTAAAATGACCTGTTAAAAAATTTGCGTGATAACTATTTCTTTTTTCATAATGTGGCAGATAATGGGCAAAACTTTTGGTGGTTTTCTGTAAGGTCACTATAATTAGTTGAATCTATTGCGCAGAAAATTTCGAACTTGATTTTTAAAATATTCGACTCAACGAAAAAGATTTCTGGTTTGATTAATTAATATGTACTACAGTGAGATGCTGAATATTCCTCTGATTCTTAAAATAACAATGTCTCTTAACACTTTAAACGGCGATAACGAGATATCTCGCCTCCGTAATTATTTTAGCATTGACAAGTCCAGATATTTTGTAAAAATGATTTTTCAATAGGAAACCTTTACTTATACCCCTTAATTTGCACCTGCTAAAAATGAGAAGAAAATGTGGTGAATTAAAAAAGATATGGCATTTTGAAGTGGGGTTTAGTGATTTATAATTGCCACTTAAAGGGTCAATTCTTGTGCAGAAAATTGCTAAAATTTTTCAAATACTGCTCGCACCGGGACATTAAATACAACACTTTTACGAAGCACACGAATAAAGATAGCTTATTAATTCATTTAAAAATCAACATTTAATAATTACAATCAACGTAATTTATCTCAATTTATTTCTAGAAAACGTTTTCAAAACTTTTGCAGATATTTCTAAAGTTCTACATCAAAGCAGATACTTGTTATCATTACTGCATTCAAACAAGTAATATATAAGATGCGTTGCACAAGAACTTGAGAGTAAAAATCAAGCATTTTCCCGCAAAATGATATGCAATGGTCCTCATCATTCAATTTACTTTTCAAAGCAAGTAGAGAAGGCTTTTTCTGAACTCTTTTGCACAGCTGAAATAAATAATATATTATTCTCTCACACAACAAATAAGCTTCTCCTTCAACATCGGAAAAAGCCAGAAATCGCACGTTGCAAGATCCGGACTGTGAGAGGGGAAGGGGGGTTGCATGATTTAATATTGCATTTACGTATTATGTTTCAGTTCTCTGAAAAGTTTGTGGCAACAACGTTCTTTGGCGTCATCAAATCATCCAATAGTGGTTCCTGCTGCAAATTAAATTGAGGTGTCTGCCTCTTCACGAGATTCAAAACTGCGTTATACTCTGTATCGAATACTATATGGATCGCTACCGCATCTGGTCTTTTCGTAGAAACAGGCATTTTTTCCCCATTCTGATCTGCATTTATTCCAACAACCTCGTGAAAAATTAGATTAAAAATAATATTTCTTATTTCAAATAAAATCGGGATGTGTGTGGAGGGTAAACGCATCAAATAAATGACACGGCTGATCATAGTCTTCTCTCATTTGATTCGATGCTAATGTTTTTGGTTAGAGGCAAAAGTTTCCCGCGGAGACGAGAAAATAAAAAAAAGGAAACGTGTGGGAAGAAGAAAGCAACAAGGAGTGGTAACGCCCTTTTAGGTTTTCTAACCTGTTGAAGGCCATCCATCGTCAACGGACCTTCTATGAGTTGGCAAATCTCATCCGCGTGATCACGGGTTTTTGTTGATTATTTGCAACGACAGTGAGTGTCTCCTCAACGGTTCAACGGAAAGTTTACGTACAGATTCAGCGTCAATTCCTTTTTCTTCTTGCTTTTTTTTTTTTTCACTGTCTTTGCCTCCTAGAGATATTCTTAATTAAACTTCCTCTGGCAGCTTCCCAATTCCATGTGTTCAAAATACAAACGACATTCGGTTCCAGCAGAGAGCAAGCACGTGACGGCAAGATAACGTCTCTCGTTTTGTAAATCCTAATAAAAAAAGATTTGGATTTTAGGAGATTTTGTAAACGTCTTGGACACGAAATCTTCTACGATATAATGCAGTTTTTAATGAAATACTATTGAGTATGATTTTAGGAGACTCAATAGTAGTCCTGGACGGATCAGCATAATCCGTCCAGGGAATTTGTTAGTAGACATCCATGCCCGAACCGGGATTCGAACCCAGACCTACACAGTGAGAAGCTAGTTCCCTAACCACTCGACTGCCAGGCGGCGTTATTTATTTAAAAATATTTACCCCAAACAGTTTTGAAGACATAATAATCGTATGAGCATGAAATATAAACATTTAGAACGTTATGTAAAATGGTTCATAGGCTTTTCGCCCATGAGATAACTATGCACTTAGAATGGTCACGAGATGTTGATGGTGCTCCCTGGGGTAGGATGTGTATATTATTTTTATTTTTTTATGCATTTAGAAAATAAATGCTCCTTCTGGGGGGGACCCCCCCCCCCCCCGTATGGGAAATCATATTCGTCCGGCCGGGGAAAGTTACACATATATTACACATATATTTAGAATGGGTTGTTCTAGGACAGAGGTCTTCAACCTTTTTCTAGTCGCGAGCACTGCCTTTGCCCATCACAAAAAGAAAAGCACCCTTAAGGAAAAGTTGACATACGAATGCATGAAATCAGGATGATTTAAATCCACGAATGCAATTTGTACCAAATGGTTTAATTGGGACGTTGATCAAGTGCTCGCGAGCACGAAATCGGACACGAGCATCGAGCACTTTGGGTGCTTCGCGAGCAACGGGTTGTGAAGATGCCTGTTCTAGGGTTATAAAGTATTAGACATGCTTTATCCTGAGAAAAGGAGTGCATGCTTGTGCGAAATAATAGAGCAGTGATTCCTAACGTGGGGGCTCCACGCCCCAAAAGAGGGCAATTCGAGTTTTTCTATGAAGGCTTGGAACCCTCCGAACTCTCCTGAATTTTTTTATATCAGTTCAAATTTTTAATTAATAAACATTTTCTTGATGAATTCTTTCTTTTGTTTTTCTCTTTCAGTGGAAGGAGTTTGCATAAGGGTTCCTAACGCTTTGTGTTCCACGGAAAATTTGTGCCAGTTAGATAAAGTCCACTGACCCCCTGTGCCAATAAAATGAAGAAAAATGAAGGTCATAAACTCCGTAAAAAATAATATTGTGTGTATAGCAATGTAAAAACAATGAATTGTAACTGTTTTCTCATCCAAGCACACGGACCCCCCTGAAGTCTCTCCGAGGACCCTTGACTAAGAACGACTTTCTTTCTTTCAAACCGAGCACAACTTAGGTCTATCGCCATGGGCAATCTACTACCTAGTGAGTTGTGCCGGAAGTGTAAGTGTGTGTACCTAACAGTCTGAGTGTCTCGTGTTGTGCTTGATTTTTCAGTGCTGTCATCTAAAATATTTTGGAAGTGAAGTATAATGATTGATTATTTGTACTGTAGAGGCCTGTTGCTCTCTGTGGCGAGTTTTTTTTTTTTAACGGGGAGATCGGCTCGCATTTGCGCCTCGAAGTTGAGAACCTCAGAAAACCAACTTCAGCCGACCACCAAATGTGGCGACGGTGAGGTTCGAACTCGTGACCTCGCGATGAGAGTCCGTCACTATGACCATTTGACCACCACAGCAGCGACTAAGAGCGACTGCTTTTGACTAGTAAAAGTAGACAGATGGAGGGGAGCAAAAACCCCTTATTTTAATGTTTCAGGAGGCAAAGAAAAAATAATGGCTCTTACATGTGAAAAAAACAAACTTTGTTATGGCACTATGAAGTTTCATGTGGTGGGGGGGGGGGGGTACCCTGTTCTGTTACAAAAGTATGAAGGAACCAGGATTTCAGAGATAATTTGGTGAGGTATGGCCTAAAAAGGGATGAGAACCACTGTAGTAAAGCATACATGCTCAGCAATGCCATGGCAAAAGTGAAGAGTGGAATTTAAAGCCATGCATTTTTTCATGCAATGTTTCTGCTGTAGTGGATGAATTTCAGTATGCCTACCGTCAACAACTGTTTAAGATGAAGCAGTGGTTTGAGGACTCTCACTGGAACATAGACGGAGATAGACTTGAAAGTCTGGCTATGCCCCCCCTTTTCCCCTACAGAATCTCCGCTCTTGAGCTGCAAACAATAACCTATATATGGCCTCACAGAATGGAAGTGTGAAACAGAACGACTGTGGCTCCATCTGTCAGTTAAAATTGTAATTAATTCCGCAAGCCGGTCTATTTAAGATTCCGGGTCTGCCCACACACACACACACACTTATATTTAATATTTTTATATATCTACTCGTCTCTCACTTTTTGCAAGTTATATCATTTCAAAGTCAGGGAGTCCTTTCTGAAATACCCTGTAGTTACTAATCGTTCTTTGGTAAACCTAAATACGAGTAAAAATAAAATATAAACACAAAAAAACACAAATAAATTATACGAAAGAAAAGAGAAACCATGAAAGGAAATCCTCTGTCAGGACGGAATCAATTGCTTTTCTGCTCGTACCTGCTGCGGCGTCTTCCGTTTATCTGAGAATCCATTCAATCCTTGACATGATTTTTTTAATCGAAAGTTTCTTTTGAAAACTTTTAAAAAACACATGTGATGTTAAATACACTCTTTCTGTATTATTTCGAAAATGAGAGGGATTTTTTTCAATAACCGCAAGGAAAAGGTAAGAGATTTATAATACAGCGGAACTTATTTAATTCAAATTTTGAATAACTCGACCTTTACCAACTGCCTTTTTGTTTTCCATTTAATTTAATGTCAAAATTTGTTATTTAAGTCGAGTTTATTTTTCCGGATGCATAGGTTCCCAACCTTTTTTGTCCCATCGCCCCCCTTCTTCGGGAATTTTTTTTTCCCATCGCCCCCCAACGCAATCTAACCCATAGGATCCTATGTTATACCCGTAGCTTCTACCGCCCCCTGGAACATTCCATCGCTCCCCCCCAGGGGGCGTTAACGCCCACGTTGAGAATCACTGCTCTACGAGAATCCAGACTTTGATCTTCTTGACCAAGTTGTTGAATAACAAATCTTTAAGGACTAACAAAAATTTGAGAATTTGAGCTTTTATATTTCGGTGCATATTTGTGCTTTTTTTTCGTGAACATTTTTTCTCCTTTGTGTGTGTATGTTTTTTGTGCTTATTTATGTTATTTTAAATAGCATAGTACTTTTTGAATGAAATAAATAGCGGGGTTGCAGAGAGACATTGGGCGGAGTGTAACGAAAGGTGGGTCAACAGTATATACGGGAGTCTAGGGGTGTGCCACCGGCTGGTGATGTTCTGGTTAGAAGAATGTGTACCACTTGATACCGATGATGTTGTTCAACTTATGGAGCAAGGTGTACAATTCAAAATTTGAACCTTTTTACAATCTACGTACAAAATGTAATACGTAAATGAAAGTATATTTCCTCGATAGCATGAAAATAATGAGCAAAATTTGGGAAATGGTTTCATTACCGATGATAGTGAACTGTTTCCGTAAATCAGTCTTTGAGTTTGGCCAAGAAATTCTGCAGTGACGCTAATTCCAGAACAGAGGAATCAAAGCCAAGACCAATTATTATAATTAATAAATTATTAAAATTTAAGAAAGTTTCGTAACTGATGATAAAATTTTAACAATTGATAATTATTATCCTACGTGAATGATTAAGTTACAATTTGTGGTCATTTTAAATATCCAGGATAGATTAATTGGTTAATTCGAATTTTGGATAATTCCAGGTTGACTTTGAGTCAATCACGTTCGGCTGTGCATCTTGGAGCAACTATATATGCGCGTGTGTTTTGAAACAAATTTTTTAGAGATTTTTCATTTTTAAATATCGCTAGCGTAATTTTGAATTTTGCATTGTCCATACTTTGAAGTAATAGACAATGTAAGTTTACACCTATAAAGCCATCATTTGTTTCTGTGAAACGTAAAATGAGGCATCAATTAATGTAACACAGAGGGAGAACATCAGAAACACTTGCGTGTGATCAATTCGTTTTTCCTCTTCCGACATTATTAGAAATTTTTCTGATATTTTCATTATTTGATTTTTTCTATATAAAAAAACAAGTTCGTTGAACTCATCGATTCGTTTCTTTGTTCGATATTATGTCACTCGTTTTGTACCTTCCAAATGCCCGAGGAGAAAAAGCAATTGAAGCAACTGAATTGAAAAACGACTGAAATACAGTATATTCCGTGTTGCCTACTCTTATCTGTACATTGGTACTTGCTTTCGTGCTTCGCAGCAGGTGGGGGCTCTTTTTGCCGAAGACTTGAAAGAACTTGATGAGAAACAAGGGCAGGGTGGATGGAATTTTGGCTCGAGAACATGTACCAGTAAATGATACTAAGATATATCTAGCGACTAAGTTGTCGTGACAATTTTAGATTGATCGTCTCGTTACGGGGGGGATAAGATGCATCTGCCTTCAATTATTTAGAACTGGACATGGCACGAATGTTCAATAGTGAATCTGTTTCTATTTCGCCGATCTCTTTGTTTCCTTTTTTTTTGTCCTCTAAAAATATTTCGAAAAATGGGCCTGCGGTTTTTGTAAACTGTTAATTGTGCTCCCATAAATACGTTTCCTTTCTGTTCATCATGTCAAAATGAAGAAGTGACTTTATACGGACAGCGTATTTAGGAGACAGTTTGAATATTTTTGCTATTGTAATACATACATACAATTGATTTCAGTATGTATAAGAGACAAAGCGAATATAAATTAGCTCTGCATCAGCATGAAGCCATTTGGGTCATCCTGGAGGGTGAGGCTTGAACTTGAAATTTAAAGGATCATTTGAACATTTGAACGAGGCTCCGTCTCAGTTTGCAAAGCAAAAATTAATCTAAACATGAAAATATTTTGAAGAACTTTTTGCTGTTCTCGCACTAAGCGGTAGAGTTCTGGAGTTCGTTCATTCATTGTTCTCCCATTAAAGTGTTCCTGCAATTACACCGCAATACTTTGTTTTTACTTTTAAGCGGAACACATTCCATTTTTTATCGTTTAGAGCAGCGGTTCTCAACCGGCGCTCCGCGGCGACTCAAGGAAAGTAAAATGAATCAGTAAATTTCATAGATAAGTAAATAAGAGAAGCCTACAAGGTTCTGTCATAAAAATTATGTACAAAAAAGGGCTCCTCGAGTCAAACAGGGCTCTGCCATAGAAATTATATACTGAAAAGGGCTCCGCGAGTCAAAAAAGGTTGAGAACCACGGGTTTAGAGCAATTTTAATCATTTCGCAGATGAGGGGCGGATTATACACGCATATAACCAGATACAAATAAATTGATAAATGAAATTGGGAAAAAAATAGGTAGAGAAAATAAATTTGATGGAAACAAATGGAAGATCGATCTTGTTTGAATGAGTGTAGATGGTTCTTTCACTGTCATTGGTGTCTTTTTGTATTCTTTCCGCTTGTTCTTGGTGACCTTCTTGGCACTGGGGCTGCCTTTGTGTTCTTGACCCTTTAAACGGTATATAAAGAGAGGTGTCTATATGCAGGCACTATTCAAGAAACAGTTTGAATATTTTTGCTATTGTAATGCATACATACAATTAATTTCAGTGCGTATGAGTCTCGAATATAAGTTAGCTCTATGAAAGCATGAAGCTATCTGGGGCCCAACGTGAGACTTAATTGTTGATTTAACCACTTCTCTTACAAGCTATTGGCAAGATATTCGGATTTGACGAATCGGCAATAAATATGGTCACGTTGTCCTAACCTATCCGCACGTTAGAAAAAGGAAAAGAAAGAGAAGGAAAAAAAGTAGAAAAAAAAGGATAAAAAATAAATAAATGAAAGAGTAAAACAGTACAATACATAAGTGGATAAGAGTGTAAGTACAGAGTAGATTTTCCTTTTCACTCTCACCCTACCTGTTCTCTTCCACTCTTATATGTATGTACTAGAAATATATATCATATATGGAAAAAATCATTATCAGGCTACAAAAAACACGAAAAGGAAAAAAAAATTTTAGATTTACAACAAAGCTTCGCGAGAGAGGAAAGAAAACAGAGAACTTGTTTGAATTTATTGCACTGGCATTACGTCCTTGATCGTAACGTGGTTAAACGAGGGCTGCATGGGCAGGCATTCGTCTCAGTATACAAAGCAAAATCTTTGTGCAACATACAAATTGTCCAACGAGTCGGCTGAAAAAAAAGATGCCCATAAAAATATGGATGTCAAACGTAACCAAAATACAGCAACGCAACATAAAAGCATATATCACGAAAGAAAAAACAAATATTTAATACTATACGATGCACTGCGCATAAAAATCATTATGGTTGTCTTATCTAAGTAGACCCCTCTTTTAAAATGGCGTCTTTTTTTTTCCCTTGCAGTAGGCTTTCCCTCTCGATTTTCTGCAGGTACAAAGTAAAGAGTTGCGGGGAAAGTGTTTAATAGAGAATGATTTCTTAATTGAGAACAAATAACTTTGATTTGGGCTTGTGAATCCTAAAATAACAGGATTTTAAGGAGGCGAGATAACTCGTCGATGCCACTTAAAGGGTTAAGATGATGTCAACACGAGTCCATATTACTTCATCTGGGTTATTTTCCAAAAGCCTTAGAATGTCTTGGAGTTTATGAATGATTTCTGTCATTTTCAGAGCATTCTTTACCCATACTCTGTTCGGAAGACGTACAAAAATTGTGTTGAACAGTTTTCGGGCATTGTATCACATAGGATTTTTAGTAATGTACAACAATTCTAAAAGAAAGATTTAGTCACTTGTAACGTTACTAATAATGGTTTTTCGAACATCACGTGATGTTCTATAGTCTGACTCTTGTATTATACTTTCATTTATGCAGTTTTCTTGACTTTTTCATGTGTATATTTCTGAATACGCAGTCTAATACGAATTGAAATAAAAGCAAATGCGCCGAAAGCTGTTTAGTATGCGGTTAACAACTAAAAGAAGCTAAGAAAACAATAATTTTCTGTACTAGGGATACTATGAAGCACATTTTACGGGGCATGCTCGGCCGATTTTGCAAATACAGGGGAAAGAGGCTTCTCATGACCTTCAAAGAAAATCAAAACAAATCCAGGGACATAAAAGGGGAAGAGAACATAAAGATACAATTGTCTGTCATGTGAGATTATGATTTTGTCGTTTGTGGAAATACCCGGTAAGAAAAAAAAAATTGGCATGAGATTGTGATGCGTTGATGCTTCAAGATTATTTCCGTTAAAAGATGGCCACGGACTGTTCGGTCACCGTAAATTGACTCAGGATGAATCGAATGATCCGGAAACAACAACAACAGCTCTTAATCATCACGAAATATAGTGTCAGCATTTTGTAATGCGATGGTTTCATCTGCAGAACTCTTCTGTTTTTTTTCCAATTGTCAGCTCTGATACAAAAGCAATGAAGAAGCAAGTACTTATTCCTGTTTGCTGTTCAAACTGTGGGCATCGCAGATAGGGTTGGACAAGCGAACAGGTGGCATCTGAAATAGCCCTTTCACACAAAGAAGCTAGATTTTTATAACGGAAGAAAAATGACGTGACACACCTGGGAGTTGAAATGACGCGGAACTATCCACTAATTTATCTCATCAGTTTGTAGGCTGAATATTACATAATGCAATTTTTTTTCCCCCATCTTTCATGACGGCAGATGGTGATTTCTACCCTTGCCATCATTTAGTATCATTGGACAAAATCCATTTCAAAGAAGAAAAAAAAATCCAACAATTTAATAATGAGAGATGAGAATTTTTGGTTCCAAAAGTTTTGGGGATTCGGCGTAAAATTTTTACTTCGTGTCGGAAGCTATCTTTACGCTGTTACCCGAAATTCATCCGTGCGAGTGGTGCAGCTTTTACCTCATCTAAATAACACGAAATGACCATCCCGAAGACCGAAAATGTCATTTGGCTACGTCGGGGAATAACTAAGATGTGGACGTTCTTTAGTACATGGTGGTTATCGAGTATATATGGCCCATGGGAGAAAAGAAAGATTCAATGAAATAAAAGTTCAAGTTCTGACCACCTGGTGAAAAAATGGCGCTCTTTAATTACAGTTAGCTTTTCCCCCATGGTCCAAATAACGTATTTCTTGGAAACTTGGTACATACGTTATTTGCACTATGGCGACAAGATAATGTGATAAAAAAAAGCGACACTTTTACACCTACTACTACTCAACCGGGCATGCACCTCGTACACATTCCTCTAGGGAATGCGTAACGAATCACGACACATGCCGGAATGTGTGTTCTGTTATGTTTGGCCCTAACGTATTTATGTTGTCGAGCTGCGCTTGTTTCGAGTTCATGCTGCCATCTGGCTTCCATTTTCTAAGTAAAGATGGAAATGCTTTAATTGTCATGCTTTGTCAGTATAGTTGTTGTAGGCCCGTCTGCTCTCTGCGGAGAGACTTTTTCAAATGGGAAACCGGTTCACATTCGTGCCTCGAAGCTGGAAAACCGCAGAAAACCAAACCACTTTTTCACCTGATAGTCAAAAATGTAACTTATTTTTCCTGAATCTTTCTTTCCTCTATGATGGGTATACATATACTCTATATGAGTGGTTCCAGTCCGATGTTCCCTGTGTACACGCCCGTGAACATGCCATTTGGATTGTTGGCGATCCTCCCAGCCATGCGGCAATAGAAAACGGCCATCAAAATGCTGATTAAGACGCTCGGCAAACCCACGCGGAAACTACACACAAATCGATGACATACCCTATATATATATATATATATATATATATGCCAAATTTCATCAAAATCTCTCCATTATAATGGGCGTTACATACATCTGAATAGTGGCAGTTTATTTATACCCACCCCTGTGTAATATCTGACGAGAATGCCTTCTACGATTACGGACGTAGGGCATTCGCATTACCATGAAGAAGGTATGCCGTCGTGTAAACCTATCATCGGAGGGGACATAACGAATTGGTGCATGACGGAATGTGTGTTGTGAGTGTATGTGTGGCCTTAAAGTATTCATGTTGTCAGAATTGCGCTTATTTCATGTTTCCTGCTGATGTTGCCACCCACCTCCCGTATTTTGAAGTAAAGATAGTAAACGCTTGAATTTTCATGTTATGTACGTGTCGTGCTCTAGGTCTACATTGTTCTATGAGAAAAGACGCTTTTAAACGAGACCGACTCGCATTCATGACTCGAAGTTGGAAAACGGCAGAAAACCAACTTCAGCCGACCACCACTGTGCGTCAACGGGGTTCGTACCAGGATCCTTACGATGAGAGTCCAGCACGATGACCACACGATTGCACAGCGGGAAGAAATACTACTATCGGTTATAAAATATGGTATGCAGCAATGCTTTTCCAGAATCTGTACGAGCGCTAGCAAGAGTGAGTATCGACGTTTATTTTGAAGGTTATTGAGCGCCGGTATTATTATTCGAGGCATGGAATTTTATTACGAGTAGTTCCAAAGCCTCTGGATCCTTCCAAGAATAACTTGAATTTCCTATGAGTTAATATCATATGACTTTCCGGAAATAATTACTTCCCAACTTTTACTTCGAGAAAAGTTAGACTGTTTATTGTTACATCGGAAAGGCTTCCAAGCTATTCGAATGAGCTTCAAATCAGGTGAACCTCCATCTCTCAAAATGAAATTCAAAGAGAGGCTCATTCTTAACTCAATCAATGTGCACTATGATTAGTATCAAAAATGCTGTACTTCACAGATTTTGAAATGGTGTTCCGCGGAACCCTGGGGCTCCGTGAAAGCTTCTTTGGAGTTCCGCAGACTCAAGTATCAAATGTCACGGAACCCTTAAAAATCTCAATGATAGCTAGTGAATAAAAAAAAAAAACATTCTTGTTACTGATGCCGTTCTTTATTTTGAATTTTGACGAAAAAAAAGTGGCATATTTAACCCTTTAATTGGCATTGATGGGATATCTCGGTTTCATAAAAGCCTCTTATTTCAGCACCGACAAGCCTTCATATTTTGTAACGTTGATTTCTCAATGGAAAACTTTTCCCTTTACTCCTTATAGTTTACACCAGCTGAAAATCTAAAGAAAGCCTACTTCGTTGAAAAAGACACCCCCCCCCCCACGCCCACAATGTCTTCCCCACTTTCCCTCCGTAAGCCTCTGATTCCGGTAGTTTTTCAAAGTTTTGTCAGAAACTGCGGATACTTTCACCATACAAAGAGAATTCAAGAAAGATGTTTCAATGTAATTTTTTTCTCCAAAAATCATTCTCGTGTCTCATATGTTAAAATCAGTAGAAAATTTTTAAGTGTTGAATTTTTGAACAAGAAGCTGGTTCCAACTCCATTATATGCGTCGGTAAGATACCAAAAATATTATTTTTCCCTTTAATCTGGAAATCATTAAAGTGACCATATGACCCGTATTTTACGGGACATTCCTGTATAAGGTGTAGAAACTATTGATTTTTTGGAGAAAATTTTTACTCGCTTCGACTGAGTATTCAACTAGAAAATGTACACGGAATTTACGAGACACTCTGTGTATTAGAGAAACATTCAAAACTTGTTTGCGTTCCGAGAAACGGCCACAAGGGTTCCGCGGAACAGCCTCATAACCATCAAAGGTTCTGCGAGAGCTTTTACGATGGAAACCTCTGGTGTACTTCGATGTCGATGCTTCTCACAAAAAAGAGATAGGTACAGCAAACTAATAGTAGCCTATATTTTTAGAAAAAAAAACGCAGGGATTCGTGCACAGTTCGCTGGTGAAAGGCCATTAGGCACGGAGACGTGATCTGCTTCGCGGTTTCAGCAGAAAATTACAGCATCATTATGATACTCGCATGTTGGTTGGTTTTGTATATTCTAGTGTACAGTATACGGACTTCTACTATATTCAACACATTTTATTTCTATTCAAGAATTTTTAGTCATACTGTTTTTTTCACGTCTCGTTCAACCTTGATGCGTTTGTTTTTTCCGGTATTCCGGTTCGTTCTCCTTCCGCTTCCGCCATTAGAAAAAAAAAATAGAGACGTCCTTTCTCTTTGACAGCTCACCATCTTTTCCGCTGTAGTGAGAAATCTAAATCTTTGTATTGATTTGTTTTTCCTCATTGAAAAATTGATACGTTCTTATCTCACCGTGATTCTTCTAACTGAATGCTGTTTCTGAATATTTCATTTGTTAGTTTCTATTTAGCTCCTTAATTGGCAAGCATTGAAATATCCAGAGGAAAAAATTTTGAGGAGTTACATTAAGCAAATGGAATACCATCGTTTAATACAGGGTGGTTATAAATAAACTGGCATTACTCAGACGTATGTAGCACCCATTTTGATGAAAGGTATTTTGAGTATTATGCTGAAACTTGGTGTATAGGATATATCGACCATGGGAAAAAGAAAGATTCAATAAAAAAAAAAGTTAAAAGTTTGACCACCAGGTGGAAAAGTGGCGCTTTTTTATCACAGTCAGTCCCATGGTCGTAATAACGTGTGAACCAACTCTCAATGAAATACGTCTACAACAACGGGCGCTGCATAGGTAGTGGCAGTGTAATAAAAGCTGAATATGCTGACACTACTCCGACTAATGCAGCGCCCGTTGTGGGCTTTTTTGCACCTGGTGGTCAAAAACTGAACTATCATTTTATTGAATCTTTCTTTTTTCCATGGCCTCTTCTATATACAGAATTTCATCAAAATACCTCCATCAGAATGGGCGCTATATAAAATGCCAAGTAGGGCTCTAAGTAGTGTCAGTTTATTTATAATTACTCTGTATAATTCCTTGAATGCCCCAAAAAAATTTATTGTGAAATTAAAAAAAAACACAATATGGGATATTACTTTTCAGAGAGCACTCTGTATTTATATGATTTACATAAACTGTATAATAGCAAAAAAAAGGCCGTTATTACTTGCCAACTTACTTTTTTATAATTGTTGAAAAATTCACAGCAACGTTTTCCCTCCACACATGATATTTTCCTCTAAAATGCAATTAACAGTCGCCCTTGCTTTGATTGTCAACAAATACACGGGACATGTATACCTTTGAGCCATTCTGCTGGTGATTATAGAAACTTCATGAGCGGCTCACAAGTAAAAATCGAATATTTAGAAGTTTCTTGGAAGCATCAATGTCGAAACGAGTTCAAAATATACAATGCCTTCATTTGAAAAATATAAGAAACTCATGTTTCTTTTTTTGAGATCAACGCGGTCGAATAAAGGTTTGATTGATGTTATCCGATCAAATAAAAATGGATAATAAATCAATTACCTATAATGAATCTTATTTTTCAGCCACCTCATTGGGCATTTTGCCTGTTGTGGCTTTGTATTTGAATTTGTAAATGTTGATGATTACGTGCCTTTTAGTTTAATAACAATGTTAGTAAATTATAGATCTTTGAAAGAGGAAAAAAACCTTTGATTTAGCAAATTCAAAGCTTCTGGAATTCAACCGACTAAAATGACCAATACAAAATTATGAAATTCTATGTGTTGGTCACATATATGGATTCAGTTAGCTAACTAACTACAGAATTCCAGATGGTTACATTACAAACGCTTCGATTGCTGTCAGCCCAAAAAGAGTTTCCGAAAGTCCTAATACGCTCTGTCGAAAAACCGTAACCACCCAAAAAAAAAAGTTTCGTAAAATAATAATAATAACATGTTACATATTTGATCACAAGCTGACTTTTACTAATATGTACGAAAAAAATTACGTTATGTCCACACGAAGATTTTACAATATCTCAAGAATCCAGCTGACCACTCTTAATTAGGATTAGAGAGAGATTAGTTAACTAATATATACCGTGTGTGATTCGTATTTTCAGTTTTTCTGCTAATTAGAAAACATATTTTGGTTCGTTGACTTCACCATTTTTGGAGTCTGGCGAAATGAGAAGCGAAATCAAGTTCATGCAGATGCACGTTAGTTTTCTTATTTTTCGAAACTTTATCGAAGGTTGTTCCGGACCGAAGGGTTCAGATTAACTCGGGTGTCACGCCAACTATTTCAATCGAATGGCCATACACAAAATTGCCATTTTTAATTCTTACTCTCGCTCGTGAGGATCGTCTGGGATCGGTAAAATGTGGTGGTTGAATTGAAGCGGGTGACGCACATCATGGCTTCCTCTTCCCTTTTTCTGTCTTTTATACAGAAAAGAAAATCTGTTAGAATAAATAACGTGGATGGAGAAGAGTATATTCTCTTCCCAGACTCGGCTAAGAGCACCTCGTGGCTTATATTTGCTGGGGTAAGTGTCAGTTTCTTGAACTGTTTCTTCACTATATGACTAACATATTTTTGATCCTGAAATTAAATTTGCGTACAATGAACGGTTGATAATAGGATTTCAAGAAGTATATACGATAATAGACGAGTTTTAAGTCAACATTATATTGATTTATTTTGTGAGGTATCATCAGCTAGCTATCACCTTATTCGAGGGGGAAAAAAATATCACCAGTTGTAATTATTGCACATTTCGGAATCGTTTAGTCATATCCTTGTTTTAATAATTGATTAAAGCATGCAGAGAACCTACATGTGCTGTAATGCTTTCAAAATTTTATTGGAGGTAAATTATTTGGCATTGCGATCATAAAAAATCCACAAGTATATATACATATTTTAAACTGTAGGGGGTGAATTGGGTGATCGTGGAGGATGTAATGACAGTAGTGTATGAATGAACGCCAGAACTTTGCAGCCGGACTTAATTCATCACCGGGATCTCTTCCAGCGGAGTCCGGGACACTCCATTATTGACACAAAAAGAAAAAAAAATGTAAATATACAAAATTATGACAATATATTTCGCCAGACAATCGGGTGCTGTCACGATTAACAGATTTTGTGCTGATATAACAGACGAGATGGGTTTGGGAGTTGGAGTTCCGGGGTTCGTTAATCGTTTAAGCGGTAATTGAAATTTTTCTGATCCTCATTTCTACTGCCACAGTGAAAATCGCTAAACAAAATGCCACACCTGTTTTCAAGCCGAATATATATATATATATATATTTTGATTTCTTGCAAAGAAATCTTTTTCTTCCTCAAAAAAATAATATGAAAAAACTACCAGGAGAGAAGAGAAATACTCTATATTTTTCTATTATTTGTATCATACGCATGTTACTGTACCTCCTCGAAATGGGAAGGAAAAACGATCTCTCTCCTGTTATCACACTTTGACAAAAGCTGGTTCCGTCCAATAGGTTGGGGGAAAGGAGGGGGGGGGGGGGTAGTGGGAAACAGCTTATCAGAAGAAAATTTACAACGGTATCTGGACCTGGTATTGCGGAAATAACGGGGTTTTAAGCTTTTAAGCGATTTTTAAAGCTTTCCTGATCTACATTATAACAGCCAAAGTGCAAATCACTAAACCTTCTAGACTGGGTGGTCGCTCACTACATGTCCCTTGCTCTCGAACAAGTAAAGGGACTTGAGTTGACGTTTTCAATAATATTTGAGAAAATTGCCACTGATTCTACTCATTTGCATGTGCACAAAAATAAAATAAAAATCTGGCGGAACTATTATGGGGGGATCACTCAAAAATGTTTTTTTTTTAAATAGTAATATTTTTTGAACGCTAATAGAGGCCAAGAATGAATCTGAAAATCCCGCCACCCTAAAGTCTTAGCGTGACGTCATTCAAACAACATGAGGTCAGGTACAGTGCAGACGAAGAAAAAGAAAAATAAAGGAAAAAGGTGTGCTTTTTATTTTACACACAAACACAGCTATAGTGTGTGTGTGTGTGTGAGAGAGAGAGAGAGAGAGAGAAAGGAAATAAGTTTTTTATACATAATCACTAAGAAGCGCAAGAGGCGATGAGTAGCCAACTGTTGTAATTTTTCGTAACTTCATAACTCCGCATCCAATTTTTTTTTGTCTTTGTTTTTATATGTTTCTGGGTGAGATGAATGTACTTAATTTATTTCATAATTTTTTGGGGACAACACTTTGGGACACTTTCCTTGTAAGTCGCTCTTTTGTTCACTCAACATGCTCGAATACACCTTGAGTCACTCACTAACCTAGTTTGATTAAGAGGCGGATTTATGGTTTAACCGCCTATCGGCTACACAAATTTCTACACCCTTTTTCATTCTACAAAATATTTTTGCATAGTACTCATTCCTCAAATTTACCGCACCTCAGAACTTGCCGCCCTGGGCTACAGCTCGCCGAGTACCACCCCACTCCAGCGAATACTCCTCTTATCGCACCCATAAAAAAAAACCTAATTACTCCAATCACTTATACACACCCTGTATATCAAAATAGAATAAGCCTTCGTTGCCAATTCTTTCGTTTCATAACTATATAAAAAAACATGTTTGTCGGCAATAGCGGCGGTTATAGGTGAGCATCTGCTCGCATCCGCCATATGCAGACCTTTAATGAATCGTTATAAGAGGCGGTGCGTGAATCTGTATATATTTTATTTGAAAGCGGAACCCTCAGGGGTTGTTGTTGTTGTTGTTGTTGTTGTGTTTTTTCTGTAATTATTGTTATTTTTTTTCCACGGCGCTTCCATTGTCCTATTGAAGACATTTGTCAAAGACCTTACAGCAGATCAGACCGTTACGAGATTAACAGAGAAGTAAAAATAAAGAAAGTGTATTATAAAGGCTTCCGTTTTGATGTGGTTATCGCCATATTTCCGGTTTGGCGTGTCCTCATTAATATTTTTTTTTGTGTGTCACGCTAGGGTGGATATTTAACGTCTCTGGTAATTTCATCCCATACCATATCATTAGAGTAGGAGGACCGTGCTGAAATATTTGATCCAGCTACAGAGCGCGATATTTATTATGGGCATGCTAAAAATATCGTAGTGGCGGTTATGATTACGCGTATGTTGCGATACCATGTTTCCATAAAACTGTTATGAAATGCATTGTTTTTTTTTTCTGTCTTGAATATGTGTTTGAAAGATTGTGAAATCAAAAATGGTACATAATTTTCGAAATTGTAGAATGTACCACTTTGTTCCGCTTTAGTAAGCACATCGAATACTTTGGATTGTGTATGACGAACTCGTTATTGACCATAATCCTCCATTATGGTCAGTGTGGGGTTTGAGGGGGAGCCTATTCGTTCCCATTTACTATGGCGCCGTTCAAGTATTACGCCATCATCGATGGGGGGGGGGGTTCCGATTTGCTGACTTTTGATGACAAGGGGGAGGGGGGGTTTGGATGATGCTTACGTCATCAACCACCTTTAATGAAAATATGAGTTAGGATTCAGAGGGGCAGAGCTGATGACGAAATTTTGCTGACAAGAGGGGGGAGGGGGTCAGCGTTTTGCTGACCTTTGCTGACAGGGGGGGGGAGGTCAAAAATGGCTAAAAATTTGCTTACGTAATACTTGAACGGCCCCTATGTGCTAGGCATGATTACTTAACTGAACCTCGTAAATGTTGTATTCTTCTGAAGCGGTGGTTCTCAGAGAATGAATCGCGGCTCCTAGAAGGAATCGCTGTGTTCGTTGATACTGAGATGTGTACCTGTTCGTTGATTTGGAGGGTTTTCATTAGACTGTTCTGGGGAATTGCGGTGAACGATGACGGGGGCAAGGGAGCCGCAAGTGAGAGACAAAAGTTTGAGAACTGCTGCTTTGAGAAACTTCTATCAAATTGGAACGTGTCAGAATGCACCGTGTACGTGTACCTAACGTTGAATTTGAGGAATGTTTGTTATGTGTTTGAGAGGTGCTGCCGTGGGGTGCCAGAGGTGCTGTTTTTAGCTGTAATACGAGTAGGTGCGGATTGAACTTTGAGAGCCCACTCCCAGAACCCGTTACTCCAAGCATCCGCTCAAACATAAATTTTTCCGCCCAACTTGGCGTTTTTTGAGGTAGCCTATTATTACAGAGTTGTCCTGGGAAACTTTTGATAAATTCTGAACTTTTGAAATAGGTTCTGAAATATGCCATGACCTTTGATTTTTTTTATCGTCACCTTTGGATTGAAAACATCATATCTTACCAATTGCAGTTGTTAAAAAAATAATAATAATCGGCACCTATCTGCTCTCTATAGATTAAAAAAAGTGGTACTACGTAAGTGTGATGTTTAATGGAACGTCTCATCTGTTTTTCGTTCTTTTTGTAAAGTTGGGAATTTTTATGTAAGAGGTTTTCATTATAAAGACGACGTTATTTTACAATTCGTTACAGTGTTAAATTTTACAAACGCTATTCGAGAGTTAACCGAGATGAGAAAAATATATAATCTGAACAATTTTGTAGGTCCTGGGCATATGCCCCATTTGCTCTTGCGAGGAAAGGACACTGCCTGCCTACTTCTAGTAGGTTTTCTCAATTCTCAATACGTAATAATGAGGGAAATGTTTAGGGCTCTCTCGTAATTTATAAGTAGAAAGTAGTGCATTTACAATGAAAACAAAATTCAGTTATTGAATTCATCTGAAACATAATATGAAAGGCTGCCTGGTAATAGTGCTGTTATGGTATCAATTTCTTGAATCCCAATTTCAAAGTTGGTCTTTCAGCCTTGATACAACGGCTTATAATTAACTCATTTCAAATAAACTTGGTGCTATTAAACGATGGAAATATGAAATCTGAAATGTAGGTGCCATTTCGTCCCCCATGTACATTTTGGTTACTTTTCCCTTCCCGGTCAATATACTTTCCGGAATTCTACTCCTATAAAAGATTAACGCTTCAAACGTTCTATACAAAAAAAAAAGGTCTTTGGTTCGGGGACATCTGCTAAGTATTTCATGGCAACATCAATACATCCCTCAGAACCCTTGTTATAGAAGAGTTTCAACCTCTAACCTTTTTATATCTTCCCACATCCTTCGGAGAAAGAACCGAAAAAAAAAAAAGACGAAAAAAAGGTCCCGAAAATAACCACCCTGAGAAACGGTGGCAGTAAAAGGGGCAACAAGAAACAGCCTTCACCCACCTTATTACCGAGCAAGTAATAGCAGCAGAATGTCCCATCTGGTACTCGTACCCGGTTTCGGGCCTCTGGTATGAAAGTTCTCTTCCGAGAGATTTAGTAATAATTGCGCATTCACACGCTGCCCCGCTGAGAAATTAAACCACTTCGTTAAAGATTTACAGTCAAACTCGGTTGTAGCGACACCTCGGCTATAACGTCAGTAATTGGCGTTCCGCGCTACTTAGGATAGAGAATAATGTTAACGGACTCTGCTCATAACGTCTATAAGAAGCAACCCCCCCTCGGATATAACGACGAATTTTTCGCCACTTTTGTTTCCGTTTCAAAGACGTTTTACCCCAAAATTCCTAATATTAGAGTTGTTCACATCTAGGGAATGTTCGTCTCTTTTTTTATTTTATATTTAAAGTTGCAAAAGATTTATTTCATGTTTGACGTTCCGACTTGATCATTTACATGATCACTATACGAAATATTTCCTTATTTTCCTTTTACCGACTATTTTTGTAAAAAATATCCCGTTTTTTTAATGAAACTTGCTTTGATTCTCAATCTTTACTAGAATCAGTAATGAAGGTAATTTGCACAATTTGTAAATTATGTAAAAAGAGTATTTTCATTTCACATAATTTGCCAAATTCATTTTTCCCCCGTAAAATACATTTTAGCAGACTTGCTGCAGAATTTTTTTTTTCTCGGCAAGGGTTATTCATAAACAAAATTTAGTAATTTTATCGATATTTGACAACATGTTTGGAGAGAATCGACAATGTCTCTCTCATCCCTTTCAGACCCTGGTGCCAAAAATGTGTGTGGGTTGCTTTTTTTTCACAGTAGAATTTTTATTTTCGACATCACGGAGTTAACCTGTAACTTGGAGGATTGTGTAAGTTTCAAGTTAGAAATAGGGTGAATATTAACTTTGGGGGCGTTCATCAGAGATTAGTACTTAAAGTTGAACTTTCAGGAGGTTTTTAAGATGACTTCAAGGGGGGAGAAAGTGCCTCCGTGAAAAGTGTGATTCATTTCATGAAATTTAACACCATAAAATTTTGGAAAAAATTGTATGTGAACGTGAATGTACCCTGCATCATCTTCACTGAAAAAAAATTTGAACGAAGTGAATTATTTCTTTACAAAAAAAATTGAAATTTTGAAAAAAAAGGTAATTACATTTTATAGACATTACGTTTTTAATGCATTTTCTGATTATCAAAAATGCAAGAGCATTTTGCAAATTCTAAGAAATGAATGCTCAGGTCTGAAAGGGTTATTATATTAATTATTTCAATTTCCCGTATTTTTCTTCTTTCAAATTGGCCATCCTAATTATATAGAAATAAAAAGTTTTCAGACAAATAATTTGATTCCCTCTGATTATATCTTCTATAAAAAAAGTCTTGAAAACGTCAACCTTGGTTGTAACGACAAAATTACGCGGAATCTTCGATTTCGTTATAACCGAGTATGACTGTATTTTCTTAAGGGGCCGTTCAAGTATTACGTAAGCGAATTTTTAGCCATTTTTGACCCCCCCCCCCTTGTCAGCAAAATTTCGTCATCAGCTCTGCCCCTCTGAATCCTAACTCATATTTTCATAAAGGGTGGTTGATGACGTAAGCATTATCCACCCCCCCCCCCCATCGATGATGACGTAATACTCGAATGACCCCTAAGAAAAAATGGTCTTTTAATTCTGTTTAATGTGCAATGTGTTCGAATCGTACAGAGCGTACTGACCAATAGTTAATTCAAGGTTGTCGTATATCGAACCAAGGTCAAGCTTCTTTCTGGAAAAAAAAAAATCGGTCGTCGCGCTTAGTCTCGCTGTTGTTGGCCCGGATCCATGGTGCGGAACCGAATTAGGACTTTCGTAATTGAAAATTGCCGTTTTCGGCGACTACACCCTCCTCTTTAAGAAGCATAATTACTAATTTCCCCCTACAATTTTTACAGATTGGTTGTTTCATAACTACGATAATTCAATCTAAGTTTTCACTTCTGTCTTGACCCCTTTCTTAGCATACGTTATTAGATTTCCCGTGTTCGGATTTTTACGGTTTTGAGTCGTTAGTGCCCTTGTTCCATAAAAATCATGGTTTTTTTTTCCTTTACTCTATAAAAGGTTTCTTATCCGAAATTTCAAACTGTAGAGTTGAGTAAAAGAAATTGTGTATGATTTGCGATAAGAAATGTTTCTTCAAGACAAGTTGAAGGATTATTTTATTCTATATGGGGGCAATCATCGCTGATCCTAAACCACTGGAAGCTATAAATATGAAATTCGGTCATTACTATATTTTATAACATAGAAACTCGCCAAGACGGGATTTCAGGAAATGCATGGTCATGAGGGATTCAAATATTATTGGAAGGAATCATCGCCAAGCAATTTTCTGATTACCAAATTTACGCGGGTGAAGCCGCGGGTAACAGCTAGTTAGGGGCCATTCAAGTATTACGTAAGCATATTTTTAGCCATTTTTGACCCCCCCCCCTCTCCCCCTCCCTTGTCAGTAAAACACTGACCCCCCTCGTCAGCAGCTTAGAATATTTCATATCTTCATAAAGGGTGGTTGATGACGTAAGCAACCTTCAACCCCCCCCCCCCCCTGTCATCAAAAGTCAGCAAATCCGAAACCCCCCCCCTCCTCGATGCTGACGTAATACTTGAATGACCCCTTATTGTATAATGAGCAGATGCCTCTCTTGCCTATGCAGAAATCAGACCAACTGGGGGTCATAAGACTTCTCATTTCTACTCGTGGTACATGAACACATACCTGATCAATCATAGAACTAATTAATAAATTACTAAGAACATTGCAGCATTGAATACGAAAATTATCAATGTACGTCATTGTGAATATACTTGTCTCAAAGCTATTGACCATTCCGCAAAAATTAAAGCGAAAAAAAAAACTTCCAAGCCATTGACATAGTAAACAATGAGATATTTTCCGAAAGGTCATGTGCACAGTCACCGGTTAAATAATGAAACACTAATCTTCGCAGCGTGTGGTCCTACTGGAAAAGTTTTTTCAATGCATTTTTCTTTCTACGTTGCTTGCCTTTGAACTCGTCTCTAATATTTGTTTTTAGGAGTTGACATTTTTGTAGTACAACCGGCCCAATGTAGTTCGAAGTATTTTTCGCCTGTTACGTCAACGAAACGCGAACGAACGAACGTCCGTGACAGAGAAGGTGGTCTCGAGTTCTTTCTCCCGAATAACGAGATAACGCCCATCAGAGATCAGAACCTTGAATAACAAGAGAGTCCATAGAGATTCTCTTTATAGCCAATTCGATTTTTCATCGTTACATCCAAGAGAGATAACTTGATATAGTTGTTTTTTCTATCTTTTTTTTTTCAAACACGGTATTTTATCTAATAATATTTATCTCATTAGTTATTTACTACATACATCGTTCTTGTTATAGCTGATTCATCAACTTTTATAAACACTTTGATCTTTTTTCTTTTTTTCTCTCACAGTCGAACTCGTTTGATACGAGCATGGTTTATATGAGAAATCACGACTATAACGAGCATATATAAGCATTTCTTGCTCGTAAGGGGGGCCATACGAGTATTACAGTAAGACTTAGACAAGTATTACCAGACCTCAGCATCGATGGGGGATTCCGATTTGCTGAGTTTTGATGACAATGGGGGTGGAGGGAATGGATGATGCTTACGTCATCAACCACCCTTTGTAAAATATGGAATATTCTTATGGCGTCTAACTACTCGGTGCACCAAAAACGAGTCCAACCTCTCGCTAGTTTGTGGGCACCTGAACTAATTCTCCCTATTGATAAGTCCCCTACAGCTCCACTTTAGTGATCGCTAAATGTTTCATGGATTCAGGTGATCTGGCAATGTGTCTGGACCACGTAAGTGCTCTGGAATTGTGCCACATGTCACTCAATGGATGATCGCTTAAGTGTTCTGGAACTGTGCTGCGGGTCACTTTAGCGATCTATAAATGTACTTAGTCCACTTTCACAAAATTAGGTATGAGTTGGCAGGTCACATCAGATAACTCCTCCGGGCCACATTTGGTCCCTGGGTCAAGGGTTTACCATATATGGCTTGAAGGGTGGGTAGCAATGAATTTTTTTAAAGAGAAATTTTGAGTTCTTAGCCTTAAAATAGCATTGGAATTAACAGAAATTGATAACAATCACATATAAAGGCATTTTCTTCCGAATATTTTTTGCATTAAAAAAATAAATTTTTGATCGTCTGGCGGGGGAAGGGCACAAGCCCCCTATGTCCCCCCCCCCCCCGAGTACGTTTCTGATCCCACCAATATGCGTGAGGATTCAGGGGGGCAGAGCTGATGACGAAATTTTGCCGACAGGAGGAGGGGGTCAAAAATGGCTAAAAATTTGTGGACGTAATATTTGAACGGCCCCTAGTACTACAACTGCAATGAAGACTTCTCTCATTTTCAAGAGAGAGCTCATGTAAGAAAATTTTTGGACTTCCATGTGATGGAAGGCTCGCTGTAATATTCGAAACACGCCAAAAAAGTAATCAAATCCGTACTTAGGGGTGAGCGACAAGTACAGTTGCACCAGACCCGTGCTTTAGGGAGACAAGGGACGCAGTCCCGGTAATAGAGGAGAAAAACATACAACACACGCACACACAGTGGCACCGACATGAACAAAACATTGGGAGGGGCGGCTGGAAGTTGCTGGTCGTCCCGTATATACAGGACTAAGCGCGTATGCAGGTGCATTGCATTGTTTTCCAGAAATTATTGTGGAAAAACAATGCAATGTGCACCCTTAAACCTTCTTTCAAATCTCCTGGTGGGGGACTGAAATGGACTCAGCCCCTAGGTTCCGGCGCCTAAATACACGCGCACACAATACAAAACATCCAAAATCATAGAGGAATAAAGTAACGTGGATGTGTGTTCCAGGTGCTGAAATGCATTTTTGTTTTTAGTTGTGGGCCGAAGGGACACTCATGCTTCAAATCAAGCAAGGACCCCCCACCACATCATCCCAAACTATGGAAAGCTTTCACCAATTGTACTAATATCACTTTCACTAATTCTGAACTTTCATCAGGTTTTTTTGGACCAACTCCTTTCATTAGATTCTGGTTCTCGTCCGTTTTTGAATATTATCTTTTTAATTAATTTAAAATTTTCTAAAGTTCAAAATTTTCATCAATTCAAAGTTTTTATTAGTTTTTACGCAAATTGGCATTTTTGTGTGTTTATATTTTTTGCAGGAATGTTTTTTCAGAGAATTCCTGTGTATTCCATAATTGTGTGAATAATAAGACTTAAAATCGTTTCCGGGTGCTCAAAGTAACTGTTGGGCACCATGATCGCGACGAGCACCGTGTTAAGGACTTCTGACCTGGCGGACACATTCACGTGTTTGTTATGACAGATTGCACGCGATATTACTTAATATTTTGCATACTTTATATTCTTTCACGAATATTGCAAATATCAGCTGATACGAGCAAATGACTTTTTTCTCTTGTATTCAGCGAGTTTGGCAAAATTTCACTAATTTCTTTAAATCATAAATCATACATGCTCAACCCATGTCCCGCGGGCCTAATGTGGCGCTTAGTGTTATCTGATGCTTTCCACGACCTCAAACCTAATTTTGTAAAAAATAAATTAAGTGGCACATTCACGAATCACTTAAGTGATGCGCAGTACATTTACGGATCACTTAAAAGGCCTGCAGATTGTTCAGAGCCTTTCCAAAGGGCCCTTCGCACTATGGCTGGGTCAGCCATCAGCCACTTATTTTAGGGTAATACGACAGGTATAGCCGCATCGTGCCCTGCTGTTTAAGGGGGCCCCGCTCTTAGGGTGATAGCAGTGAAAAAATATACATATACATATAAAAATTTTTTTTATTGAAGTATAACAAGGGGTCTAAGCTCCAACTGATTTGATTTAGAAATTTTTATCAATTCTGGAACAATGTCTTTCATTAATATTCTGGGATTTTTTCCCCCTCATTTATGTATATATATTCTGAATTTTTATTGGTGAGTAGATATTTTTCAGCATTCCTGTGTGTGTCTATGTATATTCTGTGATAATGCATGAATCTTTGGATGGCGATTTCCCTCTCCCACAAGTAGGGCTCGAAAGGAGGAGCCTCGAAATTATTACCTGGGCCCCGCGTCTGACAAGTATGCATAATTACCGATCACTCAAGTATCACCCGCGATACGTCTTCAAACCAAAAGTGGCCCACACTCCCCTAAATGTTGAGTACCCTTGTCATAAATGAAGAAGGTATCGAAGAGTCTCCAAGGGATATGATCTGTTGTAATTTCACTGATATATGACATGACAGTGGTAGACTGACCCACGCAGTTTTCGATGGATTTCATTCTAATTCTATCAAACGTAGGTTGTTCTAATTCTATTCAAACTCGAAATGAAACCAACCTCGTCGTTTTGGTCATGTCGTGGTCAAAAAAAATCGCGTGATATCTTTTCTCGTTTTTAGCTCAACCCAAAACAGACCTAGAATTTATTCAGCACAAAAAAAGATGGCATGTGCGCATGTTATTTGAAACAAGTAAACATAACACAACGCGAGCTGTATTAAATGTCTCCGTCGGAGAAATTTATCTTTCGGCCCATTCGGCACGGAAAGGTTCGTATTTGTGGCCGCCGATATTTGAAAAGGGCTATAATTTTGGCGTCTCTTCCGACGTTTCTCTCAATGGGGGCATGAGACCATGAGAGCAGCTGCATGCTCGAGTGAATCTGTTGCTAGGCAACCACGCATTTCGCGGGCAACGCTATCCTGTCTCTTCCCATTGGACGGACCCTATTACCTTCATCTGCGCCACGTATTGGCAAGTTCTTCTCGATTTGGCTCTGATCTGACCAGTAACTTGGCATTTCAAAGATCGTCGACTTTTCCAACATCAATTTTTTTTAATGAAAATTAGTCAAGATTTTTTCCCCCCAAATCGGAAATATTTTCTTAGCAATTAAAGTAAAAAAAGCATGAAAAAGCTTCTAACATTCTATGGCAGGGGTTCTCAATCTAAGGGTCGCGACCCAAACGTGAGTCACAGGGGCTCCGCAGATGGTCGTAAGAATCGACTTGCAATCCAGGATAAATGAAAAAGATTTCCGAATTAATGGGAAATGATTTCAATATTGACGAAAAATTATTCCAGAATTAATGAAAAAAAAATAACTGAAAATTAAAGAGAAATAATTCTTGAATTAATGTTAATTTAGAATTTATGAAAGAAATAATCTGATAATTATTAAAAGTGTTCTTAATAACCTCATTCCCTCTATTTGATTCAGGGCTCTGGGCTCTCGGCCCACCCGTGAAGACACACACCATGGACTGACCATCAATGGTTAGAAAAAAATAAACATTTTTTTTATCAGAAATATTTAATAAGCATTTTCAAATTAAAAGTAGCCGATTGACCGCGAAGTTGATCATGTTGTTGATTTCGGTTCGTGACTAAAAAAAGTTAAGAAATTTTTTGTGGCCTGGTGTGGCCAGCTCTGTGGCATATATTGGAGAATAGAAGGTAAAAAAAAACCATTATGCCAATTTGTTTTCACAACTTTTTTTGATATTTTAATACAAAATACGGATATATAAGTACGATACTTACAATAATTTCTCATTTAGAAAGAGTTTATTCCTTGTGTGCGTAATGTTTTGAAATCTGCTGAAGTTTTGCGTGTTCAAATGTTTATAAACTCGCTCAAAAAATTAAAGGGGGGGGGGGGAGAATGTAAATAAAACTCTTTCTCTCTCTCAAGGTAAGAACTATTAAACTCTGCTAAGTCAAATTTTATCAGTTCATAAATAACATTAAAATCAAGGCAAGCTGTGTATTTCACCCTTTAATTAACCATTTTAACTAATTTTGAAAAAGTCCACTCCAATTAATTAAATTGCATTGCTTCAATTAAAAATATGCTAACAGCACCCATTTACATTCGTATTTGTAAGAAAAAGAAATTCGATACGTTTTTATGTGTGTTGAATCACAGAGAGTTAGCCCTAAAATGATCGAATTCGTCGTTTTCGATTAACTGTTGAGGTAAGATGCTCAAAAATGAATAAATAAAATATTTAAAAAATTTTAACAACAGAGCCGAACATAATTAAATACTAGAACAGCTGTAACACTAAAGATTCATGTCATTCATCGACTAAAGTCGGGGTAGGACTTGAACAGGTGCGAGACGAGTGCAGTACCACTTAGCCGCAAAATGTATGGCTCTTCCTAACTATAAAATGTGATTAAAATATGTATATTCGTTACGTATTTATTTTTCAATTTGACGTGTGAATTTTGAGTTTAACTACTTCACAAATTTATAGCTTAAATGTCTATCGATTTATGGATACACCGTGTAAAATATCAGTCTCACGCTTCATCAATAAACGCACTGATACAGATAAGAGTCTTCTAGAAATTGTTTTTCGACTGGATTCCACACCCATGACTTTTAGTGAGAGTCCCCATACATTAATTTTATATATTAACTCTTTATAAGCGGCACAGTAGACATCACTAAACCCCCTCCCCCTTTAGAATCCCATATCTTTTAAACTAAATTTCCTTCCAATTTTCGGCAGGTGCAAACTAGGGGTGTAGGGAAAAGTGTGCCATTGAGAAATCAACTTTACAAAATATCCGGGCTTGTCAATGCTTAAATGAGAGGCCTTCAAAGAGGCGAGATATCTCGTCAATGCCGCTTAGACGGTTAAAATTTTAAAAACTACACTTTCGAAGATCTCAACAAACTTAATTTCTGTAAAAAAAATTAAGCAAATTAAGCCATATCTTGGACTTATAGGACAAAAAATTTCACTCCCCTGGGAGGGGGGGGGGGGCTTGTATGTATGTAATATTGGGGAAGAAGTAAAATTTTTCAATCGTAAGTGAATGTATATGCTGATTAAAAAATGAAAATAATATACAATATAAATAAAATTTTCATTAATCACCAAATTTCATATTTATAGCTTCAGTGATTTCGGCTCAGCAATGATTGCCCTTGTAGCCTTTGCGCCCCCTCCTGACCATTTTAGGGGTTGAATTTAGAAAAAACTCCTTCTTTATGTCATGAAAAAAAACGTCTTTATGTCATGAAATAAAATTACTAAAAGAAGTAAATGTTCAAAAGCATTTCAAAGTTTGGGGTTCAGTCAAAAATTTGAATGGCAGATGCTATTATTTTTTTCTTTCCCGAGAACCGATATGATATTTTTTTAGGTTATGCCGAAATCTTGCATATCATTCACCCCCGGTAGCGCGTGCGATAACATGCGATGACTTTGGCGATATTTTCGAAAGATAGTGAAAGCATTTGGCGAGAAACGAGATTCTTAGCAACCTCTCCCGCACAGAGCATGGTTTTTTTTTTTTTTACTCCTTACTCCGCATCTCATAATTATTGTCGGAGCTTTTGTCAACCGCACTGAAAGCTTTCCGAGCACGGCGACATAGTGCTATGTTCCATCAAAGATATGTTACTCTGTTTTGATTGTTAAAGAATCCAAACGTTAATTTTCATCCATGAATTACCAATTTCATCAAAAAGACAATTTTTCATTTGTCAGCGACGGAGAATTTCCAGATGAGTCGGCCTCGAGGAGAAGAGAGAAAAGCATGATCACACTTTAAAGTTTCCTCGAGTGTAAACACTAGGCAATATTTGTTTTGTTGGTTTTAAAGATCTATTCCTGGTGATTTTTTCATCGAGGGGGACGTTCGATGTCGAAAAAAAAGACGCAAAACATGTTTCGTTAGAAGGTCAGCTCTCGCCGATTTCTTCTCCTTCAGCTGTTGCGGGATTCTGAAACTGAAATATTTGAAGAAAGAAAAGAGATTAATAATAGCAATGGCACCTCGAGTTAGTCGCGAATATTGCTATAGTGACCCGGTGTTTTATTTCTTGGTGGACTTTCGCCATTACCGTCGAAGTTTCCGTCCTTACAAAAAGCCTGAACACAACAGCAAAGAAGCCGCAGAGCCCAACCTGCCATCGGAAAAGAGGGTCCTGGTCGTCCGGGCGAGACTCGTATCCCCATCGGTGAGTCACTCGTCATTGATTTTTCGTTCATCTATATCTCCCTTCTTTATTATCTAACCCCTCTCTCTCTCTTCGTCCTTTATATTCCTCCCCACGGAATTCATTTTAGAGCAAAATCGAATTCTCCTGCCCCATCAAAAAAAATAATAAAAAATTCCATAACTTTGCAAAACAAATTCTTTCACGAAATTTTTGTTTCGATATATTTTTTTTTTATAGTAGACTCACTAAGCTTATATTATGATTATTTTGGTCAAAAAATGGTTTTCAATTTCCCAGTTTTGATCGAATCCCAATTTCGAAATGAAAATATGTTTTCATTTTATTTATTTATAATTATCACCGAACTGATACATATATTACGGTAAATGTGATCATTTGATAATTATGCATAATTATCGGTTATTATACATAATGACTATTCGTCTCGATGAAGTTGATAAATTTCGCAATATCTATCACTTTTACCGATTACCAATAAATCCCAAATGAAGTTGGCAAGAAGTTTGATAAACATGAAAAAATCAGGAGGAAATATCATAAATTTAAACCATTAATCAGTTTGTCCTGTAAGTAATGGGCGCACTACACGTAATTCGGAGGCGCGCCAAAGACAGTTTCCGTATGGATAAAGATTTTTTTCTCGAGCCACCCCTGGACAGGGTCACCATATATAACAAGGTTTTTACCTTGCTTTTACAGTTCAAATCAAGTTTTCAAGAGCTAGGGCCCGCCCCTGCATTGGGTTTTGTTGTAAATGCATAGTGCACATAATGCAAATATATTAAGACATATAAAAAGCTGATAATCAAGCCTCTATGTAAGCATGTCAGTCTTTCACTTTTTACATTTAAATACAGTAGACTCTCGACCATCCGGCTCGTGACTAACTGGCCTCAGTACTATCCGGCCTAGTTAAAAATAATTATAATTCTCCATAACAAAGTGGTGAGTAATTTACTTTCCCAATGCGTTACAAGTAATCGTTTATCAACGAAATGCGTTAAAATAATTTTTGTAACGATTTAGCTTATTTTTATGTTTGTATTTTGTTTATTTTAGCCTTTTCCGCGGCTTAGTAAAAGTCACTAAACCTCACTTTTTATAATGAAGCAGGCTTTCTTCCGATTTGCATTAGGTGCAAACTAAAAGGTACAAAGATAAGTGATCCATTGGTAAATAAACTTTACAAAATGCACGAGCTTGTCAATGCTAAAATAAGAGTCTTTTAAGGAGGCGAGATACCTCGTCAGTGCCACCGAGAGGATTAAAAGACTATGAATTTATATTGCACAGTGTACATGAGCTTATGTTTTCTACAATTTAGTTGAACATTATGACATTTATCTTGAAATTTGTGCATTATTTTCATTCTCGGACTTTCTTTTTTTGTTGTAAATTTTTAAAACGTACAGTACAGCACATAAAATACACTTATAAAGTACTGGCCAGTACTAAGAGGTCAGAAAATATGAATAATATCGGGTTTCGGTATAAAAATGGTGTTTTCAATTGTATGGGTTAGGTAGAAAGTGAGCAACTATAGAACTCTGTGCTATCCGGCTTTTTTGTTATCTGGCCTGTCCTTCCGCCAAATTAGGCCGGATGATTGAGTCTACTATATTGGGTTTTTGTTTTACATTCATATTTTATCCTCTCGAATATTGCGTAACCCCGACGGCAATCTATTGGTTAGAAGTTCTCTCTGAATATGAACTTCTATAATTCTCTCTGAATATAAGTTGCCGTGCGATAAGTTAGTTAATTAGTCTTTCACTTGGTGAGGAAGGCATGGACACATCCTTTGGCAAGGGTCGCAAATTGCTCTTCCCTGATTTGAAAAATAAAGAAAACCGAATTTTTTTTACCATCAGTGATCGTAATTTGGCGTAGAGTGATTCAATGTCCCGTGGTATTTATTCCGAAACATCGCGTGGAAGATTTCACGCTCGAAATGAGTTCAGCTCTTTATTTTACAGCCCCATTGCAGAGAATAAAAGCAAAATGCAAAACCGCAATCTCGTGTTTTAAAACAAGATCTTTTTCGTCCTTCTCTCCACGTGACCCGATCATGAAACTCTTTGACTCACCTTCACGCGTGTATTTACGACAACGGATCGAATTCATTAAGTGACCATAAACAAGGGAATGTGAAAACTTCCGGGTTCTTCCGAACAGGTATTCCGATCCCTATCGAATACTTTTAACATATCACCGGGAACAACGAACGAGGGAACGACTCTTATTTTTTGGAGAAAAAAATAAATGAAACAAGGTGAAATAAAAACGTCTTAACACTCTCACTAATCTCTCATCCCTTTGCTTTGGCATCTCCTTTATCCAATTCACTATAAAGATAGGCTTTAAACGCGGAAGGAATTCAGACTGGGTTCGTTCTTTTTTGGCTCAATATCTGTTTCATTCCTTTCGCGTTATGTATCCATTAATTATTCGCTTAAAGTTACTGTGATTGAAATCCTTGATAAGTGATGATAACATCTCCATTACGGATCTCGGTTCATGTATTATGGATGGCATTAAAATAGCAGCTATTTTTATCGGCGATCAGATTTAAATTATGCTCTTGGAAATTGGTTTTTTATCCTCTTCTTTTTTTATATTATGATCTTTACAGAATCAATACGAGTCTTCGTTTTATGAGCGAAGAGGTCGATGTCTATTTTCCATGTCTCAATCAAGATAAGCCTTGGTATTTGCTCAAGAATAAATTTCTTTTGTTTCTAAATGCTTTTAATTTCGAAGGAAAAAATATTTTACAAGCTTTTGCGTTGCATACAGCGAATGTTCTTTATTCATTATGAATTACGATGATCAAAAACGACCATCTAAATTTATGAATTTCCAGATCTTCTAATCCATTGTTTCCCAAGGTGGGGCAATATTACTCCCTGGGGTTGATGGAGTAGTCCGGGGTGGGGGGGGGGGTCTGTAGAAACTCTGAGCGTAACAGGATCCTATGGGTTGACTTAAGTTGGCGGGGGGCGATGAGAACAAAAACATTTCTGAAGAAGGGGACGGTAGAACAGAAAGTTTCGGAACTTCTGGTATAACCGGTGATTATATTATCTGACGAATTCCCGCAACGCAAGCTCGTCATTCGGGGAATTATATGGCAAAATAAAAATATAAGAGTGGCAAGAAGAAAAACCAAATGTTTAAGATTTCCAGATCGGAAAAGTACAATGTGAAACGTGCTGGCGTACGCAAGGGTTGTTTTCGGGTTCACCCCTGCCTCTCTGAGTCGCGTGGGAATCGTGATGGTCTCGCATCCCGAGGACCCGGGTTCGATTTCATCAGGCGGTACAGTGGTGATCGGCTGAAGTTAGTTTTTTGTGGTTCCCAACTTCGAGGCGCGAATGTGAGCTGATCTCGTTGTTAAAAAGTTGCGCCAAAGAGAGCAACAAACCTACTAAAACGGTACAATATTCAATCATTACACTTTATTTGTGATTTGAAGTGTAATGATTGACCGGGAGCACTGAAAATCCAAATGCAATACTACTGTATATACGTACTTTTTCTTGCTGTTAGGTACATGCACACTTCCGGTACAATTCACTCGGCAGTAAGCAAATTGCCCTGCGCCCGAGTGGTGCAGTGTTAAGATGGTCGTGTTCAATTATGAAGGTTACCATCAAGGTTCATGTGTTCGAATCCAGGCGAGAAACACGTTCTTTACCTACCGAGCCTGGGGCGATCACCGATAGGTGGTGCCTTCATTTCCACCCAACTCTACTGGTTGGAAATTGCCGTATGGCGATGTATACGACCGGAGTTGGCGTGCTTTAAAGTAGTAAGCAAATTGCTCATGTCGTCAGACCAGAGCTGCGCTCACAGTTTGAAGGAAAGTAAGCCCACCACTTTCTTTTCCTTTGAGATTATGTTTTTTTTTTCTTCTGCATTTATTAGAAAATGAAATAACACCCCCGCCTCTTAGAGGAGAAAATATGAACCCCCTTCACCCCCCCCCCCGAGAAAATCCTACTCACGCTACTGCAGTGTTTCTCAAAGTTTGTGTCGCTGCACCTAGGGGGCGTCGCAGAGATAAAGATATTGATTTGCGTGCCCATTTATGCTTTGACGTGGTTCTTTTATATGGGAAAACATCTATCAAATTATTCCGGGGAGAGCAGATGAACCATGAATTGGGAATGAGCATCGTGGGTGACAAAAGTTAGAGAACCATTCCTCTACTGGAAAATGCAACTGAAAAATGACATCAATTTATGATCTTAAGCCGTTTCCATTTGAATTCGCAATGCTCTGACAATCGTACAATATATAAATTTGCATAATTACTGTCATTATTTTCGGCGTTGTACTTCGTGTGAAAGAATGAGCAATTTGAGGTTGTGTTAGACTTTTTTACCCCAATGAATTAACGTTATATAGAGTGCCTCTTCTTGCACGATAGTGTTGATTGTAGAATTGTTTGTTTATCTAATTAACATTTTTCGTACCGCTAACCGAATTGAATACAATATAATTTATTTATATTCGCTCTTATTCTCCCGAAATGAGGATGATAATATCGTAATAGATTCTCATTAGGCCACTGAATATCGTTTTTATTTTTCTACTTCTCGATCTTTTGTACCGTGTGCGCTTTCGGCCTTGCCCTTAACAGGGAACCGTTACAAATTGCTGCGTTGAGAACTCAAAGGCCTTAATCATTTCATCTGGTGTTGTGATTGACACTGAGTGTTTAACTAACTAGGTTTCTAGAACGCTAGAGCTTTTCTGGTTACAATGATAAAACTCATCTGAAGGGAAAAGTTTTATTTTTCTTCTTCTTCCTGTCGTTGTTTATGAATACAATCGTAGACAAACATCGTTAGTTTGTGACCTATGACTCTATTGATCTAAAAACAAAACGAGGCATTTGCTTTGCAGATGACTTTCACTATCATCCCATCAAGGAATATCTACGAAAACCATCGTTTTACAAATGAAGCTTTTTTTCCATTCCGATAAACGGAACGAAAGTATTTCTTCTCGGTAATAAATAACGTTGACCGCTTTTCGATTCCTTATTTAACGGTACATTCATCCCATTAAAGTCATTGGATAACGTATCAAAAACGTTTTTTATAGTGAACAGTATTTCAGGGAAAACTTATTATAATAAGAATGTCCATGATTTATGATATGCAGAAGAAGGGATGACCTCGTGAACTTTTTTTCATAAAATATGATTTCCAAGCATTTCTGCATAACTTTTGCTTAAAAACCCAATTAATGTCCTACTCAATAATATACAATAATACTATTATATGATGACATCATAAAAATTTTATTAGCAATATTTTATAACAATAAAGCGTGGAATGTTAAATATTTTACAGCGCTACCTGTGAGTGAAATTTGAATTTTTTTTTCTAATTTATCAAGAAAATATCTAGGCCATGTGTTAAGTATTTTAGTGCAAACCGCACCTTTTATGTCGATTGGTTGATTTGTTATTAGTTTGTAAAACGTGTCCAGGACTAGATTTATTATGAAATTTAGTTTCGTATAAATTGATATTAATGAAAAACACATCGAAACAGAATCAAAACTAATGTTATTGTTCAAGCACAAGGTAATGATAATTAAATACCGCATTTACCCCGAAAATAAGAATTAATAGGTCTTAATTTTAGCTTCAAAAGATACATTAGGTCTCATTTTTGGGTTATGTTCTATTTTTCGATTTACAATATTTACATTAGCTATCTGCAAATATCTACGAATTTTGTATTCCATTTGCCGAGAACCATTTGCCGTAATATCTATTGTCCATCAAGAGAGCTCTCCTAAAATGTTCTGTCTATGGGGCCTGCTCCCAGCGCATTGGCAATACAGCGGTCACTGATTTGATCCCTGGGTAGGCCCCATGCGTTAAGAAGGCTCTGCTTTCAACAGGGCCGCACTAGATGCTTGGTCAGCCGGAACAAGCACGCATTTTGGCGTCCCCCTGTAATGTTGAAGGAAATGTTAAAGGATAAAATTGGCGCCTCTTCTGATCCTCCAGCCCCCCCCCCCCCGGTTGTGGCCCTGGTTTTCAATAGCTTGTTATTGTATATAAGTTCACATAGGGAACAATTCAAAAACCTGGAATTCTTTTATAACGAAATTTCTTTTTAACGAAGTTATTTTTCCGGTCTCTTGGAGTTCGTTATAACGGGATTCGACTGTATTAACCGATGTTTTTAGTTAAATTGAATATTCCTTTAAGTATTTCACATCTGAGTTTTAGTATTGTATACAATTATTACATATTATATTATAATCTGTCATCAAACGATGGGTATCTTGTATTCAATATGTTCTTTTTAACCCGTTATTAGGTCTGAACTGATTTTTTTTTCCACATGACTGCTTTCAGAGTGTATTTGTTCTGATGATAGCGGCATTTTTTTTACGTGAGCGTTGATTTTGTCTTTGGTTTACTCTGATTTATTCCATATGTGCTGATCAGAAACATACAATTATCGAGCCATACACCTTTAAACGTTTACAAGAAAGAAGTAATCGCAAATGCCCTATAATGTCATTCTCCACAGGTGGATGATGTTAGCAACACCGATTTCACTCTTCTAACATGAAAGAGAAGAAGCTGTTTAATTTTGAGCGAGGAATAAATCAGGGCTGAGGCACTCGTGAGATTTAGCCTGTTGTCCTTGAACGGTTTTTCAAGCGTATATATGCGTACACTTATAGCGTAATGAACGTGTTTTCTCTTGTGCGTGTAATATTCAACGTGCTTGGTTCGCGACCTTCCGAGCTGTAATTCAATACAACCAGCTGTCCTGGACGGCGAGGAGAACAGGCCCTTCTATTTTAAAAGCATGTAATTTTTTTTTTCAGCCACCCACGTTTTATATGATGATTAATTGATACCGTAATTGACTTACATTAATTTATGATGCACGAGCTAGATTTTGTATTAGGAATTTTGAATTTTTTACATAATCTCTCAGACGCGTTATCACGTTCGAAAATCTCTGTTGGCTCGAGATCAAGGCCGAGAATAAAAAGGGAAATACAATTACACATTATTATGTAAATAAATTTGAGTTTATTCAATGCAAATGTGGATCGATGTTAGAATAAAAACATCGTTTATCGTTTCTTTCGGTTTTTTTATTAAAAAACATGCGGGTTCTAAAGAAAAATGTAGAAATGATTTTAGGTAGCATTTCTCAGCCTTATTTGAACCCAAGGGTCAATAAAATGTCTGAAACAGTTTGACGAACCACAAATTACAGCGAGAGTCTCCAACCCATCGCCCGCGGGCCAAATGTGGGCCCCTCTGAGCCTTTCTCCGGTGTGGCCACCGATTTACTTCCAAAAAATTATTACTTTAGATAGAAAAACAATTAAATTCCAAAGAAACAAAACAAAATCGTTAAAGAGATCTGGCTACTGAAATTTGTACTGCTACATTTAGAAACTGTAAGATACTTTGCAGTAATGCTGTGCATTTAATACACGAAAAGGGCCGTCACCGTAACGAATTCGGAGGACCCTGAGCTAAAACAGTTTTTAAGGTTTATGTTATTCTTATTGGCTATACTGTATATCTCGAGAGTCCAAATGTGGCATCCAAAAGGTATAGCCTACATAATTACAAAATTTAAATAAATGCTGAAAAACACCTTAATGAATGAAATAATTTGAGACTTATTGAAGAATAATGATTTCATAATTGATGAAAATTTACGGTTAACGAAAAATATAGTTACAGAATTTACTGAAAGAAATAATTGCAGAATTATATATAGATATATATATACTGATAGAAATAATTTCAGAAGTATTGAGAATAATTTCACTATATTGTCAAAAGTAATTTCAGAATTGCCAAGAGTAATTTTAGAATTGCCAAGAGTATTTAATGAAAAAAAATTACAATTTTTGAAAGAAATAATTTCATAATTGATGAAAATTTAAAATAAGTGAAAAATAATTTCAGACGTACAAATTTTTCAGATTTAGCAAAAGAAATAATTGATTGAAAATAATTAATTAAGGGCAATTACTTACAAATAAATAAAAATTCAATTTAAGGAAAGAAATAAAATCAGAGTAAATAAAATTGTTCACAATATATTTTGATAGCCTGGTTTAGCTACCGAGAATACCACAGTATGATTGGGGGGGGGGGTGTGGGCGGACTTCATAGAAAGTCTAATTTGGTCCGCAATGTTTTGAAAGGTTGAGGACCCCTCTGGCTTACAGTACCAAGCAAGTGACCCCACGTCCCGTAAATTACGGGACTTTTAAATGCAGGAATAAAATAAAATACGCACTTAGGAATGTTCTATATTTTAAATCAGGGCCGCAACTAGATACTTTTTCAGCCAGGGCAAGAACGCATTTTGGCATCCACGTGCAATGAAGAAGAAGCAGTTAAAGGGTGCATTCGGCGCCCTCTTCCATCCAGCGCCCGGGGCACAAGACCAAGTTTGCTCCCTCCTAGTTTCGGCCCTGTTTTAAGTGATATTGTATATCTCTCTCGTTGAGATATGATTACCCCATAATAAAGTCTAATTTTCTATAATAAACTGAACTGAATAAATTTCATTCAGTTTGATTTAAATTACCAAGTCTGCCTGCGGACTACCTGCGCCATCGTCGCGAACCATAGGTTGAGAAACGTTGATTCAAAGAATATAAAAAAAAAAATTGATCGAAATGAAACGAGTTTTTGCGCCATCTGTTGTTCATAAATGCAACCTCAGTCCTTTGTTTTATTTTTAATTCCCGCTGGTGCCGAGTTCGTTGAACTCTTTTTTTTTTTCTTCCCCCATTTCTTCCCTAACGTGGGTGAATGAATCATGCACCCTTTTGTATTATGTGCACCAGCCCCATCACCACATCCATCTCTGGTCTTCTTTTTATTAGTAGTAGTAGTATTATTATTAATGCTAAATACTTCTGGGTATTTTAATTTGTTCGGCGCGTTTTGAAGTTATACTCGTACATAACACATTGTCAAGTCGAAAAAATGTTCCTGCAGTGGTTAACATCAACAGCTGATGAGGAGGAGGAATAACCCGCGTCGACAAACAGTCATGCTCTGGAACTTTGTTTTCGTGGAGACAAAAACAAAGTGACTTATGAAAAAAGACTTCCTTCCCCTGATACGAACAGAAATAGAAATGTTAACTTTAGCTCGGGGGAATGATAAACTCAAGACACACAAACTTTCCATCTTCTCTATTCCTCAAGCATTAGTATAAATGCGTGTTCTTGAGAAAGTCAGAGATATTTACGGATAACCGAATGCGTGTACGTCATTTCTCTCATGTTGTTATTTATTGTATCACCTCAAGAGCTGTGACTATTACCACACCAGAGCTAAATCAAAACATCTCGCTAAATAACTGCAAGTTGTTGATACAGCACTAAATTTACGCTGGTCTGAGAATGTTAAAGAAACATACTTATACCCTGGGATCGTTAGTACACTATTTCTTTAACGTTTACTCACCCTTTATATATAAGAAAGAGAAATACCCTCTAACAAATGACAAATTCTAAACGGTGAGAAATTTCTTGAACTAGATGCGGGTTAACACAGAGAAACTCTTTTCCAATGTGACCCAGAATAAAAAGCTTCAAAATATATATTGCTTGCTATTATTATATAAGATATAAATATTAATAAAAATTAAATATAATAATATCAAATATTTTCATTTAATAATAAAATATATCTTAACTAATACGCGAATCATGAACTCTTAAACCGATATAAATCTACTACAAGTATTTTTCATTCCTATAGTTTAAATTTAAATTAAATTTAAACGGGACCATGACCATATCTTCTTTACCGATTGTGACAAAAAACTCTTTCTAAATACACATGCACTTTTAATTTACACATACTCTCTTGTCTTTCTCTTCATACGTAGTCTCCGTGGCTACAGTTTGTAAGCCAGCAGATGGCTCCCTTGAGCCAGGCCCGGGAGAAAAAGTTTAATTCTGGTAATTCTGGTCATTCCTATAGTGATGATAAAATTCTACACAGTATCTTTCTCGAAAAGTATTCGAAGATAATTGAAATTCTGCGGCTGATTCTAAAATTGAAATCGATTTTGAAGAAATATTCTAGTAAAATGAGAGAGATAATATATATCAAACTAAGGTATATATGAAAAAAACCAACATTGTATTTGTACGATCCCGAATCAAAAAATGACAGTTAATAAATATTTGCGTCTCTTTCTAATGTATGCCAGGATATTCCCCCAATTATTTGAATGGAAATTGCTCGAGGAAATGTGTAATTAAACTTCTTGATTTATGCTATTTTTACAATCATCATATCAATTTTGAGACTGATTTTGTGCATAAAAAAAACAGCAAAAATAACGAATTTAAATCATCGATATCTCCACAAATTTTCCTTTAAAAATATATTGAAATTTTTTTTACAAAAACGGATGTGAATTGGTGCTGTTAGCATATTTTTAATTGAAGCATTGTATCAAAACAGCAATTTAGTTAATTAGAGGGAATTTTTTAATTAGCTAAAATGGTTGATTAAGGGAAAATATGCAGCTTACCTACATTTTACTATCATCTATAAACAGGTAAAAGTTTGCTTAGCAAATTTGAATAGTTTCTTCTTGAATTCCGTCAAGTCTTCTAATTCTTAGTGCACAATTTTGTAAATTTCTTGGAAGACGTAAAATTTCAGCAGCTCTTGAAACGGACACTGATAAGGAATCAACTCGTTCTAGATAAGTAGTATTACATTTATAGAAGCTTATTTTGGACTGAAATGACAGTCGAAGGAGTACTTTCTAAAGAAATTAGTATAACTGCCAAAAATTTCGACCGTGAATATACCGTGCATATTCAAATATACACAGGACCATAGAGGGTTAAGGGAAAAATTTCTATCCGCGTATAGTAGAAAGATGCGCAAGTTCTACAAATTTTTTTCTTGATTGGGGGACCGTATGTTAATATTATACATTTACCCCATTTATTTACCCCCATTACGGAACTGAAACTACCAAATCTCGATTTACCTCTTTTTGTTCATATTTTACTACAATTCTTTTAATCCACCAGAGAATTTATTTTTCCTTTTCGGACATTCTTCGCAAAACACCTAATATATTTAGTTGTTATTTATTTAACGTGAACAAAAAATACTAAACACTGAAATAAGAAGTACAGTAATGTATAATATCAAATAATATTGGATTAAGAATTTAATTAAAGTTGAGGCCAATGCCTGAAGATACCTAAAAACAAAAATACTGTATGTAGGTACGGAAACACATACCTGATCTTCTTTGTTTACCGTGATCTTCTTATTATAACTTCTACGCATCCTTTGTTTTGCTTTTCTAATGTACCGAAAATAAATAAATTTGAATACAAACGCTTTTCCCACAAAAAACGCAGGTTTTACTTTGACTGTGTTTTTTTCTGTCTTAGACTTCTCTTTTTTTCCATTTGCCGACCATTTTATTCTTCACAAAAATGTACAAGAAAAGATATGATCGTGATTAAAGCATTCGCAGCATATACTTCTTTAATATCATTCTTGTAGTAGTTGAAATATGAATATAATATTCCATTTTGTATCATAAAATGATCTATCTATTACACATAAGATATGTAGAAAAAGAAAGAAACGAATGGATGTGCCGCCTTCGAGGACAGCTTTTTTTTTTTAATCTTACGAGGTTTTATTCATGGTGATATCACGACTATTTTCTTTAACATATATCACCACGCATTTAACTCATGATGCCTATTCCTTCCATACATATTCATGGTTTAGAATTTTGTATAATGCGCATATTGAATGAACACTAGAGTCTCGCGGACAAGGTGAATCTTTTTCGAGTTAGTTTTGGTATCGGTCGCTCAATGATCATGTTGTGAAGTAAGTTATCCTCGTAGGATAATGTGCGTTGAATTTCTCCGCGTTGGGTTTTGGCCTCCACGAATACTTTCCGCAATCCAGGTTAGTGTGTTAATGTGTTGTGTCAAAGTATCTTGATCTTTGTTTTAGGCTCACTGAAAATTAACATGGGAACCGTGATCTAAACACAGTTAGGAACGTCTCGTTCTGTATAAGCTTGTCTAATTCAGCTTTGGGATTTGCGGGAAATTCACCGCCAGGAAAATTCACAGGCAAACGGTTCACCGACAACAGTTCATCATCAGTGAGTGAGTTATTGAGCAAGTGAGTGAATGTGCGAGCGTGTGAGTGACCAGGTGATTAGGCAAGTGAGTGAACATGTGAGCTAGGGAGAGATCGAATGAGTTGGCGAATAAGGTAGTCAGTGAGTAAAATGAGTGAGTAATATGAGTTGTCGAGTGAGTAGTCAGTGAGTGGGTGAGCTACAAAGTAAGTAAGCGATTGAGTGAGTGACCGTATGATTGACCATATGAGTATGAGTGGGTGAGCGAGTGAACCATATGTGTGACAAACTGAATTAATGTGTGAACAGATGAATGGGGGGTGAGTGAGCGATTGAGCGAATCAGTGATCGTATGAGTGGGTGAGTGACAGATTGAGTGAATGAGTGACAGAGTGGGTGGGTGACATATGAGTGACTCATTCACTCACTAACTCCTTGACTAACTTGATCAATAATTCGCTCAATGGCTCACTCACCCACTTACTCACCGTATCACATTGTCGATGAATTTTTTGTAGGTGAATTTTTTCTTAGCGGTGTGTTGTCATGTCGGTGAATCGCGTCACGGTGAATTCTCTTTTCGGTGAAGTGTTGGTGAATGAGTTTTCCGCACCTGCAACGTTCGTCCTTAGCTGAAGACTGTCGAGATTCAGATTCGGGAGCATTTCAACATTCGATTACGATGGCGACTGTTTTCGTTATAGATGCGATGTGCATCTGTGTGATACCTTCATTTTATGCGTACTATAGCTGATTAAGCTGGAAATTATATCTAAAGGCAATTCCGAATGCATGTTTGTTTTCATGCCTCTCACTGACATTCCAAACCAGGCTGCGTTTCTATAATTTCTTCCTAACTTGTACGCTATTCGGATCGATAGTTGCGAGACTTTTGACCGGGTGGAAAACTGACCACAATGGGCCGCTTCACCCTGGTTCAATGCCAATGTCATGGATCCTTTGAACTGGTATCTAACCACTATGGTTCGCATTCTTCGGACAATGTAGTTCGTTATACACGTCAGCTGGCGAGTAAACGGCGGATTGATAAATAATAATACAAAAAAAAAAAAAAAAAAATACTTGGTGTGCTGTTTACGCGGGTCTGGTTTCTACCGTCTGTTGCATTGCTTCTCCGTTCATGGTATGTTTGCTCCATTTTTCTCCCCTCCTTTTTCTGATCCTGACTATAGTCTGGTGGTTCTTTTCAGTTATAAGACCCAACGGTTGTTTTTGTTGTTTTCGGTCTCGTTCCCACAGCCTTGCATTGTGCATGTATATACGTATTCGCATAGCGGCCGTTGAGAATTCACGTATCTTCTGCAGCCACAATTCAATATGTGATGTATGAACCTTAAATTTGAGGCGCAAAGTTACCGTTTTATTTCTCGAAATTCTTAATTCATGTTCAAATATCGTGTGAGATAAATTCATCTCCAAAGATTCCCCGGAAAGAACACTCACCTGACAATTTATCGCTAAGGAGTAAGTGACATGATGAGTGAGTGGATGAGCAAGTGAGTGAGCAAATTGATTGAGTAAGAAAATTAATGCGTCAGCGAACAGATGAGTATATGAATGAGTAAATGAGCCGGTGAATGAGTGAACGAGCAGATGAGCGAGTGAGTGAAACACTCATACGATCACTCATTCAATCGCTTATTCACTCTATAATATTCACACAATCCCTCACCCACTCACTCAATACGGTCACTCACTTGTTTCTTCATTCACTAGCGTATTCATTAGCTCATTCATCAAATCATTCGGTCGCTTACTCATTCACTCACTTGCTCAATCACTCGGTGACTAACTCACTGGTGACGAACTTTAGGCAATGAATTATCCCAGCAGTGATATTTCCGTCGGTGAATTTTCCGCAAATCTTCAAACCTAGACATACTGCTCAAGTTGTTACATAATGGCTTTACATTAAACATCAAATACATCATGAACTTTATCTGTAATGAAAAGCCATTATGTATTGTTAACATTTCAAAATATGAATCGCATCACACTTTTTCTTTTGAATCTTTGGGCTTCCTTTTTGAATATAATAACGTGAAAATTGGCATAATTAAAACAGCCTAATCTCACAAGCATTCATCTAGTTTCGTTTTCCTCGTCGATTCTGAAGTGTTATCGGCCAATTGAGTTCAGAAAGTAAAAGCTGAGAATATAACATTTCAGAGGGGGGCCAAGCAGGTGATAACACTTCCTGTGTTATTTTCCCCCCGTCTTTGTTCTCTTGTTATCGAAATCGTGTGTGTGATGTCTATCTCTCTCTCTCTATACATTTTCCTAACAGTTCATTTACCTCAGTGTCTATACGAACCACATAAAATAATAAGGTGCTGCAGCGCGATCAGTTTCTTCTCTGTGTAAATATGTTATGTGTATACCAAGCTCTTGAAACTTCAGGGAAGCCGGAAATCATGGAACGTGCATTTTTCATTTCATTCACATCTTCCACACGATTCTCAAATATTATACAATCAGTTAATTTTTTTTTTTTTTTGAAGATATGTGGTTTGTCACGCAACTCTACAGGGTGCATAAGAAAGTCCCTTTGCCCTGGAATAACTCGCGAACCGTTGATCCTAGAGGCATACTTAAAAAGTAACCTAATAACGTGTAGGCCTGAGATATACGGAATGCGTATGCAAGGGGTTGTATAGTTATTAAAAGAAAAGAATTAACTTTTTATTTGGTCACAAAAAACCAAATTTAAAAAAAATGTTTTTGACCCGTTTCTCCTAAGGCAAAAAAAATCAAGTTAAAAATCAAGTTCTTAAAAATCAAGTTTTTAAGTGCAAAGTTCGCTGAGGTATTTGAATTAAAAAAATCACTGAAAAGGTGGGGAAGAATAGGATAATGAGCTTGTCCGTTAGGGGTCATTCAAGTATTACGTCAGCATTGAGGGTGGGGGGGGGGGGATTAGGATTTGCTGACTTTTGATGGCGAAGGGGGAGGGGGGCTTGAAGGTTGGTTACGTCATCAACCACCCCTTTTTTGAAGATATGAAATATTCTAAGTCCAGAAAAAACACGAACGATTATGATAAAATATAAGTATACTGCCAATAAAGAAATTATGTTTGTCTCATCTAAGTATGGATAGCTTCTCGATTTATTCTAATATGTTTATCGTGCTTCTTTTTTTAAACGTGTCAGTTGTGTTTGAATTCAAGACCCCCCGGAGACACTCATAGTCCATCCTATCCACCCCGTTGAAATTTTAACCATTTCAATCAAATCCCCTTCCCCTCTTATATGTATTTTCTTTGGGCATAGTTACTAAATTAATTCACCCCTTTTCTTTGAAACTTTCATATCCATCTTTGGACGGGGGATATTAAAGCACCAGTATGTAATACTCACTAATTTTCATGATATGTCTACGAAATTTATATTTAAACTTCCTGTTAGATAGTTTGAAAAATACGATTATTGTGTGACTTTGGTGTAGTCGAATTTTGTTTCAATGAACTATTTCCAACACATAACCCTTTCATTAGTCTTCTGAAGGTTTTTTCTCTGTTGCATAGGTAGCACACTTTCCCTGAAAACAACTTGTGGGTCGCGACAAAAGTCTGAGTCGCAGAAGAAGCTTCTGAGATGTTTCGTACAAATCCTCTTACAGTCCTGTTCTGTTATAAATGCTCTCTCATTTGCGCCACTCATTTTACAAAATTTGAAAATCAAGCAGATACATGGGTCGCGAAGTTGATCGTGTTGCTGATTTTGGGTCGCAGGTAGGAAAAGGTTCAGAACTTCTGTTTTATATAGGGTGTTGTACCACAAATTCAACGCCTTATTTTCCTCGTCCGAACCTTGATAAATATCGATTACCGTTAGGACAACGACCGGGAATAAGAGGAAAAAAAGTACCCTTCTGTCAAGGTTCCAAAAAATATTTGTTTTCTTCAGACCAAAAATTATACGACGTCGCATACGTTTCAGTTCTTGGGGTAGCCTATCCACTGGTAAATACTGCAATATCGCTCCTTAACTTTAGGCCCCTTTGAACTTTACGGCTAGTTACGCACCAGTACCTTCACTTTCTCTATAAACGAAGGGGAAATTGCACAGGTGAACAATAGTTTTCTTCATCCAAAAAAAAAAAAAAGTGAAAAAAAAGCTGAGACACCTTAGGTCATAGACCCCAAACTATAATAGTTATGTGTAATTTAAAGCACAAATTTTGAAGGGAAAAAATGTACCTTCCGTGATGTAAAAGAATTTTAGAAGAATTCTAGGTCCTCAAAAAAAGAGTAAGCTTGTGCATGTGTGTATTGTATTACTCCCCTTCTGCCTTGTTGCTAAGGGAAATGAGCCCTGCAGTCACTGTATTTATGTGCATGTGCTGTGCTGCAGGTTCATAGAAGGGATTCGTACAGGAGGAGTGAGAGTGAAAAAAAAAAAAAAGGTTGAATATTTAAAATTCACTGGAAACCCGGAACAAGTGCCAGTGGCCCCCTACTGGGCCCCTCTCTAAAGCATACACAAGGGGTTTTCCCCCCGCTGAATTCTTTCATCACCGTGAATCAGAACGGGGTAGTGCTTCGAAATCTCGTTTTCCGTACTCACACTGGGGACTTATGAATCTCGTCGAGTGGAATTTGCCTTTATCATGAGATTCCCCTGGCAATAAATTCACTGAATATGCGAAAAGATTGCGTTACTTTTACTTTCATTTACGTCTAGAAGCTACTGTGGAATTTCGATATAACGATAATCTGCGGACCAAGAATAAATATCGTTGTAAAGGGGTTAGGTTAGCTATGGGGCGTTGTCATCGAGAGGTAGCATTATCATCAGGTGCGTCAAATTTATGCTCTTAAGTTCTTCCGAATTTGCGTTGTTAGTGTCAGCATAAATTGCATTTATACGTACCGCGTTCCCCCACATTATCTGGCATGTCGTAAAACTTGCAACACATAAACTTATTTACACTTTAGCAACTTTAACGGTCTCTGACTTTTTTTTTTCTTCTTTTATTGGCATCTTCACTTGATTTTAACAATTTTTTCAGCTGTAATTTCTTGGAAACTTCACTTGTCTCAGATAATTTTTTTTTGCAATAACTGCCAACTTTATTTGCATTTAAAACATTTTTAGCGCTAATTGGGGATTTCCCGTGTTTATGTGAAGGAAATATGTTTAGCCTAGGCATTTATTGTGTTGCGTGCATTGGTACTTTTCTACCAGAACATCTTCCGCGAGCCGGATGGAACCCCTTGGCGGGCCGAAGGTTGTTCACCCGTGCTTTAAGGGCTATGCGTGCAATCAGAACACACATCCCTGGATGTACCGATTCGTTAGAAATTCCGCAGAGGAATGAGTGCGAGGTGCATGTACGGCTAAGTAGTAGTGCAATTTTTAATTTTTTTTTGCTTCGCTTATTCTAATTTTAAACACGTGATCAAATAATACAAAAATACTTCCCCTTTCTACTAATTTTTCCATTTAGCTGATCTAATCTGTGAGAACGAATAGCATTAGCATCCGCATTTTCAATAAACCAAGATCAATAGTAGATAAAGTAAACGTGAAATTCTATCTGTCTCCAATGTATAGTACGTAAAACACAAAGGCTTCTGAAATGCAAGGAACAGACAAGATTCACATGAGCCAATTCAACTGATTCTTAGAGCCTAGAAATTTAAGAATTTTTTGGAATTTGTGCACCGAATTTCCCGGCGTGCTCTCTCGATGTTTTCCGGCATGCCAGCTAATGCGGGGGAAATACGGTATTTATTCGCACAAAGAATTCTAATTCATAAATAAAATTCATTTTGTTGCTTCACCCTGTATATATAAAGCAGTTTCCTACACAATACTTTTGTGTCTTTACACAAACATAAAGTAACTCAACGGCAACTCCGTTAACATCACTTTCGGGGAGCGTATACCGCGATGTCATTAAATATCCTTAAAGAACTAAAACTGATGAATAATGAATAAAATAATATATAATAAAGTAATGAATAAATAATAATGAAAAAAAATATATTAAAGGGGATTTTGTGAGTGAAGTGGTTTTGAAATCGCTCAAAAAAAATATAGTTATGGAGGGATTTATAGTACCGTGTTTCCCTGAAAATAGTCCCTAGCATGATTTTTCAGGATACTCCTAATATAAGCCCCAGTTTAAATCGCCAATCATTTATATTATGATGACGGATGTACTGAGCCTAAGCAGACATCCTTGGGCAAGAGGTGAACGCCTACGTAAACAGATAAATTTGAGACTTCGGCTGTTATCAGAGGAAACGAAGAAAATTTTTGCTCACACGCGTTTCTGATGATAAATAAAAAAGCAACATATTTTGATCTACAACATACAACATGACGTATTTCGGCTGCCCAATGAATACCGTTTTCATGAACAAACAGCCGGTGCAGTTCGACGCTGAGGACCAAAAGAAGTGACAAGTATTTCTCCAGCCGGTATTGACTCATCGCCTCGTTAGGTACTAAAAAAATCTAAACATGAACTTCTTGTTTACTTAAAATGACGATACCCAAAAGAAACGTTTTATGAAGTTCAGCTTTTGCAATTTTTTGTCGGTTTCTGTGTGAACATCATTCAAAAATGCCTTCGAAAAGAAAGCTTCAACCGAAAAATAATCCATGGCCTGATTTTTCAGGATGCTTCTAATGTAAGCCCTACCCCGAAAAAAAGCAATAGTACATTTTTTTTGAAGCAGAAATAAATGTAAGATTGGCCTTATTTTCTGGGAAACACGATAGTAGTAGATACCTTTGTATCGAGAGGAGTTCTACATTGGACTATAAGCGATTACATACCAGATTTGAAAAAAATATTGTTGTAGAGGGATCTATCGTTATACCGAGTATCGTCGTAGAAAGGTTTCACTGTATTTCGAGATTTTCATCTGGCATCGAAACTAGATAATTCATTGCTCATTTTTTTCTTCACCTTTTAAATGTGGATGATTCACAAAGCATGTGCTTTTCCCCGATTTCCAAGATGTTGCACGACCTTCATTTCTATCAGCGGTAAACATGGTCGAATTGTCTAATGAATGTCAAAATGTCGGTTTGGATTGTCTGACATCGCATGTGATACCTCGAGAAGAGTATGAAAAATGAGTATGGTATGCAATAGAGACCCAACCGCACAAGGCTTTTGACAGGTGTTGCCCCACAAAAGAAGGAAAAAAAGAAGTCATCACCCGCATCATTCACCCGAGATCATTGTAATTATCACGTGATCGCACCATCTGGTTATCGTGATCGTATTAGGGAAAACACCATTTGTTCAATCTTCCGAATGCTGTGTCTTTCATGGCTATATTTCTTGATGAAAAACAGGCGATTCCCTCTCTCTCTCTCCGCTCATTCATTCATTCGATTTCATTTGAGGGTTCAGCAGCGAATATGCGGGTAACATAGCTTTTTTGGACATTTCTCAAGGCCAGGTATATCAGTGTGAGACAGACTAGATGCGAACAAACAATTAAAAAATGTGCCAAGTCTGAATATAAAAATGTATCAACAATGGTGAGTTTCACTGCAGTGAATATCCCGGGTTATAAGTTCTCGAGAATGAAGGCAATTTAATTCCGATCTTTACTTGTATCGGAAAAATACCCAACTGGAGAGCAAACTATCAAGTTCAAAATAACGAAGACTCCAAATCATCATCATCATCATAATGTCAATGGTCGTTCAAGAACTGAAACGTATTTCATTCAGAACAAAAGTATATTTTTTGCTTACAACACAAATAATCATGGTCGGATGCAGAAAAGCGACCCTCCCGTTCCCCATCAAAAAAATTTGCATATAGGTGGGAGGGTAGGGGAGGGAAAATCTCCCCATTCGCTATTCATCGCTCCCCCTCCTCCCACCGAAGAGTCCGTATCCGTTTATGAATACAGGAATGAAGTACACACCATATAGTTCATCAATCGCTTTGAGCTCCGACTTGTTTTAAGTTTCGAGTGTTTTTGTATTAAATAATACATTATTTCTTTCGCTCCTTTTCAAGCTGGGCGGGGTAGCCTAGATCGTTAACATACTCGATATCTCTCTTATAAGGTAATACTCTATGATGTACCAAAGGATATTTAGAGGTGTCGTGAGTTCGATACCGTGTTCGTCCATGTCAGAAAGTTTCCTGACACAGGGGTACAAGAGAAACGGCGACATGACCACAGAAAACGATTGCTACGGCAGGGAGCCCCACATCGAGGGGTTAGCGCACCAATCTCTCGGTGAGTGCAAAAAACGCAATTCGGAATCGGCAATAAATTGTAGGTCCCGGTCTAATTTGCCCTCGTGTGCAGAAAATGACCGTGGTGCGACAAAAATGATCAAATGCCTATTCAAGTACATCAAGAGTATATCAAAATATTATTCGCAAATCGGAGCACTCGTAATTTGAGTTACCCGTGAGATTGAATATCTATCGAGACATTTTGAGTATTTTTCATACATTTCCTTTCTATACTATCTGGTCACACATTTTTTTATTAGCAAAAAACAACACACAACACAAACGTTTACAAAATAGATGATACAGGGTGTTTCAAATTGTTTGTCCATAAGGGCTATCTCTGCAACCGTTGACATGCGTTTCTTAAAATGTCGTAATTTTTTTGAGGGGGTCATATACGTACATAAAATAAAAAAATTCCGTCCCAGTGTGCCAAAACTTTCAATTAGTGAAATGTAGAACCGACTTTCAAAAGTCATTCGCAAAAAGTATATAATAAAAGTTCCACTTCCGCTGTGGTGGTCGAGTGGTTATAGTGCCGGACTCGTGATGCGAGGATCCGGGTTCGAACCCCACAGTGGTGGTCGGCTGAAGTTGGTTTTCTGTGGTTCCCAACTTCAAGGCGCAAATGCGAGCCGATCTCCCCGTTAAAAAGTCTCGCCACAGAGAGCAACAGTCCTACAACGGTAAATCATTCAACCATAACACTTCACTCATAGTTAGAAAAACTGGGGCCAGATGACAGCACTACACATAACAAGCATTACAGAGAAACAAAAAACTTCACGTCAGGTTTCACTACACGACACGCACATTCCCGCATGTACCGATTCGTTGGGGGTTCCGCGGGGGGTATGGGCGGGGTGCATGTGTGGTGTAGCAGTAGTAGGTAGGGCCTCCAAAAAATGGCTCGGGGATCCATGATGTTCTTAAGTCAGCCACCTCGTTGGGCAATTTGCCTGTTGTGGCGTTGTATTTGTATTTGACTTTATGTTGAAACATATCTTCTCATATTTTGTCAGTAAATGTCAATCGTACTTCTATATACAGTAACCTTGACCACCTAAGGTGCAAAATTTTTCTAGTCAACATGAAAACGTTTATTTCTGTGTAATTCTGTATTCCTTTCCTGAAAAACTGTTCGAATTACGCAGGTGCTGCAAAATTCAAAGAGGTGATCAACATATATGTAGATTCTTTTGCACACGGGAGAAGAAAATACAAAGAAATTCATAGAAAACATGAAATATTGTATCATTTTAAGCAAAAAATCGAAATGCTGTTTTTTTAATGCTAGAAAGTAAATTAAAATTCTGAGAAATAACTTAAAAACGAATATGTACAGGGTGTCCCATAAATTAGTAAATAACTCAAAAATTCATAAAAATGTATTTGAATGCGTTTGACGAAAACGTTATTCACGCGTAAGGGGGATTTTTTGTTGTAGAAAGAAAATTTAGTTCAGTTTTATATCGATAGAGGACCAGGAAAACCCAGTCCGGTAGAAGTGATTGCACCTGAACCTTTCTTCAGCATATTCTATGCCCGAAACGTCCGTACAGCTTCAGCCAGCGATTCTTGGCTGGGATAAAGCAGCTTCATCAATAGTGCTTCATCCACCGATGTCAACATCACAATGAAAACTTTATGTAAACGCCAGTAACTAGGAAAGTCAAAAATGAGCTGTCAGTCATACATCCTACATTTTATAGGACCCTGATTCACATATTTCGAGTGCCTTGCTTTCGTATAGCGCCCCCCCCCCCATCGACAAAAAATTGAACTTTCCTGTGTTCAAAAAAATCCCCTTTCTTGAAAATACCTTTTCCGCCACTCGGTCCCGCTTAATCGGATAAAATCCTCTAGCACAGAAGTACTCCCATTAAAATGTTAATGTTTATGGAAACAACGGAAAATATGTTACTTAGGGCCGTATTCACCGACATGGTTTAAACCATAGGTTCCCAACCTATTTTGTCCGATCGCCCCCTTCTTCAGAAATTTTTTTCTCCCATCGCCCCCCAACGCAATCTAACCCATAGGATCCTATGTTGTACCCGTAGCTTCTACTGCCCCCCTGGAACATTCCATCGCCCACGTTGGGAATCACTGATTTAAACTGTAGTCACAATTTTTGGATAAGAGATGAAAATAGACTGGTTGAAAAACCTGAATTTAACCGTGTCGATCTCTCATCAAAAAATTGTGACTATAATTTAAACCATGTCGGTGAATACCGCCCTTAGTGAAGGTTTCAAAAAGTTGAAAGAGTAAATGATGACAGTCCAAGTACAGTCAAACCTCGTTAGTGCGTCACCCGGTTAACACGTCACTCCGCTTACCGGGTCACTTTTTGGAAGTCCCAATTGTCCTCAGACAGGAATTGGCACAACTATGACTTACTCCGTTTAACGAGTCACTCCGCTTACGAAGTCATATTTTTGCTCTCCCAAGAGTGACTCATTAACGAGGTTTGACTGTATTCAAGCTGTTTTCAATACGTACATTTAATTATTTTATTTTTGTTCCTGAGCCAATAGATGGCGTTTACTTTCCTAATGAAAAATAAAATCAGGTATTGTGATCAATGATCATTATTACGTATTAATTTTCATTTTTGATGTCCGATTCATTCGAGAAGCTTTCCTAATATTGATCCTTTTCATTATTTTTCAATATACAAACTATACTTACGTTGTAAAATGTCAATTGAATAGTTCCCCGCATCATAGGCGCTGGAAGCTAGAAGCTGAAGCCATTTCAGCCCCCCCCCCCAAATAAATTTTCTGCTGGGGGGCACTGAGCCCTCCCAATAAGTTCTGAATAAACAATGCAATGTACCTTTCTTCTCCTGCGTACACGTTCGAGTCCCGGGACGACCAACCAGCAACTTTTAGCCGTCCTCCCCCAATGTTTTCTTCATGTTGGCACCACTGCCCCTCATAATCAGGTATTGTGTGCTGGAATCGTTGATATCCAATTAAGCGGAGTCAACTCTATCAGTTCTTTCAATTTTTATGAATTTTTTTTTTGAACTGTTTACGAATTTATGGGACACCTTGTATAGTTCTCTTCAGTATCGGAAAAGAATTTGGTATTTTAATTACCGATGAAGGAGAAACAAATTGAACGTGATGTAAACTTCCTGACGGGTTCTTTTCGGAAGCAATTAAAGAGGGATGGGGGGATTTTTCTTCCGGAAAAATCACTTTTTTTTGCTAGGGTATTCAGACATGTCATGAAGGAAAAGTTAGAATGATGATGATCGGGGAAAACCAGTTATTTAACTGCTCATTTAGTGATTGACTGGAAAGTTAGACATCACTTTTACTTTCCACGCACAGGCTGAATCCCCCTCCCAAACAGTTCAAAGAGCGGTTCGTGTCTATGATTGAGTGTATATATTTTATATTTTCTCCCGAGATGCAATGGAACCTCTAGGAACCCTACAGCGTGTGTGTGTGTGTGTGTGTGGTGCATACAGATTCCAGTCGCTCAGGTGAGGTGAAAAGAAATAGCTCTGGATAGGCATTGAATTGCGGAGCTGCGTGTGAATACCGTATTCTCCCACGCTCTCGGGGTCAGTAGGTATTCGTATACATACGTCCCCGGTACAAAATATATACCTGCGGTACTGCGAGGTATAAACGGCACATTTCACACAAAAGACTCTCGAGGGTAGTTGTTCGCAACTTGGGGGACTTTTCTTCTAAAGTCAAGGAATCGTTCAATGAAAAGAGTTCTTTACCTCCCTCTTCACATGTAGGAGCAACGACTGTGATGATAACGGGAATAATAACAACAGAAGCGCTTAACCAAATAGCTGATCACGCTATTCGGGTATATTGAAGGTTCTTTTAGTTGACTTCATTCTTTTAACTCAGTAAGATTTGGACGAATTTAAAATCTTTAAGTTCTTTATGATAAAATTTTGTTATTATGTACATTGACACACAAAAATAAATGCTGCATTTAAACAATACGTTTATGTAATATTACTACAGAGTCGATTTCGATTTTAACGGATAGCTATAGCGAAAATCTAGCTGTAACGAAAACTTTCCTACTCCTCAAATTTACGTGGGAACAATGTATTGTGAATTCTGATATTACGAAATAAAAAATCCGTTATAACAAATTCAAAAACAATTTTCTGAAAATGAACAACAGAGTACAGAACGTTTAAAAAATGATCCCGTGAAATCTGTTTAAGAGAATTTATGTTGAACTGTTGGAAAAGAATAATTGTCTTGTGGAGAGAGAAATTGTAACCAATATGGCGTGTAAAAAAAAAGAGATAAAATCTGCGGTAAGTGCGTTAAGAAATTTTCACATTTCTTCCGTTTCAAAATGAGTGGCCTGGAAAGAAAACAGTTTTCGAATAAATCAAAACTTGAGATCGTTACTGAAGTTGATGCTGGAGTAAATAAAAACAATGTGGTTTTTGAAATACGATTGAAATACGGCGTATATCTCCATGTACTATTTCGATATTTTTAAAAATCGGAACAAGTTTTAATTTTTAATTCAAACAGCAGTTTTAGGATCCCATAGAAAAAAAAGACTAGACCCCCCCCCATAGATTTTCTCATATTTTCAAGATGTGGATGTAGCTGTCTTCTTTACAGAATATTCGTTCAAGATATTTTCCAGAATCATGCATGTTTTTAAGACATTCGTTCCCTAACTATGCCAGCTACCAGCCCACTCATATGGAATTCGTATGAAATTCCGCAGAGGAATGTAGACGAGGTGCATGTGTGGTTTAGTAGTAGTAGTAATAGTAGCCCACTCATATGAGAAAATAATTTGGAATTTGCATGTTCTTTTGGATGTGAAATCTTTCAAGCACTTGTTTCAAGCATCACGCTTTTGAGCACGCGTATACTTTAGAGGAATTTGTTGTTTCCTCGGCTTGCACAATACTTAAAAAAGAAAGTAAGAAGAAAAAAAAAGATTAATTGCCTCAAATATGTTAAGTAAGTGAAACTTACCCAAAAAAAAATTCGATGCTTAATTGGTTTAAGTTGCTGAGTTATTTTTTAAATTTAACTTCATTCTTTTTATTATCCAGGACGTAAATAAGTAATATTTTTTCCTTAGAATCAAATTCCGCTACAACGAATTTTTTTTAATGAATTTTAAAATTGGTAAAATTGGAAATTCTTTTATTGTGAAATTTCATTATAACGAAGTGATTTCTTCAGTCCCTTGGAGTTCATCATAACGGGATTCGAAATTCGACATTTTAGTTTTTCACAAAATTTAAAAGACATTTTTAATTTTTGATCGTATTGGGGGTGGTGGGCACAGAATCCCTCCCTCCCCTCTACCCCTGTGTACGCCTCTGTCTCAAAGAATGCGGTAAATTTGAGGAATGAATGGTCAAGAAAATCCGAGTAGAATGAGAAGGGCGTGGAGAAACCATAAATCCTCTCTCCTGCCCATAAACCGAGGGACAAGTCATTGAGCGACCAAAGGAGTGTGCTAGCATGTTAGTGAACACAAGAGTGACAAATACAAAGTTGTGAATAATACAAAATAGAAAGTAACAAAAGAGTGACCTAGAGCATGGTTTCGCAACCTGTGTCCGCTGCCCCCCCCCTCCCCCCGAGGGTCCATAAACACGTCGTATGGGGTTAGCAGGATAATTTTTTCATTCACTAGTATTGCATGAATTTTGTGCTGTGAAATTGTAATTTAGTCAATTTTTTATGATACGGAAATTATAAAAAACAATACATCTTTCGATTTTGTGAAAGAGTATTGACCTTCTGGCGCTACAGGGGTGTCGTCGACATCAAAAAAGTCAGGAAACATGATAATAGTACTTCCGCGAATAGTGAAGTTATATATGACATGAATGTCGCTCTCCACTTGTTAATACAAGATATACAGAAGACTGGATGTTGTAAAGATATGTAGAGGCAGAGATGAGTTTTTTCCTTCCTTAAGAAAATTAACATCTCAAATAATAAATATCTTCACAACATCCAGTCTTCTGTATATCTTGTAGTGAAGTTATAATTTATTCAATTTTTTATGATATATGCGAACTATGAAAAAGAATACATTTTGGAATTTATGGGAAGGTGACGTCTAAATTGACCTTCTGATGCCGTGATGCATTGAACTTCACTACGGGGGGGGGGGGGGGGGGTTCCACGACTTCAGAAACTTTGTAAAAGACTGGTCTTGAGAATTGAGAAGGTGCAAGCGTGTGAGTGATGAAAGAGTGACCTATACAGGGTGCGCGAACATGTGAGGGACCACAAGAATGACGAAGAGAATGTGCAAGCATGCGAGAGACCTAAAGAGCGAGGTAGATAGGTAGATAGAACCGCTCTCAACCTCGGACTGATGCAAAGCACCTTACTTCCGTTACCTCAAAAGAGGCAGAGTTGTGCCAGAAAAGTTAGCAAAGATTTAAAGTGGTGGCTCCCCTTGCCCCGTACTCGCAAGTTTCGAATCACTCGCGTCGTTCTTCCCATGAAGACAGCCATCAACTTGATGCAACGTACGAGGCATTTGACAAAAATGGATAGCTGAACCCAATGACTAGGGAGAAATATTGCACGTACGCTCAGAGGCCGGAGACCACAGCCTGGGATTTCAAAAAAAGTGTCGAAAAGACTTGTGAGGCAAGTAAGAAGAAGAGTTTCTTATTTGGCATGTTAAAGTGAAAGAGATTTGAGAATGGTCTAAATGCACAATGGATACAAAGTATATATTATATGAAGCGCCTCCACTGTGACTGGAAACGAGAAACTGCCTCCGTCCACAGTTCTGGGCAGTTTTGTTTCCCTTTCCTTTTACGGAATATGCAACCTACGTTGACAGTGCTGGGTATTCACATTTGGCGACCCAACCCGCTTGGGTAAAAGGCTTATATCCCGGGAGGGGGTCTAGGTCAATTTGTCGCGGGACAAATTCGTCGCATTCAATTTGTGGCAGCGTCAATTCGTCGTGCTACAAACTCGTCGCGGTACAAATTTGTCGCAGACTCATTTCGTCGCTGTATTGTCAATTCGTCGCGACAAATTTGAATTGCTTTAAAATTCATATGTTTGTTGTGATCTTATAAATAGGGTAGTTGCTTTAGGCGTAAAAAAATGGATCTAATTTTTTTTTTCTCATTTATTGGAAATGTTCCCCTTTCCCATCTCTGTTTTAATTTTTAACAAATGAAGGAAAGTATTCATTGAAGTCATCGAGGGACATTGGAACGTACACCAAGATAATAAATTGGGATCCAATAAATTTTTAAAATTTAATTTTTACCATATAAGTTGCATTTCTGTCGGGATTTCCATTTCTCCCAGTGAGGGGCGTTGGGAGCTGACCCAAATAATAAATTGGGATCAAATAAATTTTGAAAATTTAGTTTCCATCGTATAGGCCGCGCTTCCCGCTTTCTGCAGGGATTTCCTTTTCTTTCAGCGAGGAAGTTGGGGAATGCAATGTGCCCCCCCCCCTCCAGCACGATTTCCGTAATTCACTATTAAATGTATCCATGCAGAGAATATATCTTATTTTTTATGACAATGTATCTAAGTTTTATGTGTAACAGCTGCGAAAAGTATTATTTTCAAATTATTTTTTTGCAATGCAGTGTACATTTCAAATCACTTTGTATTATCACATCGAAATAATATTTAAACACTCCGACCATAGCCACCAGAACTGGGGGCTGATGCCATTTGAAACCCCCCCCCCCCCAACTCCAATAACTCATGAATATACAATGCAATGCACCATTTCGCCGCATGAGTACAGGTTTGAGTCCCTGATAAACGGAATGAATAACGATTTTCAGCCCCCCCCCCCAGTACCAAAAGCTTAGACGCTAATGAAAACTATGTGAAAATATTCAAACAAGCTAGCCAAAGCTATGCGACTGATTATAAACATAAGATTAATGGTTATATTAATGGTTATATATATGATTATAGGTTATATTATGGGACTTACCCTTAGTCATCTTTCTCATTGGTGATTACATTGCCTTTGTCGGTGCTCATCCTGTGGGCATTATGAAAACTTCATCGAATCGTCATTCATAAGCACTGTACATTTCCACCCTTGATCTGCGCTCAACTCCCTTCGCTGTGAGAAATAAAAATCCCAACAAAAGCGGGAAGTGCGGGTTATACGGTGAAAATTAAATATTAATTTAATTGAATTATTAATTAATTAAATATTTCAGGTTCTCATGGAGATACTGTAATGGTAAATGTTGGTGACTTTCGAAGGGGGGTGGGGAGAAGCTCTCTAGCCCATGGGGCAGATAGAAATTTACCATTAAAGATAGGCTCACTGTAATTTGGGGAATATCATGCGAACCGAAATTTTTCCACGTGATATTGAAATTTTTTCACAGCAAAAATCAATTATTTAACATTTCAAATTTTTATAACTGAAATTTTCAAATATAATTAAACTTTTATATGCAGTTAAATTTTTAAATGTAATTGATATTGTAATTTTTATTTTGATGACCTTTATACATTGACAGAAATGAATTATTTTTAGTTAACTGTGTGTACACTTTTGTTCATGTTTTTATTTCACGTGTCAGACAAAAACCTACATACAAGGTCGCGTGGAACATGTACAGTGAAGAATCGACGGTTCGACGAATTGATTCTGCGCTGTAATATATAAATTGACGTCACGACGAATTGACACGGCGGCAAACTTGTACAGCTACGAAGTGGAGCTGCGACGAATTTGTATCGCGACGAATTGGAGCTGCGACAAATTTGTTACGAATACAATACAAATACAACGCCACAACAGGCAAACTGTCCAACGAGGCGGCTGACTTAAGAACATCATGGATCCCCGAGCCATTTTTTGGAGGCCCTACCTACTACTGCTACACCCCAAATGCACCCACCCCCCCACGGAACCCCCCAACGAATCGGTACATGCGGGAATGTGCGTGTACGTGTAGTGCAACCTGACGCAAAGTTTGTTTCTGTGTAATGTTTGTTATGTGTAGTGCTGCCATCTGCCAACAGTTTTTTTTTTCTAACTATGAGTGAAGTGTTAAGATTGAATGATTTATCGTTGTAGGACTGTTGCTCTCTGTGGCGAGACTTCTTAACAGGGAGATCGGCTCGCATTTGCGCCTTGAAGTTGGGAACCACAGAAAACCAACTTCAGCCGACCACCACTGTGGGGTTCGAACCCGGATCCTCGCATCGCGAGTCCGTCACTATAACCACTCGACCACCACAGCGGCCGCGACGAATGTTGTACCGCGACGAATTGACACTGCGACAAACTTGTACCGCGACGAATTGACACTGCTACAAATTTGTATTGCGACGAATTGACACTGCGACAAATTTGTATCGCGACGAATTGACACTACGACAAACTTGTACCGTGACGAATTGGCACTGCGACGAATTTGTGCCGCGATAAATTGAGGCGCCACGACAATATGTATGTACAATACATATATTGAGAACAAAGTCCATTATGAGCTCATACAAATATACAAGGTTATAAAGAGCGAGGTGACAGGTTAGTGAGTCATTGAAAAAGCGACACATAGAGTGAGGGGCCGGATCAGTGAGTGACCAAAAGAGTGTGCAAGCATGGGAGTCACTTAGGGAGCGAGGAGTTGCGTCAGTGCATATTTGTATGGGTTGGGGGGGGGGGGTAAGTGGGCTATATCCCATGATGGCCAAATTCGAAAAATGAATGTCAAGAAAACGAAACTATATACAATGAGTGAAGCGAGGCAAAACCTCGAATCCGCCTCTGGGGACAGGTGCTCAAGACCCTTGAACATATAAAATAAATGTTTCATACGGGACGACCAGCGACTTTCAGCACGCCCAATGTTTCCTTTATGTCGGCGCCTCTTCCTGATTTTAAATGAAATCCTCAAAAATATATGAGTTCATAGATATTTACAAACACTGTACATGAATTAGGGCTATCCAATGTATATACATATATTCAATATAGCTATCCAATATATATATTCCATGCATGATATATATATATATATAGAATATATAGAAGAATATTGATTTGCGACAAGAATTATAATCCACGTAGAGCGAAGAAAAAGGCGTTATCTGTGTGTTCAGCTGCAACACAAACGGCTATTTTGATTCCTTTAACTCCCCCATTGTACAATACATTGATTGTTCGAGTAGTACAGTGTGGGGTCAGAGAGGCTGTCCAAAAAAAGTCTCGTTAGTCCTCCTATTCTATTTTTTATCGGCCTTGCAAACGTGGTGGACATGAAAGCAAGACCTCTAGGGACGGACTTATCAGTACAACGGAGGTACAAAGCTGGAGTCGTGAAAAAAGAAATTTATTTCTGGATATACAAAGTTAATAAATACCCTTCTATTGTGTAAAACGGGCCAACGTGTATTTACCCTCGGAATGCGTCGCTTCAGAAAAATACTGAACAACCGAAACTCCACTAAAAATGTCAAAGTTTTTATGGTAAACAGTTAATTTTCTTTACGACCTAATCGTATACGTGGCAGAAACTTTTTTGCGACTCATGGAGGCTATCACACTTGCGCGTGTTTTTTGTGTACTTGACCAGTTCGTAAATAATCTTAATCTGAAATGACTTTTACCAGAACTTTTAAATTTGTTTGTGTACACTTTTATTGCGAGGCTCGCGATTGTGCAGTAAGCGTGGAAAATGTATTATTATTACTCTGTCACACCGTAAAATAGGAAAGAACGCTTCTGAATGTGCGATTTACATTTATTTTTCAGTATCCATGAAAGAAGCAATGTGGAAATTGGTGGTTTTTTATTTATTTTGCTTCTGGTATTAACGCTAACTCAGGGCAATACAGAGTAGTACAGTCGAATCCCATTATAACGAACTCCGGGACCGGAGATAACACTTCGTTGTGACAAAATTTCGGTGTTAAGGAATTTCAGGTTTCAGACATTGTTTCTATGTAAACATATCTAAGGGATTAGAACAGCGTTCATTAAATCGAGGTTTTCGCTATTCGTTAGAGCAGGACTCAATTTTACTTCTATTCCTGCAATTTAGACACAGTTATGGAACTTATACACATTAAATTTTGATGATTATTATTTATTCAAAAATTTTATTTATTATTTTTAATAACCGATAATCTATTTGAGATTCATAAATTTATTTAATTTTTTTTATTTTTATCATTTTTCATTTATTTTATTTATTTTTTTTTTCATATTAGAAAATACTGACCTCTATTTCTGCTTTCATTGAATGGTTTATCGTTTGCTATAAATCACACTAGATGGCAGCATCTTTTAAAAAATAATGACATACTACTCGATCTTGATATCGATAGCAATATGGGTTATCAGATGGGTTATCATTAGAGTACGGATTATACGCAAATGCATATGTGCATATTTTGGCCTTTTTTAGCATTAATGCATAAAATCAAAGAATTTTCAGTATAAGTGCATATTTTTGAAGGTTTATTTAAGCTCACTCAATTTTTTTTTATAACTTTTCAAATAAATATTGTTCATAAAATTTTCATAACATCGGTTTTTTTCTCCGCAGGTGAAATTTAGTGAATTAATGCATATTTATAAAGTATTTTACGAATATTAACCGTTTTATTGTAAGGCTATTCTAGGGGTATGTCAAAGTGTTAATTTTTTTTTAGAAATAGTGTCGAAATTCTTTTGTTACTGATATTTTCGTTATTGGACAGCTACACCAAACTGAAAATTAATGCCTGAATAAAAAATATGTAGCAGTTATTTGCATATGCGGTATATAAATATATATGAGGGGATATTTTTTGCAAATGAAAAATACATATGCATTAAGAAATACAAAAGATGCATTTTTCAGAGCATATTTTGGAATTTTCAGAGCACATTTTGTATTTTAAGTGCATATTTTTGCATTTTTAAGTGCATATTTTTGCATTTTAAGTGCATATTTTTGCATTTTTAAGCGCATATTTGCATATTTTTAGAGCATATTTTGCCACTTTTTTAGTGCATGTAATCCGGGCTCTAGTTATCATTCTTAAACTGACAAAAGACGCCTGCACACCCACCCTCAGTGACGTCACTAATCTCAGTTTCCAATAGACGGCGTCACTATTCCGATCAATAAAACCGGCCTTGTTTTTTTTTTCAATTTCTTTTTATTTGCTTTTTTTAGTGCTAAATACTTGCTTAGGTATCTTTACTGAAAGATAGCAGCACGTTAGTTCTGAATTCGTGGGGAAAAACTTACTCGAAAGGAAAATTTTTTCGATGAAATTACCATCACTGTACACAATGTTTGTCTTTCATCTTCATCTTTGATTCTTCAAGAACTGGGAATTCGAAAAAAATCAGTGGCCCTGCTGCTGCGTGAATTTAGAATCGTGAAAAATTCTATGGGAATCCTAAATAACGAAAATCCTAATCTGATCTCAGGACCATAACTCGAGTTTTGGGGGAGGGGGAGAAGTGCATGATTTTTCCGCCCACACCACTGTAAAATTCCATGATTTTATAACAGTGCTTTTCTCGGGTCCTTCCGCCAAGACAATCAGAGAAGAAAAAGTAATTTCTAATATTTTTTTTTCATTTCAAAACACCGAAAGAAAATTCCTTAATATATCCCCCTTAATCGAATTCTTTTGATTCAAAATGCATTTTTCTTGAACCCCCCCCCCCTTACCCCGCAGATGTCGATTCTGCTTACGCCTCTGATATATTGATAACAAATTTAAAAGATTAATTGAAACAATTGAAGCAGCCCATGTTCTAATGCTGCCCACAGCCCTAACATTCATTACAAGATTATGAAACTTTATAAACGTCCTAATGAAAGGATGGGGAAAATTTGTGAAACTCCTTTAAAGAAAAACTCAGCATAGCTTTTGGTGCGGAATCGCCATGTTCGCAAACGTTTCACCAGCAGTGCACGTGCATTTTTTTAAACTTAATATGATATTTAGTAGTGAAGAAATTAGAATGTGAATGGTTCTGCTTTAGATGTTTAGATATCTTACCATGAATGTCGAGCAATTCGGCTACATCTTTGCAAAACAAATCGGCATGTGCACTATAGATTGCATAGAGATTCCCTTTCAAGGAATTAGACTTTTTCCGGATATTATGCTGAGATGAACTCGAAAAGAAAAGTCACGCACTGAGGTGTGAGGCGCTGCAGTGCATGGGAAACGGGTGCTAGTAGTGTCTCTACTCAAGCACCTCATACTACAGTGCGTGAAATAAGGAAGGCAGAGGGTCGTGTCTCCAGTGGTGTATATGGAAGCGCTCTTGTGTCCGGTTTGTAAGAGGACATGGGTTCGATTCCTGGCAGAAACCAGATGATTTCTTTTTCCAAGTACAACCCCAGCATAATATCCAGAAATTCCTTAATGTACCTGGCTGAAAAAAAAGCAGTCCAAAACTCTCTTTAGAATAGGCACTCTAGTGCAGGGTTGCTAGCGACCTGGAAAGTCGGAGAAAAAAAAAGATATTCGGCTAAATTCAGGGAAACATTCAAATGTTAGATAAAAGTCAGAGAAAAATGCTGTGGTGGAAAAAACGGAAACTTGAAAAAACGCTCTGAAAGTTAACCACAATTGCATTTCTTTCTTCAGAAGCTTTGATCAGCAAAGTAGGGAAATTTTCGAGCTTTGATCACCTAAATGATCATACAGATTTTACTGGGAACCCTATAGTGGTGGATGTCGGCACTGATTTTTTTCGCTCCCGATATCTTTAATATTGTTGCATTAAGACATTCAAAAAGTTTCATAGCTTTCTGATTAAGAACAGGGACACTTCAATTATGTACACTACCCTGTATATCACCTTAATTTCCTTAAAATTAGAGGAATAGATTTCGAAGCTATCCGTGAATATTTATGCGTATATTGTATGTAATACTGTATACACACAACTCAAGATTTTAAAGTGTTGAATGATACATACGAAACATGAATCAAGAAAAAATAACCAAGGGCCCTCTTTTCTTTCAGTGCTTCCCGAACAAAGTGAAGAAACCGGATTCGGCCCAAACATGGCGTCGAAAAGACAGCAAGGGCAAAGGGCAGAAGCGCTTCAATCCATCGCCAACGCCAACGAGACAGAGGCCCACTATCCTATTGCCTCCTATGCAATGGAATGGTGTGCCCTACGGCTCTGTCCCTGCAGGTGACACAGCGCAAGTAGTCAGCACCACTGTCCAAGACCAGCAGATCCTCCATACTCCGGCCCTGCCGCCTGCTCAGCAGATCGAGCAGCGTGTACCACCGTCCGCCCCGAGCCCAGGAGAAATCTTCTACAACAGCGAAGACCAGTCGGACATGGCATTCATCGTGGGAGGCGAGAGGGAGGTTTGGCGATTCCCGGCGCATTCTTTCATCATCGGTAAAATGAGTGCTACCCTTCAGGCCCTCATGAAATCTTCCACGAAGATGTCTAACAGCGACGGCTGTCCAGGAGATGAAGAAGACCCCTCACAAAGCCAGACCGATTTCAAACCACCGATAGTTTTGAGACTTACGAACGTTCAACCCAAGATCTTTGAGCAAATGCTAAGGTTAGTTTTCATGCGATACCGTTTTTCTTATCTGTTATCACAGTATGGCCAGTTTATAAGAAATTTTAACTGGTGAACCTTTTGAACAAAGTTCATAGAGCAGCGTGACGGGAGGCGGTCATTGACAAAAAAGCAAAAAAAAGTCATGGCCTAGGAGGGAAATTTTTTTTTTCTTTACTGGTGGGCCAAACAGTTAACGTGTTAAAAAAACGCTTGTGTTATCACTTGTCCCCCCTTCCCAGTATCTTGGCGTATCCCAAGACGCGAGGCCCTGTGCGAAACTAGTCACCAGGCCCTTGTATGGCTTCCCATAACGGACATTTCCCAATTGGTGGACACATTCCATTAACGGGCACTTTCCCCGAGTTCCGTGGAATTTAGGGCTGTAATGTGCAGTTAACCTCCACTGAACCCTTTAATTTGAATATACCATGTGGAGAATGATATAGGTAGATCATTCCCGTTTAGAAAAAGCAGGTCTGCTCATGCAAGGTAAATATTGTAGGAAGCGGGACACAGGGCCCTCAGGTAAAGGGCCAAGTCATGTTCTGGAATAACCTTCCAATCGATCTACATACATACAGGGCGTCCATAAATAGTTTTTAAAGTTACCTACAGGCGAAACCAGTCATCAGAAAAGTGTGAAATTTCGTGGAGGACTTCATAAAGTAATGGGAATTTGTTTCAGGGGGAAAACATTAGTTGCACATGTCGCCACCAGAGGGTGTTTCACTTTGAATACCTGTAAACATGTAATTTATGTGATGTCGGATTACCGGTTGAAAACCACTACTCTAAAGCATAGGTTTCGAGCAGGTGTTGTAATCAAACGCCACGGAACCCTTACAAATCCTGGAATAAGGGGAGCTTTCTAAGAAGAAAACTTTCTTGTTAATGATACACGCAAAGCTGTTCTTTGTTTTGAACTTTAACGAGATAGTGTCATTTGAAAAAAAAAATCCAGAACACTTGCATGACTAAGGCCGGTATTAAACTATAAAAGTTTTGTAAAAGTTCACTCATAAAACTTGGAAAAATGTAACCAATACAAGTATCGTATACTTTTTTAGTGTAATCCTGGGATAACATAGAGAGTGCGCAAGCATATGAGTGACAAAGAACAGCGTTCAGGTATGTGAGTGACAAAATAATAACCTGGTGAGCGAGGAGATGAAAACAGTGACTTAGAGGGTGTGAAAGATGTGTAAAAATTATTTTGGATGAGCATCGAAATAAATACAGACGTCTCATGGATATTTTAACAATTATTAAAAAAACAAAGCAAAACTATATTAGAGAAATGTTTGATACGTGTGAAAATAACAAAAGACTACAATGGAAGTGTATCAAGGAACACGTATAGAATAAAAATACGAAACAAAACACCTTATCTTTATGCATAGATTTATTCAATAATAATATATGTAATTTGTGCTTAGGGCAGGGCATATGATATCAATATACAAGGATTAAATTTGTATTTACAATAAAATTACATCACTAATAACAAGTACTAACTCTAACAACAGTATAACAGAATGTCACACATAAAAGGCAAATCTATATATATAGAATTATAAAATTCGTAGCAGCAAATAATATAAGGCTAACCATGAAAAGCAATAGAACATATACTCGATATAGGAATATTTATCAAGTGCCATGAGTCAATAAAACATTATTTAAAAAGAGTTTCTGTTACACATTGTCCCTAAAATATTAAATCTTTTTCATACAATGAACCGTGGGAATATGAGCAATATGAGCTCATAATTCAATATTTACTCATTTGCAAAATGAGTAAATATCTTTTCATGAGTTAAATGAGTTAAATATTTTTCTTCATAACTATGAAGAAATCATGTAATAAATACAGATGATTGATAACAGTAACAAAATGCTTAACAAATGATGGATAACATTACGCAATACCGATTACACAAACAAGAAGGAAAGTGGAGATACACATAAATTGATATTGAATAATTATTTGTGCTACTTTATATATTAAAATAAAAAAAGATAAAAGATTATTTTAAAAATAACATAAACTAAAAAATCCTTGAAAAATGAATGACGGTTGCCATGTGCCAACAGACAATAGATTATTTATGTAGACCTAGTGTTGTGACCCTTTTTGTAGTACTTGGGACAAGTATGTTTACAGTCGGCACATCGATTGCACGAAACTTTGTGCTGAATATTAATTTTTGAGTTCTCCTATATCTTCATAAAACTAACCACAACCATGTAGGGCTATGCTGTCCCTGAACTCTGAGCCAAACTTTAAGGGAAGGTAAAATACACATAAAGAAGCGTTTTTTGTATAGCAATGTGGTGTCGGAAATGAAAAGTGTTGGCGGAAAAACACGAAATGTTGAAAAAGTTTTTTGTTTATATTAATAATTACAGTAAGTGCTCAAATGTGCCTGCCACATCAATACAGGCCGTCTCAGCATTTAATTTTGTACCAAACCATTCTTAGCAAGACTTTCACACAATGATGTAAATTATTTTTTGTCATTTCCTTAGCATTTCGTGTTTTTCCGCCAACACTTTTCATTTACGACCCCATATTGCTATACAAAAAATGCTTGTGCAGGTATTAAAGTTTGACCTATGAGTTCAGGGTCATTCTGTATAGTAAGGGCTGTTTCATATTTTTGAAGTTGCTTTTGCTGCCTTGGCTCGGGGCATGGTCTCGAATCAGGTAGGTGATGTCCACCAATGCTTTTTAAATAAAGCACTACCTTAAAATACCAGGGTAGCCGAAGCAATTAACCATTTCTGTCAGAGCTATGACGTCAGCCGGTACCGAATCCGGCGCATCATGAGACAGTCTTTATTATATGGCCCTGACAACCACCATCGTAACTATCACTAAAATCATTTTTAGTACATGTATTTTTCTGATCTTGACATCAGTGTCAGCACCTTTCATGCCGACAGGTTCTAAATATAAATGAAATATCTGCACCACTAAACACATGTAAAGCTAGGAATCAAAATAGTAAACATTTTTTATTTTGTAATGTGAGAGAGAATATAAGTCCCATACCAATCTATATCTTCAAAACATTGACATAAATTGTTGTCTCTTTTGCAGATACATATATACCCACCAGGTGTCTCTGTCATCGATAGAATCTTCCTTGCTCCTTCTGGATCCAGCAGAAACATACCATTTACCCGATTTGACGTCTCAATGCCTGTCCTATATCTCCAGCCACCTGACACCTCCGGATGTCCTCAAAGTGATAAGCTACCTTCTCCAGCCCTGCATCGATCACCAGAGGGGCTCGGCGTCGAAATGCGGCAGCCCCCTCGTCGAATGCCACAGCCACAACGACAACATGCAGAACGAACTGCTCTTTCAATGTTTCCAACTGGTCGATCGCCACGCCGACGAAGTCCTCGGAAGCGAGGAGTTCGAGACTCTTGAACACGAGATCGTCGTCGAGATCATCAAGAGGGACACTCTCGGCGTCTCGTCCGAGTCCGTGGTTTTCGAAGCTGCCATGAGGTGGGCTTGTAGCGCCTGCAAGAGGCAGAGGCGGGAGCTGACGCCGGAAAACAAGTGCCTGCTTCTCGGCAAAGCCCTGTTCCTCGTCCGATACCTCCTGATGACCCAGGAAGAGTTCCTTCGCGGACCAGTCGCTCAGGGAATATTCTCCAAGGAAGACAAGGACGTCTTGCTGTCGCGGATAACGTCCAAGTCGAACGCTGCTTTGCCAGTTCATTTCCTCGGCTGTAAAATGGCCGAGAGGAGACACAGCCCGAGCAATTTCCTCTCTATAACTTCGCCTACGTCAGACAGACTTTCCACCGGTACCAATGCCTCGACGACCCCGACCGGATCTTTGAACAAGTCCAACAACAGCGTCGAACGCAAGAAAAAGTCTATGTCAAAAAAACTTCTCAACGGTGTCGGAGATCTCGTCATTTGTGTTATTCATATGTTGGACTGAAAAAACTACCCTTTTCCTGTTCTTTCATTGCTATGATTAATGTGGATCGTGTCGTTTCTGCCAAAATATACGAGGGAAAAATTATCTTTATCCTTATTATATCGGACGCTATTTCATCGACAGAAAACTACCCGCAGACCCATAAAGTTCGCATTTTGTGTCCACAGGCTGAAGATTGTCGATTATATCATATTGTATACAGTGTACACTGAAGACGTGACTTGTCTGTCTTAAGCCGGGCCCACACACGCAAAACTCCTGCAGTGCGGAAACCGATTTTGAGGTGCGGCTAGCACAATTTGGACGATTTTAATGGTCAATTTTGTGATTTTGCCGCTACCCAAAACCGGTTTTTGCGCCTCGGAGTTTTGCGGGTGAACACATGGCTTTGCGTGTCCGTAAACTGTTCCTAATTGCAAATAGCTTATTTTTTTTATCGTCGATTCTAACTGAAGAATTATGAAGAAGGTTCTCGCTGAATTTCTAAGAATTCTTACAGAATCTTTCTCCTAAACCACACAACACACAGTGTTTCTTAAAGTGTGCGTCGCAGCTCCTAGGGAAATAGGGGTATCGCCAACCTTTGTCAGAGGCATCGCGGCGAGCTGGAAATATTGATTTGTGTGCCTATTTATGCTTTGAACTGGTTTTTTTGAAAAATGGAAATATTACCACACTACTCTGAGAAGCCGCAGATGAACCATGAAATGAGCAAGCGAGCCGTGGGTGACGGAAGTTTGAGAACCACTGCCTTGAAATGCTGCACACAACTAAAGGGGCAAAAAAAAAAAATATTTACTAATCACAATTCTTTATATTGACGTAGAGCATACATGCTCAACCGATGTCCCGCGGGACAAATGTGATCCTTTCCTTGGAGTAATCGGTTGAAACATGAAACCTCAAGCCAACGTTGAAAAAATTAACTAACTCATTATTCATACAAGTATCGTTTGGTTAAACATTGATTACAGGACATGTGCCTTTTCACTGTGGAGGATTCCAACGGGCCTGTGGTTAAAATGGTATTAAATTACAACGAAGGTAGCTCCCATGTGAAAGATGATCCTGGTTCTCGTTTTAAAATTGATCATATTGCTATATAAAAATTTATAAGAAATCAAAAATCATGAAATATGCATTTTATTCGATTGTGACCCTCACCAATCACCAAACCACTCAAGTGACCTATGAAATTCAACTTAATGACACTTGAATGACCCGAGGTGCATTTCAAAGTCACACCAGTGGCCCGCGAAATACTTTCAGATCAGTTCAGAGGCTCGTGGCACATTTTCAAACCAGTGATGTGGCCCGCACTCTCCAAGGAGTTGAGGAGAAAAAAAATGTAATTTCAATAACATCAAAATTGAGAAAATAAGAATAAAATTAGATCATTTTAACTTGATAACTATTTTTCCAATTTAGAATACGAAAAAAATTCCCGGTAAATTTTTTTTGTCTAAATTTTTTAAGAATTTTATAAATGCTAAATTTTTTCTAGAATAACAAAATTTTTCATATGGTAAATTCGGTGCTATGTAATGAAATTTACGTAAAGATTCTGATTGAGGGAACAGAATCATGTACATATAAAATATTGCTGCCTTTATATAGAAAATTAATATTGAGCGTGAACTTAAAGAAATTTAACTGTCGAAGAAATCATTTTAACCCTCTACGGTTCATGCCCGTGAAAACATGCTGAATAAAAAATTACAAGAAACGGACGTAAATAGTTGTTGTTATTGAAAATTTACTGTCATGAGAAGAAATTTAATCGAAAAAATCGGTTCCGGTGAAACTAGAGATTTCATATTTGCGAAAAAAAGATGCGGAATTTTCTGGCTTTTTGTACTAAAGTTTTTATAAGGAGACGAAAAATGCTGCTTGTCAGCCGATTGTTCCATTAAAAAGAGTTATCAGCCTAATCATGCCAAGCTCTTCAGAAAAGAAAACATCTACACTCGCACTACAAATAGAATCAATCTGAAGTAGTGAAGACAGAAAAAGTATCAATTTAATTCATTCATATTGACTAAACTCACGGGATTTATTCATAACATTGAAAAATTAATTCATTTAGAAAAATGCTCTTTTGCAAATCTTTTAATACTTCTGAAGAAAATCCTGTCTCTATCTTTCGCATGTTAAATACAACTCACTTTACGCGACTATTTTACGGAACCAATTAATCGCGTAAAGCTAGGGACGCCTGTGTATAGCCGTATTTTGTATCGAAACAACACTAAAAGATGTACTTTATAAAATACTAAAAAAAAAATTGAAAAAAATAAATTAGTGCGTAAAATGAGTTTTTCGACCATGTATTCGCCATGTATATTCAAATGTACACGGGACCAAAGAGGGTTAGTTTAAAAAAATTAAAATACTAAATCGTGTTATGAGCTTTATTGAATAATGGCTGCCTTTTCCCTGATAAAAATATCTAATAAACTAACTTTTATGCTAGATATTATCGATGGTATTTTTTTTTCGTTTGTAAATTGTCTTAAAGTTTTTCTTTTGTTTATATGTTTGTTTCAAGAGCTTTTTTTTTGTTAATATGTTGAAAATGTTACTAAAAACCTTTTTTTTTAATTTCGATATCTCTGCAATAGGTACGGAATATGTCTCTTTCAAAAGTTCATGATAGACATGAAACATTGTAATGTTGATTTTTTTTTTTAGGTCAATAGTTAATGTTCAGCACGGAAATTATGTCGTTAATCTTTTTGCGCATAAAACACAGTTACGTAATGTTGTGTTAATTGATATTACAGTGAAACGTCGCTACAACGATACTCGATACAACGATAAATCCCTCTACAACATTTTTTTTTTTTTATATTTCGCTTAAAATCATATCTTCGGTATATTTTTAAATTTCTTAGTGGTTTTTGTTTTTTCGAGGTAGTCTATTAAGATTGGTATTTTGCGCTGCATGTTTATTGCAAGCAGAGGTGCACAACCAAATGTTGCCCATGATAGGTTTTGCAGCTCCGGAAACTAGTGGTAGTAAGAAACTGGCCACATTTCCGTCTTAAAATTACGGAAAATCAGAATCCGTATGGGAGGATAGCCAAAAAAAACGTGTCGGAAGTAAGTAAAAATTTAAACTATACGGTGCAAACTATGCAATGCAAACTACGCTGATAAAACACCAATGACAGATCTCGCATCAGTGTCCTCTCGTGATTAAAATATTAAAAGTCACCAAAAAAACGAGTATGTTTGGATAAATATGTGAGATGAATATCATGTCCACACACATATATGTGAGCAATATTTCCTAGAACATTCCCGTTTTCCCCCGTAATTTTATCAGCCATGGTTATTTCGCAAAGAATCCTATTTCTTCCGAATTTGCAACAAGGTTTATGTAAATTATTATTCTTTTATGAAATCAAGGATTATAAAACTATTTTCCAAACGTTTATGAATTACATTATGATAATTATGGCTGTGAATATGAAAGTTCATCCCACATTTGTGTTTTCATGGTGAAAGGTTTTTTTTTATTGCAATCATTTCACTTCACTACTATTTTCAGCAATGCTTCGTTTCTCGCCATTTGTAATTATAGGGATTTTATCAATAATTGACAACTTTTCCTACCAATAGCATTATGTTTGGTGACAATTATTCGATTTTCTGTATTTCGCATCCCAATTTCCCGGGGAAGTACGATCAGCCTCAGAATGATTACATTTTATACGGCGCGATGGCCAAAACTACGGGTATGTCATGTAAAAAAGAATTCATATGGTGACCCTCAAAGAAATAATATCACTTTCTGGTTCGCGAGCGATAAGAATACCTTGTATCTGGCCCGTGGACTGAAATGGTTGTGCACACCCTGCTTAAAATTGTCAATGAAATTGCCGTGAAGCTACTTTCTGTGTTGTGCAAAACAGTATTGCTCAGTATTTTGCAGTTCAGTTACATCACAAGGTGAAACGACTGATTCGACTAATTTATCAATCAACTAGCATTTTTGCTGCGAATGTAGCTAATTACAGCGGATCCTGCTTATAACGTTTTTTTTTTCAAATCCCACCACTGAAAAACGTTGTAAGTGGAAAAACTCTTTAAACATTAAATCTTAGTAAAAACTACTTAGAGTTAGGACCATGAAAATAAGTCTTACTAAGCGGGAACACGTTCCAAGTTATCACACGTTATAAACGTGATGGAGGTACTAATAATGCCAATTCAAAAGAGATGCCAACAACATCATAAATTTAGTTGCGCCTGATGGTAATGTATCGTTATAACGAGGTTTCACTGTACATGGAAATGATATTTTGTTTTGTTTTTTATTCACTTATTTGCAAGCGTCGTTTGTTTGTTTCGCCGCCATTTGTTTTTTTCTTTGTGTAATCTAGTCCAAATTGATTTCTTTTGAAAAAATTGAATTTTGGTTGAAATGAGCATTTTTGTGTCAAAAAAAAATATGTATAAGCGCATTTTTTTTTTAATTTCAATATTTCTTACGGAATTAAATTCATTATTTGTGATGATTGTTTTGTTTGTTTTTGCTTTTTTAATAAAGCTGTGACAAAAGGAAATTTAATCTAATTTGTTTCATTGAGCTTCTTATTGAATTAGTAATATATATGTAGCGGTAAACGTTATAAATCCGCTTAATACGCACATAGCAACCAATAATGCATAATCGCCAAAAATTTTGGTAAGTTTGATGAATTTCCTTGAATTTACCACTTTTACCGGCGATTGCATAGTATCCAAGCATCTTTGGTAAATTTAATAACTAAAAAAATTATCGTTTTTACCGGCGATTATACATAATATCCAAGCGTCGCCGTCGCGTCATTGGTGAGCATGATAAATCGTACTATATGGTATACTATACATGATAATTCATGCATTGTATTGTATCATTATATCGGGATATGATTGCAAAATGTTTTACCATTTATATAGGGGATCTGCCTATATCCATCACAAATACAAGACTCGGAGTTTTTTTCATATTTATCAAATTCGTCAATTACACAAGGGTGTAATTAGTGAATTTTAGCAAGACGCTTGGTTAGTATGCATAGTAACCGATATTTATTACATTTACCGTAACATATATATTATACACATTAAGCTTTTTGAAGAACAAAAGAAATATATTTTCTGGTGAATACATTTTTCATATCTTGGTATTAATTGGTATTGTAGATTACAGTCGACGCTCATTATAACAAACGGCAACGCGTTACTCGACAGTTCCATTATAGCGACCGGGACATTAAAATCTCTCAAATGTTTCCCTAATCATCCCATGTAATTTTTCATTCAACATAACGACCTACAGAGATCATTAAATCCAATATAACGTCCAAACTCAGCTTTATCAAACCCTCCTCTTTGCAAGGAAAAGAAAAACAAATCTATCCTTTGTTTGCATAAGAGTATGGGCATGCAATTAATGATTGCAATTTATCACAGTTGAACCTCGTTACGAGAGCATATATTTTCTCAATGGAAAAAAAAAAATTACATCTTTCTCCGATATAAGAACTCAATAAACTTTTCCGATGTTAGAGCTCTTTGCTGCCGTAAATACCCGAATGAAATTCAAAGTATAGGTGTTTCAAAGTATGAGAGAATGAAGAGAAGAACGAAAAAAAGCCTAGTTTTCGCGGTTAGTCGCAGCAACAAAATTTCGAAAAATTCAAATAGCAACACACTCACTTTTGTGCAATGCAAAGTTGATCAGCAAAATAAAAATAATAAATAATTAAATGCAGTAAAAATAAAACCAGAAATGGGTTTGAAATTGTACCTTTAGCATGATATACGCCGATGGTAGATGTGGAGCAGTGATTCCCAACGTGGGCATTAACGCCCCCTTGGGGGAGATGGAAAGTTCCGGAGGGGGCGGTAGAAGTTACGGGTATAGCATGAGATCCTATGGGTTAGATTGCGTTGGGGGGCGATGGGAGAAAAAAAATTATGAAGAAGGGGGTGATGGGACAAAAAGGTTGGGAAACTATGATCTATACACGATTGAAACAAATTCTGAAATTAGTTATCATTGTACAATGACTTTGATAACAGCAAAACTATGATGTAGAATGTAGACCATAGTTCTTCAACCTTTTTTGTCCCATCGCCCCCTTCTTCAGAAATTTTTTTCTCCCATCGCCCCCAAACGCAATCTAACTCATAGGATCCTATGTTATACCCGTAACTTCTACCGCCCCCCCCCCGGGGGCGTTAACGCCCACGTTGGGAATCACTGATGTGGACAAAGAAACGTGTGTAGAAACTGCCAATGCAAATCAAAGCGCTTGCCTCTTCAAGCGCTTTGATGCAGATTACATTAGTGCCGCAGGAAGTCCCTCGCAGAGGGATTAGGGCACTAACCCATCGGTGAGATCTTTCTTTGTCTGCGTCCTGCGCTGGCGATTATGGTGCTACAGGGGTACGTTCCAACGCCGTTTATTACTGCGCTGATAATTTTGCAATGTATGAAAATGAGTGTTGCTATTTGAATTTTTCGAGATTCCGTTGCCGTGCCGCGAAAGCAAGCGGGTTTTGTTTGTTTTTTTTCATATCTTCGAGCTCATGTTTTGAAACGCCTATATCTCGAATTTCATTTCGCATTCGTTGACATTTGCGGTGGATACGGGCTCGTTTATTAGCAAAGTTATTTTATGACGGCCCTGTACAATAAAGTAAATGAAGAAAGGAATTTTCTCCTTTTTTCACATATTTCGGAATTTTTGACTTTTTCAAGACTTCTGGTGCATATTCTGGGGTGTTTAATGCCTATTTTGGTATTTTAAGCGCATATTTTGCATTTTTAAGTGCATATTTTTAGAGCATATTTTGCCACTTTGTTAGTGCATATAACCTGTTCTCTACTGATAACGGAGATATAAAAGTCTTTTTGTAAAATGGGAAAGAGGTAATTTGGGCTTCTCATCTCTCTCTCATTCCGAAATATTTCCCGATCCTGAAACGTATAGACGTATAAAAAATGTTTTCCCGGTCAAAGTAAGGTTCTTAACATAATTTTGATTGTCCGCGCACATCGTATTAACTGATATTTCACTATATTCGATTATTCTATAAGTGGGCATATCTTATCAAAATAATCAAATAATCTGTTAAATTATTGAGAAATTGGTATTTTGGATTTTTAAAAACTAAAGAAAATGGAAAAATATGTATAATATCACAAAACTTCATACGTATGAAATTAGAAAGCAGTATTCATATTGAGAGATAGATGGCGCTAAACACCGAGGCCAATGAATTTTACGCTAATACTTTCGAAACCGAAACTGCTTCAAACAGAACAAAAAAAAATAATTATGTCAATGACATTTGAATGCATCAACTTTCTCTATAACAATTACAAATTTAGTTCAGATAATAAATTACAATATGAATTCATCCAAAATACCAGACAAACACATATTGCCAAAATATGCATAAAAAATTCAGAATTTAGTGTTCCAAGTCAATAGCAGATGTCACAAATATATATACGTATATATTTTTTTTGGACTTCTCGGTAGGAAGTTACGGAAAGTCCATTGTGTAAGCATTCAGTAAGCATACAGGTACAGGCAGGGTCGCCTTAACGGCAGCATGGACCCTTGGGCGAAATGGTAGTCTGTGGTCACTTATGATCTGAAAGAACCTGCTTGTAAATTTCTACGCTTTCTTCCGAAAATCATAGCACCCAATTTCATTATCCCGAGGCCCCTTATACATTTGTGGCCCGAGTAGGACAATGCGTTATGACGACACTGAGTACAAGTCTGCCAATAAGAGACATATACGGAACACACACAGTATGAGTTCTTTCTATCATTTCAGTGGAATTTTCTTTCGTTGAGGTGCTTCACTTGCCGGCTGTGTTAAAAAAAAGTTTAAAAAAAAGGAATGTATTTTCTTCTATCTCTCTTTCAAAGGAATGCTATATGAATAATATCAGTATACAGTGGTACCCCTCTTAACGGTCATCTCTCATATTCGGTCACCCCTATTCAACGGCCAAATAGAAATATCGCGGTAAAGGCCTATTTAAGCCCTGTTAACACCTTCAGATACTTGACTGCATCAAATTTCTCTGTGATTGAACTCGATTATAATGAATTTTATAGTAATAATAACTTACACAAAATAAATTTCTCCAGTATTCATCCGAGTATTGTGACTTTGCGGCCAAACCCGGCTTTGCGGTGCTCGCAGAAACTTGGTCCTGCGGGTGCAGTCCTGTCCACACCCAAAGAGAAAACAATCCCCAGCTCTTGAAGGGGACGGTCGCACATTTTTCGTACTCTCAATGTTCAGCCTTATTTGGAACGCAACAGCACAGTCCGTACCCCGTCGGACCTTAACTTATATAATAGCTTAATCTTAATTATAATCTCACGGAGACAGTATCAATACCGCTAAAAAGCTTCCTGTATGTTGGTATCACGAGAGGATGCAATGGTCATGCTAACTGGATCTGGCTTGCTGAACACTTCGCTGGCCCTGAGTATGGTACTGATGAGCTAGCTGAATACATCGACTACTAAAAGAACACCTATGGATTCTACATTTCGGCTCACCCAAGAAATGACAAATCAGCAGTTAATCACATATCCTGTGTACAAGATGTCATATTTCAAGAGCTCTACACAAGAAGGCCTTCTCAATTAAATACCGAACCCTTGAGGAAGGGAAAGAACTGACCCAGGAATATGTCATCTGACACTACTTCTCGGAATAACAACGGAATGCTGCTTCGTGAGATCCAATCCGGACATTGCCGAAATGAACAGATCCCTGATTAACGAGAAACATCAAAAAGCAGTCGAAGAATTCTATAACCAAGAATCACAGTCGCTCCAGTGCTCCTGAAAAAAATCGGGATTCAAAACAAAAATGGTCGAGAAGCTCATGCAATTTGCAAAGCAAACGGAAAGGGTACAGGCAAACCTGGTACCAGTCGAGGAAATTAAGAGTCCTCCCCCAAGAGAAAATGGAACTCCGGCGAAGCTTTTAGGATTTTAATCGTTGGTTATTTTTTTTAAATCGAATTTTAACTCCAACAACATGCAACTTTTTCAAAAATCACAAAAATTTCCCCATATTTTCTGCCATAAAAAATTTTTTAAATAATTTTAATAAAAAAATCCTCGTGTTAAAGTATGTAACATCATGGCCTTGAGTGACACACAAAGTTTCAAGCCTTTTGAATGAATGGTGTTCGAAAAAAATTTTCCTTATCTAACAAAAAATTCAATTTTGAGAAAAAACGCATTTTAGTGAAAAACATTAGCATGTGTAATGCCCGCCAGCAGTTTATACTAAAATATTTCAAAAATATTTTTAGTTCAGGTAGAACAAAATCTTTAAAACAGTTAGACGCAAAAAATGTCATGGTATTTAAGGGGGTTGGTGCACGCAAATTTTCCAAAAAAACACATTTTCCAATTTTTCAGTTTTTAAATACTGTGAAATTTTTTGCGTCTGTTTTAAAGATTTAGTTCTACCTGAACTAAAAATATTTTTAAAATATTTTAAAATGAATTGATAGTGGGCATTATACACATGCTAATGTTTTTCTCTAAAACGCGTTTTTCTCAAAACTAAGTTTTTTGTTAGATAGGGAACATTTTTTCGAACACCACTCATTCAAATCTTTTTAAAATCTGTGTGTCTCTCAACACTAATGTGTTACATACTTCAAACCCGAATTTTTAGGATTTTAATTGTTGGCTATTTTCTTTTTCTTGAATTTTAACTTTAACACATGCAAATTTTTCAAAAATCACACCAAAACTTACCCATATTTTGTAACCATGAAAGTTTTTTATATAATTTTAATAAAAAATCCTCATGTAAAAGCATGTAACACCATAGTGTTGAGAGACACAAAACGTTTCCAGACAGGGGCGTCGGAAGTATTTCGAACCTGTGGGTGCTCGTCTTGAGTTCCATATAGGAAATTTCGATTTCTGAATCAATTCTGTGGGTGCTCGGACCTGTTTTACAAATTTTCGTGGGTGCTCGAGCACCCACAGCACCCCCGGCTCCGACGCCACTGTTTCCAGACATTTGAATGAATGATGTTCGAAAAAATGTTCCTTATCTAACAAAAAACTCAATTTTGAGAAAAACGTATTTTAGTGAAAAATATTGTGATGCCTGCCAGCAATTTATATAAAAATATTTTTAGTAGAAGGTAGAACAAAACTTTAACACAGTTAGACGCAGGAAATTTCACAGTATTTAAAAACTGAAAAATGTGGTTTTCGGGAAATTTGTGTGCACCAAATGGAGAAGATGATATTGAAAGTACGGATGTGTGATGGGGTGATAAAAACCTCAACGATGTAAGATGTGGAAGTCCTGAAACTTTTTTTTCTTCTAAAACATTCAAATGTACCGATTTCTGCCGAAAATATCACCTCTGTAACCAGTCTATTGATTTTCTACCGCAAAAATTTTCACTGGCCGGTTGGAATCGCTTGGCACATGGGCGCTCGAGCTCACCAGGACGCCCAGAAGCAAAACCTCATGTGCCGCCCCTAAAGCCGATCCTGGTGCAGGGGCGGATCTAGAGCTCATTGTTGGGAGAAGTAATTTTTAAAATTGTTGTGAATAGGTTGACCATACATCCTACATTTTGTCCCGTATTTTCCGGGACAGTCATGAATTTTTGTTTTTTTTTTCCTCCGTCCCGACTTTTTATTGAAAAAAATTCCCGGTTTTTTCTGTTTTTTTTGTCGGAAGTCAATTTTCAATTCGGATTTATTGTATGCAATATTATCATATTCACATTTTTCTTGGGGTTTTCTTTCGCTCTTCACCCCGATTACCCTATCCCTACCGATAGATCCGAGCCTGCCCTTATGGGAGACTGAAAAGGTTTTTCTAGCCGGAAGACTCCAGGATAAAAATCTTGGATGATCCTCTTTTCATCCGTTCAAAGCCATATTTTCAGTGATTTTCCTCGAAAAGAAATTTTGACCATATGTCCCGCTTTTCGAAGGAATTATTGTTTTTTTTTTGGCTAATACTATTTCATCATTCTCAATTGCGCCAGATAACTTTTTACAAATCACAGCTCTTATTTTGTTAATTTGGGGGGTTCAATTTTTTTTTAATTAATCTAAAATCTCCAACATAGAGTTGAATATTAACGCCAAAATATCTACTCCAAGGTTCCTAGGACAGAAACTAGGGAAGTGCAAGACGGTTCTGGTGCTTCAGGCTTTGTACAAGTGAAAATTTGAATTCGTTCTTTGCCTGCTCCTAAAAAAACTACTGGGTAGGGGTACCAAATTGCTTACTTGCCGCCAGGGCCGTCTTAACCCCGCCATGCTCCCCCCCCCCCCCCGGGAAAAGAGATATTCTGGGGCCCCTGATTTTAGCTGAAAGTGCCTGCTTATAAATTTCAATGCTCTCTCTCCAAAAATCACAGCGCCAAATCTCATTATCACGAGATCCCTATACATTTGAGGCCCCCCTGGGCCGTGCCTGTGTAAGGCCCATGCGTTAAAACGGTCCTGCATGCCGCGTGTGATACAGTGTTTGTTGTATTATGGTCTCAGGTTTTGTTCCTCAAGTTTTCTGAACATCTCCGTTGTCAAGTCATGGCCCCAAAAAGAGACAGCGCGTGGCGTCGTGAATTTTAATTATTCAAAAATTTTGAAAATTTATGTGTTTAAACAAAAACTAATCTACCGTCCCTTCTAACCAGCCGCCCCTGCCTTGCTTTTGAGGACAAAATGCAGGCCACATACGGAGGCTGTGCACCCCTGAAATAGACACTTGGTCTCATCAAGAAGTTTATTGTATGAAATGAAACTGGCTCATATTTAAATCAGAGTTTATTGCCAAGATTAAATCAGTTCTAAAAATACATAAAATGGAAAATATGCATTCTCTTCGAACTTTTCGTTCGAAGAGAGTATCTCAACCTTTGTTTTCCAACACGCAGGCTTTTTTCCCATCACCGCAATCGTAGTCCGAAACTTCAAAGATATTAGTCCACGACTGCTCGAAGACCGTCACCTCACAACGACGTTTCTGAAATAAAGTATGACAACCATATTACGCTTAACTGGATTTGCAGACAAAGTTGATATCGTACATTAAAAGAAAATGCTGTGAGACTGATTTATTGAATGATTGTAATTATAGACTTGACATGATTGTACGTATCAGAAAACTCCGTCCTGTTTGTTCATGGCGAACATTGCGGTACTCCTCGAAGCGTATACGCGTGTGTTTGACGTGAATACGTCTTTTAATTAAATTATCTGACGATACTGGGAGCACATTCGCAAAAAAGTTGCGTCACGAAATTCTTTAAACGCTCACTTCTCAGGAAGTGCGCAACGCAAGTCAGAAGCAATCGTATCGTCAGATGAGTATTGCGAGATCCGTCTCTTGGGAGACGACGTGTTTATGCATGGGTAGAAAAGATGCTATATTTGTGTCTCTTTCGAAATGCTCCAGCGTATATATCATAGTAATGTGCTGTTGGATATAATAAATTGCGCGGTTCGTGTTATTTCTTACGGGTTGTTTTTTCGACGATGCGTTCAAAAGTTACGGATGATCAAATTTGTCACTGGAAGCCGCGTGGCATCTAATGGAGCTACAACATGGGTGACGTCACTGGTCGAGTGTAACTTTCAAAGATGGTCTACTGAAATATCCCAGTGATCTGTCTCCAATTAAATCTGCGAATAATAAGGGTAATAAACAGAGGAAGGATTAGAGATAACTTGCGTTAAATTTAGTGGCTTTTTTCTTTAGATATGAATTTTTCATTTGTGCTTAATAAGTCGACGGGATTTATTACAAAAAAAAACTTTTGAAGCCTTTTGACAATAATTTTGAAAATGCCCCATCACCTACCTGTCAATTTCTCTCTGCCGCAAACCGCATCGAAATATCTTCAGTTGCTGAATATTTACAAACGTTTGAAAATTTTGTCGTAATGGTTCCTACGCGAGTTTAACATGGACTAAAACTTTACAGCGACACAATTTGTTACCAATGGCTCTTAAAAATAGCGCAATATGTTCCTGGATAATCTGTTCCGATTGCATTGCTCCGCCGGAAGAACTGAGTTTTTGAGGTTAATTGAACTTTTTATATGATTTTTCAAAGTATGCTGTTTATGCCAGGGAACCCTGGTGGATAAAGCATCGAATAAGCTCGATGGGATAAACTAAATATTGTGGCCTAACGATCAAGATGTTCTAATTCAAATCTCTGACCGTACACCGAGAAGTTCTACATCACTCAACATTTCAATAATCCTGTCGCACCGTATTGGGAATTTTGATTTTCACTGCTATAGAGTTTATGTTTAATTGATAATGGCAGAACGCAAAAATGTTGACGACACGTTTTCAACTGGTGATGATATTTCTTCGAAGAGAAATTTTGAGATGAAGAAACCATCACCAGTAGTGGAAAATCTGTCGTCAAAAAAAACCTGTCGTTTAAATTCTAAGTATTTGACTTTGAAGTTTTCAGCATTTATCGCCAATGTGGTTCAGAAATCGCAAAACGTATCAAAATACGGTGATTTCATCTTTAAGTTCTAAGTTGTAAAAATTCCGTAACTGTCAAAATAATTGTCAAAAAATGTAATCGCTATTCATTGGGAATAAAAAAAATATGATTCAGAGTTTATTTCGGTTTTTGTGTGTGTTGTGTCCCAAAAATGTCAACTTTTGAGCTAATGAAAACTTGGAAACACAGTGATAAGTTGCCAAAACATAGTAATTTTATATATTTAATATCTCAATAAATATTGCATTTAAAAATATGAACTTTTTTGCAAATGACTTTTCAGAGATGGATCTACATTTTAATAAGTGGAAGCTTCAGCACAGGGGGAATGTATAAAAAGTTGGTTTTAATTTTTACATTTACATACGACCTCCTCAAACAAATGTTGGGATTCTAAGTAACCGCACGTCATGTGAAAACTTTTTTTCTGTAATTGAAAGTATGTTTCCTAAAATCTACGGTGGCAGAGATATCCGCTGTGCAAACGATTCGGGACAGCCTGTACCACGTGAAGTGTACAACTCATATTCACTATCTCTCTCTCCGACTCCCCTATTTTATATTCCATTAAAACTTCATTCGAGCGATTTGAGTCCAACTCTAGTAATCATCTTTCATGTATCCCATGTGTACGGGGAATCACCAATTTTTACTAAAAAGTATGACAATGGGTACGCAAAGTTGCTAATTATAGCTAAAATGACTAAATAATAAATCACCGAAAAAATCAAAAATCACCATTCAGAAAATTTGCTTATGTTTAGAAAGGGCAAATTGCGTCGTCGGTGATTTCATATCGAAGGAACGCAATACCTTATGTTTGTATATAAAGCAGTAGTCGAACTTCGCTTATAAAGAACGCCCGCGTATAACGAACGCAATTCTCAGTCCCGTCACATAGGATGTTCTTTGATTGGATATAGAGAAACAATTTTTAGGCCCCTTCAAGTTCGCTCCAACGGAGTTTGACTGCAGTTACGTGCATCATTTGTTCGGTTATTGCAAGGCCTGTTCCTCGCATTGGCAAACACTTGCCCAGGGTCCAAAAAGTCATTCCTAAAAGTCTTGCCCAAGGACCAATGGCCATTCGGATGCCAAAATCAGCATCGGTTTTCCGTCTTCTTCTGCCCTTGCGTACGCCTCTGCCGCAAAGAATGCTGTGCTATATATATATAAAGGACCCAAAAAAATCGTGTTTGCCCAAAGCCCGTACTTATGAGGAACAGAGTCTCGGTAAGTGTAATGTGTGCAATTCTGTCTCGGACCAAAGGTAAGAAACTGACGGTAACTGAATAAGTAATGAATGGAATTTTATTATGTGATAGATGCAAATTTTTAAAAATAGCTAAATGAGATCGAGTTACCTTTTCCGCACCACAATTAGCACCACAATCTTTTGGTGTCAATTCCATGTGGATATTGTATTCCAAGCCGGCAACAACCTGTAAAAGTAACAACTAATTACTAAAGAAACAAAGGGTGGAAGTACACAGGGTGTATAGGTAACAGGGCGTATGCTATTTTACTGGCGAACCGTTGATCCTAGAGGCATACTTTCAATTAGAGAACGTATCCAAATAACGCGTAATACTCAGATATGTCATTCGCGTTGCAAGGGGTGTATAGTTGTTAAAATAAAAATGTTAACATTTTAAACAGAAATCCTGTGCTCAAAAACCCAATTAGAAAAATCTCTCTTGATGCCAAAAAAAAATTCCACGTTTCTGAATGCAATATTCCCCGAGATATTCGAATTCGAAAAACGGAAAAAAGTTGGGGGGGACAGCGTTAAAAACGGGTAAACTGTTTTACCCGCATTTAATTCTGTTTTTTCCCCCAACTTTCCTCCTCCTTTTTTGCATTGGAATATCTCGGAAAATAATGCAGTCAGAAACGTGGAATATTTTTGTTGGCATCAAGAGAGAGACAAGGCAACAATTTTCTAATTGGGTTTTTAAAGCACAGGATTTCTGTGTAAAATGTTAAAAAATTTATTTTAATAACTATACAACCCCTTGCAACACGAATGGCATATCTGAGTATTACACGTTATTTCGATACTTTTTCTAGTTGAAAGTATGCCTATAGGATCAACGGTTCGCCAGTAAAATACCATACGCCCTGTTACCTATATACAGTGTATAGTCAAGTTACACCATTTTTTGGAGACACTATTTTTTAAAAGCATAATGATGAATCTGTAATAGAGATTTTTCATTAGAGAAAACTTAATGTATTCCTCTAGATCGGGGGTCATCAACGCATGGCCCACGGGCTACATTTTCCCGTATTAGCTCCGATAGGTTTCAGAAAATTGTTATAACATTGAAAGACGATTAATTCTAAAATTAATGAAAGAAATATTTTCGTAATTCATGAAGGAAACGATTCCATAATTGATGAAATGAATAATTCCAGAAAATAAGTTGATGGAAATTTCCAAAATTAAGCAAAGAAATAATTCTAGAATTAATTCTAAAATTAATTCCAAAATTAATTTAAGAAATAATTCTAGAATATTGATGAAAATTCAAAACTTCCGAAAGAAATAAATTATAAATCAAAGAGAGAAATAATTTCGCAATTTGTGATAGAAATTAGTACACAATCATATATATTAAAAGAATGATTGCATAATTAATGAAAGAAATCATTTCAAGATTATTGAGAAGGAAATAATTTTTCAGAATTACCGAAATAAAATCATTTATAGTGATTTCAGATGAAAATTAACATAATTTTGAATTCAGTAGTTAATCAATGACTTTTCCAGAATTAGCTAAAAATGTTTTCAGAACTAACCAAAATTGATAGTTAATATAAAAAAAATAATTTCAGAATAAGTAAAAGTCTTCAATTATTTTTGTCCCTTATTAACTTAAGCCAATTGGCACCTTCTATTAAGATGTGATTAAATTACGCGAGTTTAGTGGCTCGCGGGCTTCGTGGAATGTTTTAATTTGTCCCGCCGTGACTGAAAGGTTGAAGATCCCTGCTCTGGATTTCACACATCGTTAAGAACACGTCACCCTGTCACATTATCCACACAAGAACGAAGTTTTGTGCTATTTTAATCTTATTAAATGGTGATTGCGCCATTTGATTTGGAGTCTATTGTCAATTGGAACGGATGATTTGTTGCTGTTTTGCCTGTTGCCCTGTGTGGCGGGACTTTTTAACGGGGAGATCTCTACTCGCATTCGCGCCTCGAAGTTGGGAACCACAGGAAACCAACTTCAGCCAACCACCACTGCGGCACCTGAAATAAGAACGGCCAAAAAATATGTGCCGCGGAACCGGCGATCAAATCATAATTCAGCTCAGTGTGACACCAGTGCGGTAGCTCTCGGTACCGGTTCAAACCTACGTAAAATATCCGTGACGAATAAAACGGGAACTCAATGCTCGGTTCTTCACACAAACTAGCAACAGTAAATTTGATAGATATATATATAAAATGAAAAAAACAGGCCTGCAGGGTTCCACCATAAAAATTATATACAAAAAGGGCTCCTCGAGTCAAACATGGCTCCCATTTAAAAATTATGTACTGGAAAGGGCTCCGCGATTCACTAAAGGTTGCGAACCGCTGATCTAAATTGTGTGTATCCCTTTTGAAGCACACGTTACAAAACATCTTAGGAAAATAGCTTCCATAAAGTAACACGGGTAGAGAATCCATTCAAATGTCATTTCCCACGTCCTTTTTTTTGCGAGGACATTGCACATTCGGAATTCTGGCATGACGTAGCCGACATATTGGTTATTGTACAAGCAGAATTCGACAAAATTACATTACAAAACAAATTTCTGTATGATACATGGTAATTAGCTCAGCTGAATAAAGCCATTCTTTAGTTTTGACATGTTTTTAATAAAAATTTCTTATTTGTAAGTTTTTATTTTGGAGAATCTCTCATGACCCCCAACCTCACCTCAGTTCATTGACACGACCCACGGTTTGCTCACCACTGTGATTCGCTCTTACCATAGTTGAATAACAATGTGTTTTAACAAATTAATTTCTTTCTCGCTCATTATTGAGCAACGGAATCTCTTAAAAATACATTTTGGAGGTGTTGAAACGTCTGTTGAAAATCATTCGTGTTGGAGATTCCATTCCGGTAAGACGTGTTTGCGTCTAACCTTGAAGGAAGGTCTCTGTAAGAGGCTTAAATGGTGCCGGGTTTTGAGGTGGTGGGCTAAGGGTTCGCAGAGCTGAGCAGAAACCGTTTCATTCAAGACTACTTCAGTCAAACTTAGGTGTGTACACTAAACCACTGTGGTGGTCGAATGCGAAAACCCGTGTTCGAACTCTACCGTCACCACAGTGGTAGTGAAGTTGGTTCATCTGAAGAACCATCTGAAGTTAATTTTCTGTGGCTCCCGTAAAATTTTCTTAGGGGTGGATAGGATTGACCGCATGAGTTATCAATACACCGTCAATCGACTGCTTCGACAAGAGGACACTAGTACCGTTTGAACTGTCTGAGCGGAATGGGGTGCTCCACCCCTCTGTCATGTAATCCTTGATCGATCAAACTTTTGATTGCTCCTGTGATATGATTTTACACAACTTTCTATAATTTATTATTGGTGCCCGTTGCACTTTCACTTGATTTATTTGATTCTTAGATTTACATAATGTTCATTACGATGCACTAATCTATTAACCACTATTAATCTTTGGCATATCAATAAATTCTGGTTTTACCTAAGATACCCGGTTCCGAGAGGGGGGGGGGGGGAGCTGAAGTGCTTACGTTGATTTTTGCGTCAGTCTAGGTGTCTCGCGGTTTCTCCAGTTATAACCGAAGTGACTCCACGCTGATCCAAGGAAAGCCGTCCATTAAGTAAAGCCACCCATTTGCTTAGCTTAAGAGATTTAGAAAGTATTAATTTGTTTACTAGTGTAATTAATGAGATGATTAAGTACAGTAAAACCTCTCTTTTGCGGCCACTGGTGGAACGAAAATAAAATTCGTCCGTAAAAAATGGGTGATCGTTTATCAAGGGTTTCAATGGCATACTTTTATTACACCAAGGGAAAATACTATTTGGCCGTAAAAGAGGGAGTGACTCCATCAGTGGAGTGTCTCCGTTAAGAGGAATTTCACCGTACTACTTAACCACACATGCATCTCGTAAACATTCCCTTGGGAAATTTCTAAGGAATTTGTGCATGCAGAACGTGTTGTGTGCATATGCGCGACTCCCAACGTACAGTCAAACTCGGTTATAACGACTTCGGTTGTAACGACACCTCGGCTGTAATTATTGACTGTTCGTACTCATTCCCATAAAGAATAATGTTAATGAACATTGCTTATAGCGTCGATAAAATGCAACCACCTCGGATACAACGACGCATTAAATTAAATTTGTGATCCTCACGTATTCCTAAGGGATCAGCATGATCCGTCCAGGGAATTCATTGGTAAACATTCATGCCCGAACCGGGATTCGAACCCAGACCTGCACAGTGAGAGGCTAGCTTCCTAACGGCTCGACTGCCAGGCGGCAAGCGTCATTTTTGTTTCCATGCTGATGACGTTTTCTCAAGAAATCGTTGAGATTAGAGCTGATTACATCTAGGGAATGTTCGTCTGTTTTTCATACCTAACGTTGGGGAAAAAGATTTATTGTATGTAAATCGTAACAATCGTAAAATTCGTCAAACAGGCGTTTATTATATCAAGGTCAGGTTTCAGAATTCGTCAAATATGAGCTAATTATAGTTGTTATTTCGAAGATATGCGGAAAAATTCGCTAAATCAGAGTCCATTAAATCTGATTCCGATATTCATCTGGATAATAAAATGTTATCACGGAAATGGGACCGATTTATTCCACTTACCAATACGAAATGTCGATTATGCATAATAACCGGCAAATGTGATGAATTTAGTACGATTCATTCTGTCATGGACGACGCTTGGGAATTATGCATAATCGACGGTAAAAGTGATAAATTTAGGGAAGCTTATCAAACTTACAAAAATGGTAGGTGATTCCGCAAAATAAACGGATTCATCACATTTACCGTAATCTTATCACCCTAATTATTATAAAGAACACTGATTAACAGGAAAAAAGAAATGAGTCGCTATAACCGGAAATTCGGAACTCAAAGTGGTTTCCATCTGGCCAGCGAAAGTTGTCCAGGTTGAAAAATATCTACACATGCAACACGAAAAATATCTAGCATGACCATGTTTCTATTATAAAAAAAATACGGGATATTGCCAAAAAAAGTCGTCAAGTTGCCAGTAACGTCAAAAGAATTGTTAAAGACAAGTGAAGTTGCCATTTAAAGATGAAAAAAATTGTCAAAGACAAATTAAATTGCCAATACCAATGCAACAAACGTTATATCCCCGTTCATTACTCATATTCCAAATGGGCCCCATCAGCTTTGGGATATCCTTTGTATGTGCAAACTTCAAGAATGAGGAGATTGAAAAACAGAGGAACCATAATTTTACAGTAGTTATTTAACCTCTTAACTGACACGGGCATATATATATATATTATACGCCCGTGGTTGTGTGATCGAAAAAAATTGTGACACATAGGAGGGGATCGTGTAAGATTTCGTCGGCCTTTAAGCGGTTAATAGGCTATTCATTAATATGTTGAAACACTGGTTCTCAAAGTGCACTTCTCGCTCCTGGGGGCGTCGCCAACCTTTGTTAAGGGTGCCACGGTGAGCTGAAGACATTGTGCTTTGCGGTGGTCCTTTTTTTTAGACTATTCTGGGAAGCCGTGGATAAATCTTGTTATGACATTGGACACGCGGACGGCAAATGTTTGAAAACCACCGCGTTGAAAAAGATGAATAGTAGCAATGTTCCGTGGTATGACCCCCCCCCCCCTATACATCTTGGAGCAGGCTGGGAGCTTTACGGGCCCCCAGCTATAGTGACTTTATAGAGTGAAAAAACAAAAAATGGTAATATACATTGTCCCTCGGTATTCACTCTGAGAGTCAGTTCGAATACGGAAAATCTATGAATAACCCAAACCATAAAATTTTGTTTTCTTGTATAATTTTCGTCTTTTTCTGCTTTGTGTCACACAAGTAGAAAAATTGGGGGCGGGGTTTCCAGTGATTGTCGGCAATGTTTTCTGAACGAGCGAAAGACATCGCGAATGCAACCGTGAATATGAAATCTGAAATATACCGACAGCCGAGACTGTAATCGTTCCAGCACCCAGGCAGGAACCATGTTCCGTGGCCACTTTTATATCAATATTTTATGAGCACATGACAGAAATTTAAAATAATAAACCAAATGGTTATATTCACCTGTGATCGAGCCGATAATATCTTATTCGCAACCATTCCTTCCAGAGAACTATCGCAGGATTTTCCTAATTTTTCGGCAGCTTTGTTCGCAACTTGGACGACGCTTTCATCATCGGGATTTTCCTCGATCGAACCACCAAGAGCAATATCCTCCTCCTCAGAACAAAATACGCAAATGGTGCAAGAAATAAGCACGATGAATTTCATGTTAATTAACGGCAACGAACCCATATTTTAGAGAAAGGTTTGAAATTCTTACGAGAATGATAAAACACGCGTAATAAAGGAATCAACCTGCGTTGTTCAAGCGGTCTTTGCCTAATAAAATATATTTGTATTTGTTCGTGTGTTTTTTTATAGCAATTCTGGTTTCGAAACTGTTTATAGCGCATGTGCTGAAGGAGAAAACAAAAGAACGTCAAGAGACTATTACCCAGTTTTTTCTTGTTTCCTAAAAAAAACGAAAAGAAAACGATACTAAATACTTTGGACAACGTCGTCACCAATGCTTGCCAATGCGCATCTACAGGGTGTCACATAAATTCGTAAATAATTCAAAAATTCATAAAAAATGAAGGAAATGGTGTATTTGAATGCCGGTTTGCCAAAAAGTTATTCTCACGGATTTATTTTAGTAGAGAAAAAAATATTTAGTTCAAATTTTTGTCAACAGAGGCCGCTGCACGAAAGCAAATCGCTGGAAGAATTATGAAAATCAGAGTCCTAATAAAAATTAATTTATTAAGAGAGAATAAAATGTAAAATGCGGGGTGTGTGATCAACAGCTCATTTCTGGAATTCCCTCTTATTGGCACTTACGTAAGGTTTTTATTGTGATGGGGGATGATTGGTGAAGTTGTTTTATCTCAGCCACGAATCGCCAGCTGAAGCTTTACAAATGTTTTCGTGAAAAAAGGTTAAGAAATAAAATTTTAAATTTGCTGCCATGAAAGACCCTCTATTGATAAAAATTAGAAATGTTTCGTATACGAAAAATAATCATCTTCGTGAGAACCCAATTCAAATATAGAAATTTCTTCAATTTTTATGAATTTTTAAACTACTTATGAATTTATGGGGCACCCTGTAGATGTTCTACTTAAAGCATCAAAATTCGTTTTTACTCCTCCAAATTGATTTAAGGAGTGAAAATACTCCTTCAAATTTTAGGGGTTTCTTTTTTTTTTTTAATATTTATGAAAAACATAGAACATAGGGAATTCCCGTATTTGGTACCCTACCCTGTATAAAAAAGCTCCTTTTTCTATCTTCTAACCTTAACCTAAATCTTTTGGCCCTAAATCATGAGGTGCATGGCAAATGCCCCCATTTGCCCATGTGAAAATCGGCCCCCACCCTTATCATAAAACAATAAAACACGATTTTGGCACTCCTAGAATGTTTTTTGATAAGTTGCTACTGGATATATAAACACCCTTTGACCCGTTTAGAATTAGCCCGAGCTGCAAAGGGTACTCGAAATCTTTTTATGCTACAGCGCCATGTGTGAGTGAAATTTCGATCCATTTTTTAATTTATCAGAGAATTATAAATTAGAGTCTGGGGGAAAAGGATTACAGTTAGCCTGATTTTACTGTCTGCTAACGGGGAGTGAAATATTCCACTACATTGGAGATCCGGAGTTTCCGTTAAGGGAAGGTTCCAGCGTATCATCACTATCAAAATACCTGAGGGTTGCGTCGTTCATTGCAGTTTGATGGGAATAATCAAATTATTCATATTCCAAATGGGCCCATCAGTTTTGGGATACCCTTCGTATGTGCGAACTTCAAGAACGAATAGATTGAGAAACAAATGAATCATAATTTCACAGAAGTTATTTAACCCCTTAACTGCCATGGGCATAGATATATATACCCCTTATAGGGAGTCGGTGCGTTAACTGTCACGGGCGTATATATACGCCCTACCTATTTGTGTGATCGAAAAAAAGGGTGGGACATGGGAGAAGATCGTGTAAGATTTCATCGACCCTATCTCCAACAAAGCTAGGACATCAAGTTTCCTGATTTCTTGCCAGGAAAGTATTTTTTCTTCACTCAATTTTTTATTTATTCTGTAAGGTCCATGAAAATGTTTAGACGTTTTCAGCAATTGTGATGGGTGGAGTGGTCAATACCGTTTTGTATTGAAGTGCTGAAAAACTTCACGAAACTTTTGTGGAATAGTGACGCAGTCTTCTTGTGTAAAGAGTCATGTTGTGATAAGTTTGTGTCCCAACTGAGCAGCATGTTGGCATAGATTACGTGTCATATGTTAAATTACCGATTCGGTATAACCGCAGCAAAATTGTGCGAAAATTACAACCACCAGTTCAAAAGAGCGATCGACCTATTTCTTAGTGGACATGAATCTAAGAATGATTTCCTTGTTGTTCTTGGTTTTTAGCAACTTTTAGTTTTACATTCGTTTTCTACTTCAAAATATTGAGTTTTTAATATGCACATCATTTTTTTTTATGAATTTTCGTATTGAAATAAAAGTTTTGTAGTCACTTGACTTACGTTTATTCCACAGATTCCTCCCATTGCCCCATCATGCTACGCCAACTTACCCCAGATGTAGGCAAATTAGCACAGTTAGAACAATTTTTGACGAATCGGAAATACAATTATAAGCGACATTTTCATCATTAATTTGTAGCTAAGGATTAATGCTATCTGCAGCATCTGTCAAATTTGTTGTACGTATTACAGCAAATTTGTGTACAGGACAAAATAGAAAAATCAAGAACTAAAAACTATATGCCAACTAGTCCCGGTCTCCCCCTATTTTTTGTTGGCTGATTGTCTAGTCAAAGACGCCACTAACGATAGTGACTTCTCGTTATTTCTTCCTAAATCATGGGCAATGAAAGAATTGGAGAAGGATCTTCTGAATCAGTGGCAGTACAGATGGATCTACCTCACAAAGACTGGAAGAAAGATCTTCGAAGTGATCCCCATAGTGAAATTTAAAAATCTTAAATGGACAAAAGAGGAGGTGCAGTTCTTCTCCGAAGATGGCCCCCTTCCCCACATATCTACATAGATTCCACCGAAGGTCTGAGAAATGCCAATGTGGGCAAGTCGGTAGCGTGTTACACCTCGCCATAGAGTGCCCAGTTACTCAACGAGTTCACCTGCATAGCCCAACAGAAGATATCATAGCTTGGAAAAAATCTATCCTCAGTAACAAAGCAATCCGTGACAAGCTCTGTACCCTGATGAAATTCCTCAATGACAATCCGGACAAAATAATAGTGCCAAGAGCCCAACAAGAAGTGCATAATGACAGTGACTCATGCACCGATTCTGACTATGAACCATAAGGATCCTTATAATGTATATCCGTTGCAATGTCTTTTCTATTGGACAGTGATGTTCATCTTGATTTCTGTAATATATGTGTTTAGTTTTGTTGCGATCCATGCGGGTACTTATAATGTTGTATATCCATTGCATTATCTTTTCTCTATTGGATAGTGATGTTCGTGATTTCCTCTGATTTCTATTATATATGTGTTTAATTCTGTGGTGATCCATATGGTTCCTTATAATGTTGTGTATCCGTTGCAGTGTACGTATAGGAGTACGTTGCAGTGTACATTATAAGGAACCACATGGATCACCACAGAATTAAACACATATATAATAGAAATCAGAGGAAATCACGAACATCACTATCCAATAGAGAAAAGATAATGCAATGGATATACAACATTATAAGTACCCGCATGGATCGCAACAAAACTAAACACATATATTACAGAAATCAAGATGAACATCACTGTCCAATAGAAAAGACATTGCAACGGATATACATTATAAGGATCCTTATGGTTCATAGTCAGAATCGGTGCATGAGTCACTGTCATTATGCACTTCTTGTTGGGCTCTTGGCACTATTATCTTTGACGTATCAATAAATTTTGGTTTTACCGGAGATGCCCTGCCCCCCCCCCACCCGAGTGGGGGGCGAAGTGCTTACGTTGCTTCCTGCGACAGAGCCTGGGTGTCTCGCGGTTTCTCCAGTATCTCCAGTATCCGTTGCAGTGTCTTTTCTCTATTGGACAGTGATGTTCATCGTGATTTTCACTGATTTCTGCTATATATGTTTAATTCTGTGTTGATCCATGTGGGTCTTTATAATGCTGTATTCCCGTTGCAATGTTTTTTGGTTTTTTTTACTTGAGTTCCTCGCTGGTGTGGTGGGTGTCTTTGCGTGTTTATCTGCAAGAAATGCTGCAGTTTTGTTTACTTATTTATTTTCTTTGTTTGTTACGTTTTATTTTTATTCATTTTTTATCGTTATTATTTTTTCCCCTCCTTTTTTTCTGTAGCGTGGCTTCGTTAACCGCTTATATCCCTCTCTTGGGATGGAGTGGGAGCCATGTTGTGGTTTGGTGGTCTCCCCTATTTTAATCACGCGTTTAACAAGCTTCCGAATCGAAGAAAAAAAAGAGTCAATAATCACCAGAAACTTCGTGATACCCGATATTGACAATTCGTTATTTTTTTTTGATATTGCAGGTGCACGGTGAGACACAAAAAAATTTCATTGTATCCGATTTCGTTATAAGCATGCTTAACTATTTTACGCCGGTGTATTGCACTGTAAAAGTTCTTTGACAAAGATCTTTTATAAAATAAGTTTCACAAAGAAATATGACAGTGTAATGGTAAACTTCGTGCTTTGTTGAAGTTTCTTTTATCGATGTTAGCCTCCTCATCCAATATTTGAAAGGGGAAAAAAATATTTATGTCCCACAACATCGGATACGGCTTTAAGTAGTGGCAACAGTGAAGATAAAAGCCAACGAAGAACAATAAAGGAAAGTTGTCAAGAAACAATGCAGATTCTATGTTGTATCAAGCATCATCCACCGTGACAGAAATGACTCAAATAAACAAAGATAATCACGTTAAGAAGCCGAATCAACCTCAACGATTCCGTGGACAATTTTGTTAATTCATTGCTGATGAATTGAAGGGAATACGTGACGCTGTTGTGACGCGCTTATACTCCTAGTCAAATGGAAAATCCTACAAGAGATTTTATAGTCGTGGAACTCCTTCACCGAGTTCGTCTTTGTCTTCACTTATCCTTAAATACAGTGAAAGTCTGTTATAAATCATACTTTCAACAGCCAGTTGTTAAAAACCTTGTATGGATAGCGGAGAGTGACGTCATCCTTTCATAAGTCGCCATCTGGTAGCAGCGTCAGCAGTTATGAGCTTGGCCTGAATCAGGTCCGGCCGTCCAATGTACGGTCCCTTTCAGTGTACGGTCCCTTCAGTGTAGTCTAGGGTAGTCGTTCTCAACAGTTTCAAACCCGCGGCCCGTTTTCTATCATTTTTGTGAGTCGAAGGCCCGGTCAAACACACAACCAACGGAAAATAAATTAGGAAAAATGAAACGGCTGATCACTCGCGGCCCGATATGAATGATATCAGGGCCTGACACCGGACCGCGGTTCGGCGGTTGAGAAACACTGGTCTAGGGCGTTCACCTGGAAAGTGAAAGGACGTGGGTTCGATTCCCCGCTAAGGCAGTTGAATTTTGTGTCTTTCCAAAAATTCATCTTCGCAACAGCCAGTTATTAAAAACCTTGCAAGTCTGTTCTAGTCATCTGTTTTCAGTCATTCTGAAACAACTTTACGAAATTAAGTTAATTTAATTTATCAAATACAGATATCCTTCCAGATTGAATTTGCACTATTACAAATTCTACTTCTTCTGGGAGAATATCTGGCACTGTAGAGTCAATTTCCAATATTGGGGCTTCTAAGTTTTTCTTGGAAGAAAACAGGTCATTATAGAAATTTCTAGCAATATCTTCCATGTTTTTTATGTTTGATCTTCTTACGCCATTGATGTCTGTTAGTGCAATTGGGATTATTTGCTTTAAACGAAGTTTTCTCTCTCCATCTTTTTTAAGACTTTTATTTGCTTCAGCTGTTTCCCCCTTAATTTTGATTCTCTATAGTTTTGATAATCTTCTTTTATTTTTGTTCTAAGCAATTGACATATAATAGTATATTCTAAATGATTATTCCTTGATTCTTTAAGTTTTTCTTTTTGTTAGGAGTTCTAGAGTTTGATAAGACAGATGTTCTCAACTTGGTTTCGGAATAGAAATGGTGGAGCCATTTTTGCACATAATGAGTTTATCTTGGAAGATTCTATAATCCCTGTCAATATCATTTCCTAAGACCAGTCAGTTTCTTCGATAAGCTCTCTGAAATGGTTATTGTTGATCTGCTTCATTTGACAGATATGGTTTGATAACTCACGAGCCTTCTCCACGGTTTTTCTGTTGATGCTAATGATGTGTCTAAGTGATCTATGTTAGAAAAAACATCAAAATAAGTTTTGCCAACTGTTTCAACATCTCTTGTTGTATTCTTTTGCAGTTTGTCAAAATATAATCAATTTCATTTCTAGTATTTCCATCTGGTGCTTGCCAATCCCATTGCTTACCATGACGCTTTTGAGAAAGCCGTTCATGGTATAGAGCTCCTCTGCTTTTTTCTTCCGAAGTGAAATGGGTCGATAAAATTTTCTTTAGTTCTTCCTTTTCCAGTTTTTCATAGCAAATCTCCACATACGAAAGTGTAAGTTATATTGAACTTTAACCTCTTTACGATCAGGGACGTAATATTGCGTCCAAATGCCAGTGGAATGAATTCATTCAAGCTGACTATTTCTTCAACCTTTTTTTTTGCTCAACGCGAAACTTAATGCAACCCTACGAAACAAAGTTGTGTGTGTTTTCCCCCCTCTCTGTTTTAAGCTTTTTCCTCCTTCTCATTCTACACGGCATCCATCTTTGTGGAGATGCGAGAATATTGATTCTTTACGAATGAGGATTTTTTTTTCTCAAAAAGTATTAAAGTCCCCATTCCTTCATGTGAAGTCTGGCACACTCCAGGGTTCGGTCCCCTCACCATTACCATTTCTAATTTATATAAATGATCTACCCGATTCCAAAAACTGCCGTATCAGACTCTTCGCTGATGATTGTGTTATCTACAAAACTGTGTCCAATCTTTCCGACCAAGAGAATCTTTCCTTAACATTCCTTAACATTATTTCCGAATGGTGCTCAACCTGGGAATATGAAAGTTACCTGTCAAAAGAATTCACCACGATTTCCCTTACTCGATAAACAGTTCTTTGATCTCTGAGGTTTCCCATTATAAATACCTAGGCATTATAATCTCTTCCGATCTCCACTGGAATCTTCACGTTGATTATATTTTTATAATAAATGTCTCTCTCTCTTCAAAACCTCTTTTTCCTTCGCCGTAACCTGAAAAACTCCACCCATCATGTCCGTCACTTGTGCTACCAGACGTATGTTCTCCCTGCTCTCTCCTATGCCTGCTAAACCTGGGACCCACCATATCCAAACCAACATAGACAAATTAGAATATATCCAAAATATGTCCACTCGCTTCATTTTTAGCTGTTGGTCTTCATCTGTCTCCAACTCAATATCCAACCGCTTTCCTCTCTTCGACATATTTCTCGTTTAACTTTTCTTTACAAAATCCTCCATGGGTTTTTTAATATTGACACTTCCAACATTCTAATTAAACCCTCATATTTCTCTGTTAGACTCAATCATTCCCAAAAAACTTCAGCCCATCTTTGCCTCTTCAGATTGTCACTAATTCAGCTTCTTCCCAAGAACTATTATCGACTTGAACAACCTACCACCAAATATTGTAGATTGTACTACGATTTCCGAATTTTCCTGTTCCATCAATCGTCATTTTCCGTCATACATAACTTCCGCATCCTCTTCTATAGGCCTCGGATGGATAAACCCCTCTTGTGAACTCAAAAGTGATGATGGCAAAATAACATGCCTCTTTTTTCCAGCGATTACAACTCTTATCCAGCCTATGGACCAGGGCATAATTTGGCATAATTGAAACTACGAAGCGACGCTGCAGAAAAGCTTTCATCTGATGATGCCATGACTGTCAACGAATTCTGGAAAAGATACAACATAAAGAACGCTATTTTAAATATCGCCACTGCTTGGGCTGACTTTATATTGATCGTTTTCTAAAACTGAATACATAATATATATGTATTATTCACTTTTAAAGGGTTTTATTTTCATTTTCGTCCCAAGCCCGCAGTGAAATCACGTTACTGTATTAAGAGATTTCTGTTATCCGTCATAGCCCTGGTCCGGACGGTGACGGTTAATGATATTTTCACTGTATTTACATTTTTTTTTCATTACTAATTCCGCCGGATTATTTTTTTTATATTTTTGTGTCTTTTTATGTTTTTCAGTCCTACAACGATAAATCATTCAATCATAACACTTCACTCATAGTTAGAAAAACTGATGGCAGATGGCAGCACTACAAATAACAAGCATTACAGAGAAACAAAAAAACTTCACGTCAGGTTTCACTACACACCCCCCCCCCCGGGGTTCCCCGGGGGGGGGGTGTGTGGGCGGGGTGCATGTGTGGTGTAGCAGCAGTAGGTAGGGCCTCCAAAAAATGGCTCGGGGTTCTATGATGTTCTTAAGTCAGCCACCTCGTTGGGCAATTTGCCTGTTGTGGCGTTGTATTTGTATATCCATCACACATACAAGACTCATTTGGAAATTTTTTCATATTTATCAAAAATTCATCAATTACACAAGTGTGTAATTAGTGAGTTTTAGCAAGACGAGTACGCACAACAACCGATTTATCACATTTAATGTAACATATATATTATACACGTTAAGCTTTTTGAAGAACTAAAGAAATATATTTTCTGGTTAATACATTTTTCATAACTTGGTATTAATTGGTATTGTAGGTTACAGTCGACGCTCATTACAACAAACGACCATGCGTTACTGCGACAGTTCCATTATAGCTACCGAAACATTAGAGAATCTCTCTCAAATGTTTCCCTATTCATCCCATGTAATTTTTCATTCAACATAACGACTTACAAAGATCATTAAATCCAATATAACGTCCAAACTCAGCTTTATCAAACCCTCCTCTTTGCAAGGAAAAGAAAAACAAATCTATCCTTTGTTTACATAAGAGTATGTGCATGCAATTAATGATTGCAATTGATTATAGTGGAACCTCGTTTATACGTTAAGGGCTCCCCCTGAGAGAGCATTTATTTTCTCAACGGAAAAAAAATTACATCCTACTCCGATATATAAGAACTCGATAAACTTTTCCGATGTTAGAGCCCCTAGCTACCGCAAATACCCGAATGAAATTCAAAGTATAGGTGTTTCAAAGTATGAGAGAATGAAGAGAAGAACGAAACCCTACTTTTTTCGTGGTTAGTCACAGTTAGTCGAACTCTAAAATTCGAGAATTTTGTTCGGTGTTCTTTGTTCCCATCTAATATTGCCACCCTCTAAATTTTACCGCCAGGGGCAGTTGCTCTCCCCAACCACAGTTACGGCCCTGGTGGAGACATTAAATTTTTATCGTCTCCTAAAACTCGGATTAAACTCAATTTGAAACTAAAATCTCTAATTTGTTCACGATATTGATATTCGAAAATTTTTAACTATGGTCACTTATCCAAAATGTTCTGTATAGAACATGGTTTATAAGACATCTAATCGGTTCATTCAAATAAACCAAGTTAATTCATAAATTTTTAATAAAACTTTTAATCGAATTGATCGAGTCGATTAACTCAATTAAACTTTTTACCTGCAATTGACAATTGATCGATTAACTGACCCGATTAATCAATTAATCAGACGAGCTTCATCGTTAAGGTTGCCGTCACGGTCCCGGATTCAAGCCCGATGGAGGATATAGATGAGGTATTTTTCCTAACGAACTTGAGGCGACCACCAATAGACAGCGGCTTCCTTTCCAACCCATCTCATTAATGACAGTAAGTTGCAATATATCGATATGGCCAGAGTTGGCGTTTGGTGAAGTAGCCCTAGATATAAACCGTACTCGTTATAATGGACTTTTACAATGTACTCTTATAGAGTTTTAGTTTTATAATCCGCCAAATGCATTGACTCTTACTTTCTCCACATACTGCTAAGAATACAGAAAACAAAGAGTATTGAATATTCTTATAAACCGGTGATAATTTGCTTGATGATAAATAATGGTTATGACCTCATGTGAAAGGTCCTTGTTCCATATAAATAATAATATTTTTTGTTGTTCTTTTTTCCAATCTTTCTTCTGAGAAAGGTCGGGATACATCAAGTCCATCAATAATAGGACCTGATAATCGAACTGCTGATTCAAATTATATATATACGATCATCTCTCTCTGCCACTCTTTTCTTAGCACGTGTTTTTATATCTATTCCCGTCTGGACTGAACCGGCCTCGTTTATTTAGCTTTTTTTTGTTTTGTTTTTAATCTACTTTTTTTTTTAACATTTTGATGCTTTTCACTTTCTTCTTTGCTCTAGAGATAAAGCTCAGCAGCATTATCCGTGATTCTTAGGCAACTGTTAAAAACGTCGTGCGAGCGACCTGATCGGCCCAGTCTCCCGATAGACGTCAAATCGTTCACCAACTACACTCAACTTTATCATCTCGAAAAATTATCTTTGAAGGTCTTGCTCCGGGTAAGAATAGAATCTTATTCCTTTCTTTCTTATTTAACCCCTTATTTATTATTATTTTCCATGTTAGAATCGGAAACATTTCATTTTATACAATTTTTATGCAATCACGTATTCATTTCAATTTCGCTGGAAATTGCGGTGAAAGGTGATAAAAAATATACAGTCGGCCTCTCTTAATAAGCACCATAATATCCGATTGAGCGGGGTATCCCATTACGCGTAGGGACAATTCAATTACCCCTTTGCAACATTAGTATAGTTTGTATGCTGAAAACTGATGAAGGAGAATATTAATGAAGCTTCTGGAATAAATCAGACATAAAAAATTAAAGGGAAATTATATTTAATTGCAATGACACAGCACACCCAAAATTTTTACTTTTCATTAGGAAAGTTAGCGCCTTCTATTGGCTCAACAGGGAACAAAAAACAGGGTGTCCCATAAATTCGTAAACAGTTTAAAAATTCATAAAAATTGAAGGAACTGATATACAGTTGACCCCGCTTAACCGGATATCAACGGTTCCAGTACACAATACCTGATTATTAGAGGTATCCGATTATGCGGGGCAGAGGTGCCAACATGAAGAAAACATTGGGGGAGAGCGGCTGAAAGTTGCTGGCCGTCCCGTATATACGGGACTCAATCGCGTACACGGGAGAGGGAAGATGCATTGCACTGTTTTTTCAGAAATTATTGGGAGGGCTCAGCCTCTACTCCTAGAAAATTTATTGTGGTTGGGGGGGGGGGGGCTCAAATGGCTTCATCCCCCCAAGGTTCCAGCGCCTATCAAACTATTTAATTGACATTTTACAACGAAAGAAAAGTTTGTATATTGAAAAATGATGAAAAGGATCAATATTAATAATGCTTCTCGAAGGAATCAGAATCAAAAATGAAATGAAAATTAATACGTAACTATACATAAGATTTTACTTTTCATTAGGAAAGTAAGCGCTATCTATTGACTCAGAAACAGAAATAAATATTTAAATGCACGTATTGATAACTTGGAGACCAGCACCTACTTCTAAATATATTTATCTTGACCTAGTAACATATTTTCTATTAATTTCAAATGTTGCATTCAATAATAACATTAAGTATATATAGTGGTTGATGTGTATTAATAGTTGTGTGAAAGATTATATTCCATAAAGAAAAATTCGGATGCTTTTTCTTGCAAAGAAGTCAGACCCAAGGTGTACGTTTACCTGTTACTCGATTAAGCGGGGTGCACTCATAATTATGAATATTCCAAGAATAATGGGAGATATATAGACGGCTTTTTCTCAGACCAAAGATATGAAGGAAACGGATATTTTCTGGATATTATGCTGAGGTGAACTCGAAAAGAAACGTCACATCCTGTCTCCACCAGGAAACTCAGGCCCTCTTGCACACCGGGCAGGCATGCTACCATCTACACCACTAGAGACACAGCCCTTCCTTCTGTATTTCACGGGCTATGGCGTGAGGCGCTGAAGTAGAGGCATTTTAGTAACCTCGGTAGTATGCGGATCACTTTGGCGTAATTTTTCAGCACGCTCACTAGTGACGAACTTTCCGTCCTTTCACTTCCCCCCTGTTCGTGGGGGGAATTTTCTTTGTGATGATAATGCTGCTTTGCCACTTTTCTTTTCCTTCCGTTGATGATGCTTTCTCGTTAACCCCAGAGCGAAGCAGCATAATTTACTATTTGTGCACTAGTGGTTAACGACAAAGTATCATCAACGGAAGGTAAAGAAAAGTGGCAAAGCAGCATTATCATCACAAAGAAAATCCCCCCCACGAAGAGGAGGGAAAACGGGGGGGGGGGGAAGGAGTGAAAGGACGGGAAGTCCATCACTAGTGCTCGTGCCGAAAAATTATGCCAAAGTGACCCGCATACTACTAGCCTCACTAAACTTCAGGAAATTCACCCCCCCCCCCCAGGTGGGACGTTAGAGAAAGATAGACGAATTTTTTTCTTACCCCAAGATATATCAAGGAAACAGATATTTTCCGGATATTAATATCCAGAGTCGAGTCCCGGCGGAGGCAGGGTGATTTTTCATTCTAAGTTCACCTCAGCATATTATCCAGAAAATATCTGTTTCCATTCCAAGAATAATTTATGTAATAATGCATTTTAGTTTCGATCACATGAAGTTGTCAAATCATTTCTTTTGGTTTATGAAGTTTGAAATCCCACGACGTATTCAGTTTTATTTCGCGGGAAATTATAGCGAAAGATAACACTTATAAATATTCCAAAAATAATTTATGGAATAATACATTTTAATTTTGGTCATATGAAGCTGTTCTAATTTCATGAAAAGTAATTTGTATACAATTTGTTTTAAAGTAACTCTGAATAATGATTTGAAGCCGTCTTTTTTCACACTACGGAAAATCCTTAAAGGAAGTGCAAAACGCTTCAGTGACTGAATGTTCCTCTATAATAATTTTAAGATTTGAACCCTTAATTGCACGATTTATTTTCGAGCAGATAATTTCTTATTACACGTATTTAAAGCCAAAAAAATCTATTTCGAATCGTACTTGTTTGTGCAAAGTCATGTTGAAGACGTGCAAAGCCTCAAAAAATCGCACATAAAATAAATGTATTTGAAGTAACATTACTTTCCAAATGTGCAGGGTGCTTAGATAACTGCTCGAACCGCAAATTACTGGCGAACCTTCGATCCTAGAGCCATTCTTCCAATTAGAAAAAATATCCAAATGGCGTATGGACCTGACATACGACAATCATATTGCAAGTTACTAAAATAAAAAAATTAACTTTTTATATGGACACCCTGTGCTCAAAAACCCAATTAGGAAGTTGTTGTCCTCTCTTCTGATCAAAACAAAAGAAATTCTACATTTCCAAGTGCAATATTCGCGGAGATATTTGAATTCAAAAAATGAAGTAACCTGCAAATGTGGTGCGGGCGAAGTAAGTGGTCTGGAACTGTGCCACAGGTCACTCAAGTCATCCAAAACTGTTTCGCGGAACACATTGGTGATCAGAAATTGTGCCACAGGTCACTGGCGTAATTAATCTGAAACTGTGCTACGGACATGAGCAGAGATACGGGGGGGGGGATCTCCTCCTCACCAGCGTCAATGAAGGAGCCGACTGATCTAATGTATATGCATAATAATTGGCATCATTATCATCATCTTTTCGCCCACCTAGCTTCCATTATCATGCCCTCCACAGCCTTTCATGTTTCTCTCCACAAGCAGTGCCGTAACTAGGCAGGTGCATTAGGTATCTCCGCACAGAGCCTACTTGGAAGGGGCCTAAACGCAAATTCTTGCATTGGCACAGGAATTGCTAGTTACCGCACTCCCCACGGGTCACTTAAGTGATCTGTAAATATGCCACTTGGTAAAATATTGGCAAAATTTTAATTCTCCAGAGATGTCGCGGGTCATATCAAATGACTCTATTACGGTAAAAGTGATAAACCGGTTACCATACATAATAATCGGTTATCATACATACTGATTATCCATAATACCCAGTGCAATTGGTGAATTTGATAAATATGAGAAAAAAATTCCAAATGAGTCTAATATGTGCATGATGAACAGATGAACATATTCGGACCCCGATGCAATGTTAACAAATTGCACGATCTTACTCCGATATAATGATACAATACATCTATGCATTACCATGTAGTACGACTCATCATGTTTACCAACGACGCGACGCTTGGGTAATATGCATAATTGCCGATAAAAGTGATAATTTTTTTAGCCCTTATTAAATTTACCAACTCGGGTAACTGTGCATAATCGCCGGTAAAAGTGATTAATTTAGGGAAATTTATCAAACCTACCAAAATGCTTGGTAAGTATAAGCAATAAATGGTTATTATGCATAATAAATCCCATTTATACCACATTTACCGCAACAACTCCATGCCCAACATTTGGCCCCCGGATATGGGTTGAGCACGTATACATGTTCCACACCCCTCCAAGCTTGTTGGATCCAGAACGCAAGCACAGATTATTTCCCATATGCCGTGTAAACCTTTATCAACATGAAAAGTAACCGAGGTCGGCCGCGTGTACACAATAATTTCGATAACATCATAAACATTTTCATTCAGGAACCGGTTCGGACCGGCCCTTAAGCGTGTAGTATTCCAAAATTTATCAGAAATACGGAGCCAATCAGACCTTCACATCCTTGGAATCAGTCTATATCTATAACAACATAAGGCTAGAAGACTACAGCTACATCGTATCATGCATTGGAAACTTGCCACAGTTGCCGCCGGAAGAAACGTCTAGAAAAGATTAGATAATGCCTGGGATTTCTCTTTTTTTCTTGTTTCCACATCCTATCAGCTCAGATTTTACGTAATCTGATTATGTGTGTGTACACGTACCGTCTCATCAAGATAGCATATTCGTAAATGGTTTCATAATTGTTCTTATTTGAGCAGTTATCGTTTCCAGAAGCATATACTCATGATTGCGCCACTCTTCTCCCATTCTTGTATAGTTTTATTGATCACACACACACACACCCGTTCCTCAGATTCACTCCCCTTGCTCAGCTATAGCCCAATTAGCTTACACCTCTAGAAATAATATGTTCCTATAAGTAACTCTTTTGGTCGGTTTACGGAAATTTTCGTCCCCTGGAACGTTCCGTCCCCGGTTATTTCGCCCTGACCGTGTGAGTGACGAAATGAGTGAGTGACGAAATGAGTGAGTGACCAAGTAAGTGACTATATGAGTGAACAATTGAGTGGCTGAGTGACCAAGACAGTAACCGTATCAGAGGGATCAAGGGAGGGGCTGAGTGACCAAGAGAGTAACCATATCAGAGGGATCAAGTGAGTGTGTGAATAACCGTATGAGAAGCCAAAAGAGTGGGTGAATGACCAAGTGCGTGTCTGTATGAGTGACCAAGTGAGTAGGTGAGTGACCAATTGAATGCATGCGTGACTGTATGAGTGAACAAGTGAGTAGGTAGGTGACCGTATGAGAGACCAAGTAAGTGTGTTCACTCATATGGTCACTGACTTGATCCCTCAAACAGTCAGTCTTCTCTAGTTAGTCTTAGTCTAGTTAGTCTTCTCTCACTCATACAGTCTATAGAGATTAACTTGGTCACTCACGCAGACACTCACTTACTCATAAAATCAATCACACGCTTACAAGGTCACGAGCATGCAATAACTCACTCAGTGAGTCACTCACTCATACGGTCAAGAATGCTAAAATTGTCCGGGTGAAATGTCAACATTTTCGAAGGTGAAACGTACCGGGGACGAAATGCCAAGCAACATGAGTCCCCTGGTTCCGGTGTCTATGCGCAACATGGTGTAGATAAGATGAACTTCTACCGATGTACGCACAATCTTCATTGCGATAATCGAATTCATGACTCAAGAGTAAAAACAATTTATTGCTCAAAGAGTGACAATCTGAACATTTTTAAGAAAATAAGAGTGCAGCGGAACAATATTTGGCAGAAACAGAGATAATGTGTGCTTGTGTCCCGTAAAAACGGGATATACGATCATCGTGTTAAAATTCGTAGAGTGGTACACGCATCGAAAATAATCTTGATGGTAGCACTGGTTAAGAAAAAGAATGGCTAGATCTGCCACTCTTTTGGTCGCTCATTGACCTAGTATTTTGCTCTTTAAGTCACTCGTTTGGTCACTCACCGACCTGGTACCTCCAGGACTCTGCCACAAAGCTGAGTCGAACGAGATATCGGCAACGGGATAAGTCTGGCAGCAGAGTTCTGGCATTCATTCATCCTTAACCTGTTACCTCCCTCTATATATTTTTTTAGTCACTCCCATGCTTGCACACCTTCTAGGTCACGCACTGACAAAAAGCGTCACTCGCTCTCTATGTCACATTTTCTGGTCACTCCCACGGTTATACACCCTCTAAAGTCACTTTTGTTTGGTCATCTCGATGCTCAGACGCTTTAGATCGCTCACTCACCTGGTACTTCTCTTTCTAGGTCACTCTTTTGGTCATCCACATGCTTGCAAACTCTGTAGCGTACTCGCTGATCTCGTCCCTCGCTGGAGGAGGGTTTATGGTTTTACCACCTGTGGGAGGAGCGTACGCAAGATCGAGCTTTTGGGGGGATGGAGGGTCACCCTCTAGGTCACTTTTTTTGGTGATTTCGATGCTCAGATGCTTTATTCAGTCGACTCTCGTCAGCCACTCACCTGGTACTTTTCTTTCTAGGTCACTTTTTCTGTGACACAATGCTTGCACACATTTTAGGTCACTATTTCGGTCACTCGCTAACCTGATCACTTGATCATGGACCCCACATCCTTGAGCAGGGTCCCCAGCTACTTTACCGGACACCAACTCCGGTCATATATCGCCATACGGCAATTTCCAACCAATGCAGTTGAGTGGGAAATGAAGGCTCAATCTATCGGTGGTCACCCCAGGATCGGTAGGTCAAGAGCTTTATTCTGATGTTCTTTGGCCGGATTCGAACCCGTGGACCTTAACGGTAATCTTCATAGTGGAAGACGAGCATCGTACCACAGTGCCACTCAAGCACTGGGGCCCCCTAGGCTGGGATCTTTTGTGGGACTCCCGGTCATACTCTTCACGGACTCTTCTATAGTTAATTTTTTCGTGAAAAAGCCAAAAGAAAGATGAGAATTGGAAAGTGCCCTGTCAGCCCCGCCATTGTGCGGACCATGCTCTTAATCACTCTTTTGGAACATGCTTGCAAACTCTCTCACTCAGTAATCAAGTCTCTCTTGCTCTTTAGGCCTTAGAGGAGGTATAGGAGCTATCTACAGATCTACAGGGCCGCAACGAGGGGGAGCAGGCGGATCTCGTGCCCCGGCGCTGGACCAGAGGGGCGCAAATTTTATTCTAAAACCTCTCCTTCAACATTACAAGGGGGGGGGGGCACCACAATGCGCACTTGCCCCGGATGACCATGCATTTAGTTGCGGGCCTGGCTATCTATACCTCCTCTAAGCTCTAGACGGAGGAGGATTTATGGTTTTATCACCTGCGGGAGGGTCGTAAGCAAGATCGAACTTTGGGATAGGGGCGTAGCCAGAAATTTCATTCGGGGGGGGGACCAAAGTGACAGAACAATGGATTTGGCCATCTTTTTCCCTTTTTTCGGTCATTTTCTCACATTTCGAGGGGGGACCAGACCCCCAAGTCCCCCCCCCCGGCTACGCCCTTGCTTTGGGGGAATGGAGAATCACAAGTTTTTCGATAGTGATGTGCTGCCATCTATTGTCGTATTACCGAACTATAAAAGTGTCTCGTATCGCTAACATAGAAGTAGATACCATTTGTGATTTCGTTTGTTTTCCCAATCTCGTCTGTTTTTAATATAATGGACATATAGTACAAAGCAGCAACCTCGTTCCCCCCCCCCCCCCCCCATCGTTCCAAGGCCGTCTTAAGAGTATCATGGGTCCCCGAGCCGATTGATTTTTCTGAGGCCCTGCCAAACAAATTCTCGAAAATTTCAACCAGATCTCATTTTTGTGAGGCCCCTCTTCGCTGAGGCCCCCGGGTGGGCCCATGCCTTAAAGACGACTCTGCATCGTTCCACGGAAAAAGGACTTTCCATTGAAAGGTCATCGTTGCATCGAATGCATGGAAAAAAATTAAGATTTGGAGAGAATTCCAAACTTATTTATTTTTCCACGCATGAAAAATGCATATTCAATTAAAGAAATTTATATAATCAAGGAGCCAGAATAAAAAATTCTAATATTCATTTTGTTGCGATGTGTGTATCGCTGCAATGAAAATCGACCAGGTGTTACAAATATCCACTTTGTTTTAGAAAAAAATAAAACTAGGGTTACCAACCGTCCTCCTTTAGGAAGACTTGTCCTCCTTTTCGATGTCATTTCAAGCGTCCTCCTACGTTTCGGAAAAAATTCACCCGTCTTCCTTTTCAAGTTTCAGGAATGATTTTTTTTGTCTCTCCACTGAAACATGAATTTCTTCATTGATATGAGTGTTTCTGTGTTTTTCTTCCACACGCATTCACCAATATCCGTCGAAATTCCCAGAATTTTTTCTGCTTCTGTTTTTTTTTAGCGGTTCTGTTTTAGTTTTAGGAAACTTATTGTTGTGGCGGGGTTTAATTAGCCACAATAGTGACGTCATCTATTGAGGGAAATCGAGATGAGTGACGTCACTAAGGGTGCGTACGCAGGCATCCTCCTTTCTCAGTTTGTGAACCTGGTAACCCTAAATAAAACTATAACAACAACAACATGTACACACTTACGTGTACCGAATTCTCCAATGTCATGGGTCACGATCAGACAATTGAACTGATTTTTCTTTTCATTTCTTTGAGAAAAAAGGATGCTGACTTGGCTGAGTTCGGAAGTTGTAACGGATTGAATTGTTTTGTAAGTCGTTAACGTTGTCCTTGTTGTCGTCGTGTGGGTGGACATCAACGTAAATTGAGAAGGAAAAAGTTTGGTACTCGGCATACCTCCTCCTCCCAACCAGAACATGGCCTCCCGCTCTGTCTCAACGAAGAGATATGAGCAGGTGGTCAAAGACATGGAATTAGCATACCGGTCATTATAATGCAACTGTCGCACTAACGAATGGCGTTGTAACGAGCGTCGACTACATCATATTGAGCATTGGATTCAATTGAGTTTTGTAAGGAAAAAAGCATGATGAAATGCCATACTCTGTTAATTCTGTAATTTGAAAACAAAAAAAAGACAAGATTCGGCGCATGAAATAGACACTTGATTTTATAAAGAAAATTTATTGCATAAAATGAAATGCGAGGAAGAGAGAACTCGCTTATATTATTTAAATAAGAATTTATAATCAAAATAAAATCATTTGTCTGTATAGAAACAGGGAAAATATATCTCCATAGCGAACTTTGCGTTAAAAGAGGGTATCTTAGGCTTCTTCCAACACGCATTCTTGTTTTCCATTACCATCGCAATTCGTGTCCAGAACTTTGAAGAAATTTTCCCACGACTTCTCCCAGATCGTCACCTCACAAACACGTTTCTGAAATAAAGTATAACAACAATATAGCTGTTGGATTTACGGCCAGATTGGTGCATTATCAATTATAACAAATACTTTTGTTTTTGCCTGATAGGTGGCAACAGGGTTTCCAGCGAAACGATGTTTCTTACGGGGATAAAATGTAACTAGAAGGTCAAGAAATTTTTCGCCTATTGTTTTTTAAGGTCTCACAAATTACAGTGAGACCTTATTATAACGTCATCTCTTTCAACGTCGTCCTATAACGCCACTTTATACAGATCTCTACCAGCATAATCAATGAATTGGTATTACTCGTTATCAAGTCATTCCGTCCATTAAGTCATTTTTATTTGATGCCCAGGGATGGCGTTATACTGAGGTCTGACTCTATTTCTCCCGCTTATGCCGGTCAGCGAAATTATTTACTTAATATCACCTGTCACCCGGTCTTCAAAGGTCAAAGTAGATGATTGAGTAGATGTTGAAGACCATTGGTCTAGTCACTTATACAGCTATTATACATCAGCCTTTTATACATTATACATTGCAGCATTATATTGGTTGGTATAAAAAAAGATAGGGATAATGGCAGTGTAAGAGTCATTACACAACATCAAATGATGGCGAAGTTAAGAAAAACAAGAATTCTGGGTAGAAATTAATTTGAACCCCCGCAAGTTACCAGCCCCATAAAAACGTGGGATAATGAAAATGCAGATATTGGCAATGTATAAATAAAATGTCAATGTCAGAATGATAAATCATGTTGCCTAAAACCCCAGAGCAGAATGTGTCGAAATCGGCGACGTACGTCGCAGAACAATCAGTTCTACTGAATCTGGAAGAATTTTAAGAAAACACTATTATGTAAAAAACACTGTTATGGGAACTTTTACTGCAGAACATTTCCAGGCTCGTTGCAGAACAATGCAAAACATTCTGCTTTGGGGCCTGAAACATTAAACATTGATGAATGAGTTCAAATTCTGCTCGCTTTCCCGTTCGGATATTTTTGTATAGAAGAGAAATATGCATAAATATTGATTGAAATAGAGAAACTTTACATTAAGACAAGGGTAGTATACGATACCATGTATTGCTTATTTTTATGCTGCATAACGATGTGAATCTTATGCACTTTATTACCGGTTATTTTATGCTTTTAAGTGCCGTTAAATTATTTCCCGATTAAAACAGGAAAACATGTTAACTGGTATAACTGGTACATGCAATGGATACTAATATGTAGCATGAAAAATAATATATATATGATATCGTAATGTGTGATATTCATTTTCATGCTGTAAACCGATTTAAAATCAGAAGACAATTTTACTTGAAGAATTATAAAAAAAATAGTTGTTTTTTAATTTGATAGGTGGCAGCAGGTTTGGCAGCTCAACTATATTTCTCACATGATAAAATATAATAAGTTTCAAGAATTTTTTTTTTTTTTCGGTTCGCAAATTACATTGAGATTACCTTGTTATAACGTCATCACTTTTAACCTCGTAAGCCCTATACCATCACTTTTTACTAGTCTCTGTCAACATAATTAGTGAATTGGCTATTACTCGTTTACTAGTCACTCCATTGATTAAGTCATTTTTATTCCGTTCCCAAGCATGACGCAGACTATATTTCTCCCGTTTACGCCGGTCAGCGAAATTGTTCACTTAATCTCACCGGTCCGCCAGTAGAAAAAGTTTGAAGACCATTGATCCAGCTTCTGGCGGAGTCTTCGCGCTGTGTCCAGGAACTGGTTGGTCACTTCGCGAAGTGTCTGAAATCTTGGTGGAAGTGGAGAAATTGGCAATAACGGGATACGTGGATGAATACAATTTTGTATATGATAAATGCAAATTTTTAATAACCGCTGAACGGGATCGAATTACCTGTGTACAACTGGTGCCACAGTCTTTTGGTGTCAATTCCATCCGGATACGGTACTTCACGCCAGCAACAACCTGTGAGAGTAAAGAAATATGGAATGAGAATATCTTGTTGCATCATCTATTTTTTAACACACAATGAAGAAATCATAATAGTATAATGACAGAAAAAAAATAATAATTCCCGTATGTTCCGAATCGTTGAGAACCCGTAATCCTATCCCATTTTTCCCACGCATATTGAGAGGTAGCACCAGCTGTGTTTGTCGGAGGTTGTTTGTATTATTTTAACTTAATAAATGGTGAGTGCGCCATCTGATTTCTTTGTGTGTCTCATCCGAATTCCATGTCACTCGGACCAGTAGAACGAACTGTAGTCCTCCGAGTTCGGTAATCGATATTAGTTTCATTCGATCATTTTTGTCGAACCACGGTCATTTCCTTCAGGAGGACTAATTAGACCGGGACCTCCAATTTATTGCCAATTCCGAACGGCAGGCTTGTTTTTTATACTCAACGAGAGGTTGATGCGGTGACCCTTCCATGGGGACTCCCTGCGGTAGTAATTTTTCTGCGGTCACGTCGTTGTTTCCGTTGTACCCGTGTCTGGAAAGTCTTTTCTGACAAAGACGAGCCGGGTATCGAACTCGCGACACCTCTAAACATCCTTTGGTAGTTTAGACGAGTATCTTATCGACCTGAGCGCTCGGTAACCGATATTTCACCCTGTCTGTGCGGCACATTCTTTTGTATCGCTTCCCTATTTTTTTTATCATTATTATTCTTCCACAATGGGCCCGTCGCTTCTGGGACACCTGGAGTGTATGGGCGTTTTTGTGTATGCGCACGAAAACTACTTTAAGGTTGAAATCATGATTTTGCAGAGGTTTTATTTAATACAGTACTCATTAATACGTTGAAAAATGGGTTCTCAAAGTGCTCTTCTCGGCACCTAAGAGTGTCGCGAAACTTTGTAAAGGGTGTCACGGTGAGCTGGATACATTAACGTCGTTATAGAAGAGAGCCTGGATGGCAAAGTTTGAGAACCATCGCATTAAAAGAAGCATAATCGCATTATCCAGTATCATGGTCCCCATATCTCGACATCGGGGTCCATGACAGGGTAGGAACTTCACGGACTCCGCTATAGTGAATTTGAGTAGCTTATTTTCAAGAGAACATTTCTACTTTTACTCAATTTACAGTAGAAGCAAAAAGTATTTCTTCCGAAAATGTTTGCTTTACAATAGTGGAAAATAGCCCAACAGGTAGCAGCATATAGGAATGGTAGAAGGGTATATAAATACTACGTGTTTCTTGATCAATATTCAAGAGAGTTTTCTAAATTTGAATTTTGGAAATGCTTCGTTTTGAAAGGAAATTTAATTGTGATCAAGATTTTCTCAATTAAATTATTTATTCATAATTTATTCTCAAGAGATCTTTACGATCTGTTCAGGGAATTTGTTAGTAGACATCCATGCCAGAACCGGGATTCGAACCCAGACCTGTACAGTCAGAAGCTAGCGCTCTAATCACTGGACTGCTAGGTGACCAGGATTTGTGGAAATGTTACCTTTTGAATAAAATTTGAGTTGGTCAAGTCTGAAACATTGGAAATTTCTACGTCACCTGTTGATTCCAGAAGAATTAACTAGCACAGAAAGGTGCTCGTCATTAATATAAGAAACACGATCATTTTACAGTGGAACATTCCCATAACGGACACTCCCGTTAGTGAACACCTCCATTGACGGACATAATTTTGAATACATCGACGGGACTCAATGTATCTTGCTATCCATTTACGGACACTTCTCGTTGGTGGACAAAATTTTCTGTCCCACAGTGATCCGTTATCGAGACATGAAAAATACCGAAGTGAATGAACGAGGTGGATACACTCCCTTTTGATAGAAATGACTGACTTTACATTGTAATTTCTAACAAAAATCAAAAATATTCCCATTTGAATAGTCCCGATTGCAAAATCTGACAGAGCTTATCCCAAAAATTCATAAAACAGTTAAAAAGTGCATTTCGGGAAAAAAGTAGAAATGTTCCCTTTTGAAAATAAGCTCTTCATTTATAGTGTGAAAAAAACAAAAAAATGGTAATACAGTCGAATCCCGTTTTAACGAATACCGTTATGGCAAAAAAAAATCTCATTTTAACGAACACTTTTCTAATCCCCCAGGTAGATTTACATAGGAACAATGCAAAAACTTATAATTCCTTTATAACGAAATTTTGTTATAACTCTTGGAGTTCGTTATATTAGGATTCGACTGTAATCTTTCTCGCCACTCAGGCAGTGGGCCTTGTCAATCCATCCTCTTGTGGGAGCCTGTAACTCCTAAAATATTAATATCTTATGAATATGAGTAATGTGATACCATTTAAAAATAATAAAACGAGCAGTTCATTTACCTGTGATCGAGCCGATAATATATTACTGACAGCCATTCCTTCGAGAGAATTGTCGCAGGATTTTCCCAATTTCTCGACAGCGGTGTTCGCAACTCGGACGACGCTTTCTTGATCGGGTTTTTGCTCTCTCCAACCACCAGCTAATCCCATACCAACAACCACGCAAATGGTGCAAGAAATAACCACGACGAATTTAACGTTAATTAACGAACCCATATTTTAGAGAATGGCTAAATATTCTTACGAGACGGTAAAACACTTAATGAGAGAAATCACAACCTGCGATGTTCAACCGAGCTAGTCAACCGAGTTTTTCCTTGTATGCGTTTGTGTTTGTTTACACACACACACACAGCAATTCCGGTTTAGAAACGCGCTACAGCGCATGTGCTGAAGAAAAAAAACAAAGGAACGGCGAGCCTATTACTCAGCTTTTTCCGGTTTCGATAAACACACGTGTCTAAGAAATTAACGCCTACGAATATACAGTAATTCCATCAACTGCTACGAATTGCTCGTAGTTCTTCTACGGACTTCCGTACAGAACTACGGGAGATCTCGCAATGCTACAGAAAATGTGTTATCTTCAGAATTTGTTGTTGTTTTTCCGATAAAAAAAAGGTTCAGGTCTTTCCGGTATATTTTTTTTCTTATTTCTACTATCACAGTAGACTCTCGATAATCCGGCATTTTCTCACCGGTTCTTTTGTTCTCTCGTCAATCCTCTTTTTCACAGGAAAATCATGTGCGTATGAGCATGTTCCGCAAGTTCGCGAACGAGACAAAAAACACGAACAAAGAGGATTGATTGATTGATGACCGTCATGTCCAGAGCTAGTGTGCAAGACAACTTCCTCTCTTCACCTCCTCATTTACAGTGTGAAAAAAAGCAAAAACAAAAAAAATGGTAATGCAGTAGAATCACGTTTTAACGAATACCGTTATGGCGGAAAAAAAAAATCTCATTTTAACGAACACTTTTCTAATCCCCCAGGTAGGTTTACATACGAACAATGCAAAAACTTATAATTCCTTTATAACGCAATTTCGTTATAACGAAGTGATTTTTCTTGGAACTCGTTATAATGGGATTCGACTGTGATCTTTCCGGCCACTCAGGGTCGTAGAGAGGCTGGGTCGTGTCGGAGAGCATCTTCTATTTATTCAACAAATGAAATAACTATATACATTCCATGGAAATAATCCATGAGAAAACATTGAGCACGATACAATCAAGATTAACATAAGCGAAAAATGAAATAATAATAAAACATATATGCCAAAGAAAAAAATTAAGCACATGTTAATTTACACAAATTAACTATATACATTTACATCTGGATACTGTAATTAGGATGTAGAGGTTATCTCCGAGGGAGGAAGGGCTTACTAGATTGATTTTTCTTTCGAACAAAGAGGACACAAATTGGAAAAAACCCAACAAAAACAGCTTACGCTGTGCGTGTGTAGTTGGCCATTTTTGAGGAATGATTGGCCAAGAAAACTGTATAGAACGGTAGAAGGGTGGAAAAACTTGTTTAACGCTCAATAAATCCACCTCTGTTCAGACAGCTGGGGGCTATTTTAATTGGGTTGCTGTATTTTTGAAATATGTGACGTTCATATTTGTTATGGGCACTTTTTCCTCAGCCACCTCGTTGGACATTTTGCCTGTTATGGCCTTGTATTTGCATTTGTAAAGGTGTGAATGATCAAAAGATTGACCCAGCAAGGAACCATGTCAGTGAGCAATCACAAGAGTGAAGAGTAACCCAGAGCGTGTGCAAGCATGGGAGTGACCAAAAGAATGATTCATAAACACAAATGTACTTGCAGGAGTGGAGGGAGGCCAAGAGGGTTATAGAAGACGGTGGTGAATTCGAGGAAAGAGTAGTCAATGAAATTATACTATAATTGGAGAAGAGCGTCAAAATTCATGTATCCCGCAGGGCAACACACATACAGAGGCGCAAAACCATAAATGCGACTCTGTGTGTATGTGGCCAGAAGAGACTATATTCCCCCCAAAAATCTTTGAGATTTGTTGGCGCCTTGAGGATGTGGAGAAATGCAAATGTCACCATATGCGAGGCCGCACCTGGGCACGACCTCCTATATAACCGGTCCGACCTCCGGTTATCTAGGTGGTCGTGGTCTGGTGCCCCAGGACCAGAGGGAACGCAACGCCGCAAATTACACCCTTTATATCTCTTTCAACAGAGGCGTAAAAATGTATGCTTGCCCCGAGAATGTTAACATCTAGTTTTTGCCCTGACACATGCTTGAAGTAAAGCAGTACGGAACAAATATTCTGTAACCCATACATCGCATTTATACAATTCAGTCTTTGTTTCGATTTTATTCTGTCTCCTTCTTTGTAATAGTGTCTTGTCTGTCAAGGCCGGAGTGAGAGGGAGGGATTGGGGGTCTGCCTCCAAATCTATTGTTCTATCACTTTGGTCCCCCCCCCCCCGAAAGAAATGTCTGGAAACGGGCCTGATCTCTGTTGTTTCTCTTGTGTTCAATGTGGTTGCAGTCGAAACACAAGCATAAAACATTAACTCTTGTTCAAAAAAATGAGATTACTGAAACGCTTGAGAGAAAAGCAGAAAGTTGGTTGACCTTGCCAAGGAATATGCGTCCCGCGCAACCCCAGTTTTTTACTCCAATATAAATAACAGTTACCAAGTGTAATTACTTTGTTTTTGTTACGGAAAAGAAATGAACAGATGCATATGCAAACAAATATACAATACAAGGATGACGTCACTCTCCGCTACCATACGAAGGTTTTAACAACTGGCTGTTGCGAAGATATATTTTGGAAAGAGAGAAAATTCAACTGCCCCTGCGGGGAATCGAACCCACGTCCTTTCACTTTCCGGGTGAACGCCCTAGACCACTAGACTACAGAGGCACAGAATCTCTCAATCTTTCCTCTCCAAGCTCACGAGCTCCAAGGAAAGATTGAGAGATTCTGTGCCTCTGTAGTCTAGTGGTCTAGGGCGTTCACCCGGAAAGTGAAAGGACGTGGGTTCGATTCCCCGCAGGGGCAGTTGAATTTTCTCTCTTTCCAAAATATATCTTCGCAACAGCCAGTTGTTAAAAATATAAAATATTCTTAATTCATATACAGGGTGTCCTGTAAGTGCTAGCATGGCCTTTATCTCATCAACCATTCATCCGTCGTAGAGGTATGATTCACCACCCTTTCAAAAATTACCCTGTACCAGTTTTGAGAGTGAAAACACAGTGTGTAACAAAATAAAAAATATCTAAATTTTTATACGGTCCCCCTGTACTCTAACTTCCAATTAGAAAGTTATTGCCCTGTCTCTCCTGATGACAATAAGAACAAAAATTTCGTATTTCTGAAATATTCGCTAAGATATTCGAATTCGAAAACCCGAAGGAAATTTCGGAAATAACAGCGTAAAATGCGGAAAAACCATTTTACTCGCATTCAACGGTGTTCCAAAATTTCCTCCATTTTTTTTAATACGACGGACTGGCCTTAGTCACAGCTTGTTTATAGTCTCCTGAGCGTTCCTGTCCGATTCTTCTTTTGATTCAACTGTCTTTTTTAGATCGCCATACTGTGAATGGAATATAACATACGTTGAGTAGGAAAAAGTATGGGACAGCGCACCGGTCATTATAATAAAACCGTCGCCATAACGAATGGTCGTCACAAAGAGCATCTACTATATAACAGTGAGCATTGGATTCAATAGAGTTTTTGTACAGAAAACGCATGATCAATTCCATACCCTGTTACTGAAAATGAAATAGACAATATTCGGCATTATTTAAAGAAACTTCATATTTTTAGCACATGAAATAAGCATTTTGTTTCCTTAAAAAGATAATACTTTTCTTAAAAAATATGATATCTGTTATAATAATAGGGATCTAAGGCCTCTCCCCACCCCCGAAATTATCAAGACGTCTCTGGCCCCACTATTATTTTCACACCGGGGCCCCTCGTTTGGTAAGGGTGACCCTGATAATAAGAAGCATTGGGTTTTAGAGTTTTTGTTCAGAAGAAGCACGTGATGAAATTTCATACCTCGTGACGCTCATAACTTTTCCATGAAACAGACAAGATTCGGCGCCTGAAATAGACTAGGGGGGTGCACAACCTTTTCAGTCCGCGGGCCATATATGCGGTAGCTCTAACACTCGCGGGCAAAAATCTTGTGACCATATGTCACCTATTTAAAGGGATATTCCAGCACATTTTTGTCCGAACCAACTTTATAAAATGTCCCGTTTTTCCCCTTATTTTCATGGAGGCTCAGTTAAATTTTTGAAATCAAAAATGAAGATTATTTTCATGACTTATAATATATAATATTATGTCACGACTTATAAATATAATATTATGATAATTAGTATTCTGATTATTATAATTAGTTATAGCCATATAAATATATTTATCTCACATATTTGCCAAACATCCGTTTGTTCCGCGATTTACATTTTGATTTGCAGTGCCCCTTCGTTTTCCATGGTAGAGGATTTTTCACCGATAGCTAGCAATTTCACTTAACTTTGACCCTATTTTGGCTATAACTGGCAACTTTACTCGACTTTGATCGTTTTTCAGCTTTAAATGGCAACTACTTGTCATTGAGAATTTTTTCGGCTTTTAAGTTTGACAACTTTTTTGACTTCAAAACGCGAGATGTATAAAGATGTTACGCTTCTTGTATGTTTAAAAAGGAGCAAATTGTTCGGATATACGCTTGTATGACGAGATCAAGGATAGAGTGTGTATATGTATATTGTATTTTATCCGAAGAGATATTTTCAAATTCATTCGCTCTCCTTGTACATAATTAAAATACGAGGGTATTTATAAAGTATCGAGAAACATATATATTTCACAAGTTTTTTTGCCTCCCTAAAGAAGTGCTTCTCGTCAAAGGGTACTAATATGGCCTCTAAGATTCGAATGATATATTGAATGATCTTTTTAAGGTAATATTCTATTTTTGACAAAAAAAAAATATTACCAGTCTTAAACCTTGAGTTTGATAATTTTTTCGGCTGTAGATGGAAATTTTACTTACCTGGACAACGCATTTTTGGCGTTGGCCCCTATTTTTATGAAAAAAATATGGTCAGTTTAGGTATTCATCGTGTTGATGTGTATTGATACTTTCCTACGGGGAAATGCTAACTGCATTTGGCCAGCGAGCCGGAGGCTATGCACCCCCCCTGAAATGAACACTTGGTCTCATTGAGAATTCATTTTATGAAATGAAACTCGTTCCTATTTAACACAGAATTTTTATTGCAAGATTAAATCATGTCAAAAAGTTATGAAACTAGAAAATGTTTGTTCTCTATTACGAACTTTTCGTTAGAAGAGAGTGTCTCAATCTTCTTTCAACACGCAGGTTTTTTTTCCATCACCACAATCGTAGTATTCAATTTCGAAAGAATCTTTCCATATTTTGTCCCAGATCCCTACATCACAAACACGTTTCTGAAAAAGAAGAAAAGGTGAACGCAAATCGCTTGTGTTTAAAAAGCAGGGATAGGTCCAGCCTATCGGATTTACAGCCGAATACGGGTATCACATATAAAAATACCAAGCATACTTTCATGATTGTAATTATCGACTTGGCCCAATGGTAGGCATCTTCCGACGTGTTACAGAAGAATTCGAGAAATGTTTGCGTTTCATAAAACTGCCACATTTAAACATGAGCACCCTTTCACTTGTTTAGAAGTGGCTCGGGCTACAAAGAACACTCATATTGAGAAATGTGGGAGTTTTATTTTATTTATTTATTTTTCAAATAATTGCGAAAAAATTAAACGGCATTCACATACAAGAACAAAACAACTAAGGAGACATTAGTCCCATACTGATTGTTACAGTAAAAATGTTTGGTTGTAAAAATATTATGTATTTTTTATGAAGATAAATGAAAAATAAAAAAAAAATAGAAAACAAAAGAAAATAAGAAAAAGAAAGAGAAAATTGTAAGTGAATTTATATATTAATAAGTGGTAGCAAAGGTATATACAGGGTGTTTCAAAAAGAATCATCCGATTTAAAAAAATTATAACTATTCAGCTTTTAGTCCGTTTTGATCGAATAATGTATAGGTAGAAAGAGGGAAATCTGGGGTTTCACGCAGTTGCCGACAGGTAGCGCTAACGCTCTTCCTTCGGTCGCTTGAAAAAGAAATGCTTGAAAACTGGCTTTTTTCTAAAGTTAGACACCGATTCGGATGACTTCATTTTCCAGCAGGACGGGGCACCACCACACTGGAGCTTGGGCGTTTGAGAATTTTGGAGCAATCGCAATTCCTAAACGATGGATCGGCCGAACGGGACCTGACGATTCAGTTAAACATCACTGGCCTCCAAGATCGCCGAACCTCAAAGTGTACGATTTCTTGTGGGGTTTATAAAAGACTACGTTTATGTGCCTCCCCTTCCAGCTACATTAGCCGAACTGAAGATACGCAGTAACAGCAGCCAGGGGCGTCGGAAGTGTTTCGAACCTGTGGGTGCCCGTCTTGAGATTCATGTAGGAAATTTCGATTTTTGAATCAATTCTGTGGGTGCTCGGACCCTTTCTACAAATTTCCGTGGGTGCTCGAGCACCCACAGCACCCCCGGCTCCGACGCCACTGACAGCAGCAGTGGATGCAAACATGCTCGCAAAAGTTTGGGATGAATTTGACTACCGGATAGACATATGCCCTGCATCCCAAGGTGGACATATTGAGCACCTTTAATTTGGTTTTTAAAATAACTTTATGATTAGCCATGTAATATAAAATTAATCTTAAGTTTCTATGTTCAATATTTTTCGTAATATACGCATTTCAAATAGGGGGAGTCTTTTTGAAACACCCTGTGCAATTGGTGTGAATAATAAACATGTAACATGGTTGAAGGTGCTGTGACGCTTATGAAATATGAGAACACGAATCGATATATACACAGTGCAATAAAGTATATATATGCCAATGCACTCTCTACACATGCAATTGTCTAAGTTTTCTAAACAAAAAATAGTTATTTTTGACAGCATTTCTTTCTCTCCATTTAATTCATATACTGAGTTGATAAAGCAGAGAAAAACAAAAAAAGTTATTTTTAAGAGTCAGTATCACTCTATTTATATTAAGAGTCAGTATCACTCTATTTATATTAAGAGTCAGTATCACTCTATTTATATTAAGAGTCAGTATCACTCTATTTATATTAAGAGTCAGTATCACTCTATTTATATTAAGAGTCAGTATCACTCTATTTATATTAAGAGTCAGTATCACTCTATTTATATTAAGAGTCAGTATCACTCTATTTATATTAAGAGTCAGTATCACTCTATTTATATTAAGAGTCAGTATCACTCTATTTATATTAAGAGTCAGTATCACTCTATTTATATTAAGAGTCAGTATCACTCTATTTATATTAAGAGTCAGTATCACTCTATTTATATTAAGAGTCAGTATCACTCTATTTATATTAAGAGTCAGTATCACTCTATTTATATTAAGAGTCAGTATCACTCTATTTATATTAAGAGTCAGTCAGAAGTATGTTTAAACGTGTCAGGATGAAATTAAAAATAGATCCATCTGGAATTTGAAATAGATGAAAAAATTTATGTTACACCGCAAATCGTTCTAAACATTAATTATTTATTGTTCGTATCACATTTTTTTCGTGATGCCCAGATTTTTTAGTATAGCGCCACCTACGAGTGAAATTTTTATGTTTTTTTATTACTTATTTTAAAAAACCTCGACCCCTTGATAAAGATTTCGGTGCGAATCGCACCTTTTTTCTTGAAAATTCATTTATTTTACAAAAGTACACGATGTTTATGTGCCTGGAAACTGAAGAAACAGCAAGAGACCCAAGCTCTGTCGCAAGAAGCAGAATAACCACTTCATCCACCACGAACAACATGGGCGTCTCTGCGACAGACCAGAATTCATTAACGTGTCGAAAACTACATGGCGAGCATCATTATGAAATGATGCTCACTATGATTACTACGCTCATTATTATGAAACGATGCTATTCGAAGAATCGTAAAAATAGAAGTGCAACGGGCACCAATGACAAACAAAACAGTAGAAAAGTATAAAATCAACTCGCAAAAGGCGCAATCACGACTTTGTCCAATAGAGTTTGTAGCTCATACATGGCACAAAGAGCTTAGTACGATAGTCAACACGGACAGTTCAATTAACCTCTCCAGTTCACTCTCTTGAGCACAGTTGGATACTATGATAATTCTAAAAAATGATGATTATGCTTGATTTTCGATTACTTAGGGTTTGATTGACTCTTCTATTCAGGCATCTTATTAGATGTGATCAGTGCCGTCTTAAGGAATGAGCTCACACTGGCACGGTCTGGTGGACTTATAAAGAAATGAAATAACATGGTAAACACATGAATTAGTTGGCAAGCATTTTTAGCCACACTTCGTGAAAAATCCGTTGGCTTGGGGACCCCGTAGTGATCTTTAAGACGAACCTGATTAGAACTGTATTCGGCTGATCTAGGATTAAGCTTATTTTAGAATAATTTCCTTAATGTTGCTCTTCTTCTGTTGAAGGGACTATATTCATGAATTAGTGAGATTTAGATGAATTAGATTGAATTTTATTCGATTTTCCATTCCGATAGTTTTGTATGGAAGAGAAATGCGGATATTGATTGATCAGAGAAACTGCGCTAGGACACCTACTGCCATAAGCGCAGGAACCTAGGGGCTGAGACCATTTGCCCTCCCCCCCCCCCCAATAAATTTCATAAGCGGCTGAGTCCCTTCTCCACATTAATTTTAGAAAAAACTATGTAATGAATCCTCCCTTTCCTGCGTAAGCGTTGAAGTCCCGTATACAAAGGACGAGCAACAACTTTCAGACCCCTAATGTTCTTTTCATGTCGGTGCCTATGCCTGCTGCCACCTAGTAACTACGGACAAAACTATTTGTTACAGCTTCTCCAAAGCCCCGTTCACATGTACAATAAAACATCGCGGGAAGTTCCCGGTAACGGGGATTTTCGCTACAGACCGTTCACATGACGTTAAGTTTATGCCGGTAATTCCCCTCTTCTTTCCGGAAGTCGTCACTGGTTACGTAGGTTGAACGGAAGTGATTGATTCAAGATGGTTGACGAAGGAGCTTATAGCAGTTTTCGCGGAGCAAAAGGATTATGGGAGAGGAAGACTCTTAATGCAGCTTTGGTGTCGACCTCCAATCCACCCCAAGAAAGATGGGCTTTTTTTGATTAGCTTCTCTCCCACCTTTTTCTTCCCTACGAGGGGAAAAAAGTTGTCATGCCGGTAATTATCATCCAGCGCGACCCCACCCGCAAGGGTAAAAGGCTTATATCCCGGGAGGGACAGAGCCTGGGTCGTGACTGGTCTGTCGGTAATTATCAGCAAAGCGACCGCCAATCTTGCACATGTGAACGGGGCTCAAATGAAATATTGACTGTTGGATTTATACTGGTATGCAGCTTGATATTGCGTATTTCAAGTTGCAAACCGACGCTAATTTGGAGCATCCCAAGAGTTTGTCAGCGAAAAAAAAAATGTTCATTTTATCTCACCGGTCTACCAGTGGAAAAAGGTTAAAGATCATTGATGTAGCGTCTTCGCGAGTTGTCTAATAACTGGTTGGTCACTTCGCGAAGTGTCCGAAGTCTCGGCGGAAATCAAAAATTGTTAATAACTGAATATGTAATGAATACAATTTTGTATGTGAAAAAGTGTAAAATATTTTTAATAACAGCTGAATGGGATATAGAGTTACCTCTATGCAATCGCTATCAGTGTCTTCTGGTGTCAATTCCACCTGGATATGGTACTTCGAGCCAACAAAAACCTGTGACAAAAAATTTGAAGAAATAAAGAATGGAAATATTTTGTAGCACAATGTATTTTTTTTACACACGATGAAGAAATCGCAGAAAGATCTCATGACAGGGAAAAAATTAGTTCCTCTATATCAGGCATCTTCAACCCGCTACTCGCGAACAACACGGTACTGCTCCCTGATGTACCCAGAGTGCTCGTTCGTGCTCGCGAGCACTTGATCAACGTTCCAATGAAACACCTTGAAGGAATTGCATTCAAGGATTGAAATCATCGTCATTTCATGCATTCCTATGCTAAACTTACCGTGAAGGTGCTCTTCTTTTGATGATAGGTGCAGGCAGTGCTCGAAAGAAACTGGAAAAAGGTTGAAGATCTCTGCTCTGTATCCTGAATCGTTGAGAACACGCAATCCGATCCTTTTTTCTTTTTTTTTCACACATGTTAATGGTTGCATCACCTCTGTCGGTGGTTCTTTGTATTATTTAAATTTAATGAAAAGTGAGAGTGTTCATCATCTGCTTTTTTTTGTGTCTATTTTTCACCCTGTATTTACGGTGCGTCCTTATTGCTTCCATTTTTTTTTTTTTGCTCATTCTCCATGAACGTCTTTTCCGAAATACCTTGGATGTATAAATGTATATCGCACTTTTGAAAGGACACATAAAGATTGAAAATCATGGTTTTGCTGAAGTTTTTTTATTTAATACGGTATACATTAATATTATGAAAAATGGATTCTCAAAGAACACTTCTAGGATCCTAAGGGTGTCGCCAGAAGCGTATTTTCAGGAGGGTTTAGCGAACTATAGCACAAGACGGCAAGTTCAGAGGGGTGACAAATTTGAGGAAGGACGGTTCAATAATATTAATAGAATGACAAAATTTGTATATCCCACTCGTTTTAAAGTAATGCATCCGCTTTTGTTTAAAGAACGAGTGACTAAGTCAGTGAGTCACCTAAACAGTTTGAACATTGAAGGGCCGGACACAACCCGCTTAACGGCTATATAGTGACCTAGAGAGAGAGTAGCCAGGTCAGTGAGCGATCAAAAGAGTAACAAACCAGGTCAGTAAGTGACTGAAATAGTGGGTAAGCTCGTCAATGACAAAAGAGTGACCTAGAGAGTAAAGTAGCAGGTCGTTGAGTGAACAAAACAGTGGGCAAGCGTGTGAGTGACCGAAATATTCACCTAGAGAGCAAGGGTGATTAGGTCAGTGAATGACATAAATAATTTGCAGGCATGAGAGATTCCATAAAATTGTACAAGCACATGAATTACGAAAAGTGACCTAGTGTTAGCCCGTTTGGGTCTGTGGCCGTTCTCGTAAGTACGTAAGCGAATACCGTTCCCTGATTTCAATTGCGTTGCGTTGTGTTTTTAAAGTATAACCCAGGCAAAGTTTACACAAAGTAGTCATACACGAGATGCTGGAAGTTAATTAGTTTATTTTCACTGTAGTTAATTGAATTTATGCCAATTGTATTTTCCATATCATCATCCTTATTAAAAGAAAATAATACAACTTCATTCAAAAATACTTAACAAACTCTTCGGTTGGCCCCCAAAACAATTAAGCTCTTGGCCCTGAACATCATATGACCCGTGATTTTCCATTACACCTCAGTTCGCCCCCAAAACAATTAATTACAAGTACCTACACTATATCACATATGGGAGAGAGAATATAATCCATGCATCACTCACCAAGTTGCAGAGAGGCCCTTCTCCAGTCTTTAGCCCCTTAGTACGTCCATAGTGAACCGCTTCTCGCTACTCGCTTTATCGCGGCTGAAAAAAGATCGTGAAAACTCTTCGGGGCGGCCATAGTGCGTCCGCCTACTTGCTTTTACCCGCTTTAACCGGAATGAATTATTATTTCTTTTTCTCGCTTGACCGGCTCACCGCTTGCAGTTTAAAACGGATACTTTCCTCTAAAACTTGAGTAGTTCGTTTTATAGTGGAATAGTAAATCAACGGGGTTTTTGTAACGACAGTTATCGTTATTACTAATCGTTGATTAATTATGACATAATAAAAGCGAAATAGTTAATCATTAAGTAATTAAGGAAAATTAACAATTACACTGAATCCAATTGGAATTTTTGTGACGATTAATTATTGTTAATACTAATCGTTAACTAGTTATGGCATAATATAAGCGAAATCGGTTATTAATTAAGGAGCATTAATGGTCATACTGAATCCAACGGAGTTTTTATGACGCCTAATTATTGTTAATACTAATCGTTAATTAGTTGACATAATAAAAACGATATCGTTAATTAATCAAAATACTGTTGGATTTCGTTTTATCGTTAATTAGTTAATTAACTAATTATTGGTCATGATTTAGTTTTATCGTTAATTATTTAATTTACGATAAAACGAAATCAAACGGAATTTTGTAACGATTAATTTTCGTTTTTCTAATCGAAAATTTGTTGTGGCACTAAAAGCGAAATCGCTGATTTATCATCAATTAATTAATTAACTATAATTAGCGATTACACTAAACCCATTGCAACTTCAAGGCGAGTCCTATTAATTTCATGTACATTCGTCATTCTTTCATGTTTAAATTTTATGATAAATATTTTTTGTTGTCAACAAAAACACACAATAAATCCCCACGTGATAGCTCCATGATGCCAACTGCTCATGCAGGCAGACGCTCCCGCGAGCGGTGCATTATGACCACCACCGGCTAGAATCGCGCGGGATCATCTCGCCTTCTACAAATGCCGCGGTTTAAGCAATAAAGCGAGAAGCGGTGCACTATGGACGTACCCTTAGACACTCATCGCAGCCAGGAAACCGATTCCAGTGATTATAACTCTCGTCTTCACAATTCCCCGTATCCAGATTTTCTCCTCCCTTTAAGATTTCATTCCGGACGTCCCCCGGCCCTTGGAAAACTCCTCCCATTTAATTTGATTTGATATTTTACCCCTCATCTGTAAGTTTCTATTCGTTTCTTGAAGGTTTATTCATAATATTGGCCATTGCCGATCCATCCCTAATTTCTTTGTCCAAGCGACTCTCCCTTCAGGACCCCGAGAACCCCAACGGCCATGGCCCAACCTTTAACCTACATTGAAGCTTCCCATGACTAACACTCGGCATTTTAGATCCTCTGTTATACTTTAATTGCACCCCCTAAATAAAGGGATTCTACTTCTACTTAAAATGGCCGTCATCTATTCTCAATCTTGAAATTTGTCTATTCATTCGTTGGCCCCCCCCCCCTTTATTTTCTACGATTCCCCGCTTTTTCTCCAAGAAAACACTCCTCGGACGATCCCTTTTGCCTAGGGCACCCCTGAAGTACAACCGACCAGATGCTTTGTGACGGTAACTAAAAGATTCCCTAATGAATGGCGATTGCCCCATCTATTTGCATCGGTCTGGATTGTATTTCTTTCAATAGGGACTATGTTCCCACCGCTTGGACAAAGCTTCTTCCATCGACATGACGCCACTTACTTTAAACCCCCAACCCAAGTTGTCGCCTGACGTCAATAAAAACGTTTTTTGGAAGTCATAAAATGTCTCAAACATGACGTGATAAAATGGTCATTATGTCCATTTTGCAAACGTCAAAAATGACGTCAAAAAAATGACCATTTGCAAATAGTTAGACTTTCAGAAGATAGATGGCGCTATTCGGAGAGACGGGGGAGGGAGGAAGTATCACTTTCTGGGGCAGGTCGGATTGTCCCTATGTATCTCACGCCATGCCTTTACCGATCGCGCTATCGTAGCAGTAACCACCTGGTGTTATTTAATGAGGACTTTAAAAGTATTGATTAATTATATTACAATTAGTTTAATCTCTTGCTGAGTTTAGCCGATGGCAGTTATTTTTTCGTTTTATTTTATTTTTTTATAAATGAAAAATATAGTAATATAATTATAAATATAATTATTTGCGTTATTTATAATTATCGAAAAAAAAGGTTTTAAAAAATTCATTTTTTTTAGCTCAATGAATTCGTGGCATCTTTTTGAATTTTTGACAGATTTCACAGATCTGATTGTCCGTAAAAAACATGATATGGATGCAATTATAATTTATATAACGTACGTTGATAAATTTATATGAACAATTACTCATTGAAAAATTTTGCATTTCCATTCAAAACAAAATCGCAATTAAAAGTACTTCATTTATCTTGTGACAACCAGTAATGAATAGGCCTAGAGTAATTTTGAAACACCCTCTGAAGGTTCATTAACAAACATTTTGGATAATTTTGATATTTTCATCCGGAACAGAATTTTTCAGTTGGAAAGAAATTCGTGATTTTTATGACGCAAAATCGTTTACGCCATAAAAAATCACGTCATTTCATGACCTTCATGGCTAATAAGGTCATGAAATGACCTGATATTTCATTTGGGTCATCAAGAATCACGTTATTTCCTGACCTTTATTGTTCGTGGTCATTAAATGACTTTGAAATGGCGTGATTTTTTTTTTGACTGACGTCATTCAGAGAAAATGACCAAATTTTCACGTTATATTTGACGTCAGGCGACTACTTGGGAAGAAACATGTGTACCATCCATAGACAACCATTCTTATTTACGTTCCTATTATTCAATTATTTGTTTGCTGTACTATAGTATATCGGTTACTGTAGCCTGCTTATCGGCGCCTGGAGACCTACAGTTCTAAATAGTTAAATACAAAAATACAAATTTAAATACTCCAAACTATCAATTTTAAATATCTGAAAAATAATAATTTTAAATATTTCCTCTATTCTCTATTTCTATTTTAACTAGCACAAGCTAGTTAACACTAGAGATTTTAAGCATTCGAGTGACCAAAAGAGTGTGTAAGCATGTGAGCAACCAAAATAGAGCGCAAGCATCATGTGAGTGACGAAAATAGTGCGCAAGCATGTGAGTGACCAAAATAGTGCGCAAGCATGTGAGTGACCAAAATAGTGCGCAAGCATGTGAGTGACCAAAGTAGTGCGCAAGCATGTGAGTGACCAAAATAGTGCGCAAGCATGTGAGTGACCAAAAGGGTGTGCAAGCGAGTCATGAAAAGAGTGCCCTTAAGAGAAAGGGAACGGGCCAGTGAGCGACTAAAAGAGTGACCGGAAGAGTTTGCAAGCATGCGAGTAACAAAAACAGTGTGCAAGCTCGTGAATGATGAAAAAGTGACCTAGAGACCATGGGTGTGACCAAAAGAGTGACCTACAGAGCGAAAGACCGGGTAAGTGAGTGACCAAGAAAATGTTCAAGCACATAATAACAATATTCCATGGCATGGCTCCCACTTTTTGACAGCGGGTCCCTAGGCTGAGAACTTCACGGGCACCGCTATAGTTTCTATCGTGAAAAAAAAAAAGAAATTGTAATAATCGGTAATAATACTCTGGCTATCACCCCTTTCAATTCACTCCCTTGTGGGAGCCGTGTTCTGTGGCCACGATAATATAAATATTTTATGAATGTAAGTAACATGATAGCAATTAAAAGTAGTAAAACTAAAAATCAAAAGGTTATTCACCTGCGAGATAGCCGATAATATATTAAGGAGACGAAATCCTTTCAGAGGTTTACCGCAGGAGCTTCTTAATTTTTCGACAGCTCTGTTCGCAACTTCGATGATATCTCCGTCACTGACATCTCGTTTATTCCAATGATACACTAAAGGATCCTTCCCAACAACTACGCAAATGGTGCAAAAAATAACTACGCCGAATTTAACGCTAATTAACGAACCCATATTTCAGAATGGTTTCAAAACACGCCTAATGATGGGAAATCAACCTGCACTGCTCTGAAGCTGTCAGCTGAGTTTGTCTTTTATATGTAGCTGTGCTTGTTTGCGTGCGTTTGCATTAATTCGAGTTTAGAAACGTGCTATATGGCATATGCTGAAGGGGGGAAAAAACACAAAGGAACGTCGAGCCTATATATTACTCACCACATTTTCCGGTTTCGATGAAAAAGACGTCAATGAAATTAATGACTACGAATTATTCATAAACTGCTGCGAATTGTTCGTAATCTCTACGGACGGCTGCACTGAATTACGGGAGATCTCACAATACAGTAGAACCTTTCGATAACGGAAAGCCATGGAACCAAAAATTTTGTCCGCTAACGGAGAGTGTCTGCTAATGGGAAGGTACTATATACGCACACATTAGAACCCCCGTTTATGCAACTTCCACATTTATACGACGTTCGGGTTCCGTCACAATTGTGGTTCCTATATTTTAATGCAAAAAATATGTATATATAGCCTAGGGAAATAAGGATTTTATATGACACAAATTCATAACTAGATGAAGTTTTCGGGATTAGCTCCTAGATATGTGTAGAATAAGTTCTGAATAGCTCTTAATTTTTCATGTGCGCCTCCATCCAAAATAATGGATCAAAGATGGCCTTCAAGCACTTTTTGTGTTAAGTGCATTTTTCCCCCATATCCCAGTAAAAAACCATCATTTTTTAATTCTGGAAAAATCTGTGTACTCTGAAAGAATGCTTGTTTTGATTTACACCTAGGTTTACTCAGTAAAAAAATTATAAATGAGTTGATAATTCATTTATTTGACGTGAAGATTAAAGATTTTCCTAGTTAAAAATTCAATGTTTATCTGTTTCCGCCTCATAACTTTGACACTATCGACAATTGTAAAAAAGTGATTTCAACGTTTTTTGTAGTCCTAAGAGGGAGGACTGTTTCTTAAAATAAATTTTGAAGACCTGTTGAAAAATTGTTGATCTATTTCTTTTTTACTATAAGGGTCTTTGTGATCTCAAAGTTGAAATTTTCGTGTATAGTTAGGTACTTGATAAGTAACTATGAATGTTTCTAAGTTACGCCTTCGCATGATAACTCTGAGATAGCTTCCTATAAAACACAGAAATCAACTAAAATTCTAAAATTATTCCAGCCTCCTCCCCCCTATTTCATCCCATGGGAATTCCCCATGGTACCTACTAAACAAAAAGTGCTCCTAGCTTCCCAACATTCTCAACAATGTCCTCTTTATCTAGATGGGTTCCTTCAACCCCTCAAAATATGAAAGTATCAGAAGTCTTGAAAGAATTTTTGGGGAAAAAGTTTTGTGTCCTCATAACAACATATTCAATTTCGGCCTTCCAGGATAAACATTTTGCATGCCCATTAACAGAAAGAGGCTGTTAGTGTATGTACACATTGAGTCAGTATACATATGCACAAAATTATGTACATAGTTGATAGTCCAACCTGTTTCACATCATAGCAAATATTTTCAATCAGTCTTCTTACTTTGCGTAAAGAATACGCTATGCACGTGAGAGTTGTTCCTGTGGCCCGTTAAAAGGTCCAATTTTCTCTACTCGTTAAGTGCATGGCAGTTGCTACACTTTGTCCCCTCGATATTTATAATGTACCAAGTAAGTCAGATGTATACGTAAAATAAATCTGGCTCAATACCGTTGAGTCCGTCATGAGTTCGGGGCTACTTTTTATTGATCAATTTATATTAGATCATGTAAAGAAATATTCAAAAACTGAAGCAAGAAGGATTCTTCAAGATGAAAATGGGTCTTTACCTGTTGATGAACTGTGTACTTTGTCATTTATACTAGATGCTTGTGGAGTAAGCGGCGCTAAAAACGTCGACTGCAATCTCTCTGGTCCGATTCTTGGGGGCTTGAACTTTTGCAAAGAAACTATGAATAGAAATAGATTTCGAAATATTTCTCGGTTATTAAGGTTCTATATAGAATTAACACGGTCTCAACCGCTTGAAGAAAACTAGTTTGTAATGACTCTGTTCCAACCTTTGATGTTTGGTTCTTTATCAAGAACACCGTGAGTATACACAAATCTGCATCTGGACAACGAATTTCAAGAAAACATTACTTGCAGAATCTGGCAAATGAACAGTGAAGACATGGCAGTGAAGTTAAAATTTCTCAGCCTAAACTAACGTCAGAATCTTTTCTAAAATGCAGAAAATGTGAAGTGAGAAAATGCGAAGGAAATGTGACCAATAAAGCCTAAATAAAGACCAAAATGTGACCTAATAAATATTTCTAAAAATATGGTTTGTGGAAGATGTAGCAGTAAAATTGCCTAGTATTGTATGGATTGCGAATAGGTATGAATGTAATTAACAAATTTCTTTGTCAATGCCATGCAATCTTTTTTAACGCTGTGTTAAAAACTAATTTGATTATTAATCATTTTCATCCCCTTTTTTAAAACTTTTTAAACTTTAATTAAACCTAATTTTAAAACTTTTAAAGTACTTTTCAAGGAAAAAACAGATTCACCTTTTTTCTCACAATTCTCTAATGCAGATAATGCTTGTTCTCATTGACGAGCGACTTAAGTTTTCTGAACATTGTTCAGCGGTTGTCAAAAAATCGAATAGAATGCTTGGTCTCATTTTCAAAAAGGTCTCTTCGCGTTCTCCTAAAGTCATTCTTCCGCTTTTTCGAGGCTTAGTTCGTCCTGGACTGGAGTATGCTGTAAGGTTTTGGAGACCATACCTACAGAGGGACATAGACTTGGTTGAAGGGGTGCAGAGAAGAGCTACGCGTGTCCTTATTGGCACACAGGGCTTGAGTTATGAAGAAAGACTTCATTTTTTGAATATGTTTACATTGGATGAACGCAGGTGTCGAGAAGATATGATCGAAGTGTTCAAAATTTTCAATGGGATGGATAGGATGGACCATGAACTTTTAGTACACCGCCAATCGACTGCTTTTACAAGGGGACACCAGTATCGATTGGTGAGGGACAATGCAAGGTTATGGTGTCGCAGGGAATTTTTCTCCAATAGGGTTGTTAATAAATGGAATAGCTTACCCCCGGAGGTAGTAAATTGTAACACAATTGACACGTTTAAAAAGAAATACGATAAACATGTTGGGGTAAATCGAGAAGCTATCCATTCTTAGAATAAGACAACCATAAGTAATCTTTATGGGCATCGTATAATATTTTATCATGTGTATATATTGTTTGTAATTTGTGTTAATTGCATTTTTAATTGGGTTGCTGTATTTTTGAAACATATGACAACCATATTTTTATGGGCATCTTTTTATCAGCCACCTCGTTGGGCATTTTGCCTGTTGTGGCGTTGTATTTGTATTTGTATTTGTATAATCTATCGATGATCACTTTATTTTATTTCATTTCATAAACGACATTTTTTTTTAAAAAATGTATTTAAATAATAGAATTGACATGATTTCAACTAATAATTTATGTCATTTACATCAGGTGTCAAAAAGACACCAGCGGCTGTTCTAGGGTAAAAGAAATGTCGGCTGTTCTAGTGTTAAGGAATGAGCTCACACTGGCACGGTCAGAGGGTCTTATAAGGAAATGAAATCTGGAAAGCGTGTTAATTACTAGGCAGGTATTCTTAGCCAAACAGAAATATCCGTCCGCTTGGGAACCCCACAGTGCTCTTTAAGATGGACCTGATTAGAATTGCATTTGGCTGATCTGAGATCAAGCATATTTTAGAATGATTTCCTTAATGTTCAACAATGCCAGACCAACCTCCTCGAGAACTAAATTAAAAAAGTAGGATAATGAAAACGCAGATATCGACGCTATATGAATAAAATTTTAGTGCAAAAATGATAAATTATGTTGCCTAAAAACATTGATGAATTAGTTTGAATTCTATTCGATTTTCCGTTCTGGTAAGTTTGTATGGAATAGAAATGCACATAAATATTGATTGAAACAGGGAAAAACTTTGCGCTAGGACCCCTGCTGCCTGTCCCTAGGGCTAAGGCCATTTAAGCGCTACCCGCCCTCACAATAAATTTCGTATGAGGGCTGAACACCCTCCCCCATTAATTTCAGAAAAACAATGCAATGCATCCTCCCTCTCTTACATAAGCGTTTGAGTCCCGTATGTACGGGACGACTAGAAACTTTCAGCCCCAATTTTTTTCTTCATGTCAGCGCCTATGCGTGCTGCCACCTATTAACTAAGAACAAAAGTATTTGTTACAGCTTCTCCAAGTAAAATATTGATTGTTGGTTTTATACTGGTGTGCAGCTTGAAAATAAATAGCTCTATGATAATTTTCGTGCTGAAAACCGATTTAAATTTTATGCACCACAATATCGGTTACAACGTTTTCAAGTTTTCCACAAAATTATTTTGCGTTCAACATAAAACATATTAACATCAAACATTAAAACAAATATAACACAAACCGATATTTGGACCATAAAATGCACACATATAGCATGAAAAAATATATACACCCGAATCCCGTTTTAACGAACTCCAACAGACCGGAGAAATCAATAAAAAAATTTGGTTATAACGGAATTCCAGGTTTTTATACATTGTTCTTATGTACCCGAGGGATTAGAAAAGTTTTTGTTGAAACGAGATTTTCTCTATAACGGTTATTCGTTAAAACGGGAATTGACTGTATATCATACCATGTGCGCAGCATGCCTGTTGCGGCATTTTCATGCTGCCGCTGTGATGGTCGCGAGATCCCCGGGTTCGAACTTCCACCTTCGCAACAGCGGTGGTCGGCTGAAGTTGGTTTTCAGTACTCATCTTCGAGGCGCGAATGCAAGCACACCTCTCCTGTGAAAAGTCTCCACACGGGTAGGCTTCGCACCCGTGTGGCAGGTAAGCTCATGCCGCTGTTTATATTTCAAAAGTGAAGTGAGTGTATTGTGAAGAGTAATGAATTAACAATATTTTGTAGGTATTTTGCGAGACTTCTCACAGGAGAGTTACCGCCCCTAAAGGCGACCCTCGCTGGGCGATGACAGGATTCCAGTCTCTCGACGGAGACCACGAGATAATCCTGATTTTCTTTCAGAAGAAAGCCGCACACCATTGTTTAGCGTGCAAAATGTTCGTGACCATACATCCCGCTTTCAAAGCAGATTTCCTACTTTTGGTTCAGCATTATGTGATCGTTCCTAATATATACAATAATACCAAATAATGTCATCTTCAAAACTCTACGAGTGATGTATTTTATTTTATTCGATTTTATTTTTCGTCCTTTCATCTAGGATTTGGCTCTCTTGCAGAGCGAACAGAAATAATTTTCTTTGATTTTTTAAACTGAATGAAACTTTTTCACCCATTCACTTTGGATTTAGCACCCCTCTTGAGCGGCCGCAATGGGTCATATGGCCTAAGAGCCGCTCCTGCCTCTTCTACACGTGTGCATTTTGGTTCCCACACCTACAGGTTTTATCTAGAATGCGGTCGAATGAAGGCAAAGGAAAAATTCGGCTTCCCATTTGTTCGTTCCTTGGAGCACCATGAACACCTTTGAAATATGCTTTCTATGCTTTCTCTCGAAAAAATCACAGCACCAAATCTCATTATCACGAGATCCTTATGCACTTGAGGCTCCCAGGCCGTGCAGGGGTGCACCCATGCGTTGAGACGGCCTTGCAGGCCGAATGTGCTGCATTTTATTACGGTCTCAAGTCCTGTCTGTTCCTTCACGTTTTCTCAACATCTCCGTTGTCGAGGCATGGCTCAAAAAAGGGACAGCACGTGGTGTCGTGAATTTTTATTATTCAAAAATTTTGAAAATTTGTGTGTCTAAACATAAGTCCAAGCTGCGCCCCTTCCAACCAGCCGCGCCCTTGCGCACTCACATAAGCCGACCCCCGCCTTGCTTTTGTGGAGAAAGTGCGGGCCATATTTGCGGGACTTCTCCATCATCGGGCTTTCGCTCGCTCCAGCCACCAACTGATATCCTACCGAAAACCACGCAAATGGTGCAAGAAATAAGCACGATGAATTTAATGCTAATTAACGGCAACAAACCCATATTTTAGAGAAAGGTTTGAAATTCTTACGGGAATGATAAAGCACGCGTAATAAGGGAATCAACCTGCGCTGTTCAAGCGGTCAATCGAGTTTGTCTTTGCCTAATAAAATATATTAGTTTTTGAGTGTATTTTTATAACAATTCCGGTTTCGAAACGCGTTATAGCGCATGTGCTGAAGGTGGGAAAACAAAGGGACATCAAGCCTATTACTTAGCTTTTTCTTGTTGCCGTAAAAAGAAAGAAAGAAGTCGCCCCCCCCCGGTATAATTGATTGAAGAAGACAAAAAAAAGACATTTACGAATTAATAACTAAATTCTATGAATGCCGTCGTCACCAATGCTTGCCAATGCGCATCTGCAGGGTGTCCCATAAATTCGTAAATAATTCAAAAATTCATAAAAAATGAAGGAATTGGTATATTTGAATGGAGTTTTCGAAGAAGTTATTCTCACGAAGGTTTTTTTTCTTAAGCACAGAAAGATTTCTGTCAATAAAAGGCCGCTGCACAAAAGCAAATCACTGGAAATATGCAAATCAGAGTCCTATAAAACGCGGGCTGTGTGATTAGCAGCTCCTTTTCATTTTGTAAGCCATTATTTAGGCTATGTAACACAGACTATATTTCATCAAGAAAACTACTAAAAATTTAGATCGGGACACAAATGTGGGACCTTGTCACCAAAATGCCACCAAAAATTGGCCAATTTTCTGAAAATTGATAATTATCCTTTACTGCTGCTAAAAATTTGCTCTTTTGGCAGGCAAAAAATCTACAGCAAATCTGCAACGAATTGCACTAATAACAATGTTGAACACACATGACGAATTCGAGCGAATGTAACCGATACGCTTATTCGTTGCATTTTTCAAGTTTTATAAAGGATAGTTTTTTTCAAACTTTTTGTTGTGTAATCCTGGCCTTAGACAATAAATTGATCATGTTAGACAGTATAAAAGATTCATAAAACATTGTTTTAACGTTTTGGTCAGTTTGAGTTAACTTGCGTTCAGTCGCGGCTCTTGAAGAAGGCGCGCGTCCCTCCCTAGAAAGTCATTATTTTAATTCTTCTAAGGATTAAAAGAAGTAATGATGCCAACTTTATACGATTGAGTTACTTTATTCCTTTCAGGCTCTGCATGCACAAATGCGGTGGTTTGCCATATATTTTCTGACTTTTCTTTCTTTTCTTTTTCTTTCAAACCGAGCACAACTCAGATCTATCACCATCTATGGGCGATTTACTACTTAGTGAGTTGTGCCAGTTATACGGTGAATATGAACTCAGTTATATGGTGAATATGAACTCAGTTATATGGTGAATATGAACTCAGTTATATGGTGAATATGAACTCAGTTATATGGTGAATATGAACTCAGTTATATGCTGAATATGAACTCAGTTATATGGTGAATATGAACTTTGGGAACTTTCAGCATCAAGTACAGAAACGGATTGTTGCTAATCGAAGGGTGGATGATGTACAACTCGCATTTGCAAGCATAGATTGCGTAAAGTATTTCGGTGGAGCACCTCAACGTTTTGTATGACCCTTTGGTCTATTGGTCGCCAAACAATCACAGTGTATGTTTGAAATTTTCCGTTAAAGGGTACAATTCCCCTTCCCGTTTCCTCGTTAGACAGGTTCCGTTTAATCCAGGTTTATTAATGTGTATTTTGACATTAAAATCACGGGACCACGATTTTTTTCCGTTGAAGACAGGTTTCCGCTTAAAACAGGTTCCGTTAAAGACAGGTTTTACTGTATAATGTAACACCATTTTGGCACACCCTCCCCCCAGAATATGTTTTTGACAAACCGCCACTGAATATAAGCACCCTTTTACCCGCTTACATGTAGCCCGAAGCCCGAATTACGTGGCAGCATTACAAATAACCATCATTACACAGAAACAAACTTTACGTTAGGTTCACAACACATACACGCACATTCAAACATGTACCAATTCGTTAGAAATTCCGTAGAGGAATGTGTACGAGGTGCATGTACAGTTAAGCAATAGCAGTAGCCCGAACTACAAAATTAATTTTTAATCTATGTCATGGGCTTTTCAAAACCCCTATCCTTGTATTTCAAGACATTTAAGAATATAAATCCTTTTCCATCACACATAATAACAAGCTCCCGAATCCCTCCGAAGAAAAGAAAAGAGTCAATAATCACCAGAAACTTCGTGATATCCGATATTGACAATTCGTTATGTCCGATTGTTTTGATATTGCAGGTGCACGGTGAGGAAAAAAAATTCATTGTACGATTTCGTTATAGGCATGTATGACTATCTTAGACCGGTATTAAGCTATAAAAGTAAAGACATATGATAGTGTAATGGTCAACTTTAATAAAAGACATGTTTTGTCGAAGTTTCTTTTATGAATGTCAGCCTCCTCATCCAATATTTGGAAAAAGATTTATGTCCTACAACAACAGATACGGCTTCAACTACTGCCAACAGTGAAAAGATAAAAGCCACCGAAGAAACAATAAAAGAAAGTTGTCAAGCAGCAATACAGATTCGATGTTGAATCAAGCAATCACTCATCGTGACTGAAATGACTCAAACGAACAAAGATAATCAACTTAAGAAGCCGAATCAACTTAAACCTAGTGATTCGGTAGACAATTTTGTTAAATTCATTGCTTAAGGGGAATACGTGACGCCGTTGGTGACGCGCTATAAAGTAAAATGGAAAATCCATCAAGCGATTTCGCAGTCGTGGAATACGATTGATTGTCTACCTCCATTCGTCATTGTCTTCATCCATCCTTAAATACAGTGAAAGTCTGTTACAACGACAGTTCACAATCACGAGTAATATCGTCGTTATAACGGGCTTCTGGTTATAGAAGAAATTTCATTTTCTACTCTGTCATGTTATGAAATTGCAGAAAACTACTACTTTATCTGCATTAAAACGACTTTTAGATGATTTCGTTCTTACATAAACGAATGAACAGATCTCTGGTCCTGACATTGGCTTTTGGTGTCACAGCAGGTGAAGACATTTTTGCATAGAATTTCGAGTTATCAAAGGGATATAGTCGACCAACTGAACAGTTAAAAGTACCAATTATTATACCACTGCTCACTTCCATGGCTGTATGGGCTCGTCAACCTGTTTTCCACTAATCGGAAAGTTTTTTAGCACGATTTTTTCAGTCATTCCGGAAACGACTTCCGGAAACTACGAGTTCTGGTCCCATGGTCTCTTTGTCACTGCAAAAGACGAGAGTCGAATACAATCATCTCATAGCCCATATGTATAGTGGAGAAGCCCAAAAATAGGAGAAAGGGTTAAAACCTTCGTCTCAATGGGTCAAACCTTAGTTTGATGCAACTAGGATCACTGATTTTGAAATTCCCAAGTTTGGAGTCTGTCGTTAGGCTTTGGAGACCATACTTACAGAGGGACTTGATCTGGTGTTGATCTGGGTGCAGAGAAGAGTCACGCATGCTTTTTGATGGCACACGGGACTCAAGCTATGAAGAGAGACTTGATTTCTCAAACGTGTTTACATCAGAAGAGCTCAAGTGTCGAGGGGACTGAAGCGTTTAATATTTTCAACAGGAAGAATAAGATGGAACATGAGTTATTAATATATCGTCAATCGAATGCTCTGACAAGGAGACACCAGTATCGATTAGTAAGGGACAATACTAGATTGTGGTGTCGCAGGGAGTTTTTCTTCAATAAGGTTGTTAAATGGAATAGCTCGAACTCTCGAGGGTAGTGAACACAACTGACACGTTTAAGACGAAATACGATAGCATAGGGAAATAAATCAAGAAAATATCCATGTACTTGGATATAAGACAACCATAAAAAAATTTTATGGGCAGTATATTTATATTTTATCATAATTATTGGCTTTTTATTGAGTTGCTGTACTTGCTGTATTGATATAGTTTAGATATGTATTCACCAACATATTTTTATGGGCTTCATTTTTCAGCCACCTCGTTGAGCATTTTGCCTGTTATGGCCTTTGTATTTGTATTTAACAAAGTTGACATTCTGTGTCCATTCTTTGTTCGAATTAGGCTACCTAGGAGTAATTTTTGTTTTAAAACTTGTTTTGTAATTCAAAACTTTTGGCATGATAAGCATCGTCATGTTCAACTTTTAAAAGAAAAGGAAATACTAGCATTTGTAAGAACACTTTTGACGTTATAGCGAATGCTTCCTAATTTTTAAGTCGCTGTAACCGAATATTTTTTGTACCTTCAACATTGAAGCCATTGCAATGAATGCAAATGATAAATTTGCTACACCAATTGATATAAGTACTTGATCCATAATTCATAGATACTATCGGTAACACAAGAGCAGTGGCGGCGTATCAGAAAAAATTCTCGGGGGGATGCCAAAATAATTTCACATTCTCTTATGATACGAGTATGGCACAATTTTCTCATGAGGCAAGTGGGTCCCATAACTTTGGAGGACCCACAATTCAAACAATATATATTATTATTTGACTAAGCAAATATCTTTGACTGCGGTTGCAGGGGACCCAACTAATTTCTACTTTGCCCAAGGCCCCCCAAATTATAATCGGGGCCTAAAAATACGGTTATTCTATTATTTATGTAAATCAAATTATTTTTTACGTCGCCTGTGTTCATCTATGCGGTTCGAAAATAATAATGCGCTATCAACGCAACATTGGCGTAATTAAATAATTTGCGCATGAGCCTAGCCAATATCTCAAAAACATTGAAAATCACCATTTACGTTCAGCAGTTGCCATCGACAAACATGTTTTTGCAAATTGTGAAAACATTCACACACTTTTCTTACACAATACTAAATTATCCTTTTTTTTATTGCACAAAATTTAGTGTCAGTCAGAATTATTCTATTTATCCGGAGGGGGAAAAACTGATATGTTGGCATCTATCGTCGTGTTGTAGAACTATAAAAATGTCTCTGATTGCTAACAGATGGCAGCAGAAATTAAATTAACTCAGTGGTCTTCAACGTGCATAGACATCACTGTTGACATAGCCACCGCAAAGCCACCCTTAAGGGGTGTGCGGCAGGTGCGGTCGCACCGGTCCCTGCATTTACGGTAATAGAAATTCAAAAATATATATAGATATATCGAATACATTTTTTGTAGTAAATAAGGTGTCCGAGCTTCCACAACTATGGAATTCTGAAATTTTTTTATAAATTCTGAATTTTCATCAATTTTCTGATTTTTCATCAGTTCTGGAATTCTGAATTTTCGTCAGTTTTTTGGAATTCGGATTTTTTTTCATCGATTCCATAATTCTGAACTTAATCAATTCTAGAATTCTGAATTTTCATCAAATTTCTGAATTCTGTAATAATGAATCTTTGGACGCCGAGTCCCCCTTTCCCCCTCCCCAATATATATATATAATCGGATCTAAGGAGACCAGAAATTATGAAGGCGCCTTTGGCCAGGTATCATTTTCGCACCGGACCCCGCGTCTGGTAAGGGTGGCCCTGAGCCCGCGCCTTGAAGGTTCTTCCAGTGGCCCGCAGACGAAAATTCATTAAGTTCAGAACTAATGAATGAAATAATTTTAGAATTAACGAGAGAAATAACCAGAAAATATTGAAAGAAATATTTTTAGAATTAATGAAGCAACTCATTTATATGTATATATTTGATGAAAAAGCAGTTTCAGACCTTACTCGAAAATTTGAGGATTAATGGAAATTCATATTCAATGAAAAAATAATTCCAGAATTCATGAAAACTCATATTTAATTCAAAAAAATAATTCCAGAATTAATAAAAATTTATATTTACTGAAACAATAATTCCAGAATTAATAAAAATTTATATTTACTGAAACAATAATTCCAGAATTAATGGAAATTTACATATATTGAAAAATAATTCCAGCATTAATGAAAATGCATATTTACTGGAAAAAATATTCCAGAATTAATAAACTGTCATATTTAATGGAATTCCAGAAATGATGAAAATTTGTATTTAATAAAAAAAAAAATTCCAAAATTAATGAAAATTCATATTCAGTGAAAAAATAATTCCAGAGTTCACGAAAATTCATATTTAAAGTCAATAAAGCAATATATATGCTTATAATGACAGATAATTTAATTTAAAATCATTGTTTCCAATTTACATAAAATTACTACTTATCCGTGGGAAAAAAAAATTCCTTGACTTATTCCTTATACATTTTTGTATTCATTTCTCAGATTCGAAAAAAAAATTGATTGTTTGGTGAGATGTTCAGGACGTAATTATAAAAATTAATAAAAATCAACTAATTGACATAAAAAAGTGTCAGTTTGCATCAAAATACTTATCGAGGCGTGGAATTTTAATAATAAAAAAGTTAGAAATTTCACTCGCAGGCTGTACCACAAGAAACTGGACATACCGTCAAATGGGGTGACTTCGATACAGATCTTGGATATTTGTATTATCTCCCTTATGTGAGAATTAACATTTTTTACTAAGAGTTGCTTCACTAGGAAGAAGATTTTTGTTGTTGTTGTTTAAGCGAGGACTTGTTGTTTTGCAACTTATTATAATAGAAAAAAATGAATGCAAAGTCGTCTATCCAAGCGTATCTCACCCACTGGAAATAGTTCAGGCCATGTAAAAAATATATATATATATAAATAGATAAATTTTGTTTTTATTGAAAAAATATTTAGATTACTGGAAGATATTCTTTTACGTGTACAATGTAAAGTAAATCTGCCTATAGTCTGTTTCAGGTTAACTTTGCAGTGAAGAGAAAGGTAGAGAGTGTATTCCTTCGCCGCAAAATATAGTTCTCATATATATCGGAGGTTTAAGATGAACCTTTATACAGAATGTTTCAATTTTTTCTATGATTTTGAAAAAAATACTGAAAAAAAGTCGTTTTGAACCGATGTTTACTTGTTTAAAATTTTTAAATTATAAAAAATATTGGTTGCCATTATCAAAAATCCATAGCAACGGCAATGACACTCTGGCGCGATATCCTAGAAATTTTCCCCGCCAATATCACTGTCGTGTTTTTTTTCGTTACACAATTATATACTGTATATATACATTTTTTTTTCGTTATTTGGTTGAATTTTCCATAACGATACAATTTTTCATTCAGTTTTACATGCAGTTGTAGGCTTACATAAAAACGAATATTCAATCAGTTTTATTTTCTCCTAAAAATAGGCTTCAGTGAATTCAGATATTCACTCATAGATTACAAGAAGTGTTTCTCTTCCACGAGAGTGCCGATACTATTGTGACTTGTGAGAGGCCCTCTATGGGTGCAGAAGTTTTGGTTATAGATCCTCCTTTTTTTAATTATTTATTTTTTGCCATGTTTATGGGATAGTTTTAGTTTCCGATCACGGAGAGTGTTGACAGAGTCGCGACTTCCACTCGCACGAACGGACGTCATCTTCCACCCACCTGTTTCTCCTCATGCCCCTTGCCTATAGCGTCTCTTCAAATACAATAAATGAGTGGGGGGGGGGGGGTCCACAGTGGTTTGGGCTCTCATCTGTTATGTGACACTTGTGTCTTAATTTTCACCAGAGATAGCCACGCTAAAGTTCTCTGCTCTTCCATTCCTGAATACTATATTTTTGGTTTTTGAATATTCGTTGTAAACAAAACTCCATAAGAATAATCCGTAATAACCATGAGCACCACATCAACCGTAACAAAAGACTAAAGCTGTCGGGAAAACAAGTGGCATCGACGTATACCGTTCGGGGAAGGGGGGAGGTCGAGTGACGGAAATTTCGGCAAGAAAAGTGAGTAAAAAAATTCTAAACTTTTCCGTATCATTATTATTATTTGGTGCTATTCCTGCATTTACACGTGAAAACAGAGTTAACCTGCTTCTTCTTAATTTATTTAACATTAATTTTTTCCATATAAATTGAAGAAAAAATTAAAAATCCCCAAGTTTTTGAGAGCCATGGTTAAAATTTCAGCTGAGGGAAGGGAAATATTGCAGAAAAATATGACTTTTCTGAAATTTTTAATGTTACTTACGGCACATCAATGAAGAGTAAGTGACACGCTGATAGAAGATAATTATTTTTTCTAAATTTTAAAACATTTTCTAATCAAAAAACAAAACAAATGATTTAAAAAACCTCACTTTAATTTCTGAAAGTATCGACAATGGTTTTCTTTTAATTCTATAATTATTACTAATTTAACTGTGCAATTACGTTACACGTAAAAAATATTTTTCTCAGTGAGATTGGCGAGAATCGGCCATACCTTACCGAGGCTGCGCATCGATACATTGGTTAAGAGGCTTTCGTTCCCATAGCAACGAGTGATGCGGTTCCCTCGTAGCTTCCCCTTCACTGCAAAGTTAACCTGAAACGGACTGTAGTCAAACATGCCTGTTTTGGAGAGTTTATCTTTGTCAATACAGAATCGGATGAATACTGAATCTCATCGTTCAGCACTAACTTCAAATATTTACCGTTTTTTTTTTTACATGATATTTACATGATATCCATCGTCACAAATTTCAGTAGTCTGGCCTGGGTATTTTCTTCCCTGATATTTGGCTAAAATAAAATCCTGGTCAAATTTGTCGTCCATCAAACTGTTCTGTAGTAGGAGTTAGAACATGTTTATCTTTCATTTGTGGTGCAGCAGCAACGATTTCAGAATCTTCTAGCATGAAAAAGCTGTCTTCATTTTTCTGCTTCTTATGTGGTTTATTTATTTTTGGTTCTACACTATGATTAGTACTACTGGTTGTGTGTGTGTGTGTGAAGCGTCCTCAGGGTTTATACTATTCAGGTCATGAATGGTTATTCCTTTTCCTGGAGAAACTGATAGTGTCCCCTAGTCACCCAACAATTCTTAAACATTTCCCTAATCATACAGACATGAATTAATAAATTGATTTAATTAGATAAATTTTCATCGGTAATTGAAACAATAGGTATGCCTACCAAAGCAAACTTCTATAAAGACTGTTACATTTAGTCACTAAGCTCTGTAAACAAAGTTTTGCAATGGTTTCATGAAACATTAAAACACCGGTTATGATAAAATTAGGCGGGGAAAAAAAGGAGTCTGGACAATTATCAGAGATTTGACACCATTTTCAATCATGGAGGCTCACTCTTATGGCTGAGCCCGGAATCACTTTTCTATTTATTCACAGTGGCTATGATGTCATGTAAAATAAAAAAATTAGAGCATGTACCCGTCACCCCACTAGTTACCAAGTCATCCCATTTGACGGTAACATAAAATATCACACTAACAGTTCATAATTAATGTTTAATACTGATCCCGGATTATATGCACTAAAAAGTGGTGAAATATGCTCTAAAAATATACAAATATGGACTTTGACCTTTGAAGACCGGACACATCCCGCTTCCCATCTCATAGAGATATCGAAGCGTTCCAGGAGGATGGGTATATCCGGAAAGTTTTATTATTAAAAAAAAAAAACATTGTCGCCACATACCAAGCAAAAAAAAAATATACATATACAAATATGGACTTAAAAATGCCAAAATATGCAATTAAAAATGCGAAAATACGCAATTAAAAATGCGAAAATACGCATAAAAAACCAAAAAAATATGCACTTAAAATGCCACATGAAAACCTTAAAAACATTAAAAACCCAAAATATGCACTTAAAATGCCACATGAAAACCTTAAAAACATTAAAAACCCAAAATATGCACTAAAAAATCCTGAAAAAATTAAAAATTTCAAAATATTTACCAAAAATGAGAAAATATGCATAAAAAAATCACCATGCAAAAACAACATGTTTTTTAGATGCACATTTTTTATTTCTTAATGCATATTCATTTACAAAAATATATCCCCACATATGTATATACTGGCATATGCAAATAACTTACACATATTTTTTATTTAGACATTTTTAATTTCTAGTTCGTTGTAGCTGTTCAGTAACAAAAGAATTTCGACGCTATTTCTAAAAAAAAAATTCAGATTTTTGACATATTTCTGGAAATAGCGTTGCAATAAAAAGATTGATTTATACAAAAATTGCCACGTTTCTAAGACAAATAGCATGTCTTATGCTATTGTCCATCAACATGCTTTCGGTAGCACCGAAAGCATGTTGAGAAGGGACGGACGGATAGTTCGGCTATTGCCCAACACTGCTGGCAACATTCACATCATTTTGATTTTGACAAAGCATTTGTTTTTAAAAAAGCAACACACAATTCGGAATTGAATTTTCTCGAGGGATACTTCATCAGAACATGCCAGAATTTCCTCGTTAATGATGGAAGAAACACACCACCTATTTCGTCAGCTTGGACAGGCTTTATTAACCTCAGTCGTGAAAAAACTTTCAACACTTTACAACAGATGGCTCCCCAATTCGCATCCAAAGACCACTCGGACGCAGCAAATACAAAGGCGAACTCTTCGGACGACCAGACGTAAACATCACTCTTCATTCGTGTGAGTTCTGACCACGAGGTCCTGATGACGGCTCTCCATTGAGGAGCCGAAACGCGTCGACCATTCGACCAGTGTAATTTATTTGTCTTAGAAACGTGGCAATTTTTGTATAAATTAAAACCAGGCAAAGTTACTCATTTTTTTGTGATAAAAAGATTGATATTTGGAAAACACCGTATTGCACAAATATTTCTATTAATTCACTAAATCCCATCTCAAGGAAAAAAACCGATGTTATGAAAATATTCTAAGAGTATTTATTTTTGAAAAATTATTTTAAAAAATGATTGAGCTCAAATAAATCTTAAAAAACATGCAAGTATTCTGAAAATTCTTTAATTTTATGCATTTATATGCATTAATGCTAAAAAAAAAGCCAAAATATGCAAATGTATATGCACATATGCATTTGCGTATAATTCGAGGTAATTGCATATAATCTATTTTTTACGATTTGCGTTTCATAAAAATTGCCACATTTAAATATGAGCACCTTTTCACTCGGTCCGAACTACAAAAAACACTCATGTTGAAATGTGGTGGTTTTTATGTAACGCAAATTGTTTTATTATGCACTGTTTGTGTCACATTTTATGTGTCAAGTTGAATTTTTTGTGGAACTACTGGAGGGAAATACTATCTGTGAGGGAAATATTTTATTTCATTGATTAACGTGTTCAAAAGAAACAACAAGACGCCTTGATAAGTATTTTGGTGTGAATCACACCTTTCTATGTCAATTGGTTGATTTTTCATTAATTTTCAAAACGTGTCCAGAACTTTTCGATCACCCTGTACTGTATATATATTTTTTTTGTTTCTAAAGATCGTAAACGGAGGATTTTTTGATTCCATATTCTCCACATAACGTTCGTACTGGTGTTCTGCGTTCTAGCTTTTTTCAAAATTTTAACGTCTCACGTATTTTTCTGATAAGACTGACTCTACAAAGCGGCGAAATGTATCGAGGTCTCCGTGGAAATCCGACATGCAGACTTGTTTTCCTTTACCGTCGCAATTTGTGTCCAGAACTTCGTAGAAATTTTGCCACGACTTCTCCCAGATCGTCACCACACAAACACGTTTCTGAAATAAAATATAACAACAATATCAAGCTTAAATTGAATTTACAGTCAAAGGTAGATATCATACATTAAAAAAAATCAAATATTGGCGCGATTGTATAAAAAGCTCCGTTCTGGCGTCTTGTTCCTCACGAGCACTGCGGTGCTCATCGAAGTGTCCAAGGGTGCTCGATGCTTATACCTCTTTGTATACGCGTGAGGTGTATAACTCAGATCTCAATCTTTCTCCGCCTCACCTATTTTACATTAAGGTACGAACATACACTATGTCCCAAAAGGTTATGGAATTTCGAACAAGTTTTTCAAACGAATGAAAATAAATGCATGAAGTGTAACAAATATTGTGTTACAGATCACATGTGATTGCCATTCAACAACTCATTCGAAAGAAAAAAACACTTTCATACAAAAATACATAACAAATACAAATGCGAGAGCTGTCCCAAAAGTTTATGAAAGAATCATCAAATACGTTATATAATTTCTGACGAACACGTGTTAATTAAGAACTGATAATTTTTCCATTATTTTGAACGACATCAAAAAAGTGACTTCCCATTGAAAGAACTAAACTTTGTAAGAGTTAAGAGTAAAAATTACACCATTCAGTTCATATGGCATGTTTCAAGGCGTTGTTGAGTTGAACTGCCGCTCATTGGAGTAGACTTTATGAGTCATTATCAGAGCCCGGAAGTTTAGGCACTGAAAATGGTCGAAATAAATGCAAAAAGACACTAAAAATACCTAAAATAGGCACTAAAAAGTTTTTATAATTTATGGGCGGAAAGAAATATACTAATTGAAGACTAAGGTATTAGGGTCCAAAAACTAGCTGAAAAAATTAGTTGTACATAGTTCGTCTACTGTTTAAATTAGAGTTTATAATAACTGCATTATTATCCAAGCTAAATTGATTTCAAGCCCAAAATAAAGTGTTTGATGTCCCTCAGGATTAGGTCAATTTCCGGGCCACCATTACCAGACGTGGACCCTGAGCAGAAAATTATCTGTGGGGCTCCTTAGTAGCGAACAATTTTCATATGAACCGCTAGTTGACGGGAAATTTTCATATGAACCGCTAGTTGACGGGAAATTTCCATATGAACCATAAAAAAACAGTTTTTGTAATTTTTCTTGAAGCCGTATCTGACGATATATTCAAACCAGAGGCCCTAGCGATTTCACAAGCAAACACCACCTGGGTGAACACCATTCTTTTTATCAGTCCATCATCGTGAGAAGCCATACATCGAGGTCTTCCAGAACGTGATTTTGGAGACTTCTTGCAGGCTCAAACGTGATAAATTATGCTTTAGCAACAATTTAAAGCAATTGAAAAATATTTAATAGGCTTTTTTTTTTGCAACTTCAATCTCAAAATTTGATTAATCTCGTCCACAGAAAGATACGTCACTTTTATCGGCTTGTAAACAAGATTCTCTCGCACCATATTTTGTCTTACTACATTTATAGGTTTCAAGCCTTTTGTCAAGATAACGCATTTCAAATTTCCATGTATTCAATAGTTTCGATAAACTTTTGGAGCACTTAATTTCAACAAATTTACGATTATATAAATACAATTGTTATTATTTTACGAAAAATGCTCTTTGTATTGTTGAAAAAATGGTTTTCCTTTTTTGTGAAAGAAATTTCATGTCACCACGTGCTGCAGAAGTTATACTGAAAAAAAAAAAACAAGAGCCTATAAACTTTTGGCCCATAATGTAATGAACGCTGGCAACGGCTTGGTTAAAAACTTGAATTTTTGGGTTTTTGTCCAATGCGTAACAACGCCAACTTGCAAAATTGGAAACCAGCCTGCACTCTATATGTTCGTAATCTTAGATTAAATCTGCATTGGAGCAATTCGAGTTCAAGCTCGGATAATCAATAACGTTTCATGTATCCCAAACAGGGAAATGACCAAATGTCGCTAAAAATGATGCCAAATGTGCACCAAGTTGCTAATCATAGCAAAAATTGCCGAAGAATCCTCAATTAATCACCGAAAAATCAGATTCCATTTAGAAAATTTATGTATATTACATAGCCTAATAAAAAAATGGTAAAACTCCGCTTATAAAGAACCACCAGGTATAACGATCGAAATTTGTGGTCCCGTCACATAGGATGTTCTCTAATAAGGCATGGCGAACTAATTTTTCGGTCCCTTAAAGTTCTCTCTAACGAAGTTTGACTGCAGTTTGAGACGCGTGAAACTTGTTCGGTAAGTGTGATATAATTTTAACCGGGTTCAGAGGCTAGAAATTGGCAATAGATATATATATATAGGGTATCAGTTGATCTGTTAATGGACCGACAAACTCAGAGGGTTGTAAGTAGGTATCAAGAGGAACAGAAATTGCAATGGAACATGGTGTCGCAAACCGCGTTGAGAGAGCGAAAATCGCGAAACATGCATGCAGGCTGAGTCCAGAGGAGACAAAAGGTGGATGGATGTCAGTTGATCGCTGAATGCGTCTGTGCGTTCGCTCACCATATCTGACGTAAGCAGCGTCGCGAAACGCATGCGCTGGGGTAGGATCACGCGCTGCGAACAACGTAAATTAGTGCTTTTGCGATAGTAAGCACGTGTGGCAGTTAGTGGTCTGTCTGAATGAGTATCGTGATGGTTGACTACACGAACGAGGAATACGCTGATATGCATCTTATTTACGGTCCATATGTTTTTACGTCGCTTATGCGACACCTGTGGACACACACGGAGGATCTCATAGAGCGGATTGTCGTCGCTACGGCAGACATCAAAAGCATACCTGGTATCTTCGAGCGCGTCCGGGAATCGTTTCTACGTCGTTGTAGACTGTGCAATGACGTCAGCGGCCTCCACTTCAAACAACTCTTGTAGTAATTAATCAAATAAATCTTTTTGTTTCTATTATTGTACTTTTTGTCGTTCCAGCGTGACGTCGAAACCTGCATGCGTTTTTCGCGGTTTTCACCCTCTCAACGTGGTTTGCGACACCATGTGCCATTCCAACTTTTGTTCCTCTTCATGTCTACTAACAACCCTCTTTGTCATATATGCTTATATGCATTTTCATTACATATACATATTACATATACATTACATATAAATATTTATTTATTCAATAGATATATAATGCAATTTTGCATGTGATGAATGTAAATTTTTAATTACAGCTACATGAGATCAAATTACCTTTTCCGAACCACAATTAGCACCACAGTCTTTTGGTGTTAGTTCCATCTGGATACTGTACTTCTCGCCAGAAACAACCTGTAGAGTTACAATTAAAAATCAAAAGAGAGAGATAGAAGTATTTAATCAATATATACCATTCGGAATACAACATCTATTTTTAAAGCACAATGGGGAATCTGTTATAAGATATTGATATTAGGGGATAAAATGCTTTCTTCCACATCTCACACATCACGCATCGTTGAGAACCCGTAACCCTGCCACAATATCCACAGACGAAAAATGATTTTTTTAGCTGTGGCACCACCTAAAGGTGAATTTTTGTACTATTTTAATCTGATTAATGGTGATTGCGTCATTTTATTATTTTTGCGCATTTTGCGTTCAAATGAGAAACAAAACGAATACGCATTGAATAAACGTTATCTCCAGTGCACTAATGCTTGAGCGCGAAACCTCAAGTGTATGGGAGGCCTCGTGATAATGAGATTGGTACATCATTAATTTTCGAGAGTATTGTGTGTTGTAAATATAAGAATCGGTAGGCCGAGACACTTCCAGATATAATAAATAACACAGGATATCACTCGCGGAGACCTTCAACATGATTCTTGCGTAGCATAAAAAAGAGTTCAAGACATTTACTATCTTCACTGTGGGTGACAGATGGCAGCAATAGCAAGAACACGAAACAAGCACAACTCTAGCAACATTAATGCGGTAGGCGCAACGCATCCAACACACATTCCGGCATGTACCGATTTGTTAGAAATTCCGTAGAGGAATGTATATGAGGTACATGTACGGTTAAGTAATAGTAGTAGTAGTAGTATATCACATCACTCTGTGGGGACAGATAGGGCTAGTAAGACATCATGAATAGTTAAATTAAATTTAATTTTTTGGAATAATACGTTTTATTTTTTGAGAAAGACTGCATGTGCTACTCCTGACATTTACGCATGCCGCAGATTAGACACCCGTTAAAACATACGTAATAGCGCTGTTGCGCGGCCAGTAGAGAATATCAATATTTTATTAATATGAGTAACGTGATAGCAATTTCAAATAATAATCTAAAAGGTCATATTCACCTGTGATTGAGCCGATAATATATTATTAACAGCCATTCCTTCCAGAGAATTATCGCAATCTCCTAATTTTTCGGCAGCTTTGTTCGCTACTTGGACGACTTTTTCTTCATCGGTTCCCGCTATCTCTCCAACCACCAGCTCCAACAACCACGCAAATGGTGTAAGAAATAACCACGGCGAATTTAACAGTAATCAACAACAACGAACCCATATTTTAGAGAAAAAATATGGCTAAAATTCTTACGAAGCCTGATGAAACAAACGCTATACAAGCGGTTAACCGAGTTTGTTTTTACCTAATAAAAATGTATTTGTATTTGTTTGAGAGTTTTTAAATCAATTCCGATTTAGAAACGCTATAGCGCATGTGCTAAAGGAAAAACGCAAAGAAACGTCTAGGCTATTGCTCAGCTTTCTCCTGTTTCCGTAAAAAAAAGACGCGTCCACGAATAATAACTAAATTCTTAGGAATACCGTCATGACAATTGAATTCAACTACTGTATTGACGTTTGAAGAACCAAAATAAACACCTGTCAGGGCTATAAACGTGATTAAGATAGTCAAGCCCGCGTATAATGAAATCTGATAGTTTTTCTTTTTTTCGTCACCGTGCACCTGTAATATCAAAACAAACAGTGATGAGCGAATTGTCAATATTGTATATCACCAACTTATCGAGTCCTTTTCTCGATTCAGAAGTTTTACTTATCGAATACGTGATGGAATACTATCCCTATCTAATTGTCTTAAAATGCAGTTGGAGTGAGTTCATGACATATTTTAAAAATTTATATAAAATCAACCAATTAGCATAAAAAATAAGTGCGGTCTGAACTGATTGAATCTATATGGCGTATATATAAAAGCGAATATACCAATATGGTGAATATACCAATTTTCAATAGAATATGTCCACCAGAACAAGTGCTATATAGGTTTGGACAGCGTCAGTATACTGAAATACTTACTGAAATAATTTAATTCTTAGATTATTTCTTTCATTAATTCTGAATTTTTATAAGTGTTGGAATCATTTCTGTCAATTATTCTTCTTATTCTTTGTAAATTCTAAATTTTCCTCAGTTTGTTAGATTGTTTCTTTCATTACTTTATTGTAATTACATTAATTTTTTGGGGTTACCTCTTTCATTGATTTTACATTTTCTTCGATTCTGAGTTTTCATCAATTCGAAATTTTCATTAATTTCTGTGCTATTCAAATGTATGTTTATGTTTTGTATATGGGTATTTTTCAGCATTCCAGTACATTCTATAATAATATATGAATTTTCGGATGCTTATTTCCCCTTTGTTCAAAGTTCGCTTACTTGTCGAGGTAGCATAAGAAAATTCAATAACCGTCCACCAGGGGCGTTTTCGTAGCTGTCATCGTGCAGAGTATGCTCAGTTTAATGTTGGTGAAATTTTTATCCATTGCTCTATTGTCACCCGTTGACGAGTTATGAACAATCCAAGGTCACGGGTATTGTGACGTATAAGCAGCATCTTACAATCATTTCCAGTCTCTCCGAACTATTTTGATAGGCCCAAGAATTAAAATATTTGGAGAAATAATATATATATATACTGGGAAATTCCACACACAAAAACCAAATTTCTCTTGAAATATAGCAGACAGAGTTATCTGATCTAAATTATATAATATTTTATAGCGTTTGCATGAGTTATCAGAGCTTTTCTGTTGTAAAAGAAATAGTGTGATGTCGGTACTTTTCTTGAACAGCATAAAGATTACATTATAGGTTACCACGTAATGCGTCTTATGTACTGTCATACCACAACCATAGGCGGCTACAGGGAAAGGCCGAAGGGAATGATCCCCTCCCGTTCAGTAAAAAAAAAATTGTATCATCAGGCATAGGCGGAAGGGAGGAGGTGTACATTCGCCCCATCCCCGCTCACTATACACACCCTCGGTGATTCCCTTTCCCCCCCCCCGGACACGAGGAGTCTGTATCCGCTTATAACCACAATGGTATATTTTTAAAGACTTCTTGACATTTAATCAACAACAGTCAGTCGAGCTGATGTAGTACATCATAAACCTGTAATAAAAACGTAATTCGATCAGTTATTTAGCTTCTATTCTGCAATATGATCTGAGGAGGTCTATGATGAGTGATTTTTCAATCGATCAATGAGGGGAGACTATTCAGAAATATAGTCGAATCTGGTTTTAACGAATACCGTTATAGTGAAAATCTCGTTTTAACGAATACCGTTATACGGAAATCTCGTTTTAACGAACACTTTTCTAATCCCTCAGATAAGTGTACATAAGAACAATGCATAAACTTGGAATTCCTTTATGCTTTCTCATTATGCTTCGTTAAATTTCATTATATCGAAGTGATTTCTCCGGTGTCTTGGAGTTCGTTATAACGGGATTTGACTGTATTCATCTCACATTTGTCATGTCGAGAGTCCTTTTTCTTCGAGAAATAGACACAGTGCCGTCTTTAGGGCAGTGTCGTTTTAACGCCTCAAGAGAAGAGGGGCCTCACGAAAATGAGATCCGGTTGAAATTTTCTAATTAGAATTCACCAGGTAGGGGCCTCCGAAAAACCACTTGGCCCGGGGGCCCATGATACTCTTAAGACGGTCCTGCTTTAGGGGTGGCTCTTGGCCGAGGGACTGGAGTGGTTCCTTGCACCCGAGTGGTGCAGTGATAAAATGCTTGTCTTCCACCAAGAAAGTTACCGTCAAGGTCCACGGGTTCGAATCCGGAGGGAAAGAAAATCGAAGACAAGTTCCTTACGTACCAATAAAGGGCTGACAGATGGCGCCTTCATTTCCCACCCACCTCCAATGGCTGGATATTGCCGCGGCAATATCACAGGTGTTGGTGTGCTGTAAATATAGTCGATCTATGATTGGCCGAATTCGAGTTGAAAAACCAACTTGGGGTAGCCCATAAATGTGTTCCGCAAGGATATAAGTTTTTTTTTTTTTCGAGGCGCTTTTTGTGCCATCTTGTTGCATGAGCCCACCCATGTGCGAGCGGTCGACAACCCCTATAGATTAGGCGGTGTTAGCATGTTCCGGGACGGCACGAGGGGCCCTCGCGATAATGAGATCTGGTATAAGATTTTCGAGATTAAGCACGAGGGGCCCATAGAAAAATCTCTTTGCCCGAGGGCATGACCCCCACATCCTAAAACAGGGCCCCCAGGCTGGGATCTTTTGCGGGGCCCCCGACGAGACTTCCACGGGCCCCCTTTATGATGAACTTATAGCGTAAAAAAACAAAAAATGGTGAAAATCGTCCGGGGGCCCCAGGGCTGGAGCGTTGTTAGCCTACCCCTTGTGGGGGCCATGCCCGAGGGACCTATGGTACATTTGAAAAATATATCCCTCCTATATCCATAATTCGCTGCCATCTATGGTTTGAAAATAGTACTAGTTTCCGTTTCTTCTCTAAATAGTAGATAGCAGCATGAGAACGATTTTTTTTTTTTTTTTTCATCCTAAACTCCAAATTGCATTAGTACACAACTGACCATATGAAGTTCAAATATTTCGGGAAACTTTTGAGGATGATTATTGGTTGGAAATATTTTAAGGATTTGGCAACTCTCTGTGTATTGTCATTTAATTACGCACGTGTAAACACGCGCCGTACGTGGGACAATCGTTGTGTTTTCAGCCGGTAAAACAAATTATTATATATATATATAAGGACGTCTTAAGACGTGCTGGTCGTTGATTCGTTCACAAAAATAGAAAATATCGCCGCATGTGGTTAGTAAAGATTAGGGACGTGTGTCGCGGGTATGCCATGTTTTGAATCATAACAAGATATTTTTTTTATTGAAAGGGGTCTCTTTAATTTAAAAACAAATTTACTCAACATGGTGAGTATAGATAAAATTGTCGTAATTAATAAAAATGCTTGCTAAAAATTATATTGTCGGAAGTGTGGCTTAAACCCCCTTCTCTTATAGCCTTGAACTTCTAGTAAATCTACAGCAAATTGCGTTGAATTTTGAATCCGAAAAAGGAAGGGGGGGGGGCAAGAGAGTTTTTTCTTTATTTTAATTGAATTTTGGGATAAACTTTTGTGATCTCTCAAAGTTGCAACGTCGCAACTTGGTGGGTCTGGTGTCCCAAGCGCTGTGGGCCATAATGGGTGAAAATGGGTGAATCCTTTTCACATTACAGTAAAACTTCGATTAACCGTCACTTTCTGTTATCCATCATCATCTAAAAAAATATACGGTATAAACAGCTCCAGGTTTTAAGGTCCAAAAAGGTTGGATCGCTGCTATGGTCTGTGCCGATGCTACCGGCAATCATAGGTTGCCCCTGCCCAGTGGCATTGGAGCCGGGGGTGCTGTGGGTTCTCAAGCACCCACGGTAATTTGTGGCATGGATCCGAGCACCCCCAGAATTGATCTAGAAATTAAAATTTCCGATATAAAACTAAAGACGAGCACCCACAGTTTCGAAACACTTCCGACGCCCCTGCCTGTAATTGGTAAATAAAAAAAAACGTGCTTTCAGAAAATTAAGTTTGAACGCATTGTGGAGATCATTCCACAGCGTTTTTGCACCTCAAGCTAGAGCTCGTATGGCTAGAAAGCAGCTGCCACAGGAAGTACTCAGGGACAATGTCCCTGACACTACCCTTAATAAATAGGCATGTCTCTTTCTCCCAGCGAATACAACTCCACTTATCCAGCCTGTGGATCAGGGCATAATTCAAAATATAAAGCGACGTTACAGAAAAGCTTTTATCAAAGGCTTGCTTTCATCTGATGTCAAAGAATTTTGGAAGAGATACAATATAAAGGACACTATTTCCCCAATATCAGCACTGCCTGGGCTGACCTTATATTGATGGTTACAAAAATATAATTACAATATGCATGTATTATTCACTTTTAAAGGATTTATTACTGTACATATGTATTGATATATTTCTGTTAACCAACACTGCCCTGAAGTTTTGCTGTACAAGGAAGCGCCAAAATATGTGCTTTTTAACTTAAATTTCTGTAAATCGAGCGAATGGTCTACATTTTACTGGTTTATACAACAATAAATAGTCATTTAGCAATTCTGCACTATTCATATACTTATTAATTAGCATTGATAATAATTTGTTAGATTTATTGACTTTCTTTGGGGGTTTTTTTACGTATTATCCTGTCTGTCATTTTTGACTTGGCGCAGATCGTGGTCATGATAAAATAGAAGCAGAATCGCATTCCCGTCTATTATTGGCACTAAATCACACCATTTAGTGATGTCGAAAATGGTTGACAGGATAATATGAATGTCTTATTTAAAAAGGACTTCTGCCCACACATTTTTGATTTATATATTAATGTATTGTTGCCACATTAATGTGATTTTAACCTATAAACAATGCATATAATGGATTCTGTTCATAAATCAATGAGCGGCTGTATTTAAATCGCATTGTCTTACAGATCAGCTCACAAAAATTTTATTTGCAGTCTGAATCAAGCATGACACCATCTCCAACAAAGACGAGGATACGTATCCCATCATCGAGCCTCGAAGATTTTCCAGCACCAAATCTTCCAAGCAAATGTACTTGGCATTTGAATTCAAAGCCAAAAGATTCAGTCCATTATCATGTTATTCCGTAAGTTTCTTAGCAATTGTAATCTGCAACGTTAATTTCATTCCAAGTATGTTTCGTTTTCCCAAATGAACTTTTGGGAGATGACAATGATAATAATAAGTGTTATGCAAGAATTTAAAGGTTTGACATAATAAAAAAAAAATACATCAGTTATTGAAATATGTCTCACCAATGCAATGATCGGAAACATATATCATTTCACATGACTAGAACGTCTGCTACATCCATGGCGAGGGAGCACTCCAGGCCATTGCCGCTTTCGACACTTTTCAGAGACACCACAATTCACCCCCATTACAGAAGCCCTGCTATCAAAAATGAATTCAAGTGGTCATCATGATCACAACAGTCTTTGATCTCTAAGAGATCAGCAAATGGCAGTAAAATATGGTAGGCTACCAACACAATCATCTCCACAGAACTTGTGAGTTAATGACTGGAGAGTGGTTACAGCATTGGTTTGACCTTCCGTGTTAGGTGCACAAGATACCTTTACCATTACTTAGTTCATACTGCAAAAAACCAAGAAGAGCTAGCAAGGGCAACAACTAGTATTTGAGGGAAATTTCTCGACTTCGTAGGGTCACCAGATCCAATCAGCTTCAAGAGATAACACATGAATTGGCATAACACTGAACCCTTACATAAACACAGTTGAATAATCTTACCTCAGAAATCTGGCAAGAGTATGAATCAACCGTGGTCATTACTACTAAACCATATATGCACCTCGTCCACATACCTCTGCAGAACTTCTAACGAATTGGTACATGTTGAAATGTGTGTGTTGTGAACCTATGTGAAGTTTGTTTCTGTGTAATGCTTGTTGTGTGTGTAGTGCTGCCATCAATTTTTCTAACTATGAGTAAACAGGCCACAGTCACTGAAACACGATCATCAAGACTGACCTTAAAGAAAACACAAAAAAGCAAACATGACTAGATTAAGACTGAAATAAGAATTTCTCTTCAGGGGGCCCATGGGTATGTTACAAATCGATGCCATTGTCAATTTTGTTCGGTTTTAGATAGCTAGATATTTCTATGGGGAAACATTCATCTATGTCTGCTTTATTAATAAATGATCACATTTTCTATACAAACTTTTGCCATTAACAGGGAGAAGAAACCAAAGATTTTTCCAGACATTTTGCATGCTATAGGAAATACGCCATTGATACGCCTGAATCAGATTCCCGCAGAGTATGGTTTGAAGTGTGAAGTTTGTAAGTAATTTTTTTTAGTCTTTTGGGTGGGTGAAATGATTGTTGTACGACAAAAAGGCTTAAAAACTTTTTAGTGTATATCAGTGAGATAAATAATTTAAAAAACATTAAAAATTAGACAAAAAAAATATGAAAGTATACCGTCCTAAAAATATACAGTCAAACTTCTGTATCTCGAAACTGATGGGACAGAAAAAAATTTCAAGATGGAGAGTTTTCGAGAAATAAAGTAAGAAAGGAAAAACATCAAAAATGGCAAAAAATTTGATTGAATATAAACTGAAAAATACTGTACTATTATTATTACTTACTACATACCGATAAAATTTATTGAACGTAACACAATCAATCTTCATTCACACTGCATGCAAATACACTAAAATACATTCAATTTTATATATATATATATATATTCAAGTCAGTTTTATTTGTGTAGTTTGTGTAAAATAGTAATCCATAAGCTCGGATTGATGCATATTCTTTGCTCTTTGAGCTTTTACACTTTCATCTATATCAGCAAACGCTGCCAATATTTTGGGCCCCATCTTCTCAGTTTATTCCAAGAAATGATGCAGCATTTTTACAGCATGCATTTAGCATTCACTGTTACTTATTTATAATTCCTTTGGGGAATCTTCTGTTGTATTTTTGTCACCCGAGTCGGCCATACATGCAGTTCTAATTTTGGTATCGGCCAAACTGTGCTGACAAATTTGTAGTGAACTGTCCATTTCCATAAAATTGGGAGAAGAAATTTCTAGCCCCAAGTGTTTTTTAGTTATGCCCTCATGTTCTGAGATTTTATTTCCAGCATTCTTCTGAGATTCGTTGAAATTTGAGTAATTCACCACATCTGATTCCTTCATCGCTGAGGTGACTGGTTTCAAACCAGTAACTTTCTTGAAACAATTTTCAATTGTCTGTTGGCTGACTTTTTGCCATGCTGAACAAGCCATCCACACATAACATTGATTTACTTTCCCCCCCCCCACCCGGTCAATCATAGCATCTGTCTATATGATCGACAAGACCCAGCAACACAATGAGCTGTAACGAATAATTCAGGGTTTGTACAGTCTTTGAAAATCCTTAAAAGTCCTTGAAAAAAATAATCCCTTATAAGTGGTTGAAAAAAAAACATTTTGTGTGAATTTTTTCCATCAATTTTTGTCCTCCCTCAACTAAATTCCCCTCTGAACCATATTCCACTGGGGAAAAAATGTGTAGAGCAACAATGATGAGTTGCGAGGCAATGTCCAAAACAGGACATATGGTCATGCATGCCTGTGGTATTTCTGTGCTTAAAAAGATGTTGCTTAAACTCTGACAGCACAACAATAAGCTTAAGATATTGCTTCAAAGTATTTTGAACTATTGAATTAATGAATGTCAGTTGCATATAGACAAGGGCTGACCATATTTCCTCGATAAAAATATCTGGAAACTTGCCAATTGCCACCAAAAATGATCCCAAAGGTAACAAAAGTTTGCAATTATCGCTGAAATCGCCAAAAAATTACCAAAGGCAGAAACTGAAGCACCATTGCATTCATTCAATGCAATGGTGCTGCAGTTATTCATTTAAATCTAGTGCTTCAATGAATTCTATGGGGAGGGGGCGAAATGTTAACATGACAAATATGTGAGATGAATACCCATATTCAAGGTCAATTATCATAATATAATTCGTAGGATTGGGAAAATTTTAATATTTAATTTCAGTAAAGAATAAAAATTTTAAGACTTTATTGAAAATGTACAGAAAATAACTATACGGGAATGTCCCAGTACATATGGGTCATATGATCTCCCAAAATATATGACCGCATGCTTCCTATTTTTTTATCGAAGGTAAATTTCAATACTGTTTCAAACATAAAATTATTTTTGCTTAAATGTCATTTGCATACTAAACTACAATGTATTTGGCTTTTTTTTTTTAAGCAAGACCTTTAGACAAAGGTTTCTGACAGCTGGCTGATGCAGAGATGTTTTTTTAGAATGTTCTTTTTTTCCAAAAATATATGCCCCTGCGGGGAATTGAACCCACATCCTTTCACTTCCCAGGTGAACACCCTAGACCATTTGACTGCAGAGGCAATGAATATCTCAATCTTTCCTTGGAGCTCGTGTGCAATGAACGGGACCGTACATGGACGGTCGGACCTAATTCAGACCAAAGCTCACAATTGCTAACAATGCCACCACATGGCAACTTATCTGAGGATGGTGTCACTCTCCACTATCCGTACAAAGGTTTTTAACAGCTGGCAGAGGCAGTTGAATTTTCTCTCAGTCCAAAATATATCTTCGCATCAGCCAGCTGTTAAAATCCTTTGTATGGATAGCGGAGAGTGACATTATCCTCGTAGAAGACCTTTGAGAATATTTCTTATTATTTTCATTAAAAATATTCTCCAGTAACTTATAATAGTAGTCAGAGAGAATATTCTCAATACCCATCTTTTTCCCATAAATAAGACAGAGAATATTGAAAATTGTAGCCCACAATATTAAAGTTTAAAAGCAAGAAAATGAAACCAACATGTCTGAATTGCTCAACTTACAAAGAAATACGAATGATACAAAATTTACACCTATGTAAAATTTGAAGAAAACAATATCTTTTTAGAATGAATGTGATTATATAGGAATAGCTTCCTTTATCAATCAACTTTTGTTTAATTTTTTGTTTTGAACTTATTTCTGAAAGTTTATCTAATTTTACAATAATTTTTTAAGGTTTTAATCTTAAGGTTTTTAAAATATTCATAACCACACTTTTAAAATCTCTCATCATGACCAAGAGAATATTCTGAGAATATTCTTGGACTAAAAGTTGTTAGCTGTGCCAAAATGTAAATTGCTGGATACACAATTTAGGCAAATTCTGCAAGAATCACCCATAAATGTTTTTTTTTTACTCAAATTTATTCTAAAATATCTTAATTGTTGGCTAATTTTTTCAGTGGCCAAGTGTGAGTTTTTCAATGCTGGTGGAAGTGTGAAAGACAGAATCGGTCTTCGAATGATTCAGGATGCTGAAAGAGAAGGAAAAATTAAACCGGGATCTGTTCTTATCGAACCAACATCTGGAAATACCGGTCAGTGGTTTTTTATTTATCAAAAAAAAGTATTCATGATCCACATGTAACTTCGATCATGAAAAACATGTCATGTTTTCTAAATTTACAAATTTGAAAGAATTTGTTTTCTTTTTACAATGAAAATTTTGATTTTCCATAAAGGTATTGGCCTAGCCCTTGCTGCTGCAGTGAAAGGTTATCGCTGCATCATTGTGATGCCAGAGAAAATGAGTGATGAGAAAGTAAACATCCTGAGAGCACTTGGAGCTGAAATCGTCAGAACGCCAACAAGTGCGAGATATGATTCTCCGGAATCGCACATCAGTGTGGCACAGAGACTTTGTGCTGAAATACCAAACAGCATAATCCTTGATCAAGTAAAAACTATTTGTTTTGTCATTTGTGTACTCTGACTGCTAATGAAATGTCATACTAGTTTAATAAATGACCATGTGCTTTTTTTGATTTTATGCTCTCTACGTAATAATCAAAGTAGAAAATTAAGTGTTAAGAAAAGAATTTGGTAACTCTAAGTCAGTACAGGGAATTTCTGTCCAATATTTTCATTTTAAAAAAACATTATTTCTTTGTCTAAAGTAATTGAACAGCTTTGTGAAAGTGCATCAGCGTATTAATATTAAAAAAATACATGCATTTGTCAGTTTATTCATCAACCAGTAATTGTATATTGTTTTTTTTTCCTTTTGCAATTGATGTAAATATCATCAAGACTTATTAATTATATGAGAAGTTAAAAAAATTGCATGGGGATCTGATTTGTTGCGAATGATTTTCATGTATGTGTTACAGTCTATGCTTTTACAAATGTGAATAATCAGTTCATGAAATCAAAAGTTCGTAACAGAAAAGATGTTTACAAATGTTCTAGATCAAAAGTTCAGTTTGTGAAAGCATGTCTGTTAGTAAATCTGAGGTTTGTACAAATCCAGGCATTTTAAGCATGTATCTGATCTTGTTCTTTACAGTATCGTAATCCGGGTAATCCACTAGCTCATTATGACACTACAGCGGAAGAGATACTGAATGCTTGTGATGACAAAATCGATATGATTGTCCTTGGTGCTGGTACTGGCGGTACAGTTACTGGTATTGGGCGAAAGATCAAACAACGATGTCCCACATGCAAGGTGAGTTTTTGTTTCCCATCGCATAACTAATAACTATAGTAGCGCATCGATTATCCGAAACAATTGGGGACTGAGAGGTGTTCAGACAACTGTTTTTTCAGATAACTGATCATCCACGAGAAAATATTGTACCAGTGTCATAGGAGCAATATGAAACAGATATTAAACACAAAACTTTATGTATTTTGTATCACACGTCTTACAAGAACTTACTAGTCTAATTTGACAAGTTCAAAATGGCCATTCAAGTAGGCCTGCAGTTAGGAAAAGACGTTCAAAATTTTCTTTTGCTTCAGAGCTGAGACACATTTTTTGCCGCTGAATCTTGCAAAAGTTTTATAAAGACAGCAATTAAACAGCATCATATTCTTCTTGTTTTTCGAACCACTTCATAGCCATCTCAAGCCAGTGAATTTACCAACTGGAATGCTTTTGGTTAACCAATATTTTGGTTGATCAGTATTTGGATAATCGATACTCTACTATAGTGAAAAATTTAGCCTAAAGAAACAAGAAAAAAAATTATTATCTAACACATGCTTTTATTATTCCAAACCTGCTCATATGAGGTCACATTGGAATTGACTATAGTTTCAACTAAAGAGTTATGCACTGTTTGCACTATCAATGCACTTTTTATATTTAAAGAGTTATGCACCTAAAGTATAAGGTGTTAGATTCTGGAGCAGGTTAGAATTATACTTATCAAAATTGATGGTGATTTGTTCACCACAATTTGTTCATTAAAACTTCTTTGAATCTTATTTTCATTCAATCTTATTCTCAGACTGTTAGATACACACATACTTCACATCTGGCACAACTCACTCAGTAGTAAATTGCCCATAGAGCGATAAACCAGAGTTCAAAAGAAAGCCATTTGTATTTTACCCTCCATCCAAAAAAAAAACCATTTATATGAGTTCTATTCTTTTCTATGTGAAAAGTTGAAGAAATGAAAAAGTCAAAAATATTGTTCTCTTTTCTTAGTGCTAATTTGAAATTTATTTATTATAGTTTTTTTATAAGAATAAAATTCACTTGCTTTATTAGGTTGTCGGAGTAGACCCTTATGGCTCTATCTTAGCAGAACCAGAAATTCTGAATGAAACTGAAACATCTTTCTATGAGGTTGAAGGAATTGGGTACGACTTTGTACCAACAGTGCTTGACAGAACTGTGAGTGTTTTATTTCACAAATTTATTTTCTCCTTGCATTCTTTTTTTCTTCACAAAAGAATTAAAGAAATTTAACTTTATTGTTACGCATTTTCTTCAATCAGCACTTCCGAAAGTAATCCTTTTTTACTTTTGTCAAATTCATTTGATTAAAAAGTGATTCAATAATATATTAAGTTAATATCAAATCTATTTGAAGAATTAAATGACTTAAAATTTTCCAGGGAAGTGCATGCCCTCACACCTTCTTCAGGTGCCACCCCTGGTTTCAATAGCATTGTGTTATTCAGCATTATTCATCTTGATCGAAGGGCAAATTAATCAAATTTTTCCTTTTTTATACATACTTATCTTGTTTAATTCATTATAGGTTGTGGATAAATGGGTTAAATCTGAAGACAAAGAATCCTTTCACTTATCAAGGTTGCTAATGAAAAAGGAAGGCCTTCTTTGCGGTAAGATACTGTATTGCATGATTCTGTTTCATTTGCAAGTATTACAAGTTTTCTATCTCAACTTCACCTTATAGAAAATGCAGTCAGACTTGTTTATAATGACCATGGATAATACAAATTTTTACACACAATGAAGTTTTTCATGTTTCATGAATTGCTTATCTGTGCTATTTTGATTGCTTATAACACAGATTTCTGTTAAGTATGCCTATAAGGAATTTGCAATCAATTTTCAAACATGGAAGTGTCACAAATTTCTTTGTTGATCTTATCTAAATTTTCTTACCTGTAAATTCATCTTTCTGCAACTGATAATGTCTTTCTTTACTTGAAAGATACTCTAGTAGAAGTGTTTCAAGTACTTAAAAATCATATTTTGCCTGTTAAATCTTGTTTTTCTTTGTAGAATACCTCATTTAGAAGAAAGTGTATTGAGGTTATTTATTCCCAAAAACCTAACCTCCAAACTACCTTTTGTGCACATTCGTCAATCTCAAGCTAGACTCGAATGTTGGTTGTGGTGATTTCACCATGTAAATTAATTTTGAGAATGTTGAAGGGCAAAACGCTACTCATTGCTTCAAAAATTGTGCAAAATATGCAATTGGTTGAAAGCTACAAAGTCAAGCAATGACATATTTTTGTTGACGCATTCAGTTGTGAGCGATTTTAACTAATTTTTTTTAATCTGTTTTAAAATGGATTCTTTTAATCATTTTAAGAATGCTCAGATTACTGAACAATATGTATGCTGCATGTAAAATGTTTTATTTTGCTTAAACACATCATTTTTCAAGCTGGTAAAGATATAACAAAGCTCTCATGTAATGAATGGTTTCACTTTTCTGTATATTAATTGACGTCCATATGTCCGGCATCTCCATTTCATGCCGGACATATGGACGTCAATTTATATCTTATTACAGCTTGATTGCCGAGATTGTTATATTCTAGATTGGATAAACTCACTTCCAGATTCTATCACATACAAGACAAAAATTATCTTTGATTATTTATATAAGGACTATTACGATTACGGACTGATTATCTGTGGATGATGCTATATGATCACAATTTGTACGATTATTTATTCCAGATTATTTATTGTATATATGTGTATCATTGTTATTTTCACATAAATTAATAAATTTCCGGATACACCCATCCCCCGGGAAAGCTTCGATATCTCTCTGAGATGGGAAGCGGGGTGTGTCCGGTCCTTCAATGTTCAATGTATATTACACAAGACATTAAAACTACATACTTTCAAGTACAGAAAATTAGAGCTATAGAAGTAGTAAGTTATAGTTAGTTCTATAACTGAAATACATAATTAGCCAGAGTAATATCAATTTCTAAAAGCAGTTTATAAAAGTCATTTAACCCATTAAAGACGACTTTGATTTTTTGAAAGAAAAAACACTGCCTTTAACCACTCCCACCATTTATTAGCAAAGAAAAAAATTAAATTTTCAAATGGCAAATTTACTTACTAACCAGTGTTAATGGGTTAAGTTGGGCTGCATATGTGTTTCTTATTGCCATCTCATTCTTATATACATTGCCACAACTGATACGCAAGTGCTACTAAATGTATAACTATTTTCAGTTTTGTTGAGCAGGTGAAAACATAAATAGGAGTTTGTATTTTCAACGAAAATCTGTCACTTTTCCTACTTTCAAAAAAAGCAAATTCGAATAGCACTGAAAAAGTTGATACAACATAAAGAAACAGTATTAAAAGTAATAGACAAAAAAAATTGAAGTACTATCTCTATTTTGCCCTTTATTAGAAAAAAGTGTCATCTAAGCTCAAAAAATGGTTTCTCTCTTTGGATGAGAATACTGGGATATTCTGGTATCTTTGCATAAAACACAGTAAAGGCGCGGTAGCCCGGTCGATAAGATGCTCACCTAAAGTACCAAAGGATGTTTAGAGGTGTCGCGAGTTCGATACCCATTTCGTCCTTGTCAGAAAACTTTCCTGACACAGGGGTACAACAAAAAACGGCGACTTGACCGCAGCAAAAATTGGTACCGCAAGCAGTCCCCCATCGAGGGGTTAGCGCACCAACCTCTCGATGAGTATGAAAAACAAGCCTGCCTTTCGGAATCGGCAATAAATTGTAGGTCCCGGTCTAATTAGCCCTCGTGTGCAGAAAATGACCGTGGTGCGACAAAAATTATCAATGATAAAACACAGTAAGCCACAAATTCAGCAATGTCCAAGTTGCCAGATACGTTTTACATTTGAGTATAAATATTTGGTCTTGCTAAATAACAAGCAGTATTTCTCAGATTTCCTTGATGAGCCCATATATAATTTTATATGACGTGAATGATATTTCACACAAAGCTCACTAGAGTATTTTTCTCGGCCATTTCTTTCTCATTTGCTGAATGTAATCAAAAAACTATCTTGAAAAGATTATACCAAATTTTTAAAAGTAATATAATTTATTATGAATAGGTTACCTATATTTATCTTAATTTTTAGGTGGTAGCAGTGGCAGCGCAATGTCTGGAGTTGTTCAAGCTGCAAAAGACTTGAAAGAGGGTCAGCGCTGTGTTGTTATATTACCTGATGGTGTGCGAAACTATATGACTAAGTTTCTGGATGATAACTGGCTGAGTGAAAGGGATTTCATCGATATCCATTCCTTAATGTGTGCAAAGCACTGGTAAGTAGCTGAGAATTAAAGGTGTTGAATCATCAAAGAATTTTGATTCTAATAATTTTGTTCAACAGTGCTTGTGAGTTTTCATTCAGTAAAAAATCTTCGAAAATTTCAACAGACAGTAGACTCTTGTTAATCTGGCACATATCAGACCAGGGTGTGCCAGATCAATAGAAGTTAACTGAAAAACCTATTTAAATTTTATAAAATTCTACGCACAGACATGCAGTGGCATGTTTTACTTTTCTATGTTTGGAAAAGACCCGCCTAAAAACATTGATTACTAAATGGGCTGGACTAGTGCACAGCCAAATTATCAAGAGTCTACTGTATATTTGTTTTTTCTATATTTCCGTCTGCCTAAATCTGTGGCTATCAGCCTTTTTTGGCTCATGAAACTTTTAGTATATAATTTCTATAACAGCCTATTGACCTCTTTTCGTTTCCTTTTTTTTTCATTTATCAAATTTGCAGATTTATTTCCTGGAGTGGTTAAGAAGCTCCCAAGGGCTCTCCAGAGCAGCAGTTGAGAACCACTGATATAAATTTTTTATTAATGTCTACAAACCAACAAAAGAATATTTATTTGAATTGTAATAACAAAATCTAATATTCGCTTGAAAGTTGGTTTATTTATAAAGTTGATATTTTTTACTTGTAACTTACAGATTATTCTTAAGTTGAGACACCCATGCTTTGAGGTATGGCTGTAATTAGGAAAAATGCAGTATTTCGTGGTTGAACTGTAATGCTTATATTTTTAAAAAACAATTTTACAGAATTGTGGTGCTTACTCTCATGTATTCTTACGTCACTTTTTGTTTCAAAAAACAATGTTCAAGAAATTGATTATGAGCATAAACTTTAGAGCCTGGATTATATACAAATGCATTTGCATATTTTGCCCTTTTCAAGTATTAATGCATAATAAATGCATAAAATAGAAGAATTTTCTGAATAAGTGCATATTTTTGAAGTGTTATAACTGAAAGTTTAATCACATTTTCACAACTTTGCAAATGAATATTGCTCATTATGTATGCATAACATCTCCCTGCACACTCTGCAAGGAAAAATATATTTTAAATAGTTTAATGAATGTGGTTAGCTGAAGTAGACCGATTCACTCAGCTCTGAAACTTTTTGCCACAACAGGCTGAAACTAAAGGCTGAGTGTTTTATTTGTTTGCCAAGTTTGGTTTTTTTTTTTGTTAAATCTCAAGTGAAAAATTTTCCAATTTTAGCCGCTATTCTTATTGAGCCACTTTTTGTCGCTATTTCTGTTTTGTTACTGGTGTTACTTCATTTCTCTTCAGAGCAAATTTTTTTTTTTTTTTTTTTTTTTTTTTTTGCAAAGAGGTACTGGTCAGTAAAAATTCTTGAATGAAAAACATTAAACTTGTTTTCATAAGAATTTCTTTTGTAAATGGATATGCCTTAAGAAATAGAAAAAATTCATTTTGAAAACATGTTTGCTTTTCTTTTGGGGGTTATTTAATGTGTATTTTCCCAGTTTTTATGTGTTTTGGAATTTTTAGTGACTTTTAATGAATATTTTGCAATATTTTGTGCATATTTGCAGAGCATATTTCACCACAGTTTTAGCTTTTAGTGCATATAATCCAGGCTCCAATTACCATATAATGATTGAAATTGACTAAATTAATTGCAAAATTGTTGTAAGTGGTCACCAACCATTTTCTACAAGTATCTGCTTGTAGAATATACAAACTAATAAAGGGGATTTTTTTTTAATTAATTTTTTTTGGGGGGGGGAGAGAAGATATAGCACATGGGTAAACTTATTTTTGAAGTTATTTTTTTAGACTACAGTTATACTGTGGATAGACCAAGAAATACAGTAATAATGGAATATTGTAGAACTATTATAATTGTAGAACGAAGGTTGTGGCAGCGCACCAGGGCATTGCGTCATACAGTTTGGGAACCTCTGTCATGCATCAAGTTACTGAGATGAGAAAATATTTAAGATTTCTTTCTTTCTCAGGTGGTGGGATCTGAAAGTCAGCTCTTTGAATTTGCAAGCACCATTGACTATTTTGCCTCATATATCATGCCAGGATGCAATAGACATCATGAACAGGGAAGGGTTTGACCAGCTTCCAGTTGTGGATGATAGTGGGTGAGTACTGTGTATCAGTCTTTGTCTTAATGAATGTTTGCATTCTTTGAAATTCTATCTTCATAAAGGGATGGTCTACAATTATCTGTGTCTCGAAAGACTGTCAACTAAAATTTTTGCTGAGAAATGTTTTGAAGTTCCATAATCTATTGATGAGTTTGAGCTGTTCTTATGCAGTAGAAAACTGATTTTTGTTGGAATACAGTATTCACTATCACATCATTGTGTTTGAAAATGACAGTTTGAATTCCCCTATATGTCCCAAAATACATTTCAAGCAAAAGTTATCGAGTGAGGTGCTAAGGAGAGAAAAAATGACTGATTAATATTCATCATGCATCGCATTGTCTATTTTTTCATAAACTTTTAGGAATGCAGTATGATCTGTTGTAGTTTTGCTGCTATTAATGTGAAAGTAGAGCAGAAAATTTTAAGTTTAGTTTGCCAACTATGTGACCTAAAGGTCTATTTTAAATTTTTAAAAATGCTTATCAAATATTACTTGTTAACTAAATGTTTAGTTTCTGATATACCAGTCAAACCAGTGAATTTGTAATAATATTGTAAGCTGATATATGAAAGACCTATCTCAAAAAGCCCCTGTGACTCAAGTTTGTATCGCAGCCCATAGGCTAGGAAAATAAGATACTGTAGAGCCTTGATGATCTAAGGTGGATAAGACTTATGTGTCCCTGGATTATTAATAAACTTGAATTATTTGAAAAACAATAAAAAATACTTTTAGTTTTACATTAGAAAAAAAGACAAGCAAAAGTAGTGCTAGCATGTTTACTGTATTTTTATTCTTCAATAGTAATGCGGATAATGTCTTTCACAAGCACTTGAGATAGCAAAGCGGGAATCAATTTCAAGGACAACACAGATTTTTTTTACAGAACAACTATTTACACGTATTCACAAGCAGCAAGATTTGATGAAACACGCTACCTATAGTGTGACATCTTGCATACAAGACAAGACATCTCGTCTTCAAAAACTCAACAAACTACTTATAGCTCTGCTTTGGTGGCTCTTTTGTACAGACAGAGTAAAGTTCAATAGAGTTCCACCATATTCTCGTGAGATCCCACCCTTTCCCTTGGTATTATGACGTCAAATGTGTCAATTTTGTCGTCGATTTGGTGAAATTTACAGAGAAATGATTTAATGGCTATTTGTAGGTCAAAATTAATGATCTAATAAATGGTAAATGAAGACTATTTGCATAATTTTTGTAACAATAAGATATAATTGATTATAGATGCTATAGGATGTATCTCACTAAATGAAGAATGCAAAAAAGGGCACGAAGATGAGAGAGTGATAGAGGAGAGGGTTGGGGATGGGATTGATGGTGAACGATGCTGAGACAATGATATAACTTGTAACTGCCCTTCCAATGATTTTACTTAAGCAATTAGAGGACAATGCCATTGTCCACCATTTGGAAGAAAACTGTCAAACTTGCTTCTTTTTCAGCTACCTTCCCCCCCCCCCCCCAAAGTTAAAATGGTCTATTTCCATTCAAGGGAGTCTAATATTTTATTACACCAGTTAGCCATTATAGGGGTGGGAGCTGCCTAGTCCCTTTCAAACTAAAAATTACTGTGCAATACATACATACTATGAAGTATTCCTGAGAAAAAAAGTAAATTAGTTTGGTTCTTTTGAAGTAAAGAGATAAAGGGTCTCAAGAAGAAAATTCAAAAATTTTTAGTTCTGCAGATTATTCGAAAATTCAAACTTTTTGGGCTCAGATTTTTGCTTCTCTAATGTATACATGCTCCTAATATCAATGTTCATTTATTTATTTTATTTATTTATAATAACCCCAGAAGGCATGAAATGCACTTATACTGGGAAAAAAATAAAACTATAATAATAATAGTCAGAAAGGGTATAGGTAGCACTTCACATACAGAGTCAGGTCAAAATCCTTAATAGCGAAGCAAATCTTGCGTAGGAGGTGCATACAAGTTCTGATGGAAGGCTGTTCCATATTCTCGTCACATGGCATCTATATCCGTGGAAAAAGCAATCCCTTCTGGCCGTTGGTATTCTTAGTTGGAAGCGATGCCTACGTAGGTTAACTCGCCTCTCGAAGAAAGGTTCTCTCGATGGTAGATAAACAATTTGGTGGACTAGTTTGTAGCACATCTTCAGATCTGCAGCGATTCTACGCCATTTTAGCGAGTGTAATCCCAGAAAAAAATGTCTCTGGCAATAAGACAGACCGCTCATGCCTGCTATTTATTCATTTAGTAAACGACCTCTGTGGCTTTTCAAGGAGCTTCGCCCTTAATTTGATGTTCTAACAACATCTCAAATTGCAATTCCAAATGTTTGGGAATCACTTACCAATACTATTTGTCCAATTTAAATTTTGAGGGTGAAATTCACATATTTCACAAGATAATCAATCTGCATCGGATTTTTCTTTTTTGCAGTCAAATATTTAAATTGATATTGAGTATAGTTAGTCCTCCAAGGACGAGATGAGACTTAAGGCTGTATCATGTCAAGTTAGACAATTTAAAGTGATCACACTTTTGATATTTCTTCTTTTAGGTAAAGCTATTGCACATTGAGAATTGCTCATCAGGTTTGGCTTTTCCTTCCAGAAAAAAAAATCATCCAACATGATGTGACGTAGCCTAGTCTTTGTCTCATGCTGGGAGAAACATAATTTCATTTCCAACATGATGTGCTTCCATTTTTAAATAATTTATATTATTAATTTGAATTTTTATGTATTCGCATGTGTGTTGATGGTGCTGTTTTTTTACATTGATGGTTTGTGCTTTAACTCTAGGGATATAAAAGGCATGGTGACACTAGGTAACATGATGGCTAAAATAATGTCCGGAAAAGTGATGACTTCAGCTCTTGTTTCTGAAATTCTGTACACAACTTTTCATAAGGTGTGTTGAATACTTTTCAGCAATTTATGTGTGCATTGTAGTTTTCTTTAATATTTTATTCACTGAAATTATTTTTTTTACAAATATTCATAATATTAACAGATAACTTTGGATACTACACTTGGCAAGTTATCCCGTATTCTTGACAGAGGGCATTTTGCACTTGTTGTTCATGATCAAAAGCAATGTAAGTAATTAACTGTTTGTTACTGTTCGATCATGTCAAAAAATATTTTTTGTTTTTTATTCTTTGGCAGTTTTAACGATCGCCATTAGAATTTTTTAAAGTTCCTTTTCAGTTACAAAATTTTCCTCTTGTTATACATATGATGTGCCTTAAATTTTGTATGGATGATCTTGTAGTAACACTCCATGCAATAAATGTTTAAGCTTTGTTTGGTTTCAACATCAATCTATTTTTGCAGTTGTGAAGAAAGAAACTATCGAAACAAAACAGATTGTAATTGGAATAGCTACAAGGATTGACCTGATAAACTACATCACTGGTGAAGAAAACGCCAAGTCAGTCTCGCCTTCTCCTCCCTCCACTATTCATGAAGATGATGATGATTCCCTTCACTAACTATTACTGCTGCGCTATGTTCTAATCTGGGTGTGTTGATAAACATCAGGCATGGTGCAAATAACCCCTTCAGTTATGTGTTCTGATTATATGGGGTTTGCATTGCAAAAGTTCGTCCATTTTTTTTAGCTTGTTTGGTATTGCTTGAATCGAATCCCTCCGTATCATTCCTCTCTCTAATTGTTCAGGGGTTCATTTCATTTAAAAATAACTGGTGATTTTTACAATTTATCGGCCCATTTATTTTACAATTTCAGTCCGCTTTTTTATTTGATGCTGTGCCAGCTGTTTTTAGTTCACTTTGAACTTTATCTGCCTATGTATGGATTATATATGATATGTACAAAAAATATACATAATAACAGCAAATGTTCTCATTGATTTAAAAAACAACCATACACTTTTAAAATGTAATTGCTATTCATAATTACATCATGTTTGTCGTATACAATCATTATATATTGTATATGACACTTATTTAGATATTATTTATGTATAACACCTTTTCTTTTTATCTTACGTGATGATATTATATTGTTATACGTATATATGATTGTTATACATATAATCAGGTGGTTTGAAGTTGACAAATGAAGTATTTAATTCATATTACAACCACAATTAATTCCTAGGGGAAAAAACTCATCATTGTAAGCAATGTAATTTGCTGAAAATGGACCAAGGGCAAACCATTTAAAACTCTATACTGACAAAAAATTTACTAAATGAAATTTGAATCTGTCAGAAACAAAATCTCAGGTAAAATGTTAGTGATGCCTTGAGAAGTGATGATTCCAATATTTTTAGTGTGTGGTAGAGATATCAATCGGTATCGGTACTAACATTTAGAAAAATGTAATTTTTTTTAGAAATAGGTGTGAGCAAATGTTACATGAACATAATTGCCACACATGCCTTGAAATAGAAATTTCAAACTTGTAAATGCCATAGAGAAACGCTTCCAAAAATTATGGTTATTATTCATAATATTCTTAGTATGTTGCTGCACAACTAATTAGCCATCAAAACCTATTATATTGAGAACTATTGAAATTAATGCAAACTACACCTTGCACGCTACATTATAGTCCCAACATATTTGAAATTGCAAAAACCAAAACTATTTTTCTCACCAAAGAAAATTATGCTGCATGTATTTCAAGTTGTTTTTGAATTAATCCTTTATTGCACGTATATGTATCTGTGGTAAGTGTTCATTCCAAAATTTAGATAATCCTTGATGATAGATGTTTACATTTAGTGATACAGCTAAAGGACTCTATGCTTTTTGATATTATCATGAAAAAAATCATTTACTCATCATTAAGCTGTGTATTGAATTACTTGCAAATATAAAATCATCTTCATTCAAATAGTATGCATTTTATGATGTTACCATTGCACATGCATTTTTTATGGCTTTTTTATCGGGTGCCACTTTAAATTGCTTCATATTAGCTTTGCATATTTATACAGTTTCAGTATGTGTCCATGTATTTAAATACATTTATATACCATTGTGATATAAAACTTGGCAGTGATTGTATAAAAATTATCTTCTCTACTTTGGTGGTATTAAATTTTCGAAATTTAAAGAAAATTGTTTTTATTTAATTAGTAAAATATTGTCAATGTAAAATTCATTTTCAGCATGGAAATTACTTTTATATTCAAAGCAGAGTTGTGAAAATTTTTATTTCAAATTCGAAATGTGATATGTATATAACAAAAAAGAAAAAAAATTGTTGTGATCTTGTTTTCAGATTTCAATTTTTTTTTTTTTTTTCATCTTTGATGGCAGAAAAATTTTAATTCCAGTTGATGTACGATTTGTTTTTACTTGTTTATTGCACATATGTACAAGTATATTTTTCCTGTAAATAAAGTATTTTGTGTTTCAGCTGAAACCCATCTGAGCTTTTTGTTTTTTTATTTCCAAAATCTGCTATCATGGCTGTAAGAATTTTTCTAAATTCTGTATCTTAAACTGTGTTTAGGGTGAAAACATCAGCAGACAACATACAATTATTAAAAAGCAAACATTCCTTTGGGCAATGTGTTTGGCACATATGACAAAATTCCAACTCTGATCATTGAAATTTTATCTGCACTATGATGTCTACTAATAGTTAACTGCACATGTGATTCTCCATTTGTTTCTAAAATTCTGTGTTTCATTGTTTCTGCCATTTGTTGACTGGTAGGTGATTTCCTCTACACATTTGAGTAGGGTTACCGTTACTTCATGTTGTTTGAACTTGGAAACTCAATCTGCAGATATGAAGGATTTTTGAAATTTTTAAGCGAGAGATGGGTGAGAAAGATCGAGGTGGTTCAAGTGAGGGAAGGGAAGTTCTGGGCAATTGCAGTGATCGTTCATAAATCACAGATCTTCCGGTAATCAAAATATGCTTTTTCTACTTAATTCGGAATTATTCTCAATATGAAAACTTTGCACAGAAAATTGCAAATCAAAATGTTTTATAAATTTGTAGATGAAGTATAGAATTGTTCAATAATGTACAGGGGCACGTGTGCATACATACATAAATGATTTCGGGGTCATTCAAGTATTGCGTTAGCATCGAGGGGGGGGGGAGGTTTGAAGGTTGCTTACGTCATCGACAACCCCTTTTTGAAGAAATGAAATATTCTAAGCTGCTGACGAAATTTTGCTGACCGGGTGGGGGGGGGGGTGTCAAAAATGGCTGAAAATCTGCTTACGTAATACTTGAAAGGTCCCTTTTAGAAATTTTTTCAGGTGAAATGAAATAAAACTTTCACTCGCTCTCTCAGCATCTACTAAATTTTACATGTTTTTCGATCCCGTTAAGGCGTGGAATTATTGAGGTTCTAAATAATGTATCTATGTTGTCAGAGTTGTGCTTGTTTCATCTTTTCGCCGGTGCTGCCACCTTTCTTACATATTTTTGAAAATGAGATGGTGAAAAAGTCACCCTCTAGGTCTCTGTCTTCGTTTCTCGCTCACCAGGTCATTCTTTTGGTCGCTCACATACTAGCACACTGTCTCGATTACTCACATGTTACTCTTGGTTACACACTGTCCAAGTAAGGCTTCCAAGTTGTCTGGATATTATGAAAACGACACTATCTCGTTTTTTAAAGTTCAAAAACAAACAGTTTTTTTTTATACCAGTAACGAGAAAGTTTTCTTTTTTGAAAGCTTTTCGGGTTCCGTTATTTTCATGGCCCCCACAAGGGGTAGGCTGACAAGGCTCCAGCCCTGGGGCCCGGGAGGATTTTAATCATTTTTTGTTTTTCACGCTATAAATTCATCATAAAGGGGGCCCCGTGGAAGATCCCAGCCTATGGGCCCTGCTTCAGGATGTGGGGGCCATGGTTATTTTCAATTGAGCAGTGGCGTTTGATCATGCCTAAAAAAGCTGTTGTGGAAACCCAAGGTTGCGCGCAGCACTAATTGGATACACGTGATTATAAGTTTCAAGTGTTTCAGACCTGTGTGCGTTTGATTTGCTCTTTATGTAAGTTATTAACGGGAGGACGTGTCTGACTTCTTTATGTAGGAGATGCTGTTTGATTTTTCTCGGTTAACGCTGGGGCACCCAGATATCTCAAGTAGAGGTGCTTCCAAAAATAGGATCCTCATAGACAATGTCAGACAGGATTAAGCGTGTTCATCTCTCAACGGATTAAGGCACTCACGGAAAGACGGATGACGCAGCGGTAACAAATAACAGGTGTATTGCAACAATTAAACATAATTTCGTTAGAAGTTAAGATATGCTACACAGCACCAAGAGCTGTGAGCAGACAGAATATAAATTTACATTTGAGAATTAACGGTTACAACCAGCGAGTGAACGGAGTAAAGCAGTGACGACCTAACATAGCTCAGTCTTTTTATACACAGCACACATCACCGAGAATATGCAAATGACAATCCATGCAACAACCGTGGATCGGTTGTGACGAAGGTTGGCAGCGACTCCTTGTACGTCACCACAAGCAGAACATCCCCGAAGCGATGACGTCGGCCAAAAATGACAGAATTAGCGTACCGCCACAGATTTCTAAATTATTTCTGAGGGTGCTCTCTCTGCTTTAAGCTGGAAAATATGGTTACAAATAGCAAATTCGTATCTGAATGAGAAAATTCTAACGGTGAGCATGGGTGTTCAACCTTTCGATAAATGCGGCCCACTTCATTTCTATGAAAAAGTGCCACGGGTCGCTCAGGTGATCTGTAAATATGTCGCAAGTCATTTAAATGATCTATAAATGTGTCGCGAGTCTCTTAAGTGATCTGTAAATGTGCCACGGTCCACCTAAGCAAGGGCGTAGCGAGGGGGGGACCAGACCCCCCAAGTCCCCCCCCCCGAAATGTGAGAAAATGACCGAAAAAAAGGAAAAAGATGGCCAAATTCATTGTTCTGTCACTTTGGTCCCCCCCAACGCCCCTGCACCTAAGTAATTTGAAACTTCACCACGGGTCACACTTCAGTGATCCGGAAATGTGCCGCGGACAGCTCAAGTGGACTGGAACTGCACTACGGGTCTGTAACAGTGCCACAGACCACACAACTGATGAGGAACTGTACTACGGGTCTGTAATAGTGTAATGTGTCACTTATAGTTCATTTTTACATAATTAGGTTTGAAGTCACGGCCACATCAGATCAAACTGAGGGTCACATTTGGTCTGTGGGCATGGCTGGATCTTGAATCCTGCGAACTGGGCGGACCCAGAAAGCGTCAACTGAAAGGGGGCCGACTTTTTAGGGCACCAACTGAAGGGGAAAGGGTGATATTTTAACTCCAAAATATCATTCGCTCTCATTTGAAAAAATGTTTAGAACCGGCCCTGCCCGCGTACCATGTATGATCTATCACGATCTATCAACTGCTTGAAAAAAGGTCGCTGAAAGCTAAAACAAGAACCTAAGGTTCGAACGGCACTGCACCCACTCTCTCGCATAGGCGAACATAGACTTGGAAGTGTGGGGGGGGGCGCACAGTCATTATTGCTGGAGGGGAGGGGGCACGATGATGATCACGTACATTAGATCAGTCAACCCCCCCCCCCCGTATCTCCGCCCATGCTCTCTCGTGTGGGAAAAGATGGGCGCGACGTGAATATGATATATGTTATTTTTTATTTCTTCATTTTTTTTTTCTTCTTCCAGACAACGGTTTTTGTAGTTTCCATATTACTTTATTAAAGGCAGCATAAGTTTTAATTTTAAACCGATTCAGGAGCAGTCCCGTATGTAAAAATGGCACTTATGGTCATCGGCCAGATGATTTTCATATGCTCGAACACTTTTGCATGAAATGCATGGTGAGGTGGAAAGTCCTCGTCGTGCAAAGGATGCGTGGCGAAAAGTTAGCAAAACGTGTTTCCATGTTTGTTTACTATTGATTATTGTACCGAGGTGCATGTTTTCAATCTTCATTTCATGATAAACTGAGAGATCTGCCACATCAGTGAAGAGTAAGCATGATAAAAATTAATCGGGCTGTTCACAAATCGTGTTTATATGTATAACGTAACGTTAATGAGCAACGGACCAACTATATTAGATATCAAGGGTGGCCGAGCTTTTTTTGGGGGTGCGGGCCACTTCATTGGTTTAGAAACCAACCGTCGAGGGCCACTTGAGTTATCTGGAAATGTGTTTCGAATCCCTCGGGTGATCCGAAAGTGTACCGCTGGTGACTTGAGTGATCCAGAAATGCACTAAGAGTTACTCGGGTGATCTGAAAGGATTTACGGAAATTTCGCCTCCGACATTTTGCTCCTGGCACTGACTGCCCTGGCTATGTGACCGTGAGTGACCAAGTGAGTGAATAAATGACCGTAAAACTGACCAGATAAGTGACAGTATGACTGAATGACCGTAAGACTGACTAAGTGGGTTGGTGAATGACTATGTGTGACCATGTGAATAATCAATTAAAGGGTTAAGTGCACAAGTGAGGGGAGGGGGGTGGGGGAGTTGATTCAATCACTTAGTCACTCATACAGTCAGGGCTAGTGAAATGTCAGATGGGGAAATGCATTGAGGGTGAAATGCTAAGGGATGAAACACCAATGGCAAAATGTTGGAGGTGAAATTTCTGTATCCCATGTGAAAGTGTCCCGCTGTTCACTTGAGGGAATCTATAAATTAACTGCAAGGCACTCAAGAAACTTTTTTTCCTGGATATTTATGCCGAGGTGAACTCAGAAAGAAAAGTCTACTAGTCTCAGACGGTAATCTAACCCAGTCCTCTTTGCAATCACGGTAAGCGCACTATCAATATACTCCACTGGAGACATAACCATTCCCTCCTTATTAACGCTCTGTAGCAGAGGCATATTACCCCCTCTCCCAACTTCAGTAAATGCCTCCTCCCCAGGTGGTAACAGTAGCAAGATTACGTTTTTTTTGTATCTGTCATCACAAAAAAACAAAAACCACAGATAATCCAAGAAGCCAACAATGATTGTTCTTACTGGATGTTAGTGAAAAGTAGCAATTGAATATTTAGTATTAGAATGAACAAGTGTAAGGAGGAAAAAGATGAGTAAATTATTAGAAGTTAAATAAAAAAAATCATATCAATCTTGCTACTGCTGCCACCTGGGGGGGGGGGGGCATTTGCTAAAGTTAAAGAGAACCTACTATGTGTACCTTTACGTCACAGTGCATCATGCTACAGAGCGTGAATAAGGAAGGAATGGTCTAGGGTAGCCAGATGTCCCCGTTTTTCACTAATTTTTGCCCTGTCCTGAAAAAAGACTTTCGGTACGTCCGTTTGACCCAGTTTTTGCTTATGCAGTGAAATAGAAGCCTATATTTTTCCAATTTAACTTTTTCTAGATACTTTGGATATTGTGCCAGGAATTTTTTATTTCATTGTTATATTTTCCCCATGTTAATACTGCACTACATTGATTAACATGGATCAGTATTACTGCACCATGTTAATACTGATTATATTGATTGGCAGCAAATGGCTTAATATGAATTGAGTTTTGAAGGAATTGTGGCCAGATTGCTTTGCCGGCAGAAATTTTGTGAACTTGAATACTGAGATTGTAGATGATACAGTAAAACCCCTCTCTTTTACAGACAAATTTTTTTGTCTCCTGTTGATGCCAAAAAAGAGAGGTTTTACTTTATTAAAGAAACCAGACATGGGCTCCCCTTTTTCTCCAATATGGGATATAAGCCTATTACCTTGTAAGGTTTGGATTGTCTCTTCTAGGGAAAGCTATTTTCAGTGTTAATCTCGTGATTTCAATCAGTTTTACGTTATGCACTTGAGCACAAAACACTGCTGTTAAAATTCACGCTAGAAATATTTGTAGTCCTTGGAATGAATTAATCAATTTTACATTGATTTCTATGGGGGGGGGGGGAAACCCACAGGAAATCTGAATTGTTTCTGAACAATTCGGTTTACGAACTGACTTCTGGAATGAATTACATGTAGTAAGTTCGTAAACCGAAGGTCGAGTTTTTGCAGAAGCGTAGACATTAATATGATACTAAGAATACTTAAGTCCCCTTCCCCCAGTAATTTATGAGTATATATCATAACACATCTCACCTTTCATGGCATACGTCCTTCAATCACATATATATGGGACATCTGTCAATCATGGCTCCCATCCCAATGTTTGCACCTCTGTGTAGAAGTAGTGTGATAATATTTTCGTAATACAATTGTTAATTTTGTAATTTTACACTGTAGTGTTACCAAATGAGAGTTTTGAAAATATCCTGGTTGCTATTAATGAAGTATGATCATGTATTCATTGTCCATGTGTTAAATGTAACATATGACATGAATGTCGCTCTCCACTTGTTAATACAAGATATACAGAAGACTGGATGTTGTGAAGATATTTATTATTTGAGATGTTAATTTTTTAAGGAAGGAAAAAACTCATCTCTGCCTCTACCGGGAGTCGAACCCGGGTCTCTTGATTGCCGGACGAGTGCTCTGACCACTAAGCTACAGAGGAGATAGAGATTTTCCTTCGCTAGAGCGTATATATGGTTCTATTGGTTCTGTTTGGCATATATACGCTTGAGCGAAGGAAAATCTCTATCTCCTCTGCAGCTTAGTGGTCAGAGCACTCATCCGGCAATCGAGGGACCCGGGTTCGACTCCCGGTAGAGGCAGAGATGAGTTTTTTCCTTCCTTAAAAAATTAACATCTCAAATAATAAATATCTTCACAACATCCAGTCTTCTGTATATCTTGTAAATGTAACATGTTACAATGCAGAATTTATTAGCATTTGTTTCTTTCTGTTGTTGATTTTCTCACGCACATCTTTTTTTAAGAGCTATTTGGATTATGTTGGTTTTCAGATTAGTAAGGTACTAATGTATTTATTTTGTATTCTTGTATCTTATTTACGCAGACTTATTAGAATTATTTGTACTTGCAGGCTCACTGAAATTTTAGTTGGTTGCCAGAAAGTAGCATGATCTAAATATAACCATGGCTAAAAGCAAGGTTACAAAGCCAAAATTGCTTGATGACTCCTCGTCAGATACAGAAGGTGGCTTCAATATAAATAATAGTTATGCTACAGCATATGACAAATGGCGCTCTGGTGAAGAGTTACAGAAACTGAAAGACAAATATGGCAGCGATGTCGATACAAGTAGCTCATCAGAGAGTGATGAAGAAACCCCCATCATCGAAAAAGACTTTCTCAAAACTCTCAGTCTCTTGAAGAGCAAAGACCCACAAATTTATGATGAGAAAGTTCGTTTCTTTGAGAACGAAGTCACCCCAAAAAAGAAAGCGAAAGAAAAGAAGGCTAAGCCATTGTATCCTAAAGATTATGAGCGCGAAATGCTTTTGAAAACAAATGGTGAACTTAGTGAAAGTGATGACGGAGGAGCAAATTTCGACGAGTATCAGTCAACTTATGATAAAGAACAAGAAGAAATAAAGAAGAGCTTCCAAGTTGCCCTTCAGGATTTTGACTCTGATGGTGACGATGATGGAAAAGAGGAATTGCTCAAAATTCGCCAGAAAGACCAAAAGAAGAAAGAAGAGGAGGAGTTGGATTACATTGAATGGTTAAAAGGTCAAAAAGACGATATTGAAAAGAAAGAAAAATCTGAACTTACTTTCTTGCGCAAATATTGGAATGATCCAGAACTGGATGAAGATGAAAGGTTTCTGAAAGACTACATCTTGAACAAGAAGTATTTAGATGAGGACAGTGACGATGAAGAAATTCCAACCTATGATGAGATTACTGGCACCCTGAGTGAAGACGAACAGCTTCTTGAGAAACAAGAGATTTTTGAACACAAATATAACTTCAGGTTTGAGGAACCTGACGAAGAGTTCATCAAGAAGTATCCAAGGACAGTTGCAGAGTCTCTTCGAAGGAAAGATAACAAGCGAAAGCAAAAGAGGGAAGATTACCAAGAGCGAAAAAAACGGGAGAAAGAACAGAAAAGGGAAGAAATAAGGCAGTTGAAGGCACTTAAAAGGAAAGAAATAGAAGAAAAGCTTAACAAAATTCGAGAGACTGTTGGAAATGAGCAGCTGGCATTTAACGACCTTGATGTGGAAGGTGATTTTGATCCTGATGAGCATGATAGAAAAATGCAGAAAATGTTCAGTGATAATTATTATGATGTCGAGGAGTCTACAAAACCACAGTTTGGTTTTGATGAGGAGCTAGACAAGTGTGAAAACTGGGACAATTGGACTGGGGATAATGCTGACAGTGACTATCAGATGAATGATGATTATTATGCTCCTCACTGTGAAGATCCAGACTTCAATATGGATGCGGATTATGACCCCAAGACTGCTTTCCAGCAGCAAATGCTGGACTCAAGTACGAAAAAAAATAAAAGACACAGAAGGAAGTCAAAGTTTGCTGAAATGGTAGAAAAATCAAAACCAGTATTTGACGGCTCCTCAGGAAAATATGATAAGTACATTAACGAATATTATAAGTTGGACTGTGAAGATGTAATTGGAGATCTTCCTGTTCGTTTTAAGTATCACAGTGTAGTTCCAAATAACTTCGGATTGATGCCTGAAGAAATATGGGCATCAAAAGATAAAGAATTGAATCAGTGGTGCTCGATGAAGAAAGTGTGTGGTTACCGAAAGGAAGATGAAGAGTGGTATGATGTACAAGCATTTAAAAAAAAGTCTTGGAACGTGCAAAAGAAACGCAAGATCTTTCTCAATTACTTTGCGCAACTGGAGGGAAAGAATGACAGTGAAGAAGAAACACAGCAGAATCCATCGCCTGATGCATCAAAAAAGAAGAAAAAACGAAAGAAGAAGAAATCTGCTACCGAAGCAAATGCAGAGGGAGGAAATCACCATGTTAATAATGGCGATTCTTTGGGAGATAATAAGTCATCAGCAAACACTGATCAATCAGAGTGTGTAAATGATGATGTGAATGAAATGATGTCAGAAGGAAACAAAAAGCATAAGAAAAGAAATCGCAAACGCAAGCTGGATGTCCTAGAAACCATGGCTTCTGAGAAAAACAAGACCACAGGGAAAGACTTGTCACTAGACATGGAAACTTTAGAGCATACTGAGGAAAGTATGATCAGCAAAAATTTTGAATGCAAGAAGAGAAAGAAACAGACTAAAGATGATCCATCTGCATCTTCTTTGAATAATGGCGAACAGTTCAAATCTATATCAGAACGTGATGTGTCTGTCTCCAGAAACTCTGGTGTGTCAGAGAAACTTCAGCCATCTCTGGCTTTGCATCCTAGTGATGAAAATAAATCAGAAAAAAGAAAAATCAAGAGGAAAAGAAACAATTGGAAAAATCCAAATGCTTCAAATAATAACGAGATGTTCAACTCTTTGAAGAATAATGCGAGCACTGATAAGAGGTTATTGATCCCTGATTCCCGTCTAAAGATGTACGGCATCAATCCAAAGAAGTTCAAAAACCGTCTCATATATGGCAACAAACAGACTTGAATATCTTAATGGTGATGTTTGTAATATAAAAAACATCTTCATATCTCTAATATAAATTCAAAGTTCACTGTGATTTTTTCTTTCTTTCTGGACGAGTTTTCCTGGAATTTGAATCAAATGCAATAATTTAATATGCTCAAAAATTAACAAGGTAATTAATGCAGGGTGTTCGTAATCCGTTCAGAAAAAACTAGTAGTTAGTTCCCACCATGACAAACAATTTTACGATGAAACCTATGGTCACAATCCACTCAAGAGTGTCAGAAAAGCGGAACTTAAAAACATGCCCAACAAGTGCAAGTTTCCACTTCTGACAGCATTTCTGCTCTGCTGAAGAAAACGGGATTTTCGACAGTTAGGGGGTTTGCGACAATCTCACAGGGCTCTGCCCTTTGTGAGGCCTCACACTTGCTGTAATTTTGTAACTTTTGTACTTGTTGCTGTAACACTGTAAATTTTGAAAGCTTTCACTAATTCTGATATTTGTCTTGCATCAATTCTGAGTTTTCATTAATTATGAGTTTTTTTATACCATTAATTCTGAATTCTGGAAATATTTCTTTCATCAATTATGGAAAATAATTCCTTGAAGAATTATTTCTTTCACTAATTGTGAATTTTAATCAATTCTAGGGAATCATTGTTTTAATTAATCATCAAATTATTTCTTTCTTCAATTCTAGAGTTTTTTCTTCCATTTATTCTGAAATTTCATCCACTCTGTAATTATTTCTTTCATTAATTCGGAATTTTCATTGGTGCTGGAATAATTTCTTTCAATTATTTTTAATTAATCAATTCTAAAATTTTCATTAGTTTAGGGACTTGTTTTTCCCTCATTAGTTTAATATTACCCTCAGTGCTGAATTTTCATAAATTTTTGTGTTAATTTACAATTCAAATTCAATTGTGCATTTAAAATTTTTTCTATGCATATCTCAGCATTCCTGTATATTCTGAAATAGTGGATGATGATTCCTCTCCCCCACAAAATGTATAAAATCGGGGTAAAGGAAAATCCTGACCATTTTCAGTGGCTTGGAATTGTTGAGACGAACCTTGCCCTGCGTCTGGTAAGAGCGGCCCTGCACAGAGTGATGTGTGGTTTCTTGCATGATGTAGCTCCAGCATGCTTTAGCACTGAAGAACCAGGCATGGCCCGGGCTCTGTCCCACGAGAGATGTGAGCCCTGTACTGTGTTGAATTGGGTCATGCTGGGGACACTAGCACTGCTGCTCAACTTGTTCTGAGTGTCAGATATGCTGGACAGTGGACTGCATGCACATGGTGGGCCTGTGACATGGCCTTTAAGCTCAACAGACCTAAATCCACTGCACTTCTTTTTGGCGAGGGCACATGAAAGAAGCATTGGTGTACAAGACACTTGTTGACTCTGCGAAAGATCTTGTTGCAAGAGTCCTTGTTGCAGCTGACAGGATCAATATCACACCAGGAGTGCATGAGGAGATGTGCCGGCAGTCTTTCATTCGTCTATGTGGACCATGCAACGATGCCATTGGTTGTCACTCTGAGCATCTCCTTTGAGTCTTTTGCCAACCTGCACAAAATTGTGCAACTTATGATTTTATTGTGTCTGGGGTTTTTTTTTTTTCAATTGTCAGCATTGAAACTCTACATGGAAAATTTTTATAGGCTTTTCTGACACTCTGAGTTGATTGCTACCATAGATTCCGCTGTAAATATTGTTCGTCTTGAGATGGGTACTGTCACCCCATCCAATTTTTTTCTAAACACTTTACAAACATGACAGATATGGAAAACTGGCTAAGTGAGGAGATAATTGATGTTTCAGGAAAGGAAAAATTCCCTTTCCTGAAACATCAATATCTCCTCTCAGCCAGTTTTCCATATCTGTCGTATTAACAAGAAAGAGTGACATCTTTCGTCAGTTTACAAACACCCTGTATATTCAGTTGTACTATTATACGGGCATTGATTACTAATACAGTGAAACCTGTATGAAATGGAACGTCAATAGACTGAAATAATATTCCGTTATATAAAGGTGAAAATAAAAGCACTAGTCAATGAACAGACTATATTTTGATTCCGTTTAAGACAGGTCCATCATACAGTGTCCGTCAGACAGGTTTCATGGTATTTATAAATTTTTTGTATGATATTGTCTTTATATATCCCAAACAAACAATAGTTTTTATTTTATTTAAATTTACTCTAATATTTTAATACAGTGTAAAACCTTGATAACTCAACACCCCCCTAAAACAGGCAGAGGTCTTCAACCTCTCAGATGTTGCGAGACCAAATTAAACTTTCCGCAAAGCCCGCGGGGTCATACCACAGTATTCTTGATTATTAAATGGGGGTTCCTCAAATTATTGAACACTCTGATTTACTCCAAATTTATTTATTTCATTAAATTTGAATTTTTATTTTAAAATAATTTATTTTCATTAATTAATTCATTCATTATTCAATTAATTTGTTTCATTCATCAATTCATTTTAGTTAATTTGTTTTATTGTAAATCTGAAATTTAAAGGTTTTTAACAGCTGGCTGATGTGAAGATATAATTTGAAAAGAGAGAAAATTCAACTGCCCCTGCGGGAATCGAACCCACATCCTTTCACTTTCTGGGTGATCGCCATAGACCACTAGACTGCAGAGGCAACAAATTTCTCAATCTTTCCTTGGAGCTCGTGCGCACTGAATGGGACCGTTCATAGACAGTCAGACTTAACTCAGGCCAAAGCTCACAATTGCTTACAATGGCACCAGATGGCGACTTATCCAAGGATAATGTCACTCTCTACTATCCATAGAAAGGTTTTCAACAGCTGCGGTTGAATTTTCTCTCTTTCTAAAATATATGTTTGCATCAGCCAGCTGTTGAAAACCTTTGTATGGATAGCGGAGAGTGACATCATCCTCAAATCTGAAATTCGCCCGACAAACCTGAAATTATTTTTTTATTAATTTTAAATTTTCATTGATTATGAAATTATTGCTCTCAAAAATTCTCTTAATTTTTTTTTTCTCATGAATTATAACTTCTAACAATTCTGAAATCACTTTCCGAAATTCTTAAATTACTCTACAATTCTGAAATTAATCTTAGCCATTCTGAAAATTACTCTCAATAGTTCTGAAATTATTTCTTTTTTTTCAGTAATCCTGTAACTATTTTTTTTCATTAATTATGGATTTTCGTAAATTATGAAATTATTTTTTTTTAATAACTCTAAAATTATTTCTTCCATTAAGGTGTTTTTTTAGCAGTTCTTTAAATTCTGTGAGTATGTATACCTTTTTGGATGCTGAATTTAGCCTCTCGAAATATGTAGTCTAAACAAAAACATGGGTCTCTGGGCCCCCGAATTGGTTATGACGGCTCTTTTGATGTACCAGATGCACAGCATTACTATTGAATCTGGAAAGGTACTTCACAGTTCTAAATAAGGCAGTACTGATTTCAATTACTAGAGCTTTTTAACTACCTTTTTTTGGAATTTATATGTTTTCTATGTAAAGTAGCTATTTTTCAAAAATGCTCGGCTGGCCATGCGTTGAAGACTTGCTCTAGGGTATAAAAAAACATGTCGACTTGAGCAGATGTCAAGTTAGCAAGGTTTTATTTTATTTCACAATTTTTAAAAATTGTTACGTTCATAAAATTTTTTGATCTGCAATTTTGTATGAAAGGTTTCCCTAATCTAATGAGACAGATCCCAAATTATGCACAAAAGACATATTTTGATTGCCGAAACATATATTATTTATGAAAAAGCAGCGTAATTGTCTAAAATCATCAAAATTTTCTTCTCACTTAAAACATTTCAGTATAGCTTTCCCAACCATCTCTCACTCACATTTGTCATGAATCATTCACATTTATCTGTGATCTTTTTGTAGTCCACAGGTTCCAAACAGTGGGAAGCAACTCTACAGAAATGTGTGAAGGAGAATCTTTGACACTTATCAATTGATGAACCAATGGCAAAAACAATGAAACATAAATTTAGTGTTCAAAAGGCCTTCGAATAGCGAGCACACGCTTGGGAAAAAATCTTTGGAATTAATTTATTAAACAATGTGTGATTGTGAAGAATTTCATTACAAACAAAGAATGATTCTACTTAACCACTCTCAACTTTCCCTCTAACAACATTTTCCCCACTAGCTCCAAGTCTATGAAATCATCCCCCCAAACTGGTTAACAAGTGTGACTTCAACATTTGGCCCTCACAGCTTTTTTACATGACTTGCCAATCATTTTCTGAAAATGGCTGAAAACATTGAAAAAGGATTAATTCTAGAATTAATTAAAGAAATTATTTTGGAATTAATGAAAGGAATATTTCTAGGATAAATGAAAGAAATTATTCTCTGGAACAAATTGATGAAAACTCATAATTAATGAAAGAAATAATTGGAGAATTAGTGAGAAAAAACTTAAATCAGTGAGAAAATTTCGTAATTTCTGATAAAAACTGTTTCCACAATCAATAAAAGAATAATTAAATAAACCATTGAAAAGAAATGATTTCAAGATATATTTAGAAGAAAAATAATTTTAGAATATTACCGCAGTAAATAATTACAGAATTTTCAAAGTGATTTCGGATGGAAATTGATCTTGTAATTAATTAATTTAATCAGTGATTAATCAAATATTTTTCAGAATTAGTGAAAAAAAACTTTCTAAACTAATTCAAATTAATAATTCATGAAAGAAATAATTTCAGAACAAATAAATGTCTTCAATTATTTTTGTCCCGTATAACTTGGAAGCCGAATTGGCCCCCTTCTATCAGGGCCGTCTTAAGAGCATCATGGGCCCCCGAGCCAAGTGGTTTTTCTGAGGACCTACCAGGTAAATTACAGAAAATTTCAACCAAATCTAATTTTTGTGAGGCCCCTCTTCTCTCGAGGCCCCAGGGCAGGCCTATTCGTTAAGACAGCACTGCCTTCTATTAAGATGTCACTAAATTACATGAGTTGGTGGCACGGAGGCTTTGTGGAAAGTTCCAATTCGGTCTGCTGTGTCTGGAAGTTTGAAGACCCCTGGGTTAACACGTGGGCAGTTTTCAAAAATTAGTTGTGATAATGCAGTACAAATTAGTCAATTTAAGTAGGAGATTTAGTCATCCTGTGGTGTCAAATTAGAGAGTTCCCCTTCCCCCTTGAATTTAGTATTGTGCCAGACATGGGAGTTATAAAAAAGTTAAGTAGAGTAGTCGATTTCTCCAACATCACAACACATTATAAGCTCTGTTTAATTGTTCAAGCTAAAACTATCTGTTAATGTATAATCCTTTAATGTTGTCCCTTTCCAAAACTATTTGATAAACAATGTGTTACTAAGTTTATCCTGTTTTGTAAAATTTTGTCACCAGGCAAAGGTCTGAATGTTGAACTTGAAATAATTGAGAGTTATGTTGAAAGTACTAATATATATTTTATTAAAGCGCTTGGTGTATGATACATTTTTTGTAACTCACAAATTGTTTTATACAATGGGAACACAAACGAATTAAGAGATTTAATCGTGGACCAGTTTCCAGAAACTTGTCCATAGAGTCAGAAAACCGATGTTGGATGATTGCATTTATTGCACGGGTATTCTTCGTATACCTTTGACTTTGGTATCTTCCATAAAACCTGATCATTGTACATTTCATCTTCTTCTTTCAATGGTTCGAAAAATGACAAACGGAGCAAAAGACCTAGTAGGGAGGTTAAAAAGAGAGGTAAAAACAGAGACCAAAGACTTCAGTCTTATAAATACTTTACCTTTAAATAGTCCCTAATGCCAAGAACATGCACAGTTTCAGAAAAGATAATTGCGTATATGATAATTAAATTAAAATGTACACTAAAAGTTTAGTTTGTCTGTTTGGTTAAATGATAAAATGAAAAACAACTTTTTTCCTCAAGCACTTCCAACACTTACCTGTTAGGCTCCCAGTGACTATTCCGTTGAATATCGTCACAGCTATGTACAACAGTTGGAAACCCGCTTGAATTAGAGGCGTGCGACCAAAACCGTCATTTGCTTCTAGTGTTACATTGCTGTTGTAGTAGCTTGATGTATCACCGGATTCTGTGATGTTAATCACTGGTATCATCGCTGGGTAGATTGAATAAAGCCTATTGGGGGAAAATTAGACTGATTCGTCATATCCTTTAGTTTAAAAAAAAATTACGTGTTCGCTTTTATGCGAGTTTTGATTCACTTATGAAATGAAAATTCAGGGAGTCGTTATTCTCTTATTTTCCTCATCACAAGAGGGGAATGGCCAATCTATAATAATGAAATAATAGGTGAACTTTTCTTCGATTTTTTTCACGTCAAGGTGCCGATGAAGGAAAACGGACTCGTCGCAGGGCCGTCATTTGAACTTTTTCTGGGGGGGCGGGGACAAAGCACATGTACTCAATGTATGTATATATATATATATATTTGTATGTATATATACCATTTTTAGGGTATTTTCAAAAGCCAACCCTCTCCCCCCCCCCCTCATCCCCTAAATGACGGGCCTCACTCGTCGTCTATCTTTGAGCAAACACCATTTGCCGCTCTAAGGAACGTCTCGAAAGTCGTTGAGTAAAATTGGATAGGGAACAGCTATTGGTAATAGCGATTTTGAACTTTAGCTCAAAAATGGCGGATGCGTCGGCCTCGTATTTCAAAGAACTTTACTTTTGTGATGGATTTACTTTTACGTATGAAGCTCTAAAAATAGCTGTGCGTGATGCATTTGAATACGACGTACCATGTCCACACAATTTTGCGGTGCGACTAGCTCAGTACGGGCAATTTCAATGGCCGATTTTGCGTGGTCACTCCCCAAAACTGGTTTTTGCGCTACGAAATTCTGCAGGTCTAGACTTTGTTCGAAGGTCAATGGTTTGCGGCCATCTGTTCAATTTCGCGGTGAAAGTTTAATCGCAGTAGGAGGATAAATTTTGATTTTAATACTTCAAGTACCTCACAGAAAAGAGGCTGGGATAGAAGAGAATCACTAGAACTGGAAATCACCGAGCGTGACTACATTCCGTTCAAGGTAACTCGAAGCAACGAATTATCATAGTAATAGGCAAATATTTGCCTTTGGACTGGACCGGAAATACCGACATATAATGGTATTACTCATGGATGCTGCTTTCAAATGAAAGTTTCACGTGGAAACAGGCATTTGATACGGAGAGGGCCAGTTTTCGCTTCTAAGACATTCCTTTAATAGGGGCAATGATGACTGAAGTAGCCAATGTACCAAGTTTGGTTTCACAGCCCTGTAATGGAGGTGAATTAATGTGTGAAGGGGAAAATTTCAGACTAGAAAAAAATTTATCCTATTGAAGTACCCTCCAAAGAGCTTTCGACGCAATTCGAACTTGATGTTTTTTAAATAATAACAGCATGTTCATTAATTTTCTATTTGCAATTTTTCTTATCCTTTTTTTACTCCTGGACATCCCGAAATGATCATAAGAGATCGGGAATCGTGTTGGTTAAATCCTCTTGATTTGAAGATGAACTAGGATGTAAAATATTTTGATGCATTAAATCGTTCACGTGTGACTTGATCGGGCTCATTGGAGTTTCCTCTAGTGAACACTGCAATTCCCACAATAGTTTTCGAAAATTAATCTCGAATTAAAAAGTTTTAGAACAATAACTTAAAGGTGCTTGAAAAAAAATTAAGTTGAGATCTCACACACACACTTACTCTTCTCCATAAGTAGCTTTCGAAGCCATGGCTGCAACAGCGCCTCCTGATATTCCTGACAATATTCCTGGTATTGCGTGTAGACTGTTGATTCCACACGGATCATATATTTTTAAGTGATTCGCTAAAAATGGCTGGAAAAAAAGATGTATGTTTTTTACAAAATGCTGCATAATAGTTAGAATAGGTTTTATTATTTTCAATTTGATAACGTAAAATAGTTTGAAGTCGTATTTCAAGTTACATACCGTGGCATATACGTAACCAAAAACTGACACTATTCCTCCCAATGTCCCTATAGCCAGGGCGCCAGCTGGTGTGACCAAGAGGTCAGTTACTGTGCCTATCGCAACTCCTCCGGCAAGTGTTGCGTTTTGTATGTGCGTCTGGAAAAATAATTGGTTGCAACCATTAGTGACAAAATTCAGTCGTATTGTGTCGCTATAAAAGTAAATAATCTGCAGTTTATTCGTCGAAGAGCTATCGATAAGGTGAAACGCACGGTTATGAAATTTAAAAACAAGTAATTTTTAGTGTGAAATTTCTGTTCACAACTTTCGAAACCTAATCCCACTAAAGAAATAGGTGTATAACATAAAAATGGATGCACTGTACCATGCTGAACTTCTGTTCCTTATCCACGTAAGAGGAGGTAGCGAATGCAGAGACGCAGCTGGCCAGGAGAGCTAAGAAAGTATTTATAGTGCTTCTTTGCTGGGCATCGCCAGTCACCAGGGCAGAGTTGAAACAGGGCCACAGGACGAACAGAAATATAGTTCCTAACAGGCAATAAAGATTATGAGAAACAGAAGAAGAGAATACACAGAATTCATCACTTCAGAACTCTTTGTATAGTTGTGTAAGTTCCCTGAAAATTCCAAAATTTTTCACGTTCGCAGTGCTCTTGCGCTGTTGTTCCCAACCTGTGTTCCGAGGCTGCTTAAGAAAAATAAAAAATTAGTAAATAAAAAGAAAACCTAAGGGGCTCCGCCACTTAAATTAATTCGTGTGAGATCCTCAAGAGGAAGTTTAATGATTTGGGTTGTTTTTGTGTTGGGCTGGTCTAGGGTCAGCGATACTGTTCAGCAACAAAATGAAGTTAATTGAGTATTGATCAGTGCACATTCTGGTTCTCCGTGGACTAGTCTTCATTCTAGGATCAAACTACCGAAACAAACCGGAATTAATCGTGTAAAGTTTGCTAATAGAGCCCGAAGTATTATTCGGACACTCGAAATCTAATCAAGATCCTATGGAACTAATTACTAAAGTTTTGTGTTATTCAACTCTTCCTCGATCCACTTAGGATGGGGGTGAAATACTGATGTTAGTTCAGACTAAAAATGCACAAATCCAACCTCAGTCGATATTCGCGATTCGAACATATGAGCCGATCTCCCCGTCAAAAGGTCTCGCCACACAGAGCAACAGTCCTACAACGATACAAATATTCAATCACTACCCTTCACTTCTGAAATATAGATGGCAGCACTGAAAAATTAGAAACGACACTATGTAGCACTTGGACTGCGGTACACATACACGCTTCTGGCACAGCTCACTCGGTAGTAAATTGCCCATGGCAATAGACTGGAGTCGTGCTCGGTTTGAAAGGAAAAAAAAAGCTAAAAATAAGGATTTAGATATAACTCACGAGTCACACGTGCGTGATTTATTCGTGCTAGAAGTGATTTAACAAAAAGCATTGGAAATTATAACTTTTTTTCTTTTTGGCCGGGTAGTGTACCTTCAATACAATTTTTTTGCCAAAACATCTCGATCGAGCTCAAGACATCTCATTTTGAAACCACTGCAAGACAACATAGATGTTTAAAAAGCCTCTTTATACCATGCTGAAATGTGGAACTAATGCTACTTTCGGCTGTCATGTTGTGACAATTTGGGGGGAAAAAAAAGTTGTTTTTTCACTGACAGTTTCAAAGGAAACCACATAAAAATGAATTAGATTATTTTTAATATTTATTTTTCCCTTACTTCATAATTTCATGTTATCTGTTTTATGTGTGTGTGTGTTTAATACGAAGCAAAAGAGTTTTTCTCTACTCTGTTCAGAAAGTTTTCTGTGGTGAAATAAATGACTGAGAAGAGATTAGTGACACGATAAGATTTGTCGGTGAAATAGAATCTGCGCGATAGCGAAAATAAATCCCATTCAAATCCATCTTCATAAAAATATATGTAATGTCTTATATAAATGAGAAACGCAGTTGTAAAGGTCAATCTCAAAGAGGAATATGTTGTCAACACTCCTTCGTCGTTATAATAACAATCGTGTCTAAAATGTTGTGACAATGCGAAGGACAAAGAGTGCGGCGGAAAAAGATACAACTAAACTCCCGCTATAACTCACTGATGTGGCAAAATTTAGGGTGAAAAACGCTATAACTTTTGATGGTGTTGAAATTATGGTTACAAAAGTCAACAACGGAGAATACCGGAGACCTTTAGTATAGAAAAAGAAAAAAAAGTTTCTGTTGAATGTATAGAGATGATTATACGAGCTGATGATCATGAAATCATTCTCAGTAATTTTCCGAGATTTGCGAAAGACTGATTCCCAAGCGAGATGAAGATGAAATTCGGAAAGAAAATTCACAATGCCTCTGAGGAGAATCGAACCACAGTTCGAGCGAGTGCTCTATCATTAAACTACAGAGGACTGGCGTTTTCTCTCCATGGAGAATGTATAGTGTGAGAGTTGGTGGTTAGGTTCTTCACACAGAGGGATATTATGGATTTTCTCTTTGAATTTCATCTTCATTTCCGCTTGGTAACTAGTCTTTCGTACTTCCTGAGAGTGACATCGTTTCTCTCTGTTCCCAAAATGTGTTGCACAACGATGAAGATAAAAAATTTCTATTGTGAAAATGATCTAAAGTTTAAATGTTGAAATTACTAATACATGTATTTTATGAATTTAAATATGGAAATTCCCGAAGGATTAATCCGTCAATGAAAAGTACTGAATTCTACTGTAATGTGATTCGTCATCAAGGTTGCATTATGGAAAAATACCTCTCTTGCTGGGTATTATACCAGTAACGCCACAGAAAGACGTTCCAGATACTGTTTACATTATACAGTGGAACTTCTCGGTAACGGACACAATGGGACCGAAAGGTTTGTCCTCTAACGGGGAGTGTCCAAATTGGTACGCAGTGTCAGATTCTCCGATAGAGATCATCGAGACGAGCATTTTGATATGTTACATGGTGGATGGAGGGGGGTATGTCTCTCATTGCAGTATCATAGTCTAATTATGACATAATAATCTATAGACGACGCTATATTCAGATACCCCATGTCACATGCATAAGCGAATACAGGCTCTTCCGCGGGGGAGGAGGAGATTATCTACATTCAACTTCCCGCCTATGTCAATAATACAATTTTTTCAGTGAACGTGGAAAGGGGGGGGGGGGTAAATAAAGAGTATTGTCGTATGTCAAAATGCTCGTCTCGAATCTCTATCGGAATCTTTAGAAATCCCCTTCCTTTATTGTAGGAATTATTTATTTAATTCGATCTTTAGGCCAGGGCTGGATAAAGCCCCAGGCGCTAGGTTGCCATGGAGATTAACAAATTGGTATTGGTGCCTAAAATTTTCTTTGTGCAGTTACTAAATTGCAAGCTGAGAGCAGCAGATGAATGTTTAGAATTTATAGCAGCATTCCTGCCAACATGAAAGAGGTTCACTATGCTCTGAGAAAAATAAAAAAAGTAGCATTATTTCCTTTACCCTTTCCTTCGAGTAAAAAAATTTTTTGGCGCCTAGCTTTCTTTGTGATCTGTCCAGCCCTGGTTTAGACTCTACCGTAGTATCCTATTGTTGTATCCTAGAGATGCTCTGCAGTTCTATATTGTTGCATGAAGATTTCGACCCGATTGTTGATGTCCTGTTAAATTGTTGCGTCAACAGTGAAAGAAGAATTATGCGTATGTTTATACCCTATATAAATAAGTTCTTTTGATTTTCTCAACTAGAGTTCTGACGATGATGGTCGTTCAGTCGATTGACGCTGATTTTGTTTACATAGGCGAGTTCTCCGAGGAAACGGAAACCTTTGAGGTAAATTGAGGGGCTTCAACTACATGCAGTAAAGACCGCAGGTTCAAAAAGGCGCCAGTTACGTATGCTGATGTTGACTATAGCCTGATCCCTTAAGCTCTTAAGGGAATGAGCTCTCTTCACTTCTCGAAGCTCATTTTTGAGGGCTTTGGTTGGCAGAAGCATAGCTTCCAAAGCTGAAGCATCCATTGAGAGTGTTACAGGCGCCTCTAGCCCGGCGATCATATCTCTAAATGTGGTCTCGTGTTCCCACAAAGCTGGAAATACTGGATCCAAGTCTATTTGGTTTTCCTTTATATTTCTAACTGTATCTTAACGGCACGCCGATCAGTCAAAGAATGACTAATTCAGAGGCAGCAAACCACAAAGCTGATTTCGGGGAAGAGTCGGTTTTTGTGTATCGTCGGAACTCTGGTGAGATGTCCAGCATCCCACCTCAGAGTCTGAAAGATGAATTTTTGATAAACTTACCAAGCAAACAAAATATATTAGAGGTATAACTGGGCGTTTCGTTCTTGTTGTCACGAACCGTCTTCTTCCAATCCACTGCTAATGCAGTTGATAGTCCGAATGTCGCGGCGAAAAGGTGAAGAGATACGGAACCACCGGTGTCTGAAACCTACGACGACATACAAGCTGTTAGTTACGGTTAGAAATGAAATATTAGTACTTCCTATTGTACAAAAATGATATATATATATAGGCTCTGAAAATGGAGAATGAAAAATAATTCGGGGAATTCCAAAAAAGAAAAAAAATTAACGGTGTCTTACTTGCAAATATTTCACGCTCAGGTGCTCTGTGACTATGTAAAATACTGTCTCGAGAATAGCAAAGAACACCATCTGCAAAACGCTGGCTTTTCCGAAAATTCCGCCGAGAGAGATGAGGACACTCGCAGCTGCGAATTCACCCAAAATAAGGCTGTGAGTTAATGAGAAAAAGTATAATAGAGTAAGTGTGAAAAACAATTTTCATAAGTTTTTTCAATATTAAATGATGGGAGCTGAATATCGATATGCGTTTTTTGTTCATATTTTCAGCTTATATCTCCTCAGGATATTTCGTAATTGAACATGCTTACAGAATGTGCATAGCTAACTCTTCGCAGCCGCAAATTACTAGCAAACCGTTGATCCTAGAGGATTACTTCCAATAAGGAAAAGTATCCAAATAACGCGTAAATTTCAGCTACGTCATTGGTATTGCCAGGGGTTGATTGTATGGTTATTGAAATAAAAAATAAATTTTTATACGATCTGCCTGTCTTCTAACTTCCAATCAAAAAATTGTTGTACTGTCTATCCCGAGTCCAAAAAGAAGGAAAAAATGCCACGTTTCCAAGTGCAATATCCACTGAAATATTTGTGTTCGAAATCGGAGAAAAGTTGAGTTGAAACAGCATAACCAGAACCTCAACTTAACCAGACATACACAATCTTCTGCATTCGTTTTTTGGTAGGTCTTACGAGACAAATTGCATACCATTTCGTGAATGACCTACAACCACATTAAGCCATGAAATGAGAATTCCGGCTATAAAGACAATTTGTGCTCTAAATTTCAAATTGATCTAAAGCTTTCTTGCAAAAGAGGCATTTCCCGATAACTCTCATTGCTACGATTCGTCCCTTTTGGTTTTTTAGGTCCCGATTCCCCACTTCGACTTTGCGGGTCTGGATTTGAATCTCATCAGAAGTACGAATGCAATATACAGTATACAGTTTACCAGTACGTAAACGATAGTAAACTGTAGTTCCGGTCCTGGTTAGTTTATCTGAATGATTGAAATGACCCTTGTAAGACTAATTAAAAACAACTTTAAAATTTTCGGTTACCAAGCTGATGTCAATTAAACTGTTTTCCCCACTCGCAAATATACGATTTTCTTTTATTATTTTTTCTGGCTATAAATGAACCTACAATATGTTGTGTAATTGGTATGTCTTTTATCGGGAAAAATCATATAATTTAACGTTATATTCTACATGAAATGTATGATACGGGCATTTATCGCTTTCAATTCCAGTGTGCAAAACAAATGACAGCTGTTATGTTGTACTGCTGTCAAGAAACACACATTTTTCTGATATCATGAATACGCTAGGGCCACACATAATATATGAGTTACTGCCAAAGCCCAAAATTGGCCAATTCGCGAACGTTAAACCCGGCCAAACTCCGAACAAAAGACATGACTCGGGATCATCGTCAAGTTGGCGTATTTTTTCGTGATAATTAAGCCCACGTTAGTTATAGCAACCCATCAAACCGCAGTCACATTATTTTTTTGTTTTCTAAATTTGGTAGAAAAAAAAATTATGTCCATACAATTATTTTCATAATTTTAGCTAATCCAACACGCGCGCAGCACACACACACACACACACATACACAGCTGCTATCTATAAATATATAAGACGTTGGCGATTAAAGAAAATGGATTTGGCTCCTACCGGGCCATCTTACTTCAGCCCATCGAGCTTTGGCCAAGGATCTCCGGCCACTTCACGAAATGGCCAGCCCGCACTTCGGACTTTGGCAGTAACACACACAACACACACTAACGAATATTTATAAGATGCATATACGTTTCAGTATATGATACTACAACATTAGATAGTTATGATGTACGTAATGAATGTCTGTGAGTTTAACTCCTTCACGATCACGGGCGAAATATCTCGTTCAAACGCAACAGCAAGAAATTGATTCCAGTTTGTGTTTTCTGTACCCCTCTTTCCGCATCATTGTGAAGTTTCGTTGTAACCCTATGCAGTAGTCTCCTCCACCGTTCTTTATATACCCCTGTAGAGTAATTTCCTCCCCCACTTATAATGTATGTTTCTTGAAGCTAATCTTTCTACTTTATATACTCGAATATGCAAGAGAGAAAGAGAACTCGGAGAAAAGGGGTGAGGGTGAAAGAGAAATCTGCTGTGTAGGCCTACTCTATTATCTACTGTAGTACCGTCCTTCCCATTATTTCTTTCTTTCTTTCCCCTTCTTTTTTTACGCTTTTTAACTTACCGCCAGTACACCAAATAGAGATAATCGACATATGTTGCTAAAAGCTTGTATGTGGAGGGGTAGAGAAAACTAACCTCTTGAAATCCATTCCCGCCATCCGATCGTCATCTTCTCGCCATAGATTCTGCATCAGCAAGGACACCTGTATGGATAGAGCGGCCAACAGCATGTTCATCGATAGACCCGTATAGCCGTATTTCCTTATGAAAGTCAGAAGAAAACCGATTCCGAAGAAAACCATGGCGTGGATGTTCTGGAAAACTTTTAGGAAAAGGAAAATTCAGATTAGCAAAAAGAAAATATCTATCACACATATGGAGGGCCTGATTCTGGACACGAAAATGCCGGTTCCGAGCGAGTTTTTAGACTCGCGACATCGGAAGTGTTTTAGACTTGAGCGTGCGGACTTGGCGAAAGCTTTTCTCTTGGAGGTTTTGATTTCTAAATGACGTCTGAGAGTGTACTTGGCCTCACAAATACTTCTTTTCTTTCTTTCAAACCTAGCACAACACCGATTTATGGCTAGCAGCAATTTACTACCAAGTGGGTTGTGCCGGAAGTGTGTTCGTGTGTGCGGACCTGACCAACACCTTGTGTAACAGAAAGCCTCCGCGCGAAGCTCTTGAAGTCACTTCTTTCTTTCAAACCGAGCACAACTCCGGTCTATCACTATTTATGGGCGATTTACTACCTAGTGAGTTGTAACTGTGTGTGTACCTAACAGTCTGAGTGCATATGTAGTGTTGTGATTTTTCAGTGCTGCCATCTATATTGCATAAGTGAAGTAAGTGATGCGTTATGATTGAATTTTGTGCTGTTTGTAGGCCTGTTGCTCTCTGTGGCAAGAATTTTTAATGGGAAGATCGGCTCGCAATTAAATTGAATATACTGCAAAAAACGGTAAAGATTTCGCGCACGTCGGACTGCTATATCCAATGGCTACGGGTGAAATGGACATCTTCAGTGACGTAAAAGCTTAGCGCGGAGACCTTCTGCTATAGAAGGTGTTTACCTAACACACTGAGCGCGTATCTAGTGTTGCTTGTGAATTATTAGTGCTGCCATCTATACTTCAAATTTGGACTGCTCGAGCTTACCTGCCACCCGGTTGCAAAGCCTCGTGTGTGGCGCCAAAAGGCAACTCTGCTGGGAGGCTAACGGGGCTCCAGCATCACCTCCTGGAGATAGAAGGCCTCCGCACGCTGCTCGTGATGTCAGTAAGTATTCCATTTTCCCTCAGAATATTCAGGGGAAAAAAATCTCCTGCTCGTGCCAATATCATCGTTGTGTGGAAAATGATCGGGCTCAGAATTGATGATTTCTATGCCTCACATCCAATTACCATGCGATATTTGTGAGCCAAGCAGGAAGATTTTACGCCAATATAAGAAGAAACGAAATAGGATACCGTGGTTCAAATTGTGGAAAACTTGATGGGTAGGTAGTCTTAATGACGTTGCAGATGAACTTGGAAACCCTTGCGGAGGCTTTCTATCTCTAGGAGGTGCTGTCTCCAGCCTAGAGAACCTTGAGATAATCCCGATTTTTTTAGAACAAGACCCACCACTACTTACCGAGCAAAATGTTTTAGACCATATGTCCCCACCTTTAAAGACGAAATTTTTTTATGCTTTTTTTGGTCGAGAATTATTTTACCGCTCTTAATGATACCAGATAATTTAATCCTCAAAGCAGCACTTATCGGTGAATCATCATCACTTGCATTTATCCCGTAAATGTGATTTACATCGAGGGGATTTTTTTATTAAGAAACTTATTTGAAAGTCGTTTTTCTCTCTCTCTCTCTCTACACTGCTACAGTAACAGGACAAGTGAGAAGCAGAATTCTTTTCCCTTTGCTTTCATTCGACCGTTCTGGGAAAAATGCTAGGTGAGGGCACTAAACAACACTTGCTCCTTGTTTCATACGGGGTGACTCTTGGTATTACCTCTTATAGCTGCATTGATTGTATGTCTTTCAATCAGTGCAATTTCTTTCAATTACAGCACGTTAATCAATCAAAACTGGTTATGCGGAGGCACCTTACCTGGCTGGAACTATAAGTGTACCAGTTACCTTACTTTGAAACCGTAACATCAGACTTGTGACCATGAGGATCTACTGTGCACCCAGGAGTGGATCTGGGGGGGGGGGGGGGTTGTGTGATCACCCCGATCAATATCCCCCAAGCAAAATGCGATAATTCATGAAATTTTCGGAATATCTACATAATAATAGTACATAATAATATTGCAAAACAAATGAAACAACAACAAATTCACGAAACTGGAAACGAGTAAAACTGTGGCATTTTTTCAAAAAGTCGGGATAGAGGGAAAAAAAAACAAAAAAAACGGGACTGTGGCGTGGAAAAAAAAGGGGGCAAAATGCGGGGCATATGGTCACTGCATGCGGAGACACATTTTTTTTTTTTTTTTTTTTTAACGAATTGTAAAATTACACCTCCCAACAGCGAGCTCCGGATCCGTCCCCGTATGCACCTGAGACCCCAACACCGTGTCCGTGGCTCTGCTCTGATACTTTTAATGGGTAATTTAAGAGTTATCATATGGTGTACATATAGTAATGATTTTTAATTAAAGTGAAGATTTTTTTACTCGGGAATTGGGTATGAAAAACTTACTCGGGAAGTAGTGATCATTGAAGGCCTTTTTCTCCTTGATGATATCATCGTGATCATGTTGAATTGAAGGCCTTGCCGTGTAATCGTACTTGGAAAACGCAAAAAACAAACCAATCAGGCTCAACTGTATCAGGCCTAGAATCAAGGCGAATTTTCCCTTGAAGCTCATTTTGCAGCACATCCAACTAAAACCCTTTATTTTGTGAAAGAGAAATACGAAAGCCACAGCAAGTATTTATGCGGTTAATCCTTTGTAATCATCGTCCTCGTGTCTAGTACCTTAATCCATTTAACATACAAATATACACTGTTTAAGAACATCTGTCGTAAATTATACCAGAAAAACATTTGGGAAAAGAAAGTGAACGCTCATATTGATATACGAGTAGAAATGTGTGCGTTTGTTTGTTTAAATGAAAGTGGGCGCATAATAAGCTCGTGTGTGATGTAAGAAAAGTTATTCGATATACACGGTACCCGTTCATTATGTGTAATTATGTCTGAAAACAATAATGTTGATGCGGATAGGTAACACCGATCTAATTAATTCAAAGAATATTGAGTCGAAAGGGGTACACATTTGATTCATATCTACAGACAATCACCGTGGCAGACATAGATAGAGACTATGTGCTCACATTCATAGACCGGGTACCATATTAACAAACCTTACATTGATACGAGTAAAGGAAAATATAGTCTTCCGTCATTGGTTGCAATGAATGACGAAGTAATGCATCATCACGGGGAGTTCTTAGCGAAGTTCGACACTAACACAAAATTGCTATTTGTTTTTAAAACCCTTTTGCCTACCATTCTATTCATTTTCGTTCATGTAATTTCGTAATGTTTTTTTTATATTGAAAGAAGATATAATTTATACATCAATCATATGAAAAATCCAATTATATATGTAGAGGGCATCACTTTGGAGCCCTGGGCAAGGAAGGAACTTTTGCTTCCCGGCGACTAACAAGGAAAGGGTCCCAAGGTGACGTCTTCAAAAAGTTTATAAAAATTACCACTGATTCTATTCATTTAAATATGCACAAAAATACAAAAAAATCCGGTGGAATTATTATAGGTCACTCAAAAAACTGTTTTAATACAGTGTTAATATTTTGTACGCCAATAGAGGCCAAGAACTAATTTAAAATCCTGCAACAATAGTGACATCATTCAAAAAACACGTGATCAATTACAGTACAGACAGAGAAAAAAGAGATAAATACAATAAATATATAGTTCCTAGCACAGAGAACCTGGAGGAAAGAAAGTGAAAAGAAGTTTTTTATAGATACCGCCAAGAAGGCGATGAGTAGCCGACTGTTACCATTTTTTATAATTTTTTGCAGCTTTAATATAATCGCACTCCGCCGCCAAAATTTTTGTCCTTGTGTGTTTCTGAGTAATATTTTGGGGACGACACCTTGGGACCCTTTCTTTGTAAGATCAAAGATGTTCAGTTTGTACGATTTTTTTATTTTTTGGATGACTAAAACCATAAAACCCATCCAAATGCTCCACTTAGCTATGTGAAAATTCAACCAGACTCGTTGAATACATATACAGTACTGTATATGTATTGCCGCTCAATGAAATGAAGTAAATACTCGCGATCAGAACAATTCTCATAAAAATCTTCCTTAGACTATTACAAACATCTAAATTTTTAACATTGTTTTCAGTTATTGGAGCTCTTGAAACCGTAAGCTGACTTGATTTCAGAGACCCATCACTTGGAGCAGAAAATTTGTTCTATGCTCAAAGATGGACGGCGAGTTATAGGAACCTCACAGTTAGTTACGAACATGTTGTCGTTGTTACTAACTCGTAATGTTTTAATTGTGGAAGCACTGTGTGTGTGTTTCGATTCATGAAACAGTAGTGCCATCTTTTGGAACTTCTAACAAAACTGGATAGGAGGAAAAAAAATAACTCTAACTTGGTGAGACACGTGAAAAATTTATAGACCCAAAAACACCTTCAGTTAATTAAGAAATAAAATGATAAAATTAAAACAAAAGATAAAGAAAAAGCTCTGTCAACCACGTGAGAAAATAAAAGATACTAGGTTATATATAAAAGGGGGGGATATATATATATATATATATAGGGCGTACCGCATTCAACATTTCGCCAAGCACCATGCCAAAGGTAATAATGGCGACATATTGCTACCTACGTCATTCATCTCTTACTCGTACCAATGTAAAGTTTGTGGACATACGACAGGGAAACACGGCAGTCGCCAACAAACTTCGCAAAAGACACGTGCAATCTGGGCCTCCGTACGATGGAAAGGGCGGAGGAAGGGCGGAAATTCTGGAGCAGAAAAGCAATTTCCGGAATCATTTCGATGTTTCATTCACTAAATCTTTGAAATAAGAAACGAGCAGGTGGGCAATATCTCATGGCTTCGGCATTTTTCGCGGAATTGATATAAATACGCACAGCGCAGACATAATATTATGATATTCTCCTCTGTAACTACGCCCGGAAGCTGTAGCTGTACGCATATGTCTGTGTCTGCGAAGATACGTTACGATGGTACAAATTACGTTTAAAGCCACAACTACTGTGTATATAGGCCCATGTACATTGTCTCACGTTGAAGACATGCATTTTAGCACCCCACCCCCAGTATGGAATTAATGGAAAGGTGAAGCTCAGCTCAGTAGCTTTTTACCCCCGGGTCGTACCTAGGGGCAACTGTCCAGTCTACTCTACCCTGGCACATGTGTGGTTTAGTAGTAGTAGTAGTAGTAGTCTACTCTACCCTATTTGCGGCATTTATATGGCTGATATATGGAAGAATATTTATTGTAAATTTAAAACTTGGACATACATAATACGAAACAGGAAAAATAACCTTCGACGTTATTGCTTCCGAATTCGGACAGATGGCAGCAATAATGAACAAAGCATTCTCCAGAAACAAACATCACGTTAAGAATATTTACAAGGTGCATGCACACATGGTTTAATAGTAGTGATTATCTGCAGATATAAATTTCCTCCTTCTGGTAAGGCTTCCATTCAGTGAGTTGACGCAGAATATTTATCCCTAAGCACTAAATTGACTTGGTATACGTTATAACTGGATATCACAAAAATGCCTCCGAAAAAATATAGTTCTACAAGGAAAAAGAAGACCAGTATGCGGTATATATGTAATGATACTGTACTTTTACTTCCAGCTTTCGCGAAATCTAGAGAGAGAAAATCTCCGATCGATCAGAGAAGCAGCATTTGCTACATTTATTTGTTCCGAATGTCATCAGCAATCGCAGATGTTTCCCCCCCCCCCTCTCGGTTATTAACTCCAAAATGACCAAAGCTTTCGATGACGCAACCCATCATAACTAAGTTCTCTGGATCCAGCGATTCGATAGCAAAACCTCCACGAACATCATTAGAAAATGATTCTCATGGTAACAGATGTTTAAAGCTTTGCATCTGTTTCTGTTGGGAAACGCATATTTACATGGAAGAAGTATCGAATTTCGGTTTAGTAATACAGTATATTTACAAATGAGCTAGATATCGTAGCTGAACAAAACAGAAGCGCTACACTTTTTCGTAAGATATTTCTCACAATGTCTTCAAAGCGGTTTCGCATCGCGATAATGAATTCCAAAACTTGAAACTTGATGGAATATAAAATTTGAATTGATTGATAAGATACACGCGTATTCATGATTCGGTCTAGATGGAAAAAGTACAATGTTATGCACTAAAAATATCACTGAAAGTTCGAATAATACAGTGACTTTTTGGCTAATAAAGTTAATTTATTCCGGAATCGCGTTCGTTAGCCGAAGTATGATTCCCCATAGGTTTCTATACAAAATCGTTCAATTCGTTCCAGTCACTGCAAAAAAAAAAGTTTTTTAAAAAAAACACCAAGGAGAGCTACAGAAAAGACAAAAACTGATCGAAGACCGAAATTAACAGCTTCAGATTGGATAAATGAGAATTTACAGGAAAATGATGAGAGATGCTGAAGAGATCTTTTCATTTTCTAATATGTACACGACCAATAACAGTCGAAATGCTGATCAACATCTACTAAAGCTGGTGTTGACAATACCCAGCCAAGCCCATTTCTGATTTGGTCGGCTCATTTCTGTGTCTCGTTCATGTAGATGGGAAAGATGAGCTTCCTAGAATGTTCATTTTTCAGTTTGATGCTAAGAGACTTTTACTGACAGAACTCGTACCCTAAAATCATAGGCTCCATTTTTCAATGCATTTTCTATTACATTGGTTTTCAACTCGTGTTGCGTGGAACCCTGATTTTCCGTGATAGCTTTTTTTGGTGTTCCGCATGATCAAATGCCACGGAATGGTTAGAAATTAGCCCTAACCCTTAAAAAAGCGGAGAGTTTGGGGAAAAATAGCATAAATGTGAGTAAAACACGTTTTATAAACCTGCAAATTTAACTAACGCAATCGTACAATTTAAAAAGAAAAAAATACTTGTTTCTAAAATCCGAATTTTCAACCAGAAGCAGGTTCATGAATGTCACTTTCCGTTCCAACAGGAAATCAAAAGCTGTAAAAACGAAAAAGTTTTTGGAAATTTTTTATCCACTAAGGATGAGGATAATTCTTACATTACACAATTTACGTCTACTTAACGGGACAACCAGGGCTGTCTAATCACACGAGTCTCACTCGGACATGGGATGGGGACCTATGGGCCCACATCCTGCATTAGTTGCTCGTAAGCTGGGACCCGTGGCTGGCCCATCAGGTTAGACTGTTCACGGGCCACTCTTTCGGAAACTTTTTCGCAAAATGAACTCGTACCAATTCCTTCGATTTTTATGAATTAATGAAATATTTACGGTTTTATGGGACACCCTGTGTATGTATAAAATGACATGGGTTAAGTCGGTTATTTTATCACTTTCCCCCTCCCCGAAATGTCAGTTGTCCCCCTAAGAAATTAATTTTGTGGCTACGGCACCAGCTCATTATTATCACCCAAATCATTCATTTTCAACAACTACCATCCAAATTATCAGATGGATATTGATATAGAGATGTTTATGTGTCAAAAAATGATCTCGTCAACGCAAATATATTTCCCAATATGGAAGAATTCGCATTCTGACCTTCAGAGAAGCATCACAAAAGCTTCTCCAGAAGCTCTATGATGCCATCATTTTTTTTTTTTTTGCACTTCCCCTTTTATACACGTACAGTACATTCATTTATTTATTTACTTTTTCTACTATTTTCATCCTATGCCTATCATACCTCGCTTGCATTATGCTTGTCGTAACAAATCAAAAAAACTGTATGAAAGCGAAATTTCGTTTCTTGGTTCCGCTTGATATCCATGTCATTGTGACACTCTTTCACTCTTTTGTTCAATATAATTCCTATGCACGGGGGGAAAAAATGGAAACGGCGAAGTGGAAAACGTTCTCTTCTCCTCGTTTTTTGTTTCAGTTTTTAATAGAAAATCTGTGAAAATAACGAAAGGTATATCAGAATGCCAGTTGCTAAAAAAAGAAAGAAGAATGTAGAGTAAACACACATTGAGAATCGTATGATGGTGCCTATTGCATTAGCGTTTAAACCCCCACACACCCCATCCGTTATTTTCCATTCTAAGCTCTTGTCAACCTGGTAATGAAAAGGAGGGGATTCGAATTTCCATACGGGGACAATGCCAAAATTTAATTGGAAATTTTGTTTAGTCGTGTTCCGACGCGCTATCCGGTGAGATTTAATAAGAGTACGAAGGAAAACGGGGTAAAATCTGGGATCCAGTATAGCTTTAGCTTCCATATACTAAAGTCTCTTCACAGAGAGCAAACACACATACCAAGCCTAAAACATTTAAATTTCAAGCATAATAGAACAAGAAAAATAACATATCCAGTTGTTTTCTTCCGAATTCGGAACACAGATGTACAACACTTAGACGCATGGAAGGCTTTCCTCTAAAACAGTGATTCCCAACGTGGGCGTTAACGCCCCCACGGGGGGGGGGGCAATGGGATATTTCAGAGGGGTGGTAGAAGATACAGGTATAACATAGGATCGCATGCGTTAGATTGCGTTGGGGGCGATGGGAGGAAAAACAATTTCTGAAGAATGGGGCGATGCGACGAAAAAAGTTGGGAAACTATGCTCTAAAACAAACTTCGCATTAGGCACATCAGAGCCGCCTTTATGTGCATGCGACAGGTGCGGTCGCACTGGACTCTGGTACTTAGGGTAATGGAAGTGAAAAATAAATTTCTTATACATCAAATATATTTCCAATTCTAGGATGCTTTTCTCTTGTTAATTCTGAACTTCATCAATTCTGGGATTTTTTTCTCCCATTAATTCTGAATTTTCATCAGTTCTTGGATATTTTTCTTTGATTAATTTTGAAATTTTCATTGATGGTTATGTATTTGTCAGCATTCCTGTATATTCTGTGATAATGTATGAATCTTTGGATGCGATTTCCCTCCCCCACAAAATATATAAAATAGGGGTTGAGGAACCCAAAATTATTTTCGCACCGGACCCCGAGTTTGATGAGGGCGGCCCTGAGGCATGTAATACATGCACGGTACATTCCGGCATGCACCAATTCGTTAGTTCAGAAGAATGTTTACGAGTTGCATGTGCGGCAAAGTTATACATATTTCCTTGAAAACCTGAAAACCATGGTTAGTGAAGCCGGGGTTCCAATAGGTTGCTGTAACTCATCAAAAAAAAAAAAAAAATTACCCTGCCGGTTCAAAAGCAAACGTGCAATAAACATATTCCCTTTGCCCAACAAATCCATTGTAGCTTAAAATTCTGTCAGTTTGAAATACGTATGTCACGTCAACAAACAGGGTGTCCCATAAATTCGTAAATTGTTTAAAAATCTATGAAAATTGAAGATATTGGTATATTTGAATGCGGTTTGCGGAAAAGTTATTTTAACTAAGGATTTGTTTTGGTACAGGGAAAAAAATTGCATTTTTATCGGTAGAAGACGCTGCACGAAAGCAAATCACTGGACACATGTGAACCAGAGTCCTATAAAATGCAGGGCGTGCGGTTAATCGCTCATTTCTGAATTTTCCTATTACTGGTACTTACACAAGGTTTTCATTGTGATGTTGGCTATTGGTGGAAAAGGATCATTTTTGAAGTTGTTTTATCTCAGGAACGAATCGCTGGCCAAAGTTTTACGAACGTTTCTGACACAAAAGAGATTGAAGAGAGGTTAAAACTCCGATTTTATTTCGCGCAGCACCCTCTATCGATAAAAATTATAACTAATATAAATACAGTCAAACCTCGTTAGTGCGTCACCCGGTTAACACGTCACTCCGCTTACCGGGTCACTTTTCGGAAGTCCCAACTGTTCTCAGGCAGGAATTGGAGTAACTATGGCTTACTCCGTTTAACGAGTCACTCCGCTTACTAAGTCATATTTTTGCTCTCCCAATAGTGTCTCATTAACGAGGTTTGACTGTATAATACCCCATAAATCGTAATTTCAGTTAAATTACAGACATGCGTGTGTTTAGGGTTTCTTCGTACTCAAATATGAAGTCAACCTGGTGACATAATTTACAGGAGGTTCAAGTCATAGCAGACTTTTTATACGGTCATACATACAGATAATGTAGGGTTTACGGAAATTACACAGAAGAGAACCTTCCGTACAAGAATTCTGACATATTCTTTAACAGAAATAATCACGATGCTAATCACTGTGAATCATAGAGTGTTCATCCGAGTTGTCTGTGAATATCTTCTGAGTGCGAAATCAAGCATACATCGTCAGTGGTTTATGTGAGCACCATGCCTCTCCCCACCCCCAACAGTATAAATAACACTATAAATTCATTATAGAAGAGGCTCACCAAATATCTCAGTCCAGGGAGACTGGCTCTAGGCTGCAGGGGGGGGGGGGGGTGATGGTGAGCACCGAGATTTTCGTGGTGAAAGGAAAAACTTTATTCCTGCATTACAAATGCGCTTTAACTTTTTCCAGATGTGGGCGCATTTTCCTTTATTTCACCTGCACAGACCCGTTGCTTCTGTACGCACAGAATTTTGATATCTCGATATCTGCGCGAGACGACGAAAATAAAATGCTACTTTATACAATGTAGGGAATTTTTCTCTGCTCACAAAAAAACTCCGTGTACAAAAAAGCATTCTCAGTCACTTTCAGACTCTAATCGTCCATACTTTGCAAACACATTCACCGTGAAAAACGGCCCCTTTCTTTGTTGCTTTTGTCCATAACCTGTGTAGAAGGGTAAAAATAAAATTTCATCAGTAAAAATGTGCCTTCTAAAAAATATTGAAAATAAGTGAACAGAATGAAGTATAAATGCTGTATGCATATTACATCATCGAATTGCAGTTACTGCTGTGACCTACCAAATAAAAAATACAACTGTTGTGATTCTTTGATTGGAATTGAGATGATCGGTTTTCGATAAATGCGCCGCATAGAAAAAGTCAAAATAGCGTGATATTGATATATATTTTTTAAGCAATAATATTAGTTTAATTCTCAAGTATAGTTCGAAATTTTAACAGTTGCTGTTTTTACATAGTGAATTAATATTAGTAAGATGCGGAAGAGAAACTAACTTGATTCTAGTTGATATATTTTTAAAATAGTAAACTTGACAATTTAACTAATATTATCTCTCAAAAAATATTTACCAATATCATACTGAATTGACTTTTTTCATGCGGCGCATTTGTCAAAAACCTATCATTTCAATCGGAGAATCACAACAGTTGTATTTTTAATTTGATCGGTCACAGCAGTTGTTCTGTTCAGAAAAGTGATATTTCTTACGTATAACACAAATTCAGGATGATTACTCAATTTTCCCTGCGGCATTTTACTTGCCAACCGTTTATTCTAGGGGCATACTTCCAATTAGAAAAAGTACCCAAGAACTCACATACGTCATTCATGTTGCAAGGGGTTGTTTAGTTATCAAAATAAAATAAAAAATCAACTTTTATACGAGCTCCCTTTCCTCAGAAAACGAATTAGAAACTTGTTGCCCTGTCTCTCCTGAAACCAAAAAAAATAAATAAATAAAATAAACAAAAATACACATTTTCAAGTGCATTCGCAGAGATATTTGAATTCCAAAATTGGGGAAAAGTTGAGAGTAAACAGCATAAACTAACGGACAACATAGGCGTAAACTTCTATAGGGCCCATGGGCCCGAGCCCCCCCAACATTTTTGAAGACGCGGCTCAGCCCCCCCAAAAATTCGTATGAATATGGCTTATTCATTTTGCAATGATGAAAAATTTTTTTTTAACCAAAAGTTGTCCTAATTATGAATTAGTTAATGGAAACAATCTGCTCAAAATTTTAGTTCTTTTAAAAAATCTGGATGGTCTTTGGCTTTCTTGTTCCATGACAATACGTTTATCTCATTTCTTCCCTGCCGTTCAATCCCCAATTGCACCCTCCATCGGTTCCAATTTACTGCCAGAAGGCACGGCTGAGAGGAAGATTCTTTGAGGTGTTGAGGGGGCTCTTTCTTCTTTGCCTGTGGCAAAAACTGAGTGTCTCTTCTTTTGTTCACTGCGACCGGAGGACGGCCATGGCGCCGACATGAAAATAAGCCCAAAGATGCATGGTGGGGGGGGGAGGTTGAAAATTGGGAAGCAATGATATTGAAACCGAAATAAATTACACTCTATAAATAATAGGTGCCAGAACCTAGAGGCTGAGGCCATTTGAGCACACCCCCCCCCCCCCGCAATAAATTTTGTAAGGGGACTGAGCCTCCCAGTAATTACTGCTGAAAAAAACCATTGTGCAATGCATTCTCCCTCTCCTTTGTACACGCTTGAGTCCCGTATATGCGGGAGGACCAATAACTTTTTGGCCCCCCCCCAATGTTTTTTTGAAAAATATTGGGGAAAAAAGCACATTCTAAATGCCCATTCATAACAGATCTTGAGGACCGATGCCGAAACATTTTTCAGGGGGGGGGGGCTCAACCGCCTTACAAAATTTTTTGGGCTCAAATATCCTCCACTCCTAGGTTCCGGTGCCTTTGAGGGGAATCAAATAAATAATAGTAAAATAAAATTAACACACAAAAAAAAAAGAAAATAAGAAATGAATGGAAAATTTCAAAGCCCCCTGAGCCGGGTACCATTGCATTCTAATACTAGGAATATGAAATTTCCTCCTTATAAATCAGGGATTCTCAAACTATCTACGTTAGCAGCACTCTTATATAGAAATTTTAAATACGGTATTTCAATAAATGTTGGAAGAGAGGTTAAAAGGTGAAATTTGCGTTCCCCCCCCCTCCCCTCTGGTCCGGCACCCTAGACATTTGACCCCTCCCCCCCCAGCCCTGTTTCCAGTACTCCAACACTTAGGTAGCCAGGGCCGGAACTAGGGAAGAAGGCAATTTTCACAGGCGGAATTCTTGTGGGGAGTGCTAATTCTGGGGGGGGGGGGTGGAAGAACGAAAAATATCGTTTCGATCGTTTTTTTAGTGGGGAGAGGGTGAAAAAATTACATACTCTTCCCTCCCTCCACGACTAAAATGATCCTGTCTCCGTTGGACCGGGCTTTTGGACAGATCTTTCGCGAGGACCCCGATTTTTTACAGGGAAGTGCTTGGACCTGTCGTAAGCGTAACTTGTATTAAGTCGTATGTTAAGTGCATTAAGTCGTAACTTGTATTACCTGTCGTAACTTGTTTTAAGCCAATGGGATCGAGACTCCCCCCCCCCCTCTTATTAATTTCGGAGAGCTGGCTCAATCTCCCCCCCCCCCCCCAGAAAAATCGCATGGACACGTTTTCCACACCTAGACTCGGAATAATCACGTCACGTCAGTACAGTGAGTTTCGGCCTTTATACGAAGCTGTGACATGTTAAAAAAAAAGTGGCGATTTTTCCACAAACACTTTTTCCGGCCATTTTACAGGATGCGACCTCTATTTATCGGAAAATACTGTAATTTTTTCTATGTTCCATTGCAAATTAAATTGGGGAATTTTTCTAAAAAGGATGTAGTATTTCTTACTTATGTTATTCAAAAAATTGTGTTTATTTCAAAATGAAGAATTATTCTCAATGTTTTAATAGGGTTCCTCCTTTCCCGATCAATTATTTTTTACTGACGAATTTCTATTTGTCCAGCCGGTGACCGCAAAGAGGGGGTTTTACATACCCTGTTTACGTTCGCAGCACTGTTAGAAATTTTAAATATCTTGCGGCATCACAGTCGATCTCAAGGAGGCATTTCGATGCTTTCCCCCCCCCCCTTTCCCGACAATAAAATGATCTTCACTCCTAGTTACAGCCCGTCCGTGGCATCTAGTGGCGTGTTTCCCGGGGGGGGGGGGCACTCAGCGAGCTTTAAGCACGGCCATGGACTCCCACATACTGGAGAAGGGCTTCTAGCCTGGGATCTTTGGCGGACTTTTAATTCCATGTATTTTTTTTTTTTCATGATAAAGGGGCCGCACCTTCTGCAGCTGACAAAGAGCATTTCAACAGGGTTCAGTTTCGGCTGCTTCAATGCAGGTTTACTGAATACAATCACCATTTCCTAATTAGAAGGACGGGGAGTGTATAGCGTGTCGCTTATGTGGGGAATATGTCACCTGGAGGCATCCGTCCATATGGGGACCCCCCTTCTGATCCTGAAAACTACATTCTTCTTGACGCCGCCGGTCAAGGCTTTAAAAGCTTTTGTGCTTAATGGATGGCCATCCCTGAAGGACGCCGACATAGATGATCCTAATTGGAATATAAAGAAATTACGGTGGTGAAGAAAAATCTAGACGAGGTTTGTGATTCTGCAAAATAAGAATAGCTGTGTTTGGAGCCACTTGAAGTAAACTCCTTGTTTTTCCACTGAAACCCCCCCCCACCCCCCACAAATGTTGAGATAGACAGTTCCACAGTAATTTATGGTTTGTGTGGACCACATTCGGTTGTGCACGTACAGTATAAACCTTCTGTTAGTAAAACATGTTGTATTACAAGAAAACGGAAAAGTTCCTCGTGATTCCGCACAGTTTCCTGACAGAAAAAGTAAGCAATATTAAATATAGTTACACATTTTTGATAAATTCCTGCATTTTAAGCATTTTCTTTAATGATAATTTATTCAGAATCTTCAAAAACAATCTAGATTTTGCAGCCCTCTAATACTTATAATCAATAAAGCGTAGTATAAAATAATTTTTTTTCTGTTAGACACATCAATAAATTAATAAAACTTACTATATGTCTTATTTTTTTCAATCATATTTAAAATTTATTTAAGAAAAATTTAAACTCCATTTGGCTTGCGTACTTGTAAAAGTGACAATATTTGAATCGAGTTTTTAATAAGAAATTTATGCAACTAAAAAAATTATTATTTTTCTAATTTAAAACCTGATATATGACTCAATATATGAGAGTAAAATAAATCTTAAATAAGTGACATGTAATTTGATTTTGGGGGAAATATACACTGTATCATAAAATATAAATAAATAAATACGGGGCTTGACAAAAATCATTAAAAAATTTAGGCACCAGCCAAATTTTGTAAGAGCCAAGCATGGTTTTTTCACGAGAAAAGTATCTTAAATAATCTTTTTTCAACCTTTCTGGGAATTGATGACCCCCTTCCCAGGGCCGCAACTAGATACTTTGTCATCTGGGGCAATTCGGAATTTTGGCGCCCCTTGCATGTAGAAGAAGCAGTTAAAGGGTGAATTCGACTCACATTCTGGTCCAGCGTCCGGAGCACCAGACCTACCTGCTTTCTCTAGTTGTGGCTCTGCTCCTTTCCATGTTGGAAGACAATTATGAAATCGGAAAATTTTGAGCCATCACTAGATTCTGATTTAGCAATCACATATACAAAATTTTAGGCGCGAATACAGATTTTCCAGTCACCATGGTAACCTGGCACTTGGGGTTTGTCCAACCCTGGAATAAATAAAGATGCATATACTGTTCTAAATATATTTTTTGTATATAGTCATTTTCATGACCCCGCCCAGGGGATTTCGGGATTCATGAGATCTGGGGGATCCTGGGAGGATATACTCAGATTTACGGCATGACTAGATCTGAATAAATTGCCTATGGCGATAGACCGGAGTTGTGCTCGTTTCAATGAGAGAGAGAGAATGAAAGTATATTTTTACTTGGACCGTGATCAAACTAGAATGGGGCTCAAGGGCAAAGGCTACGCCCCCAACAATCAAATAAATTTTTGTTAATTAAATGCTTTTGGAAAATTGGCACCAACTCAAAAATTCTCTGGAAGAAATTCCGTGTACCCCCCCCCCCCCCAATAGATTGGTTTTCTTGGGTAGCTCATGCTCAGGGGTATCCCATTCCAAGGGCGTAGCGAAGAGGAAGACTTGGGGGTCTGGTCCCCTCGTCCGAAATGTGAGAAAATGACCGAAAAAAGGGAAAAAGATGACCAAATCTATTGTTCTATCACTTTGGTCCCCCCTGCCGAACGAAATTTCTGGCTACGCCCTTGTCCCATTCACCTTGGTAACAATACATTAAATGATTGTTATACAGTCGAATATCCTGTTATAACGAAGTCCAAGAAACCGGAGAAAACACTTCGTTATAAAGAAATTTCAGATTGTTTGCATTGTTCCTATGTATACTTATTAGAGGGATTAGAAAACCATTCGTTAAAATGATATTTTCGCTGTAACGGTATTCGTTAAAACGGGATTCGCCTGTAATTAGAGCCCGAATTTTCCACTTAAAAAAAATGGCTAAATATGAACTAAAACTGAGAAAATATGTGCTAAAGAACAAATAACCAAGCAAAAAACGCAAATGCGTTTTTAAATGCATCTTTTCTATTTATCTCGGTGCATATTCATTTGCAAAAACATTCTCATGCAAATGATTTCTACATGTATTTTATTTAGGAATTTCTAGTTATTAGTACAAACAACATACATTCACTGACCAATTAACATCTTTGACTCTTGTCGCAAGAGCCTCCTAATTCCTGCTTTACCCAGGGCCCTGCCTGTATACACTTCAATTAATCGACGTTTTCACTTCGATTCGAACTCCCAAGTCTTTGGAAAACACCTTTTCTATCAATCGAATCACATAATTTTTCAACTGGTGAAAACGTGTCACTGAAATACAGTGTTTTACGGTTTTCAAAAACCCATCATGAAGAAACGTTGTAAGCGGAAAAACTAAGCGGGACCGACTGTAGTTTCTCATGCATATTTTTTACTGAAAAAGTAATAAAATTTAAGATGATTGACTGGTTCAATCAGGGCTGCAACTAGATGCTTGGTTACCCGGGGCAAGCGCGCATTTTGACGCCCCCCTTGTAATGTTGAAGGAGAGGTTTTAGAATGAAATTTGCACCCCATCCGGTCTAGCGCCCGGGGCACGAGACCCGCCTGCTCCTCCCTAGTTGTGGCCCTGTGTTCAATGGCTTTTGACAGGTACTGAAATAATTATTGAACGGGCTACGGTATGCTGATAGCCAGGGCTGTAACTGGGATTTTTGTCGCCCCCACATTCGATAATTTTGTAACGGTGTTCTCTGTCAAGTAAAGGACGTTTTACATAACGTTTAAATAACACTTTTTTTTCTGTTGAATCTTGAAATGAATACCGTAAAAGTGCTTGAGACTTTAGCAACAGTAATGTTATGATAGTATTATAAGTATATTTCTTCTCAAGCATAAGATTTTGAATCAAAACGACAGATTTTCACAAAATTTTTTTTCGGAAACGTCTGTAAAAAAAAGGTGGGGGGGGGGGGTAATTTTCGGAAAAAGTTCGTTTTGCAGTACTGCTTTCGCATTTATACGACGCGTCGTATAAACGAGGTTCTATTAGAGCCGGAGCCCCCCCAACATTTTCAATAAGTTTACGCCTATGACGGACAACGCTTCTTTTCCTGATTTATGCTGTTCTTTCAACCTCTGTTGATTTTTTTAAGAGGTTTTAAGAGACGCTATCTCGTTAAAATTCAAAAGAAAGAACAACTTTGTGAGTAACAAGAAACTTTTCTTGTTTGAAAGCTCTCTGGGTTCTGAGATTTTTAAGCGTTCCGAGGCGTTTGATCATGCGGAGCCCAGGGTACCGCGGAACGCCGGTTGGAAACCCATGCTTTACGGACACATGTGTGCTTACAGGAGTGGAGGGAGGAGGAGGAATACAAGTGGGCTATAACACAGCGTGGCGAATTCTAGGAAAGAAGAATAAAAAAAAAATTAGACTAGAATGGGAGAAGGGCGGCTAAAATTAGTGTAGCGCCCACAGGCGGAAAAATCATAAACACGCCTATGCTCATACGGTCAGGCATAGGCGTAAACTTCTATAGGGCCCATGGGCCCGAGCCCCCCCAACATTTTTGAAGACGCGGCTCAGCCCCCCCAAAAATTCGTATGAATATGGCTTATTCATTTTGCAATGATGAAAAATTTTTTTTTAACCAAAAGTTGTCCTAATTATGAATTAGTTAATGGAAACAATCTGCTCAAAATTTTAGTTCTTTTAAAAAATCTGGATGGTCTTTGGCTTTCTTGTTCCATGACAATACGTTTATCTCATTTCTTCCCTGCCGTTCAATCCCCAATTGCACCCTCCATCGGTTCCAATCCTTACTGCCAGAAGGCACGGCTGAGAGGAAGATTCTTTGAGGTGTTGAGGGGGCTCTTTCTTCTTTGCCTGTGGCAAAAACTGAGTGTCTCTTCTTTTGTTCACTGCGACCGGAGGACGGCCATGGCGCCAACATGAAAATAAGCCCAAAGATGCATGGTGGGGGGAGGGGGAAGGTTGAAAATTGGGAAGCAATGATATTGAAACCGAAATAAATTACACTCTATAAAGAATAGGTGCCAGAACCTAGAGGCTGAGGCCATTTGAGCCCCCCCCCCCCAACATTTTAGAAGAGCCGGCTCGGCCCCCCCAAAAATTCGCGTGGATATGTTTCTCACACTTGGCTCAGAAAAAACTTTTTGACAAAAAATTTCTTTAAATAGTAGAAATCCATCTGCTCGAAATTTTATTTTTTTACTTTTCTTCAGAATCTCAACGCACTTGTTCTGTGACAATAGTAGTCTTATCTCCCAATCAATCCAGCATCCATTCATCCTAAATTGCGTCCTCCCAGAGTGGTGCCTGAAGGCACCAGTGTAGATAACTTGGGGGGGGGGGTCCTTTCTCTTGCTTGCACTGAAATGAAGCACATACGCAGGAAACAGAGGACGCACTGCATTGTTCTTCTGAAAACTATTGGGGGGGGGGCTCAACCACCTTACAAAATTTTTTGGGCTCAAATATCCTCCACTCCTAGGTTCCGGTGCCTTTGAGGGGAATCAAATAAATAATAGTAAAATAAAATTAACACACAAAAAAAAAAAGAAAATAAGAAATGAATGGAAAATTTCAAAGCCCCCTGAGCCGGGTACCATTGCATTCTAATACTAGGAATATGAAATTTCCTCCTTATAAATCAGGGATTCTCAAACTATCTACGTTAGCAGCACTCTTATATAGAAATTTTAAATACGGTATTTCAATAAATGTTGAAGAGAGGTTAAAAGGTGAAATTTGCGTCCCCCCTCTGGTCCGGCACCCTAGACATTTGACCCCTCCCCCCAGCCCTGTTTCCAGTACTCCAACACTTAGGTAGCCAGGGCCGGAACTAGGGAAGAAGGCAGTTTTCACAGGCGGAATTCTTGTGGGGACTGCTAATTCTGGGGGGGGGGGGTGGAAGAACGAAAAATATCGTTTCGATCGTTTTTTTTAGTGGGGAGAGGGTGAAAAAATTACATACTCTTCCCTCCCTCCACGACTAAAATGATCCTGTCTCCGTTGGACCGGGCTTTTGGACAGATCTTTCGCGAGGACCCCGATTTTTCACAGGGAAGTGCTTGGACCTGTCGTAAGCGTAACTTGTATTAAGTCGTATGTTAAGTGCATTAAATCGTAACTTGTTTTAAGCCAATGGGATCGAGACTCCCCCACCCCCCTCTTATTAATTTTGGAGAGCTGGCTCAATCTTCCCCTCTTCCCCACAAAAAAATCGCATGGATACGTTTTCCACACCTAGACTCGGAATAATCACGTCACGTCAGTACAGTGAGTTTCGGCCTTACACGAAGCTGTGACATGTAAAAAAAAAAGTGGCGATTTTTCCACAAACACTTTTTTCCGGCCATTTTACAGGATGCGACCTCTATTTATCGGAAAATACTGTAATTTTTTCTATGTTCCATTGCAAATTAAATTGGGGAATTTTTCTAAAAAGGATGTAGTATTTCTTACTTATGTTATTCAAAAAATTGTGTTTATTTCAAAATGAAGAATTATTCTCAAGGTTTTAATAGGGTTCCTCCTTTCCCGATCAATTCTTTTTTACGGACGAATTTCTATTTGTCCAGCCGGTGACCGCAAAGAGGGGGTTTTAAATACCCTGTTTACGTTCGCAGCACTGTTAGAAATTTTAAATATCTTGCGGCATCACAGTCGATCTCAAGGAGGCATTTCGATGCTTCCCCCCCCCTTCCCGACAATAAAATGATCTTCACTCCTAGTTACAGCCCGTCCGTGGCATCTAGTGCCGTGTTTCCCGGGGGGGGGGGCACTCAGCGAGCTATAAGCACGGCCATGGACTCCCACATACTGGAGAAGGGCTTCTAGCCTGGGATCTTTGGCAGGCTTTTTATTCCATGTATTTTTTTTTTTTTTCATGATCAAGGGGCCGCACCTTCTGCAGCTGACAAAGAGCATTTCAATAGGGTTCAGTTTCGGCTGCTTCAATGCAGGTTTACTGAATACAATCACCATTTCCTAATTAGAAGGACAGGGAGTGTATAGCGTGTCGCTTATGTGGGGAATATGTCACCTGGAGGCATCCGTCCATATGGGGACCCCCCTTCTGATCCTGAAAACTACATTCTTCTTGACGCCGCCGGTCAAGGCTTTAAAAGCTTTTGTGCTTAATGGATGGCCATCCGTGAAGGACGCCGACATAGATGATCCTAATTGGAATATAAAGAAATTACGGTGGTGAAGAAAAATCTAGACGAAGTTAGTGATTCTGCAAAATAAGAATATAAGAATAGCTGTGTTTGGAGCCACTTGAAGTAAACTCCTTGTTTTTCCACTGAACCCCCCCCCCCCCCCACAAATGTTGAGATGGACAGTTCCACAGTATTTGATGGTTTGTGTGGACCACATTCGGTTGTGCACGTACAGTATAACCTTCTGTTAGTAAAACATGTTGTATTACAAGAAAACGGAAAAGTTCCTCGTGATTCCGCGCAGTTTCCTGACAGAAAAAGTAAGCAATATTAAATATAGCTACACATTTTTGATAAATCCATGCATTTTAAACATTTTCTTTAATGATAATTTATTCAGAATCTTCAAAAACAATCTAGATTTTGCAGCCCTCTAATACTTATAATCAATAAAGCGTAGTATAAAATATTTTTTTTCTGTTAGACATATCAATAAATTAATAAAACTTACCATGTTTTATTTTTTTCAATCATATTTAAAATTTATTTAAGAAAAATTTAAACTCCATTTGGCTTGCGTACTTGTAAAAGTGACAATATTTGAATCGAGTTTTTAATAAGAAATTTATGCAACTAAAAAAATTATTATTTTTCTAATTTAAAACCTGATATATGACTCAATATATGAGAGTAAAATAAATCTTAAATAAGTGACATGTAATTTGATTTTGGGGGAAATATACACTGTATCATAAAATATAAATAAATACAGGGCTCGACAAAAATCATTAAAAAATTTAGGCACCAGCCAAATTTTGTAAGAGCCAAGCATGGTTTTTTCACGAGAAAAGTATCTTAAATAATCTTTTTTCAACCTTTCTGGGAATTGATGACCCCCTTCCCAGGGCCGCAACTAGATACTTTGTCATCTGGGGCAATTCGGAATTTTGGCGCCCCTTGCATGTAGAAGAAGCAGTTAAAGGGTGAATTCGACTCACATTCTGGTCCAGCGTCCGGAGCACCAGACCTACCTGCTTTCTCTAGTTGTGGCTCTGCTCCTTTCTATGTTGGAAGACAATTATGAAATCGGAAAATTTTGAGCCATCACTAGATTCTGATTTAGCAATCACATATACAAAATTTTAGGCGCGAATACAGATTTTCCAGTCACCATGGTGACCTGGCACTTGGGGTTTGTCCAACCTTGGAATAAATAAAGATGCATATACTGTTCTGAATATATTTTTTGTATATAGTCATTTTCATGACCCCGCCCAGGGGATTTCGGGATTCATGAGATCTGGGGGATCCTGGGAGGATATACACAGATTTACGGCATGAGTAGATCTGAATAAATTGCCTATGGCGATAGACCGGAGTTGTGCTCGTTTCAATGAGAGAGAGAGAATGAAAGTATATTTTTACTTGGACCGTGATCAAACTAGAATGGGGCTCAAGGGCAAAGGCTACGCCCCCAACAATCAAATAAATTTTTGTTAATTAAATGCTTTTGGAAAATTGGCACCAACTCAAAAATTCTCTGGAAGAAATTCCGTGCCCCCCCCCCCCCAATAGATTGGTTTTCTTGGGTACGCTCATGCTCAGGGGTAGTCCCATTCCAAGGGCGTAGCGAAGAGGAAGACTTGGGGGTCTGGTCCCCTCGTCCGAAATGTGAGAAAATGACCGAAAAAAGGGGAAAAGATGACCAAATCTATTGTTCTATCACTTTGGTCCCCCCTGCCGAACGAAATTTCTGGCTACGCCCTTGTCACATTCACTTTGGTAACAATACATTAAATGATTGTTATACAGTCGAATATCCTGTTATAACGAAGTCCAAGAAACCGGAGAAAACACTTCGTTATAAAGAAATTTCAGATTGTTTGCATTGTTCCTATGTATACTTATTAGAGGGATTAGAAAACCATTCGTTAAAACGATATTTTCGCTGTAACGGTATTCGTTAAAACGGGATTCGCCTGTAATTAGAGCCCGAATTTTCCACTTAAAAAAAATGGCTAAATATGAACTAAAACTGAGAAAATATGTGCTAAAGAACAAATAACCAAGCAAAAAACGGAAATGCGTTTTTAAATGCATCTTTTCTATTTATCTCGGTGCATATTCATTTGCAAAAACATTCCCATGCAAATGATTTCTACATGTATTTTATTTAGGAATTTCTAGTTATTAGTACCGTAGCTGCTCACTAATAGAAAGAAAAAGTTGCTCGAAAAAGAAGCAAACTACACGTGCACACAAGTAACAAAACATGAATAATGTCAAAAATGGGCGGATTTTTCTCCTGAGATTTTACTTCTTTTTACTTGAAAAAAAAGAAATGACAAGCAAATAAAGCACCCGGGCTTCGGGTATGGTCCATTGCAGCTAGAAGGTCCTTGGAGTTGAACAACCAAACTATTTGAAAATGTCGAATTTCCGATTCGATAGACGATGTTGACTGATCCATAAATCCATGGAAGTGAGCATGAATGTAATAAGTTCAGACTTTTAATTGTTCAGTTGGTCATCTAAACCGCTTTGATGATACGAAATTCTATGGAAAACGTCTTATACTCTTAGAGAATCAACTGATTTGAGATCAAAAATCAATTTCACATGACTAGAGTTCCGTTCAATCGTTAATATTAGAACGAAATGATCTCAAAGACGTCCCAATGCAGATAAAGCAGCAATTTTCAATAATTTTATGTTCTTACAGAGCGAAACGTGAAAATTCGTTTATAATGAGAACTACGTTACAGCGAAAACTTTTCTTGTGGTTGTGAGCTGTTGTTATAACGAACTTTTATTGTATTTATGAGCAATATTAATTTGAAAAATTACAAAAATTTAATTAATCTTCCGCACAACTTGAAAATTTGCACTTATTCTGAAAATTCTTCAATTACATACATTTATACACATATTAATGCTAAAAAGAGGTTAATTTATATAAATGCTACAAACAGGACTAATCATAACAAATTTATAAATAGTGCAAAAAAAAAAAAAATGAATAAATCAAAAATAAAAAGGTCAATTTCCCGTGACCTTTCATTAAATTAAGTTGTATAATAACCAAGAATGGCCACTGAAGCTGTGCTTTCCAAAGTGTGAAATATCGACCCCTGGGGAAAGGGGTCGATGCAATTGTCCAAAGGGTCGATAGAAGCTATGGGTTTAGTATAGGATCCTATGGGTGGGCTTGAGTTGGGAGAAATGAGAAAGAAATTTTTTTTAAAGAAGAGCTATGGAACACAAAAAGTTTGGGAAACTTTTCACTGAAGCAGCGGTTCTCAACCGGTGCTCCGTGTACACTTCCCGGGGGCTCCGCACCCACTCGAAGAAAATAAATCAGTAAATTCGATAAATGAATATAAGAGGAGAGCGTACGGGGCTCCACTATAGAAATTTTACGCCGAATAGAGGCGGCCACTGATGCATATTTGTGTTTGAGTACAGGTGATCATTTGTGGAGATTTTACTGTATTTAGGAAAATGTAATGGAACCCTTTGTCTCCCTATTTATCTTTTTCCTTTATCTCCCTATTACGTTTCTGACCTTACTTATTTGTACGAGGTTTTGCTTCAGTTGCTATACATTTCTATACATTATCCCTGTATACAGGGCCTAATTTCTTCATGGGCAAATGAAGCCTTTATAACTTTGACCCCCGAAATTCAAACAACATACATTCACTGACCAATTAACATCTTTGACTCTTGTCGCAAGAGCCTCCTAATTCCTGCTTTACCCAGGGCCCTGCCTGTATACACTTCAATTAATCGACGTTTTCACTTCGATTCGAACTCCCAAGTCTTTGGAAAACACCTTTTCTATCAATCGAATCACATAATTTTTCAATTGGTGAAAACGTGTCACTGAAATACAGTGTTTTACGGTTTTCAAAAACCCATCATGAAGAAACGTTGTAAGCGGAAAAACTAAGCGGGATCGACTGTAGTTTCTCATGCATATTTTTTACTGAAAAAGTAATAAAATTTAAGATGATTGACTGGTTCAATCAGGGCTGCAACTAGATGCTTGGTTACCCGGGGTAACCCCCCTTGTAATGTTGAAGGAGAGGTTTTAGAATGAAATTTACACCCCATCCGGTCTAGCGCCCGGGGCACGAGACCCGCCTGCTCCTCCCTAGTTGTGGCCCTGTGTTCAATGGCTTTTGACATGTACTGAAATAATTATTGAACGGGCTACGGTATGCTGATAGCCAGGGCTGTAACTGGGATTTTTGTCGCCCCCACATTCGATAATTTTGTAACGGTGTTCTCTGTCAAGTAAAGGACGTTTTATATAACGTTTAAATAACACTTTTTTTTTCGGTTAAATCTTGAAATGAATACCGTAAAATTGCTTGAGACTTATTGAATTGAAGAATTGCTTGAGCAACAGTAATGTTATGATAGTATTATAAGTATATTTCTTCTCAAGCATAAGATTTTGAATCAAAACGACAGATTTTCACAAATTTTTTTTTCGGAAACGTCTGTAAAAAAAAGGTGGGGGGGGGGGTAATTTTCGGAAAAAGTTCGTTTTGCAGTACTGCTTTCGCATTTATACGACGCGTCGTATAAACGAGGTTCCATTAGAGCCTGAGCCCCCCCAACATTTTCAATAAGTTTACGCCTATGCGGTCAGGACGAGTCAAATGTACCAGGGAACGAAACGCGAGGAGGCGAAAAATTTCTGTATCCCCCATTGTCGAGAAATTGTCAAAAAAAAAAATTTCACGCCTTTCCGTAAAACTCCTAAACCTGGACATACACAGAGAAATAGGATACAAATTTTATATCATTTTGTATAAAGTCCCCGGTGTTCTCAAATGACAGCCATTTGCGTATAACGCTTATAATACCACGCACGCCCCGAAAGTACTTACTTTTCTCCTATCTTTGTTGTTTTTGCTGCTATTCCACGGAAATTACCCGGAGAAGAAAAAGAAATAAAACAAAAGAAAATGGTCTCCTGTTTTCATCATGTCGTCAACAGCATTTCTTTCCTTTCTTTTTTAATAGCCTTTGTTTTTTGTTTGGTGTATTCGCTATCCAGCTCGCAGCAATTCAATGTTGCTGAATGTTATCCCCCCGAACGGTACATGAATAGCTTCCTCTTTTTTTTTTCGCCACCAATGTTTCCACGCTTTTCAGAAAATCCTTTTAACTATTCCTTTTTCATCTCGTACTTTCGAAAACAAAATTTAAATTTACTTTTAAATTAAGCTAACGATATACTCACTCGGCAAATTAAATGAATTCTTTGCATTTCAGCCATATGAAGTTTCAAATAAGGTTCCAACGGAGGGTATAAAAATCGATAAGCGTCAAAGGTAAGGTTGTTTTTATTATATTTTGAATTTGCACACATTTTCAGCAATTTAATGTAATAGAAATTTCTAGTTTTACATGAATATTCTTCAGGGTAATTCCATAATTCCATCTTGCCGCATTTTACGTTCCGTTGATTCTAGAGCAGAGTCTTCAACCTTTCAGACATTGAGAGTCAAATTAGAACTCCAGGAGGGAAGTTTACATTTTCATTAGTTATGAAATAACTTCTTTCAGTAATTCTGTAACTATTGTTTTCATTAATTATAAATTTTTCATCAATTACGAAATTACTTTTTTAACCAATTATGAAATTACTTTTTTTCATCAATTATGAAATTACTATTTTGACTAATTCTGAAATTACTTTTTTCACCAATCATAAGCATAATTTTCACATAATTGGTGAAATTACTTTTTTTCGCTAACTGTGAAATTACTTTTTTTCGCTAACTGTGAAATTACTATTTTCACCAATTATGAAATTACTTTTTTCACCAATTATGAAATTACTTTTTTCACCAATTATGAAATTACTTTTTTCACCAATTATGAAATTACTTTTCTCACCAATTGTGAAATCACTATTTCCACTAAATATGAAATCATTATTTCCACTAAATATGAAATCACTATTTCCACTAAATATGAAATCATTATTTCCACTAAATATGAAATCACTATTTCCACTAAATATGAAATTACTTTTTTCAACAATTATCAGCATAATTTTCTCAAAATTGGTGAAATTACTTTTTTCACAAATTATAAAATTACTTTTTTCAATAATTATGTAGTTAATATTTTCAGTAATTCTGAAATTACTGTATTTCTTTCATTAAGGTGTTTCTCAGCATTTCTGTTAATTCCGTAATTATGTATGCCGAATTTTGCCTCTCGAAATATATTAAATCATAGATCTTGAAAGTGTTTTGGACCCGGGTCCTCCACGAATTCGTTACGAAGGCCCTTTTAACGAATGTATCAAATGTTATATTGCAATTGAATCTAGAAAATATATCTCCCAGTACAGATTTCAGTGGCCAGTGCTTTTCAATGACATTTTTTTCCCCGTTCTCTATGAGAAGTAGCTGTTTTCTCAAAATGGTCGGCGGGTCACGCAAAAAGCTCCGAGGGCCACATTTGGTCTGCGGACCATGGGTTGAAGACCCCTGTTCTAACGGCATATTCCAATTAGAAAAAAAGTATCGAAATAACGTGTAGGAATACCCTGTCTTCAAAAAGTTGCTACATTAGATAAGCGCTTACATTAGAAAGGTGTTTCCCTGTATCTTGTGGGCCCTACAAAAAATTTTCATTTTTCTAAGTGCAATATCCGCTGAGATATGTGAATTCAAAAATTGAGAAAGAACAGCATAAAATAACGGACAACGCTTCTTTCCCTTTGTTGTTCTTTGCCACTTTGCCAATTTTTTAATTAAAATATCTCAGTAGACATTGCATTTAGAAAAAGGGATGACTTTTTTTTTTGTTGGCCTCAAGAGAGACAGGGCAACAACTTTCTAATTGGACTTTTGAGAACAGAGTGCCCGTATAAAAAGTAAGTTTTATGTTTTAATAACTATGCAACCCTTTGCAATATGAATGATGTATCCGAGTTCTACACGTTACTTGGATACTTTCTCTAATTGGAAGTGCGTCTCTAGGATCAACGGTTCACCAGTAAAATAGGGGAAATTATGGAACCCCAACTACATTATTACCCCAACAAGGGGAAATTATGGAACCATACGCAATGTTACAGCAATTAATACGATGGTATTTGTTAAAAATAAAATTGCGTCAAATTATGTGTTTTCATTTTTTCGCTATGTTTTGCTTCTTTTTCTTTTTTCAAAGAACCACAATTTGGAAAGATGAATCTCGCTCCAGGAAAGTTTGCTTCGATAGTTATTCTTCTGGAACTTTCGATGATCGTTATATTCGGATTTATCGTCGAATATGATTCAGAAGCTCATGCGAGAATCAATTCCCATAATGTTACGGTCATGGTTGCATCGCTGGAGAAGAGAAATACTATCCGGGATTTCTATCCAAGTGAGTAATAGTTATAGCAGCTCAGAACTTTCCGAAAATAACTGCCAATACTTGTCAAAGCTGTAACTATAGTTCTTAAAGGCTCTTGCATCAATACAGAATTTATAGCTGTTAGGCCTATTTATGAAAACGACAAATTTTATTAAATCAGGCATGTACAGTGATTTTAATTTTTTTTTGGAACGTGCCTCGATGGTGATAGAATAACACTAGGCAGGTTTTATTAGAGTTTCTGACAACCCCCCTTCATGCCCGAATATTCATTTTTTTTTAAATTTTTAACCCTTTCAGTGGCAATCCCAAGATATCTCATCAAACTTAATCTGCTTTATTTCAGCCACAACAAAATAATCCGTCTTCTAAAAACGCGATGAGGGTATTTTACCGTGAGACCGGTTTCCCATCCCGCCTTCAACAAATCAACTGCCAGTGGGTGGAGTCAGCTCTTGTTCAAGGTTAGACAAGAGGAAAATCGTGAAAAATATATTGTATGTGTCCGCCCCCCCCCCCCCGTCTTTCAGCTCAGTAGAATTATACACTCTCTCAAGCCCCGTTCACATGTGCAATAAAACATCCCGGCAAGTTCCCGGTAACAGGGACTTTCGCTACAAACATGACGTTTAGTTTATGCCGGTAATCCCCCTCTTCTTTCCGGAAGTCGTCACTGGTTACGTGGGTTGAACGGAAGTGATTGATTCAAGATGGCTGACGAAGGAGCTTAAAGTAGTTTTCGCGGCGCAAAGGATTATGGGAGAGAAGGTCTGTGTCGACCCCCAATCCACCCTAAAAGAAAGATGGGATTTTTTGATGAGCTTCTCTCCCACCTTTTCCTTCCCTACGAGTGAACGGAGCTTCAGTATAAATAATATACAGAAAGATTTTTTTCTCAAAAAAGTATTTTCATTTCAGGATTTTCTTTTGTATCATAATGAGGGAAATAAAAGCGATTAGTGGAATGAATTTTGTAGTTGGAGGGTGGAGCAGTTATCAGCTCGCAAAATCGGAGAAAAATGATTGTTTTTGAAAGTAGGTGGGAATTAGCGAAAGTTTCGGTTTCAAATGTGGCAGTAACAATGCGCAGTAAAACCGCTTAAAAAGGCTTAAGATGTGTTTCTTTTGTTTTTTTTTGCATTATTGAAATTGCAATGAAATAACTTGCAGTGTTTCAAGACGTGGACGTGATGATAATAATTGGTTTTGGGTTCTTGATGACTTTCGCCAAGAAATACGGATACAGTGCTGTCGGACTGAACATGTTTCTAGCAGCTTTTTCCATCCAGTGGGCCGTTATCATGCAAGGCGTATGGAGATTACAGAATGGAAAAATACTCCTGAATATCGAGAAGTATTTTTAATTATTACCTTCAAATTATCTACTACCTGAAATTATGACACAAATTTCCTAAATCATCGTACGAATAACTGAACTATCACAAACGCAAAATAATTATCAGGATGGTTCAAGTATCGAAAAAACCGCGGAAGAGAATCGTTTCGGAGATAATGAAAAATGATAACTAAAGCATCAAAGGAGGAAACACTAATAAATTATTATAAATTGCTAGAAGAACAAAGCCATAAACGGTTGAAACATTAACAAATATTCAAGGTAATAAAAAATATTAATGTGTTGAGTAACAGATAAATTTCGTTGATTTATGGCAAAAGATAAATTTTCTTTTTTGAAAAACGCCGTGAATTGCTAATTAGGTTTGAGAGTTTGATGGAAACTCATTATATACATATACACGTATGTTTCAGAAAATTCGAACAACCCAGAAACTCGCGAGTGCAGTTCATGAAATGCTCAAATTTGAAAGCCTATATTGTATGGTTGTAATTTGTATTCCCCCTTCTTATAGATACAATACAATACAAATACAACGCCACAACAGGCAAATTGCCCAACGAGGTGGCTGACTTAAGAACATCATGGATCCCCGAGCCCCTACCTACTACTTCTACACCACACATGCACCCCCCCCCCGCGGAACCCCCCAACGAATCGGTACATGCGGGAATGTGCGTGTACGTGTAGTGCAACCTGACGTAAAGTTTGTTTCTGTGTAATGCTTGTTATGTGTAGTGCTGTCATCTGCCCCCAGTTTTACTAACTATGAGTGAAGTGTTATGGTTGAATGATTTACCGTTGTAGGACTGTTGCTCTCTGTGGCGAGACTTTTTAACGGGGAGATCGGCTCGCATTTGCGCCTTGAAGTTGGGAACCACAGAAAACCAACTTCAGCCGACCACCATTGTGGGGTTCGAACCCGGATCCTCGCATCACGAGTCCGGCACTATAACCACTCGACCACCACAGCGGCAAACCACCACCACTTGAGCATTCGGTGGCATTAAGTTTCTTCTTGAGCACATATCGGTGGTAAACAATTGGCATAAAGTAAATTGAACGTCTCTTAAAATGTCAAATTAATTTTCTGTTTGTTTCTAAAAATTAGGATTTAAGGGGGATATTTTTTTTGGAACAGAAAAAAATGTAGTTGTAATTTTTGTCGATAGAAGGCACTACACGAAAGTACATTACAGAATTTTTGGATCTCTACCTTTCTTCAATCTCTACCGCGTCCGAAACGTTCGTAAAGCTTCAGCCGGCTATTTATGGCTGTAAGTCCAGACATGGTCCACGCTCTGTCCCAAGAGGGATGTAAGCGTTTTACCCCGAGGGGTTGGACCACGCTGGGGAGGGCCGAATGCGCCGGCGCTATTCATGGCTGAGGTAAAACAACTTCAAAAATAGCCCTTTGCCTACCACTAGCACCATCACCACCTTATGTAAGCGCCAGCAATAGGAAAATCCAGAAATAAGCTGTTATTCGTACACCGTGCATTTTGTGGGGCTCCTTTCTTTCTTTCAAACCGAGCACAACTCAGGTCTATCACCATCTATGGGTGATTTACTACCTAGTGAGTTGTGCCGGAAGTGTAACTGTGTGTGTGTACCTAACAGTCTGAGTGCGTGTGTAGTGTTGTGTTTGATTTTTCAGTGCTGCTATCTATATTTCAAAAGTGAAGTGAGTAATGTTTTATGATAGAATTTACATGTGTACTGTTGCTCTCTGTGGCGAGACTTTTTAAAGGGGAGATCGGCTCGCATTCGCGATTTAAAGGTGAGAACCACAGAAAACTAACTTCAGCCGACCACCACTGTGGTGACGGTGGGGATCGAACCCGGGACCTCGCGACCACCACAGCGGCTTTTGTGGGACTCCGATTCGCGATTCGCATGTTTCCAGTGATTTTCATTCGCGCAATGCCCTCTATCGACAAAATTTAAATTAATTTTTTTTCCCCTGTACGAAACAAATCCTCCTTAGTGAGAATAACTTTTCCGCAAACTGCATCCAAATACAACAATTCCTTCAAATTTTATAAATTTTCGTGCTATTTACGAATTTATGGGACACTCTGTACGTACGTCATACGATTTAAAATTGAATCTGAAATTATTTAACGGCTACATGAATTAGGAGAGATGTTTCGCCAATCGGTAGGAAATCCCCACGTACCAGCGGTTGAAGAACACGGCAACATCACAGCGCCTCACTGAGGCCGGATAGTTAGATTTTTTTTTGCAGTAAAATATTTTACAGCTCCGGTCAAAGAACCTTTTTAGACAGACGGTGTACATAAAAAACACCGAAGAGAGCATCATCACGTCCAACTTCAACATGAAAAAAACAAAATATACGTTAAACTATAAGATCGAAAATTGCTATCGAATAACATAACATATACACATCGAATATCGATTCCGATAAACCTAAATATAAAAAAAAACCGTAAACATGTAGGAATAAACAAGAATTTTCATATGGTAATACGAGCAGATAACACAAAAGTTTCTTTCTCATGTTGCGGAAAAAAATAAAATAATAATAATAAAAAATCAACACAGATTATAAAAATCGAGAGAGAAATGCGAAATTGTTATTTTTTTTTGTTCGTTCTGAATGTATATATAAATATGTGCTTGCGTAATCAGAATATTGAATGCGTCTGAAATCTTCAAAATGAAAAACTATTCGGAATTTCGTATCTGTGTGTGATGCTTCATAAGAATTTTATCTTATGTATTTTTTCTCCCCCCTGTTATGGTGGAAAAGCAATAAATCTTGATTGGAAAGACTTATAAATCGATTCTCGCTCACGAAGCGGAAAGACAGCAACATCCATCATCATGTGGGGTCTCTTCTCTCATACATAAAAGTTAGATTATTGAGAGAACTAGTATTGATCCTGTTTTTTTATTATTTTTTGGAATCCATGTCTCGTTTCGCTTCGCAGACAATTTGTGGGTACACTTTTTTTTTTAATATATTAACATTATTATTATTACATGCAATCACTTTATAGAACGTGTACTTTCGTGTATTATCATGAATAAATGGAGAAGAGAGAGAGAGAAATGTGTTCCTCTACCGGAAAAAGATTAATGAGTTCATTGACATGTGTTAAATTCTTGAAAATCACTTTTTAAAAGAAAATTTGTGTTTTCCGTTGATATGTATGACATTAATCAGAAAAATATATATAAATCTTATTAAGAATGAATAATGTTGAGGAGGCCATTTATTTTCCGTTCAGGTTTATGGGATGAGTTATTATTTTACATTAGTAGGGGAGGGGGGAATGGAAATAAGATTAAATCGTGTAATTGATGTTTGTGTCCTCATTTAGGAAAGCTATAATGAGCTAATAATGAAATTTCTGGTGTGTGATTGAAATAAATGTGTGAGATATCTTGGATAGATTATGAGATATATTTGGGATTATATGAGTAAAATTATGAGATATAATTTTGAGAAATTTAGAATATTATCTGCAGTATGCTTTTTAGTTGATTTATGAGAATTGGAAATTTCTCAGGCTGGTTCTGTTTACAGAGAAATCGAATTAACGTAATACTCGGTAAATAAGCAGTATCTAGAAAAATGGACAATGCGTGTGAAAAAACCACCGACAAAAACATAATTATTTGTGTGATCTATTGTATAAATTAAATTTTCTTTTAATTTGGTGATGTTTCGACATGGACCCAAAAATTGACTAGAGAGAAAAAATAATTCATAGAAATGCCGCATTTGACAGACGAATCATTGATCCTAGAGAAGCATACTTCCAATTGGAAAAATTATCCGAATATAACATGTGTGTGTTTAAACCTCGGATACGTCATTCATGTAGCAAGAGGTTGTATAGTAATTAAAATATAAAAAGTAACTGTTCATATGGACATCCTGTCCCCAAAATCCCAGTTAGAAGACTTGCTTTCCTCCTAAGGCCAACAAAGAAAATTTCAAGTGTAATATTCAGAGATGTTGGAATTCAAAAATCTGAGAAACGTTGGGAAAGAACTGCACAAACGGGAAAAGGAAGCGTTCTCCATTAGTTTATGCTTATGCTGTTCTTTCCCACCTTTTCTCAGGTTTTTGAATTGAAATATCTCAGCGAATATTGCATTTAGAAACGTGGATTTTTTGTTGGCATGAAGAGAGACAACACCTATCCAATTAGGTTTTTCAAAACAGGGTGTCCGTATAAAAAGTTAATTTTTATATTTTAATAACTATATGATCCTTAACATGAATGACATATTATCTGAGTTCTACACGTTATTTGGATACTTTTTCTAATTGGAAGTATGCCTCTAGAATCAACGGTTCGCCAGTGGAATGCGACAGTGGGGGAATTATGGAATCGCCAGGTATAGCTGTATTTTGTACTGAGATGACACTAAAAGACGTACTTTCTAAAATAACAAAAAATTGAGAAAATAAATTGATGTAGTAGGGTTTTCTTTTAATGTATTCACCATTTACATTCAAATATTCACCGTATCGCGGAGGATTCACCGTATCGCGGAGGATTCACCGTATCAGAGGATTGGACATTTGACATTATCCTGCTGAAAAATTTTCGTAAAAATTCATTAGAATCTCCATTGAAATCGGAATGTCAGAAAAAATGTTATTGATTAGGAGGTGGTTTTGAATTAGCTTCAATAGCTGGAAATTAATTTAAGTTTTATAAGAAACGGCTTTATTCCATGAAATTGCGGTATTGTGCATTTAGTAATCTGCTAGGATTCGACTACATTTATGCATATAATAATTGATTCTTTTTCTGAAGTTTTGTGAACGGTAACTTTGCGTCAGCAGCAGTTTTGATATCATATGGAGCTCTTCTTGGTAAGACGAGTCCTTTGCAGCTTCTCTTGATGGCTATCGTGGAGATTGCATTATTCACTTGTAACGAGTATGTTGGAGTTGAGCTGATCAAGGTAATAAAGGAGCATTGCAATTAGTGTATGCGTGAAATTTATTTTATCATGTATATATATTGTTTGTAATTGCACTCTTAGTTGGGTTGCTGTATTTTTGAAATATATGACATCCATATTTGTTATGGGCATCTTTTTCTCAGCCATCTCGTTGGGCATTTTGCCTGTTGTGGCGTTGTATTTGTATTTGCATATATATTTGAAATGCAATATTTTTTTAATTCAGATTACTATGTATTTTATGTTCACTCTCAAAATTCTACTTTTCTGTTTGTATGCTGAAAGTTAACTTTTTAAATGTGGATATACAGGGTGTCCGAGCTAACGGTATCAAAAGTAATGGCTTACAGTAAGAGACTCACATAAATAGTTACAAATTTTATTTTCATTGAAGAGGATTGCCATTCATGTTTATTTGCAAGTTACTAAAGTGGAATATGACCACTATTAATGACTCCACAGATGTCTAAACGGTTTTCAATCTCTTGCCAAGTCTCTAGTAGTATTTGAGGTGTTATTAAATTAACTAACACAAAGATATGCTGTTTCAAATCAAATGTGAGGCTCCAAATTCTACTCACAAGGAAAGGGATCCAAGGTGACGTCTTAAAAAAATTCTAAAAAACTACCACTGATTCTACTCATTTAAATATGCTCAAAAATATAATAAAATCACGCAGAATCATTATAAGTCCCTCAAAAAAAAAGTGAATATTAACATTTTGCACGCCAATAGAGGCCAAGAAGGAATTAAAAAATCCCGCAACCCTAGAGCGTTAGACTGACGTCATTCCAACAATACATGATCAAGTACAGCACAGACAAAGAAAGAGAAATGACTAGAGTTTCTAGAACACAGAAGCTGGGGGAAAGGAAGGAAAAGAAAGAGAAAAGAAGTTTTTTTACAGATATCGCCAAGAAAAGCGCGAGAGGAGATTAATAGCCGACTGATAACATTTTTGATAATTTTTTTAGGGCTTTAATAACTGCATTCCACCGCTATTGTTTTCGTTTCCATTTTTGGGTGAGACGAATGTGAATGTACTTACATTTTTTCACAATTTTTTTGAAGGCGACACCTTGGGATCCTTTCCTTGTCAGTTCGTGCGCGACGTTCAACATACGTCACAGATTGAAATTCAGCTATGACACCTTACGTTGTGACGTTCACGTGCTGCTGTGGAAAAGTCTTACAAAGTAGCTGACGACAGTACAAATACGTGACGTTGATAGAAAACTTGGATAAAAAAAATCGAAATAATATCCTATCGACGCCACAGCACTTTCATAACTGAGCACGTGTGGTTCTCTTAGTATGAGCCATTACTTTTGAATACTTTTAGCCCGGACACTATATATTGGATGATAGCGATCGTGTTATCATCCAATATACAGTGTCCAGAACAAGAATTTTCTCGATAAAGACTTCGAATGTTTCTTTGATTTAATGCAGGCAACAGATATTGGCGGATCCATAATTATACACACTTTCGGAGCCTATTTTGGCCTTGCAGTGTCCAGCATGCTGTTCAGGAAAGATTGGCTCTCGAATTCTAAAGAGAGTTCCAGTTACCATTCAGACATCTTCGCGATGATCGGTAAGTTTATGGTAATTATTGTATTGTGCTCCCGAAATTAATACGACCAGTCTCTTCCCGAATCTAAAGCATGCCGCCGTATTTCCCAGCGGCAAAATTATTTATTGTTATCTTATATTGTCATCAATTCCGAAGCCGCAGTCATAAAAAGTTCAAGTTTTAGAGTAAAAAAAAAAAAAGTTATGCGTTAGATTTCAGTGAATATTTTGATTTGACTCAGACATTTATTTTCTCACACTGCTTATATGCTCTAAATCAGGGTTCTTAAATCTTTATCTAGTTGCGGACCGGTGGAACTAAGTGAAAAATTTCACGGACTGGCATAAATGTGGAAAATAATTTGAGAACTGGTGAAAAGAAAATAATAATAGGACAAAAACTTCCCCTATAACCTCCTACTTATTATTTCAAAATCTACTATTATATATGCGAAAAACATCATAAAGCTGGGGTTTCTGCTACCATCTATCGAATAAAAACAGAACTGTGTGGTATAACTCTTCGAATGAACTTGGCTGTTAATTTTAAACCGGTTACCAGCATGAAAATTAATAACATGCGGTACGGTACTACACATTGTTTATTTTAATGCTGCACGCCAGGGTAAATTTCATGCGCCAAAATATAGGTTAGTATTTTTCAACGTTAGTCGAGAAATCACTGCTGCGGAAAACACACTAACATATTACGGCGCATAATATTTAGGCCATTATGCAGTACAAAAATAAAGCATATAGTGGGGGTATGATATCATACCATGCATTATTTATTTTCAAGCTACACATCGTTATAAAACAAACAATTGATTTTTTTTGGAAAATTTATAACAATTCGTTCTTATTTAATAGATGGCACAGAGAGATCCCGCACGAAGTTTCTCTATTTAAATCTCTCGTTCCTTTCCTATCATTCTATTTCTCTGTTTTATTTATGCGCATTTTTCTTAAACATAAAAATATCGGAGGGCAAAGAGCATAGAATTTTAACTCATTCATCAATGTTCAAGGCACCATAACTTACCCTTCTGACGCACTCAGATCTTTTGAAGAAATCTATGACAAATACAAATACAAATACAAATACAACGCCACAACAGGCAAAATGCCCAACGAGGTGGCTGATAAAAAGATGCCCATAAAAATATGGATGTCATATGTTTCAAAAATACAGCAACCCCATTAAAAATGCAATTAACACAAATTATAAACAATATATACACACATGACAAACGTCTTTCATTCGCACACCATTGCTCTGAAGTTCATAGGCAAACAGGAGACGTGCGCATGGCCACATAAATTTTCAGGGCCCCGAAATTTAATGTTTTTTGTATTTTAAGCACGGCCCATAGGCTCCCTCCCCTTGTGTACGTCTCTGCTTCAAATAACACTACACACGAGGGGTCCTGAAAATTCATATTTGCCCAGGACCCGAGGAACAGGCCCTGCTGAAGTTATCGAGAAAGACAAGTAAGCCTAAGAGGTCCTTAGATGTAGCCAAAAATATGTCAACGTAAATGTAATGATGACAATTAAGGAAAATGGTAGCCATTATAGATAGTGGCTTTAAGAATTTGACGAAATGACCAGCGGTTGAGGAACACTACTCTAAATCACGTCTCTATATGCGTGATTCCTGTTTATTGCCATAGGCCATTTACTACCGATTGAGTTGTCCCGGAAGTGTGAGTGTGTGTGTTCCTGAATCCCTAGGGTCCCCCGGATCTCCTGAAATCCGAAATCTGTCGGTGGGGACGCGAAAACGATTACAAATAAACACATACATACAAAGTATACAAATAAACACATACATACAAAGTATACAAATAAACACATACATACAAAGTATACAAATAAACACATACATACAAAGTATGCAAATAAACACATACATACAAAGTATACAAATAAACACATACATACAAAGTATACAAATAAACACATACATACAAAGTATACAAATAAACACATACATACAAAGTATACAAATAAACACATACGTACAAAGTATACAAATAAACACATAGTAAACACAGCCTCGTCAGCAATCGCCTAATCAGCGTGGTTTTCAGAGCGCTGGCTCGGGACAGTTGCTTGTACGGCACTGCTCTTGCCCTGCCACGAGTAAGGTTCTTAAAAAGCAGCCAATGGGTCTTTGGGTGGTAGGCTCCCAGGTGAGATCACTATTGTTCGGTTGAGCTTTCACTGCCTTTTCATAGTAGCCGGCCGATATGCTGGCCAATGGGGTCACCAACCCCACCCCGGACCATCTTCATGATCCTCCTCTCTATCTATGTTGAGGTCCCCCAGGAGGAGGTTCCCCGACGCACTTACATGTTTCCACTCTGCTGAGCTCACATAGTTTGCTTTGGAATTCAATTATTCCATCTGTTCTTAGGTACGCTATTCTTATGGATGTTTTGGCCGAGTTTCAATTCGATTATGGCTACGGGTGACGAACAACACAGGTGTGTCATCAATACATATGCGGCTCTGTTATCTTGTTGTGTTGTGACATTTGCCATATCGTCACTGGTGGACAAGGACGGCAAATTTAACATGGTGAGAGCATCTTATATTTTATTCAAAAATTTCTCCCTGCATGAATGATGCATTATTTTTATATAGATTTCAAAATAAATCTCAATTTTCCTAAATTTCTATTTTAAAGTCATCATCATCTCATGAATCATTAATGCAAAAACAGATGAGATTTGCATTAAAAAAGTATCAATTATTATTCCATACAGGTTCACGTACAAAATGCTACTCTAGCAGGTGGAGTTGCGGTTGGTGCAACGGCGAACGTTCTGCTCCATCCCTATGGGGCATTAGTTGTTGGGGCACTTGCTGCTATGCTATCTACTATTGGGTACAAATATATTACGGTGAGTGAAAATGGACTATGGCTGATTTTCCCAGAATTCATTCCTGACTTTTATTTTGACTCCGGAACAGTGGACTAAATCTTGGATATTATATAAGCAATAAGAGGTCTTGAAAAGTTATGCGACAAAAATCTTTTGGTCATTAATGCATACCAAGAGCTAATTAAACCAAGATCTAATTTTACTGCGAAGTTGATTGGGAACGGCGTTTGTTCCTTGTTTTGCCCATGACTTGTCAGTGCGACCTATTTGGGTGGGGAAGGGTCATCTCTCTCTCTCCCATACTTAGATAGACAACCATAATTTTTATGTGCAGTGTATTATGCTTTATTATAATTATTAGTTTTTTCCTGATAATTGCTCTTTTTTTGGTGTTGCTGTATTTTAGTTATATTTGTTTGACATCCATATATTTTTATAGACGTCTTTTTTTTAGCCACCTCGTTGGACATTCTGATTGTTGTGGCCATTTTATCTGTATGTGAAAGTCTCGGCACCCTCTTTCTTCCACATGTGAAAGTAATACACTGGTTAGGAAAGATTTTGATTTAACCTTTACGATCACGGACGAAATATTTCGACCAAACGCCAGTGGAATAAATTCAATCTAGTTCTCTGTGTTTTATTTCGTCTCTCTCCTCACCATCGCGAAGCTTTATTTGAATTGAATTGAATATTTATTGTTTGAGCCTTAGCTCATTACAATATTACAATGCATCAATCAGAAACGATAACATTAATTCATATTAGTGACAACACAGCTATCTAATACAAAAACAGTTTTGTGTGAAGAGGGGGATAACAAAATTGGGGAAAGATAAATAAATAAATAAATAAAAAATTCACAAACCCCGATCAAGGTATGTAGGGGGGGGGGGGGTTAACACATGCACATATTTACATATATACACACATATATTTTTCACATTTACATCGTTTTACAAGAAGAACGATTTATTGATCAAAAGATCCCTTATTCATAGATAAAAGGATGAGATTAGATCGAATTTCCTCATGCAGCTCTTCCAGACAGTTTCAGATCGTACATAACTTAAAATTGGGAAGTTACAAATAAATAAATAAATAAATAAAATAAAATATATATATATATTTGTATCTGATTTCGAGGTTGGCATCGATCAATCTTCCGATCATATGCCGATGTGGACAACTTTTATCTCGCATTCAGATTCCTGTCACGCGAGAAAGACATTCCCCCTCTATGACTGGATACGACAAATATAGCACGGTGGAGTGATGCTGCAAAATTGAATTTTAACTGTAAAATAGATGAAAAATGATCAAAGTTTAACTTTCCAAGTTATTCTATTGAACCACAGATTTTCGCCTCAATCGTGACGGACGGAAGTGACAAAACAAGCGAAGCTTTATCGTAACCCTATGAACCGAAGTTGTTTTTTCCTCCCTGGTTTTTCTATACACCTGTTAATTTAATGACTCCCCCTCCCCACGTATAATGTATCCAAGAGCAAAGGGAACACGTAGGGTGAGGGTGAAAGAGAAATCTACTATATACTATCCAGTGCTATCTAAAAATATAATTTTGAAGAGTAATTTTACCCCCCCCCCCCAAAAAAAAAAAAAATAGTGCACATACTGTGACGAAGAAGTACACGCTGCAAGAATTTCGACTAGGAATAAAAAATCCCACGGGTTGGATAAAGTGATACCCGTACATAGCAGAGAGGAGGACGATAGGGAAAATGGCTGGAAGATTTCTGAAATGTAAGTGTTTGATGATGATTATTCTCCGCAGAAGCTCTTCTCTTTTTTTTTTAAGACAGAAAGAAAAAATGGGAGAAAACGGACTAATCAGCAGATCGAAGCAAAAAGAAACTTGCTTATTTAAGTTGCGCATTTTGTTGAGTGGCCTCTTTCTCTCCCCTCCTCGAGTATGTGTTGTGTAGAACAAAAATATGCAACTGTTTTTATCGCTAACGCCTATTATACACTCCTATACCTATATGACTATTGGCCACTAGGTTTAGGAGTGGGTTATCACCCCACCCTTATTTGTCAACATGGCAGGGGTAAACCCTGTATCTAAATTATTTCAGCCAGATTATCCTTACTCGGACAGCAAACGAAATCGTTTTCATCCCCTTTTTCCTATTATAATATGTGACAATTGGTAAAGGTAGTGAGATCTGAACTAGTTTCATCCGAAATTAATCGGAGAAGAACATCGTTTGACACCGATATTGCACTGTATAGTTTATAAGTTGGCGTGACTTCAAGCATTCTGTAAATTTTTGAGAAACTTTTTTTCGGATAAAAGAAAGGACAGAAAGTAAAAATGTATCGCCAAAATTGATACGTGTGATATTAGAACGTGTCATTTCAAGTCAAACGATATAGATGACGCTGAGAAGCAAACGTATTACACGGTTTGAAGTCCACGAAGTTTGAAGAGAAAATCGTATTAACCGATATTTCAGTGTATCTGATTTTGTCGTAAGCGGACTCAACTCACTCAAATACTGTTTGAATCATAAACTGCAGCACATATTGCAAAAATAAATAAATCGTGTTCCGAAAAGAATGAAAAGAAAAAATATCGTTCGCACGTGCACATTAAATCAAAAAATGTTATCGAAAATTGACAATAGATGTCTCTAGTGAAACCGAAACTAATTTTGATTGGAACGCGTAATTACCGAAACCGAAACTTAAAACGGACATTAATATTGTTATAATGATTCATATCCACGAGAACAAAATAAATAAAAATTATTTTAACAGATATTTGACTATATCAAACTTCACTTTAAGTTTAATTAATTGTAATAAATTTTATCAAAATATAAACTTGCAATGTGCAAATTTCTCCAAAAAAAGAGCTAAACGTATTGTTAAAATGAGTATAAATTTATAAATCAGTGTTATAAACCAACACTAGATGACGCTAGTAAAAACTTGCGTATAAGCATATTTTTAATCGCTCAACTAGTTTTCAACCAAATTTCATATGATTTTCATCTTTTTTCTTTTTTTTTCTGTCTCACCGCAGTCATTTCCTGCTTACGAGGACTAATTAGACCGGGACTTACAATTTATTGACGATTCCGAAAGGCAGCCTTTTTTTATATACTCATCGCGAGGTTGGTGCGCTAACCCCTGGACGTGGGTCTCCCTAGGTAGCAAGCTTTTCCTGTGGTCATGTCGCTGTTTTTGTTGTATCCCTGTGTCAGGAAAGTTTTCTGACAAGGACGTACTGGGTATCAAACTCGCGACACCTCTAAACACACACATCCTTCGATATATCCATCCATATCTTATCGATCTGAGCTACCGTACCCGAGTTGTGCTGTAGTTGCCTGCGGGAATTCCTGGCCTGACTTATGCTGAAAGATTCTCCTATCATAGTCTATCCAACTGCTTAAACCCCCATGGAGGACAGAGCGGGAACCATGTTCCGGTCTGGTGGTGGGCCGGGAACACGTCGAAAATTCAGTCACCCATTTTGAAGGCAATCGACCGAACCTCAGTCTGACGGCTATCCATCCAAATGTACAAAGATTCGCTTAGTAATGGGTTTTGTTTTTCGCACAACGATAATTAACATTTAAGTAAAATATTAATAATTAAAAATTAACATTATAATTAAAATATTAATAATTAAAAATTAACATTCTAATTAAAATATTAATAATTAAAAATTAACATTCTAATTAAAATATTAATAATTAAAAATTAACATTCTAATTAAAATATTAATAATTAAAAATTAACATTCTAATTAAAATATTAATAATTAAAAATTAACATTCTAATTAAAATATTTAAAGTTATAAAATACAATAATTTAATATTTTTATAATAATTAAATAACTGAATAATAATTCTTTAATATAAATAGATGATTCCAGACCAGATTCAAATTGTTGCCCATCATGCCCAGCCATAACGGTTGATCATTTGATCATTTTTGTCGCACCACTGTCATTTTCTGCACACGAGGGCTAATTAGACCGGGACCTACAATTTATTGCCCATTCCGAACGCCAGGCGTGTTTTTTATACTCATCAAGAGGTTGGTGTGCTAACCCTTCGCTGCGGTAGCAATGTTTTCTGTGGTCATGTCGCCGTTTTTGGTTTTTGTTGTACCCCCCCCCCCCCCCCCGTGTCAGGAAAGTTTTTTTTGACACGGACGAACCGGGTATTGAACTCGCGACACCTCTAAACATCCTTTAGTATTTCAGGTGAGTATCTTATCGACCTGGGCTACCGCGCCCCCATAACGGTTGATGGTGGGATTACAAACTGGCCCAGGTAGGCCTATAAAAAAGAAAAGAGCAGACCATACTCAACTTATTGCCTGTGGGCTAAATGTGGCCCGCAACCTCAAAACTAATTTTGTAAAAATGAACTACGATTCCTAGATCACTACATTGACATGCGACATAGTTTCAGAGTACTTAAGTGGCTTGTGTGGCACAAGTTGAACCACATTTTTCAGATAATTTAAGAATTCGGCGGCACATTTTCGGATAACTCAAATGACCAATGTGGTGCTTTTTCATATCACTTAATTGTACCGCGACACATTTTCAGATCTTTCAAGTGATCCGTGGTACATTCACTGATCAATTCAGAGATCCACGGCATTACAAATCGCTATCAATACAAATCGCTTGAGTGAAACACGGCACAGTTTCAAAGCACTTGAGTGACCCGTTGATATTTGAGATCACTTAAGTTACTCTTGGCACAGTTCCAGATTACGTGAGTGAGTGAGTGTGAGTATGGTATTATGAGAAACAGAATTTTGACAAAAAAAATCGGGGTTATGGTCATGGCGGGTAATAGCCTGAAATTCCAAATTTTCACAAGAATAAACATTCCATTATAATAACCAGAATAAAGTTCATTCCTCTTTGACAGGGGTGTTTACGCAGAGCCCACCTTTGGATAGGAGTGGGGGAGGATTAATTCGTAAAAACTTGTAGTTCAGAAATGGGGCAGGTTCGTAAAATCGAACGTTAAATATATTTTAATTTTTTTACAAAAATGTTTAAAAAAACTACATTTTTTTGTCAGCTTGTCCCCCCCCCCCCTTCACCAAAGTATCAAGAGTGTTCCACGCTCGTGCCTGATTTCGTGTTCAGATGCACTTGATCAACTCTTCAATCCAAACACCCTGTGAAAATTGCATTCAGATAACAATTAATACAAATTTCAGGCCTACATATGTCAAAGTTGCCGTAAGGGTTAGTCTACTTTTGATGATGGATATAGGCAGTGCTCGCGACTCGAGAAATGTTGAAGAAATCCTCTCCCCGTTATAGGGTTAGGCTCAGTTTTGATCAGATGTGATACTGTTTTTCATTGACCGAACTTTCAATCTTGGTACTAAAAATGTTAACGTTAAAAAAAAAATAATTTTAAAAATCTAATTTATCTGATTGGAGAATATTATTATTATTGTTATATATTGTATTCGGGAGATGAGCGTGTTCACCAATGGCTTCTTTTGACCCCGCCTTGAATAACCGCCTTTGACCCGTCTATTATTAAAGCGATTGAATTGCTCTTAGCAATATAGTTCTTCATGATGAAGAGCTTGTGATCCCGATCCTTGGTCGGTATTTCCTATCCTATTCTATTCGAATTCATTATTAGCCAGGCTCGCTATTCAGGAGTTCAATTGTATTCTCCCCTCAATTATGATTTTAGGAGAGTGAGAAAACTATCACCAACTACAATCAGCCCCGCTTCAATGGGTATCAACGGTTCCAGCACACAATATCGGATTGAGTGGGGGTGTTCGATTATGCGGGAACAATTCAATTGCCATTTTACATCGTTAGTATAGTTTTGTATGTGGGAAACCGATGAAGAATCAATATTAATAAAGCTTCCGAAGTAAATCAGACATCAAAATGAAAGGAAAGTTATATTAAATTACTAGACCGCAATACCTAAGATTTACTTTTCATTTCTGAAGTTATTGTCCTCTCTGGGCTCAACAGAGAACAAAAACAAGTTTTTCCAAGTCTGAACTTGGCAACTAAGATTTGTGTTATTCATTCCAAATGTTTTATCCAATAAAAATATATATCTATAGGGGTGGGGTGGGGGGGGGGGGTAAAGGTAACATAGAGAAATGACGTCAAGCTAGAACCGCTGAAGCTATACTGTAGTCATGAAATTCGGTCAGACGTTTTATTTCATGACGTAAAGACTGAGTAAGAAGGGGTTTTTCAAAATTCATCCCCTAAGGGGCCATAAGGGGGGGGGGGGTCCAAAGGTAACAAAGAAATCAAGCCCAGCCAAAACCGCTGAATTTATTAATGAAATATGGTCAGAAGATTTGTTTCATGACGCAAATACCAACTATGCAGGGTTATTTTCGAAATTCGAACCCTAAGGGGGTCATAAGGGGGTTCAAAAGAAACATGCAAATCACGCCGAGACCAAATCGCTGAATTTCATGAAATTTGGTCAGAAGTTTAATTTCATGACTTAAATAAAAACTAACTAAGAAGGGTGTTTTCGAAATTCTACACCTAAATGGTCATGGGGAGGGGGTTCAAAGGTAGCATAGAGAAATCACTCCGACATAAAACTACTGTAAATTTGGTCAGTAGTTTTATTTCATGACGTAAACACTCACTAAGAAGAGGTTTTCTGAGATTCGATCCCGAAGAAGGAGTTCAAAAGTGACATAGTGAAATTGCGCCGAACCCAAACCGCTGCAGCTTTATTCGTGAAATTTATCAGCAGTTTCATTTCATGACGTAAAAACTAAGAAGCGGTTTTTTTCGAAAGTCGACCCCTAAGGACAGGGGTCATACGGAGAAATCACGCAGAGCTGAAACCGCTGAAGCTATAAATATGAAATTTGTTCAGTATTTTTGTTTTGTAATGCCGAAACTCACTGAGATGGGATTTTTCAAAATTCAACCCCTAATGGAGAGGAGGAGAGGTTCAATGGTTATGGAACAATCATCACTGAGCCAAGATTGCTGAAGCCATAAATGCGAAATTTAGTCCGTATTACATTTAATAATGTAATACTAACCCACTAAGACAGGATTTCTGAAAGTTCATCCACCAAGGTGGTCATGAGTTGTTCAAACGTTATATGAGGGAATCATCGCTGAGTAATTTTCAGATCACCAAATCCATGCGAGCGAAGCCGCGGGTTCTAGCTAACAATACATAGAGGTTAATGTGTATTAATAGTTCTAGTGTGAGTCATATAATATTCGATTAAGCGGAAGTAGCTGAACTTATTCGATTAAGCGGATAGCGTTAAAATTGTCTCTGTAGGAGAAATTTTGGTGGCGGAGGATTTTATCCAATTAAGCGGGGTATCCGTTTATCCATTATCCGATTAAGAAGAACCGACTGTATATTCCCCTTCTTCTTGTTCATTATTTTTTCATAATTAACTTGAATTTTAGGATAAACCGGACCTTTTTTTATTCTTTTCCAGACTTCCTCTTGAAACATCCTGTATACATAGCACACACATACATTTATCATGAATTTTATTCCAAAAAATACACTTTCCGTATTTCAGTAATTTATTTTTTTGTAAACGCTTAAGAAATACAATCAAAAATATGTTTTAAAAAATACATATATGCGAGAAAAAATAACATAAAATAAAAAGCAGAAAAATATAAATTCTATAATTTGATATGGTTTATATACCCTAGTCGTTTCATTTTCAATATATATATATATTAAACATAGAAAATCGGATGGTGGAAGACTTCTACTCAATTAATGAAAATATTTAATCTTGTCATTTCAAAATATGTATATATATATATATATATATAAATTCAATTTATCTTGGGAATTCAAATCCGATTTTTGATTACGTTGAAATCCCGTATTAACTTTTAGAATTGATTGAATTCCGAAAACTGGATTAAATACCAAAAATGTTTTTAAAAGAATTATTTTAGAAATTTATCATTGTATCGATATCAAGAAAGAGAGGCTTTTCTCCTTCTATTCTATTTAATTACAGCCATGCATTTTTCCCCCTAAAAGAATTTCACAAAGTAATCGCTTCATCTAATTACAATTTTTTATTCATTTAAGTTTTTATTTTCCTACTTAATTTGCATTTCATTCAAGTATCATATATATATTTTGTATTACTGTGTTTCTTTTTTGATGATTTCTTTAAAAAAAACACCGATTTTTTTTTCTAATATCATAAATGTTGCTCCCCCCCCCTTTATTTTAATAAAGCAACTATGTAGAAAATTTAATTTTTATTTTCGTAATTTAATAGCATGTAAATGGAAAATTAATTAATCGGCTGAAATTTTGATTAAAATAGTTTCTGTTGGATTTCTTTTTGTGTGAAAATGGAAAATTTAATGAAAATTAAATATTCCCTAATTCAATTTTGATATTAATCTTTATTAGTATTTTATTCAATTAGCCCTTCTTGTTGAAGAGAATGCATCTACATGACACGTGTGGTGTCAACAACCTACACGGAATGCCCGGTATTTTCGCAGGGATTTTGAGTATCATTCTAGCTTCTGTTGCAAATGAGGCGGACTTTGGTCTGAGGTAAGTTTCTGATTTCACTCAATATGTAAATTCATCTGGTGTGTAATCTCTGATAACTCACGAAAATGTATTCAAAAATGTAACAAAGTGGGTAAATGTAACAAAAGTAAAACATCATGAAGCAACAAGTCAGCAGTTCAAAGCACTAAAAATTCACGCACAACACCAAATACGCACTCCAACTGTTAAGTGCCCGTGTACAACTTATTCGGTAGTAAAATGCCCATGGTAATAGACCGGAATTGTGCTCGGCTTGAAATAAAGTCATCAATTCAACTTCAAGTGATACTGACTGATCTTATTTCCGACTGACATTGCGTTTGCCAACACTTTATTAAAAAAAAATTTTTTTTTTACATAAAAGTACATACTTTTTACATAAAAAGTAGTTTTGATATTAAATAATCATTTTTGGAGATTAAAAAGTCTAATAAGTTTTCTAGAATTTTTAAAAAAAATTAAATTTTTTTGCGATTTTTCGAAAATCAAATTCTTGGAAATTTTATCCTGATTTAGAACGTTTACTAGTATATTCAGTGTTTTTGTGATCCAAGTTTTTCTAATATGCTTTGAATCCTGAAAAAAAAAATTGTTTTCAGTGAATTGATTTCAAAAAGTGGAAGAAAATTCTTAATTTCTAAAAATGTTTACAAAGTAATGTCACTTTTGACATAAGAAAAGAAACGTATTTGAGAAGAAGTAAAGATTTTTTTCTTTTCTATTTCTCTCTCTCTCAAATTGAAAGTGTCGTGTTTCTGTCTTTTTTAATTTTTTAGGTGTTGGAAGGGGAGGGGGGGGGGAGGGATCAATATGAATTTCTTGATAGCGTTTTTGATTTTATTTTTAAAAAAACATCTTGAAAGTTAAAAGTCGTCGCAGTGGAAAAGAAGATGAGACAATTCACACGAGGATCGAACGGATATTTGTGATTTTCATTTCGATTCGAGGAATTTCAGTCATTTTTTTTCTGTTTTGTGTAGATCGTAGAAGCAATTTTATACAGTGCGGGAAAAAATCAATAAAAACTTCAAAAATTAATAAAAAATGGAGCAATAAATAATCGCGTTCGAATGAAGTTGGATGCGTGGTGTTATCCTTGTTCTTTCATATTTATTTTATACAAATACAAATACAACGACACAACAGGAAAAATGCCCAACGAGGTGGCTGAGAAAAAGATGCCCATAAAAATATGGTTGTCATATATTTCAAAAATACAGCAACCCAATTAAAAATGCAATTAACAAAATTTGTAAACAATATATACACATAATAAAATATTATACAACGCCCATAAAGAATACTTATGGTTGTCTTAATCTAAGTATGGATAGCTTCTCGATTTACCCCAACATGTTTATCGTACTTCTTTTTGAACGTGTTAATTGTGTCGCAATTTACTACCTCCGGGGGTAAGCTATTCCATTTATTAACAACCCTATTAGAGAAAAATTCCCTGCGACACCATAACCTTGCATTGTCCCTCACCAATTGATACTGGTGTCCCCTTGTAAAAGCAGTCGATTGGCGGTGTACTAAACGTTCATGGTCCATCCTATCCATCCCATTGAAAAATTTGAACACTTCGATCATATCTCCTCGACACCTGCGTTCATCCAATGTAAACATATTGACAGACAAAAATATTTACACCGATAGATACATAGGTAAGTCTAACTCATCGCCAAAAAAATATATATACAGAGTGTGTAGGTAACAACCCACACAGCATTTTACTGGCGAGCCGTTGATCCTAGAGGCATACTTCAAATTAGAAAAGTATCCAAATAACGTGTAGAACTCAGATATACACATCATTCATGTTGCAAGGGGTTGTATAGTTATTGAAAAAAAACCCTTTTATACGGAACCCTGTACCCAAAAACCCAATTAGAAAGTTGTTTCCCTGCCTCTCTTGATGTCAACCAAAAACAATTCCATGTTTCTAAGTGCAATATTGACAGGAGATTGCAATTCGAAAAACGGGGGAAAGTTTGGAAAAAGCAGCGTTATATAACGGCGAACGGGTAAAACGGTTTTTCAAAGAAATAAATTCATTTTTGAAAAAAAATTAAAGCTGGGCATGAACACTTGATGATGCAACATGGATCACATTCATATACGTCACCGTTACCGTGAATCGTGGTTTCGTAGTACTACCATAAACATCATTTCCGTTGTCAGCAGTATATGCATTTATTTATCTTTCGTGTAAGTCAACACCACCTGTCGGTGATTTTTGTAGTTATTTTTATTTATTTTATTTATTTATTTTTTTTTTTTGCAGTCACAAACAGACCTTCAACATAATACTTAAATAACATGAAAACTATTTGTCATACCAGACAGGGCCCTAGCTTTGTCCCTTCCGGTATATAAGCCCTTTTCCCGTGTAGGTTGAGCGGCAACATGAAAATTCTGGCAATTTTAATTTTCGATTCAAAATATGGAATACAGATAACAGCACTAGTAAAACACGACATAAAACGCGTAATTCTGACAGCATGAACGCATTACGGTCACTCATACACTCAGAACGCAAGTTCCGTTATGTACCACACACAATTCGTTTGAAATTCCCCAGGGGAATGCTTACAGGGAGTTTATATGGTTAAGTAGCAGCCACACAAAAAAAAAAAAAAAACCCTAGGGCAACCCCCCAAAACCTGCTTAGCCAACTGCATCTTAACCGAATCGTTTCTTTATTTTTTTTCGCAATTTTTTAAAGTTTCAACGTATTTTTTGACCCCACTCAGTATATTAATCCTGAAGAAATAGACGCTAGTCACTGTTATATGTCTTTAATACTGTTGTTCTTTACAGCCTGTACAAACTGTATCCAGCCCGAGTTCCGTCAAGCTATAATGACACAGATTCGAAAGAACTAGCTTCACTGTTACGGGACAATGTCCTACAGCCTGGCGATGGTTGGTCAGCGGGAACACAAGCCATAAGTCAGTTGGAAGCTCTTTTATGCACACTGTTTATTGCACTGAGCGGTGGAGCCATGACAGGTACGGAATATCAATAATTCTGTCTTCATACATCCAGGGCCGTAGTCAGAGTTCTTTTTTCGGAGGAGGGCAAACCATATTATTTCTAGGGTGGAACAAACTGATAGTGCCAAGTTTAATCACGTGATTATTATATACGCACACAATTTCAGTCACTTTTTCACATTTCGGGAAAGGGATGTCAGAACCAGGGTCGTCTTGACATGCACCCGCATACCAATTCAAATACTCTCGAAAACTGTAACTAAATTTCCCTATCATGATGTCCCTTCTGCACTTAAGATCGCCGCTGTATGATCGTATGGACATCATGATGGTCTTTGATAACGAGGATTCCCGTTCGATTCTCGCAGTCAGCACAGTAGTGGTTGGCTGAAGTTTGTGTTCTGTGATTCCCAACTTCGAAGCGCGAATGCGAGACAATCTCCTCGTTAAAAAAATCGCTGGAGGGAGCAACAGGCCTACAATGATTCAAATATCCAATCATAACACTTCACTCACAATTTGAAATATAGAGATGGCAGCCTGAATATTGAAAAAATCTCTCTCTCTCTTCAGAGAGCAGACAGAAGACTTACAACATGATACTTACATAACATGACAGTTCAAGCATATACCATCTTCACTTCAAAACATAGATGACAGATGGCAGCACTAACAAGAACACGAAACAAGCACTATGAACACGTTAGGGGCCACACAACACTCAAAACACACATTCCGGCATTTATCGGTTCGTTGAAAATTCCGCAAAGGAATGAATATGAGGTGCATGTATAGTTAAGCAGTAGTACACAGTTACGTACACTCGCACTTTTTACATATTTTCGGCATAACCCAGTCGGTAGTAAATTGCCAATAGCAATAGACCGGAGTTGCGCTCGGGTTGAAAAAAAAAGTAGAAGATATAATTGAGGCCCCTCACACAGGCTGAGCTGGGAGGGAGGGAGGGGCATACATTTAGGCGGCCCTGCTCGAAACTCCGGGTCCCCAGACACGCATTTATGGTTTTGTCGCCTCTGGGTTACACAAATTTTGTCGCCCTTCTTCCATTCTAGTCAAATGTTCTTGACTACTCCTTCCTCAAATTTGCCACTTTGTACTTAATAACCCGCTTGGCCTGCCCCCCACCCCGGCAAGTCCACTATGTCTCTATAAAGTCACTCTTTCAGACATTCACATTCTCACACATGCTCCAGGTCACTCACTAACCTTATCCCTCACTCTGTAGGTCACTCGTTTGGGAATTCACGTGCTTTCACACGCTCTAGGTCACTCATTCATCTAGTCCCTCGCTCTGTGGGTCACTCGCTTGGTCATTCACATGCTTGGTCATTCACATGCTTATAAACTCTCTAGGTCGCTCTTTTGGTCACTCACTGAGCTAGTCCCTTGCTGTTTTGGCAGAGGCGGATTTATTGAGGGTTATATATACAAATTTCGCAACTCTTCTCCCATTCTACTAATTTTCTTGGGTCCCTCCTCTGAACTTGTCGCCCCAAGCTATAGCCCGCTAAGCCCCCCCCCCCCTTCTCATTACAGTCTTGAATACATCATTCTTGAAAAATGATTTGAAATAATTGATATAATGCGTGTGCTTATAATATTATTCATAAATATATCTATTCCCTGCTATTACTTAAGGTTTCATCTTGCGTCATCCGGTTCTGGAGCCACCGAAGAGCGGCCAACTTTTCGATGACTCTGACTATTGGGAACTTCCGGATGACGAATGAAATATTTTCCTCTGATATATATATATATATTCTCGCGTCCAGCAGCTCAGACATTTTTTAGTCGAATGATGAAATGATTCGCTGCCAGAATATATGACGAGAATGCAGTATTATTATTTTTTTTTCTGTTGAAATTATTCTGTGAAACATCATTTGAGATGATTAGATGACAGAGTAATTATTATTGTTATATAGCGTTATATTTTGACATATTTTTGCTGTACATTTCTAGATTAACTTTAATGTATGCAATGTAGTAAATCCCAAAATAAATAAATAAATTATGTTTTCTAGTAAAACAAAGCAGTGAATTAAATTAATACTGATTATTATTGATCGAATTCACAAAATAACACAGTTAATGGCAATAGTTTTCCGTATTGATACAGTTATACTTGACCGTACATGTCCCTCGTACACACATTCCTCTGCGAAATTTCTAACTGCTGGAACGTGTTTTGTGTGTTTGTGTGTGTGTATGTGAGGGGGGGGGTGCTAACATATTTATTTTTTCAGAATTGTGCTTAAGGTTATCAGACGTCCTCGATGTGTCCTCCTTTTCGATGTCATTTCAATTGTCCTCCTACGTTTTTAGAAAATTCGCCCGTTTGTCCTTCTTTTCAGGTTTCCGGATTTTTTCCCCCATTTTTTTCTTGGGAGAGAATTCTTTTTTTCCACTTCGAAATATATATATCTCTTCATTAATATGCGTATTTTTGTGGGTTTTTAAATTGACCAATCGCCGTCGGAAATCGCAGAATTTTTCTGTTTTTGCTTCTTTTAGCGGTTCTGTTTCAGTTGGGCAAACTGACTGAGCACAAACTGCATTTTCTTAGGGAGTATGCCGAAGCGTATTCCTCGGTTAATTCCCTCAGTTGAATGTGGTTCCGTGCGAGCTGGGTGAAGAGAGAAATCTGTGATCTGTCTCTGGGTGATAGAGTGAGTCGGTGTTTGTGTGAGTTTTTGTCTATGGAAAAAATAGAAAACGAAAAAAGTTTTAGTGCAAAGCACCCTCCTCGAGTCAGATCAGAACCGCTTTAATGGCGTATCAAGACGACAAGAAAATCGGATCATCTATTAGAAAACAACTACGAATTTTTTTAAAGTCGTGGCTTGACTTTAATCATGTAACACGGGGAGGTACGGGTCCAAGATCACCGAAATTTAGCGCCTTTCAAATACGAAGGCATGGGAAGAAGGAAAAACATTACCAGATGTTTTTGGGTATTCAGGAAAGAAATACCTCAGACGATATTTTTGTCTGGGGAAAAAAAAACCTTGAATAGTTTTATATTCCATCAAGGATGAATATGCTCCAAAGAATTTTCACAAGAATCAGACCAGTAAATTCTAATAACATACTGAGAAAAAACCTGGTTAATTTACCCGTTAAAAGAGAGTGGCTGGTTTTATTGGTCAGAATAGTAGCGCCGCCTGTTGTGAAAAGTAGGAAAAATGACGTCACTAAAGGTGAACGCGTAGCACTGAGCCAACACCTTCTAGGGCATGGCCTACATGATGGTTTCGAAAGTATGTAAACATGTGGGTTGTTTCTATCATCTAAGTACCGCCCCGCCCCCCCCCCCAGAGCATCACTCTACCCAGGAGGTCATGATCAGGAGCAGCCCTTGGGCCGTACTACCCGTGCGATGGCGCGCGAAGTCCGAGATCAAAGGGCAGAAAAAAAAATAGGGAAAAGGATTTCTGTCCGCTCTGGGAGGGGTGCCAAATCCGGGGTGAAAGGGCGAGAAAAAAAAATTGGCCAAAAAAAAACAAAAAGTGAGATATAAAAGGGTGAATTTAAAAAATATATATATATTTTTTTTTCTGCACTTAGACGGAATTTTTTTGAATGGGGATAAATTGGGAGCGGGGCAAGGGTAAGAGTCACCGAAAATCCCGGAGAAATTTTAAAGATCTTCAACAATGATCAAAAACGAATTAGACTGAGTGTATTGAACTGCCCGAGCGCAATGGGGCGCTTTGCCCTTCTGTCATTCAATCCTTGATCAATCAAATTTCTGATTGCGCCTGTTGCGATACGATTTTATACAACTTTTTATGATTATTTATTATCCGTGCCCGCGTTGCACTTTAACTTTTGCACTATGTAATCTTTGACGTATCAATAAATTTTGGTTTTGCCGGAGATGCCCTGGACTCCCCAATCAGGGGAGGGGGGCCCGAAGAGATTACGTTGCTTCTTGTGATAGAGCCTGGGTGTCTAGCGGTTTCTCCAGTTTCTCCAGTCACCAAAAATGATCCCCGCGCACGGGTAGAAATTTTGTCTCGAGTAGCCCCTGGCCGTGACGGCCCCAACGAGGCTTTTTGCAGAGACGTCATAATCATCATCAGCATCACTTTGAGGGATAGGCACAGGATATTCCCCATAGAAATCAATAAAAAAACTGCCGATTTTACTTTAGAAATGCGGAAATTCAATAGGGTTTTCCACCACACCAATAATTGGGAATAAAAGTGAATCGGATTCCTGATTTTCAAAATATTAACTTCCCTTAGAGGTACAAAATCCAGAGAAAATTCAATATGAAATAATTAGAGACTCCTACTTTTGAGTTGGATATTCATGCAAAATTGATTTAAACTTTTTATTTATATCTTCTCAAGCATGAAAATATGAAGGTTAATGTCTCCGTATAGGCTTTTAATATCTAACTGCAGCAATCAATATAGTTTGAGATTTTTAAACCTGATAACGCTCACATAAATGACATTGAAATAATTTCGCAGCTCCAATTGGACGGGCAGATAACTTGAACACCATGGAAGTGAGAAATGAAAGGGGTGCCTAAGGTCAAAGTTGGAGTCAACTGATCTAATGTATGTGTATATATATAAATTGACATCATCATCATCGTGCCCCCAGCAATAATGGCCATGCCACCCCCCCCCCCCAGGCTTTCAAGCCTATTTCCGCCTATGTTGAACACCTAAAAAAATCGAAGTATTAAGCAACCATCACAATGAAGAAAAAATTATTTCATTTCAATATTCAATTTTTAGATTTGTTTTTTCATTTTTATATTTTATGAGCAGCCAAAGAAGGCGCCATGTTGGTAAATTACCTTGGATACGGTTTGTATGTCCCTCAAAGAAAGAGGGAGATATCACGTGATCCAAAAAGCCTCATATGGGCCTAGCTCGGGGCCGTAACTAGGCTGGGGCAACCGGGGCCCCGAACTGAATGGGGGCCTCACAAAAAATGTGCTTATTTTGCATAATTTGTTATTTTTTAAGGGGCTCCTCAATAAAATGTCTGCCCCGTTGTCCCGAGAAGGTAAGCTACGTACCTGGCCTAGCTCGAGCCGGGATGAGAAGGAACATGCTCCCTGTACTATAGACACATCATATTTGTAACATTTTGGTTAATTTTCATTTCTTTTATAAACAATGTAATCACACGTGCGATTAATAACGTATATAACGTACGCTATATTGAAGAAAAAAATAAATCCAATAAGTGTGTGTAGAAAGGAGCTTTCCTCAATGTGGCTGGATAAGACGTTGGGCCACGAGAGAAAAAAATATGCTTTGCAGGGCGGAAAAAAATCTATAATGTATTGCCGGATACGTACGCGGGGTAGTAAAAAGTTTGACACCGGTCACGTATTTTTTTTTCCAACCACATGTCCGAGGCTGGCATATAAATTAATGATTCGGGCACGCCCTACCCCACAAGGGTGAGTTGCCAGGGCTCCAGCTCAGGAGCCCCTGACGATTTTAATCTTTTTTTTCCACGCTATACAAATTCACAATATTGGGGCCCGTGAACCATCTGACAAGGGGGGGGGCACCACTACACATCCTGGCCTACGAGTCCTTCTGAAGGATGTGGGGGGGGATATAGATTCCGCAGGATTCAATCATGTAAGTTTTTTATGAGATTTTGCCATTCCTACCGATAAAAAAGGAAGTTGGGGAGGGGGAGAGAGAAAAAAACGGGGCAAAAAAAAACAGCGTATTCTAGAAATACTAGTGCTGCCATCTGTATGTGGCATGCTGAGACATTTATCTCTTCATTGTTACATTAAAAATTTAAATTAAAGTGAAACCCCCCCCCCCCAACGGACACTCCCCGTTAGCGGACACCGTTAACGGCCTCTTTTGTAGGAGTGTGTGTGTGTGTGTGCGGCCGAATTTGCAAAAAATATTTACTCTTAACTGGAGTTCTCGGGCAAAAACTTTTGAGACCATGACCAAAATCAAATTGTTGACAAACTCTCTCTTGTCATACACAACTCCAACTCGACATTCATGCCCCCTCCCCCACAAGGGTAGAGCTCCAGCCCTGCGGCCCAGGATGATTCTCATCACTTTTTGTTTTTTCACCCTATAAATTCATCATAAAGGGGCCCCCGTAAAAGTTGGGTCTGGGCAAAAGATCTCAGCCTAGGGGCCCCTGCTCTAGGACGTGGGGGCCCTGCAAACATGCACATATCAACTGACATCCGGGCCATACCACTGACCCGTAAATAAGAGAGCAGCCGTTAAGAACAATGCAGTAGAACGGGCCAAAAACGCTTAATTCAGGTCAGGTCATCAACCGACATCCAAAAAATAGTCTTTCTTTAACCTTCTCCACAGGTCTATCTGGCGCGCTGATAGTGATTGATTGATTCCCGCCCCCTTGATTATGGACTATTCCGGTTAACAGACCGGTGAACAGGTCTTTAATGCGCTTCATTCCTTGTTAGCGGACAGTAAAATTAGGCACACTCTAATTTTTTTTCACCAAACTCTAATTTATTCATTTTTGTTCATAAATCGAGAATTTATTATATTGAACCGTGATTATGTTTAATCCGAAGCTCGTATTGGCAAATATCATAAACCAGCAATCAATTAGTTGAATAACTGAACATAAGTATGGTGATTGCACATTAAAATGTTGGTTTTGTTCGCACATGTTGATACGTGTGAAGAAAGCCAACATTACAAGACTGATAACGGTTTTATCTTCACACTTATTTTAATTCAATTTTTATTGCGAAATACGTGTTGTGAACGTGTCACGTGCGGATAAAAACCAATAACTGGTTTAATAAAAAGAAAAGTTATATAAATTTTCCATCTTTATCAAACTTTCCATTTTTATTTGGGAAATTATGCATAATCGAAGGTAAAAGTGGTAAATGTAGTGAAATTTAATGATATTTTCTTTATCGGGACAATTGGTGATAATACATAACCATCGCACCGGTATTCAAAAACAACCGTAAGGGAATGATTTTATTCGAAAAGGTGACAGGTGTTCAGTAATAACACCAAGGGCGGCTGGAGCTCAACTGCCGCCCGGATGCCACCCTTGAAGACGACTCCTGTGGGAGTTTCACACTGACAGGGCTTTAACTTCCGAGGCCCTGGGATTTCGTTTAGTAAAAAGCAGTATACAGTCAAACTTCGTTACTGCGTCACCCGGGTAACGCGTCACTCCGTTTACCAGGTCACTTTCTGGAAATCCCAATAGTCCTCTATGGGGGGGGGGGGGGTTCTAATGTTATTAAACTCCTGATAAATGCATCACCCCACTCCGCTTAATGAGTCACTTTTGCGAAAGCACCATGTCGAAAATTGCCATTCAAACCGAAACCTCTTCATACAAGATACACAGTAAATTCAACATTCACTCTTACCACGTCGAAAATCTACCTAGCAATTCAAGCAGAAGCCACTGAAGCCTCCATTTCTTCCTTCTCACTTCACTACAGGCTTGTTGACAGATTCCTTCAACATTGGGCGACTTTTGGGGAATGGTTCAGTGGGAAAATTCTTATTTGAGAGGTTGCGATTCTTGGTCACTTTTGCTGAAAAACTGTCCATGGCAGAAATTGATTTTTTGCATTTTTCTTGCTTTTTTTTAGAAAGAAAAACCTTTTTGTTTAAGCCACTCAATATTTTGTCGACACTTAGATGTTTTAAACAAAAATCTTGGCTGGACGATTGTCGAGCATCTGTAACTCAGTGCGTTTATCCTAGGTTCAGACTGTTCTCAAAACTTCAAAGATCAAGCTCGTTCACCTTTAAAGACAAAGCAGCATTATAGTGGAGGGATATGAAAAATCGACCTATTAAGAAAATTTGTATCAGGACCGGAAAGCATGACAGACAGACAAGACCGTCTTAAGAGCATCATGGGCCCTCAGGCCAAGTGAGTTTTCTGAGGCACTACCTGGCAAATTCTCGAAAATTGCAATCCGTTCTCGTTTCTGTAAGGGCCCAGGGCCGTAGACGGTTGAACCCATGCGTTAAGATGGCACTGTAGACAAAGACACTCATTTTCTATCTTCTTTGGAGAAAAGGATCCTTTCTTCAACTATCAATTCAATACAAACAAATCTCGTCAGTATATCTTCAATGAAAAATAAGTATTTTTTTTTCCTTTCGAACTCATAAAGAATATTTTATTTTCATTTAATGACGTTCCAAACTGGCATACAAGATTACAAGATGACAATACTTTGGTCTCGATAAAAATGAGGAATTTGCAAATTTTTACAAAATTGAAAAAAGTAATGTTTTGCTTTATTCAAGTATGTAATTATGTGACAAACAAACATTTATTGATTGAGAAAAACTCAAGTAATACATTTTCATGATTAAACTCGTTTGAATAACTAAAATTTGGTTTTTCTGCATGAATGCATCAATAGAGAGACAAGAATCAGCGCGGCCATGACTTACTCCGTTTAACGAGTCACTCCGCTTACAAAGTCATATTTTTGGTCTCCCAAGAGTGACTCATTAACGAGGTTTGACTGCACTATGTATTGTTCATTAAGAAAAATATTCATAACCAAACGTTCCACTTTTAAAGAAATTGTCTTGCTCTTTGGTCTATGATTACTTTATCGTTTTCAATTTCGCCAGATAACTTAATGTACATTATAGCTCATCTTATTGATGAGCCATCGTTTCTTACACTTATCCTGTGAAGCTGAGATTGGTCAGCTAAAAAGTCTCGCCACAGAGAGCAACAGTCCTACAAACAGTACAAATATTCAGTCACTACACATCACTCACTTCACTTCTGAGATATAGATGGCAGCACTGAAAAATCATACACAACACTAGATACGCACTCAGACTGTTAGGTACACGCACTTACACTTCCGGCACAACTCACTAGGTAGTAAATTGCATATGGCAATAGACTTGAGTTGTGCTCGGTTTGAAAAAAAAACAAAAAAAAAAAAACGGGGGCAAGTACGCATTTTGGTGCTCCTTTGTAATGCTGAAAGAGGGGTTAAAGGTTGGAATTTGTACCTCTTCTTGTCTGGCGTCTGGGGCACCAGACCCACCTGCTTCTCCCCTTCCGAGTTACAGCCCTGCTTGTTCGGGCTCATCTTGATCTTTATGTAAGAAGTTTTTATTTCTGAACCAATTCAGAGCGTTCTCAGATTCAGGGCCGGAGTAAAATGTTTGAAGATCCTAAGCACTAGAATAGTTTTGGTGCCTGTCCCTAAAAGTACATATTACTCGATATCGATCTATAAAGGAAACAACATAAAATAAAATTTTATATTTCAGAAGTAACTAATCTAAGTCAGAATTATGATTTGAATATTTTTAAGGAAGGACATAGGAACAGAAAAGGGGAGGAGAGACTTTCAACTTGCAAATCATTGATAGTATTTCTTGGATCATTTTTGCTTATTTGTGGGACATCTTTGAAAAGTTTTTGGAATTTTTCGCATTTCCCAAAAAGACAAGAGAAGAGACCTTCGATTTTTAGACCTTTTTTTCAAAATATTTAAAAAACATTTAAAGATATTTCTCTCATCGACTGCTTGTTAGGATTTCACGAAGTGGCTTCAAACGCAACCACAGAATTCTGGCATGGCCGATATTACATTAGTTTTGGCGAACCATAATCATTGGGTACCTGTTCTTTCAGATACATTTTCGAGTTACAATCTGTTAGCATTTCTTTTACTTCTACGGTAGATCGAACCACAAAATGGTGGCTCTAGGCTGAGTAGTCTATGCAGAAGCAAAAAAAAAAATTTTTTTTTGAATGTTTTTATGCATAATTTCAAGCTAAGAGCGTATTGGACTGAATGATTTGCACAGAAACCCGCGATTTTTTTTTTTGTTTTATACAAACGTGATCCTCCCGCACTCCCAAGAAATCCGTAAGATCTGTCCAAGAAATTTGTTAATGTTCATCGGAGAACCGGGATTCGAACAATCAGAGTCTAGCTCCCTAACGACTGGACTGCCAGGCGACAATTTTTGACGCATTTCACCTGTCTGAAAACACAGCAACGAGTTTTCGGGGTTATTTTACTGATGCAACACTGTCAACACGCCACAACTGTCCGCACTGTCTCTCGCACGGGTAATAATAATCAACTATAAGATAAAACCATATATCAAGTATAATATAAAAAAGTGAAACCATGCAGTCGATGGTGAATGGACCTGCTTCCTCTACTTCTATACTTCCTCTAAGGATATTTCACGTATGCTGCACGAAGCCAAGTTGAATTTTTATTCTTTATTGAAATCAGGAATTAAAACTATTTTCATCACTTATATACAAATACAAATAAATACAAATACAAAATACAACGCCACAACAGGCAAAATGCCCAAAGAGGTGGCTGAGAAAAAGATGCCCATAAAAATATGGATGTCATATATTTCAAAAATATAGCCACCCAATTAAAAATGCAATTAACACAAATTACAAACAATATATACACATGATAAAATATTATACAATGCCCATAAAGAATACTTATGGTTGTCTTATTCTAAGTATGGATAGCTTCTCGATTTACCCCCAACGTGTTTATCGTATTTCTTTTTAAAAGTGTCAGTTGTGTAAAAATTTACTACCTCCGGAGGTAAGCTATTCCATTTATTAACAACCCTATTAGAGAAAAATTCTCTGCGACACCATAACCTTGCATTATCCCTTACCAAACGATACTGGCGTTCCCTTGTTAAAGCAGTTGATTGACGGCGAATTAATAAAGGTTTCCAAAACCTCACAGCATACTCCAGTCCAGGACGAACTAAGCCTCGGAAAAGCGGAAGAATGACTTTAGGAGAACGTGAAGAGACCTTTTTGAAAATGAAACCGAAAAATTCTATCAGATTTTTTGACCATCGCTGAACAATGTTCAGAAAACCGAAGCCACTCTTCAATGAGAGTTCCCAAATCGGTGACCCTTGTTGCATCCTGGATAGTGACACCATTCAACTCGTAAGAGAAACGTGGGTTCGAACCAAAGAATAACAAAAGAAGGAACAAGAAAGAAAAATAATTATAAATTATGTTATGTTAATTATGACTATAAACACAGGAATATTCATCTCACAAATTCGTCTTTCTTTGGAAGTTTTTTTTCGTAGAATTCAGTAATCCAGTGTTGGAATTTACAGAAGTGCTCATTACCCATGATTGGCAGTCTTTTTTTGGTGAATTTACCAACTTTCCACACCTTTGACATAATTTTTGGATGTTGTTGGCGACAACTCGAGGATTCCTAATTTCCCGTTTCTTCTCGAAAAAATATGGTCAGCTTGGGCTATACCAGTGTAAGTGAACATTGAATGAAACTTTGATTTCATCGTGAGTTAATTGAAAAATTATGTTATATAAAATTATGTTAATTTTAAAATTAGTAAAAAAAAGTTACCATTCATTCGAAATTTTTACAAAATATTTTTCTGACAAATTGATGAAAAAAAAAAATGACGAAACACGAACGAATCAAGTGTGACTTGATATCCAAAATATTTCGTATTGTAAATAAAAGATGTGCTGCGATTGGTGCAACAACTTTCATAGAAGAAGCCCTGCGATTACTCCCGTGTTTTCCACGAAAGATAGTTTTTCCTCGCACAGCTTCTTTATCGATTCCAGTCTTTCCCAATGCGTCAGATCTTCACAGGACTCTCCGCTTAAAAGGGTGGATCCTACTCTCTGCGGATCCAGCTTCGTGTTTTTTTTTTTCCGCTGAAAATTCTCTCGTTTGAATCCGATAATATTCTTAAATCCGGATCGTCATAATCCGTCAACAATCGACGTAATCTTTGTCCTTTTTTGGTCATCATTGTTGTCGAGTGGGGAAAAGAAAAAAAAAAAAGAAAAAAGCAGACAACAACACACCTTCTTCCCTGGGGCTGTCTTCTGCTCGTACTGCCCACCCTCCCTCTCTTCTCTTTTCCTCGAATTCTCTCTCCACAAGGTGGTCAGAAGATTACAGTGTTGATGGACGTCGTTTAGGGCTCTTGGACTGGACATCTTTTGTTCCCCCTCTGCTCTTCATTTCGTGATAATCGAAGTGAATTTGAATTGAATCGTCGATTCAAAAAATTACACACAAATCGCTGAATAGCTAATAATTTTAGTGCAATATGAGGCTCGTACTCGGTTACTTCGTATATTTATGCTTGTTGTGTGCAATATCGGCCAGCACGGCACGTGAAGAGGTGAGTTGTGAAATTACTGTTAATTATTTTGAACGCTTCTTTGTTTAAATGACTATGTTTCGATTATTTTTTTCGTCTAACAATGCTATTTTCCATTGTTGTTCATTGTTGAAGACTTTTCTATTGTCCCTTTCGAGTCATTTTAATTTCCACGTGCGATGTGTATGTACGGACTTTTAATTTCGTAGCGGGCCTACCTTAAGTTTGTTTTATTGATTTTTAAAAATTGAATTTATTTGACCGAGGAGCGCTAATGAATCTCATGTATGCGATTATTCAAACTTTCCGTTCGTAAAACAACCATTTTACTTGATGCAGTTTTATGCTACCATTTTGTTTCCCCATTGTTGAGCATTTTGGTTGATAAGGGTTAGTCTCAGAAATGAATAGATGCGGAAATAAAAAATTGAGCAATGGTAGAATCTTTGTCATAAAGGTCATGAATATCGTGATGTGTTGTGTTTTTGAAGAAACAAATTGCGGTTTAACTCGGAGGCATATTTACAGGAGGGCTTAGTGGGCTGTGGCCCAGGACAACAAGTTCAAAGGGACAGGAATGAATGGCCATGAAAATTTATATATTTTTGAGTGGAGGGGCAGTAAAACTATAAATCAGCCTCTGCTTAAAGAACGAGGGAATACGTCAGTGAGTGACCAAAAAGATAATGGCCGTATTCACTGACAGTTTATCTATAATTTTATCCGGGCACCTCAAGGGAAGAGGGGCTTCATAGAAATTAGAGCCAGTTGAAATTTTTGAAAATTTAAGAGTTAGGGCCTCAGAAAAATCACTTCGCTTGTGGGCCATGATGCTCTTAAGACAGTCCTGGTTAAAGGATTACAGATTGAAAAAGGATTGGTTAAATTTGGGATTTTAACCAATCTGTGTCAATTTCTGTAACCTGTGATTACAGTTAAACTGTTGGTGAATACGGCTGTTAGAGTTTGCAAGCATATAAGCATGACCCCCACAAGGGTGGGGCTGACGGCTCAAGCCCTGTGGTGGTCATAGTGATGGACTCACATTACAAAGTCCCGGGTTCAAACCCCACCATCGCCGCAGTGGTGGTCGGCTGAAATTTGTTTTCTGTGGTTCCCAACTTTGAGGTGCGAATGCAAGCCGATCTCCCCATTAAAGTCTTGTCGCAGAGAGCAACACACTATAATGGGGCCTGCCAAAGATCTACTCCCCCATATCCCGCTCTAGGATGTGAAGCAGGCCATGCATATAAGTGATGAAAAGAGTGGCCCACAGAGCAAGGGAACAGGTGATTGAGCACCAAAATAGTGACCTACAGCATGTACAAGCATGTGAGTGATCAAAAGAGTGAATGACCAGAAGAGTGACCAAGAAAGTGTACAAGCACATGAATGACAAAAAGTGACTTATAGCGAAAGAGGTGTATTTACAGGGGCGAGGGCTGTAAATACACCTCTGGCAAACTATAGTCCAGGTTAGACTAGAATGGGCAAGGGCAGTAATACCATAAATCCGTCTCTGGTAAAACACACAAGTCACAGCTCTACATCAGATATCACAACATTTTACGGGTGAAGAATCTCAAGACTTTTCTTCATTTTTTTACATGAAAACTTTTTGATGGGATTTCGGTAGTCAGATACAAATCGCACAATAGGAACAATTGTTTGCTGTAATCACTTTCGAGCCAAGCAAGTTGCATACAGACAAAATACAGTCACCCCCTCTTTTACACCCGAATAATTTTTTAAATTTCTTCAATAACCTTTTTATTCATGGTTATCTCTGTTATATGGACAACCTTTTTTTTTTTACCCACCAGTGTCCAAGAAAGATGGGTTTTACGGTTTCATCATCAAGTCGTACCTGTTGGCAACATGCATATCTAAAAATTGCCCAGTGGCGTTGTTGTTTCTGCGAGTGTTCTAAACATTTGATGGAATCCTGATTATCCCAGCTAATGTAGGCTGGACCAAAATTTTGGTTAATGCGGACACCATTATATTTCATGGTGAAATCAAATGGAAACATTTGGAAATTGAGCATTTACACAAACATCATAAATTACTATTCAGTGCTATCCAGCATTGTTCTCTGGTTCAAACCCACCGTCACTACAGTGGTGGCTGGCTGAAGTTGGTTTTTTGGTAGTTCTCAACTTCAAGGTGGAAATGCAAATCGACTTTTCTGTTAAAAAGTCTCGCCAGAGAGAGCAACAGGTCTACAATAGTACAAATATTTCATCATTACACTTCACTTCTGAAATTTTGATGGCATTACTGAAAAATCTGACTATATACACACTATCACTATATATACACACTCACTGTTAGGGACACACACTCAACTTTGTCACAACTCACTCGGTAGTAAATTGCCCATGGCCATTGAACCAGAGTTGTGCTCTTTTCCTTACTTTTCTGGGCTTAATGCAGGGTTCTCAAATTTCTCCCCCCCCCCCCACACACACAGTGCCCCCCTTTCCTCATTCAGTGCATATTCGCAAGTTTCGCTACCTCCCCAGAACTGTTTAGCTAAGAATTTCTTCGAAAAACCTTTGTCAGAGTCTCAGCTCTGTGGCGCCCCTGATAAAGGTTGGAGGCGCACCAGGACACTGCATAGACAGTTTGAGAAGCCTGACTTAATGACTCTCTTTGTTGGAGACAACGTTACTTTCACAAAGTTTGTGTTGTCCTCAGGCTCCACCTTAATTATCACATGTACAAAATTTTAGGTTCTTGTGGCAGTTTTCTAGTCATTATGGTAATTTGATACCTAGGATTTGTTAAGCCCTGCAATACAGTATACAATTGCAAGCACTAGTTGAAATGCTTAAAATATACAATATTTTGAATATTACTGTACATATTTTAGAAATACAGAGGTTTGTCCAAACCTTTTTCATGATTTTATTTTTGAGAAAAAATTGTCATTAATTTTGTGAAAAGCAACAATCTTGCTGATTTCTCATAAATGAAATAAAATGTCAAATTTATGTTTTCTTCAATTTGTATTTCGTAAAGGGCAGGGCCAGGTGGTCATGGCGAACAAAAAATTGGTATTGGCACCTAAAATTTTCTATGTGTGGCTTCCAGGAATAGAGAAATCCACGACTATAAAATTCAGTATTGACGCCTAACATTTTCTGTATGTAATTGCTAAATTGGAGTCTAAAAATGACATAAAATTTTCTGATTTCATATGAAAATGTGCCTTTTAACAGAGCTAAAGGGTATAAAATCCTGGAGAACTTGAAAATACATTATTCAGGACAGCATTTTTTTTTAAAATAAAATCTTTAGCTCTTAAGAAATTTTTTCTGGCGCGTAAATTTTTTTTTCGATTTGTCAATCCCTGGTGGTAAATAAAAGAACTAACTGACTGAGCGTAAACTGCATTGTCTTTGGGGTTGCTTCAGCTTTATGTCTAAAAGAACTATACAAAATTATAGCGGTGGTTCTCAACCTTTTTTGGCTTGCGGAGCACTTTCTGGTATACAATTTCTATGGAGGAGCCCTGTAGGCCTATTTTTTATTCATTCATAAAAGTTACGAAAGTTACGATTTGTTATTCAAAAATACTTATGATTTTTTTCGAATTCACTGTTTTTTTTTTTGTATTTTTTCGAGCTGCTGCGGAGCCCCTGGGGAGTTCACACAGAGCACTGGTTGAGAACCGCTGTGTTATAGGAATATATAAGACACACAACAGTCGAAAAGAAAACTTGAACAAATAATCAAACTTTAGAAGGTTAAGCAGGAGTCTGTCTACACTTTTTTAAAGTGTCCTGTTTATGGGAAAATTTTCGTTAATTTTGTAGCAAAGCAAAAAATATATATAATCTGGCTAATTTATCACAATTGAAATGAAATACCAAATTCAAGGTTTCATTCATTTATATTTTTTGAAGGGTTCGTTTTACAGATCTGGAATTTTGTGAAGGGTCTGGAAAACGGATCCAAATTGATAGACCCTGTTAAAATTTTGTATTACATTTCTTTCTTCCAGAATTTCAATTAGGGAAAATGATCAAGCAGATTTTAATGAGGAACATTAAGGTCTCATGGGGGTGAAACACATTTTAATGCCAGCATCATTGATATAAAGATAGCATATTAATATGAGCGTTTTTAAAAACTGCTTGGTTTGCTATTGCATTATAAATTGGATGAGACAAAAAGTGATTTGTCCGAATACAGAGTATATAAATTTTCTTAAAATTCTAAAACATTAATAAAATAGTTGTTTCTAATTGAAAATAAAATCATTGTTAATTTCAAATGATAAGTATTGAATTTCGCATTGAAATTTGTTATTTTAATAAATATTAAACTGGTAATTAAAAGATTTTTATTGCCATGATTAGAGATGTGAAATTCTTGAGAATAATCTTTAGGAGAATATTCTCATCTAGAATATTCAAGAATATTCTCCTATATCCTCCTTTCTAGAAGGACTGCTATTATAGATAAATTCAGAAGGTTCTCGAGTATTTATAATAATGTGTATTGAAATTTGAGAATATTTGAAACTTGAGAATATTCTTATGGAGGATAATAATGGAGAATAGTTTCTGGAAGGAGATTATTATTTAAATCACTTGAGAATATTCTTTTTATTCTCGATGGAATATTCTTATCCTCAAAGCAGAACATGCCGATAGTCAGTGCTACTGCAGAACAATCTGGAAGCATTTAAGAAAAGTGTAGTGAAGAAACACTATAAAATGGTAATTTTTGCAGAGCAAATTTCCCATCAGCCAAGGGCTTATTGTAGAACAGTGCAAAACATTCTGCTTTGGGGATTCTAATTCTTGATGAGAATATTCTCGTTATTTTTATAGATGTAAAATTCTCTGTAATAATCTTTTGAAAGATTCTCAAGAATATTCTTGAAGTTACAATAAGTAACTTCACCTTATTTTTACTTGGAAATATAACGTGAATTGGGTTGGCAAAAACTTTTTTTTTTCAGGAAAAAACCCAACCCACTTTTTTTTGGGGTTTTTTCGGGTTTATGATACTGGAGCACAAGAAAAGCAAGTTGTATATGCTGCAGCATAGATGAAATAGATCTAGTAATATATGACAATTATTTGTGTAATTATCATATCAGTGGCGGCTGATTACAGAAAATCGTGGGGAGGGGCAAAATTGTTTTGCATCTTATGTTATTATGATAAATGGGTTTATAACATGAGTTTTTCAAGGGTTTTTCCTCTAACCCCTATAATCTAAAAAGCATTGAATACATAGATTTATTGATGTATTTCTCTTTAGATAGAGTATGATAATGCAATAACACTATTAGAAAGCATACTATTTGTGAGTGAGTGCAGTTTTAAGGTTAGTTTTTGGCAGTGCCGTCCTAACGCATGGGCCTACCCGTGCACGGCTCGGGGGCCTCAGAGAAACAAGAAGTAGTTGAATGTTTCGAGAAGTTAGCAGCTAGGGCCTCAGAAAAACCACTTGGCCCACGATGCTCTTAAGACGGCCCTGGTTTTTAGTAGGTTTTTCCAAGGGATTTTTCGGGTTTTACAAAATCGGACCAACCTTGTATATAAGTCACCCCAGGTTTACCATGACTCAACTTTTCATTAATATTAAAATGAACAATGAACTTATTACTACTAATAAACATTATTAGTAAAGAGTATGCTTGAAAGCATGGTTGGCAAGTTTTTGCCATAGTGGAAAAACTGCATCAACAAAAACAGTTTTTGCCAGTAACAAAAACTAAAAGAATTCAAAAATTGAACTTTTGTGATGCAAGTTCTGAGAATCTTAACTACTTGGAGGTGAAACATTTAAAAACTTTTTTACCTCTGGAATCAGCTGTTTTCCTTTCAATTAGACAAAAGGGTTGGAGATAAATATGAATAACAACTGTTTTTGCCAAGCAAATTACTTGTGAAGAAGCTCGTGATAAAAAAAAAAAAGCACACGTCTTTTCTCAATGAAATCCAACAACATGAATTGATATATGCTGTGTATCACAGAAGTGGGAGTAGAAAATTTTCCTTTCAATTTATTAGTTTTGATAAAAGTCACTGAATTTGGTGCCACAAAGTTGCATTCGAAAGTATTAGATGGGTAATAGGTAAATGGATCACCATTGACTAAGCTCACGGTATTTTAATTGCCACACCTTTTATGTCAATAAAGGTATTACGAAACCTTGTAAATGTATGAAAAAATTTTTTTTGTTTGTTTGCCATCTCTTAAAAGCAAACATTAAGATAGCTTGCTATTTCAACATTAGCTGATTTAAGGACTGTTTCCAAGGATTATAAAAAGAGATGGCAAAATATGAGGAATTTGAAAATATTCAGTATACTTCAATTGCTTTTAGCATTGTATGTCCTTTCAGCATTGTTTTATACCAATGTTTTCCAGTGTTATCCCCATATCGCCCGAGTGGTGTGCTGGTAAGATGCTCGTCTACCATCGTAGAGGTTGCTGCCATGGTCCTGGGTTTGAACCCGAGGAAGGATACGGATAAGATAATTTCCCTAACGAACTTGAGGCGACCACCAATAGATAGTGCCTTCATTTCCAACCCAATCTCATTAAATTGCAGTATAGCGATATGGACAGAGTTGGTGTTTGGTGAAGTAGTGTTATCCCCCGAGGGTAAGAAAGTCCACATTTTAAGCATTTGGAGGGGACATGTCTGCTGATAACAGACATATACTGTATACATAGACACCGAGTTCTTTTTTGATGTTGAGAAAATAAAAAGTGCTTTCACTTAAAAAAACTTTAAATTTTTTAAAGAATTTGACAAGAATTTTGAATTAATGGCAAAGTTTATCTTGCAAAACAGTTGAATATCCCAGTGTCAACTTTGAAAATGATTATGTAGCAGAGAAACAAAATCGAAGACCAAGCTGCGGGTTGCAAATCATCTACTGCCGAAAAAAATGAGATGGGGATTTTCCCGAGTCAAGAATGTTGCAATTTTAAGTGATTTTTGTGTAATTCAAGTGATTTGAATGCAATTTAATTTTCCTCCCACCCTTAAGTATGATTGAAGCAATATTTTTTTATGACAGATGGGAAATGCAATCAAAGATGTTGAATTTTAAAATAATATTTTGTATGTCTGTGGGGGGAGGGGGGGGGGTTGTTAAAAAAAGAGTATTATTTGACAAACATTTATTTATACAACGTTTTGACTTAGCTTTTTGATCATCGTATAAATGAGGTGTACCACTGTACTTAACTGTACGCACACCATGTACACATTTTTCTGCAAAATTTCTAGTGAATTGGTACATGTCAGAATTCATGGTGTGAGTGTGTGTCTCCACCTAACAACTTTATGTTGCCAGAGCTCTGCTTGTTTCATATTCTTGCTGGTGCTACCATCAGGCTTCTATATTTCAAATTGTAGATGGTAAAATGCTTGAATTTTCATGTTATGTAAGTATTATGTTGAAGGTCTGCCTGCTCTTTGCAAAGAGACTGCTGGCAATAACAATTTTTTTATTTCGTGTCAACCAGAATTTGACAAGGATTTTAGTAGACCATCTCCGTGATCGCCCACTGAAAAATCCCCTATGGAGTGAGATACATATACTTGAAAATTTAGGCATTTTCCACTTTCACTTCTAATATGAAAGGCAAACTGCAGCACTGCTCAAACATGAAACACGTGTAACTGGGACATCATAAATACACTGGAAGCCACACATATGCATAGCTTATCATAAATTCCCACAGAGGAATGTTCATGAAGTTCATGTATAATTTAGTAGTAGAAGATCTTCTCTCCCATATTTGAATGAAATGGGCTGAACCCATTTTCGATATGAAGGAATATCTCTATGGCTGTAAAAAGGCGAATGAATAGCTGAACATAGAAGGAATTTTTTTTATTCGTTCAACAGCTTTCATATGGATCAAGGGAAATCTTAAACTGTCTGGGAATTGAAAAATTGCTGGAAAATGTCATGTGCAATTTTTCCTCCATTTCTCTATCTCTTATAAGATCTGGAAATTTGAGACAAATTTTGAATACTGTGGTGACATCTCAGACTTCGGTTTAGGCAGTTGCTGGTAGGAAATTTTAGAGTAAAATACACCAATTTTTATTTTTTTTATTTTTTTGTTATGGGGAACTGTTCACATAAGCTTTGTCAATTTTTCAAGCCTTGAAATGGCTCATATGCATAATTAATGCTCAAGTATCATAATTAGAGCTCGGAAGTTTAGGCTTTAAACATGGTTGAAATAGGCACTAAAAAAGGCATAATTTTTCGAAGGAAAAAAAATAACAAAAAAAGTTATTAAGGGTCCAAGAACTTGCTGAAAAATATGTTGCACTTAATCCGCCTATTGTTTTAATTATAGTTTATAATAGCTTCATCATTGTCTAAGTGAAATTTATTTCAAGCCCTAAATAAAATGTTAGTAGACACTCAGGATTAGGCAAATTCAAGGACCACCAGACGCGGAGCCGTTAGAGAAAATGATCTGTGGGGCTCCGAGTTGCGAATAATTTTCGTTCATTTGCTGTATTTGGAAAAAATCATTATCATTTCTATAGTTGAAACATGGCCATCTTGTTTTATTTTTGTAAAAAAAAAACCTTTTTCTTTTTAATCATTACCACGTATGCGGGACTCCTTCAAGCGCGGGGTCTTGTGTGGCTGCATCTGTCACACACCCCTGGTTGCTACTCTGGTCAATTTAATAGAATACTAAATAGCCATGGTTGTTTGCAGTGCACTTATGGTGCAAAAAAAAAAAAAATATCTAAACGTGCCCCTGGAGCACTGTCTGCTCGTATTGCCTTGTATGAGCCATGACGTCAATTCATGACCTCTTGGGACAGTCATCGGTCAGCTATACACAAACAACGCAATCCAATAGCTGAGTGAGGCATGTGGAGAAACAAAAATTTCTAATTTTCTTCTGCTTTTCAAACACGGACTGCGTTCATCTGAAACAAAATCATTCATGTCTAACGCCATCTGGTCAAAGAAAAGTTTTTGTTCACAAAGTTTCGGTTCGATACATGGCACCACCCAACGCCAGTCTCTCAGATCACTTATTTTCATCTAAATGGCGCTGGAAGGGGGGGGGGGGCTTCTGATGATTAATACTGAGAGTTAGAAAATTTAAAAAAAAAATCGATTCTTTTGAAATTCTCAATGGGCTCAAGAAGTATCCAAGTTATACAGATTATGACCGCTGAAATTCACTAATGAACACTGAATTCACTTATGTTAACATGAGCGCGCGCTCACGCACACACAGTTTGAACTTATACAGGGTAAATAGATTAGTGTACAGCCAACAAAATAGCGCAGAATTTTTTCTTCTCCCAAAAATCCTTTTTTATATCCAAAAAAGGGGTAAAAAAGAAATTGGAATCAGTTTCTTTTAGAAAAATAAGGGTTTTCACACAAAAAATGAACATAGGCCAAAAGTAGGGATCGACTTGTGTGGTGCTGTTATCTAGTGTTGATAAAAAAATTTCAAACTAATACCTAAACTAATTTTCATTTTATTTATCACTTGTTTTTCAGTGTTTGAAAAGGGAACTTTTAGGTGTGCCCAGACTGGGCAGACTGAGTCGGAAAGGGTTAATAATCAAATTTAATCAATAACTGAAGAAATAAAGTAAGAATATATGAACGCAATTTAGTTACTTGATAGTATTTAAATAAAGGATTACTGTTAACTTAAATAAAGTTGCATTCAAGTCATAATAAAAACATTTCAAAAATCAAATAATATAAATAAGGGGTTGGCAATGTTTTGGACATTATAATAGTAGAAACCAGATTTACTATGCTTTTACCAGACCTCCACCCCATAACCATACACGAAAATTATGGTATGAAGTTGAAATATCTATAAGCAGATAGTAAAAATGTTAATGAAAAAATTGGTTGTTTCGATCATTTGAACCGCTTATGGTAAACTACTCAAAATGGATATAAACTAGGGTGGTTGAAACAGGTTTTATGCATGGCTAAAACCAGCCCCTGGTCTAAAGTAATGCAACCCCCTGTTTATTAAAAGCAAATATTGATTTTAATTTAGAATTTAGTATGAACGAGAGAAAGTTAAATATATTACATCACTTTTAATACCATTTCAATACTTTTAGCCGGCATCCTGATCGAAATTAGTTTTCACCAGCCAAAATTACAACCTTGTCAGTAAGAAACAATAATTCTCGGAGAATTTCATTTTGCTAAGTGAATGGAATGGCGCACTTCTGATATTTTACCAAGATAAAAGAAAGAAATTTTTAGGTCTTTAAAGATTTGTCTGTGACCCCCCACGAACTCGTTATCTTCGATCTCAAATCGGTCATATCTTCTAGTATTTCGGCAGTCACCCGTGTGAAGTGTCTTTTCACGCGGTTCCAGATAAGAGCTGAAGTTCTTTGTTCTCCTAAATGGAAAAAGGGGGGGGGGAAAGAGGAATGGATCGATTTTACGAGTCTTCATTTTCTGTGGCACCTTGACGTTCTCAGTTCTTTTCACTTTTCCACCCTCCCACTACTTGCTACGGATACGTACGTGCCTCTGGACTCATGACAGGCCTCCACGAAATTTTTGATCGCGTTCGAAAAGCTGCTGCAGCTTTAATTATCCGCCACCTTTGTTCTCTCAGTGCCACGGACAACAACCGCCATCCTGTTTCGTGCCAATAAGTTGGTGTCAGAATCGCCTCATTAAATACGTTGGCTCCCATCAGTTAGATTTTTATGAACTTTTAGCGTCCTTCCTCTTTATTGATCGAGGAAGTAAGGAGTGCAAATATTGGAAAAATCCTTCGAATTTTATTAACCCTAGTGTATTCTATCTATTATATTTCTTTATCCTCAAATTTAAGAATCCGATCAATTTTACTTTGCTTTTTTACACGGATTAGCTTTTAAGCTGTTGTACATCCAACATTATTCAGAGAACCCTTAGCTAACTATTATTATGTTTGCTTTCGAAGGTTTTGAATTTTTTGACCGTCCGAAAATCCCCGTCCAGAAATTTGCCAACCATGTTAGTTACTTGATCAGTACCTGCTCTTAATTTTCTTATGCGGCGATTGGATATATAGATATATATTCACATGTTCAGATCGTATATTTCAATTGATGTACTTACCTTCCTGACTTGTATGAAAAGTTAAAGTATTTACATTATGTTCAGTATACAGGGGCGATTTTCGTTCTCGGGCTGCTTAGCACTATGTTTGAATGGAATCGTGTTGAACAGCGTACAAAAGGTACGTTTAGTATGAATCGTTCTGGAAAAAAAATATCGCAGTCTGTCAGATCCAATTTTCACCTCGAATACGCGAGGAAGAAATTTCTGAATATACGGAATATGCTGTGCATTTTTTTTTTGTCTTCGAGCATTAAATATGTACAATTTCTTTTGTAGGACTCTTTGGAAATTCCATTTCTGTTCGAATTCTGAGTATCGGATCTGTCATACCCGCTTCGCTCGCTGCCTTTTCGATTAAGTGCTTTTTTCTTTCTCTATTTCCTACGTTTGTGAAATCAGGAATTTCTTGGCCCTTTCTCCTTCTTTAATGTATCTTGTGGGGATACGTAATCCTTATGTGTACGTCCCCCGTTGGATCTTTTCTCCACCAAAGGGCGGTTTTGTATCAAAACTTATATCGATTGTCATAGTTTCCTTGGTAACATCGTTTTATTCTTGGTACCCGGGTTTGGAGAAGGTCGGAAAACACTTAACTTCTTTTTCTCATCCTTCATTCTTTCCGACGTGTGAAGAAATGACATGGTTTCCCCTCTCTTTGTACAGATCAAACATAATGATTTGTGCCACATAACATGTACATTTCTCTTCTTTCCTCTGGTTTTGTGATTTTTGTGTATTTGATAACGCAAGTGCCATTTTCACTGCATGAAACCATACCCTTTCTCTTGATTCTATGAACAAAAATTATTATTTTTAATGTTCTGTATGTTTCTTGTTGATACTGTGCAACAAAGTTCCGAGTTAGGGAAGTGGAAAATGGTCGGGGATGTAAAATATTTGGCAAAAGTCGGGAAATATGCAAATGCACGTCGCTTAATGTGATTATTTCGGGACTCCTAAAACACGGGATTTCCCGCCCCCCTCCCTTTTAAGCTAAAATCCTTTTTTTATTTAGAAATTGTAAGGAGTTGGAATTGAACTGTGTGTTACGAATTACGATACTTATTATACGAGACGTTCCATAGATCCCTTGTGGTGATCTTCTGGCCAAAGAACCGTGAATGTGGTTAGTGGGAAAAAACTGACCATGAACTGATGAAATTGACCGTTTCCCTCATTTTTACACATGCCTCCACCAGGGTTGGGTTTTTGGCGTCAAAAACCTAAATCAATGCCTTTTGATAATGTTTTGAACACAATAGGTATACAACATGATAAAAAAAACTTTTTGGCATATTACGATGTTTTATTTTTAAACATTAATTTACTACAATAATTAAAACAAAATATATTAATTAAAATTTGCAATTTTGAATTCTTCAACATAAGAGCCTAGAACATATAAAATATAATCTTATGGTTTATTTATCTAAGCTACGTATCACCCGTGTTCAATTTGCTAAGTGGAATAGAGCTGCTTATTTGAAATATGTATGATAGGGTATCAGGATTAGGTTTTTGACCCCAGAAAGTAACTCGGTATTAAAACTATCAAAATCTTACTGTCAATGATGTCAAATAGTTTTTGTAACTTGATAGATATGTTTAATAACAAAACACTTACTTTTATTTAGATTAAAGGGTTTTACAATCAGAATTATAATTACTGAGAATCTATTTTGATATTTTAAATTTTCTGATCTGCCCAAAATTTCATTCGATATAAAAATTTTCGCGCAGCATCTGTTAATGCACTAATTAAACTCATTTATTTTCACCTAAAAATTTCTTAGATCCGGGTGTATAAATTCACAGAGCTTTGAAGAGTATTTTCAGCCAAAGCAGAGCTGACAAGACTTGATACCCCAAGCATTTGCTTTGCACGTTTGAATACAGCTTCAATTGGAAAACCATTGCATTATAAATGCTAGTAAATGTACAATATCATAGTGCAAAAGTAAGAATAACTAAGTTTGACATATACAAGCTAGCATTGCCAAATTAAATGACATTTTAGTCCTACAATTTAATATTTTGATCGCTAGATATATTTCAATGTTATTTTAATCCTTTTAAGTATCAGTGGTTATCTAGATAATTTAATAATAACGGAAATCAACATTACATACATGATGTAATAAACTTACCTGTTGTAAAAAGAGGACAGCAGACGGTTTATATCAATGCAAACATATATAAGCAGTTGAAGAAATTTTGGAAGGTCAAGAATCATGAATCAAAGAATGTCAAATCGTTCCACAGTTTTCCCTTCAATGTTCATGTTATGCTTTATTCAAATTTTATAAGAAAAAAAACCCATATATATTGTCCAAAATAATTCTGTCGAGAGTAGATAATTATTTTAGAACCATATTAACTATTTATTCTTTGTATAACAGTCACTTTGAACATTACATGCAATTAACGTGTGCATTTCCAATGGGAATTTTTATATCGAAATTTGGAGGTTTTTGACGGAGGGTTTTTGACGTGACAGTTTAAGCTGCGGTTTAAACCATCAAAAACTGCCATGTGTCAAAAACCTGCCAACCCTGGCCTCCACTATAGATAAGAAATCGCAAAAAAAAGCGCTACAAGTACATGGACCATAGCAGCTATTACAGCCCGATTAGAATATTACGAACTGTGTACAAACATTTTGTTAATAACTGAGCCTTCTGACCTCTTGCAAAGTCTTGTAGATTGCTAATGATAACTTTTTGGGAGAAAAATGAGTGGGTTCAACCTTGGTTTCCAAACATGGAAAAAATTGATAGGACAAACCGGTCATATCGCGAATTTTTTCCCACATTTTGATATCGATCCGTTCCGTACTTAGTGAGAGTAATAACATTATCTGGGATTATAATAAGCGGCGTCCATAAAAGTCGGGGAAAAGTTATGTCATTGTGAAAAAAAAAACACTCGCGAAAAACAAGAATTCGAAATTTGGAAGGTTATGATTTTGAATTACAGTAGAACTTGGTTAATTCGAATTTTGGATGACTAACTTTTACGAACCGCCCTTGAGTTTCATTCTTGAATAAATGTTGAAATTTCTTGTTTAATTTGAACTTTTTTGCATTTTTGTGGATAATTCGAAGTTGGAGGGAAAAATCACGATTTTTGTATGAGCAAATTTAGTTTAGAAAATTTTACGATAAGCCAGACTTTGTTGTTTGACAACTTGATCGGAAAAAGCAAATTTTTAAAGACTGATAAAAGTTTGAAAATTCTGTTTTATCTGATAATTTGATGCCCATTTTAACCCTGCTCAGCTGGAGTGCACCACTGAATACGAATTTTGCTTTTCAATTTATCGATGAAAGTGTAACATTCGAAATCTGAATATTTTTGCCGTCGTTAACAGTATGAAAAGTATCGTAAAGTACAAACTTTTTTTTTTTTTTCCAAACCGAGCACAACTCAGGTCTATCCCCATAGGCAATTTTCTACCTAGTGAGTTGTGCCGGAAGTGTAATTGTGTGTACCTAACAGTCTGAGTGCTTATCTAGTGTTGTGTATGATTTTTCAGTGCTGCCATCTATATCTCAGAAGTGAAGTGAGTGATGTGTCGTGACTGAATATTTGTACTGTTTGTAGGTCTGTTGCTCTCTGTGGCGAGACTTTTTTAACGGGGAGATCGGCTCGAATTTGCGCCTCGAAGTTGGGAACCACAGAAAACCAACTTAGCCGACCACCACTGTGGCGACGGTGGGGCTCGAACCCGGGACCCCGCGATGCGAGTCCGTCACTATGACCACTCGACCACCACAGCGGCCGTAAAGTACAAACTGTAATACGTTAATGAAAGCATATTTCTTCGTGGGATGAACATGGTCAAGAAATTCCGCAGTGATGCTGATTCCAGAACGGTGGACTAATGTAGCAGTTAAGATAAATTATTATAATTATAAGTTATTAAACTTTGGGGAAACCGTTTCTTAACCAATAATAAAACTTTGATAACTGTAATAATTATTATCCTATGTGAATGCTGATGGTTAAGTTGCAATTTGTAGTAATTTTACAGATCCAGGATAGATCAATTGAAACTTTTTCCCAGTGTCTTAGGACTTCCAATTAACCAAGTTCTACTGCATATTTCTTTCTTCCGCCAAAGTAGAACATGCTAAAAACAATATGTAAAACAATCAGTGCTGCTGCAGAACAGTCTGGGAAGAATTTTTGGAAAAGTAAAGGAAAAACGCTGTTATGTGGGAATTTTTATCGCAGAATATTTTCAGTCATCGGAGAGCTAGTTGCAGATCAATGCAAAACATTCTGCTTTTGGGCTTTCTTCCGGAGTTTGTCACGTAAATTTTTGATTTTTAATCCGGGAAAAGTCAGAAATGATCAAGCAGATTTCAATCGATGAGAACCCTGAAAACGAGAAACTTTTGAGAACCCGGTACAATTCAAATCAATTTTTTTGATTAGTATGGTAATTGAGGTTTTTTTTTTTTTATGTTGGGAATGTCAAAAGCCTTCGTTATCGGCCGATAATGGTTCTCTGAACGTGTTAGATGGAGTATGACAGTGTTGATAAGTTCCTTTGATAAGTATTTATCATGGACGCTTTGATTATCGCAGTGCTAAAAATACCACCGAGTAGCCGCTACATGTGATGCTCGTATTAACGTGTCCGCCGATCGATAAAATTCTAAAACTGAAACGACCATGGCATCCGAATAATCTGATTGGAATTTGAAAGAAAAAACATTCGGAGTAGTTAGCGTTTTCTTTCTCGAGCTGAAATGAGTATCATTTATACATTTTCGTTTCTTTCGCATTTCGATGATACCACAGCAGCTTCAGGGATTTGACGGCAGTCGTGCGTTTAGATAAGAAAGAGGTTTTTGTTTTCTTCTAAACGATTTCATCAGTTCCTGTATTCCAGATACCGATATCCCCGAAACGAGAACTTCCCCCGTAAAGAAACATCGTTAAATTCGCATTAAGTGGATTTAGTTTTTTTTGTCCATGTTTGTATATTATATTCATAACATCGTACACTAAACCATACGACCTACGACTACATTAGCAGTTGTGGGATCTGAGATTAATTTATGAACAGTTCATAAATCCCACAACTATATACAGTCAAACCTCGGTAGTGCGTCACCCGGTTAACACGTCACTCCGCTTACCGGGTCACTTTTTGTAAGTCCCAATTGTCCTCATGCAGGAATTGGCACAGCTATGGCTTACTCCGCTTAACGAGTTACTCCGCTTACTAAGTCAAATTTTTGCTCTCCTAAGAGTGACTCATTAACGAGGTTTGACTGTATATTTCATCATCGGATACAGACTCCTTCAACGAGGGGGGTGGGGTGGGTGAATTACCTCCGGCATGCACTAATTCGTTAGAAATTCCACAGAGGAATGTGTACGAGGTGCATGTGCGGTCAAGAAGTAGTAGTAAAAATTGCCATGACAGTGTTCTCTACACTTTTCCTTAAAATTCTTCCAGATTTTTCTGTGGATTACTGAAGGTGAGCGGCTTCAGTCATCCACACTTATATACTACACGGATGGATCAAAGTCGGAAAAAGGGACTGGAGCTGCATACGTTAAGACTAAAGGCAAACAAGTAATAGCCCGATGGTCGGTCAAGCTAAAAGATAACTCAGTGTTTCAGGCTGAGCTTTTTGCCATATAGAACGCAGTCTCAGATGCTTCTTTAATCAAGAAGCTGCCCTAATTTGATCTGACAGTCGCTCCAGCATACAAGCGGTCTCTAATCCTCAGTCAAGTCATGAAATGGCTAGGACAATAAGAAAGCTTTCTGCAATCATACCAGAATAAGCCTCTCTTGGGTAAAAGCACATATAAGCCAATGGGGTAATGAATTGGCGGGTACCACGGCTAAGGAAGCTACCGAAGTCGGAATCATTAGAGGTGATCATCTGCTTCATCACACGCCAAAGCAATCCTATGGAAGCCAAAGCAATCCTACGACTTCAATTACACCCAGACCATAAGCGTATTTTAATAATTTTACGCATATTTATTGGGTCTTGACTATTTTAAAATCTGCGGCGTTCTGGGTAGAATCTCCAAGTGTGCTGCAGGTTGCCCATCACCAGTTTCAGATAACCATTTATAGAGCTGTGGATACATAAGCGGACACAGACGCTTCGGAGTGGGGTGGGGCAGAGATCGCCCCTTACCTAGATAATCATTGTAGATCCCCTATAATAGGTTTTGTTTCGTTAAGTTTCATCTTCCGTTCTACCGACTTTCCATGAGGATCAAGTTAAATAACATAAGTTTCATTTTATACGCTCAATCTCCACCTCTACTGCAGGATTTCATGAGTAGCGCGCGAAGGTTTTTTTTTGGGGGAGTTATTTTCTTTAAAAGGGTTTTAAGTTTTTACTGCAAAAATGCACAGTGTGGTCATGTTCCCCCTCTCCCCACTGTCCGCCTATGATCGCGAAACCTCCAGTTATGCAAATGCACTTTCCTTCTACAAAGTATCAATGAGGACTTTTATTTATGACTAGCTATAATACCCAGCGTTGCCCGGGTTTTCTTCAATGAGGCTTTATGAACCACGTGATATCTCTCTCTTTCTTTGAGGGACATGCAAACCGTATCTAAGTTAACCAATATGGCGACGTCCTGCGCGACTCATGAAATAAATCTAAATTTAAAGAAACATAGAAATGAATAGTCCCCTCCCCCTTTTTTTTTGATGGGTGCTAGGTATTTCGATTCCCTCCCCTGAACTTCAAGTTATCCATCTCTGCCTGTTTCAGCTTCCAAAAATGCTTAATTAAAGCTGTGGAATTTTTTCGATGCACTTTACGGGGCCCATAACTAATTTTAAAAACATCCTAAACTATATGAATTTATGCAAATAAATATCAAAAGACAATACGGAGACATTAATTTTCATGCTTGAGAAGATATAATTAAAAAGTTGAAATCAATGTCATTACATGGGTATCCAACTCAAAAGTAGATCCGGCTAATTACTTCATACTTAATTTTCTGGGCTTCGTATCTCCAAGCGAAGATTCAATATTTCAAAAATCGAGAATTCAATTTAATTTTTAAAATTATTGATGTGGCAGGAAACCCCCCCTTCCCCCCCCCCCACTAAATTTCCGTATTTATGCAGTTAAATCGGCAATTTTAATACTGATTTCTATGAGGATCACCCTTTTCCTGACCATCAAAGCGATGATGGTGATGATTATAACGTCTATTTAAAAAGCCTCATTACTGAGAGTATTGAAAATGTGGCAAACTATTATAAAGGCATAAACTATTATACATAACTGGCAGCATTAAAGAAGTGACAAACCATTGTAAAGACATAAACACGTCTGAAACTCATCGCTAGGGAACCACGGTAACCAAAGTAAACGTTCGGAAAGTGATTGTTGAGGCCCAAAAACCATTGTTTCCGGACAGTTTTTTGCCCATTTGGGGCATTTGCCCTGGTCTGGTGAAATTTTAAAGTAGCCTATCGTTCAAGTCGGGTCCCATTTGGTATATATGCAAAATTTGGTGACGATCGATCTAAAATTGTAGATTTGTATAGAGAACATACACACACACAGACACACAGAAAATCAATTTTATATATATAGATATCAAGTGTAGACCTCCTGATGTTAGATACATTTTCGGCCTTCAAAAATCAACAAGGTCCAAGGTTAATTAATGATGAGGTCTATTTTAAATCTTTGTCTGTCGACACCTATTTATCTGGTTGTTGTGAATACTTCTGTAGATCCGCGTAATTTATTCAGAGCTCATGCGATGGGAGACGCACTTTCGTTCCATCCAAAATAGATGAGGACAAAGGATAATTATTGATCAGGTTTATTGTACACGTTATGACTCTGTTATCATAAATTTTTGTAATAACACCTCTGTGTATGTACATGGTTTATTTTGACCTCATATGATGTAAGATGTACTTTCGTTCTACCGAGTTTCGTTGAGGACCAAGGTTAATTACTGATGAGATGTATTTTAGACATTGTTTTCCTGCCGCCACCTACTTATCTGGTTGCTGCGAATCCTGTTAATGTGCTTAATACATTTATACCTCATGTGATGTGATTTGTACTTTCGTTCTACCAAAATTGAGTGAGGACCCAAGGTTAATTACTGATGAGGTGTATTCTAGACACTATGACTGTTTGTCGGAATGTATTTATCTGGCTGATGGATATCCTTTGGATGTGCGTAATTTATTTAGACCTCTTGTGGATGCACGTGATTTATTTAGACCTCATATGATGTAAGATGTACTTTCGTTCTACCGAGTTTCGATGAGGACCAAGGTTAATTACTGATGAGGCGCGTATTCTAGATATTGACTGTTTGTTGGCACCTACTAATCTGGTTGCTGCGAATCCTGTTATAATGTGATTAATTCATTTATACCTCATGTGATATGTACTTTCGCTCTACCAAAATTCATTGAGGACCAAGATTATTTACTGATGAGGTGAATTCTAGACACTATGACTGTTTGTCGGCATCTACTTATCTGGCTGACGGATATCATCTTTTGGATGCACGTGATTTATTTTGACCTCATATGATGTAAGATGTACTTTCGTTCTACCGAGTTTCGATGAGGACCAAGGTTAATTACTGATGAGGCGCGTATTCTAGATATTGACTGTTTGTTGGCACCTACTAATCTGGTTGCTGCGAATCCTGTTATAATGTGATTAATTCATTTATACCTCATGTGATATGTACTTTCGCTCTACCAAAATTCATTGAGGACCAAGATTATTTACTGATGAGGTGAATTCTAGACACTATGACTGTTTGTCGGCATCTACTTATCTGGCTGACGGATATCATCTTTTGGATGCACGTGATTTATTTTGACCTCATATGATGTAAGATGTACTTTCGTTCTACCGAGTTTCGATGAGGACCAAGGTTAATTACTGATGAGATGTATTTTAGACATTTTGTTTTCTTGCCGCCTACTAATCTGGTTGCCGTGAATCCTGTTAATATGCTTAATTGATTTATACCTCATGTGATGTGATATGTACTTTCGCTCTACTTAAATTCTTTTGAGGACCAAAGCTAATTACTGATGAGGTGTATTCTAGACACTATGACTGTCTGTCGGCATCTACTTATGTCTGATGGATATCTTCTTTTGGATGCCCGTCATATGATGTAAAATGTACTTTCGTTCTACCGAGTTTCGATGAGGACCAAGGTTAATTACTGATGAGATGTATTTTAGACATTGTTTTCCTGCCGCCACCTACTAATCTGGTTACTGCGAATCCTGTTAATGTGCTTAATACATTTATACCTCATGTGATGTGATTTGAACTTTCGTTCTACCAAAATTGAGTGAGGACCCAAGGTTAATTACTGATGAGGTGTATTCTAGACACTATGACTGTTTGTCGGAATGTATTTATCTGGCTGATGTATATCTTTTGGATGTGCGTAATTTATTTAGACCTCATGTGATGTAAGATGTACTTTCGTTCTACCGAGTTTCGATGAGGACCAAGGTTAATTACTGATGAGATGTATTTTAGACATTTTGTTTTCCTGCCGTCACCTACTTATCTGGTTGCTGTGAATCCTGTTAATATGCTTAATTCATTTATACCTCATGTGATGTGATATGTACTTTCGCTCTACCTAAATTCTCTGAGGACCAAAGCCAATTACTGATGAGGTGTATTCTAGACACTATGACTGTCTGTCGGCATCTACTTATCTGTCTGATGCATATCTTCTTTTGGATTCACGTAATTTATTTTGACCTCATGTGATGTGATATGTACTTTCGTTCTACCAAAATTGAGTGAGGACCCAAGGTTAATTACTGATGAGGTGTATTGTAGACATTATGATTCTGTCATCATCCACTTATCTGGGTGCTGGATATTGTAATGTGGATGTACGTAATTTATATTCAGACCTGATGTGATGTAAGACTATACATGCCAATTTTAGGACTAAGCCTCTCCGTAGTGATCACGATCCCCCCCCCCCCCCATGGCTAATTTAAAAATTCGAATCAATTTTCTTGATTTTTTAAATTTGAGCACATCGGACATTTGAAGTAGTCTTTTATTTAAGTTTGGGCCTGTTTGTCGTGAATATTATACGCAAAATCAATGAAAGTTCTTCGATTTTTTTGGAACAGGACACATCGTTGTCATCGACAACACTCTTCCGCTTTCTTTGCAGAAACTTATCCATAAAAAATGTCATGAAGAAACTTGATAAATTATTAAATTTCTGCTCTCTCGGTTTTTTAATTTTGAATACAGCAATTAAAACGTTTCCGTTGCAAGGGCCCACCAAGGGATTCAACTTACGGATGTGCAGGCAACCAAACAAAGTAAACCTTTACAAGTTTACAACGCCTATCAACAACGAGGTTGCTTCATTTCTACTTCGAATTACAGCGCGATGTTCAATTTTTAGAGATGCGGATTGTGTGACACAATTTTGTAGGCCTACTGAATAGGATAATAGAATTCAGAAATTTCCAGTAAAAGAATTCTGTTAATTTATTTATACCTCATGTGATGTGATATGTACTTTCGCTCTTCCAAAATTAAGTTACGACCAAGACTAATTGGTACCTTGTCCAAACTAATTACTGCATAATGTACACACCTACTCACCTGGGTGCCTACTTACGAACACGGCCAGGCTCTGTCGCTTGCGCAATTTAAGCACATTGAACATGATGTTCACGGGACGCGTTCTTTCCGAGACAAGGAAAAAGATATGGGAGAAATTTCAAGTTTTTTCACTTCCCATCATCTACCACAATCGCGTTATCTCGTGTCCTTGGAAAGTAGTTGTACTATGAAGTAGTCCAATAACGGTCCTGCACCGTTATTGGTATAACCCACAGTCTATCAGTCCCTGAATGAATGTGCCGAATTTTCCGATTTCGGAGAGCGTTTTTCTTCCTGCGGGTTATATGCTGAAAATAACTAATTTCGCCGCTTCCAACCTAAGACAGCGTATCAACCCCGTAAATTCGCTTGTGCCCCTTAAATTCGTGTGCAAACGATTGTACACGCGCCTTCGCGAAGAATCGAAAAGGGGATTGGTGTGCTCGTTTAAATTACGGGTCATTCCATGTCAAATCACCCAGCCATGACACCCATAGTCTCAGATTTCAATGATTTTTTTTATTTGTTTCTATATATTGTATCCTTATTTACCGTGTGAAATATTATTTGCATATCTCTGAAACTTTTTGAAAAAAAATTTTAAATTTATCAAAAAATGATGCAAATGAATTTTCCCGAGGCTCAATTTTTAAGCGGCATTTTTTGAGAAAATAAATCATAACCATAGGCGGAGATAAACTTGGAAGTGTGGGGGGGGGGGACGGCACGATGTCAATTCATATATGCATTAGATCAGTGGACTCCACCTTTGACGCAATGCCCCCCCCCCCCCCCACGCCCTCCCGTCTCTCCGCCCACGATCATAACTTTTTCAATTTTCAATATATTCAAGTGAAATTTTCACTAAAGTGTTCACAAAAACATACAGAATATGATTAAAAATAATTCATACGTGATGAATGGGTTGCACTACAATGCAAAGAATTACAAGTGAAATCGGTTCAGAGAATAGATATTGGGCAGACATATTCAAATTTTGTAACCTTGAAAGCAGCCCAAAGTTCAAAATTTTGCCTGTTTTGGTGAAGGCTTTTTTATCTAGCACATGGTAATGCAGACAGTGAAAGAGTTCAGTGTTAACAAAACTATTTTTGAACAGTGAAAAATCTGTCCATCCAATGGTTTTGGCATTTCACAGAAAAATTACTTCTTATATTGCAGATATAGTTAATTTCTAGTTCTGCTCACTTTTTCAAAATTTATTGCCCCAAAAATGAAAGTTACTGCTCCAAAATGGATAAGGGGCCTTTGCACCCCTCTAGTGGCCTTGTCGGAAAATTTTATTAATTCTCTGAATTTCCAAATAGCGTAAATAATACAGATAAGATTCATATTTTGCAAATGTTATTGATTTTATGTATCACCGTGACATGTACAGACGAGTACTAAGAAAATTACGATAGTTTTCCAAAGATATTTTGCCGGGGGGGGGGGGGGTTGGGAAAAGCAGCATTAAGGAACCCTTTGACAGTAATCAATGTGGAATTCCGCAGAACTTGTGCTAGTCGTAGTGATCAGCAAGGAGCTGTCTTATCTGGGTGCTGTGGATATCCTTCTGAATATCCTGTGAATGTACGTAATTTACTTTGTACAATATGTACTTTCGTTCTTCCAAAAATTCATTGAGGACCAACCAAAACCACAGAAGACCAACTTCGGCCGACTACAACTGTGCTGAGAACGGGGTTCTAACCCCGTGTGTATGCGACTCCTGGATATCCTCTGGATGTACATGATTTTAGACCTCATATGATGCAAAGTACAATTTACCGAGTTTCGTTGAAAACCGAGGTTAAGCGTTGATTAGGTGATTATTTGTGAAATTTAACATTCAGCAATGCACCGTGAAATCCCGACTCATAAATTTCTTAAAAGGCTTCAAATTCTTTTTTTAAAAGTCAGTCTTTAAAATCTCCCTTGATTAAATTGATTATTACAAGATTGATTTTTTCGAGCGGTTTTTTTAACGTCATTTAATTATAAACGTCATTTAAATATAACAGTTAATTATATTTTCAAAAGCACGCAGCATAGGTCAGATGAGCAAAATGAAAAAAAAAAAAAAGTGAGTTTTTGTATTTTCTATTTATATCAACGCCAGGTGTTACCCGATATTTTCGCGTAATAACGTTAACATGGCCTTGAATTACTTGTTACTCGATGTTTGGCGTTAATTAAAAGTGAGCGTGTAATTAAATTCGTGTTCAATCGATCGAGGAAGCTCTGATGGTTCGATCACTTTTGGAGATGCTGTGTTTCAAACAGGGGTGTTTGATTTAAACCATGTTGGTTTTAACCGCAAGTGGTTTTTTTCACAAAATCACAAAAAAAGTGGCCTAAATGTAATTTTTCCCTTGAAAAATGCCATATTGGTTCATTTATTAGCCAAAATGTTTCATTCTAACCATATTTTCTGTTCTTGGAGTACATTCTAGTGGTGTATCTTTAAATGGTGTAAGATGATACAAGTGGTTTTTTTAAAAAAAGTCTCATAATTAAAAGTGCCTGAATATAACTTTTCTTACATATTAAGTATCTTAGTTGCTAAAATTATATACAGCACTGAAATCTCGGCCGCAACGAGATACTTTGTCATCTGGGGCAAGCCGGCTCCCCTTGTAATGTCAAAGAAGTAGTTAAAGGGGAATTCGGTGGCCCCTTCTGGTTCAGTGCCTGGTGGGGCACCAGCTCCGCCTACCCCCCCCCCCCCCCCCCCGTTGCGGTCCTGACTGAAAGTTCTTATTCTCACTTCATTTCCTAACTTTCTTTTTTGCGCTACATCTTAAGCACATCCATGAATGAGGATTGCATCACACATGCGGTGGTGGCAGGCATCTCTCAGGCTTTTTTTCCCTTCACAAAGAAGCAGCAACAATAGTGACTTCGCTGTCATGCTAAAGGTAGGTGGTCTTATGATCTAAAAAGACACCAGCTGCCCCTAACGGTCAATGTCAAGTGTGCTAGTATTTACATTACTTCAGACACTTTCATTTTCTTTCCATGGGAAGAAGCACATCTCATACTGTATATCACCACCAAGCTTAATATTTAATTTCTTTTATATATATGTTCAGCATTACCTCCAGTTAATAAAGGTTCTGTTGTACAGTAGCAAAAGCCCAAAATTGGCCAGTTCGCGAAATGGTTGGCGATCTCTATCCAAATAATTTTCAGTAAGAAGTTCCTTGGAATATATAGACTGGGTGACTGTTTGGTCAGGTTGTACAGTAGTAAGTGATCTATGAAAAATAATCAGCTATATGCAGGGTGATTAAAATTAAAGTCCTGATTCCCAAACCCGAATAAGAACTACTGGTCAGAATGGTTTAAAAATATTCATGGATCCATTACATGAAGCAATGGAATTTTCTTTGGTGGAAGAAAAAAAATATACTTTAAAATGTACAAGTAGAGAGAGAGAGATGATGCTTTACTTGGCCAGCAGTATAATCTATTTTGCACAACCACATCATTTCGGTTCTTCAATAGCATCAGTGTGTGAATAGTAGTACAAATCCCAGATGCCAGGGCGTCTAGAAAATCTATCTGTTTTGGCACCTAAAATTTTTGCATGCACCATTGCTAAAATAAAGTGTAAGTATGAATTTTTTTTTTTTTTTTGATTTCGTAATAATATGTCTTCCAATGGGTCATAAAGTCCCGGAAAAGTTAAAAAAAATACTCGGGATTGTTTTTCTTGTGGAAAAACATGCTTTACTCCTAACGGATTTGGTTGGCTCCTAAATTCTTTTTCGATTTGTCCAGCCCTGGTGGATCGCACAACGTTTATCAATATGCACATTGCAACACCAGTGAAGCAGCCGCTGGAGAACAATTTTGACAATAACAAGATGAAACTATATCTGGCCGCCATGTTCACCTGACAGGTGAACCCTTCTATAACCCTTGCAACTTTTGGCTTTGGGGATACCCTAAAACGTAATGGGCAGTGGTCGGATTACAAACTTTGGTGAATTGAAAGCACATCCACATCATTACCATGACATAGGCCTACTCTGGTCTGTTGTTGAAAAAGCATTTTTGTGCTTCCACCTCACAGCCAGAACAAGGTGGACCACATATTAAAACATTTCTTGTATAAGTTTTAGTTGTTTGTTTAAATGTCTTCATTTTTGGGTTTCCATGAATTATGAAATCGTGCGATACTAATTAAGTTATTATTTTGCCCTGACTAGCTATCGTTTCCATTCTGTGAGCGAATTTCCCATGTACTAGATGAGTAAAGCATCTTCTATTTTACATTTTAAAGTATTTTTCCCCCTCCGCCATAGAAAATTCCATTGCTTCAGGAATATTCATGCAAATTTTCAAGTCATTCTAACTAGTGGTTCTTATTTTACAATGTTTTGAAATTGGACCTTTAGTTATAATCACCCTCTGTATATCGTAAACCATCGCTAATTAATGTGCATTAATTATGCTTCATTAAACACATTGTATTTGCCTAATTTTTATCACAGTTTTTGTAAAATAGCCTTTCTAATTAAGCATAATGAAAGTAATGGCATAAAACATCTTTGGTTAATAATGACATTAAGAATTTTCAAACGCAAAATAATTGAGTTGAGTTTTAAAATAATTAAACTGCAAAAGTTGGTTTTTATTAAAATTTAAAAAGTTTATAGATTAATTAATATGAGAATTGTGTTAATTACATTAATAAACATTTTATTTTATTTACTTTTAAAAGTTCGAATGTTTTTTCAGAAATTTTATTGTTTTTGATGTAAATGCTATTAAAACCAAAAAACCGGAGTTTAAACCAAAAAAACCTGCTTTAAACCAAATAAAACCCGGTTTTTCGGTTTAAAAACCAACTCAAAATTGGGTTGAAATGAATTCGTGTAAAATTTCGCTTTGATTAGCCAAAGAAGGGTTAAGAAATTTTGTACTGCGTTAATTATCATTTATTTGGAATCAATGAGGCATGAAGAGTTTGCTATATTCTTTATTATATTTTTATCTTTTAGTTTTCCCAATGTGAAAGTCGCCTTAAAACTTTACAAGTCTTAAATTTTGATGTGATCGGGAAATTAATCTGAGTTTTTATAAAGCTCTAAAATTTCAGAACCTGCAAATGAACGGTGTGTAGTACTGATTCGTAATCGTAAATATGCCTGACCTCTGCACACTTTATCCACTAGGATTTTGGAATAACCATAACCTGCCTACGGTGAGGGGAGATTTTAATGAATAAATCCTGTGTACTTTCGCCGCAAAAAAAAAGTAATCTTTCAATACCTGCCACCTTTTACGTTATTGAGTTAAAGTGATTCATATTCAAGTGATTTCTTTACTTGGAATTTTTCATGCTAGTCGTTCCCAATGGTTTCGTGCCCATTTGGATGTTTTCAATTTATAAAAATTTATTGTCTTTTAAGTTCTAGCACAATGCAGCCTCTTGCTAAAACCTTGATATTCTCGATGTCCTTCCAAATGTTTCTCTCGAGCTCAAACTCTCTTTCTCCTCATCGGAAATTCGATATCGTGAGTCACTTTCTTGGTTGTGATCAATACGGAGCCCATAAAACGACCGAGATTTGTTGTGCGGCCTGCTTTGGCTCTTCATTTAATGGGAGGGGGAAGAAAGCGATTTTCAGAGGCGAGGGAGAGAATGGTTATACTGCATTGCTTGGCATCGAGCTTGTTTTCGATACCTCACTCCAGTGCAACACCAATAGATCGATAGTATCGTTCCGTACGCCAATTTCATTTCGCCACGAAGGCCCAAAGTGATTAGTTAAGCCATCTAATTAGCCTCCAGAAACTGCAGTTCTGTCCGGAATAAGTGATGCATTTTAACTTCCGTATCTCCACCCTTTCCTTACCGACTCCAAATTCTCTCCGATGCATTTCGAACTGATTTGCAAAAGCTCGAAATCATTTTTACGCAAAAGGAAGCAGTTTTCAGCTCGCTTCATGTTACTACTACTACTTGCTCTCACGTTGGTTAATACAGATCTCTTCCTAAAAAGGAGGAGGGTGAAAGTCGCTTAGCTTTCGGTATTTTTCCCAAATAGTACTTTTGGGAGCTGGTTTAACTTCTACTCTCCTGCCGCGCTCGTTTGTCATTGGGAAAGAGAAAGAAAAACTGACTTTTGCAGAGTCACACACGACGTTTATGGCTTTATCCAGGTTCTGTTTGCCCTGTGGGGGATCCAGGGCCGGACGGGGGAGAAGGTCGAAGAACCAACCTCGCTTCTCTCTCTTCCCGTGATGAAGTGGTGTTTTATGAAATCGTGCGTCTGGAAGATTGAGAACCTGCGCCCTCGAGTGACTCCCTCTCCCACGCTTTCTCCTCAAAGCCCTGTTTGATATTTATGTGTGGCTGGTGGTGGTATTGCTGACTTTATGAAATATGAAAAATCATGAACTTTGAGAAACATCGAACCCTACCTTTCTTTTTCTTCCCCTGCCTCGGAACAAACCGAGTCTCGCACTCCGGACATGTTTTATGGTGTTTCAGAGATAATCACGGATTTTTGAGTTGGCTTTCCCTTTGAATTTACTTTTCCCTTTTCTTTGCAATTTCTGGAAAACATTTTCATCTGAATACAATGGATGAACTCCTAATCGGTATTATTGAATTTCCACTATCGTACATGAACTGTATTAATGAATGAGATGAAGGAATATATATATATATTAAAAAAAAAATTATATTCAATGTTCTTGTGATAGTGTGTGGTTGGTTGCATTACCACTGCAAGTCTACAATTTTGCGTGATCAGTTTTTGGACGAGAATGAGTTGCACTCTCTCTTATTTGCTTGACACCTGTCGATGAAATCCAAGCACTTTTTTTTCAAGATTACACAAAATCCATCTTGCGATCCGTTTTAGTCGAGTCTATTCATGATGAAATGTAGGTGCGGAATTTTGATTTCTACTTACCGTGTTTCTCCGAAAATAAGACCTATCCCGAAAATAAGCCCTAGCTAAAATCGCCAATGAGACGGATTTAGTATGTCGTTGCAACACACATGGATGTATTGAACTATATAAAATGATAATGGTTTTATTATTATTTATTATCAAATAAAAATATAAGTAAATGATATCATTGAAATTTATATTTGAAATAAGTTTAAATACAAATTAAACTTTCGTTAACACCCAAGCAGGTCTCCTGCAGGTGAACGCCTAAGTAAACAGATAAATCTGAGGCTTTTTGGCTTTTATAAAAAAAAAACTACTACTCACAGCGTTTCTGATTATAAATTAAAAAAAAAATATGTCCGGTATTAAGCTACAAAAGTAAAGTTTTTATTAAACTTGAAAAACGCAACCAATAATCGTGTTGGTTGCATTCGAGCAAATGTAACCAAATATGTTTATTGGTAGTTTTTCCAAGTTTCATAAAAGAACTTTTATAGTGTAATCCAGGCCTATGACATATCCTGGCTTCCCAATGAATGCCGTTGTCATAAGCCGGGATTATACTATACAATTTTTATAAAAGCTTTTGATGAAACTTGAAAAATGCAATCAATAAGCGTATCAGTTACATTCGAGTGAATGTGACCAATAGGCTTATTGGTTTTTTTTTCTTCAAATTTTGGGAAAGATCTTTTATTAAACTTGAGAGTTAAATCCCGGCCATAAGTAAACAACCGATATAGTTCAACGCTGATAATCGAATAAAACGATGAGTATTTCCGGTGGGCGCACATCGCTTCCCGTTTGGTCCTGAAAATTTAAACCGAACTTCCTGTTTAATTTAAACGACGACACCTAAAAAAATGTTTTATGAAGTTGCAATTTTTTGCCGATTTTTGTGTAACTATCATTAAAAAATGTCTTCAGAAAGATAGAGTATTCTACCAAAATATAAGCCGCCGTGTGTGCTTGTTCGGGATGCTCCTAATACAAGCCCTACCCCGAAAGTAAGTCCCTAATGCGTTTTTAGAAGCAAAAATTAATATAAAACCGAATCTTATTTTCGGGGAAACTCCGAGAATTTCCGAGTTTTGTGTTTTTGAATCGGCAGTCTCGTGGACCCCTGCCATATGCCACAACCACTATAATACATATATTCCTATTCGAACTTCTCTTCATTCCTAACCATTCGTGGAACCCTTGCACTGTCTTGTTCCCCTGAGTCCGCAGATCACTTTTCGAAAATCAATATTCTGTGACACTAAAATAAAAAAAAAAAATCTGGTCAGTATCAGCTCCAGTGACGCATTGGTGACGAGCTACCACTTATAACGTTTCTCCAAAAAAAAAACCATCATAAAAAACGTAGTAAGCGGGAAAACGCGTTAAACTGGGAATCTCGATTAGTATTAGTAAGAGGTGGGACCACGAAAATAAGTCGTACTAAACGAGAACGTTATAAGCGGCATCTACTGTAGTTGGTCGTATAGAAGGTATGAAAAAAAGTAAGTTTAAGCGACCTACTGGAATTCAATTTCATATGTGATTCCATCGAATTCTTCCACAGCCTTCGTTTTTTTTAAAAATTTCAACGATATTTCCCATTTTGTTTGTTATTGGAGCGACTCGAGTTTTTACGTACACATACGCTTTCTCCATATTTGTATAGGAGAGGGGGAGGGAAAACACCTGAGTATTCCAGAGCTGCCAAAATTTGACAATTCACTCGGATTATTTGCAAGGGTGCAGAAAAAAAATTCTGTACGTTAAGATCAGTAGTTTGTTTTCTTTTAAATTCGGGTTGTTTTGCCATTTCTTTTTTGATCCTATTTCACTTGCACAAAACTAAAATTAAAGAGAAGAAATCCGACTGGTTTTTGTTTTCATAATATGTTTTCTTTCTCGGTTTTTTTCTGCTCTCCTTGTTTATTCCAATGGTAATCCGGAATGTTTTTCTTCCGGATTTTCCATGGCGCTTTGCTTATTTATTCAATAGGATTTTTTTCTGTTAAATCGGGAGTGTTGGGTGTGTTAGTGCGTTTGTCAGGTTGGAAAAATGGCAGGCCAAGCCAGCTTTCTCCTCCATCGCATTTTGCAATACTGTTTATTTCCTCCAGGTACTACAGAAGCCCGACAGCGCACTTTCATCTCCATCCTGATTGCATAGAAGTTTTTTTTTCCCCCTCTCCTCCCCGACTTTTTTTTTTGAAGAACATTCTTAAAAAGCTTTGAAGTGTAGTTTACAGTACGAAAAGAAAGTGCATATTTTCTTACTGCTTCTCTCTCTCTCTCTCTCTCTCTCTGAAAAAACTTTTCGTTTAAATCTGCGATTGTATGTGTACTTTCGAAATCTCTTCCCTAGAAATACAGACGGAGATTTTGTATTGTTGAGGAGTTTTTTCGTAGCGATATTTTTGCATACCTTTACGAAAATTTGATCAAGGAAGAGAAACACCCCAATTTTGCCATTGAACGTTTAAATTTGATTGTATTAAAATTATATTCAGTACATTTTTCTCAAATTTCGAAATATGCATCGAACTTGTATAGATCCGAATACATATGCATGCATTTTTTATACTGAATGAAATGTTGAATAAGCATTAATTTGCATGTAAAAGAAGTCATTTTCCAAAATTGTATCATCTTCCTGTAAATATTACGAAAGATTTTACAAAGCTTTATCTGAGTGGTCTGGGAATTGATTTTAGTATTATATGATTATCAAATTTATCCAACTCTGTTTCAACCTTTGGTAAATATGATGGTGGAAATGTAGTCCTACTCACATTTGTTTCATTTTATGTTTAGAAGCGATATGCAGTGAAACCTATCAATAAGAGAATTCCGTGGGACCAGGTTTTTCTGTGTGTGCTCCCTTATTCAAAGATTAAATAATCCCTCCCCCGAATATTAAAAAGGACACCGATCAGCGCATCGTTCCCTTTGGTTCAAGTGTCCCTCAAACGAAGGTTTCACTTGCATGTATATGGTCTACTTTTTGAAAAATAACATGAGTCTGTTTAATTACATTGTGTCTTTTTATCGACCAGTGGGGAAGAGTTCTTTCGGCAGGGCTTGATAGATAAAAAAAAATCCAGGCGCCAGATAACTTTGAGTCAAACATTCTTTGAGAAAAACAGGTCGAAAAATAACGTTCCCTCAACTGTTCCAGGTCATAGCGACTCCCATATTTGAATTCCGGAATTTTTGTCCTGACAACAATGAACCCCTTTAGGATCACAGACGAGATATTTCGTCCAAACGCCAGTAGAATAAATTTAGTCCAGTTCTGTGTTTTCTTTCCTTTCTCCTGATCATCACGATTCTTTATTGTAACCCTACGAACCGAAGTGGTTATTACATACATGTTTCCATTATATATATATATATATATATATATATATAATGAGCGAGATTTTCTCCCTAGGGTGAGGGTGAAAAGAGAAATTTTTTATACTCTTATTATCTACTTATCTATTATACTGGTTTTTTTTATTCTTCCTCTCCTCCCCTTTTTCTAATGGTTAGGTTAGGACAAGGTCACCAGTTTTATCGTTGTTTCGACAAATGGAGATCACCCAAATTTGTTGTCAAACGCTTGTACGCGAAGGAGTTACGTAACCACATACAAAAAAAATTTTACGCGTCAATTCCATTTTTTCAATCGCTAAGGTGACTTTGCCCCTGAGATTTGTCAAGCCCCGTCTTTAGGTAGTTCAATTTGGAAAGACATTCTATTCTACATATTTGAAGCATTAATGATACAGCAATCATTTCCAACTGACATGTTACAGGATTTCACGCTGCCTCGAAAATGGACAAGTGGTTCCGCTAGATATTTCGAATTCTAATTGCTCCAAGGATTCAGTAAAGTAAGTCCGGTAATCCCTCATGTATAGGTATTTCATTTACACATATCTGAGCAAATGTTTGTTTCCAGCGATCGGGAATTCAAATATTCGATTTCCGAGAAACGCGTCGAATATTTTCGTGCCTCGGGAAACTAGTCCCCGGGAAAACTTGCCCGGTTTGTGAGATATCCTGCTTCCCAGACAGAGCAGCTCTCGATCGATAGTGGTGCTTATTCGGCGTGAGAGAGGTTCTAAAATCCTCCCGGTTTCGCGGAAAATATCCTCTGCTCTCTTATCACGTATGAGTATTCAAGCTCTCGTCCATGGGCGAGAAGACATTGGCGTGTGGCATACTGATCAACAACCAACCATTTGGGATAGCCCTATATATTTCTCCTCCTGTTTTCTAGTGTCATTTCCTCGGTGGCCGATACGGAATCCGTTTTATCCCTCTTATGAGCAAGATCCGGAGCAAATATACTCGGTAAAGGATAATGATGATTCGCCGGACAGAGTACACAATCACTGCAGTTACATTCTTTTCGTAACCAGTTACTGATTCTTTGTGTCTCTTTCTCTCTCTCTGGCGTCTGCAAATCACGTACTTGTTCCGCATCACTATCGACGTCTTTAGTAAAGTTGGAGATCGCCGATGTCCGTGCTCGTACTTTTCATCTTATCTGTATTTATATAATGGTGAAAGTGAAATTATCGGATGATTGTATGTGTAAGAATTTATTCTGAATTTGTGGTTATATAGAATTTAAGCGCAAAAATATCCGATTAATGCGTCGGGTTAAAGAGCCGGAGGTGAAAACTAGAGGAAGGAGAGCCGTGACAGGTGATTAGTAAGCCGCAGAGAACTTTGGAAACGCACAATTTTTTCACATATATTTTTATGTAATTGAATGTAACCGATATGCTTATTGGTTGCATTTTTCCAGTTTTATCGAAGAGCTTTACAAACTTCTATAGTGTGATGCTGGTCTAAGTGAAATGCGTCGGGAAATGTGACTACCTTTAAAATCGAGTAGAACAACTGTTTTAAGATACCCACAGGAGGGAGGCTGACGGTTATCAGCCTTCCTCCATTGATTACCGAAGGTACAGTGTTCATAAAGTTTTTTGTATGCCAAAATTTGTTCAGGAATCAACTGAAGTTGAAAGAGTCTCACTCGATATTTGTGGAAAGAGGGCTGGTTGAGACGGGCATAAAAAAACATGGGCAAAAAAGATCAAGAGACAATACTCCGAAGGAAGGAAACAATGGATATTCTAACCGAAAATAGGTTTTGTTCGAACATGTTAAATCATGGGTGGAAAGTTTCTTGGTAAACATTATTAGTCGGACCGAAATTTCCTGCAGTCAGAGAATAGTTGAACACGCTTCTGTAATTTTAAATAATCGGAAGAGTTTCGTTCTCGTGAGCTCTGCATGCACACATTCATGCCTATCAATGTCTCGAAGAATTCAGAGCGATTTGCTTTTGACCCGTCTCCGCCTGTACACAATGAGGTTTCGGCAAGCAAGCGTCAGTGGAGTATTAGCGACCAGAATGTGGAGAAAGTTTATAGAGATGCTGCCGTCAGCGTTATCCTCGGATTCCCCTAATTGACCCGTCGTTTTCAAAATATGCAAATGGCCAGTATCGTATCCCGGCGTGAAGTTCTATATGCGTGAGGAAAATGGTACAGTAGCGCCGTATAAGATGAGGGAACGAGGTGGAGTGAAGTGTAAAACCGTCGCTGATAATGTTTGTTTGCAGGAGGTGGATGGAGATCCTGTGTGGCTCAGCTCTTCATCCTAAAACCTCACTTTCCTTCTCTTTCCACCACGTTTCCTTCATCATTGTACGCACTTCCCTCACCCACGGAGCGCGCGACTTTATTAAAACCGCTTGTTTGCCTAGAGGCTCGAATTAGATTGTTTGCATTGTCAGTTGCCTTGTCAGTGGCGTGTCATGAATAAGGCCTCATTAAGGACCAACGAGCCAGACGTGACCAAACATTCGTCGGCGTAATGTACTTTCTGACGGGTGTCAAAAGTTTGTTTGGAGCGGAAAAGGATTATCTTGACCTTCCTTCAATGTTGCTTCATTTTTTTCCTCTCCCTTGAAACAATGCATATCGTAGAAAAATTATCAATCCCCTTTATTTTTATTTTGAAATGCTTGTTCAATTGAAAACTAAGCGAATGCACCAAGGGTTATAGTATAGATTATAGTATTTGGGAAGGCATATTTTAGACCATGAGTTTTTCAGAGATGAAGCATGGTTTTATCTTGGTGGATATATATCTGCACCAAAATCAAAGACAACGGAGCACTGAAAAAGCAATATCTCGTAGTTGAGTAGCCATTACGCCCTAGAAAAATGGGCGTAATTTGACCTTAGGACTTGTGAAGTCACTCAAGTCTGACTCGCGTAGGTCTCTGGAACCCAAGTTGCTGAAAAATCTCGGGTGTTTCAGTAAGTGTCAGGTATGCAGGAATCGAGTGGGTGTAGGTATGCAGGAATTTAATTTTTTCGCTTTATTTTGTGAAACTGAGCAACTTGCGCGCTATAGTGATTTCAATGGCGTCGAATAATGGGATTTATTATTTGACGACTATGAACGTGACTGCTGGATTCGTTGGAGTATCGAACACGCCCCATTTCACAACACTGATGCATACAATGAGACAGTGTGACCTGTCACCGTGAATTCCGCTATGACAATGTTGAAGGAATATTTTACCAATAGAATCACCTATAAAAAAAACTGGGAACCAAGATCTTCCGGATCTTACCAGTCCAGATGACTTTTTTGTTTGGATATTTAAGGTATCCGACTACGTTGAAAACGTCATTTTGGAAGAAAATATGGATTTTCATTTTTTATAAAAGCCCTATTTGTTGTGATTCCAAAACGGGCCTTGTTTTGTTTATATGATGCTTAGAATCAAAGTTACGTTCACTTTAGTGTTGCGTTTTTACATACAAGTAATACGCAAATAAAGACTTTAAACGTGTTTTACGAAGAATGCTATTTTTTTTGACTTTGTGACATGATTTGTAAAAATTGGTGCATTGAATCCTTACGAAATTTTAATGGGATATTTTGCTATATATTGTTGAGGTTATGAACCAAAACCTAAGGTCTATCACATATATTTTTTGAATTACAGTGTTTTATAGACAAAATGAAGGATGAAATTTCAAAAAATTCACACGTACTTAAACATATTTTAGTGTAACTTATGAACATATGCAATCCTTTAAATTTTGGTTCATAACCTGTAACATTACTAGCTAAATGCACTGTGAAAATCACAAAGCATTTTATTTATAAAAATTTTTGCAATCGTGTTTCGAATATCTTTTTTGTAATTGTTTCGAATATCACATGAATTTTGCCTAAAATTTGACATAAAAACGACTTTTTCATAGAAAATATAATAGACCAAAATTTGTCACTGTTTTCGCCATTTCGAGACACTTTCTATCAAAAAATGTATTTAAAGTTGACTCCAGCACCATTTTAAAGAAAAGTGACAAGAAAGGTAGTCGGATACCTTAAATGAGTCTGTGCACGAAAACATTCCACTCCCACTTTAGAGCAGTTGAAGATGAACATCAAAGTTGCCGTCCAGAGCGTAGACACCAGAATGTTTCGTAAGATTGCCAAAAATACGGAAAAACATGCAATGTATTGAACATCTCTAATCTTTTATTATAGCCAGGCTATATTTCCCCCCGCATATACGCATATTAATATTATTGTGATATTCCGGTGGGTGCAATTCAATTTTAAACACTGCAAAATAAAATTGTATCTGCTAAAAATCAGTGATGAGAGCATGTCAGTTGTTTGTTGAAATGATTCAATATCTATTTGAAATGAAACTCGTCATAGAAGCAAGTAAAAAGAATTTGTTTCGATTCCATCCAGCAAAATATTTACTTTACCAACATATCATCATACGCTGTATGCAAAGACAGTGAAAAAGTAGATAACGCAGAACTTTGTGTGGTATCTTTAAAACGCAGTCTTTGCTGACCTTGGGCTCAATTCAGCTCAGTGGAAATGTTCTGAGCAGGGAAATAAACCAGAAAGAGTATAATAATATACTCGTACATCATAAATATTATACATAAGGAAGAGATGATATTGGTAAGGCCTTACTTTTTTTTGTTGTAAATCTGGAATGTTGCCCGTCGTTCTGGCAATATCGCCATTGAAGTTGGTAACATTATAAACTGGGTATTGAGAGAATAGACAAGCTCAGTCGAGATGGAAAGAAATATTTCTGAGCGAAATGTGGAAATATGGGCGTTTATTTCTTTACCGACAGTCTTTTCTAGGAGAGAAAAATGGAGGGTGAAGACGAGAAGAGAGGGAAAGAGGATCGTGCCAATGAGTACAAAGTAGCAGCAACCAGAGTGTGAGAGAGAGAGCTTGGTCCTCATTTTGGGGTTTTCGCTCCGCGGGTGGTGTCGCTGCGCTGGAAATGGACTTTTTTGGGTGAAACTCTTGTTTTACGTCACTTATTTAGTATGTCATTTAGAACAGCTGTGAAGGTCCGGGTGGCGGTTAGGAATTCTCTTGTTAATGTCATTTTTACTTGAAAGCTTCGCGAAACAATATTTTGCTTTTTTTTTTTTTTTTTTTTTGTAGAGGCTTCCTTCCCATTAAAACTTACGTGCCTACTGCTCTGATTAAGGGTTGAGCGGTTTTTAATAACGATTCGGAGAAAATAGAGAAACGTCGGTGCTTAAAGTAGGCTGTAATTATGCAGTTGAGGTCGTATATTTAATTGTAGGAACGAGCCCCTTTCTTTGTGTTGTATCCATCATATTAATGGTCTTTTTTCCTAGGTGCCATTCAACCTCGGTTTGTTTTGCGATTATAGAGTGGTCGTGGCCCAGAGTTGGTCTTCGAGAGTTTGAAGTTCGTAATGGGGAATATTCAGGGTACAGGGTTATAAAAATGGTGTAAGTGGTTTCAAGATTCTGTAGAGACCATGCTGTTTAGCATATGATCATAAAGTTTTACTTTACATTACAAGTTACAATTTCTTGTGGCACACAAGGAAATAACTCTGGCTATCGTGGAAACCATAATAGCGATTGCTGACCATTTCGGGCGTGACAGATTCATTGCTGTCGTAATGAAGGCTTTGAAGAATTATTTAGTATCACGAAGCACCACTCTGTGAGTAGATGAAGTCTGCATTGTTGGTTTTCAGCCGACTACCACCCTCTTACCCATTAACTCACACAAAACGTTGAGAGATCATAAAAATCTCTGAACCACTCCAATCATTTGTAGATATCTATTACAAGCTGTCCCAAATTGTTTGCACGGATATCTCTGCCACCAAAGCAGAATGTTTTGCTCATTATTCTGCAACGAGCCCTCGGCTGACTGGAAATGCTCTGCGGTAAAAACTCCCGTGTTTTCTACACTTTTCTTAAAATTCTTTCAGATTGCTTCCCAAAGCCGAATATGCAAAAACGTCGCAGATTTCGGCATATTCTGCTTTGGGAATCTGCAGCCATTTTCTTTAGGAACATGCTTTCAATTACAAAATGTTTTCACCCGACGTGCAGTTATTCAAAGTCTCGAAATTTGGGAAATTTGCTTTTCTTACAGCCCTCGTGTGCTAAAACTTCTAATTGATGAAATGTCAATGCGACTCTGAGAAGAAAATACTTTCATATTTTTGAATGCAATATTTATCGAGATATCAAACATATAAAATCACTATTTTAGCAACTTGTAGGTGTGTTGGCATGTTTTCATTGTCTCAAAAGTTGCTATTTTTATAAATTGTGCACAGATAGAATGAACTCGACCATTTTTTGGCAATTACAGAATTTTTACAAATTTGAATTTTTTATATATTATTTATAATTTTTTGATTGCATTTTTAGTTGGATTGCTGTATTTTAGTAATTTATAACATCCATACTTGTTATGGGCATCTTTTCTCAGCCACCTCGTTGAGCATTTTGCCTGTTGTGGACTTGTATTTGTATAACTCTGAATTTAATTTACTTTTCGCAATTTGTGAACCACACCTGCAATGATTGGCGATATATTTGCTGAAAACTTAAGTCAAATATCTCCGTTAATATTACATTTAAAAAATATTTGCAATTTTTTTTGTAAATGACTTGTCAGAGCCGCAATTACATTTCAGTGACTAAATTTTTTAGCACACGGGTCTACATAAAAAGTCAATTTTTCTATGTGTACTACCTCTTTGGAAATTTAAGACACTGAGTAACCGTAGGCCATTTAAAAACTTTTTGTAATTGAAAGTATGTGTGTTCCCAAAGCCTATGATTGCAGAGGTATCCCCTGTGCAAACAATTTGGGACAGCCTGTGTAGTCTTCCAATTATAGAATGTCTGCGTCTAACACTTCAGTAATGGATTATCAGCAATAAGTTTCCGTCGATAATAACTATTTTTGAAACAGAATAAAAGAACAAAAGGGTTTCCGGGGAATGGAACCAGTTTTGTTTAGGTGTGGTAGATTGCATAAGTGAGTCATCACCCTATCTTAGCAACCACCGGTATTTATTTTTAATGCCGTTCGGTGAATCATTCATTTCCCCCTCTCTCTCTCACTTATGGTGTGCATCATCATCAACAGTAAAGAAAATGAAAATCCAGTCCAAATCGAAATTCATGATATCGATTGCTCCATTTCTGTTTTTCACATATATATTTTTCCCACCTCTCGGTCGGAATGGCGCCAAAACCCTTTACTCGACCCGTCGTCTCGCCAATTCGACTTTTTCCCGTTTCCCTCCTCTAATGACTTAGTAGCGAGTCAATCTATGTACCGTACCGTATACTTTATATGTCCCATTTCTAGCCTGTGGGAAGCATTAGTCCTTACCTATAAACTTTCCAGTGCGGGGGGGGGGGGGAGATATACCGTCCAGACTCCAGCTCGTCTAAATGATGTCATCGTTTCTACTTGTGCGTGTGTCTATGACTGGACTCATTGGAAGAATTTCCATTAACCCCTTTCGGCAAACGATCTTCTCTCACTTCCCCTTAATAACGCTGATTTGACGAAGTACCCTCGGTTCCTAGACTAGTTTTTTCATCTAATCGATCGTCGTGGGGGGGCTGAGCGAGAGAAAGACCACCCGTACGCATGGTTCTTCCACGTGACATCTAATCGTACTTGAAAGAATATTATTGAATTCCTAAATAAGTCGTGAAAAACGTAGAATGTAATGATATTATGCAAACGTGGAGATGAACTGCATCCAAAAAATGATACTTTGGGTGGGGCGACATTTTCAAACTGTATGAAAAGCTGAATAGGCCTGTTCAAGCATTTTAGGGGGACGAGGGTGAGCAAATTTAAGCTTTTATTCCGAGATCTCAAGCATATTTACTTGCGTGGATCATTCGCGGTATTCTGCGTGTGTAATACATGCTCAAGTAAGCTTACGACGCTTTTGTAGAGGAAGAATTTGCCCTGCTCATGATGTTAGAATGCTGCACAACCGGATCTCTTCGTCGAAAAGTGGATGTTATGTCAAATTTTGAGTGAATGCTTTTACCGTAATGAATCTAGTTTTTCTTTAAAAGTTATCACCCAGGGAGATTTAAGTTGGTGTCTGGAAAAAAATGGTAAAATTGGAGCAATGCAAATTATACTGCAGCGGTTCTTATCTTTATCTGCCTAGGAACGTATACGTAGTTTTTTCATAGAGGCAGCGGGCCAAAATTGCTACTTCATTTAATGTCAATTTGTCTGTCTTTCCCGAGTCCCCCGATACCTGCAGGCACCAGATTGAAGACCACTGCTGCTGCGCTGTTTCATGAGGCGAACTAAAAAGCTCGCTTGGGGGGAGGGAGAACGAAAACGTTTTCCTCATTTGGTAAGGCCCACTCCCGGATGCAATGTTTCATCCCAATTTATGGGAGAAATGAGGAAAAAGGAACAGGAAAAACTAAGATTATATATTCTGGCTCTTCCCCTACCAGAGACTTTCCAGCGATTTTAATAGTCCTGGTGAAAAGAGGCAAAATGTCAAACATTAGCTCCGAGACCCGAATTATGGAGGAAAAGGGAGATCTTTGCATTCGCGGAAAAGGGTTTCACTGAGGAATTTTATTGGGAGGGAGTTTTTTTTTAATACCCCTTATTCTCATTTTTACTCCTCTTTGGAAATAAAGCGTTCGATCGTACTTTCCCTCCTCTCTGCCTTCATTCTCGTGCACACAGTTCCCCGTAGTTTGAGAATTTTATTGTGATCGGTAAATTTGGTTGTTTCTCCTGGTTCACCCTCTATATCCCCCCCCCCTTTTCTTTGTTTTTATTTCCACTCGTTCGATCGGGACCTACTAGAAGTCAGTCTCGTGGTGGCAATGTATTATTTATTTCATGAGGAAATGAGCCAGAAAACGGCAAAAAAAAAAAAAAAAAGCGCCCAGAAATATTTTCATGATTCTGCTTTTCAATTTCCTTGATATTGGATGTTCATCCTTGTCTTTTCCCATGTGTTTTCCTTTAATAAAATTCTTCAGTGAACTTGAATAATGGGAAATTGTTTAGAAATACTATTTTGAAACCCTTGAAACATTATTTGGTTCTATGTGACGAATTCTTCTTGCCGAAAGTCCTACCCGGAAACTTTAGTCTTCCTGATGACACTACTTATTGTGGATCTTTTCCTGGTGTCTGTCATTTATTTGCTCGAAATTTATAAAAATTTAATTCCTGACCCCCAAAGTAGAATGTACCGAAAATCGCGTATGTTGCAGATCTCGGGAAGAATTCTAAAAAAGGAAGGGAAAAGAACTCGCCTGTGTAGAAAACCTTATCGTGGGAATTATTATACCGCAGAATATTTTCCCCTCAGCTGATGGGTTGTTGCAGAACAATGCAAAATAATTTTGCTTTGGAGTTTCTGACTGTTAAATTCAATTTAATTTATTGTCAGCGGGAATCAGGAGTCACAGACTTTAGTCTGCCTTTTCTCTATGGTAAACGATGAATACCTGTTTTGCTATTGCCACCTGATATTATCACTCTAGAAGCAACAAAAACGCATGGGTCAAGGCGCACAAATGAAAGAGTGGACTCGTAGTCTGTCCATTTTTGCACAAAACCTTTCTATCTAATCGTTGTAGAAAGGGCAGGATAGGGAACAGCGGTTAGCTATATCTATAATGCTGCTCTTTCTATTAAAATTAGAAATAGCAGGATAGGGAACAGCAACTAGATATACTGATATCATACTTTTTTCGAAGATGTCAGATGAGTCAGTCTGGTACAGTGTGTCAAAGAGCTCTAACTTGGGTAAAAGCTCAAATGATGGAGAGAATAAGACGCAATTCGAAGTGTATTTGGGTATGTGGCTAGAAGATGGACAATAGATGGACCAGAAATATTCTGAATTGGTATCACCGATAAATGTCCAATATTTCGCGCGCGCCCCCAATCCTAACGGTGTAATGAGGTCCGAAAGATAGTTGGAATTAAGTGGATAAGTCATCAGACTACTTTACCAAACACCAGCTCCAGCCATATCGCTATATTGCAATTTACTGCCATTAATAAGTTGGAGCCTTCCTTCATTTCAAAATCTATCTGCCTGTGATCGCTTCAACCTCCTTAGAGAAAATATCTTATCTATATTCTTCCTCGGGTTTGAACGTGGGACCGTGACGGCAACCTTCACGGTGGTAGGCCAAAGTGTCATTTCTCTCCACCGGGAATTTAACCCATGACCTCTTGCATACCGGGCCCAATCGCACTGACCATTATACCATACAGACGATCTTTCCCTTAAAAGACACACAGTAGCGTTACTTGCTGAGTAGAGGCATTGCAGCCTCCACTACTGTGCGTGTTTTAATAAGAAAATGATCGTCTCTCTATGGTATAATGGCCATTGCATATAGTCATTGTTATATAATGGTCTCAGGGCGCTTGCCCGGTATGCAAGAGGTTCTGGGTTCGATTCCTGGTGGAGAAAAATGACAATTTTTTCCTGTTCACCTCGGCATAATATCCAGAAAGCCTATTGGTTTCATTATTTAGGACTGTTCTTCTTGAGCGAAAACATGGTTAGCGGCTTCTAAGAAATTTGGCTGGCATCTAAATATTTTTCAATTTTTCAAGCCCTAAAATGTAGGTTGTATCCAGGGCTCCCACTCGACCTACTTTTCCTACATTGTCCTACTTTCTAGTTTTTGTCCTACTTTTTCCGAAAAAACCTATCAACAAAATTCATATAATTTATTTTAATTGAGGAGGTAATCATCGATATATTGCCAAATAATACAAATGTAGTAGACTGAAATTAATGATTCTACCGAAGCAGAAATTGTATTGTTTTTAAAGTTATTTGAGGGCTTGTATATGGACCATTTAGTGGTTTATTAATTTTTTATTTGCTTAGTTTGAGGGTTCAACAGGTAGAGTAGTCATTAAAAAACTTCTACCTGGTTGAAAAAAAAGTTTTTACTTATTACTTTTATGGTCTCGGGCAGTAACAGTCATCATTGAAAATTATGGTGCACATTTTGTGTATAGGTGACACAACAGTTTGCATAATAAAGCATTTGGGTGCATGGGCCTATTCTAGGTTTTGTGACTGATGTGATACCCAATAACATTCAGTTGTCTTCTGTATTTTTAAGGCGCATGCAGAGGCATAAATAATACTTTACTCAGCAAACAGCTAGAAATGATTGTAATTGCTTCATTTGTCAAAAACGATTGCACTGGCGTTGAGTGCTAAAATTTAAACACATCCTTTTGAAAAAGGGATGGACAATGCAGTAAAAATGTCTGGTCCACCTTGACTTATTTATATCGGACCTTGTAGTTTACACATTTTACACCGTGCTCTTTTAAGTCGTCTCAAAAGAGCGTCATTCTTAAAAACTTAAATATCTTCATAATTTGCTGTGTGCATTGTCGAAGAGAGTGGGCAGTGGAAGACTCAAAAAAGAATGTAATATAAATATTGTGAGGGAGACAAAAAAAAAAAAAACTGATTGCTAGTACCCTATTTTGGCCAAAAGTTGTTTTTGTTACGAAGTCATCTGTCATTTTGCTTTGGCTCGAGTCAATCTTACAGGATACTGAAATAGTGTGCGTTTTCTTTAATTTTTCAAAATTTTTTTTTTCTAGAGTTTTTTTTTTTATTATGCTATGATTATATGTTGTCTAAGGGATGGGGGGTTGGGTTACTCCCACTCTACTTTTTCTCATTTTTGAGTGGTAGCCCTGATTATATCAAGACTTGGATGCTCCGTTAAAATTGTGTAACAGTTTTCAAACGACCACTTTTGAATATACGGATGGGGTTAAAACATGACTTTTATTCAACTAAGAGAGAAATTCTGATTGAAATTTTGCTGTTTTACGCGTGTAATCCGTTATGAGTGCTTCAGATTCTGCAGCGAATTTTGAAATAAAACCCATTGATTTCACATTTCTTACAATTACTGACACCAGGTTGAAACGCTAATGAATTCATTTACGACTAACTGAAAATTAATCCCATATAACAGCGCCCCCTCCCGTGAATTTTTCCAGTTTCAATCGGATCATGTTTGATGTTTATTTGACTCGTTAACAGAAAATTATGACTCAATTTTCGAAAGTGCTGTTAAATGATTATCTATTATTCAACTTAATTTTTTTGCGAGACTTCCCATTTTGGCAGAATTCATTGTTATCTTGAAGTACGGTTGATATCGAATAACGTGCTTCACGAGCTTTTTCTTCGATTATCTCTGTAAAAATTGAGTTCCCCCCCCCCCCCCCTGCTTCACTCCCTGAATCTAATTTTCCCCTCTGGAGTTTTCCGTGCTAGCGTTCTGGGAATCAGAGAAGAATGAAAATGTTTCTTGTCTTGGTGTGGGGAGCTCTTCTGTTTCGTGACTGGAGCAATCGGCGGAAATTTCTGTTCCGGGAATCGGTTGTTGTGGAGTTTTCGTATATAATATGGGAAGAAGAGAATCTTTCTTTTAGGTGGTATTGCGTGATGCCCGGAGAAAAGTTCCGTGAAAAGAAGTGAAGCTTGAATCCCGGACACAAAAGATATTTAAGAATTTTCGTGATCTACGGTTGTTTCATCATCCTAAGATGCACATCAACAATTACCAGAAGCATGCTATCTGGTATGACTGCGTGGTATTTCGTTGAACTTCGCCTATATTCTCAACCTTGACACGATTCGCCAGTGGGATAACTCGGAAGTGCAATCTAGAATTGTGTTGAGGGAAGGAATCGAAATCACGAAGCTCATTCACGATAAATGCAATATACCCCTTTCAGTAGCGTATGCTGGGATTTCCCCCTTGTGTAGCTTGTGAACCCTACCTTAACCGATATAAATGAGTAAATATCTGCATAAAGATGCAAAAGAGTTGAAACAAGGGCTTTCAGAGCTATAAAAAATATAAATCTACTATTATAGAAATTTGATTATTTTAATGGTACAGTTTAACATAAATAAAATTTAACACAAATTATTTACGTCATTTCTGTGGGTACTGATCTTTAGGGATATGTGAAACGAATAAATGCAAAAAATTGAATTTTTTTCTATTTTTCTGCGAAATCTCGATAATTTAAATTTTATCGTTAATTCTTCCGTGTTTCCAAGCTATAATTGACACCTTAAAAAGACTACGAAACTAAATACTAAAATAAAGGATCTAGTATCAGACTCCGCGTGTTACACGACGTGCTTCAAATCATTAAAAACACTTCTTGGTGACAACATTTTGCACTACCAATACTGGGCGCATAAAGTGAATCTTGACGCATTAATTGAAGAATTCAAAGACAGAATATTAAAATTGTGGCCAAGCCGAAGGTAACTTTTTTTGCACTCAAGAAAAATGTCATAATTTTGCACATTACGAACCTAATAATCATGTTTACAGCAAAACAACATAAAAAATTTATATAACTCCTTTCACAGAAAGGGATATACACCACACAATAAAATATTATCAGTAAATTTTTAATTATGCAAAAAATTCCAATTAATGATTTTTTAAAATTAGTTAGTTTTTTTTTTTTGCTTAGATTTACATACATATTCGGTCAAATGCCTGATCATTAGTCGGCCGAATAGCAGCCAAATATTCGTCCCATCTGTACTCAGACTGCAATTTAGTCATCGCGCATGAAAAATTTTAGGTGCCGATGTCGATTTTTCAATCCCCATGGTACAATGGCGTCTGGGATTTGTCATGTACTGATGCACATCCGGGTATGAAAGATTATCCTACCCTGTCATATGGACCTTGTGATGTGAGATTTTCTTATTCATTTCTTATAGGAGGACCTCAGCGATAATGTGGATTCCAAGCCGAATCATTTCCAGCCTATGGTGGCGGTACTTTGCGGACACGGAAAGTTGCTGAATAAATACCTGGACGAGGACAGGCGATGGGTCAACGATCCCGATCCGAAGTCTATCTGCACCAAGGATAAACTTGAGATATTGGAGTACTGCAAAAAGGTATGCATCTAGTTATAATTATTTTTTTTCAGTGCAACTTGATAAATACTGCCTAATCGAAAAAATATGTACCTACTTTAGTTCTAAACAAATAGAATATAGAAGAAAAATCATGATCCTTCCATATAAAAATGTAAGTTGATATAACACCAGGAAATTATGACCGAAATGATATCGATAAACTTGCATAAAACATTCGAGATCGGTTCCACCCTTGTATTATACACAAACTGCTCCGAACATTTCCTGATAAAACTATCCGGTAATCCGAGCTTATTTTTAGGATCGACGGGAGAAAAAAAAATATTGTTTTTATATCATTTTTATCGCTTCCTTCTCGAGATACTATACGTGGTGAGAAGAAGAAACCCCCCGGATTTTTATTTTATTCGCTGTGGTTTGGAATGTATGACCGCCATCAAAGAGAATTTATGGGAATTGTGTTATCCACTGTCCGAACATATATCTGTCGAGGATTGTAATGTGATCCGTATTAGTTAGGAAAACAATGTAGCAGATGAATTGCCCTTCGACGTCTGCGGTATCATTTTCCGTGCACGTCGGCACCTCATTTTTCAGAGCTAGTCCTTCCTTGCCTTTTTATCATTCGATAAGAAAGAGATTCATTTCCCTGCCTCTTTCTTTTTTGTTTTTAAACTCAGATTTTTTTTTCGTAGTAGATAATTCATCTACTTCAGAAAATGGCTCTGGCTTCAAATTCTAATATATTAATCGCTTTTAATATAGCAGTTGAATTGTTTTGCAATTAGCATTGATTTATCTCCTCCTTGGTCGTCCACAACCCGTCTATTTAATTTGGTTAAAAATTGTGTTGTACATGTTGAATATAACTAATGAGCAGGAGAGAGAGTAACGGATATGTTACTTGTCATGTGTTATTCTATTCTCAATTTTATACAATGGATGAGAATACTTTTTATTTTTGTAACCCTTTAAATTGTTGGAGCTTCTCAAAAAAGAAGCACCGAAGATAGAAGAAAAAAAGACAACTTGTGTGTTGTCAGTTGAATATGGTTAAATAATCACCTTCCATCTCTAGTGGGGGGAGGGGGGGGGGCTTTTAACTCTGTGGTATCCGGTAGTGTTTTTTCCCTTTTAAACGATATTATTACGGCAGTTTTCTTCCTTTAAATATTTAAATTACATCTCATAATACAGTGGACGCTCGATATAACGACCCCGTTCGTCCCGTCGAAAACAGACATTGGCGAGGTCGTTGTATCGGAAATAAAACTTATAGTCGTTCTATGAAAACATTTGGGACTTACCTGACCGGTCATTGTAATGGAACGGTTTCTATATCGTGGGGTCGTTATAATGAGCGTTGACTGTATTCTAATTTTTCATACACACATTCACTATACTAAAACAAAATGTGCATAACCATAAACTTGTCTGTCTTCTTCATAAGCCAGATGAAGGCAATCTGTAGGTCGTCCAACAGCTTACTTAAGGCTGGGAAACGATAAAAAAATTTTAACTCTGTTCTAAAACCCTATCTTTCATTTATTTCAAACCGAGCATAACTCCGATCTATTGCCATGTGCAATTTACTACCGAGTGAGTTGGGCCAAAAAGCGTGAATGTGTCTCCCTAACAGTCTGAGTGCGTATATAGTGTTAGTCTGATTATCCATTGCTGCCATCTATATTTCAGAAGTGAAGGGAATAAGTATAATGATTGAACAATTATACTGTTGTAGACCTCTATGACGATATTTTTTAATGGGGAGATCGGCTCGCATTTGCACCTCTAAATTGGAAACCACAAATAAAACCCGTCTGTCATCATGTAGGTAATTCACACCGAGTTCTGTGAAAAACCTTGATCCCTGCCGGTATAACGTGGAATACACGCGATTCAATGCTATTTCCATGCGTCCTTCTCAGAAGTTTCGGTTATTTGACGTGCTGCATCTCCCTGAGACTATAGTTTCACATTCAAAAAAATGTTGAATTGTGTTTGTTAAATGTAGCTTTTGTTATACCGACACCGTACGTGGGAGGGGGGGGGGGGGTTATTCCAAATTTCGTCAGCTTCCTCTTTGAAAAAGTCTCGAAACAAGTCAGCAACCCCGTAACATAAATATTTATTCGTTGGCTTGTGTGAGCACTCATTGTCTTTTTGGTCATTTCCGATTCGGAAGTCGGATGGCAGCAACCACTTAACACATAATTCAACGCCTGGTTTAATAATTAAATAAACTTCTACTCATCCGTTCGATGAACAGAAAAGTATGACAGGGGTAGAGAGTTGGTTAGAATTCGTCAGAATGGGCACGTGTTCCCATGAATATCAACTGCTACGCCACTTCACCCACCTCCCCGAGTGAATGAATCTGTTTTTCAGATCTCTTAAGACAACCGTCCGAAAGAATATCGATAGGATTACGAAGCGAATAAAGGAATTAAGTCTGTCTCTCTCTAGATTTGTTTCTCAGCCATCAATTATGCTTTCTAGAGTTGGTTCTGCATTACTTCACCAGGGAAGAAAAAACATTTTCGTACATAGTCTTTTCCTCCCCAATGGAAAAACACAAAATTTTTGTTTTCAGAAAAAAAAAGTCCATTAAATTAGTTCCGTACATTAGAGACTGATACAAATTTTGAAGATCTCTCTTAAGAAAAGTAGTTGTGAGGGAACAAAATTTTGATATTTTTTTTTTTAATAGCAATTCTTCAAGGAGAAATGAAACAAAACAGAAAAGAGCCAAACTCCAGGGAATTTTTATTCTCAGATTAAGGCTCAGTCATTTCCTCTTCCCCGTCCGTGGGATAGCTTTTCCGTTGTTTTTATTTCCGTTTCCGGCTTTCAAAATTCTTTATATATATTTTCGTTCCCTTGAAAATACGGGATATGGGGATCTTTTTTTTTCTCTGGGATTTGGAAAGGGAACATTTTTTTTCTTTGGTGGTTCTCAGACCTCACAGTGAATGTGGTTTTCATATGCGCAAAAATTTCTTTTTTTTCTCGTAAGGATCAAACGATTTCTTTCCTGATGAAATGGATGAAAATTCGGTTGTGTTTTTTTCCCTCCTGAAAGTTATTACTTTAAATACTAGTTCAAAATTTTTTCCTTACGTTGCGTGAACAACATCCTAATCCCAGTATATGTCAGTCTGAAATTGATATATTTGTGTATATACCGTATTTGTTTTCAGCGTAGAAATATAAGCCGTCTGGAAAGTATCCATCAGCGTGACTCGTGTGCGATTCATAACCGTGACGAGGAACGAGATCGTATACGTGTATTTTGTTATGTACGCAGTTGAGCCGCACAAATGTGACGAGATTATACCCGGGGAAAAAGGGTTTTGTGGTGTGTGTGGACTGCGCAAGGTGGTATGGAATAAGGCGTCTAGAAAGGAGGACAGACGCATTGTTCACCCATCTTAGATCACGAACACAATTGCAAGCTGGTTTCCGATTTGGTGGTAATCTTCAGATATGCAGTTAATGATTGACGAGGACACATTCCACTATATTTGGCAAAAACTGCATTATCGCTTTGATATCCGTCGGATGATTAATGGTTCAGACGTTCAAAACTTAGTCCAAAAAATTAATTGCCTGTATTTATTTGCCTGTGAAATGTAGGAAGTTTATATGTTGCCTGCATAAAATCCTATATATAGATGCGATCGGTCCCGCCGTATCTATTTAAAGGTAATCAGTTATCGCAGTGATTAGCCATCGTAGAATTCGTAACGCGTCGTTTAGCGAGGATGGCATTTTTCGCTGAGGAAACGTAATCAAGACTATCAATAAATAAATAAAGCCTAGACGTTGCAAAATTCGAAAATGGAGAAATTGTTGAGACACGTGGCTTGTCTCATAATCCAGTTTTTTCCCCCCGATGGAAATGGTATTAAGTGGATAGAAAAGCTTTTCCGTCAAAGCAACACACAAAGACCGAGAACATATTCTTTTATATCGGATGTGCGGAAGAAAAACTTTTTCCATCTCCGGAATTTCCTAAATCTCATCATCTCTACTCGTTTTGTCTTACCCAGTTCTTTTTTTTTCTAATCCGATGCTTCCCATTTTTTTCCCACTAAATTGTTACTGTATTATCATTAGTTTATTTTCTATATAGATTAATTTTCAAGCAACACACAATCTTTTGCTGATAAGGATTTTCATTCTTTTCATGAGCCAAAAGTTTTGGCGGAATTTATTCATTTACTTCATTTGAAATTTATTTTACCGGGGTCGAAAATGTGACGAAATACACTTGATTGAGATGTAGAACTCGCTTTATAATTTCCGAGTGTTTATCGTCGGATTTATATCCATGGCCTGTCTTGAGGGCCTTGGAATCCCTAGATTTTGCTAATCGCCGAGGTCTTTTGCAACCAGTGAAATTTTTTCGAATCGTATCATTGATGCAGTGTGTTATCCGAAAAAATAATATTCAAGAGTGATTTCACTCCTCTTAAAAATTTTAAATGGTAATTAAGTAAAAGTTTTTAAATGAAAAACAAATAGGTCTGTGTGTTAAAAAAGTTACCTAAAATTTGAAGGAGTATTTTCATTCCTCAACAAAATTTGAAGGAGTGAAATTGAATTTTGATGCTTGGATCACGCACTTAGATGCGTATTGGCGAACACTGCATTGATGTGCTGCGGTTAATTTCACTCATGGAGGAACAGATATTTCATGGTGTTCTACGTTATGGCCCGATTCGAACTGTCACAGCAAGTACTATATTCCCGAATTTGGCGGTGGCGCACTTTCTATTTTTTACCTCAAATCTCACGTAAAATTCAGCAATGCACAATCACCCTTCGTAGTGATGATGCCTTTGTCACATGACGTACAAGAAATTTTTTTTTTTCGACCAGTGGCCTATGACTAGTGTTTGAAAAATAGATGGCTGCATTAAAAATTCACGCAAAATACTAGATATACACTGAGACTTTTGGTACACGAGCATGATTCCAGCACAACTCATTCAATAATAAATTGCCAATGGCGATAGCTCGGATTTGTGCTTGATTTGAAAGAAATTTCTATGATTATCGCCGACCGAAATTACGCTGAGGCCTAGACATAGTTCTGGGTTAAGCGATTGCATGCACCGTCCCGCCCTTGTGAGGGCATACGGTAAGGGTTCTGTAGATCTGAGCTGTGATAGCCATCCCACACAGCACCAGAGGTTATATTAACGGTACTCGTACTTATACCAAAATAAAAGTGTCCCAGATAGTCGCAAAACCGATCCGTGCAAAATCGTCAACCGGGCGATCGAAAAACCCAAAAAACAATCCCAACGTCCTCCGAACTAGAAGACAAACTCTTAAAATATAAATAGGGCTACAAATTAGCAATCTGCCATAGCCAAGGGAAAGCTAATTAGATGCAAAAAAAGAATTTTCGAATGTTAATCTGTTCCGCTGCCCGGTATAATCGGTAACTCGCGATATATATGGCTCTTCTATGCCCATCGCTATCAGATTATTCGTATGGAAGCTCAGATACACTCGGATTCAACTCGGCGTAATACTGATTTTTGAATGAAACTCAGATGGAGTTCTTGATCAATAAATACCTCGCTAGAGCACACTTGGGTACTATAATGAGTAAGTACAACGGAGCTAGAGCGAACAACAAATGCATGACTTACATGCCACAAAGTATTCTCGTACGCTAATCATAGAAAACTTTTTACTCTCCTTACTATATGCTGATAAAAATTTAAATCCGGAATTAAAACCGTGTTGAAATTGAATTGCATTGTGACCTATTTATTATGATGAGGTCAGTTTAATGAGCTATCATCGTGACACAAAAGACTCGTTTGCTTGGAAAACGAGAAGTCATGTCCGACATATTTGCTTCTCGTTTTTTCAATGAATCTGTCGTGATTTGTGTCTGGATTTCTATATTATACAATAGTAGGCTTTCAACTTTTGATTCCTGTCATTGTTTTTTTAACTCTATACATGTACGCCATTCCTTGAACTGAGGATCATAGCGTAACACCGTATAAAGAATAGACTTGACGTGTTGACAACGAAATGATTCAGGTCTCTTCGGTATATCAAGTATGATGTAATAGTGAATAATCGATCCGTATTCAGCACTCAATACAGCCTGTTTGCAATTATTATTCTTTACATAATCACCGTTTTTACGGTCGAAAACTTCAATTTGATCCGCGTTGTCCTGTAATATGATGTATCATTACGGCCTGTTGAAGACACTAAGAACGTCGGTGTCTTGACATGTTGAAAATTCTGATTTTTCGTTTAACCAAGCGTCTCTGGAGTGTTAATGGGGTCAGAAAACACGGAAGGTCATTCCAAAATGACGGAAGACTGGAGCTGTAAGTTCTCCGGATCAGGAAAAATTATTTCCTTTCGAGTCTATTAATCGTCATTTCCGCTCATCCTGGTACGCAATAATCAAGTCTTAATTCATACTCCATCAGGGAATTAAATGGAGAGAATTAGAGACAAAATGATGAAGCAGACTCTTGGAAATTGAGTCTTCAAAAGCGGAAGAAAGACTTAAAAGGCTTTTATCATAGACTTACTTATAAAAGGTTTGTTCAGTTGAAGAGAGAATGAATCGTGATTATGTGTTAATGGTGTTTTAGGAATTTTGTTTCGGGTTACTTGTTGAAGTGATGCATTCTTTTAGAGACAGGAAAAACAGATGATGTTAGAATTTCTTCAAGAAAAGTAGTTTTATCAGCATGCGTGTGTTCGCGGATCCGTACCGATCTGGAGAATTCGCCTCCTGGCTATTTTTATAAGAAAAAGCCCCCCCCCCCCCGCTTTCCGCTATACGAAATTATTCTTCACAGGTGCCTGCGAGGGTTCCGTATTCCAGTTGAATTCACTTTTGAGTGAAATTCGAAAGCGCTGCACTCTTTATTCTTCGATTTTCCATTTCTCCTGAGAATTTTTCCCCCATAGTATTTTTACTTTTCTTCCTGGTATTTTATTTTTTTTTTCCGTGGAAAGATTTCGAATTTTTTATAATCTGTATTTTTCCTTTATGAAAATATTTTCCATGTCGAGTATGGAAAGATTTTATACTCCATTGATATTTTTTAATAAGCTTATGCTAGAAGTGTTTTTTTCCCTACTATCTGCTGAAAATTATTTGGTTGGGAAGATTTTAAAAAAAGTTACCCCTATTTCAAACCAGTTCATGTGTAAAATGCATGTGACTGAAGCGGAATAGTTTGCACCAGTGTTTCTTAAACTATTTCTCACCCATGCTCCCCGGGACCACATTGTTTTTCTGGCGGTTACACCTTTTCTTATCCAATGAGGGTATGTGAGGGTTATGCAGTGTTGTGTGTTGTGCCTTCTCAACAACATGGGCCCTTGGGCAAAAATATGTTCTGGAGGCCCCTTTTGCTGATAGCAACAATTTCGTATTTACTAATCTTGCATATCACGGTACCAGATCTCACCATGTAGGACCCACTATTGACATCCGACTCAGGGCCATGCCAGGATGGGACCCATGTGTTAACATGGCCCTGGTTCTAGGGTCATTTTAGCAGCATGAGGAGCCCCCGTACTTGTTTTGGAATACCCGTATACAAATTTGCATACTTATTAACGAAAGAAATAGTATAAAATTCGCATTGTCGTGAGACCCCCCCCCCCCCACACTTTCAAGGTCCTGGACTGTGTCCGGGTGGGCTTATGTGGTAAGATGGCCCTGGCTGTACGGGCGGTTCTGCTTCATTCTGAACGTACATTTACATCAAGATTTTCGCACCATATTTCACTTGAAGCTTCATTTCTTTACATTTGGTTTTTTTCTCTCAGTGCTTTGTGGCCCCCTTAGCAGCCTGTCATGGCTCCCCTTCCACTAGACCATAGTTTTCCAAACTTTTTGTTCCATCGCCCTCTTCAGAAATTTTTCTCTCTCATCGCCACCCAACTCAAACAAGCCCATAGAATCCAACGGTATAACCGTAGCTTCCATCGCCCATTTTGGGAAACACTGCACTAGACCAGTGGTTCTCAACCGGGGGCCATATGGCCCCAGGTGGGCCCTAGGATATTCCAGGGGGGCCACGGATGAAAATCTCACAAAAGGGGAGCCACGGCTACTGATACGGGGGCCACGAAGAAGTTTGTGAAGTTAATTTTTTTTAGTGACTCTAACTAAAGAAATTTAATTGCAAACAAAATGCATAGAATAGCATATATAGCATATCTTTTTCGCAAATTTTCCCCTATTCAAGTAACATTAAGATGAGGAAGAAAATAAAATACGTTGTTCATGTAATCTCGGTGGTTTTTTTATGACTTGGGGGTGATAGTAGGCCCTGACACAAACTATAGAAGAGGTTTAAGCAAAATGGAGTAACTGTAAAGACAGAAAATTGTGTGTTCGAAGACTTTTCATTCAAAGAGGGCTGAAATAAAGAAAACAGACAAAGATTTGATGACCATACATTGACATTCTTTTGAGTGCTGGTAGTAAATGCAATCCAAGAAGTCGATGAGTGAAAAATGAAAGCTTTTAAAAAACCCCATCGTTTTCATGCAATTACAGACGGATAACCATCTAGTTTAGCACAAAGCTATCTTCAGTAGTGGTCTGATGGGAAATATATTTATAAAAATCGAATAAAGAATGATTGCTCTGGGGTATTTTTTTATGAATTTTGAGGGGGGGGGGGTGCCAATTCATACCTTTGCTGAAAGTCGAATTCAGTTATAACGAACTCCAAGAGACCAAATCATGCATGAGAGAAAACACCCGCAAAATTTAATTTTTAAAATTTTTAAATTAAAACTACATTGCTGTATAACTTGACTTTTATTGCATAAAATTACTGTTGTTTCAATCGCAAGTGTTCATATGCCATTCCTTTCAATTTAACAGGAAAAACGTAATTTTGAACATATTTAAGACGACATAAGTAGTATAAAAAGGACAGTTCAAACACAGGGGGAGGCGCGGAGGCGCGCGCCTCACATCCGCTCCCTCACCGTGAACTTCATCCAAACCTCATTCACCCAACCCTCATCAGCTGAACGTTGTCTCCCTCCAATCGATGGAGAATATTTATCAAAATCCGAGGAGCGTCGGAAGATTGCATAAAATTACTGTTGTTTCAATCGCAAGTGTTCATATGCCATTCCTTTCAATTTAACAGGAAAAACGTAATTTTGAACATATTTAAGACGGTCTTAACGTAATTTGGTTTGCAATCCAAGAAGATAATGTATTAGGACTTCCTCTAAGATTGACACTACACCTTTAAAATTTTTTAATCGATACTGCAATGCTTCCTATCAATTAACTGACCTACTACTTAAGCCTGCTGCTGGCCTACTACTGGCCTTTGACCTTTGAAGACCAAACACACCCTGCTTCCCATCTCATTGAGATATCGAAGCGTTCCCGGAGGATGAGTATGTCTGGAAATTTTATATCTTCAGGATAATAAATAAAAATATTACATGTAAATTGCACGTATAAATTCACACATAATCAATGTTCGTCAATGGACGAATCATAATATAAGGAAGGAAAAAAATCAACTATAAAATCTACATCACAATCTTCCGAAAGTTCTTGATTCCATCCGAAAATGAACACTAGTGTCCACGCGCTCTAAACAGCGTCCCTTGACACTGTGGTCATAGCCTCGTTGAGGTATAATATATATAATCTCAATTTTTACAAGTTGTGATCAGACATTCATCAGTACAAAATGTCGATAGGCACCTACTATACTGGCCTGCAACATCCCAAATAATTTCAGTGCAATTTCCTATCCTGCAAGAACAATGTTGTGGACATTAGAAAAAAAATTCTTAAAGGGCGTGACGACCACATTTAAAGCAATTTAAATCCGTTTATTTGAGACTCATTGCGTCTGTTGATTTCTCAGAAAAGTGCAATAAATTCTCACGTAAGTCTTCACTTTGAAATGTCAGTAACCGGCTGAATGCATCTCTTTGTATCTGTCAACCTAAAATTTATGGTTTTTAGTGTTGATAATACGCATGCAAAACCAATTCAGCGAAGCGTTTGCAAAATCTGCAAAAACTGCGTGGATTTGATACTTTGAAATGATGTCTAAATGAAAATTTTCAAATAATTTAAATTGTTTTCTTCGTATAAATGAAATATTTTAATATTCAAAGCTATATATAGAGAGATTAATCGTGACCGTAGTAAAAGACTCATAAATGTGAAATTTTGTCATAAAATTGAGAGTGAGGCGCGAATCCCCTTGCGCACAAGTGGAATTTCGAGGCATTTATGCACAACCGAGCCCCTTTTGGTCACTTTTCTGTTTTTTCTCCACACCCTTTCTTCCTTTTGTTTCCTTCCTAAACTTATAAAAGTAAAAAGGACATAATCATTATAAAAAGGACTGTTTTCAGATCAAATTGCCAAAGTTCAATTACTTTAGTGCAAAAATGTCAGATTTTTATCCGGGGGGGGGGGATACAGTCAAACCCCATTATAATGAACTCCAAGATACCGGAGAAATCACTTCGTAATAACGAAATTTCGTTACAAAGGAATTCCAGATTTTTATATTGTTTCTATGTAAACTTTCCCGGGGATTAGAAAAGTTTTCGTTAAAACAATATTTTTTCCCGTTATATTCGTTAAAACGGGAGTCGACTTTATTTCGTCCCAAACTATTTTTTTATGTGTATATGCAGGCTCATGGGAAACAGGGCGTATGACACTTTACTGGCGGGCCATTAGTCTTAGAGACATACCCAACTAGAAAAAGTATATATCTCAGTGAATATTGCACTTGGAAACGTTGAATTTTTTTGTTGGAAACAAAACTTTCCAATTGGGTTTTGGGGCACATGGTGTCCGCATAAAGAGTTAACATTTTTATTTTAATAACTATGTAACCCCTGGCAACATGAATCAAATATCTGAGTACTACACATTATTCGGGTACTTTTTCCAACTGGAAGTATGCTTCTAGGACCAATGGTTCGCCAGTGAAATGTCATATGCCCCGTTACCTATGCGCCCTGTATATTAAATATAGTACGGACTGTTATGTAAAATATTGCCCTGTGTTTAAGCCAACTCGCACGTTGCTTCGTCCGCCTGCGAGAGAGCGGCCACGTTATGAACTAAAAAAACCACTTGAAGGTAGCTTGTCATCTGACGAAATATCAGATTTTCACCGTATCGAAATTGAAGTCAACAAACTGATAATTTTCTTATATATATTTGAAAATCTGATTATTTATATTTTCCGATGGGCTTGAAATCCTGATAATGAATCATTATTATGTTCACATGAACAGCTTTGTCACTGCGTACATGGTTTTTCTGGAATGAATGGTTCAAACAAATATTTAAAAAATTTTCACACGTATTTTAGTTAATTTTTTTAAATTCATAGTAGGGCTACAACATGAACCTATATCCTTGATACATGTATTATTGTTGAAAACGATGTGAAAGGTTGAACTTTTCAGTTGTGATTCATTTGTGTGGCTACTCCCTTATTACTACTTTTATCCGCATGAAGATAATAAAATTAATAAAACTGCTTGCTACCACTTTTTGCGATTTTTATCATTATAAGAATGCGTATTTTGGAAGCTACAACTAACATTTCTCCAAGAAACCATAATCATTTACACACACAAAAAACTAATTTGGAAATAATACAAATTTCATCCAGTCCAGTAACTTGATGACATTGTGCCGTCTTCAAGCACAGAGTTTACAGTGATTGAAAATAATTTATTCAATTTTTTACTGTATTCTATTATGTTTGTTTTGCTTTTTCATTATTTTCATAAATTAATCAAATTAAATTCAAACATATTTATACTTCAGACAATTTTTGAATAACTATCTTCTAATGGGAAAACGGGGGGAGGGAGAGAAGGAAGGGGGAGTAGAAAATTATTCATGTTCGTAAGGGGGGCCACATGAATGAGAAATGGATGAAAGGGGGCCATGGACAAAAAAAGGTTGAGAACCACTGCACTAGACCATAGTTTTCCAACCTTTTTTGTCCCATCGCCTCCTTTTTCAGAATTTTTTTTCTCCCAACGCAATCTAACGCATAAGATCCTATGTTGTACCTGTAGCTTCTGCCGCCCCCGAAACTTTCCATCGCCCACGTTGGGAATCACTGCACTAAACTGTCACCCGTGGCCACCTTCTAGAAATTGATTGAAAAAAATATTCACACGATGTGAATATTTCTTTCAGTGGAGGAAAAAACAAATTCGAATTTAGCATATAACCGGCTTTTCTGGATATATCTTTCATTTGATCTGTATTAACATGTTTGAGGAACCGCCTGCGATCATGTCATTATATAACAGCGTGATGTCATAGAGAGAAATTCAGATGTATTAGTCACTTTATTGAAAATTTTATAATTACAAGGTTACGCTACTATTCCAGCTTTTCGTGATCTTATAGAAATGAGAAATAGGCCGTGAAGGACATTTTTTCCGCTTACTCAGTAACGAAAAGCTATAATTTTATTTTTAATTTTTCTTCAAGCTTTGTAAGATGTGTCGCGTTTATATTTAGTCGTCCCGTCGAATGTCCTTGATAAATAACACAAACCGAGACTAAATCCACAGGTTTTTTTTAACTGTCGAACTCATCTCCTCTTTTACTTAAGGACTTTTTTTTTATATATTACGTCGAAACTTCAAATAAATGCATCTGGTTTGTGTGGTTTGCTTTGCCATCGCGCTTTTGCTACGCAACAACTGCGCACGGAACATCCGCAGCGTTTCGCGAAGAATAGTGGAGAAATAGAAAAGATAAACTTCACACGTTCGTGTTGCAACGGCGCATCATCCCGTCCTCACCGTGAAGTTCATGAATATTATATTAGACGGCATTAATTTCCATTCCATTTCTCGTGAGTTTTCAACAGACACCGCGTCGGAGATGTTGTTCTTCTGTCAGAGCCTGCATTATAATAAATCTCGACCTTTTCTTTTTTGTAAATCTCGTTTGTGAAAGGCTTTCCGTGTTATATGCGTGTGTTTGAATATAATAAAAGATTTCCTCCTATAAAGAGAAGACGCTGCTTCGCAAACAAGGAGAAAGATATTATAATAGCGACCAACGCCTTTAGATACTTTTTTTGTTTTTCAATACTCGTTGAATACCCTCCTCGTGACCACTTTTTTTTTAAAGCTGTTTGCGAAGCACTTCACACGGGAGACGGCGGTTTAATTGAGCTCTTCTTCCTCTTCCGATATGAGCTCAATCCCCCTTCCCCCCTCCTAGCCTGATGGGTAGATTGCTTTGGCCAAAATAAGGCCTGCGATCAAGTGGTAATGGGTTGATATCTGAAGTGCTTCTGGAAGGGCATTTTTAAATGGATTTTTTTTACATTGATGTAACATCTGATGGTGGTTTTGTGATAACCAAGTGTGTTGATAATTTATTTCTAAGATGGTTTGTTTAATGTTTGTCATTTATTTTACGAGTGGCATCTGTTTCTTTAATCCAAACTGAAAAAAGATTATTTTTTTCATCCTTGCTTAGACAGTGCACGCCGCCCAATGTGATCATATCGGGACTCGTCATTTCTGATTGTTTCCGAAAGATATCGAAAGCTAACGCCATCATCCTGAACTTAGTTTTTCTTTCCCACGTAAATAGTTGTTGCAAAATGTTCAGTCGTGTCGTTTCCTTTTCCATTTAGTTCTGAAACAGTATATTTTAGCCTTAATCTAAATTTATTAGTATTCAGCCATTATGAGTCTAAATGGAACGGTCCAATTTTTTTTTTTAAATTAAGATATTTTCTGTAATGTACGGTACGTTCCGTAGAGAAATTCTTTTATCCAAGTAACTGTGAAACTGACCAAAAACTATAGAAATGGCTTTTTTAACATTGTTTTTATTTTCACTATAGGTAGGCCATTATAAAAGTAGTTTCATGCGTGCAAGAATTATAACATCTAGCAATACTCGAATAGGGCATTGTATACTGAGTGCGAAATGTCTGTAAACAAGGGAGAAGGTACACCTTCTGACCTCTAACATAATTTTGCAAGTTTAAAATGATAAGTTATGAAGGGGGGAAAAAAGTCTAATTTGGTTCCACCGTAGATTCAAAATGCGCAAAAAAGAGAAGAGTAAAAAATAAAATTCCCGGTTTTAACCGGAACATAAACCGAAATTCTGATGACTAGGGCTCGGATTTCCATGTTTTTGCATATTATATATATTTTGCATATTTCGATATTTTTGCGTGATGGCGCATATTTTCAAAATTTTAAGGACATATTTTACAAATTTTGTTAAAGTAAATTTTTTCCTCTTCAAGCTGGCTTTTTCGGTTTCCGCCTATGACAAGAGAGCTCTTCTCTTTCCCGTTATTTACAAAAGCCTCCAAAACCACCCCCACCAACCTGGGCCATCTATGACCATTTATTAAAGGATCAAACCAACATCCCCTATAGATAATCTTAATAGATAAATCTTATCTATAGAGTGTGTTCGTCGAACTCCCGCCGAAACAAGATAAATATGTGCGTCAACTGAAGCTTAGCAACCTTTTTGAAAATCTTGCGCAATCACAGTGAATGTTTAGTGTGTATCATTTAGGGTTAGAACTTCTATGCACTAAAAATGAAACCTCATTGCGGATTGGTAAAAAATCCTGAAATTCAGGTTTTTCAACCACTCAGCAACGACATTGAATTTTTTAAAAATACTAGCCCCTCAACGACACTAGTGTGTAGCTGTAAATCAGGGCTGGGTTTTTGACGAGCATCAAAAACTGGTTTAAACTGTCAAAAACCTAAATGAATGTTTCTGAAAATGTTTTCAACACAATAGGTATATAACATGATGAAAAACTTACTTTTTTGCATATTAAAATGTTTTATTGTTAAACATTAATTTATTACACTAATTAAAAGAAAATAATTATAATTTGCAATTTTGAATTCTTCAACATATAAAATATAATTCTACTATTTATTTATCTAAGCTACTCATTGCCTGTGTTCAATTTGCTAAGCGGAATAGAGAGGTGCTTATTCAAAATATGTACGATAGGGCATCAGGGTTATGATTTTGATATCAGAAACTAAATCAGTATTAAAACAGTCAAAAACTTATTCTCAATGTTGTCAAATAGTTTTTTAACCTGACATGTTAAATAACAAAACACTTACTTTTACGTAGATTAAAGGGTTTTATATTCGGAATTATAATTACTGAGAATCCACAGCTGCCAAGTCTCCCGAATTTTAGCTTCATCTCTCGACCTCCCGAATTTTTGCGAAAATCACAAAAATCCCTAATTGTCCCTAAGAATTCCCTACTTCATTTAAAAACAATCCCCCTAAGGAATTTCTTGTGGGGCAAAAAGTCTCTTCCCTCTGTTTCTTTTTCTCCTTTCGAAATGACGTCAAACGTCGTAAATGGGAGAATAGTGGGGAATTCCTTTTTTAGAAAAGTTACAAACCCTCTGATGGTAACAAGAAAAGTTGTTTGTCTTATCGTACAGGAAAATAGCTTAGCAGCCAATAGTCCTGGATAATAATTGAAGATTATAGTGACGCGAGCATGTGGTTAAAACTTTCTCTTTTGTTGGAAGTTACGTACGTGGGAGGATAACAAAACATGAATACTGATATGCAAAAAAATATTTAATCAATTTTTAAGATACTTATTCCCCCGGTGAATTTCCTTTCATCAAACGTTCCAGAAAAAGGCTGACTTTTTCTTTTTGTGCAAGTTTGTGTCAAGGACATGAACATCGGTCATGGTGGAAAGACTGACATCACCTATATAAAATCAGAAAAACATCAAGCAAGTGTCACAAAAAGTCAGTGTTCTTCAAAAATTGACGCTTTTTTTCTTTTCATCTTCCGGATTTTGGGTTCATTCGCGCAGAATGTTTGTTCACATCGTTTCTGATTGAACAATATTTTTTTAAGATCACCATTGAAGTTTTGGCGTCCGATTTCACTTGTTTTTTGCATGGGGATTTTATTCCCTACTTTTTAATTTTTTGTGGAAAATCCCTATTTTATTTGGAGAAATCCCTTTTGTATTTGGAGAAATCCCTTTTGTATTTATCAGGAAGTGGTTTTAGTATAAAATACGGGTCCGCGCGAAAATCTCCCTAATTTTCATTTTCAAAAGTTGGCAGCTATGAGAATCTATTTTGATATTTTAAATTTTCTGATCTGCCCAAAATTTTATTCCATGTAAAAATTCTCTCACAAAATCTGTTAATATACTAATTAAACTCATTTATTTTCACCTAAAATTTTCTTAGAGCTCAGGGTGTATAAATTCAAAGTTTTAAAGAGTATTTTCAACCAAAGCAGAGCTGACAGGACTTGATACCCAAAGCATTTTTTTTGCACGTTTAAATTGGAAAATCATGGCATTACAAATGCTATTAAATATACCATATCATAGTGCAAAAGTAAGAATAACGAAGTTTGACTAAAGATAAGTTACAGGAGTTTCTTAAGCATCATATACAAGCTGGCATTGCCAAATTAAATGACATGACGAATTCTATCTCATGTTATGATATTGGTCTGGTTCAAAATTTAAGATATTTCTACTATAAATTATATACAATTGAAATGTGTATGTTTCTCTGAAAGTGTGATCTATGCAAAGAAATAAAAATGGATTTAGGTTTGTGTAAATGAAATAAATTATGGAAATTTTATTGGAAAAACGTCGTTATATTTGCATCGCAATTTAGTACTGTAATCGTGAAATTAACAGTTTATGTTCTGATGTGGGACAGAAGATATTTCAATAAGACGAATGAATTAATGATTTCCTAGTCTAGTTAAGGGGGGAGGAATTAAGAAAATGAAACACAGCGTGAACTTCTTTTATGCCGAAGGAAAAGTATTTTTTTAATAGTAAAGAAAAGAGTAGAGGTTCTCTTTTTTTTTTCCCCCACTTTATTTATTGCGGCCAGTGACGGCGCAAGAAACTGTTATAATTGAGATTTACTGTTTTGTCCGAAACGATCATCTATCATACTATTCATTCGGGGTTCTCCCCCCCCCCCTCCTCGAATAAGTTTTTTTTCTCCCTTTGTTATTTATTTTCTACCTCGTTTTCTTTTGTCTTTTTTGATAGATTGTGATGTTAGTCTGTCTCTGAATTTTCTTTTAAGGCATAACTTTTTTTAGTTTCCGATTTCTAATTCAGTCTTATCATTAATGAGGCTGTGTTATTTTGAATTAGAATTATTCCTATATTATACTGTATAAAACATCTATTTTTATTTTTTGTCGGAAGAGCTTTGTGTAGGTAAACTGCCTAAAACTTAGTCTTAAAGGGATGTTTTTTTTTTGTTTTTTTTTCATGAAATTTATATTCATGTGTGATTAATTTGTCTGAATCATTTCATGCAAATGAATTGTTGATTAGACTATGAAAGATTTTTTTGAAGAAAAAGAAACGGTATAATTGCCAATTAGTGTTGAGGATACGTATTTTTTTTCACCAATTCAATGGTTATTTCATTTTAACCTCGCTTCTGAAGAATGGGAAATTTAACATGATAAATGAAAATGATGCCTTGTTATATTTTCCGCCAAGAAATGGTCGGATAAGCTTTCGCGATGAGTTATCAGCGAGCGCTTAACTTCAGAAATACGTAAGATACTCTGTAATCTATGCGTGATGGGTTTCAAAATCAATGCGGAAAAAGTTTCCGAATAGCCTACTGTAAGAAAATTGATGTCATGGAAATCATTAGATTAAGAAGAAAATTTCGATACATTTTTTTTCTCCTGTTTAATAAACATGAGCTATTTGATTGATATCGTGTCTGTCGAAATTATGGATAATTAAATTGACTTTTTTTTTTCTTCGGATAAGTTTTCCAAGTTATTATTTTTTTTCAGTGGATCTCTTTTCTGCCTGTAAATTTTCACGCAAGCGATGCTTTTCTTATTCTCTCACCAGGTGAATGTGCATCGATACACGTATATACATAGTTTGTTGTTGGTAGATATATTGAACAGGGTGGGTGGTAAGTAAAAGTGAGAGAAGAGCAAGGGACAAAGGAGGCGTTCGGCTGCTGTTGCACTGAATTTCGAGTGGCCTCGTTTTCTGCGCCAGGCTGCTGGCTTCCAGCAGCACACGGTCGATAGTTCCTCTCACTCCTAGTTTCTCTTTGATCGTTATAGTCACCACTGATGTTGTTTCCAGTAGCCGGCCTTGGGTTTTCGGTGCTCAAATCATGTATGCAGTCGTCGGTGTTGGCCGTGATAGATCGATACATACACCTCTTTCAACTCCCCCTTTTTCCTTCATGGAAAGAGAGGGGAAAAAAAGGTTGCGACGGAGAAATAGTTATTTTTACTCTGCTCTAAGATGTTTGCCTTCAGCTGTTTGTAGAAAGATGAATAATTCAGTGAAATCATCGATTTATGCGGCTCTTGCGATTCCCATTGCTCCACCATACATTCGCACGCGAACACACGTTGTAGATACAGTGCTATCTCTCTAGTGAATTTGATTTTTTTCCCCCTCCAAGGAACTACGCGCCTTCGAAGAATCTTCTTGTGCATTTACTATTCTTTAATTGATCAGTACGTATCTTTGCTTAAAGGTGTGTTGTAATCGAACAGATTAATTACGCCGATCTCGTGTAGATTTCTGAAGGAGTTTGTACGCTTCGAAATTCTTTTGAAATATTGTTCTTAATTCTATATCTGAATACGAAGACTGCATGGAATTTTGAATTTGGTCTATGATAGTAAAGGAAAGTCTTACAGTAACAGAAATTCGAAACGTGCGCGCTTTAATTTCTCATTTCAGTTTTATAATTTAAATACATGATATTCTTCGCACGAAAATAAATGCATATGGAATAATTTTTCCTGACTAAATTCTGCTGAGACAATAATAAGAGTCAGTGGCATGTATTATTTGAAAAAAAAAAAATTCCCCTTAAATTATTCAGACCAAGGATTTTCAAACTTTGTATCGTTATCAATAAATAGCCTACTTCAAATTTTTTTTCTGGTATGATTTATAATCTCTTATTATGTTAATTTACTATTCAGGCGTTAAATGTTAAAAGCCATACTTGAATTTTTTTTTTCTCGAGTGAAATGTTTTTTTTCCCCCTTTCAATTATCGTTATTTTACATAAATTTATTTATTACATTATTTTACATTGTAAATAATAACCTTGGTGAGATTAGAGGTTGAAATGTATTTTTCGAAGTTGACGAATGCTTTATCTTTGCTCTCAAGCTCCATACGTATTGCATAGTATTCCACTACTGTGAAGTGGCTACTTGGTTGAATTCTAAAAAAAAAATTTCTTGCGGCCCTCTTGCAGGTTTAGTAAAATCTAAAAATATGGTGCTAGGGGTATACACGAGATTTTTTCGTCTTTTGAAGAAATGCGTATACCATTTAATATCTAGTATTTCAAGTGGATAACAAACACAATCTCTAACAATTGCTGTTAATTATATGAGGATTCAACTGTGTATTCATAAATTGTATTGCTCGCATGAATTTGGACATGATTGAGACATCCTAACTATTACCTACCCTTGAAACTTCAATAGAATTTTCTTCCTTTTTCATTGACCTTGGATGAAATCGTCGAAAACCTCCTAATCTTGGAAAAATGAATTAAAGTTGTCCCACATGGTTTGGAAAAAAAATATATATATATGGGGGTGCCCAAGAAGGTTTCGGCGGGTGTAACTGTGAATGATGGTGTTTTTCCCCCGTGTCCAACCAACTCCCGATCACTTTATTGTCTAGTCAATGTAAGTGTCATGAGGGAAATGAATTCGCTGGAACAAGTATCTGCAGTATCGACTGTGTAGATGTTTTCCTTGTAAAGTTTGGTGAAGAAGTCGACGGCGATGTTTATTGTTTCTGTTGAATAGAAGAACCAACTGTTATTCCATGTATGTATTTCTTTTCTTTATACATCAGTCCTCTTAGAATTGTCTTGTGCATTCCTTGAGAAGAAAGAAGAAAAAAAAAACTGCATTAGTCTCAGAAAATAGATGCGCACAAATCTTGCTTTGGTGTTTCCGGGACAGCATATCTGTTTTCTTCTGGGATTTTCCAAACCCGTGACGGCTGGCCTGAGGGGGAAGGGAAAAATATTTTTATTTTTCTCCCTTCTCTCTGGAGTAATTTACCCTGTAGAAGAGAAAAGAAAAAGTGAAATTGAACTCATAGATTGTGCTTTATTCTGTGTTGTTCAATACTTTCTTTCCATCACCTTTGCTTTTAGAGATTTTTTCTTTTTGGTTCAGCCATACAACCTTACAGGGAATAAAGTGAGACTTCATTCTTGACTTTTTATGGCTTGATGCTGTGTGCACTATTTCTTTTTCCTTCAGTGGATGCACCTATTCTATTATATCCGGGCGTACATATTTGAAGAGATATCGGTCACGGCATACCTGAAATTTGAACTTGCAAGCGGGTTAACGATTCATTTTTTATTGCAATTTCAATGCTGTATGTACAAGGGTCCGAAAAGGAGGTTTCATACCTGATTGTAAAAAAAGAATCAAACAAATGAATGTAGGATATTTTTGCTGCTGTTAATTCCGGTCAATGCGTCGTCATCGGCACTATACTAAATTAGATTATTTGTGGTAATATGAATACACAGTGTGTTACAGTCGGCGCTTATTATAACGACCGGTCGCAAATGTTTTCCTATTTCCGCCGTGTTATTTTTATCCGACTGGTAAATATCATCCAATCCATTATAACGGCTAGACTCGGCTCGTCCCCCGTTTTTTTTCGCAAAGAAATTGATTGAATTCGTCTAGAGTGTGTTTGACATTAATGCTTTAAGAAAAAAATATATAAACATAGTTATATATATTAATAGTTAAAGCGCTGACAGTTCTACGGAAAACCCGGTTCTACCGAAAAAAACTAACGATGGTTAGCCATCGCTATCACTGGGAACTTCCCTTACCATTTTGCTTTATTTTCTCACAAATGGTGGCCGACTTTTTCTCCGTGGTTGTTTTTTAAATTTCATCATTCGGTTTTTCTCAATGGGAGAAAATACAGGCAAGGGAACTTATTATTTCGCCACATACAGTAAAAAAGATGAATGTAGATTTTGGCCATATACAGTATTTTCGTACAATGTATTAAGCACAATGCACGTACTATATTATATATTTAATTGTTCTTGTAGCCTGATACGTTTTCAATTCTACATTATAACAAAAAACGAAAGCATTTTTATTTTATTCCGCGGTGGGAGGGGTCAATACAATATACAATTTTCCAGAGAAGTTAAACTGAGTTTTTTTACAAATGTTCAATATAACGACCTCACCTTAAAACGATCATTCCATTACAACGACCGGTAGAATAAGTCTCAAATGTTTTCATATAACTGTCATATAGGTTTTACGTTCGATATAACGACCCGCCCGACGTAACGTTCGTTTTCGACGGGACGAACGCAGGGATCGTTTTAACGGAAGTCAACTATATTGTTGTATTAAGCGGGAAACTTTTCAAATGGGAAAGGTTCGGGTGTGGGCAAAAAAGAAGTTGGGCTTTGGAAATAACAAAACGGGAAAAATTTATTGTGTGAAGTACGAGAAACTGAATACCATGCGGAGATGAAAACGTATCAAAGATTTTTAAACGGTACCTCATCTCCGTATAAAGTATTTTTTGTTTTCTTGACTATTCGGCATCATTTTTGTTTTAACGTTCATCTGATCACATAGCAACTTATTTGAAAGTTGAAAAAAAAAGAAAAATGTATGACGCATATATTGGGGCAGCTGTTTTTTTTCGCTTCATTTTTAACAGAATTAGATGCTAATTAAATATTCTCTGCGGAAACAAGCAGTAATCACCAGGGATCAGATTCTGATTATAGGTGGAATGACTCATATATTCCCATTTTATTTTTGATTAATTTTTATGCTGGAAGAAATCCTTTCAGTTTGAGACCCGCTTTTTCACAATCTAGCCATTTTCGCACTACATACATGTAGCTATAATTCACACGAAGCTGTTGAAAGTCTTGCCTTTTCTTTCCAGATGATACCTTATGTCGTGAGGATCCAGGTTTGAGCCCACTGACAGGACAGCGATGATCAGCTGAATTAATTTTTCTGCAATTCTCAAACTTTGAGGTGTGAATGCGAGTTTATGCCATGTGAAAATGTTTTTCTGCAGAGAGCAGGCAGACCTTCAACATGACACTTACATAACATTAAAATTCAAGCATTTACCATCTTCACTTCAAAATATGAAAGACAGGTCCGCACCCGCAGTAGCCACTGTGCATTGTGTGAGCATCATGCTGGACTTTCATCCTGAGGATCCAGGTTCGAACGCCACTGGCGGCACAGTGATGGTTGGCTGAATGTGGTTTTTTTTTGCTGTTTTCCAGCTTTGATGTCCAAATGCGAGCAGGCAGACCTACAATGCAGTACTGACATTAAAAATTCAAGCATTTCCATCTTTACATCAGAAAATAGAAGACAGATGGCAGCATGAACCCAAAACAAGTGCAACTCTACAACATAAACATGTTAGGTAAACACATTCTGGCATTTGCCAATTCGTTAGAAATTCCGTAGAAGAATGTGTAAGAGGTGCATGTGTGTACGGTTAAGCGGTTAAGTAGTAGTACCCACGAAAGCTCGAAACTAGCTCAACTCTGAAAAGAAATATGCTAAGGTCCCACATATACACACACAACAAATCATTCCTGCACATACAGATTTGTTAGAAATTCTGCAGAGGAATGCGTATGAAGTGCATATATGGTTAAGTAGTAGTAGCTTGCTGAAACATGCTAGGAATCGCAATGTACCACTGGTTATAATTTTTGTTAATTGCATTTTTAATTGGGTTGCTGTATTTTTGAAATATATGACATCCATATTTTTATGGGCATCGTTTTCTCAGCCACCTCGTTGGGCATTTTGCCTATTGTGGATTTGTATTTGAGAGAAGGGGGGGTACTCTGGAATTGTCTATATAGTTGGTCCCGCTTATAACGTTCCCACTTACATCTTTTTCCCGCTTAGTACAGGTTATTTTCGTGGTCCCAACTCTTAACAAATTATCATTAGGATTTCCCGTACAAAGTGTTTTCTCACTTATAACGTTTTAATTACAACGAACGAAATATTTTTGAAGGAGGGAGCGAGGGAACAAAAAGTTTGGGAATCGCTTCAGTAACCATCGACAATCCTTTCAAAAATTTGATCAATATTTTCAAGGTTTATTTTCGTTGGTAGTTTATTTCGATCTCCATCATGCTGCATTTTAAAGAAATTTAAAATTGAATGATAGTGAAATAACTATTTTCGCATCAAATTCTAAAATAATTTTTTAAAAAACCCCATAAGTAACGGGAGAATGTTTTGAAATTTTCTGTTTCTATTGGGGAATTCTTTTAAACTTGTCTTTGTGTGATGGCTGTAATTGAGCATTAAGGTGTTTCGCTTCTCGGGCGGAATGAATCAAGTTCAACCCCCTTACCGCCATTAAGAGCATTTGGCAGTGGTTGCCATCATGCCCTCCCACTCCGCGATTTCTTTCTCTTTCCTGGAAAACTAAACCAAGAGAAAATGCGGATGCGGATACGGCTGCGAGAAATCCTATTTTCCTTCTCCATTATTACTATATCTTCCTTTCTCTGGCAGATAGATCTTTTACTGTCCTTCTCCGCACTGCCTTGTGCTTCTTTCCTCCTCGTACTCGTAAAACTCGTCCTCTCTTCCTTTCGCGTTGGCAAGCAATGGGCTGTTTATGGCATTCTCGGCGCTTAACAGTGAACGTGGAATCCGTGCATGTCAAATTCGTTCTTGAATTTTCCAGTTTGTCGTGGAAAAGAGAAAGCGGGAGTCGCTTCCTCCTTTCGGTCCACGTCAATTTCCGACGACGATTGTATTCTTTCTTCCCTCTCCCAACGGAGTTCGTATGTTATTCTGTAAGAATGAAATGCACGACCGTCAGTCAATGTCAATTGCAAGTTGCTTCGAAAATTTTTAGATTTTCTTTTTGTACGTAGATTTGATGCGCCGTGTAAGTTCTCACGTGTTTTTTTTTATATTTATATATTGTGAAATGAAATTAATCCTACATTTTTTTTTCCTCTCATGCGGAAATTCAAAAAGATGCAATTCAATCGGAGCAGAAAAAGGGAGAGATTAAAATGTTCAAGAAAAAAAAAATTAAATATATATATATATATATATATATATATATATATATATATATATGTATATATATATATATATATATATATATATATATATATATATATATATATATATATATATATATATGTATAAACGGTGAAAAACTCCTGTAAATCACACCAGAATAAAGATGTTACGAAAAGTTTTTTGTTGAAAAAATTCCGGCGTGTTGCGAAACATCATCCTCTTTTGAATACTATACCCTTAACGCCTCCTAAGCTCTTTAGTTCTAGTCTCTGGCTATAAACAGACTGTTTACTTGGCTGGCCATCTCCCGCCACGTTCCAGCACTAAAAGAATTTAGTGCTCTGCCGTAATAATTCATGTATGGAGCTGCGAGATGGGAAGAACCTCTTTATGTTGGTAGAGTCGTAAAGCTAGAACGCAAGAGAGTAGAGAGAGAGAGAGACCTTTAACGTTTTCTTTGGCTTATAGAGTTGTAAAGTACGTCTTTCTTCCCTCAGTAAATCCTTTTTGCCTTTGGGAAAGGGCGGAATAAAGAAAAATAATAATAAAAACACCTGGATATAAATTGGATAGCGGAATTCCTTTTCCTTGTTTACGAGGATGTTGAGCCAGTGTTTTTTTTTTTTTTTCACTTCGCAATTGTGTTCTTTCGCATCGATGAACGAATTGTTCTCAAAGAGTCTCGTTCTCTGGCGAAAATGGTTTCCTCGCTTCTCTAGTTTTGTGTATATTGGAGTAAATTGTTATTAGGCTAGTTTTTTTTTCTTCTTGTGAACTTCCCCTATAAAATTGCGGGGTGGTATCGTTAGATGAACAATTGATGTTGAACGATCGCTGTAGTGGTCGGTTTGCTGTGGGAAAGATGCGAATGTTGCATACATTTTGAATTCTTTCGAACATGTGGCTAGTTAGTTTAGCCCAAGTGTGCGGTTCTCAACCGGTGCTCCGCGGAGGCCTGGAGGCTCCGTGCGCGCTGTTCAGGGGCTCCGCGGTCGCTCGAGGAAAATAATAAAAAGTAAATTTGAACAAAAATATTATAAATATTTTTTAATTAACAAAATAATTCAGTAACTTTCATGAATAAATAAAAAATAGACCAGTGGGGCTCCGGCATAGAAATTATATACCAGAAAGGGCTCCACTAGTCAAAAAGGTTCTTTTATACAAAATTAGTGGAAAATTTTGTAACTTGTGGCTCAATATTATTTTCACTTACTGTAACGGATGGTGCAGTCGGTAAATTGACCGACAGTATTTCACCAATATGAATATCGTCGAAAAGAATAAACATCGACATAAAAATTAACAATTGTTCATATCTTCTGCACTAGGGTTCTTCAACCCGTTGCCCGCCGACGACATTTTAGTGGCCCAAGACAGCGATTAGTGAAGATGAAATCGGCATTCCACTACCTGAAACTATAATTTTTATTCATTTTGGAAACATTTCTTGTGTTGTGCGAACAATTGCTATATTCCCCCAGAGAAGAAGGTTTTGAATTGTTCTGCAACGAGCCCTGGACTGTAAAAATTTCCATAATAGTGTTTTCTAAACTTTTCGTAGAATTCTTCCAGATTGTTTTGCAGTAGCACTCATCGTGCCGCTGTGGTGGTCATAGTGATGGACTCACGTCGCGAGGTCACGGGTTCGAACCCCACCGTCGCCACAGTGGTGGTCGGCTGTAGTTGGTTTTATGTGGTTCCCAACTTCAAGGCGCGAATGCGAGCCGATCTCCCCCTTTCAAAAGCCTCGCCACAGAGAGCAACAGACCTACAAACTGTACGAATGTAATTCAATCGTAACACATCACTCACTTCACTTCTGAAATATAGATGGCAGCACTGAAAACTCAAACACACTACATACACACTCAGACTGTTACACTTCCGGTACACACAATTACACTTCAGGCACAACTCACTAGGTAGTAAATCGCCCATAGATGGTGATAGACCTGAGTTGTGCTCGGTTTGAAAGAAAGAAAGAAAGTAGCACTGATTGTTCTGCTACGTACGTCGCACATTTCGGCATATTCTGCTTTAGAGGGTATATCTACAGCAGCGGTTCTCAACCTTTTTGACTCGCGGAGCCCTATCCAGTTTATAATTTCTGTGGCGGAGCCCTTTTTGACTCGTGGAGCCCCTTTTTTGTGCATAATTTTTATGGCAGAACCTTATAGGCCTCTTTTATTTATTTATCTATCAAATTTATTGATATATATTATTTTCCTCGAGTCACCGCGGAGCCCCTTGGACGTGCACACGGAGCCCTTGGGGCTCCGCGGTGCACCGGTTGAGAACCCCTGATCTACAGAAATATCAAATGTTGACCAGAATTCTTACTCACTAGTTTCCACTTTGAAGCAATAAGAGAGAGATAGAAAATTTAATTACATAAAAGTAATAAGGGAAAATTTTCTGAATTACATCAGAAATTTTTTTTTATCAATAGTGGTCGACAGAAAAACTTCGGAATAAATTTGTTGAATTTACTATTCCAAAAGATTTTTTTTTAACAGACTGATAGTCCTGGATATTTTTGAAGTCTGAGTCGGACAAAACTTTAAAAAAAAATTGACAAATTAATAAAAAAAATTAATAATTTTTAATTAATTATTAATTCTAATTTATTGTATATATTGGCTATATTTTTTTGCAAAATTCACAAATTTTATAAAAACCATAATTTTTTTATTGCATGGGCCATTAATTGGGCTGGTACCCTAGTGATTAACCCCCTCCCATTAAATGCGTCCCTCGGATGCAAAATGAAGATCTCTACGCTACACCATTCGTGAATTGCTGCATGTAATTTTCGCGTCGATGCAGTGCTTTTTTTTTTTTTTCATTTTTCCGAAAACTAACGTTTGGCTGCAAAGAAATAAAAATAAAGATTTTTGTTGCCACGAAACTTGTAAGATATTGATTCTTTTTGCCCTTTCTATAGCGGGTTCTCGGGTTCGGTCGGTATCTTATCCAAATTCGTGTATCAAATTCATTCAGTCAGCGTTGCCTGAAGTGTAGTGTCCCGTTCGTTTCAATTGGATACGTGTTTATTTCCTCGAATGAATACGATTTCTAGAAAGGATGAAGAGAGAAAAATTTTATCGACGTGCCTTGAATATCGTCTGGAGAAAGTACCGTCCAGTGTTTGATTGACATCTTTTCCTCTTACCCCCACATCACCAGAAGATATTCACTCGTTCTACGATATTGCAGGAATATATAGCCTGCATGGCAGCTGATTTTTTTCTCCTCTTCGGAATTCTCGCAGCAGCCAAGAAAAATTCAGCGTTCCACATATATATATATAATAAGTAGAGAAATTTAAAATTCCATCAGAAAAGGAGGAAGCTGCCCGAATGGGCTTGATTCCAAAGTATGAGGGCCAATAAAAAAAGAAAAATCAAACTTTTTGGCTCTCGAGATTAGTTTTATGCTTTGCCAGTTCCCCTTAATTTTTTTTTTATTTTCTTAAAGTGGGGTAGAGAGATATTGGTGTGGTCATTTTTTTGTGTGTGTTCCAAACTTGCCATTCCTGATTACATCTTTACGAGTTTTCTGGGAGGAAAAGGATTTTACTCCTTGCTATAAGTGCTTGGGGCGTTTCCATTTCTTGGAAAATTCTCAGTTTATTCAGTTAACAAATGGGAATATTCCTTATAAATATTGATGTTATTTCGAACTAGATTCATGGACGATGCAACATTTTTGAGGCCCATGATGTTATACATAGGCTGGTAAAACTTTTGTAAATGCCGACTGGAAATTTCCTGTACTTGAATTCAATTGGGGGGGGGGGAAAGGTGGTGTTGGCTTATTTATAGCAGGTCTTTTACTTAGCTTTTTTTACCTTACGGCTTGAAGTCTAAAAGTGATGACACTCGTTTCATATTTTAAGATAATGAAATAACTCATGGATTTCTAATTGTCTACATATTGCTGTATATTCACGTTATGCACATGCTGTGCTTGTTTTTTTTGGTCTGTGATTAATTCTGTTTGTTGTAAAAGGTGGCTGAGGTATACTCCTTTTTTAAATTGCCGGTAAGGTCTGTATATACAAGAGTATTTGCGTGAGGACATTTTTACCGTTTGAAGAGTTATTTTTTTCTGAACTAGCGTTTTATGAGGCATGAGTTAACGGGCTTTTCTCATTAACTTGTCCCTCTTTTGTGCCAATGCGTGTGTGAACGTTAACGACATGTTTGCCTTTTTGTTTTTGTACCTTTTTTTTCTTTGTTTATAGATGCTCTGTTGATTTTTTCTCCTTTTAATTGTGACTTGGATGGAGGGGAGAAGAGAAAGGTATATAAGCGAAGGAAAGTAAGGGAAAATGGGTGGTCTAATAATCCTTTCCGCTTTTCAGGGTTCCCCAATCTTCTTGCTTAATCAAGCTCGTAGTGAAACATGTTTCACTTTTATGGACTTGTCGAGGCTCTCTGGTAATCAAAGGCTCATAAGATGGCAATTAAGAAAGAAAAGCCAGGGAAACACTTGACCTGAGTCGAGTAAAAATTTGCGAACAAACCCGCTCGGGCAGTGTTGTTATTTTTTTAATTATTCTTCATCAAACTATAAGAATCCAGGTTTGTTAAGGATGAGATGGACTCATTATAGAAGTGGACGTTTGCTCGCGTATGCTGACATGAAACGTTTTTTATGTTTGCCCTTCGCATGGACTTGCGCCACTTTATTTCAAATCTTTACGATCTGAATGGTCTGATTCTTGCACCAGAAATTCAGTAAAACGCGTGTTAAAGGGAAAATAAAACTGAACATTGTGCACGTTATTATTATAAAATAAATTATTAAATAGCCTCCTAACGTATTCCCAAGCGGTCCTTACGATCTGGCGAGGGAAACAGGACATACAGTTGAATTTCGATTAACGAGCAATTCGCACAACGAGCAAAACTTTTGCGATTTGTTTTCATGTTATCACAACACGTTCACACAGGTACCGTAAAATTATGGGTAATATTCTCCCCTAGTCTCCCGTCAGCGTGATTGTTTACGATACGATACGAAACTAGATGTAAGTAGTAGTGAAATGTGCATTGTAACCATGGGCTTGAAGGTTTTTTGTTTTAATTCGGCTTGGGGGAAGCTGGAGGCTGATTGCCTTATTGAGCGTGACATTGAAGGGGCTAGCTGAACGGGAGCTACCAGTTGGTGAAAAGATTGCGTCCTTTGGGAAGATCATGGCACTTTAGGTACATGAGGATGACATTCAAGAACCAGTGATAGAACATGGCCGTAGTGTTGACTGTTTGTTGTTTGTTGATAAACTGATTTATCTCCTTTGCACACAACAGCAAGACTTTATAAACGGTATCTTGTCTGAGGAAGTGAGAAGTTATTCACACTTATCAAATGAGATTAGAATATATAATGTGGGAATCTGTGCAAACTTTTGTGAAAAAGAACGAATCAAATAAAGCTGTAATAAACCGAGCAATGAATCTGTCCAACGAGAATTCAATTTCCCATTTCCGAGAAATGAATGAATAATTGTGGATTTCTTTGCATGGCAGTCTAAACATCATCGGTCTCCGGGCAAAGTAATATTCTTTGGCCTCACAAAGTAATATTCTTTGGCCCTCAGCTTACGCATTTACATGCTTGCACTCGAAAAACAGAGTATCAAAACTCATCATGTAGGCCTTCTATGGACATGAGGTCCCTGGTTCCATGGGCAGCCTTGGCGGATTCTAAAAGTGGTCACCACCCCCCTCCCCCAACATATTTCACTTGAAAACTTCATTTCTGCACAGCTCTGTCACCTCTTTCACTACTTGTGACTTGTGGTGAATCCTCTTTTATCTGATATTTATCCATTTCCTTAGAATATTCCAAGACAGCGGGGGGCATACGGCCCCGGGTTGAGAACCGCTGGATTAGTTGACTAAAAGATTCGTTAAAAGAAGCAGCAAGAGACAAGCAAGGTTGCTCGTCAATAACATCCTTCTATGAGATGTACTTTTAAGTTATATTGATTCAAGAGTTTTATGGCCACGATCATGACTGAACTGTGCAATCGTTGTCGTACGTTTTCGTGAAGACAACGGTTATCGCCTCACCATTCATCAGTTTGTTAAAGAAGGGGACAGAAAATAAGGGACCAAAAAATGGACGCCAAAAGATCTTTCTCTTTCGAAGCTGCTGCTGCTATTTGATTCGGCCATGGGCTTCCCATTAGTGCCTGTCCTCGACGCCTGGGAAAGTCGGTTTATTCTGGAAATTAATGATCCTGGACTCTGATACCATTTCCTTTCTCCGGTTTCCATATCTCTCTTTTTGAGGAAAGTCTTCTCTGTAGTTCCTGTTTGTATGTGTGTGGCCCCATTTTCTTCTGGCAGTCTGGACGATGAGCGAGACCTCCAGTTGGCTCATCGCCATGTCCCGGATAAATATCGAGAGCGTTCTCCTCCTGTGTGTGTGTGTTTCGGGAAGAATGCTTTCTTAATATCCTCCAGTTGAAAAGAGTTACGTGATAGCTTTTCTTTTTTCTGTATCCCTCTAATTAGGGCGTTTCCTTCACCGATAATGAGTAGCCATTGTTGTGGTTTTCCGGGCAGTTATTTCTTTCCAGGCCCCAATATCCCCTCCCCATGTATGTCCGTATTGCGATTCTTGTAAAGAATTAAGAGACGCACCGCTTAGTACACATACAGCATATTGGAATCCATTTCGCTCATAAATTTTTGAATTCTGGTAGAGGTGGTATTCTAAATATTTTTTACAGCAATAAACATCGTTCGAAATTTATACTGCTGAGACAATATAAAGCGACGAGGGATCGGTGATTCTTCTGCTATCAATGTATCACGGCGAGGGAAAAAAGTTTTCCGTTACTGGTCCCGCGGACCACCACAATTTTTTTCTCAGTGGTCCGATTGTTTAATCAGTGGTATCGGACCAGCGGATCATCAATGATTTCGAACGCTGTTTAAAGATAAGTAAAAAAAAACATCGAGGAGCGCCTTAAAAAAGGCAAACTGACTGAATAGCTTTAAAATTAGGTAAATAAAAATTTACAGGAAGATGAAGCTACTGAAGATCTTTTAAATGTACACAACCAACACCACTTTGTCTACTAAAGCTGATGTTGACTGAATTTTTTAATAGCCTTCCAAATGATCTCATACAGTCCCCCTCATTTTCAATTTTCAGAAAAAACCTCAAAAAACACTTGCTACAAATTTTCAACATTGAAAATTATTTCTGATTTCATCCTCAGATTCTCAATCACTCGCTGTTGTGTGTTACTACATTGGTGAAATAAATTAGGAGAATTTGCATATTTTATCGAATTTCCTGAAAACTGAACTGAATTAAAACCACTGCTTCTAGACAAAAATGCAAATCTTGTACGTCAAATACGTAAGCGTACACGTGTGTGTGTAGGTGGAGCCAATAGAGAAACAGGCTTTATAAGCGCGCGTAAGTTAAGACGCATTTCGTTCGCTAGCACACCTCGGCGAATTTCTTGGTGTTATTTTGCAGCAATCGGTTAATTTCCAATTGTAACAGTAAAAATGAGTAACCACCGACTTTAGATGATGGAATGAGGTGGCGAATTGTGGGGGAATTAATTTAATTAATTAATTATTAAATTAAATATTAATTTAAGCGTCGTGTCCAGCGTCGTGTGTAACTTATGGAAACAGTTCCAGGATACCGGATCCATCGAGAGAAAGCCTGGGCAAGATCGTCCAAGAGCCACGACGGCCAGAGAAGATCGCCGTTTGTCGATTATAGCGAGGCGTAACAGGAGTGCTACAGCTTCTCAGCTCTCTCGTGACTTGTATGCAGCTACAGGAACCCGTGCATCAAGGATGACTGTTTCCAAAAGACTTCATGAGAGTGGGTTGGTTGCAAGAAGACCTGCTGTTTGCGTCCCGCTCACTTCTACGGGCAGGAAAATCCGTTTATCATGGTGCGTAGAGATTGGAGTATGGATCAATGGATGAACGTTCTCTTCACTGATGAGTCCCGGTTCAGCATAAGCACTGATTCTCGCCGTAGGTTCATATGGAGAGAACCAGGGACCCGCTACCTACCCTCCAATGTCCGCGAAATCGACCATTATGTCGGAGGAGGTTTAATGGTCTGGGCAGGCATCATGTTGGATGGCCGCACACCTCTCCATGTCTTTGAAAGAGGCACTGTGACTGATGCGAGGTATAGGGATGAGGTCTTGGAGCATTATGTTCGCCTTTTCAGGGGTACAGTTGGCCCTGAGTTCATTTTAATGAACGATAACGCGAGGCCACATAGAGCTCTTCTGCTCGACGATTTTCTAGAGAGTGAGGATATTCGCCGGATGGATTGGCCAGCCAGATCTCCAGACCTTAACCCCTATAGAGCATGTCTGGGACGCTCTGGGGAGGGCAATTGCAACTCGCAACCCCCGTTCCGGGAACCATCCAGGGAATTGCTGAACGAGTGGGACCAATTGCCACAGGAAATGATAAACTGCCTTATTTCAAGTATGAAATCACGCTGCGAGACCTGTATATCTGTAAGAGGGGACCATACCCCCTATTAACCCATTTATTTATTTATTCTGCAACCGCTGTTTCATACCTTCCGATTCCAACGAGTGTTACGCCCTATCATGCGTGTGTATTACAATTATTGAATGGTTATTTGTTTTGTATTGTATCAATGTATGTACATATAAAATTTCATTAAAATCGGCAGTAGTTCTAGAGATAATCGACCTAGTCTGCAAATTCTCTTAATTTCTTACACCAGTGTATCTTTTCACGTCCCGCGGTCGCATTATTCATTAAAATACCCTTGCTGTCAACTGTTCTGCCTGTCCAATTCATACATAATCGTATGTTGATTTATAGTTTTTTTTTTGTAATCACTAAAGCACCCCTGTTGCATTATTGCATTATTTATATATATTTGTATTTTATGTATTACTAGCTATAATACCCGGCGCTGCCCGGGTTTTCTTGAATGAGGCTTTTTGGATCACGTGATATCTCCCTCTTTCTTTGAGGGACATTCAAGCCGTGTCCAAGTTAACCAATATGGCGACTTCCTGCGCGATTCATGAAATAAACAAATCTAGATTTACACAGAAACGTGGAAATGAATATATATTTTTCTTTTTCTAAGGGGCGCTAGGTATTTCGATCCCCCCCCCTCCGAACTTCAAGTTATCCATCTGTCTGTTCCAGCTTCCAAAAATCCTTAGTTAAAGCTGTGGAATTTTTTCGATGCCCTTTTCACGAGCTCATAACTAATTTTAAAATATCTTAACCCACATGAATTTATGCAAATAAATATCAAAAGAGACAATATGGAGACATTAATTTTCATACTTGAGAAGATATAAATGAAATCAATGATATTGCTCGAATATCCAACTCAAAAGTATAGGTTTGGCTGATTACTTCATATTTAATCTCCTGGGCTTCGTATATCTCTAAGCGAACTGAATATTTCAAAAATCGAGAATTCAATACAATTTTTAAAATTATTGACGGGGCGGAAAATCCCACTAATTTCCTCATTTCTACAGTAAAATCGACAATTTTAGCACTGATTTCTATGAGGATCACCCTTTTCCTGACTCTCAAAGCGATGCTGATGATAATTATGACGTCTATTCAAAAAGCCTCATTACTGAGAGTATATTGAAAATGTGGCAAACCATTATAAAGGCATAAACTATTATACATTTACTAACAGGATTAAGGAAGTGACAAACCATTGTAAAGGCATATACACGTCTGAAACGCATTGCTAGGGAACCACGGTAACCAAAGTAAACGTTCGGACAGTGATTGTTGAGGCCCAAAAACCATTGTTGCCCGACGTTTTTTGCCTGTTTGGGGCATTTGCCCTGGGCTGACGAAATTTTAAAGTAGCCTATCGTTCAAGTCGGGTCCCATTTGGTATATATGCAAAATTTGGCGACGATCGATCTAAAATTGTAGATTTGTACACACACACACACACACACACACACACACACACACAGAAAATCAATTTTATATATGTAGATATGTGTTTGTGTAATCGCATTCCCCCCAAACCCCCCCCCCTCCTATTTTGATGTTTTTTCATAATTTTTTGTTTTTAATCTCAAAAATCACTACATGGTGACTTTATTTAACACTGTATGATAAATGAAATGTTATTGAATTAACTTCATTGTAACAACCAGTATGGGACCTTGGTGTCTCCTTGGTGGTTTTCACTAACCTAATGTATTGTTATCATTCATCTACCATATTAATGAAATTGAAATTGACGCAACCCAGTCGAGTTCGTAGGTGTCCCAGCCATGTGTGATTTGATCAGCTCATTTGTGTTTCGTATTTATGCAGATGGAAAAGTTGAAATGATAGAATGTGTCATAACCGTCTGATTTGATGGTAAGAGTCTTGCACAGAAGAACGCGTGCTCAGAAAATCATGATGATATAATTCAATTTTATTCATCACATCAGCAAACTTACATTGCGCAAAACCATCCAAGGGATCATTGTAGATCCATACTGGTGGACAACAGTCATTATTGAGTTAACTTTCAAACATGAATAATAGATGATAATAATAAACCAATCAAACCAATCATAATTAAAAATAAATAAATAGCAAACAAAACAAAGAAAAAACGCAAAACAGCAATTATCTATGAATGACATACATACACACATAATACGCAGGCACAAAATATTATTGGTTTAAATTAAGATGAGTGATTTGTTTTATTCATATAAATAAAATAAATTATAAATGAAGCAAATAATTAGTATTAAAATAAATAATTGCAACAAAGAAGGTGCGATTCAGGAATTTTTTAATGATGGGATATTGTTTTCCTTTTTTTTGTATGTGCAGTCAAGAATGTCAGATTGTTGTAAAATTTCGGAACAAGAAGCGGAAAATGATTTCTCTTTACAGTTTTATGAATAAGTGGTACAGATATGTACCGAAATAAATTTCAGCTCACAACGCAGCTGTTTTATGCCAGTGCGTGCATTCATATCAACGTAGTTATTCGTTCAGCCCAGGATGAAAAATATCGGGAAAAAAACGTTAGATGAAAAATTCGTAAGCTGGAGCATTCGTTAGTCGAGGTATCGCTGTATTCACACACAATGGTTTACGTATGCGTACATCCAATCGATGCGTTAACCAGTTGTCCTTTGAAGGATTTCAGGGAGCTTTAAATGAGAGAAAAAAAATTACCAGTCACCACATTTTCATAATATTCTGAAAATTGTGGCTCCTGGGCTTCCACGATAGTGGCGCGAAGTATGTTAAACACAAAATGTTAAGAATTCCTGCGTTATAAGTTGAACCTGACGCGCAACCAAGCCATATCTCAGTTTATTCGTGAATAATTTCGATAGAGAAAACTATCTATAACTTAGATCGGTCTACTAATAAGGGAAGGAAGAAATGAGAAAAAAACTTATCAAGTCTGGAATTATAAGAAATTTGAATTTCAGATTAAAAATCATATTTTAATCTCAATTTGGAAGAAGAAAAAAGTAATGAATGTGAAGTCTCACATAAATGACATGCCAGCGAGTTTCTCTCTTACTCTTTCATTTCATTCATATTTCAAATATTCACTTCGTATGCGAAGATAATTATCCTTTAGGCTTATTACAGCTGTGTCTCGTTCTCTGCACGAAAAACCCTCATGTAAATTTGAAGGAAAAAGAATGAGAAATAGATTAAAAGCGTTTCTCTCTTCGTTGTGAGGAGAAATGATTGCGTTTATTTTATCGGGAGATGCGTGTATAATAAAAAAAAAAACTGAGAGTGGGTAAAAAATGGTTTTTATAATTCGGGATTTTGGCGGAATCGCGGCTTGGAGCAACAGCAAATTGGCTTCTATTTATCTTTCCCTCTTCCCTTCTCCAAGTCTTATTTTATAGCAGACATAACATCTTTTTTTACAACTATTGCCTTTTGCACAGACATGAGTAAAACATCCTACTTCGGATAGTCATTATAGGTTCTCCCCCCCCCCCTCCCGTTCTTTATAAATTGTTGGAGTTATAAACGGGAGTACATAAATAAGTATTTCTACCAAAAACCTGTTTCAAGTTTCAGACTTGTCTTCACAAAACAATGTTCAAAAATACGTATCTACACATTTTCTGATTTGATCAAGCCATGCATTAAAGTGCATTTACCTTTCGGGTCATTTTCATAGAAAATTTTCTATCATTTAAATTCTTCATACCAATTAAAACTGTTGTATGTGATAGTTTTAGAGAATCCAGAAAATCCGGGGTAAACCTCCGTTGCATTCCTGAGGTGTCCAGTTCTTTTTAAAAAACTAATCTTGACAAGAAAGTCAGTGTAAAAAGCTTAATGTTTGCAAAATCAATGGGTTAGGACCCGTTCAAGTATTATGTCAGCAAATGTTAAGCCATTTTTTACTCCCCCGTTCAGCAAAATTTCGTCAGTCCTGCCGCTACCTCCTAACACATATTGGTGGGATCATAGACGTACGCAGGAGGTGGGCTCGTGCGGCCCCCTACAAGAAAGTTTATTTTTTTAATGTAAAAAGTATTTTATTTTAAATTAAAATTTCGAAAGAAAATACCGTTATATGTACATAATCATAATCTTATATAATCAATTTCTGTTAATTTCAATGCTATTTAAAGGCTAAGAAACTCAAAATTTCTTTTTAAGAAATTCATTGTGAACCCACCCTTTAAGACATACATGGTAAACCCTTGGCCCGGGGACCAAATGTGACCTTGTGAGGGCTATCTGATGTGGCCTGCCCCTCAAAACCTAATTTTGTGAAAATGAACTAAGTGGCACATTTACGGATCGCTTAAATGACCCGTGGCACAATTCCTGAACATTTAAGCGGCCCGTGGCGCATTTCCAGATCAGTGAAGTAGGTCCGTAGCACATTCACAGATCACTTAAGTAGCCCGCGATTCAGTTCCAGAACACTTAAGCGATCCGTGGCACATTTAGAGATCCCTTGAGTGACGTGTGACAGTTTTAGAGCGCTTAAGCGGTTCCCAGTGTAGTTCTACACTGAAGTTACCCCCCACGGCACATTCCCCTAATTAATTGATTCATGGCACAATTACGGACCATGTGAGTTATGCGTGGCACAGTTCCAGAGCACTTGAAGTATCCGCCAAACATTTAGAGATCACTAAAGTGGATCTGTAGGGGACTTATTATTAGGGAAAATATTAGTTCAGGCGTGCCCACAAACTAGCGGAAAGTTTTTCTCGTTTTTGGCGCACCGAGTAAGATGCTATTAAGAATATTTCATATTTTTTATAAAGGTTGGTTGATGGCGTAAGTATCATCCAAACCTTCCCCCTTGTCAGTAAATAGGAAGCCCCCCCCCCCCCCATCGATGTTCACGTAATACTTGAATGACCTCTTAGGGTAACTTCTTGTTTTGGGGGGGCCTATAGAAGTGTACTGGATTTCAAAATTGCGCTGTGGTCTGTTAGAAATGTCGAGAGTCGCATTCAACACAGAAAAATTCAACTGTTAAACCACATTTAAAAAAACGTTTAAAACACCCTCTGTGTGATCAGGGTCGCCATTGCTTTATTACGACAGGGGTTGATTCAATCACTCTATATACTGTTATCTATAATATGCTGTTATATTTAAGGAATAATATTTTCCCCCAGTTTTTGTTTAAGCTGTATTTATTATAGTAGATAGCAGACATAACAAGTCGTCTTATTATATTTAGGCCTATGGAATGATAATAAAAACAAAAAGGGTGAAATGTGTTCATCAAAATTTATGAACGGCAGTCCTGTCTTTCGTCCGAAGATGATAACCGTCATATTAATTTCCGTCGACGACCTTTCGATATATATACATATATTTATTTATCGCTCTTACGGTAAGAAGCCGTATCGAATATATGCCGTGACTCTAAGTATAGAGCCAGAAGCAATCTCTCATGTTTTTCCTCCATCTCTTTTAGTTTTCTGCGTTCGGAGAGTGAAATATTTATCTAGGTGTCTTTTCCCCTTCAAGCAGTAATAAAAATACGGCATTAAAAGGAATGATACTATTCCTTTGTTTTTGTTGAATGCGCATAACCATGTTATTATGTCTGGTATCATTATTGAAAGAGATTCCAAATGCTTTGGTGCATGGTATTATATATTTTTTATGATTTATTGCTTTCTGGGTTTTCCGTTGAACTACTAGATTTCGTGTGATTTGCGTGCAGAAGAATCCCATCCGTCTTTTTCGAAAATATGTTGTTTGAAATTGTAGATTTAGATATGATATTGTTTTTTCGAAAAGTTCTAAGAAATCGAATTGTGTTGTAACAAAGGGTGGATGATCTGCATTCGTGTATGAACTTACTTTGAAGATTTGACCCGGTTTTTCTTTTCTTCTTGAAACATTTGGACCCCACAATAAATTGTAGTGGGTCAAACAAAGGTGAAATTTTGACTTTTGCGTTTTCTTCTTCATGACTACATTTTGTCATTTAGCATAGGCTGGCCCAGCTTATTATAAATTGGAACGGTTGACAATTGAAATTATTCGTGACGTTTTGATGGGGGGGGGGGGAGTGAAAACGGAAAAAAAAAAATCTAGTTTCCATTGTGTTGGTTTTCCCTAATGAAAAACAAAATTGTGCTAAGATAAGTTTCAAATATAAGTTTCTCAACATATCTGCTCGTATCGTAGAATAAAGTCATGCTATTGTAATCCACGATCAATGCTTTTTACATGCTACGGCTGAAGTCTGGCCACTTAGCGCAGTGCCTAGACTTCGGACATTACAATTAATGGCTGTTAGAAAAAATATGTTTACACATACAATTAATTAGTTTCACAACTAGTTGATTGGACATGAAAAAATTTTGGAACTTGGTAGTTTAACGAGCATTTGTATAAAGTGAAATGCCAATGTTACGATACCCTGCGGACTAAAAGAATATTGTTGTATAGGGCTTATCTCGTTCTATTGAGAGGCTACTTTATCATCACGCGTCACCCAATTTCTGCTGCTGTTGATATTCTTCTAAATTGGTTTTGTTACCACCACCAGATAATGCATTTGCATTCGTCACCAAATTAATACTGTGATAGATTATTTGATAGTTAAAATTCTTTTAAATGTTCTGCCCCTGTAAAGGGGAGTTTGCTGCATCACACCTCTGTGCTGTACGCAGAAAGTAGCGATGCCGAAAACTTCCTTAACTTAATATTTCTGGTGATCAGGCAGTGCAAAATTCCGACGTTACTAGACACTCGACGACGTTACTAGTTCAAAGCATAAATAGGCACATAATTTAGTATCTCCTGACAAAGGTTTGTGACGTACCCACGACGCACACTTTGAAAAACACTGCATGTGTTACAACATTTTATAGGGAACTAGCTATAATACCCTGCGCTGTCCGGGTTTTCTTCAGTGAGGCTTTTTTGGATCACGTGATATCTTCCTCTTTCTTTGAAGGACATACAAAACGTGTCTAATCAACCAATATGGCAACTTCCTGCGCGACTTATGAAATAAAGAAATCTAGGTTTAAAGAAACGTAGAAATTAATATATTTTTATCTTTTTAATCGGTGCTGGATATTTCGATTCCTTACCCCCTTGAACTTCAAGTCATCCGTCTGCCTATTTCTGCTTCCAAAAATGCATAGTTGAAACTGTCCAATGTCGTCGATGTACTTTTTACGGGCCCATAATTAATTGTAAAATATCCTAAACTATATGAATGTATGCAGTTGAATATTAAAAGACAATACGGAGACATTAATTTTCATGCTTGAGAAGATATAAATAAAAAGTTGAAATCAATGTTATTGCATGGATATCAAACTCAAAAGTAGGTCTGGCTAATTACTTCATATTTAATTTTCTGGGCTTCGTATCTCTAAGCTAACTCAATATTTGAAAAATCGAGAAAACCCCACTAAATTTCCGCATTTCTACAGTAAAATCGGCAATTTTAGTACTGATATAAAAAGCCTCATTACTGGTAGGATTGAAAGTGACGAAAACCATTATAAAGGTATAAATTATTATACATATATACTGGCGGCATTAAAGAAGTGACAAACCATTGTAAAGGCGTCTGAAACGCATTGCTAGGGAACCACGGTAACCAAAGTAAACGTTCCGAAAGTGATTGTTGAGGCCCAAAAACCATTGTTGCCCGACAGTTTTTCGCCCATTTCGGGCATTTGCTCTGCTCTGACGAAATTTTAAAGTAGCCTATCGTTCAAGTCGGGTCTCATTTGGTATATACGCAAAATTTGGCGGCGATCGATCTGAAATTATAGATTTGTATAGAGAACACACGCACACAGAGAATCAATTTTATATATATAGATCACAAACAAGATTTGAAAAATATCGTTGGAGAGGGATTGTTATATCGGGTATCGTTATAGAAGGTTTCACTGTATTTCAAGCTTGAGTGAACTATTGTGTCAATTTTGAGTTTTTTTTTTAAATCTCATTTATACAGCAGTATTCGTGTGATACGAGTCCCCATTCTTTTTATGCCAAGACATTTTTCCCTCTTAAGAAGAATTCGGCTAGCCTATCTTGGAAATTTACGGTGAAAAACCCTCTCGATACCCGGGGTTTTTCCTTTTAAGATGTCGAACTTTCAAATAACATATTACGGGATTCTTACGTAGCCGAACGTTAGAATTTATGGTATACACGTATATACTCGTAGTTTCTCGTGTCAAAAACTTTACCCGAAAACCACTCGCTTGAATGGTATTTGTTCCTGAAAACTTTCAGGTACTCTTTTGGTCCAACCGCTTCCTCCTTTCATCTATCACTTGATGCCCCAAGAATTTTTTTGGAAGGGGGAAAAGATAAGAAATTCACTAATGCCAACCCCCCCCCCCACATACCCTATATTCCAAGTATTTCTTGCGTGCAATAGGGCTCACGAAAAATAAAAGGTATCTTTTTTTTCTTCTCTACTCTGGTGTTTTTTACGCTTCTTCCCACTCCCCATCTTGAGTTTCATTCCCAGCCCTGGCGTATATCTAATTTCAAAACGCGCTTGAAATTGCGGAAGTGTGCCCTTAGCTTCGTGACTAGAATTGCGTGGTACATCTACCTACATTATATATTTTCTTTCATTTGTTTGAACAGTGCCTCTCTCTAGCTCGATAAAGGTGAATCCTCTGCATTGCTATGCATTTAATTTTCATTTATGTCTAAGTGATAGGTCGTGAGACCTTCAAATACATTAAAAAATAATAATTTTTATGTTGTGAATATATTAGTGATTTCTATGAATATCTATACGGGTGCAGCAGAGAAGCCTAAGTTGTGAGCTTGGCCTGAGTCTGGTCCGGCTGTCCATGTACGGTCCCTTTCAGTGTACACGAGCTCCAAGGAAAGATTGAGAGATTCGGCGCCTCTGTAGTCTAGTGGTCTAGGGCGTTCACCCGGAAAGTAAAAGGACGTGGGTTCGATTCCCCGCAGGGAAAGTTGAATTTTCTCTCTTTCCAAAATATATCTTCACAACAGCCAGTTGTTAAAAACCTTCGTATGGTAGCGGAGAGTGACGTCATCCTTGGAGAAGCCTATAGATTGGCTGAAATTGGCGAGGGGGGGGGGGGCTGAAAAAAAAACAATTGGTATGATTCAAGACTAATAATCCTGGACAACTTCCTCAAATGATACTTGCGATATAAATTCATATAACATAGACTACTGCTTGACCGTACGTATATGCACCTCGTAAACATTCCTCTGCAAAATTTGGAATTTCTAACGAATTAGTTAAATGCAAGAAACGAGTTGTTTGTTGTATATGCCTAACGTATTTATGTTGTCAGAAATGTGCTTGTTTCATGTTCTGGTGGTGCTGCGATATGTTTCCAATATTTTGAAGTGAAAATGGCAAATGCCTGAATATTCATGTTACGGAAATACCATGTTGAAGGTCTGTCCGTTCTCTGCGGCGAGATTTTTCCAATGAGTGAATAGCAGCTTCGCGCCTCGAAGTCTGAAAACGCAGAAAACCAAATTCAGCCGACCGCCACTGTGCCGTCAACGGAGTTCGAACCTGGATTCTCACGATAAGAGGCCTGCGCGATGCCCACTAAACCGCACAGCGGCATGTAATATAGATTGCACGAAAATTTCAACACCTCAAAGTACATTGTTGCCTATTGTGAATCTTTGTACAGTGCGGTTTTTAAAAAATGGCTGGTATCAAACCGACAAGTTTCCTAGAAACCAGTTGCACTAAAAAACTAATTTCAGAAACTTAATATTATTTGAGATTTTAGCCTGTTTGCGTTTGGCCCAGGGCTTTCTTGATATGTCAAAAAAAAGATTTAGGCGCCAGTGTAATTTCTTCGGAGCTAAGAATGGTTTTTCAAAAGAAAAATTTTCCCCTATGTTTTTTTCCTCTTTCGAGGACCTAAATGATTGGCGTACGCAAAGGGGGGGGGGGTTGGGGTTCTAACCCCTCTCAAGCCGAGATTATAGTGTTATTTTGCACGAAAAAACGTAAAACCCCCCTTGAGAAAAAAAAGAATCGAAACCCCCCCCCCCCCACTTTGAGAAAATTCTGCGTACGCCTATGACCTAATTACCCCACATTTTGGAAGAGACAATGAGTTGAAAAATTAATATCGTCCCTATAAAAGGTAAGCGTTTATTTAATATGGCAGATTTTGTAGTCGCCGTGGCGACCTGGCTCTTAGCAAGTCTTAATTTAGCCCTGTTCCAAAAAGTCCGGAGAACAAAATGCCGTTTAAATAACAGCACGATTATGAAATAAATTCCATAAACGTCATGATTTCCGCTGATTGATTTACCTCCTACATGTTGGATTATTCTGAATTTTCATTAAGGGTGCGAACGCTTCGATACCTTATCCTTACAGTTCAATAACAGCGTACGGACCTTTAATCTCTGGGGATTAACGCAGTAGTGTCCACCCCACAAAATTTAGTCCAAGCGTAACTTCACTAGGAACACATATCGTCGTTTTGCAACTGTTGCGAATATCCCTTGCCAACAATTCCTGGTGGATGGGGAAATGGGTTGCTTGGTTTGAAGCGCCCAATTAGTAGCGCAGATCACGCCGTAAACTTTCCTCATTCTCGCAACGAGCAGAGAGAGAGAAGCGGCTGGATAATGAACTAATGAATTAGAAATGATGGTTAGAAGTGAGGACGTTGCCGTGTTTCTGTGCCTTCTCCTTGTACGGAATTTACCATGAAATCTCGTTAGATTGCCTTCTTGTCATCCCGCAGAGTTAGGGAGGTAAAGAATACAAGTGTGTGTATATGGTGTCTGAAATTGGGTACGAAGCATGAAATCAACCAAATCTACTAAACTAGTATTAAGAAACACTTAGTGAAGGAGAAACTTGGAATGCGTGTTTTTGTCTAGTGATTAAGCCCTTGTTTAGACGCCTTAGAAACAGACAGGACTCAATGCGTATTTAGAGACATATTCATATGAACCAGTCGGCGAAAAATCGTCTCTTCGCTCTGTTTTGGAAGGAATAGTGGGGGGGGGGGGGGGCTGATTAAACTTGTTCTTATTGAAATAGGCCAGTGGTTCAAATTTATTGCATTTTAAAACTGCTATTGCCCCTTCCTTCAACTCTGAGACACCAAAATTTCCACGTGATTCCCAATGTTTATTAATGAATATTTTTGAGAAATTCTGTGGAACTTCACGCCTGGGAAATCTCGCCGCTCACAGCTTATAACCACTGAAGGTCATTTTATACCTTAAGGCAGAGTTTTCCCCAACCTTTTGAAGTTCACGCCACCCTTGGGAATAACATTAAAAATTTGGGGCACCCTTCCTTGAAAACAGAATGCAATTTATACTACAACAAAAATCACCAAGTAAAAATACATCAAGAGAGTTTTGTTCGATTAATCATTTACGTGAAACTTGTAATTGATGCCTAGAGAACAGACTTGAAATCAGGCTTTGCAGTTGGCAACGAAACACGTAAATTGGTCTCTGGGTCTTGCAGTCTATTCCTTGACAGATGGCAGCACTACACATAACAAGCATTACACAGAAACAAACGTCACGTTAGGTTCACAACACATACTCACATTCCGGCATGTATCAATTTGTTAGAAATTTCAGAGGAATGTGAACAAGGTGCATGTACGGTTGAGTAGTAGTACTCTATTTCTTGCTTTGTATTTTATTGTCGCCATATCAGAGAAAGAACCTAATCGAATGAAGAAGCCAATTGCTTTCTTCATTCGATTAGGATACTCCTCTCTCAGTGCAAGCCAAAAAGCAGCTACACCAACACCTCTCTTGGTTAACTTACCTTTGAATGTGGGATTGGCGCGAAGATCAATAAATTCACCTCGTTCGCGAGCAGTGAAATCTCTTTCCTCCGCACTGTCTGCGAAATCAAATGGTGAGACAACCCAGTCGAAATTCTCAGGGGAAAGAGATGGAAGTACATATCTATTGCATCTCGCAATCTTCATAAGTGTTAACAAATGTGGTTTTATCAGCTTATCCGAAGGTGTGTATGTGTGTCACTCTCCGTTATTACTTCGAAGGTTTCGGCAGCTGGCTGATGCGAAGATAAATCCAAGAAAGAAAATTAGCCTTGCGGGGAATCAAACCCACGTCCTCTCACTTGCCGGGTGAGCACCCTAACCCATTAAGCTAGAAAGCCAACGAATTCTGTCTCCGTAGAGATCGTGTGTGCTGAATGGGGCCGTACATGGACAGCCAGACCAAACTCAGGCCCAAGCTCACATTGCTGACACCACCACCAGATGGCGACTTATCCGATAAATCTGTCACGCATTAATTAATTAATTAGACTTAATTTATTTTAAGACCTTAAGTGGACTATAATATTTTTTACTTATCTCTATAATATCTCGCGGCTCCCTAGAGTGCCGGGGCTTACCGGTTATGAAAAACTTCCTTAAGGCTTGAATCATATGCACTTCACACCAAACGTGAAAGAAAAACCTATATTCGTGCAAAAACGCATAGACGTGCGCGAGATTTTCTTAGGAGGTTAATTTTTTTCTGCTGGGGGGGGGGTAAGTTCCACCCCCCCCCCCCCCCGCACAATAGCACTATAATCTCTGCTCGGGAGGTAGGGAGAACACCAAACATGGTCCCCATCTCCCTTGTCTGACTGACAGGTCTCTAGCCCGGGAGAGTTCTTGAATGCTTGTTTTTTCACATTATAAAATCATCATCAGAGAAAAGTCAGGCCTGGGGGCCGCGCCGAAGATCCCATTCTAGAGGCCATGACCCCAAACTCCCTCCTCCTCCTTGCTTACGCCTTTGCAAGAACGTAAACGCCAGGACTTTCCTGTTGCCGAGATCTTTTCCTACACGGCTGCATTGGAGAGTCTACTACAGGTATCTTCATCCCGTTGCTCGTGAGTACCACGGTGCTCCCTGAAGAAACCAGAGTGCTCGATGCCCTTGTCCGATTTCGTGCTCGCGAGCACTTGATCAACGTCCGAATTAAACACCTTGTACAAACTGCTTTCAAGGATTGATATCATCCTGATTTCATACATTCCTATGTAAAACTTGCAGTAAGGGTGCTCTTCTTTTGATGATTGGTACAGGCAGTGCTCGCGACTGCAAAAAAGTTGAAGACCTCTGGTCTACTGCTTAAGATTAGAGGAAGTCTTGAAATGACGTGAAGTTATAACTTGATCTAAACAATTGCTTTTAATTTAATACAGGAAAACCTCTTTTGCGGTCACCATCGAGACAAAAAAATTCGTCCGTAAAAGAGAGGGTGACCGTTAATCAGGGGTTTCAAATGCATGCTGTCATTATACAAGAGGAAATTATTATTTGGCCGTGAAAGAATATTGACCGCATCTGGGGAGTGTCCGTTAAGAGGGGTTTTACTGTAATAGTGTTATGTATACAGATTCTTTTTCTTTGTTCATTATGATCACAATTGTCTTTTCATCTTTCTCAGGTGAGTCTTGAACGGGAGTGAGTTTTTCTATAAGCATGGGGTATGTGTGTATTCTTGGTTTAATCCTTTATTTACACCTACAGTACTTTAGATAATAGGTAAGATAATTTGTTATGTAAATTCTTTGAAAATATTTTTATTTTTCGTCTTTAGATGGAACTAAAATGTCTTGTCGAAATAATTCACATAATTATTACTTCCATTTTATATTTACACTCGTATTTATTTTCTTGTGTACATTCTACTATTCTTAATGTAGTAGATAAAGGGTTAAAGTTACTGAACTATAAGTGGTAAGTGCATTCATATCAGACCGATCATAGCACCCACTGAATATATGTACTCACTTGATAACCTAAATGTGCTGGATTTTGCATTCATGTTATATTCAATTTGCATAAAACAAGTTGATTTAGAGTGTATATCGCAGTTTCATTTATGGCCGCTGTGCGATCGTGCAGGGCTCGTCTTGAGGATCCAGATTCGAACTCCGTTGACGGCACAGTGGTGGTCGGCAGGAGTTGGTTTTCTGCGATTTTCCAGCTCCGAGCTGGGAATGCGAGCCGATCTCCCATTTGAAAGTCTCCGCAGAAAACAGGAAGACTTACAACACTATACTGACATAACATAAAATTCAAGCATTTCAATCTTTACTTCATAAAATAAAAGAGGTCAGGCACGGTTAAGTAGTAGCTTCATTTATGTACTCTTTTTGATGCTGGACATGGATCAAACAGTCATTCTCAACCTTTCGCGCACGAGCATAGCTATACTCACCGCATCACCCAAGAGTGTGTCTGGGTGCGCGAAGTCTTGATTCGACACTCGAATCGAACCATCCCATTCAAGAAGTCCCGTTAAGCTGGTTTTTATTCATGCACGAAGTTTGTACACGTACTAGTTCTGTATAAGTAGTACATACTTCTCAAATCAAGTTCAGGGATAGATTTTTAATTATTTTTTTTCTAGTAACGAAAAGCTACAAAACAGTAAACATAAAGCAAGGTTCATTACATGAAAAAAAAGCTCATCAAGTTTTTCTGCATAATGAGGTTTTTCAAATACGATAAATAGAATTAAATACTAGTTAGTCTTCTCTGTTCCAACCTTCTCTCCGAACAGCTCTATTTCTTATCGAATTCTTATTTAATGGCTCCATCATGGAGAATATATGTTTCTTAACCGGTGTCTATCTTTTCCAATGTAGTTTTTTTTTCATCTTCGGAGATAATTTTTTCTTTCGCTTGGTCGAAGAATCACTAAAACATTTTTTTTTCTTCCTTCCCTATTCAAGTCCACTTTTTCGATTCCACAAAAGGAATGAAAAAAATTGGAATCAGTATCTGAGAAGAAGTAGAAAATGAGGAGTTTCCGGTTTTGCTGGAGCTAAAGAAGAAAGAATTATTTATTTTCTCTTTATATATATATAGTTTCACTTCTTTTTTATTCACTTTCTTCCACTACCAATTGTGATAGTAAAGAATTCGTTTTCTATTGATTGGGCTTTTCGTAGTTGAAACTTCGAAAATATCTAGAAGAGAATTTTTTCCCCCTTGAAGAAAAGACCTAGAGAATCGATTCTGATGTTTGTTGAAGTGAAAGTATTTTTCCTTACACTATCTTTTTTCCCCCTTCTATTTTTTCCGCAAATCCTCCTTCAAATTCTGGGTATAAGTGTATCATTCGATTCCGACTTTTTTTTTTCCGGAAGCTTGGCTTTACTCTCCCCCCTTCTCCTGGCCATTTTTCTTGGATCCCTGAGTGTACTTTTTGTGGATTCTGATCTGCCGTTCAGTCGTACTTTTCTGGGGCGTTTTCTGACGTAGTGGTAAATAAGAGTGGATTTCCTTGAGCTATTGGAATTTTTTTTTTTATATAAGTACCCTCTCACAGATATCGTTCCACAGGTTCAAAATAAGTCTTCATTTTGAAGTTATTCGGAAGAATAAAATTCACTCACGTGCTGCATGTAGATATACGAGGGACGTCGAAGTTTTTGCATACAAACATTTTATTATCGATATCAAACTGATTCATACTTTCTCTTGAAGGTCTGTTTTCATGTCAAACCATACAGACCACTCATGCTTTGAAATGTCATTTGGTATCTCTTCGTATGAGTTTTTAGCTATTGCAGTTTTTTTTTTGCTTTGATCGTCCGATAAAACATTGCATGCCAAAAACGTATCAAAATCGATTAAGATTCTAACCTTTATTTTTTTCTATGTATTCTATATCATGTGCCGAATTTGCCTTAAAAATCGAATTAAACTCAGTACATGGTTAGTAATTTGAGCTGTATTTCTTATGAGAAGATTCTTAATTGGTATTTTTTTTAAAAAAAGAACCTTCCAACTAAAAATTGTTGCTGATGAAATTTCATACATGAATTTTTTTTTTCTTTTGATAATTTAATTCCGAATTCACGAGATTTGTTTTTCTTTCTTTCAAAGTTTCCAATATCTTTTTTGTGTGTGTTGCTCGGCGGTGACTTCGAAGAATTTCGTTCTTTTTCCTTAGAATTTTATTTGTTCCCTTTTCCTGCTTTTCATTTATAGAATAGAAATTTCGCGTAAAAGAGGATTTTAATTGGTATATACCCTTTTATCCTTTTTTTTCCCCCAGTCCCTCGTTAACCTTCATTTTCTACTGTCGGAAGTCGTTGCTGAGCACCAGTGACTTTTCCCTGGAGATTTTCTCCGAATGTGGGGAGCGAATATATCTCTTTCTCCTACTTCAATTTATACAATCTATCCCAATTTCTTTTATATTATTTCGATTCCTTAGTTTTTTGAGAGAATTAAATTCTGCGCATGGCTTTTCAATTATCGTTCGCAATGAACTTGAAAAATGAAAGAAAAAAAAAATTATGCTCAGTCTTTTTTTTTCCTGAATATTCTTTTCCTCCTCATAGGAATTCGTGTAATGGCATTGCTTTTAATATTTAAGGATTTTTCTTCTTCCTAAAACTTTGCTTAAGGATCAATTCTTGGGTTTCTTTTCCTTTGTTTTTCTTTTTCTACATTTTTTTTTTCTCTTCCATATTCTCTCAGTGCCGTGCTCTCATCCAATTACTGCCAGGGGGAGCGTAAAATTGTAATGCGATGATTTGGATAACAAAAATTAGCGGGAGCTTATCTCTTTCTCGCATAAAGAATTATTCTTTGCTGTACTGGAGATATGTAGGGAAGAGGGGAATTTATTAGAGAGAAAGTAGGTTCTCTCTCTCCAAGAATTTTCCCGAAGAGCGAAAAATACTAATTTTTATAGCTAAAAGTAATGCCTGCATTGTCATATTTGTTATGGTCGCTTGCAATTAATTAGAAATTAGTCGAAGATAACTGCGTGTTAATGCTGTGAATCCCCCTTGCTAATTAATCCGAGCTCCGTCGAATGATATCGAAAAATCTAAAAAAAAAATTCATGGCATAGCTTCTTTCCATTATTAAAGTTATTCTACGTGCCTTTATAATAATTTTCATAGATCTGTTACTTCTCTCAAATTGGGCAATGATTCAAAATACTTGCTGTTCCCTGGGCAACGTTTATTCGACATCAAAGTATCTGGTTTTCAAAGAGTTGACCGCTAATTGAAGTTGATACTTATAACCCCTCCTCTCCACCACCGCCTACATCTATCTTGGGATCTGGAATTATGTACTTAAGCATCTTGCACGAATACATTCAAGTTATGGGATCGTTAATGGTTGTGAAATTTACCTGAAATTAAATCATGTACGAGTTCTCGTTTGCTTGTTTGCCTTCATACTCGTGGATTACGTAAGCTAATTAGTACATGAATGGATTGGTTAAATGCGTAGGACTTGGTAATTATTAATTTGGTGTATGCAGATGTGTAATGTATGCTCCACTATTCTTTTTTGCGAGTGGGACTGAACTTAAAACTATACGTAGAATGTTATGTTTAACAAGTAATTACAAGCTGGAAAGTTATTTACTTTTAAAATGTTTCTTGCATTTTGGAAGAGTTTTTAGTTTCCTAAGTCCTGAAAACTTCACTCAGAGTGTTAAGGATGACACAAAATTTTCTAATTTCATAATTATGTCTTCCAACATGAGTAGGGTCTCGGAAATGTTGAAAAACATTATTTATGACTGTTTTTCTGATTGTGTGTGTGTGGGGGGGGGGAGGGGGGCATGCTTGGCGCCTATGTATTTTTTCCAATTTGTCAAACTCTGTCATGGGTTGGGGGGTTTTAATGAAATCAGTCAAGTGGATGCGAGCTATTTTTAAACATAATTATATTGAACGTGTAATAGGCTGCGATTACCAACTGGTGTGCGACGGGAATTTGTGGTGCCGTTTAGAGATGAGACAAATATTCCGCGCTAATCGTCCCGGCCGAATATCTGTAAGTCCAAGCACGACAAACTAATTTAAAAAAACTATATTAATTGGAATTTTTTTGCATAAATTAAAAATTTTCCGATTATATTTTATTGTGTGATGAATATTCCTTTCTGTAAAAGAGGCTATGTCAGGATGAATATCTAGGATAAAGAAAACATAAAACTGAAAATAGAATCCTCCTGCAATATGGTGGAAGTGAGCATGAATCACACAAGTTCATTAACTGGAGCATGTACCTAGACAAGAAGTGTTGAAAAAATTTATTCTTTAAGTAATATTAAAAATGCAATACAGTAGAACTTGGTTAATTTTGGATAATTTCAACGAACGCCTCTTGAGTTTTCTATCTAATTCAATGTTAAAATTTCTTGTTAAATTCAAATGTTTTGGATAATTCGAAGTTGGAGGGAAAAAATTATAATTTTTGTATCGGCAAATTTAGTTTGGAAAAATTTTTAAAAAAGTGACAGATTTAGTTTTATTTGACCAAGTTGTTAAACAATAAATTTTCAAAACAAGTGTTTTGAATATTTTGTTTTTCTCTATTCTTTCTATGATAGACCCAATATATTTGGAATAATTTCTCGAAGGTTCTACGAAATTTGTTTCATTCAGTTTCTCTTTCATGAACTTGGTGATATTTAATATTTCTACAATCGATTGTTTTCTCCAAAATATGTACGTACGTGCGCTTCAATAATGCGTACCTTGATAATAATCATAAAAATAAAAGAATAGGGTGTTTTAGTGCCACCTGTCGCACAAGACGATAGTTATGATAAGTTGAGTGAACTATGTTGTTTTTACGATTCTATCGTCTGCGGCTTTGTTTGCTGCTGCTGTCCAACTTTTCCTGGGCATTCAATTCTTGGAAGTTTGTGGATTTCAAGAGAAGCGCACTTTTCTTAATACATATAAAGGTATGACTGAGTTCTCTCATTCCGTCCAAAAAAAACCAATAAATATATGGGAAAAAGAAAAAAAAAACTTATTGATTGCGTGTATTACGTCAAATGGTAGTCTTGTCCACCAGTTCATGGCATTATAAAGATGGACGCATTTCTTCTCTAGGGACAGAGAATAGATGAAAATTCCAGGAAAGGAAAAAAACAAACGAAACCTGGCTGTCTTTTCTTAAAGAAAAGATATGGAAGACAGAAGAAAATCCTATTTCACTCCTTTATCCTCGTCGCTTTTCCCTTTTTGGCCGTAGGATTTCTATATTTCAGCCTGTGCGTTTTTTTTTTTCTTTTAATCCGTGAAATCGGGTATACGGTGTAGAAGTGATGTCACGTGACAGCCTAATCCTCTACTGTGGGAGGATCTATGTCTAGTGGACTTGTTAAGTCCTTTTCTTTTTGTTCATTCTATTTATAAAAATCTTTGTTTTCCAGCTTTCATTTGTTGTAAAAGAATGGAATTTTATAGTTGAATTGGTAGGTTCACGAATAATGTCCGAAAAGACTAACAATCCTTCCGGTTGATTATAAATTAAAATACGAAAAGTAATTTGTAAAGAAGAGACCGTTCGGCTGTGGTTGTGGCACCTCTTTTTGTAAATTATAAAAATTGAATTTTATATGGACTTCAATCAAAATATGTCTTGTAAAATCTGCGTTTTTCCTTATTGTGCTGAAAAAACAGCTTCGTGACAGGGATAAAATTCACCGAGGTAAATTTAATTCTTGATTTTTTACTTTTTCAGAGTTTAACAAGTAACGAATCTCAAATTTTTGAAGGTTTCGGAAATTCGTGGAAATCCCTGATTTTCAGTCACTGATGTCTCGGCAATTTTTTTTTTTTGTCACTCAGTAAATCCTCCAGTACAGTAAAGAGTATCGCAAATTTTATTGACTTTTTCTTTTATTGTGACTATATAAAAGTTTCTTCAAAAAATATTCCACGGGACTGAAACTGTTCGACATTTTTTCATATTTTACGCAAATTTTAGACTCGACCGTAGAATTTTCATTCCTTTTGGGCATGAATTTCATGAAATATCCGGTGTAATTCTCTTTAGTCCTCGAGGTCATTTTGAATGCGCGTTTTTCGGGTTTATTTTTACTTGTGAAACTGCCCAAAATTGTTTTTTGTTGACAGATATGTGTGTGAATAAGTTGCTAACAATTGTTTACAGCATCTAGAACTAATTTTGAGGTCTGTTGGCATTTCATTTATCTTGGTGGACTTTTACCAAATTGCTATTTAGAGTGTCCCACAGGGATTAACAAGGATATGGTAAATCAAAAATGATGAGAGCACTTGAGGGAAAAAGTCGATCGAGTTTTTTGCTATGTTTCGTACATTTTTGAAATAGTGTGTATTCATTCATGCATTGAAAAAAATGAAGTATTAGCCATTTTTTTTTTTTTTTTTTTGTCAATTAATGAAATATATTTACGGTGTATCGGCAGTTCCGCACAGTCCATTCCCCACTTGCGAAAACAAAGGTCCTTGTCTTTCTTTTTCTGTTTTTCTTCCTGTCTCTTCCTTCTTTTCTTCCCTACCGTAAATGGACTGAAGTTATAAGGGAGTTGTATCCTCATGAAATTTTGCCACTGAAATCATCTTTGACTCGTGCTTTTTCAACTAATTTCTCATAATTTTAAACATATAACAAATATATAGCCGCCTGGCAGTCCAGTGGTTAGGGAGCTTCTGACTGCAAGTCTGTTCGAATCCCTGTTCGGGCATGGATGTCTACTTACGCACTAACAAATTCTCTGGACAGATCGTAAAGATCTCTTGGGAATACGTTATAACCACGTTATTTAATAAATAAAAAATATATAAGAAAACAACCTTTAATGGGTGAATACATCATTATTGTATATGCTAAAATATATATATACACTTTATTTTTTACCCTAGATCAGAACAACAGCAAAAACTCTTTTTTCTGAGGCTTGCACAGTAAGTGCAGTAAAATATCTTACGACCGTTGTTCTTGAAGGAGTCATCAAGCACGTATTGGTGAATACTTAGCACTCATGTGACAATCGAACGAACTTTTGTCTTTGTATTGCGGTTGGGGCTATTTGTCCTGCTTTTTGGAATCTGTTCAATTTGGTCTAGCTTGGTGTGATTAGCCTTTTTGAAATGACAGGAGGACGACAAAATGTATAATGGTTTTGATACGATACCTTGGTGGTTGGGAATACCAGTTCCTTACTGTGTAATGCCGTGTTCCCCGAAAATGGGACCTAACCAAAAAACTGAACCCTAGTATGATTTTGTACATTTATGTACAACTTAACAAGAAAACGTATGTGTTGAAATTTTTTTCGGAAAAGCATATATTCGTTTGCTCAAATTGATTAAAGTAGATTTTTGTGCATTAAAAAAAAAAGAGGACATAACCTGAAAGTAAGTTTAATGCAACATTTGGGGCAAAAATTAATGAAAGACAGAGTGTTATTTTCTGGGAAACATGGTGGTAGTTGTGTAAACCGGGAAGTGTGATTCCATTCTATACATAGGATTTGAACACGGAGTTACGCCCATTGGCCAAGATGATTATTGCGTCTCTAAAAGACGAGGCAAAGGGTTCAAAATGCTTTAGTGTACAGTATATGTTACGGTGAATGTGATGAATCGGTTATTATTCATAATCGTCAATTCTCCATTAAAAAAAATGTTTGATAAATTTATCACTTTTACCGGCGATTATGCATAATACCCAAGCATCGTTGATAAATACTAAAGAAAATTCATTTTACTGGTGATTGTACATAATACCCAAGGGTACTTGGTTAGTTCTATAAATACTTGAAATTTATCGCCTTTACCGGTGATCATGCATAATCGACTTCAGGGGTCTTGATATCCCATCCTTATATCGGGGTAGGTCAAACATACTAGACTCATTTTCCATAATTATCAATTCATCATTTGCACTAAGGTATTATACATATTTACGCGTAATTGTGTGATTTCTGTACATGAGTCGGTTACACTGGAGGGTATGCATTGCTGTGACACTTTCTTTCTATAACACCTAATTGGGCAATTTGTCCTGCACGATTGACGCCCCCAGATTTTCAACTTACAGGTTTTTGTGCCGATTGCTAATGACCTACGTCTAATTTCGGAAATCGCTTCGAAATCATCGATTTTCTTCATATTCCTTTCAGTTTTTTCATAATCACAAATTACATGGTAGTGATTACGATAGTAGATAGCCATTAGATTAGTTGCTGTGCGATGCAGATCTTGGAAAAAAAATCGGGGGGAAAAAAATTTAGGCAGCAGCTAGATTTTTCTTAGGTGCAAAGCATGCTTTTTCCCCTCAAGAAGAATGGTCTGGAGTAATGTTTATTAGACTTTTCTGAGACTTAATGACCCCCTTTTATGTAGGAAGACACCAGTACCATGAAATCAAAAAATTTTGTCAACCTTAGACTTAACTTACTAATTACTTAAAAAAAAACTTTAGGTTCCAGTACTGATTTTCTAGTCACCGTGGCGACTTGGCATTCGCAGGTGTAACATACCGCCTTGCATTTGAATGGTTAAAGTGGTCGTTTTCTGCTGTGTAGTTCTGGGTTCGAATCGTGGTTCCAGCTTGGATAGATGGGGAGGGGGGTCTTTGCAATTAAATAGCTCTATTTCCAGGAGAACAAAAAATTTATCTGTTCGGTTGCCTCTATATGAATAAAAAGTATGTCAGATCTGGTTGAGCAGATTGTTATCGACGAGCATTCGTGGGAATTATTTTTCCGCCACGTACAGGTGTTCGTGTGGATCTACCCCTACCGGACGTTTACTCATTGCATGTGGAACGAAATCGTTCTGACTTGTGATCAATTCACGTACCCCATTAGAGAGAAGACCTTGCACGATATAATACTGTATGTACTAAGTTGAAAGGGCAAAAAAAAAAAAAAAAAAAACTCTTCTTTCAAGACCCGCCCTCTTCACCTTTCTTTTTTTCCCTTCTAACACATTTTCAGCGGCAGCTGTGAACGATTTTGTTCTATTTTGGAAGGTCCCGTGAAAGAGCATGGGGTGAGAGGAATGTTCAGGTGTCTTCGCAGGTATGACGTCAACCAACGATATCGATTTATGATTGGCTTTTCATGACTCCTTTTCCAGAAGAGTGTGTGTGTATGCGCGCTCAATTTCTGGTGAATGTTTTATTATAGATTGATCGGTATATTTGTCGTCATTGGGATCCTTTCTCTAACCTACCATCCCTCACAGTTGCATTACGGAGTAATGTGGTTTTCATCTCCGCTGTTGGAATCGCGCCAGTCACCTCCAACGAACTTGAACCCGACCCTGCAAATAGGCGGGGCCCATGATATCTCCACAAACGAGAGATTCCACAACCCCGCATGGCGATATTTTTTATTCTTCAGTGAAACACCGGTCATTTATCCAACTTGACGAAATGTAGTGGTACTTACCTTACCTCTCTCATCATAAACAAACCTAGGGTGTGCTACATTGTCAACTCGAAAAGGAAGTGCTTTTTTTTTTCATGTCTTCACAGTATTATTGATTAGGGATATTTGCGTTATTCTAGTAAATTTTTCCGATAACATGCTGAATTTTCCTGATACCAGAAACACGGGTTCCATTTCGCGCAAAATATGCAAACTTCTAGGAAGTGCATTTTTTCTCCTCGTTCGTTTAGTTCTTGCAGATAAGATGTTTATTGTAAATGTAGTAGCAAAAAAATCAACAGGGAAAACTCTTAAGCAGCGATCCATAATCGCCCGAAGAGACAAGAATTTAAAATTTCATCACAAGGTATCGCGCGAGCGTGTTTTTGATAAATTACGGATTGTGAAAGTAGTGTTCGTCGTTGACAGAGATGGATCGCATCGAAAGCTCTTGAGATTTTCTCCAAGTAAGTAGACTGGACTTGTGGAGACGTGACCGTCCGCAAGATAATTACTACGGCGGCGACGAAATCTGCGACACGTCGTTGAAATGGGGGAGGGGGGGGAGAAAAAAAAATACATGAAGTTGCAGCATGTTCTTGTCGACTCTCAGTCTGTTTATGTTTTCGCTAATTCTTCACTACATTGTTCATAGTATAGTAATGGGGAGGTCTTTCAACGAATGCAGAAGCGGAGTGATAACTTAAATAAATCTGTCTCGCCGAAACCAAGTCAATTCGCCATGAAGTTGTTACATCTTTTAGTTTCGCCGTTTCTCATGTACATACTCTCTTGAATTAATTCAAGCAAGTTGATTACCCCCCCCCCCCCTTCTTTGTATTTCTTCCCAGTTTCTATATGTCGAAACTTCGCATCACATCGCTCGTTAGAATTTTCAGATTAACTGGTTTTTGGTTACGCAGTCGACGCTCCTTATAACGGCCGCACGTTATTGCGACTGTTCCATTACAACGACTGGTACAATAAGTCAGTTTTTTTCATACATCCCATGTTATTTTTCGTCGGATATAACGACCTGTAAAAATCACCCAATTCAATACAACTTCTAAATTCGGCTCCGACTCTTTTTTGCGAAGAATTGAATAAAATTGCTCTTCTCTTCACGTACAACCTTTTGGCTACAAATTTGTTTGATCTATATTTGACGAATCGGCGATAAATCTGGTAACCTTGTTCTAACCTAACCGCACGTTAGGAAAACGAAGGGGAAAGAAAAAAGAGTGGGAAAAATAAATAGAAAAGGGGGGAAAAGTGTAATCCAGGGTGTGTAAGTACAGGGTATGTACTCAGTACAGTGTGTAAGTCCATAATTAAAAGACCCTATTTTAAAGTAGCCTACAGGCGAAACCAGTCATCAGAAAAGTGTGAAATTTTGTGGAGGACTTCATGAAGTAATGGAAATTTGTTTCGGGGGGGGGGTTAGTTGCACATGTCATCACCAGAGGGCGTTTCACTTTGAATACCTGTAGTAAACATGTACATTTATGTAAAGTCACGCAGCAGCTGTTATGAAACCTAGAAACATTCGCGCAGATCTTGTTTCCCAATGTGTTTGCTGCTCACAATGGCGATAAGTTTACGAGATCGCGTTTTCTTGGTCAAATTGTTGTATCAAAACACCAACTCCGTAGTAACTGTTCTACGGAGATATCGGACTTGAACGAAGATTCGAAAAGGTCCGATGAATGTTAAAAACCTTCGGAGTATGATAACGAAATTTGAAACCACAGGATCGTTGGCTGTTCATCCTAGAAGGTGAAGAAAATCCTGTTCTTATAGACGCAGTACAGGGGGTTTAGCTTCAGGTGGAAGAGGACAGAGCTTCGAATTCTCGTGGAAGCACTTGTGTCAGGCGTGTAGCACAGGCGTTGCATAGGCCGCGTTCAACTGTCGATAAGATCATGTGGAATATCCTCCGATATTATCCGTACAAGCTTTCGCGTATGCAGCGGTTGCTTCCACATGATTATGACGCTCTGCTCCGGTTCTCACTGCAGTTTCTAGTTCGCGTTGAGGTCGATTCAGAATATCCTTGGAATATCCTCTGAACAGACGAAGTGCATTTTCACTTGGATGGTGCAGTCAGTACTCACAACTGCTGAATTTGGGAACCAGAAAATCTGCACGCTATCTGAGAGATTCCGCTGCATTCATCAAAAGTTACTGTATGGTGTGGATTTATTGCGTCATTTCTTCTCGGTCCCTACTTCTACGAGGACTTACGTTCTACAGGTCCAGTGACATGTTCGATCACCGGCAAGCGATATGCATTGCTGTTATGAAACAAAATTGTTCCGGCTCTGCAAGCACGTCACTGCCTTGCAGACACAATATTTATGCAAGATGGAGCTCATCCGCACATTGCAGTGTGTGTTAAGAATGATCTTAAAACCATTTTACAGGAGAACGTGTCATCAGCCGGCACTTCCCTAATCTATGGCCTCCCCGGACCTTAATCTATGCGATTTTTGGCTTTGAGGGCATTTAAAACGTCTGGTATGTCGTGACAATCCAAGAACTTTACTTTACCTTAAAGGCACCATTTCACGACACGTGCTGAACATTTCCCCGCACACACTTCAGTCAGTTGTGGAACATGCAATCTTGCGATTTCAGATGGTATCTGAAAATGATGGCCATCATGTGGAACATGTTTTGTTGTAATAACAATTATAAAAGTGTTTACCAATTTGTGAAATTAATGTTTGCCTGCCATTTCTTGATAAAACGCCCTCTGTTGGTGACATGGGCATCTAATTCCCCCCACCGAAACAAATTCCCATCACTTCATGAAGTCCTCCACTATTTCAATTTCAATTTTTCCAATTTCAATTTTTATTAATATGTTAGATGAATGATAACGATAAACTAAATTTCACAAACACTAAAAAACACTAAATTTCACAATTTTCTGATGACTGGTTTCGCCTGTCGACTACTTTAAAATAGGGTCTTTTAATTATAGAACGCCCTGTAGATAAAAGACGGGTATACAGCAGATCTCCCTTCACCCTCACCCTACGCTCTCACATGTATACAGAACAGAAAAACGTGGGGAGAATGACTAACAGAAGGGGAGGGAAAAAAACTTTTGTTCATGAAATGGTTACAATAAAGCTCCGCGACGGTGGGGAGAGGAAAGAAAACAGAACTGGATTGGATTTATTCCAACCGGCGTTTGGACGAAATATTTCGTCCATGATTGTAAAGGGGACCGAAAAGTGTCGCTGACTTTAACATAAACGAATTCGGTGTAATCTGCTTGTTGTGGTTAGAGACTCATTTGGATGTCTGATAACCTGTCTGTGACTGTTCCCACCCCACCCATCTCTCGAGGTTAGGGTTTCTCGAAATCCGGATTGAGTAAAAAGGGTATGAAAGGTTTTTCCTTCATAGAACTTTCCCCTGACTTTTGTTAAATATTTGCATGTTTCCCTGGCTTTGGTCGTGTAAACCTGACCATTTTTCATTTTTATGACTCTCTAGATAGCTGGGAAGTAATGATAATCCTATAAGATGCTTGGCAACCTCTATCTCACTTGAAAAAATAAATAGACAGTCTAAGTATAATAGTATAGAGACAGTACACAAAAGTCCACGACACATAATGAATTACAGACTAGCATAGGCCTACGCAGAATTTTTTCTGAAGGGGGAGGGAGTTACGTTTTTTCCTGCAAAATAACACTAATCTTGGCTCAAGGGGGAGGTTGGAACTCCAAAACACCCCCCCCCTTTTCGACCCCCTTTGCAGACTAGTGTTTTCATAATGAAAACCAGCGCTTTCTTGTTTACATTTATTTAATGCGATACCCTTGCTCCTCAAATTGCAGTCATACAGTACGTGCATTAGACGTAACTAATTATAAAAACTTCATGAATTTATTTGTTGATACATTTTCATTGTGACTGATTGTATTATAACAAAATGGGTACTTTTTGTACCGTCCAAATATGGAATTTGCTTTAAGAAGCTAATTTTTTTTTTCTTTTTGTATCAAATTTTCCATATTACTACCGTTTTTCGTGGGACGGGGGAGGGGGGGTCGTTATTGCGAGCGTCGACTAGAATGATATTGACATGAGAATCGGATTCTCCAAGAATTCGAATCTTAGAAAATGATTTGAAAGGTTTTTTTTTTTTTTTGCTTATTCATAAAAATACGTTGTGATAATATTTAATATGCTCGCACGTACGAATTTACTCGTGTTTGATTTTGTGGTATTACCCGAATCGTTGGTTTGCAGGGGGAGTAGTGTTCGTGATCTGCAGCACCTGTCACGAAACACCTTTTTAAAAAAAGAAACTAATTTCGGTTTTTCATTCATTATTCATGTGAGAAGTGAAGACGTGTTTTCATACACACGAGCCTCAATCGATAGCTATGAACAACAGAATAGCGCTCATTTGCTGAACACTGTACCTCTAAATAAAATTATTTCCCATGTTTTATTGCATGCTTGCGGGACCGATTCTGGACGTTTTTCAAGTGTAAGCAATGTATTTTGGTGATTAAAAAATCGCCCTTTCCTTCAGTTGGCGCCCAAAATTCGCCCCCCCCTTTCCCCACTTCAGTTGGTGTTTTCTGCAGCCGCGTAGTTCGCAGGATTCAAGATCCGGGCCTGCATGCTTGAATCTACTAGTATAAAGCAAATCGAAGTGAATTTTTTACTTCATCACATTGAAAAGATGCCGTTATAAAATCTGTAAAGAAATGTCTGTTGAGTTAAAAAGTGACTACGTCGAATGAAGATTGAAATACATGCCTTATTAATAATCCCAGTATAATTCACACCCATATATTGATTTATCTAACATTCTTAGAAATGCCTTTTTTTTAGTACCATCTTTTCTATATTTTTTCTCTTGATTTCGGGATGTGAAATTCTATCTTGTGTTTTTCAGCTTGGTTGTAATTTAAAGAGCTGTTTGAAGCCACACACACATAATTAGCTAGAATGCGATTCGAGCAGGTCTGGGTTTGAATGACACGGGCAGTTGAAGGTAGACCGAGACTAGGCTGATGTTGTCTAAACTATGTAAAGTTCTTTCCCTTGTGCTCGTCGTAAAACATCTGTCCTGGCTAAAACAGCTGTTCGCCTGTATTAGCAAATACCTTCTGAAATATATAATCACAGATAACTTCGCATCTGTTCATCTGTGTTTGTATGAGGCCCTTTCCCCTTTTAGCCAATCTCTTCGGAAAGAGCTTCTTAAATGGGACATCTGCTCGAAAAATTGATAGACGTCGATATCTCGTTCAAACATCGAAAGATTTCGGATCATGATGTTTAATTTTGATCTTTCTGCTAGCCTTGACGCAAACTTCTTGTCGTGATACTGAAGTCGTAAAACACTGAAATCTTTTCCTTCAAATAAAATGCTAATTTATCAGGGAATATCTATTTTTATCTGATCTGCGGTAACTTTAATTCGGCAGTCTTAAGACTTTTTCTCGTTGTGTGTATGTGCGCAGGTGCAGGGCCACCACTGCGGGAGGGGGGGGGGAGCAGGTGGATCTGGTGCCTCCGACAGACCAGAGTGGGCTATTTCATTATTTAACCCAGTGGTTTTCAATGCATAGCCCACTGGCCACATTTGGCCCTCGGAGCTTTTTGTGGACCGCTAATCATTTTTAGAAAATGGCTGAAAACCTTGAAAAATTATAAATTTTAGAATCAATGAAGAAATTAAATTATTCTAGAGTTCATTAGAGAAATAATTCCAGAATGAATTGGTGAAAGAAAAAATTTCAGAATTACTGAAAGTAATAATTTTTTAATTTTTGAAAGTTTTTCACTTTTTGAAACAAATAATTTAATAGGAGAAATATAGACCCTATTAATTAATAGGGTCAATAGGAGAAATAATTTCATACTTTTTGATAGAAGTGTTTTCACTATTAATAAAAGAATAATTGCATAATTATTGAAGGGAAAAAAAGATTTCAAGATATATTGAGGAGGAAATAGTTTCAGAATTACCAAAACAAATACAGAACCATTTAAAAGGATTTCAGGTTAAAATAAACCGGTGGTTTTGGTCAAACTTCTCCAGAATGGGGGGGAAAAATGATTTCTGAACTAATCAAAATTGGTAATTAATAAAATAAATAATTTCGAATAAAAATCTCCAGTGCACCCTGTTTAACTCGTGGGGTGGGGGAGGCTTCTATTAAGATGTAACTAAATTATATGAGTAAGTCCTTGTAAATTTGGATCCTTATAATTGTAAATACTTCGGTTTGAGTTGGGGGCCAGCGGGCTCCGTGAGCAATCGCAATGTGGCCCGCGATGTCTGAAAAGTTCGAGCCCTGCTTCAACATTACAGGGGACGCCAAAATTCGTACTTGCCCTTGCTGACGAAGCGTTTGGTTGCGGCTTCGTGTGTTTCGCACGTTGACTGTCATAGCAATAATTTAATTAAAACTCCAAGCCATCGAAACACTTCACAATCATGACCATCAGTGATTTTTTTTTTTTTTTAAATGGACGTATGTAAATAGTCAAGTGCTTAATGTGTGTAGCGAATTTCATAATCCTTGTCATTTAAACAATGATGTGTATGTACTCTGAGGAATTAAGAACGTTCATTTCTCGAAAAATAAATTATCCTTCCGTAACCGACACCTTCACATGGTTTAACAGCTTCTGTTTAAGGTTGCCGGTTTAAGACGCATTCTTCTAATCAATGGCGTAACGATTTCTGCTATTACTCCCGGCGAGCTTGCATAGTTATCACCCCTCACTTCTTTCAAACGAGTTTTCGACAAAACCTCTGAAAACGACTCCTACGGGCCATTTTGCCCTGATTGATTGTCATTCTTAAGTTCACGTCTCTCAAACTGGTCGAAGCTTCTGGTGAATGTCTTTTCCTTTGGAAAGTTTTTCGATAATGAACCGATAAAACCCATAGAATTTCTCCACTGCACGGAGAGACGTTGTGACTGAACTCCCTCTCTCTCTCCCCCAATCTCGTGATTAGAAGCTCTAATTAACGATGGACCATGGTGGTGATTCTTGGCTTCTCTTTCTCTCGTTTCAAGCGTACTTTCCATAATTCTTCATTCTTTTTCAGGCTAAGGCATGCGCATCCAACTAAGTCGTCGTCTTTGATTGATAGCTAGCTGGCTTTACTGGAAAAAAATCTCAATCCCTGGAATCGTGATTTAGTGAAACCATTTTCATAAACACGGTCTCCCATAAATTCGTAAACAGTTTAGAAATTCATGAAATATTGAAGGAATTGTTTCATTTGAATATATTTTGCTGAAAGGTTATTCTACCAAGGGAGAATTTATTATGTTCAAATTTTTGTCGATAGAGGGTATTGCACAGAAGCAAATCGCTAGAAATATGCAAATCGGAGCCCTATAAAATGCAGGGGTGTATGAATGACAACTCATTTCTAAATTTTCCTGTTATTGACTATTGCATAAGGTTTTCATTGTGGTGTTCACATTGGTAGATAGAGTACTATTGGTGAAGTTGATTTAAGCTACAAATCGCTGGTTGAAGCTTTCGTTTCGAACACCCAAGATATAGAAGAAAGATTCAGGTCTAGTCACTCCTGCCGGATTTTCGTCCAGCGTCCTCTATCGACAAACATTTCAACTATTTTATCTCTACCAAAAAAAAAAAGCCCCCTTCATGAGAATAAATTTTTCGCAAACCGCATTCAAATATACCGATTCCTTCAATTGTACAAATTTTTAAACTATCAAGAAATTTATGGGGCACCCTGCACATGCGCAGTGCTTCCGTGATACGGGCGTTTTGGGACCGCATCCAGATTTTGGTAGTTTTTTGTGACATCCGTTTTATTGGCTTCAATGTCAGATTTCGTCTTAACAAATATGTTATTTTTCGATTCAGAATATTTCATGAATTTGACAAAATTATTTTCATATGATGCCGCTTTGATTATAATAACAAGCTTTAAACTCCAAATAACAAGAACTTAGGTAAATGAGGCTGGGTGGGAACAAAAGCGGCAGCATATATCTTATTAGCTATGTACTTTCATAGTCCACATCATATTTGGACATATCTTAATTTCGGGCGACTTTGCCGATGCAAGCGTTCGCCATAAAAGCTTAGAGGCAGCATTGCTCGCTTTATTCTAGGTCTTACGAATGCTCGTGTGCTTGACTTATCTGATAGTAATGGGCCAAGCAGTTTGATGTTGGTCACCATTTCCTACTCCTACCACCATTTTGTTAATGATGGAGTCTTGCGCGTGTGTGTGTGTGAGTGACTTGTCCGGGAGGCCAGGCTTTGTCTGTTTGCAGGCTTGATTAATACCGCTGCGAGGTCCCTGAGCTACCCGAATAACAATCCTACTAGCAGCTCGAGAACGTGAGAGAGACAGGGCGTTTGCGCTATAGCGAGTTTATCAGAAATGTCGCACAGAGGCATGAAGGAAGTAAAATAAACAGCACATTTATTCCATTTTGCTTTTCACAATATAGTTGTAATATCGTGGCAACCGGCAAAGGCCACCACGGGCACGAAAAAGCCGCCCAAGTTTCTATTGCGTCTTTTGTCCTTCCGAATTGCATGTCGTAAATCAAAAGGGGGAGGGAGAAAAAAAAAAAGAGAAATAGATTAAGAGCCGAGAGCGAACGTAGTTAGGAATTTCCGCTAATTCTTTTGCTCTGACATCAGGCAGATATATCGCGCCTTTTGTGAAATTGAATCCATTCGTCTTCTTGAAACAAGGAATGTATTAGAAAAAATAATAAAAATAGAAGAGGTGGTATATGGTAGAGGTTGTGAACCATTTTGTTTATTCACTAAAAATTGTGTTTTTGTGTGTACTATTTAAAACCAATCCGAGACTTTTAAGGAATCGTGCGTGAGAGAAAATTCTAGTTCCACGATTCCATTTTTTATTTTATTAATTATTTTGCCTTATAAATAGGGTTAGGGCCGTAACTAGGATTTTTGCCGCCCGGCACAAACATTATTTTTGCTCACAACTTCAAAACTCGATAATTTTATAACTGTGTTCTTTGTTCCCACCCAAATTTTGCCCCCCCCCCCCCGTTAAGGTTCCGAGTAGGGTTACGGTAAGGTGCCAAAACAAAGGAATTTTTTTTCAGACGAGAGTGTGGCATCCACCGTCGCTGTCTCTCAACAATAGGTTTAAATTGCTTGTCATGACCGCGGCCAAAATAAAATCGTGTGCAGCAAATGGTTGCCAACTCTGGATCAAAAATGAGACGTCATGTTTTTAACCAAACTTTAGTAAAAGGCGAAAGATTAACTTGCGAGTTGAAGAAAGGCCAGAACATTAAAAATACCAGCATAATGAGCTATCTGAGGTAGTAACTGTAAATTGTAAACGAAGAACATCTCTGAACTCTTTTTCCCCTCCCCAACTCTCGATGAAGAACGTCCTTATACTATTTCCGTTTCATATTTCACTCGCCGACTCCCACACATAGAAATATGTTGTTTGTCGGTTTCGTCTTTATATTTGTCTTAGTTAATAATTTGTGCTAAAATGTTTAATAAATCTGTGTTATGTGTGTGCCAGTCCTCAGTGGTGACTCGGAAGTATGACAGTCCTCAGTATCAATACACTGCCATATACGCCTCTCGTAAACACTATCATGGGCATTTATAACAAATTACTACAGTAGCAGCTCTCGCTAATCCGGCACATGTCAGACCAAGGCATGGCAGATTATCGGAAGTCAATTGAAAAAGCCCATTTAAATAATAGAAACTTCTGCGCAATGACAGCGAAATGTTTTCCTCTTCTATGCTCGGAAAAAACCCGCCTAAAAATGCTGGATTAACGCACGGCCAGACCATCGAGAGTTTAGTGTATTATGTCGGAATATGATGTGCACATGTAGCCCCTAAGGCGCGTCTACATAGACTTACCTACTTTGTAAATTCATTTCGTCCTTTTTTTTGCATTCCTTCTTTTTTCCTTCTCCACACGCACAATCGGATTCAGACCGCAGCCTTAGCTATGCAAAATCATAGAGACGCAATTAACGCAAGCTCCTTTTATGAATCCATCGCCGGTGGGTCCTCCCAAGTTTGACGTTCGTCCAGTGCTCGTTGCTTGGCTCGTTATGAAATATTTCGTCATACACATGGATGAGAAATCTCAGGAGTTCACTCAAGGACAACGCATGACGTGAGCATGTAGACGTGCCTTAACGTATCTATGATGTCGGGTGTCTTGTGTAAGAACTGCTGTCTTACATATTGGAAGTGAAAATGACATATTCTTGAATTTTCGTGTTTGAGTATCGTGCTGAAGATCTGTCTGCTCTTTATGGAGAGACTTTTTAATTTTTTTTAAATGAAGGACCAGATCGCATTCGCGTCTGGTAATTCACTCGCTGCAAGTATCTTTTAGCTTGACTTTTTTGAATTTCAGGGCCGCTATGGGAGGGGGAGCATTTTGGTTTCTTCTGCCGAACCACTAGTGCTGCTGTTGAAGGCTACAATTTCTTCTTTGATCATTCGTTCAACATTAGGGGGCCGCCAAATTGCTTGCTTGCCCTGACTGCTGCAGCCCTACTCAACGCCCCCTTCGAGAATCAGGAGGACACTCTTCGTCGTGACTATATCCCTGTTTGTCAGGGAGCCCCAAAATGCTAAACCTTCTCCTGCTACTACAGAGATGTGCAAATCCATGCTATAGGGACAAACTTACGTCGAGAGAGACGGCAAGTGTAATTTCAAGAGCTCAAAACCATGTTTACTCACTGCCAGCGGATTACAACACTTCTGAAGCAATGTAAACACTGAAAAGACTTTCAAAATACCTACGTCGGTACCAGTGGCGTACTCAGGATTTTTCGGGGGGGGGGGGTTCTCATTTTTCTTTTTATTTGGGTTGTGAATGCACTATAACCTCAAGCCGGGGAAGGATAAACCTCCAACTGCCCCTCTTTTCCTCCCCTCCTTTCTAGTGTACGTCAATGCTCTTATACCAGGGGTGGCCAACTTCTCTGTTCGAGGGTCAACATAATTGTCAGACGCAGTGTCGCGGGCCGCACGCACAAGGGGCTTTATAAGCTACACCCAGTATGATTGCTTGCTATGGCATCGCGGGCCACAAACATTTCAAGGGATTTATTAAACAATTAAGGGCCCTTTCACACGGAGCGGATGCGGGTCTGGAAGAAGTTTTAACTATTGGTATATACAGAGCGTTTCAGACGATGCGGTATGTATGCGCCCGCAACTTGGAAGTATTCATGCGGGTCTGGATGGCGTCCACATGTGTCAAAACTTAAGTGCGGGCTCCGCATTCGCACATACAGGTTTTGTACATTAGGTTATATGAAGCTATACATACGACGCGGGTCCGGGTAGAATTCGCCAGGATCATTGGCTATTTTTAAAGATGATTTTGCACGGAATATTTTAATTATTTGCCGTAAATTCCCTTAAAAACACCATATAAAGGTCCCTATTCATCAACAGGTTGTACCCACATACGTCTATCCATCCGTTTGCTTCTGAGATAAAGGAGATATAGCAACTTTAACTGCCTACGTGTTACATACTTGAACACGAGGATTTTTTATTAAAATTATTTAAAAAATTTATGGCACAAAATATGGGTAAATTTTGGCGATTTTTGAAAAAGTTGCATGTTGAAGTTCAAATTCAATAAAAAATAACCGTAAATTAAAATCCTAAGAGCTCGTGTTAAAGAACCGTAAACTGGAGTGACTTAGTGCCACTTTTTGAAGTTTCTCCTTGATATCTTCCCTTATGCTTTGCCTAGACTGCGGGGATTTTACTAAAGGTAGTCTCACGCATCTCAGCTTTCAATTTCTGGTTTTAAAAAAATTATGGTGACAAAGAAAAAAACAGCGAATTTTTTTCGCGTGGCATATAGTCACCCCCTGGGGGGTGGCGACTATGTGCCGTGACTTTTTCTCGCCTGTCACACCCATTTTTATTGAATTCCGGTTATTAAATGTACTTGGAACCCTATGAGAAAAATATTTCTTCCCAAAATTAGGTCATTTTTGAATTTTTAAATTAAAAAATCCACGAAACCTAAAAAAGCAGTTTATTGACGTTTTTAAGTAAAGAAAGCGTTTATTTGCACTTTTGGAAAATTTTAATTCGCTGAAACATTAACAAAAATAAAGACCTAAACTCGAAAATATATGGCTGCTCTTAAAAAATAACACTATAAATATAACATTCATTTTTTCGAATCCACTACAAACTTGTTGTCCCTGCCAATTGGTCAAGGTTTCTTTATTTTCATTATGATTTGGCACCATCACCAAATTTTGTCAGCTGGGTCAGGCCATGAGTAAAATTTGCCAACTTTCTTCATAGCCCTTACATACGCTTTCCCAATATGATCCAGAAAGGTGAGCATCTGTTTGTTTCTTATCACACAAACAGCCTCTTCAAGTGTTTCATTTCGGTAATTGCGGTAGGGTCGACTCCCAGCTTCCACACATACTTGCGAACCATTGCTGGGACAATAACAAACTAGTGCAAAAAGGACAAAAACTCTGAAAAAACAGGTGACAAAGTCACTACCTGAATCTTCATTTTTTTTTTTTTTGTTTATGCGTGATATTCTTACCAAAATGCCGTATTTGTACAATTCAAATAGGCATTTCTTATCGTAAGTAACTTCTACATAGAAATACTAAATTACCTAGTTTCCACAAAGCACACACTGTCTGCACCAGGAGAGGTTTGCACGCAGTTGAAAAATTTTGTGTAAATCACAATATAACCTAAAAAATTCTCTAGACAGCAGATGATGCAATAAATGCTGTCGGTAAGTCACCTACAGCTCCTGAATCGGGATGAAAATTTTTGAAACCGATTGTTCATCCATACGCTCCCAGGAAGCGCTTGCATCCTAAAATCCGTGAACAGCACAGTCGGAATCTTGGCACACAATCACCCCAGTTTATGGTACGTAACACCATAATGTTAAGAGAAACAGCGTTTCAAGACATTTGAATGAGTGATGTTTGGAAAAATGTTCCCTATCTTACAAAAACTTTGAGAAAAAAGCATTTTAGTGAAAAACATTAGCATGTGTAATGCCTGCCATCAATTTATATTAAAATTTTAAGAATATTTTTACTACTGAGAGGTAGAACCTTCCTTTTGTCCATATTTCACAATTTTATTCTTAAACAATAAAATAAAACTTAAAAAAAATTAAATGCTATAAAAAACGTTATCCACTTACAGCGTTCACTGGGTGAAAAAAAAAATGTGCTCGCGTGAAAAGACACGTAAATCCGGACCCGCATCCGATCCGTGTGTAAGGGGCCTAACTTAATTTATTTGATTAAATACTAATTATAAATAATTACTAATGAATTGTTAGCTTAACTCTTCATTTTTTTGGAGAAGAGTATTTTTATACTCTCATAGACAGTAAAATCAGCGCAGAAGGAAACTGCGTAAATAGCTGCAACGGGGACTACAACTACTTACCAGACCAGACTAGCGAAAATAGTGTTAACCCCCATGCCCAGTTCTGATGGTGGGATTGCAGGCGGGCTGGTAAACAGCTTAGGAAGGTGTATTTAATGTACGTCAATAAGTACAGCGGTCAGTAAGTAAAATCGGGTTGCGTTTTGGACTCCTCACTAAATAGAATTTTTCCTGATTTTTTGTCGAAGTCGGAATGTCCACTCCGCAAGTTCACAAAAGTGGACTTTTGTCTTTAACTCAGATTCAGCGAAGTCAGTAGATCCTTTGTATGGTCTTGGAAATATTTCCACTGATGGCTGGATTTTTGACTGCTTTCTTCATGGTTGCGAAACTTTTCCCAAGCACTTCGCAATAGATATGTGATGTTGGTGTATCTTTTCTCCGAGTTTTCAAACTTCGATGAGTTTTAACTTCTCCTGAGATTTTTCTGCAATTTTCGTCATCAAGTAGATGCTATCAGTTGGTCGTAGCTCGGCCAAATCTTTTTTGTGTGCCTCGCGTATTTTTTTCTGTTTTAGTTTTACTTAAAAGGGAAATTTTGCTCATCGAGGTTACCATCAATGACCTCTGAATGATTGCGCAAGAAAATCTGCTACTGTTACTTCCATAATTATCACAGTAGGTTTTTGAAATCAATCGTGTGGCCATAGGCGGAGATAGACTTGGAAGTCAGGGGGAGGGGGCACGATGATGATGATGATGTCAATTCATATATACATTAGAACAGCCGACTCCACTTTTGACACTGGGGGGAGCAATGCCCCCCGTATCTTCGCCCATGCACGTGGCCTGTGTGTTTAAAGAAAGAGGTTTTGTGTTTAATAATTTTTTTTCTACATCGACTTCAATTTCTTCAATTGAAACTACTTCAAAAACATAATAGCTTTTTCATTTTGTCGCGGGCCAGCTGTTGGCCACCCCTGGTCTATACCACACCCTTCCACTAATTATAAGAACGCTTAGGATTAGCAGAATCAAAGAATAAAAAAAATTGTTAGGTATTTCCTGTATTGGGTCTTTAGAAATGCACACGTTAAAGTAAAAAAAATAATAATATATAATTATTACGCAAACAGAGCAGTGAGTGTTGTAAGAGTGACTATCACCCCGGATTTTATATCGTACTTAAATGACGATACTTATATTACAGGGGTTATTACAACATCTATGCTCTGGGGGAAGGGAAGGCTTCACTTTTCCGTGTTACATTCAACGTAAATGAGTTGACGTTCCCTTCTGTTCGTATGGCAGGGAAAAAAAGGTGGAATACATGGTGTCGTCTATTATTGCATCGATATTCAATGATAGTTTCTGCTGCAAAGTGAAAGAGGAAAAAAAGTCGAGGAAAGGATAAACGAGAATCGACTCGACACGAGAAAACGAATTCGAGATCATTAGTCAGAGTATTTTTCCGGGAAGGTCGCCAAGTCCGCACTTTTCTTATCTTTTAAAAAAAAAAGCACGAAAAACCGTTTCCTTGAAAAGTCTTTCATACATTTTTTTTTCTTCCTCCTTTAAATTACGTACTATGCATATCTCAACGCTGCAGCAGTTCGACTTTTTCGATGTAGGAACTTCACTTCTCGTGAAATCTTGAATCGAACGAGGAGTAAAAAAAAATTGGCTGGAAAAGAAGCAACGATTGATCTTCGATTTCCCCCCCCCCCCCACATGGTCCGCCTGCATATTCTTTTCCGACAGAACTTCTGTTCGATATCCTAATAAAAATATTTTTTAAAAAAACTTATAATTAGGGTGGAAAAAGTTAAAAGAGAAATACCAGCATGGGGCACATAATATTGAATTTCTCACTCGTAATGACCGGGAGAAAGAGCTAACACGATGAGAAGGTAGCCATTTTATTAACTCTATTATAAAATGTCTCCACTCCATAATTTATATTCAAATTTTCCTCTAATTTATCGACTGGATAGTGTTGTCTCTATCTGCTCGACAGAGAGTGTGTTCGATTATCGTATTAACTCTTGAATATTACTAATATTTTCGACCTTGCCTAATTCATTATTACTACTCCCCTACCTTGCCTGATTCATTACTTTTATGACAAGGTAATTTTGTTTCTTAGATCACTGGAAGGGATTACTTGGTCCGACATTTTATTTGCTTCATCGCACAATGTGTGTATAGGGTGATCCAATATTATGATGAAGGGATAGTCAATATTATGATTTAGTTATAAACGTCGTCTCCGTGTGGCAAGGCAGTGTTTCTTAACTCTTTTTCTTCCATGGGCCCCATTTTGGACCATATTTAATTCTTTTGTGCTTCCGCTCTCAAACATTCAGGAATGTAGACCCTTTCTTCTCCTTTAGCTGTTTTCCGAGTAAATTTTTACCGTGTAAAATTTTTTGTAAATAAATTTTAATACCCCCAGGCCTGATACCTCCCCCCACAGCATCAATCTTATAAGGGTTCTATCCACTGGATTCTAAAAATCGCATGTAAAGGCTTTCGGCTACAAATTCGGGTGATCTTCATTTGACTTATCGGCAATAAAATTGGTAACCTTTTTCGCACGTTTTAGAGAAAGGAAGAGGGGAAGAAAAAGAGGAATAGAAGAGGGGGATAGGGGATTACAGCAGTTTCTCTTTCACTTTCACCCTCGTATTCTTTTTATCTTTTACATGTATATAGTAGAAAGATTCATGAATATTACATTTATATAGTAGGAAAAGTACACAGCACGTCTGTAAACTGGGTTTAGGAAGACTATAGGGATATGTAAAATATTGGAAACTAGTTTGAAACTGTATTTGTACAGAAGTAGCTTGGTTAGTCATTCCGGGATTCGAACCCGGGTGGGGTCAGGATGAGAGCCAGATATCTTAACCGAGGGAGAAAAAAACAACTTCGGTTCATAGGGTTACAATAAAGCTTCGTGATGAGAAGTACTGATGATGAAATAAAACACGGAGAACTATATTGAATCTCTTCCATTGGCGTTTGCACAAATGGAATGTGTGCACGAATGGTTGCGTGCCAATGGAAGAGAATCCATTGGCACGCATAGGATCGTAAAAGGTTTAAATACCTCACATGTTTTTTTTTTCATAGGTCTCTGAACACACACATGGGGGGGGGGGGCATATGACAAGTTTGAGAATAATTGTGCTATTTGACTTCTATCAGCATTCTAACTAAGCATTTCTTTCTCTTTGCTGCTCTCATTTCCCGTTGTTTCTGCACACCATCACAATGCCCTTGTGATCGTGGGATATTTCAATATTGATGAAAAGCACTGCATTGGATAACTGCGTTTGCGTCCTCGTATTGGTATAAGATTCTTTTGTGTACCTCACCACGCCTAGAAGTTTATGTAATTTCTGCATCATTATTGTGTAATACAGCTTTAGTATTTTCAGATAAAAAGTTATATTGGCTCTGCCGCCTTCATTTCGTATCCTTTATTAATTCAAATTACGTGAATTTTCTCCCTCTGCCATCTTTGCCACCCTTCTCTTCCCTTTTATCCGCTGAATCTCTCACAGCAGTATAATGTACCACCTTTTAATTTTCTCCCCGCGTCGGGGAAATGTAGGACTTGAAGGCGGGGGAGAGAACTAAAAAAAGCTAAGTAAGCAGGGTAAAAACTGAATAATAAATGGAAATAAAATTGTGTTCCGAGGAGAGAACTGTGGGAGACGAAAGAGCGAAGCTTTTCTTCGCCTACTTAAACTTTCAAGGGCCTGCCAGGAACAAACTCCATTACGAGCTTCCGAGGTCCTGATGGGCCCACGTCGCCTGGAGTCTGGGAGGGAGGGAGACAAATTAAGCGCCATCGATTTTTCAAACCCTCCACACCCCCTTCTCCCTTATCACGTGCTTTTCAGTCGCCTTCGAGATTATTTGCATATCGCCTCCATGTACGCATGCAAATGAGGCGTTGAGGCGATGATGTCGTAGACGGCAGACGCGGATTAGATCGAAACACGCTGGTGAGGTTTGTTTTCTGTTCTTTTATTTTTATTTTTTAATCTCCCCCCACATCTTACGTGTGTGGAAATATTCCAGGAGGATGTGTATTAGCATGCACATCAAGCTTCATCATCATCTGGAAGATGATGGTGGGTGGACGCAGTTGTTATCCGTTAGATAAACATCAAAAGGGAAGATGAGAACGTGTCCGTGAAGTTTTTAACTGGAAAATTAGTTCTAACGAAAATCATAAGGTATTATCAAAGCTTATGTATTCAAAACTTTTTTTTATAGATAAATAAATAAATCCGTAATTATTTTGATACATAATGGTCACGGTTTTACGTCAGTCATTTTTTTTTCTTAATAGTTTAGTATTTTTCTAATGTTGCTTGATTTAATTTTCCTTAAATTTGCATAATGTGAGCTATGTATCGAGTGCTGAGACTAGATGTAGTTTTGGAAAAATGCCGTCTAACACTGTTTTGACAAACTTCAAAGCACCAAAATTTTGGTTCGATCTATCTGATCCCATATGGACTGGGGCGGGAGTGCATCCTACGGATATCTGTTCTGATAAGGGAATTTTTTATGTAGAGAGACCGAAAGATTTCATTCATCAATATTCGGGAGATTTGGCTGTGCATCTTAGGCATCTTTAACTTGCGTTCCGCGGAACCGAGCATGAGAGCTTTTTCCTTGTACCTCTATATCAAAAGCTGCGAAATTTTTAAGTTGTGTTGCAAAATGCAATGATACCTACGGCTGATGACCGTTTCGACTTAATGTACGAACACAGTGCAAGCTTTTTTCCGATTCGGTGCCGTTGCTGATTGGTTAAAAACCTGAATTATAGGTTTTTTTAACCAATTCTTAATGGCGTTAACTCGGAGAATCGGAAACCAGCGTGCACGTTGTGTGTGTCCATGCCCTTACGAATTTTTTGGCTAACGAAGATTTTTTTTTCTGCCTCAGTTAACGAACATTTTCGTTGATGTGGCTACACTCGCTAATATAAAACAGCCTCTTAATGAGCTGAATTTTAGTACCAATTATTATCACAATTACTATCACTCGAGCCCGATTAACTCGAGTGCACCTTGGAATCGCTTTCCAGATACCTCTAATACACCTCTTTCCCTTTCCAAAAATTTTTGAACCATTTCATGTAAAATAAAAGATTCAGTTAATAGAAAATCCATAGAAAAAAACAGGAGTCCATTTTTTAAAGGACAATCTTTCAGTGCAAGACTTTTAGCATCAGACTAGACGGTCTGGACATTCTAGGAGATTATCTCATCCATCTGAATTTATCAGACAGAAATGAGCTGACCAAATCACAAATGAATGGGGACACCTACGAACTTGACTGGGTTTTGTCAACACCAGCCTATCAGAATGAAGCTTGTAGTGGTTGTGTTCATCGTGTAAAATAAAAAGATCTTCAGTAGTTCATCTTCTTGTAAATTCTCAATGATCCAATTTTGGAGCTGTTTATTTTAGCATTCGGTCAGTTTTTGGCTTTTTTATAGCGCTCCTTGGTGGTTTTAAAAAACTTATGTTTAAATGTTGTGTACCTGGAACGAATTAAACGATTTTTCTATTGAAACCTATGCATGGGACGTTTCGGATGACGAACGTGATTCTGGAACGAATTATCTTCATAAGGCGATGTATCCCTGTACATATATTTGAGAAATATCCACGCTTGTAAGAGTTCTGTTAAAATGCCCGGTAACTGTCAAGGGTTCTTCGAAAACCAAAATGTTGAAAATCTCTGAACTTATAACGTAATAATAAGAGTGATAATCGTATCGAATTTCTGAAGACACAAGTCATCTATCATCAATGTCTTATTGCGCAATGTGATTTCCGAAGAAGTCGAGAGAAAGATTTATATGTCTAGAATATGTACGCAACATGCTTTCGCTTATGAAATCGTTACTCGTACGAAAAGAGCATCTCAGCTTCATGATACAAATACCAAACTTTTTATAATTACTACAATGGCTCAACATTAACTCGGCGATGCGAGTGGACAGTGGCTTATAATGAAATGCTTTCATTGTATACACTTTAATGGTCCACGTATCATTCATTATCCTAATGAAAATAATTGATTACCCTTGATATATTCACCCTCAACTCAACATGTCCTGAGTTTAGCTACTCCGCACACTGGTTTTTATATTTCATATTCCACACAACTTTATATTTCATATCTGTTCAGTACCATGCAGGGGCGTAGTTACGAGAGGTTAGTACATAGGCTCTATATAAGTCAGGGTTAAGCCAATCTTTATTCCCCTATTCTGCTCTATTTTCAACGCTTGGCCGTCATAAGTAGCGGCAATCCAGTTTTCTGTTCAAAGATTGAGGACGATGAGTCCATCTAGGGTGACAAGGTCACAGGGGCGGCACAGCTTTCCTATTGTTATTTGGAATGTATATGGCAGTGGTTCTTAACCTTTTTTCCTTTTGAATTAGAAAAATTTAAACAGTCATTTAAAAAAAAAAGTTCCCATCCCTTCACCCCAGTGCAATACGATTTACTTTCTCACACCCCTTAGATAATGCGTTTTCTACTTTTATTAAAATTTAGTTTTTGTAATGATCAATGGGTAAATTAATGCATATAAATTTTTTTTTTATATCTTTTTAATCTCATTTGTGACCTAATGGTTGATAAACTATTAGAGTCGATAGTTATGGCGAATCTCGTCTTTCCGTGAAAACTAACGTTATAATATATTATATAACGTTATAATATATCGAAAGAAAAACATAGTTACTGTATGAAAATATATTTGGGACTTGCCCTGTCGACCGTTGTAGTGGAATGGTCATTATAATGAGCGGCGGCTGTATTACGTTTTAACATATTTCGAAATTTGAAAGAAAAAGATTAAGATCCATTGGATTGTTCTTCACTTAATGATTATTGCCGAAGAGAACAACAATATTACATGTTTTTTCAGCACTTGATATATTTTTAAAGTTTTTCCTGAGTTATGCTAAAATATCACAAGGTACGCAAACAAATCTTAAATCATTTTGGGCGAAAAAAAAACTTTTGCAACGTGAATTTCGCAGGTCACATTCTTGCAAGTGAAAGTTTAAACATGAGAAATCGAAATATCAGTATGAATCACATTTTCAAGGAATTGGAAAAATTTAATTATTCTCATTTCAATTTTTCTAAAAAATCAGCCAAGTTAAAAAAAAAAGTTTCCCATCTCGTACCTCCAAAAAGTCTTTGCCGCACCCCCGGTTGAGAAACACTGGTATATGATGCAGTATTCTTGACCGTTTTAAGTCGACATTTATAAATCATTTCAAATGTCGGGAACAGAGATGACTTTGACTGGAATTTAATGCATTTTACTTCAAACGAACAGATTTCATAGGAAATGATTGCCGCGCAGGCACTAGTGCGCAATCATCATAACATTCAATGGCTTTATTCAGTCAAACTGTCATTTACATGTTCCCGTCAAAAACGTCGAAGGTCGCTCCGAAATTGGAAAATTTTTCTTTCTTGTAACACACACTGATGTTGCACATCGACATCTTTTCCCAGGGAAGTTAATAAAATCCTCTCCCTCTTATCAGACAAGATATTTTCTTTCCTAGTTATCTCTGGAATGTTCCGGACAATGTGTGTTTCTTCCTTGGCCAACACATCCCCCCCCCCCCATTTCACCATACCCTTATTACGCGATGGTGTCGAAGCGAAATTTTCTCCGGGAATGTTCAAAATCGGTGTTATTGTAGAAAATTGCTTTTCTGGCATTTCGGTGGAAAAGAGAAATGGGGTAGAGGGAAGGGAAAGAGTTCTCGTGTGCCATTCCCCCCCCCCCCCATTCCGTTTCTCTACTCGTTCTCGCACGTAATCTAGAAATTTCTCCCGGACAGGATCTCCGGATCTCTGTAACTCGTTTCCGTCTTTTAAAGTCTGGGCGAAATTCGGAAATTCCGATGTCGGAAGGTAATTTATTTTAACTGGTTGTAGATATAGTGGGGGTGGACGCTCTCTCCCGCTTTTGTGCGGTAACTAATTGTCCGATCCAGGAAGAGATACGTCTCTGGCCGTAGTTACGGCCACATACTTAAACCTCTACACATTTCTGGACCGCATTCAATAGCTCCAAAGTCCAATTAAAGTTGTAGTTGCTCACCTCATGAATTACACATCAGGTTACTGTTGAGGGAGAGCGATGGCCCACACATAGAGTATAGAGAGAGCAACACTTTCCTCCTCTGCATCTCTTTTACACGATCCGCCTAAAAATGCTGACTGAACCAACAACAACTGCTCTTGGAAACCCTAGTGATAAGTGTGAAGACCGAACTCGTCATTAAACAAAATCGCTAGGGCGTTGGTATCCTTCAGGATCTTGCTTCGTGTCTTTACAAAAGTGTAAGTTTCGTGGTGAAATAATGAAAATTCCCGGATTAGAAACCACGCTGTGTTTCTCCTAAACACCCCACCAGTGATGAGAAAACTTTTTTAATAGCGGGCCAAAAAAAAAAAAAAAACGAAATTAAAACATTATGGCGGACCGGACATATTCGGACATGGTTTTATAATTGGAATTTTTATGCATAGAACGAAATGGCGGGATATGTTGTATTCTTTGGAGAGTGCCACGGTTTCATTGCAAATGAAACATAATTGTTTATCCTTTAAGACCTATGAAAATAAATGTATATTAATAATTTTATGCATATTTATTTCAGCGTGCTCAATTTTTTACACATGGAAAATTTTTTGAATCAATTTCTATTCAAATTCTCACAGCTATATTTTACATATGCAAAAAATTGAACGCCCCATAGATAAATTTTTTTTCAAACACTGAAATTGAAAATTTCTATCCCGCCATTTTAAAATCTGTTGTGGAACGTAGTTTGCCCATCACTATTCTAAAAAGAAAATTAACTCAAAAGTTTAAACATGACCCAGACACTTCATCTATAATTGCGACAGATATCATTAGTGACTAGACTGAGTTCTGATCATGAACTGTCATTTCCGATTATGCAAATGATCCTTTGCTTGTTGCAGACGTGGATGAGATACATTCATCATATCCATAGTTAATTACAGTACTATCAAATGTCTCTTGTCCTCTGTTCGTCATGAGGTGTCGGCCGGAATTGTCAACGATGATGTTCCGATGAAACATTAAGTTTGAAGCAATTAATTAACATTAATTATAGAACACTAGCTGATACCCGGCGACGTTGCCCGCCCCGTAAAAAATTTATATATGTATAGCTTATTAATTACTCCTTAATAAAAAAAATTTCTGCATCAAGTAAGAGAAAATTACTTTCACATTTTTAAATATTTTAATTAAAAACTTGAGGCAATCGCTTGTGGGTACACAATATTTTTTCTTTTTCCATCTGGTGTGTAGATGTACAAATTTTTGCTATTACCAACACGCGAACAGGTGACGAAAAGGTATCCGTGTGAAAAACAGGGCTCAAGTAAGTTGATACCTGCCACTGCTAACGACTGGCCTTGCGCTTTGTTGATTGTCATGGCAAAAGCTAAACGAATCGGGAACTGTAATCGCTTGAAAGTGAATGGCGTTTCTTCGGTGTTGGGATACGTGGAATGAAGACTTCTTTTTCTTTGTCACATCCAGTTAGAATCGTTGCTTCAATGATGCAATTGTACAATTTCTTCACGCAGAGTCTGTTGCCATTGCAGAGTATCGGTGTCTCCAAATTTCTTAAAAGCATTATAGGTGCTCCAACTTTGAGGGTCAAATTGTGTGGTGGCACACCCGGAATATCCAAAGGAGTTCAGAAATTCTGCAGGATACAGAACTAAATGTCTGTGCCGTGTCTGTGACAGTGTCAACCGATTTGTAAGATGTGGAGTCTCCTGGAATAATTTTTAGGATTTTTTCGTTGATCTTGTTCACACTGTCATTTTCCGGTGCGAGAATCGCTCTCAGGAAGCCACTCATGGTTTTGGTCATTTTGCTGAATGCTTGGGAAGACTTTGTCTGCAAGTTCTTGAAACTTCGTGCCAGAGTGTTGATGATTTGAGGCAAGCATTGAGTTCATCAGCTGACGTTAAACATTTTTATTCCCAGTTTTGTCGTCGTAGTTGTTGTTCTCTGTTGTTAGTGACGTCATACGTCCAGCTTGTGCAGTGAATATTATTCAAACGCCTTTTAAGCATTTTTGAAATTGAAACTATACCTATACGATGGGCGGTTGATGAGATAAAGGCCGCATTAGCACTTACAGGATACCCTGTATATAGGCTAGCAGAAATACCCGGCGCTCTTCCCGGGTTTTCTTCAATTCTTCAATTACTGGGAGGATTGGAAAAGTGACAAACCGTTATAAAGGAATAAACTGTTATAATAACAGAATTAAAGGTGTGACAAACCATTGTAAAGGCATATATTCCCGTCCGAAACGCATTGTTGGAAACCACGGTAACCAAAGTAAACGTTCCGAAAGTGATTGTTGAGGCCCCAAAACCATTGTTGCCTGACAGTTTTTTGCCCATTTCAGGCATTTGCCCAGCTCTGACGAACTTTTAAATTAGCCTACGGTTCAATCCCGGACCTGTTTGGTATATATGCAAAATCTGGCGACGATCGGTCTAAAACTGTAGATTTGTATAAAGGGCATACATACTTTCACATTTATATATAAGATTTATTTAGATCTTCAAATTTTATATCAAAGGGTATTGTGCAGTTAGGTGCCTAAGTTTTGTGCGGTTTTCCAACTTGAAGGTGTGAATGCAAAGCGGTGTCTCATTTGAAAAAGTGTCTCCGCAGAGAGCAGGCAGACCTTCAACACGATGCTCACATAGCATGAAAATTCAAGCACATTTTTCATATTTTCTTCAAAATACGGAACACAGAATGCAGCACCAGCGAAAACAAGAAACGAACACAACTTTCACAACATATATACATTAGGGCCATGTCACATACTCGCGTAACACGTTCCGACGTGTACCAATTCGTTGTACACATTCCTCTGAGGAATTTCTGAGGTGCATGTTCGGTAAAGTAGTAGTAGTAGTTAGGTGTCTGAAGGTTTTAGATGTTTGTGGCACAATTTAATGTAATTTGAAAATATTCCATATTATGTTTCCGTTTATTATATTCCGTTTCTTTTCATCTACCATGGAATGAAAAGAAACGTGATGGGGGGGGGGGGGAAACACGACGACCGAAAAACGCTTTCGCGTTTCATCACTATGATTTTCTACAGCGAGTGCTGTAGGCCTGCATTCTATCCGTAAATGTTTTTTCTTTCTCCTATTTCTTTTTTCTTTTTTTCCAGTTAATGTGTGAAGCTATAGTGTCTGAACTTCCTATGTTTAAGGTGCCTCACTTCTAGCGGAAATCTTCACAAATAGAATTTTTTTTATATCCTGTCTTGTCTGTATGAAATTAAAGATAGCTTTGGTATAGAAGCTTCAGCAACCGCTCGTGATGGATGATCCCCTCTTTTTTTTCGGGTGCAGGGAAAAAAAGTTTTCTTGTTTTGCTTATTCGGCAAAATTATTGAACAATGGTTTGCTTTTTGTGTTGTTCAGGGACGTGCGTTGCTGTGTTGGGACGTAAATCTGTTTTTTTATGTGCGCACCTTATCAGCGCCCAGCCAAAAAGAAATAGTCCAGGAAGCCGTTCACTCAGAGAGAGGAAAAAAAATTTCCGTCCACATCAGGAGTGCGTTCAATTTTATATCTACGGTCAGAACTGGGTATAGTGAATTTTCAGGGACCCAAAATTTAGCTCGCTTTATCCAGAGGTTCGCAATATCTGTTCTATTAAAAGAGCATTCTATGACAGATCAATCGAAATTTCGTTCGTTAAAAGCCGACTATTCAAATCTCTCCCCCCCCCCCCTTCCCAGAAAGCAAGAGAACCTTCAACACGACGATACTTACGTAACACGAAAATTCAAGCATCTGTCGTTTTCACTTCGAAATTAAATAGTTTATCTCCGATTGACACGTGCAGAATGAATACCATAAACATATTGGGATACATCGAGAAGCTATCCTTACTTAGATTAAGACAGCATAATTCTTTATGGGCAGTATATTTATATTTTATCATAATTATTGGTTTTTCGTTGCTCTTTTTTGGGTTACTGTATTTTTGATATAGTTTGAATATATGTTCGACGTCCATATTTTTTTATGGGTATCTTTTTTCAGCCACCTCATGGGGAATTTTGCTTTTTATGGTATTTATATTTGTAATATGTAAGACTCATGACATTACCCGTAGAGTACAAAACTCGCATAACTCGACATAAATACAGTAGGGCCGAGCCTTATGAGGTGCATGTTCTATCAAGTGGTAGTTGTATAACAAGGCTCACTGTACATACTGTAGTTTGATTTTCTTTGAAATTGCGTATTTTTTAATCAGTTTATATTACACCAGTATCTGTCTTGGTAATGGCAGTATTTAGGCATGTGCGCAACAGCAAAGGAGTGAAATGTTTTCTTTCATTCTCTATCGTGTGTTAACAATCTCAATTCTAAATTATGAGAGTCGACTGAAATTATATTTTTCTTGAGCAATACTTTCATAATCATTCATCCCTCGTTTACTTAAAATAGCCGTAGTACGACCCGAAAGGATCTTTCGTGAATTCGAAAGTTCTCTCTGTGAATTTTATAGATAGAATCTATTTTATCCATGGATGAATTCGATCTTTCACTAAAATAATGTGGTTTTCTGGGTAGAAAATTCTGTTCCCGTCTTCTGATACCGGACGAAAAAAACAGTGTTTCCCGGACTAATACTTGAGCATTGTAGGAGCAATAAGGGGGAAGGGGAGAGGGGCTTCTCATATAAGAAATGAGGGTTGGTTGCTTTCCTCGGGGTTTCGTTCCCTCTCCAACGAGTTTCCTGTTTCTTCCCCAGTGATCCGGAAGAACGGATATGATTGCAGTCTTCATCAAAGACGGAGATGAACCTCCAGGTGCCTTTTAGGTTTGTGAGATCTATCCTTTTCCCACCTTTTCGACGGGGAGGAACTTCTAGAAAGCCCTGGATTTCCGGTGGTAAGTTGGGTCTCTTCTCAATTCCCATAAAAGAGAGCGACTTGGTGCTGAGGGAGTCTGCACTCGCGCTGGCGTGTGTGTGTGTAGAATTGCCAATAAGTTACCATGGCAGCTAAGTCCTTCGCTGTGGGGTTGGTCTCTCTTCCGAAACTGTTAGCGTATATTACATATAGTGATGAACAAGTTGAGTGCAGCTGGAGAAAAGATGCTGCGTATAACGGTATTGCTGTCATTTAGCCCGAAATCTCTGTGGATTTGTCATCTATGCAGAAGCTCATCTGATCCGATATGAGAAAGAAAATTAAACTGGTCTGAAGACCTCACTGCTGTCTTTTTATTTTAATCTCAAAATTGATTTTTCTCAATCCCTTGTATTCCTCATTCATTATGCTTTTCCCAGATTTCTAAAGAAAAGGTATTAATTTAAAACAGATTTAGTCCTAGAATTTTAAAACCCATTTTGACACCCCCGTGTTGTGGCCCTTTAATTAAAGTGAAATAATGTATGAGAGGTGAAATTCCGATGTATATAAGATAAAAATTGCCTCATCGGAAGATGGCCTCTTCATTTGTGAAGTCCTGCATTCCGCCATTGTGTGTTGTCATGAGGGCATCGGGACGTCTCTCACATCACGACTTCTTCCCCGCGCATTCGCTGTTGTGGTAGACTGAAGTTGTGTTTTTCCGAACTTCTAGTCGTGAGTGCGGCCGGACTTCCATTAGAAAAAAAAATAATCTGACCAATAAATAAGTCATTCGCTGACCCACTACACGATAATTTACAACAGAAAGAAGAAAATTATTCAGGCATTCGCCATTTTTACTTCCAGTTTTAATGATTGGTGACAGTACTTGCGACATTGCCCCGTATTTGAGCCGGTAATTCTAGCATTTAAAAAGTTATTGAGTGAGTCTCTACAGAGAGTAGACAGACCTGCAAACATGAAAAATTGCCACAAATGGCATACTTTTCCCCCCAACATCTGCCGCTTCTAATTTGGAAGATAGATGGCAGCACTTTGAACACCTACCACACACCTGCGTCCAACAATGTTAAACAAACATGTACAACGATTTCCTGCATGTGTCGATTCATAAATTCCTGAGTGAAATGTTTAAGATTTGAGGTTTTGTTGGGGGTGGGGGGTTGTTGTAAAATAGATTGCAGCAGTGTTAGCCGGAAATAGTTTTGAAGAGTAATATCACGCTTCTCTCCAAAATTTTAAGGGGTATTCGCATAGAAAGATGGGTGTAGGCCTAGATATATATATTTTTTAGAGTAAGAAATAATTATTAAAAAATTGCCTAAATTTTGCAGGAGTAAATTTTGATGCGTGAATCACGCATATAGATGCGTATTGGCAAACACTGGGTTGCAGTGAAAGACAATGAAGCAGATTCGTAAACAGCTATACCTCAGGTTTTGAGTTTGTTTTCAGTTAGAGGTTCTCATTTTGTGTGGTTATCTTATGTGTACATTTTTTTTCCTGGTCCAGAATTTTTCTTTATATATTTATTAGTTCACCGCTTATTGAAGGTCCTCTCAAACAGCTTGACTCGAGGAACAAATCATGGCCATTTTTTACAGCAACTTCATTGCATTTATTTTCACAGAAAGGGGTAATTCTGTCATCGCATATTACCATATAACTCAATAACTGGCTTTCATAGCAGAAATATTTAATTTATTTATCAACTCACAGAACAGGCATATGCCCAATTACAGTGGAGTGAAGAAAAAAGTAAACAAACATAAACAGCACGTTACAGAAAGGCAAAGAATAATACAAAATGTCATCATAAATTTACTTGATATATTACTTGGTGGTATCCAATGTTGTCTTTGTGCATTGCTCTAAATGTACTTCAGTTGTGAAGGTTCATGCAGTCCTTAGAAAATAAAAATTCATTTTCAAAAAGTCTTGCATATGCTCTGGTTATGGATAAGGTCAAACAAACAGTGCTCTTGTAAACAAGCAAAGCATTGCTTTCGAACTGTTACTTTACAAAAACAGGAGGCAAAAAAAATTAGTCGTAATACCATGAAAAAATAAATATGGTTGTGTGTGTGTGAATTTATCAAAATACAATATATATATTGAAATATATATATTTAAAAGTCTTTAAAAAAAATTTTGCAGTTCTTAAGGGGAAAAAAATCATTTTCAAGTGCTTGAAAATTTGTTACATCAATTTATGCAATGAATTTTGTCCCCCCCCAAAACTAAGTTCTGCTGAAACAAAAACGAGTAGAACAACAGTAATGAATTACGAGACATGTTCAAAATGGGGCATATGGTCTCACACACCTAAAGTATTTCTGTGCTTAAAAAAATGTCTAAAATCTGGTGGCAAAGCACAGTGCTTAGGATACAAATACTTCAAAATATTTCAAACTATTAAGTTAATGTTCTGCAACGAGCCCTCAGCTGACTGAAAATGTTCTGCGGTAAAAATTCGCATATACATAATATCGTTTTTCTACACTATTCTTAAAACTATTTACACTATTTTCTACACTTGCTTAAAATTCTTCCAGATTGTTATGCAACAGCACTGGTTGTTCTGCGACGTACGTCACACATTTTGGCACATTCTGCTTTGGGGCTTAATAGTTTTTACAAACTATCAGTTGCATACATGAGTCTGTGCTTGTTGATTGTTTTGTTTATAAATTTCAATAATTTTTCAAACATTAAATGATTTCTGCTTAGATGTTATTTGTACTTTAAATGTATAGTGGTTTTTTTAAAGCAAGACCAATAGAACTTGATATTGTTGTTAATGAGTTAAAATGAGAGCTGTAGCTGTTTTAGAAGCTAATCTTTAATAAATTAGCATTCCAAACTTGCTAAAATTAAAAATGAGTGAATGTTGAACATCGATTTTTAAAAATTGAATTAATTTGATTTTTAAAAGGAAATCATTAACTGTGATATGAATGTTCTTGAATTTTTAAATTTTGTGTGGAAAGGTGCTTGAATAGTCCTTTCACTTGGTTTTTGAACTTAATTTCTAAATATTGATTTTGTTTGTTAATAATTTTTCCTTTATGTCTAGGTCTATCCATCAAAGGATATTACAAATATTGTGGAATCTAGTCGATATTATAAGATTGACAACTGGTGCCGACCTGGACAAAAAACGTGCAAGGCTAGCCTATGGGTCAAACCATATAGATGTCTTCGTGAGTTTTGAAATCATTCTATCTCCTTTATTTGAATTGCTTGAACAACTATATTCAAAATTTCCAATTACCTTTTATTATCAGTGTTTGTCTATTTAACATTATATGTCAGTAGGAATGTGTAATGAAAATCACGTGTCTGTGTAAGGGAGAATTTGAGGTTATCGCAGAAAGTTATTCTCTAATAGGGTTGTTAATAAATGGAATAGCTTACTTCCATAGATTGTTAATTCTATCATAATTGATAAGTTTAAAAAGAAATATGGTAAATTATTAGTTTTTTTTCATGATAAAATATGCTCTTATATTGGGTTGCAGTATTTCAGTTATATTTGACATCCCCATATTTATTTTTTCAGCCACCTTGATGTGCAATTTGCCTATTGTTGTCTTTTTATTTTTATTTGTTTGATCCAATCACGAATGCTCATATTTTATTCTTTGACTGCATATATGCAGGGAAATGTTTGTATAAATATTTTCAAATATCCAAAAGAGTGTTATTGTTATTAAGTCATTTGTATCCAGAACTGGAGTATTCTGTAAATTTTTATTGTCCCTCATCAAGCACAGAATAGTCCGCAAAATGATGATTGTTAAAAAAGCACACACAGTTGGTGCTGGTTTATTTTCAGAAATAAACCAGCACAAATTGACTGTTTCTTATCACAGCTGAATTGTATCCTTGTGTCATTGCCACTTTGTACCTAATGTGAAACAATCAATGATTTTATTGAGCTTTATTTTATTTTAAGCTTAAATGGTATATAATCTAATGTACATTATCGCTGTGGAAAATCTCCTTGACCAGTAATGGGCAAACTTTTTTTAAGAGTGGGCCAAAAGAAAAAAATCAGCCAATCAGGACAAACATGTTTAGGCAACAATTCTTAATTGGAATTTTTTTGGTTGAAGTGATGGGATATGTTGCATTCTCTAAAAAAGCTGCTTCATTGCAAACGAGACCCCCCCCCCCCCTGGTTTATCCTTTACAGCTGAAAAAGTATTTCCAGGCCCATTCATCTCTGAAAACATGCCACTCTGAGCCAACTTTGTATTTTTCAGTAGACATTTTGGGAATGAATTATACAGTAGCCGCCGCTTATAACAATCGTAGTTCGTTCAGCCATTTTGATTCTTATATCCGGAGATTTCTTTTCAGTTGCTCTTATATACCGTATTTACTCGTGTATAAGCCAACCCCCCCCCCCCCACACTTCAGTACCACCAAAACCACAATAAATTGAAAACCCATGTATAAGCCTATCCCAAAAATCTAAAAAAATTTTTAAAAAAAATTCGTATATGTTCATACAAAATGAATAGCTTGCGGACATTTACAATAGAAAACGATTCAAACTTTTCAATCCGTTTCTTCTGAGTCTCCAACTCATCGTAATCCATCAGATCATCATAGTGGGTCCCACATCTTCGTTTTTATCCTCATGTGGGCTGTCATCACTATTGTCACTTTCAAAGAGGATATCATCTTCAGTTCCGTCCATTGCATTGCTGATGCAACACTTTTTGAAGAATTGGCGGAAACAGAATTCCATGCCTCATGTACCCATTGGTATACTAGGCTAATGTCAGGTTTCTTCAAGGCACCACTTTTTGTAGTTTCTTTATCATCGGAACTCATCTATTTGATCCACCAATTCCTCAAATAGTCTTTGAGAGGCTTGTTGATGCTCACATCTAAAAGCCATACAATCAATGTTAGCCTGCCCTGTATCAAAGCCAATGATGTTTTCGATTTCTTTGCCTTGGCTTTGACATCGGTTCTGTGGAGTTTGAACATATCCCATACCACTAATGCCGGTTTATCAAACACTGCTATAAAAATCACTACTGATTGTGGGGGTCGATATTTTCTCATCAAAAACTGACTCGGGTATAAGCCAACCCCCCCCCCCCCCCACTTGAGGAACGCATTTTTCCACACAAAAAACGTTGACTTATACACGAGTGTGTATGGTAGTTACCAGTAGAGTAAACAAGGAATGGGAGATGGGTTTTGGCTGAGATTATGATGGTTGTGAAGTAAAACACGGGGGAGGGGGGGGGGGCTAGCACTTTCTTATTAAATTCTAATTAAAATTTGTTTTTTTGTGTATTTTGAAAATTTTACCATATTTATTTTTCCATATTAACAATAACAATTACATTTACCTCATCTGTTTTTGCAGAGGGACAGTTCCAAAGTGATGCTTTGCTTGTACCAGAGCACTGCTTGTTTGACCACATCCATAACCAGAGCATATGCCAGACTTTTGATGAATGGAATAGCACTGCAGCTCACAGCTGTCTTGACAGGGCCATGCATCTCAGGAGCTTTGCTATGCTTCTTCCATGTGGTGTGGACTTGTTTTCTGGTGTTGAGTTTGTCTGCTGCCCGAAAACTGGTAAGAGAAAGTAGAACAGTTTTGTACATTTTCTATGAGTGTAATAACTTTCTCATAATTAGCTAACTATTAATTTTTTTTTCTAATGTCTCACTTGTCATATTGAAAATGAATGAATTAAGGAATGAATCAAACAATTGCCTGTTTTGAAATATTGTTGTATGAGGGTTTTTAGAGAAACGGAACCTCTAGGCTCCCAACCCTGTAATGAATCAAACTATCATTCACAAGTTAACTTATTACGCAACATGGTTAGTCATTTGGAAATTTCAATTGTTATCTTATACAAATACAAATACAAATACAACACCACAACAGGCAAAATGCCCAACGAGGTGGCTGATAAAAAGATGCCCATAAAAATATGGTTGTCATATGTTTCAAAAATACAGCAACCCAATTAAAAATGCAATTAACACAAATTACAAACAATATATACACATGATAAAATATTATACAATGCCCATAAAGAATACTTATGGTTGTCTTATTCTAAGAATGGATAGCTTCTCGATTTACCCCAACATGTTTATCGTATTTCTTTTTAAACGTGTCAATTGTGTTACAATTTACTACCTCCGGGGGTAAGCTATTCCATTTATTAACAACCCTATTGGAGAAAAATTCCCTGCGACACCATAACCTTGCATTGTCCCTCACCAATCGATACTGGTGTCCCCTTGTAAAAGCAGTCGATTGGCGGTGTACTAAAAGTTCATGGTCCATCCTATCCATCCCATTGAAAATTTTGAACACTTCGATCATATCTCCTCGACACCTGCGTTCATCCAATGTAAACATATTCAAAAAATGAAGTCTTTCTTCATAACTCAAGCCCTGTGTGCCAATAAGGACACGCGTAGCTCTTCTCTGCACCCCTTCAACCAAGTCTATGTCCCTCTGTAGGTATGGTCTCCAAAACCTTACAGCATACTCCAGTCCAGGACGAACTAAGCCTCGAAAAAGCGGAAGAATGACTTTAGGAGAAGTCAATATCTTGTTGTGTATCTTGTTTGAATCTCTATATTTATTATGTGTGTCCCTGCTAAAAGGAAATGTGGCGAAAAATCATTATTTCATTATTAGAACAACTACTGGGGTGGCCTTTTTGACTGCTAATTGCAAAAATTCATAGTACTGCTTCATAGTAAATGTTTATACATTTCTAGATTAAACCAAGTGTCATAAGAACTAATGTTGCCTGTTTTTAAATATTGTCGTATCAGGGTTTTTAGAGAAACGGGACCTCTAGGCTCCCAACCCTGTAAAAAAATTTGTTTATATTTTTGGGGCTTTACATTGCGTATTATTCATTGATTTCAAAATTTTGGAATGTAAGTTGCTCCACAATAATCAAGTGACACCACCTTTGTCTGATAAGACAAAACAGTGAAGAGCTGCCTAGCTTTTCGTATATAAGGAATTCGATAAAACATTCAGGGCGGATACATGCATTGTTTTGTATGTTCGTGAATTAGTGAGGCAGAGCTTCTCAAAAATTCTTGGAGAATCAAGTGACCTGAAACATTATGATTCCGCCACCTATGCCCTACCCCATCCCAGCTGGAGCAATCAAGTGATTTTACGTTTGAAGCTAATACTCAATTTACTAGCAAAGAGAATGTGATGTGCTGTCACAATTCGTAAACAATTTTATCATTTTTCATATAATTGTATAATGTCAAATTAGTTGTGAGATACATATAAAAACACAGATTATTGTAATGCATTCTACCATCTTTTAGAAATTGGCCTTTTTTTTGGAACACCCTGTATAAACATACTGGATGTTCCAAAAAAAGTGTTACCTATGTCCGAAATGTAACAAAGCAGGGGTGATTCTATACTCTATTTTTGGAAGAGAAAAATGAATAGTAATTGTATATTTCCTTAAAAATGCTTTCGTAGTGCATTTAAGATCTGGATGAAAGTGAAATTTTCAAGTAGGGTCAAAATTACTGCTGGGTAGTTCTAGTGTTAAAGGTGTGTAACTTATACAGATACGCAAATTAATTTCGTCATAGAAGAAATGCTATTATGGGAAAGAATTTAAATCAAGCATGGTTTTTTTTCTTCTCCAGACAAGGATGGTAATATTCGTGTTGATAATCGTAAAGAGAATGGAATTGATGCAGATGATGATGAGGGGGACGATTCAGATGAAGATGATGATTATGATGATGATGAATATTACGACAATGATGACTATGATGACGACGACGACGCTGCTGCATCTTCCAGCAGTAGCACTTCAACTACGACAACAACCACCACCACAACTACAACAACTACTACTGAGAAACCTGTCGAATATTACTACAGCCACTTTGATAAGAAACACGAGCATGAATTCTTCAAAGAGGCACAAAAATCTCTTGAAGAAAGCCATAGGGAACGTGTGACTAAGGTAAAAATATATATCTGTGGGTATATTACTTCCGATTGTAGTTTGTAATTCAGAGCGAGCAGTTCTTTCTTATTCTTATATAACTTGTAGGTATTTTGTACAATGTTTAAAAATTCTAAATTAAAAATTTCTCGCAGTTGTTACTTTTAATATATTGTAGTAAATCTGAGTAATACTATTTTTAAAAATCGTGGTTTAGCACAAAGAAAGCATACAGAAAGGAATTCATATTTCTCCAAGTGCTTCCAAAGATTGATATTACTTTGAGTTTGCAAATAATTTAAACAAAATATATTACACGCATTGTTATTGTAATGAGTGAGTCAATAAAGCATTGAGTCAAACAGACATTCCTGAATTATTGAAGACTTCAATCGGAATTTTCCCAGATTTTGTTCATATTTTTGTAAATGCATATTTAAATATTTCTGTGCCATCTTCTAAGCACATGACTTTTAAAATGTAGATCTCTTCTTCCCCCCCCCCTCCCATCTTTCCCGAAACGTATAAAATCTCAGGTCAGGGCAGGGATGAGTGGCCTCAGTCCTAAGCATCAAGCTTGTTGAGATGACTGACTACACATGACATTGAAAAAACTATTGAAATTTCGTTACAGAAACTTGAGTCCTGAGAGGGAGATAGATTCTTTTTCAGTTGCTATATTCAACGATTATAGTAACAGGGTTCGTAGGGGGGGGGGGGACTGGAAGAACTTGTAATTGTCAGGGGAAATTTTTACTTAATAAAAAATGGGGGGAAATGGTCTATTTTTGTTCTAAAACCCAGAAATTTCTGACAATGGACCTGTAAAATCGTTAGGATTATTCATGAGCAAAACATTATTCTCGAAAAGGGAAATCTAGAACATAAATTGCAATCCGATAACACTGTAAATATTGATAATCCATAAATCTCTCAGTGGATACTGCAAAGGAGAAACAAGGATTTGGTAATTTTGTGTGGAAGTGCATATTGCTGCGATGTTATCATAACTACACATCATAGAAAATCGAGTGAAAAGTATTAGGAAAGCTCCATTGCAATAATTTTATAATTTGACTTCAGTGAGCAATGCTGGATAAAGCATGTGTATATTTTGATTTTCCATGTAGGTATTTTTTATTTGAAAACGATGAGGGGCAAAAAACTTTTCAATCTAGAATGGGCACATAAATATTTTAATCTTCAGTGGGCCGACTGGTTGAATTGAAGCAGTCAGAAATGACCGTATAAAGCAGGGTGTCAGATTTGCAGCAAAATGAACAGACAAGGTATTCAGAGCTGTGCCAAACATGTGAAATCGGAAGAGTTTTGTAAACAACCCCTTTCTTTTTTTTCCAACTGAGCACAACTGCTTTATCGCCATGGGCAATTTATTACTGAGTGAGTTGTGCCGGAAGTTTGAGATGTATCTACTCTTGTGTCTCTGATTGTTCAGTATGGCAGCATCTCTGTGGCCAGACTTTTAATAAGGCGATCAGCTCGCATTCACACCTTGAAGTTGAGAACCACAGAAAACCAACTTAAGCTGACCACTGCTGTAAACAACCCCTGATGACTGAACACTAAACTTTTCGGTTCTAGCATTAACGTGAGTGCTGAGTGTAAGCCAACTGCAGAGAATTGTGATGCAGGGAAACCAACTACATCTTTGACTACTTATGTCACAGAGGAAACAGTGAAGGCTTAAATCTTTTGGGCATTGAAATGAGCAATGTCCTACTCATCCCATAATTATTCAAAGATGTTGTAGAAATTATTAAGGTAATGTTTTAAGACAAGGAAATATTGCAGAAATATAGGAAATCTTGCATTACTTGTGTTCCACTTTTCCATCAGGTGTATTCGATGAGCATAAATGTTTGTATGAAAGATATATAATAATTAATAATCTATGATTATGATGTCTATTAGGATAACAATTAATTAATATAATTGATGAAATTAATTTTGTTATTAATTAAAATTGATTTATATTACATTTTATAAACACATATTACACATATGAAAATTTAAAGAACCTGTCAGGAAAGAGTGGAATAGTCAGGGAATTTTTTTTTTTTATGAAAATGAGTATGAACCTTGTAGTAATTTATAATTTAAGCAATCCTATATATATTTTTTCTTCAATATCATTATGAAAAATATGAAATTTCAAGTATGTATGAAAAGAATGTTATTTTCTATTTTTTGTTTTGCTTGTTTCAGGTCATGAAAGAGTGGAGTGAACTTGAAGAACGTTATCAAGAGATGAAATTGAAAGATCCAAAAGCAGCTGAAGACTTCAGGAAAAAGATGAGTGCTGTAAGTGAAGAAAATACTTATTTGGTCTATTGCAGGCTTTTACTTTTCATTTCGATATTTCCACATTTTACGGTGATAAACTATATTTAACATCATTGTGGAAATTACAAAGATTAAGAATTTAAGCTCTCTTGTTCAGTTTTCTGTCATTGATTTTTTGCATTACCATTGTGCATTACCACTTTTCTGTATTGGAGTTTCTTTAATGATATGAGCTGAACTGAAACTCCGAAATTCTTGCCGATTTACCTTGTGGTGCGTCATCTGTTTGAGTTGATTATCTGGTTGACTTTCACCAAAGCATCCGTGGTGATGACGTGACCTTGACCAGGCTGCATGTGATGATTCACAGTTTCCCCATCCCTCATGTAAATGTTTGTGCCAGTCCTACATATGAGTCAATGATGGTGCATGTTCTGCTACTTTGTTTGTCAGTGCACTTCGTAAAGTCAACTCCTTCTGCCATAAAAAAAACCAATAACACCACATTGCTCTTCTTTACTCAAAACATTCCTCAGATGCAGATTAAAAAAAATAGATTTCCTGTTAGACGACGGCCAGCACATATCATGTGATTCCACTTGACTACCTAGGGCAGGTCCATTCTGCAGTAAAGGTTGCCTTCGTTCTACCTCTACATAAAGTTTTTCCATACTCATACAAAAATAACCCAAATTATAATAATTTTCATTTGATACACTCTTATATAGATGTTACTTTGAGCAGGAATGCATCAGAAAACTAAAAGGGAAATGCATATTCTATTGAGAAATAGCTAAATAGTTTAGTAATAGGTATAAAAAATTAATCGTATTTTAGTTATTTGAGAATATGGTTGTATGTAATGTCTTTTACTTTTTTTTTTCAGCGATTTCAGAAAACTGTAGAAGCTCTAGAAGAAGAAGGCTCTGCGGCAAAAAGACAAATGGCTGCAATGCATCAGCAACGAATTATGTCAATAATCAACATGCGTAAAAAGTCTGCCACGGATTGTTATACTTCTGCTATTGACCAAGCCATGCCTAAGGTAAGATTCTTCTTTTGCCTTCATTTCTCTTCAGTCATCATTCTTGATAGTGCATTGCAACCATGGTTAACTAAGGTAATGGTGGGAAAGAGGACCACTGATGGCTGAAAACCCTGGTGTGACCTAGGAATAAAAACATTTAATAGTATTTCACATAACGATGTAAATCCAATGTACTGTGTATTCACATATGCTTTATTTAAAGTGAACATTCAATGCATATCCTTATATTCATAATAGGTTCATTTCATGTAGAGTAGAACATTGATTGTCCGAGCACATTGGGACCAAAGGGTGTTTGGAAAAGTGAAAAGTTCAGAAAATTGATTTTGAAACTAATTCAATAACACAAGGGAATAAATTGAAATTCAGCAACAAAAACCTTAAAATAATTACATTTAACCGACTTATTCTGAAAAGTAAATGAAAAAAAAACCAGTGCATCATAAAAGAAAAAAATAAAATGGTGAAACAAATATATAATGCGCATGATAAATAATGCTGTCAAAGCATTCGGGAAAAAAAAAATCCATCTGTAATTGCAACAACATTTTGCAGTCTCATCCCATAATAGTTTCAACATTAAAAATTGAAGCAGGTTGTTGGATTGTTTTCCTTTTTTTTAAAGGTTTCGTTCATTCATCTTTGTTACTTTCAAAGTCATCCTGATCAACTTGATCATTCACTTTCGTAATTATTTTTTTGTCATCCAAAAAAAAATGATATCTTGGATTGTTACTATCAATTTTCCACCACAGAGACACAATCCTCTTCATGCCAGGACTGGAATGCAGGGAGATCTAAGCATTCTTTTGAATTTGGAAGATTTCGATCGCCTTCAGTGATTTTGTTAAAACCATGAAAATATATGTATGGACATAACTTCCTAAAACTTTGCAAGACTTTAGACCAGTGATTTCCAACGTGGGTGATAACGCCCCCTTGGGGGTGGTAGAAGCTACCTGTATAACATGGGATCCTATGGGTTAGATTGTGTTGGGGGCGATGGGGAGAAAAACATTGCTGAAGAAGGGGGCAATGGAACAAAAAAGGTTGGAAAGCTATGCTTTAGACCATCTGCTGTTTTCAAACTGGCTGCAAAATTTTCTATTTTATCACAATTATTTTTTAAATCACTGATGGTTGCCACACCTAGTCCATATTCAGCTGCAAGGTTCCACCATCACCCACTTTCAATCTTTTCACAATTTTCTTTCGATGCTTAAAACAATGCGTTTTCATTTTGTCTGCATTGCGCACTTGAGAAAGACAAAAAGTGTTGTGGCACTATTAAAGCTAAAGAAAAATTGAAAGATATATCTTTTTAAGCAAGCTAGGAAAGATGCTCCCCCCCCCCCACCCTGACAAAACCGTGATAAGAACTGTTTTGTAGTCAAGAAGACCCTCGCATTTCCTTTCATTAAGGCACACCCACAGGATTGAGATGAATTTGTAGATGAGAAAAAAAGATGACAGCTAAATCTGCTCCTATTCACGTGTTTGTTTGCTTGTCAATCGTTTATAACTACATACACTGTACCTGAATCTGTACCATTGTTCACACCTAGCTCACAGATGCAGTATGTACGATTGTTTTGAAGTGGATACAATAGAACAAAGCTATCCAGTTGGGAGATAAGAGGATCCAAATTGCAAAAAAATACCAACTATGTTGAGCATCATTGACTATAGAAAACTGAAAATGAGTTAGGTTGAAAAGGTGTTTGGTTGACCAAGTTGTTCGAAGTGGTTAGCCTTTGCTCTGTTGATCACAAGGTGAGGGAAAGGTTTAAATGATTATGTACGTAAGCAATTGGTGTAATAAAAAAAGAAAATGGAGAATAATTTTATTCACAAATCAGAACTAAAGAAGATTGAATTTTTTGATATTTACTCGGGCTTACAAAAAATCAATTAATTACAGTATATAGTTTCTCACCACTTTGCTGAGCATGCTCAATACTAAAAACATTAGCTAATGGAACAGTGTGTTTATTTAATCAGTTGTGATGTGGGAAAAATGTCAACATGTAATTAATAACTTGCAGAGGCACTCGTGCATGCACAGAGATGCTCATCTCAGCAGTGCAGTGAGCCATGTGACTGGGTGCTTTGAATTGAATCAATTGGAGAAGAAAAGATGTCCCAAGGGGCATACAAGGGAGCCTGCCCTTTCAGAGCACCTACCTTCGGTTGAGATTGTGCTATCTAGGTTCAGATGCTTTCAAAATTTTGCTGATGGAGGGTCAAAAAGGCCAGAATTCTGCTTAGGTAGTACTTGAAAGCTTACCCCCCTATTTGTATACAATCAATTTTAATTTAGGAAAGCAGATGATGCACACAAAAGTTACTTATACAGTTTCACCATAAGCCATGTCTGATTTCCTCATGTGCAGTTGGTGTATTTGCTTCAGGCTTCCATAATTCAATTTAATTAAATATAGTTTACTTAGATGACTTAGGGCATTTTTACAAATCCCTTGCATGGCCCGCGACACTCACTTCAATTAAGTGATCTGCTGCAAATTTCCAGATCACCTTCGTGACCTGTGGCACATTCTCAAACTAATGAAGTGGCTCGCCCTCTCCAAAAGCTACTAAGTACCCTTGTGCTATAAAACTTGGTGGTAATTATGTATGTTTTGTGCTTGGCTCTCCTTCACCCTCTGTAAATTATTTTGATTTTACAACCCTTGTTAATCTGTCTTCTAAATGGTAGTTGTTTCTCTATATTTTTCATTTAAGCTAGATGCAATGCTATAAAAATGTTATATTTTTCCCCTTCAGACAAAGAAAGTTGAGAAATGTCTAGAGAAATTGCTTAGAGCACTCGAGAAAGATCGTAGACACACACTCAACCATTACCGCCACCTGCTCAATTCAAATGTTAAACAAGCAATGAAAGAAAAAGATTCAATGCTTGAGCATCTTGACAGCTTGAATGTTATGGCTAATAAGAGTTTCGAAATGCTGGAAAAACTCCCAACCATCGCTGAAAAGATCCGTCCAAGAATGGGTAAGCACAACTTTTTTTTATTTTAACATTAATGCAAGATTTCAGAATAACCTTAACATTGGTAATTGATTGTGGTGAATGCAAAGAGCTTGCTAGTAATATCTGGCAGTTTTCTGATGAAATTCACAAAATTTTCAGTAATTTGCTCATTTGAGAATCAAACGATGAACTCTTTTGATACTATTTAAATATTTAAAAAAATTCAATTTTAGAAAATATTGAGTGAATTTGTTGAAACATACTCTTTTGGGCTAACTAATACTCTCTAACATCAACTATTTTGCATCTCTTGTTACATAGTGGCATTGTGGCATCATCTGCATGGGTTGGGACCGAAGACAGCTATCACCAGAGAAGTCGATGAAGCTATCCTCGAAAAATATAAGGAAGAGGTCGCTGAAAAACAGAAAGGTGAAATAACTTTTATCTCGCTTTATGTTTGGTATCCAAAGCTTTGGTTTGAAGGCCTGTTTATGTATCAAATACACGCATTAAAAAATTACGAAATCATCTAATTCGGGAAAGGGAATGTAGTTTACAGTAATATACTAGACACGATTACAACAAATTCAGTTTAAAAAATAATAACAAAATTTTACTTAATAAATTTTACTTAAACAGTTAAACCTCAATTTAACAAATGGGAAGAAACAGGCAGTTTTATTCGTTAAATCGACCACCCTGAATTTTTTCCCCAACCGATAAATGTTTTCTCTTCAGATAACCTGACGTTCTTTGCTTTTCAAGATATAGAATTAAACTTGAACTATCTTTCTTTTCTTTACTGAAATGAAAACATGCAGACAACACAATGTTTCATGGTATTAGTATACATCAGTTGACCACTGAAACCTTCCCACACACACTTCATGGCTTTATTGCTTCCTTTACTCAAAAAGGAAGGAATTTCTTCTTCACCCCCCTTTTTTTTTTGTCCCTGAAGAAGAGCTGAAGTTGTTCAGATCCTGGGAAGTTATATCTTCATATTGTGTTTTTTGGTGACAAAAAATAAGAAAAAAATATTAAGGATATACAGTGAAACCTGTCCAAGAGGCAAATGAGATGGAAACTTGTTTAAAATGGAATCAAAATATAGTCTGTTCAATGATTAGTGCTTTGATTTTCACCTTTATAAAACTGAAATCTGTCAAAAATAAAATATTATTTCAGTCTATCAATATTGACATTCCATTTTGTACAGGTTTCTTTCTAGTTCAAAAAAAAATCAAGAGGTTTTTATTTGTGAAATAGAGGGTTTCACCTTTATTTGCATCAGGATTTCAGAAAAAGAAAATACATTAAATCAAAGAATTTGTTGAATCAGAGCTATTATATTCAAATTTATTCATCTATGTCAAGGAATCAAGCATATCGTATGTACAGGAAAAAATGAGAAAAATCAAACATAAATAATTATAACAGAAAAATAATTACAAAATTTGAATGCAGTACATAGGATGGGAGAAAAGGATATATTATAAAAATTACCTGAGTGGTCATATTTGCGTCCGACTGTAGTTGGGCACTGTATGCAATGGTGGCTCGAGATGATATTCTCACCCGTGTGAATTATCTTTTTGACACCCCTCCAGCCAGTAAAATTAGCCTAGAAAACTTGCTGATTTATATATGCCATATGTATGTTTCAGAAATTAGCTTTCTCTGCAAACTATTTTATCTAATACATTCATGCGAATTTTACAGACGAGAATTTTTTTCTTTCCTATAGTGGCCCCTCGTGCAGCTCCTAGGTTGGCACAGTGCTAAAACTATCCTGACTGTATAATAAAAAAAAATGTAAACACCAGCAGCAAAAAATTAGCACAAACGTATCTACATCCCCTTTGTGACTTGAGCCACAATTTGAAAGATATTTAATCTTAGTCAATATATTTGCTAACATGGGTTGCAGTAGGCTTAATTACAGGCGTCCTTTGCTTTACACAATTAATTGGTTCTGCAAAATAGTCACGTAAGAGAAAATTGCATGAAGTGAATTGAATTTAACAGGGGAAAGATATAGGGATAGGAAGTTCGTTTTCTTCAGAAGAATTTAAAACAAGTTCAACGCAACAGCAAAAGAACTTTTTAAAAAAATATTCAAACTTATGAATAAATCCTGGGAATTTAGGCAATATGAATGAATTCTTTTTCTGCCTTCACTGCTTCTACTACTAAACCACATACACACTTTGTCCACGTTCCTCTGCGGAACTTCGAACGAATCAGTACATGCTGGAATGTGCATGTACGTGTAGTGAACCTGAAGCAATGTTTGTTTCTGTGTAATGCTTGTTATGTGTAGTTCCGCCATTTGCCATCAGTCAGTGTTTCTAACTATTAGTGAAGTGTGAGGATTGAATAATTGTATCGATATAGGCCTGTTGCTCTCTGAGGCGAAACTTTCAACAACTTCACTACTTCTGATTGATTCTAGTGAGTGTGGATGTTTTCTCGCCTGAAGAGCATGTATGATAGGTTAATAACTCATTTTAATGAAATAGTCGAGATTTTGGCTGTTACGCAGCTTCCTCTTTATGAAATCTTTAGTAGCAAAACCAGAGAACTTGGCATATTTTATTTCTTGCAAATAAGAAAATTCTAGTTTCTCTGGAACCATTTTTTTTTCGATTAAATTTCTCATAGCATTATCAATGTGTTATGAATTCTGATCTCATTGATGAACAATGAGATCTGGTGAGTTGTATCTAAGAATTTCTCTCATATTTGTCTAAGCTACATCATCAAATCCAATGTATTTCATCATTGAAGTTTAACTATATCTTTAATCCAGGAAATGGGCTTGCAAATTTAATTTAATATCCAAACCAAATTTTGTAGATGGAATTCCAAAATTAAATTTTAAAAATCGTATTATAGCAAAATCGCATAAAGTGAGGGATACCCATACTTAAGTGTTCAATGTCTTCAGATCTTTAAACCATATACAAATAATTTAGCACCATATATGCATTGAATTTTTTTTATAAATTCATTCTTGAGAAAGAAAGTTTTTCACTGTATAAAGCACTTTCATACACCGTTGGTTTTATAGTACAGGGTTCTCAGAGACCTGAGAAGACGGGTATACTAAAAATGATCAGGGAAAAATTTAAAATATTTGGCGAAAGTCGCACGGGAGAAAACAAATATGAAAAGGTCATTTGAAAGGTCAAGATTTGTATATTTATATTTCTTTTATTTAAGATTTTTAAAACACGCTTACAAAACATTTAGGGGCTAAGCAAGCTTGTGAGCCCACAAAACAATATCCGATAGATTACTATGATTACTATAGATTACTATTATTACGATCCGATAGGAACTATGTATTAGTTTTTTTAATGTGTCATGGACCTTCGGGCCCATCCTGTCATGTACAATGTGTCTGTCAGGTGTATCGAAAATCAGTTTTATATTCCGCCCAACAGAGGGTTGACCCAGATTTTAAAAAAATAAAACAAAGTTTAAGTTAAAATTACTGTTTTTTTGATTATCCAGAAAGGGAAAAGCAAAAGAAACTCATGGAAGAAAGACGACAAGAACTCAAAGAACTTCGAGAAGAAAAGAAAAGAGTTGAAGCCAACAGGGGTGAGAAATTGAGTGTACCTTTCGACCCAGAAGTCATGGAAGATGAAAGCGTTCTACCTGAGAGCACCACCTCCTCAGACAATGAAAAAATGATGTCCGGTATCGAACATAATTCTATTGACCATGACGAACTTCCTGTCCCAAAGATGGCTCACATACAGAACCAGCCCTTCCATCATAATGAAGTGGTAAGTACTGTTTGTCTACTCATAGGTACCTACTTACAGTGGAACCCAATTTCAATGTGTTCCCGCTTAACACTAGAAAGACAGACAGGGGTCTTTATGACCCTGCACGCTGTTTAAGCTTACATATCTGCTAAAAATAAACCGAACCACCTGGAATTTCTTGACTTTTCCTGAATTAGCATGTTCTTATTGTATACCAACGTTTTTTTCGTTACCTTTTTTAACAACGAAGATACGAGCGGATATACTTAGAAAGACAGAAGGGGTAGTAGACTAAGTAGGTTATAATCCTTCTGAAAGTCTTTTTGCATTTGACCTTCCGTGTGACCTTTCTTTTCCTCCCATTCTTATCTGCAAGTGTTCATCAGCAGGTGTGTAATTTTTGGTTTTTGTCAAGCATTCTTTCCATTTTATCCGATAAGTTGTTTGTCCTGGGACGTAGAAAATTTGAGTGTATGTGATCATTTCAAATAGTTTAGAAATGGCTAGAAAATGTATATTTACTGAAGAAAAAATACTCCAGGAGTTGCAAAGAATAGATGAGAGTAACTCTAGAAGCCTATTATAACAAAACTAAATATATGGAGTCGACATCGTGAATCAAATGGTGAGATTATACACAACCAAGACTGGAAGTCGTTGCTAGCCAATGCAAGTATTTTCTAACATTTTGGATACGTCAGCGATAAATGCTTGGATTTTGTACAAACAAGTGACAGGAAAAAGGTCATTTGGAGAACTTGCATATTGCAGTTATGTGCTGAGTATTTCAACTTGAAAACTACAATTCAAAATGTGATAATATGTAGAACACCTATGGAAACAAAAAAACGACAGAAATGCCAAGAGAGAGAGAAGGAACTGCAAAGACAATAAAACACTTCAATCTTGTACGCAATGCAATGCAAAAAACCAGTGTACATCAAATGATCATCGAGGGAAGTGATTTGTACAGAATGCTTTGAGTTCTAGATAAACACAAAATATATTAACAGGTCAGTGGTTTCACACTTTGTTTTTTGTGTTATAACTATGTTCAGACCTGCCAACTCTCCCGATTTAAGCGGGAGACTCCGGATTTTTAATCCATCCTCCAGCTCTCCGGATTTGTTAAAATTTCTCCGGATTTTGGCAGAAAATGAGATTTTACGTGAGCTTTCACGTTGTCGTGGCGTCAATAAATACCATCGTCGTTAGGCAAAACACCCAAAGAGGACAGCCGTAGTCATTTCCATCGAGCAGCCGTAAGGAAAAGTCTCTGTGACCGCATTTAAGCAACTGGCAAAGACGCTACTTCGTTTTCGTAGCAATCATTTATCAGGGGGAAGCCCTTGGTTGCCAAAATTCCTATATAATCGTTATTGTAATTCCATTAACATCCACGCGGTAAACACTTTTTTTCATCCGCAGCTTTGTAATTTGAATTTTTTTTTAATCATTTCTTCCAATTAAACATCTTCAGAAAGAAAATATAAAACTTTAAGCTATATACAGCTAAATATAAAGCTTTTAAGAATTCATATACCCAAGATTATCAATCACTGATAGCATCCACGAAAGGAAACGCATACTTTGTAAACAGTATGTAGATGTGATTTCTCTATTCTGCATGGAAAGACTGGCATGGAATTATATTCTTCTCAGGAGCAATGCAGAACCTGCCTGGAGGGGGGGGGGGAATGTAACTTTTTCTTAATTTATTTAAAAAAAAATTTTTTTTCAAAAAAAAATTTTATGAACTTTTTTTTTTATCAAGTCTATGAGTGTCGGGGGAGGGGGGCGGCTACCCCCCTCGGGAGAATCTCCGGATTTCTGGATTTCAAAAGTTGGCATGTCTGTATGTTTTAAAAATTATATACCGTGATTTGAAACATTAAGATATCCGAATATTGAAAAAAAATTATAGGGGGAGTCATTTTGACCCCATCCCGTCTTTCTTGGTATACTCTCGCGATCCATCTTTCTAGTGTTAAGTGAAGACATTCCTTTGTTTAAAAAGTTTTCCTGCTTGTTAGACTTTTATTGTATTGCTCTGTTGAGAGCAATAGTCCAACTCTTTGTATTTATCTAGTCATTCAGATTCCTACAGCAATTTGATCTTTCATTTTTTTATATTAATTAGTGTTTTTTTATTTCTGAATATTCCAGACATTCTCTGTGAGGAAAGAGAGTGTAGAGCGATTACGATGGAATGGAAGTGTATACATTACCCTCGCTTTTGCCGGAATCGCACTGCTCACAGCCATGATTGTAGGCATAGTTCTTCTGCGGCGCCACTCGCATCGCTCCCCACACGGGCAGGGTTTCGTAGAAGTGGATCAGGCCGCCACACCAGAAGAGAGGCACGTGGCTAACATGCAGATCAATGGATATGAGAACCCCACCTACAAGTATTTCGAAGCGCAGGCCAATTGAAGCTGCCATGAATATGTTCACATGAAAACGCTTCTCTCACGTGTTGTTTACCACTAACCAACACCCCTGTAGATTCGATAGTTATAATTTTTAGTATTAACAAAACTTCATTCATAGCTCAAAAAAAGTAATAATTAACGGGACAAAAAAAGGGGGGCTTATATATATATATGTATGTAATAACATCTTCAACATGTAGAGGAGCATATATAATTTATTTTTTACTATATTACTTCCCCCCTGTCAAATTGTTGAACATTTTTCATCCCAATCGCATTATGTTCTAAGTCGTGGCCTATTCTGTTGTTAATGGTATTGTAACATGAAACTTTTGACAGAGGCATTCGGAAAAATCAGGTTAATTATGGATTAACATACTTCGCAATTGGATTAAAATTCAATTTTTCTTTCCGTAGCGATCTACGTATTCGATAAATAAAAATCATATTCTTATGTATATGTATGATCCGTATCTAAGATGCATGTAACCCGAGTCGTGTATAAAGGACTTTTCTTATAACCAATGGAAATATCGGCTATATAAGACTTGGATCCAAAAATATATATATATGCAGCTATTTCAGGATACAAAATCGCTTAAATTATAGCTTCTTCCTTGTAAACAAAAGTCAATTTTTTGACATGAAAAAAAAAATTAATGGGGTGGGAAAACACGTATGTAGTCATTACCATTTGCCATACTCGAATATTTTGCTCCACTGATCGCTGCTTATAACATGCACTGTTGCCCTCATTATCAGTGGGTGAGATTTTCGGCTGTTGTGTTAAATATGTGATCGAGCATGGGCATATGCTTATATATATATATTGCAGTTTTCTGTTATTAGTGCCACATAATGTAGTGTGTAGTGTTCAAGTTTCTTGGGGGTGAAAACTCCCGAGTATTTACACATTCCTGGAACTTCTTTTTTTTCCTCCTGTTTTATTTCTCCCTTCTGTGCCATGTTTGTGCTGTGATGACTGTTTAATGTGAATTGGAAGGAAAAAAAACCTACAAAATATAATCATGCTTTACTGCTGTGTCGAAAGTATCGTAACTGTACATAAAGGTGTGATTCCTTGATGTTAATTAATATTCCAAGTGGTAATGGAAATTTCTGTTTTATTGCGATTGGAAAAATTCAAAATGTTTCACTAAAAAATCAGTATCGTTTGACGAATTACCACGTTTCTCTCTCAAAAAAAAAAAATCACTGAAATTACCTTCTTTTCTTTTTTCTCCTTGCATTTAATTTCATTGTATTTCTCTAAATATAAGATTTTATCTAAAAAAATTTAAAGAAGAGATTAAGAGTATTTGTTTTATCTTTCTCGATGAAAATACGATGTAGAGAAATATAATAATTAAAAAAAAACGGCAGTACACTTGATCGTGCAGCATACGACACACATAACATATATCGCTGTATTTTATAAAATCTTTTCATCTAAGCAGTGGTGTCCTGTGCATGTGTTATATTATGTATAGCTGTTGTATACATGTGTCAGTTTTATACAGACTGTAATTAAAACAAAAATATCGTGTAGTGAGTTTGTAGTCAGTGGCGTATCATAAAAGAGGAAAGAAAAAAGTAAATAACTTTTTTTTTCTCCCGTTTGCATATGCAGAAATTAATATATTTCAGTTGTGTACTTCAAGGATTTTTTTTATATATATATTATATATTTAGTGTCGCTATTTTTTTTTTTTTTAGAATACGCATTTACAGGCTTTTTTTCTATCCTGCGGTGGTTCATGGTCACTTTATTTTGTCTTTTACTATACACACATGTTTCAGATTGTTTTTTTTATTATTTTGCATCATGGTACATAGCGCAGTGAATTTAATTTCTGCTGCATGGTTTTGCCACTTGTTCTAAATAGTTTTTTTTAATTCAGCATTTGCGAGTTGAATTTTGAATATTGGTTTACAAATAAATCGTTAGTTTCATTTTTTGGAGTGTGCAAAGACTTAATTATTGCGAGAGGAATGAAACATATGACTTGGAAATGATTATACATACATATCTAGGTGAAGAAATATCGATAAGTGCTCTGTTGCTGGTAGGGAAATGTGCTGCTTTCCCCTTTTCTGTGGGCGAGTGGTCTTTGACTGTGATGTGCTGAAATGGGAAGTGTAATTGTTTTTTTTTTAGTTTTTCATAGCCTGTTCTGTTTTACAGGTTGTCGAGGATGAGTTTGTACTGCAATAGTGTTGGTTGAGTAATTATTGATTTAGAGTGAATGGCAGTGTGTGTTACATATTTTACTGCACTTATTGGTATGTTTTTCTATCGCTGAAAGGTTTGAGACTTGATTTTTGAAGAAAAAATATATTTGATTTCTTTGAGTGTATTTGTTCCGTTGCTGATGACTTTTGTTTTACTTTGATTGATCAATTAAAATCGCAATCCATGTAGCCAGGAATTGAAAAAAGACGGCACTCAGTACTTCATTGTTTTCTGTTCTGAGGACAATCAGATGAGTTTGTATGTACACAGTACATAATATGAATTTTTTTTTCTGCCAACATTGCTATTTTTTGTTTTTTTGCATCTTATGTTGTGTAAGAAATGTAATGGAATGAAAATACTGCTATAATATCCTCTGTATTAAAGCTGTATTTGCATTATGAAAAAAAAAATGAAATGCTTGCACATATCATAACTAGTTGTGCCCCCTGTTCTCTTGCTCTAGAAATTTTTCTTTATTTTTGTAATGCATTTTTTCCTTTATTCTTTTGTGTCTCTTTTTTTTTTTTTGTATGTTTTATTAATATTTTGTCTAGCATTATTACTACTTATATACATGTATTTAAAAAATAAAAAGTGCAGTCGTGTATCAAAAATGTTTAAAAATTTAATGTGCATTTGGCGAGAATTGTATTTGAAGAAAAAAAATAATATGGACGGAAAGGCATTAGTATTCTGTGTATTACAGTTTTTCAAAAGATGATGGGGAAAAAAACCAATATTGTTAGTAAAAATGCCGAAGTGGTCTCTGTAATTTGGTAAATGGTAAAAGTTTCAAATAAAGGGCTATGACTCCATGTTTTGTATTTGTTTTGGTTTTTTTTTTTTTAAATTTGCTTCATACTTTTATAGAGAGGCAAAGCGTCTAAATACTGTCAAACTCAGTTGTAACATCATTGAAGATTCCTTGAAATTTTGTTACGACTGAGAGGTTGATGTTTTCTGACACATTTTAAATGTGAAATGTGTACCCCCAAATGCAATAGTTCACAGAAATATAATAGTCAAACCTCCGTTTAAGGGACAGATGTCCTGGTCCATATCCCTTTGAATAATTACTCATTTACCTCTGAATACAAGACACTTAATTTAACCACTTGCCTTATAAATTTTTAATTTTTTTCTGTAGTTTTTTAAAATCTGGTTTTTTTTTTTCATTATATTCATACGACTAGGAATAAGAGAATTACAGAAAATCATACTTAAAAATTTCAAGATTTTTAAATAAATTATTTTGTTTAATTAAAAAAAACTTTTGAAATGGTTTTTTTTTTGCATAGAATATAAGTAATCTAGTTTTTAGATTATGTAACTGAACACTAGATTATGTATCTATGTAATTATATTACAAGATTATGCATCTAGATATTATTACTGTTGCATGAAGCTATAACGTTTGTGCAGATTTACATTTTTACTTTTCGTTAGCGCCATCTAGGTCCAAAGATTACGCAAGATTGCATTTCTCGTGTGTATAGCAGCAAAGTACAGTGTAAATATGAAAGTCAAGTTAGGAAATTTTCCCTCCCGATTTTTTTTTTTTTGCCAGTTCGCGAATTGTATCTCCCATTCCAGCTCCGTGTACATGGGAAATATCCCGGGAATTTACCGGTAACAGATTTCCGCTAGCAACCCGTTGACATTTAGTTTATGGTGGTATCTCCCCCCCCCCCCCCCACACTTTCTGGAAGTTGTCACGTAGGTTGAACGGAAGTGGTTGGCTGACGAAAAAGCTTTTTTCTAGTTTTCTCGGCACAAAGGATTATAGGAGGAGGTCGGAGTCGCCTACCATTATTCCGCAACAAAGATGGGACTCTTTTGACGGATCTCCGCCGCTCCTTTTTTTCCCTCGTGAGGAGAAAAAGTTGCCACGCAGAAAATAATCACCTAAGTAACTACAATCTTGCACATGTAAACGGAGCTTGCGGGGGAGGGGGGGGTTAAAGGTTATGTAGGGCATCACACCAAGCAGAAACCACTGAAGTGAAAAATATGAAATTTGGTCAGTATTTTTATTTTATAATTTAGCGAATCGCTAAGAAGGGATTTTTCGAAAGTCATACCCTAATTTGGGTTCAAAGAGTATAATGGAGCAATCATCGCTGAAGCTATAAATATGAAATTTTGTCAGTATTATGCTTTATAATGTAGACTCCCACTAAAACGGGATCTCTGAAAATTCAACCACCAAGGAGATCATGAGGGTTTCAAATGCTATATGGGAAAATCATCACTGAAGCCGCGGGTAAACATCTAGTATAATTCTGTGCTCGATGGCGCAATGTTATGTCACTTTTTCAAAATTTCACGATGGAAAATTTGTGAACAATATTTTGCCAAAATGCGATACTGTTCCTTTTTGTGTTTACGATGTGCCTTCGTTGTTCCCCCCATAAACCGAAAGAATTTGAAAGAGAGAGACGAAATTTTGTGTGCCCCCTTCCAAAACTTTGGCGAACGAGATTTCAGAATGCGAACAACTCAAATTTTGAGCAACGGCAAAGTGATAGAACAATAGATTTGGCCATCTTTATTTTCTTTTTTCTCTCATTTCGGGGGAGGAAGGACCAGATCCCCCCATTCCTCGCTACGATCTTTTCACCCCGGCAAGAAAAGTGACATAACTCAAAAATTCACGAATTAGGGTTAACTTCATGTTCAAAACAACAATTTTTTTCTTTGCAAGTCAGTAATATTGACATTCCTGTAACTACAAAACTGGCCGCTAAGCAGCAAGTTTCGTTTTAGTAAACTGCCTTTTGTACTGAAAAAGTGAAGTTTATTTTCGTTATTCTGCAATTTTAGGATTTTTGAGTTAATGGCACTTTTCTTGGCGGGGTGCGATGTGTGCTTTAACTGAAATAATCATAAAAAAACGCCAAGGAAAACTTGCCGTTGCTAGTTGGTGCGAAATACTGAGCCATGACGATCGAGCTCTTGTCTTCGTTTTGGTTTCTCTACTTAGATAGAGATATTGATCAGCCAATGGCAAAATGGTTGCGTAAAAAACAACCATCTGTAATTTTTTTTTTAATTATATGTAACCCTTTATATATAAAATATTCTTACTAATATAAAACAATATCAATGTACTGATTTACATTGTTAACAGTTTTCAGGGGTTAAAACATTCAGATTACACTTACTTTCAAAAATAAATCTCGTAGTTCACAAAGCGTTCATATCATATACCTTTCAATTAGTAATTAATTTTATGAATGACTGTATTTACATAACCTATTCTCACTCTACCAATGTTAAAAATGGAATTGATTGGTAGTGATTAACATTTCCATCATTTTACAAAAATGTGATGAAATTTATTTATAGCAATATTTATCTATACATTATTAATAAAAATTTCAAGGTGTTTTCAATCATAACTTCAGTATGATTCACCATTATTTTGCTTGTTTTATGACAATTAAAATTCCTTTCTAAAATTTGTAACCAAGATTTTTCGGTCTTTGCTGTGGTAATAACTGTTCTGCTCGGAGCAGAAAATTGGCGCAAATTACTACACTAGTGTTAATTTACCGTACACAAATGGTAACTGTTAAAATTTTGAAGCAAATGTGACAATTTAATCAATATTATTGCTTATATTTATTAGTATTGACTTTTTATTATTGACTTTAAATATTAATATTACTATATTGACTTTTTCTATGCGGCACGTTAATCAGAAACAGGTTACCAATTTCAATCGAAGCGATCGTTGCGCTTTTTATATAATAGGTGTAGGAGTTCTAGTTCAATGATGTTCTTACATCTATGGCATGTAAGTACACATACTGAACTGTGTACTTATTTCCAATAGTACTGGAAAACACATTTTTATTGATAAAATTTTATTTTTACCTGTTTATTGGGTATGGACAGAAGTAACAGAAAAGGCACCATTTTTTTCATGGCGAATAAGTTTTACAAGATATGAACGTTTAGAGTCTAGGAATGTGCTTCCGTATACATGGAGTTTATTGCTGTCAGAAAAGAATTCCCCATATTATAAAAAGTAGTAGCATTGTTATTTTGTCATTCCGCACAGGTATCGAAATTCTGCGCGCAGAGAAATAGATCTGGAGTATCCCTCTGTCGAACCACACGCGACCCAGGCTCGGTCCCTTCCGGGATGTATGGTTACAAGATTTTCCCAAACTTTTAACGTGAGGACACATGGCTATATTCCTTATATGTTTACTGCAGGTGGCACCACTACACCAACATTGAAAAACAATTGTTTTCCAACCAAACAACCGCTTTTAGCAGTGCTTTTCAATGGAGGGGTATTTATTATTAATTATGAGGCATAGAGTGTTCGACTCATTTCGTTTGTTTCTGAATTGGAGAAATAAGATAGTCCCTGATTCTTTAATAGACAAACCCCAGGGCTGTTTCCATAGATGGAGATAGACTTGGAAGTCTGGGGGAGGGGGGGGGGGCAAGATGATGATGACGACAATTCATATATGCATATATACATTAGATCAGTCGACTCCACCTTTGACGCTGGGGGGGAATGCCACGCCCCCCCCCCGTATCTCCGCCCATGGCTGTTTCAAGATCGTAATTGGTGGACTAGACCCCCGCCCGCTCGCCAATTACGGCCCGGAGGGCTTTCTCGGTTGCATAGAGGCACTCCACAATAGCAGGATCAGGTCCTATGATAAATAGCAGGTGCCGCTTTGGCTAATATTATTTTTCTACGTGACCCAAAAACCGACAGAAAAATGCAGCATAAAAAATGCATTTTCACTAGAACCTCTCGATAACGAAAAACCATGGGACCAAGATTTTTGTCCGCTAATGGGGAGTATCCGCTATTGAGGAGGTACGATATACAGACAGCAACAACCTCGATGTACACCAACACACAACGTGGTTTGTACGACTTTTAACATTTATACGACTTATGGTTTCGGTCGCAATTGGTTTCTATATGGTACTGTGTGTAAAAGTGATACACCGGCAGCTGTGCATAATCATAATAATCAAGAAAGTTTGACTAAATTTCACTACATTTATCGCTTTTACCGGTGATTATGCATAATTCCCAAATAAAGTCTGATAAATATGGAAAAATTTACCAACTTTCTTCTCTTCATTAAACCCATTAATTATTTTTACCCGTAGTAGTGCACGTATCATTGTTGTTCACCCCATTGTACAGCACATATTTTGCAATAAAAATTAAATTAAAGTAAGTGTGTGGAGAAGAAATAAACGCTCTTAACAACATTATTAGTCTTGTAATGTTGGCTTTCTTCGCACATCTCAACATGGGCAAGCAAAACCAACATTACCATTCGGAATCAGCATTCTGGACTATACCTATGTTCAGTTAATCAAGTAATTAATTGACGGCTTATCATATTCACCTATACGAGCTTAAGATTATGCATAATCAATCACCGAATGGTAATGTTGGTTTTTCTTGCCCATGTTGATACGCGTGAAGAAAGGTCTCGATTTGTGAACAAAAATTCACAAATTAGAGGTTGGAAAAAAATTAGTTTGTCTAATGTTACTGTCCGCTAACGGGGAGTGAAGTACATTCCACGGGGCCGGGGATCAGAAAAGTTTCCGTTAACAGGAGGTGTCAGCTAACGGGGAGTGTCCGTTAAGGGAGGTTCACTGTATGCACTAAAAAAACCTAAAATTTCTCGCAAAAACCTAAAAATTATGCCTTTATAAATATACTGAAAATATTTCCTGGAGGAAATTACCAATCTTTGCCAAAAACGATGCTAAAAGGTAGGCAAATTATATATATATATATATTATATAATATAATTTAATATAATATAATATAATAAATATAATATAATTTATTTATTTATTTATTTATATATATATATATATATATAAATAAATAAATTACTGAAACCATTACATGAAAAAAAATGCGCTAAAATCAATGAAACTCGTGAAAAATGATGAAAAAAAAAATTACCGAAAATCTTGAAAAAAATGCTCTATTGCATAAAAATAGTGAAATCTTTTTTTCAATCAAATCCGCTTTTTTCAAAAACTTGAGGGATAAAATATCTCTTTCTAACGGTAAGGACTTTCGGGACTCCATAAATATTCGGTAAAACAAAACCTCCGGCTACAAATATTACGGTCGATTAATGGTTTAACCACTTTAGATCGGGTTTTTCAAAAGAAGCTATATCTCAATTATACGGCTCCCATCCTCAATTACTACTCACCAAAATTATTCACTTCTGTATTCAGATTCATCGATGCGATCGCAGAGATGAAATCAGTAGTTCGCAATCTGCAATTAAACAAGTCGCCCGGAAGTTACTGCATTACCCAACGAAAATTCACAATAAACTCCCCGGAAATTATTTTAGAAAAATGTCCTCTGCCTTTTCAATAATATTTTGTCTTCCAGTATTTGCCCAATAGCATGGAGCGAGGTGATTGTGGCTCCTATTTTTAAAAAGGGTGACAGAAAAACCTTCCGAATTTCGAAACCTTCCATAACTACAGAGACCGGTGTCTCTTTCAAATTCTATGGAACGCATTTTCCCCTCCATATTGGCCAAGAGACTGGAACTATGATCTTACCGCAACAATATCTTGTCGGAAAATCAATGCACATTTCGGAGGGAAAGAAGGTGCGTTGACCATATTGACTCCCTTATCCAGTTGCACACACGCCAGAAAAAAAGGTAAACTCTACATATGTTTTGTTGACCTATCTCAGGCATTTGACTCCTTGGATCGTTCATTATTGTGAATTAAACTCTATTCACTTAGCATGAGCTCCAGGTTGTTGACCATCTCTTGCGGTCTTTTGGCAATGCCAAAGCAAAAATAAGAACAGACTTACAAACTCAATTGATATAACTGAGGCAGTGGCGGCATTTTAACATCGTTATTTGAATTTTAATTCAATTAATCGCCAGAGACCGTTTTTCGACCATTTAAATGAGCCTTGTGCCAAACCTTCACTCCGCATACACTCACTCACACTTGCACATACATTACTCACTTGTCTTTCTCTTCACCGGAGGTCCCCAAGGGGCCCCAGCCCGTATGTTGATTGATGGCCCGCTTTAAGGGCCAGGCATCATCGTGAAATTCTGAGTCGGGTCTGGAATTGATATAACTAACGGTGTTTTGCAGGGAGATCCGTGCGCTCCCCTCATGCAAAACTAAAATAATGATTTTCAGGAGGGGCGGTAGAGACGCCCGTAAAATCTTAACGCTTCCAGATAGCAGACTCCCCGAAATTTGTTTCAATGCCCTGTTGAAACACTGAATAACAGCCGTAATTGGGCCTTTAATATTTTGAGTTTACTCCGTATAACTGGGCTCTCATTCATTTGGGACCCGCAAGTGACACCGGCTGCGCTCAGAAAACATTTTCCCATGGAATTCACATTACCCACATTTTTAAAGATACATAAGACCTAACAACTCAAAACGATCACTTTCATCAATTCATAACTTCTTGCGTTTCCCTAATGCATAGGCGGAGATAGACTTGTTCTAGTCTATAGAAGGTGGCCCCAGCTCCAGCCCCCGGGGCCCGGTGTGATTTTTTAATCATTTTTTTTTTGTTTTTTCACGCTATAAATTCATCATAAAGGGGCCCCGTGAAAGTCTGGTCGGGGGGGGGGGCGTAGAAGATCCCAGCCTAGGGCTCTGCTTCAGGATGTGGGGGCAGCCCCCCCCCCACCCGTACCTCCGCCCATGACCTAGTCCTAGTTGATATGTCATATTAAATCCTGACCGGAATTGAAGCAGTAATTTCAATAATTTTTTCGACACTTTTCATAATTTATTCGAATGCTCACTATTTTATCTATAAAAAGGGACCGTCCAAGTATTACGTCATCACCGATGGGGGGGGGGGGTGGGTTTCCGATTTGCTGACTTTTGATGACAAGGGGGTTTGAATAATACTTACGTCTTCAACCACCCTTTATGAAGGTATGACTTAGGGACCGTTCAAATATTACGTCATCATCGATGGGGGGGGGGGGCAGGGTGTTTCCGATTTGCTGACTTTTGGTGAGAAGGGGTAAAGGGGGGGGGTTTGGATAATGCTTACGTAATCAACCACCCCCTATGACAATATGAGTTAGGATCAGTGATGGTAACTCGTGTAAAATTTCCCATATTCGTGGGAAAAATTGGCCCACATGGGAAATTTCTTGGTGTTTGTGGGAAATTTTGAGAGTTCATCAAACAAAAGAATTTTTATTGAAAAAAATACATATACATGCAAAACAATGTTTTTCTCTCTCTAGTGTAAAATGCTCGACTGCATATTTCCACTAATAGGTGGCAGGACAATTTTCGGAATGCGTGGGAAAAATTTAGTCTAAAGGGAAATTTTGCTTGACAAGGTTACCATCACTGGTTATGGATTCAGAGGAGCAGAGCTGATGACGAAATTTTACTGACAAGGGGGGAGGGGGGTCAAAAATGGCTAAAAATTTGCTTACGTAATACTTGAATGGCCCCAAAGAAGGATTCTTTCAAAATCGTGTATTTCCGCAATCCCAGCAGGGACAAAATTTCATTTTCACAATATCCAACTTATCCGAAAATCCCGAATTTATGTCAAATTGGGGAAAATTATTTCTTTTTGTTAACGATGTTGTGAAGTTTTTTATATTGGATGGCCGATTTTTGTTTTCCCGAATTGTTACCATAATGTTAGTTGGTTATTATGTGCAATTAATAATGAATCGTGGTTTTCTTTTTTAATTGTACGCCATCTTTGCGTGGGTCTGGGCCCCATATGCAAATATTTATTATTATTATTACTGAAAATCATGAAAAATGCGTTAAAATCACTGAAAAATCGGGAAAATGCCGTAAAAATTACTGAAATCATCACATGAAAAAAAAAAAAAAAAAATTCATTAAAATTACTGAAACGCTCATGAAAAATGGAGAAGAAAAAAAAATGACTGAAAATCATGAAAAAAATGCTCTATTGCATAAAAATAATGAAATATGCAAAATCACGAAAGAATAAATATGGTCAGATAGCCTACTGTTCATGAAAACTCTGAGCTCGATGGATATGAGCGTAACATTTCTTCATTGAGGTCGTGGCGCCGTGGCTTAGTTGGTTAAAGCGCCTGTCTAGTAAACAGGAGATCGTGGGTTCGAATCCCACCGGTGCCTCGTGGGGATAATTTTTTTTTTTCTCCTTTTCCCCTTTTTCAGTGCGATACGCTATTATCAGAGGATATAATAATTGCACGAAAGTTTGATATTTCTCTCTGCCCACGTGGGTGTGTGGACATTGCATTTGCGTAATTTCATGATTATTTTTGGATCGAATAAATCAGCGTGAAGCCATGCATAGGCCCAACCTATCATGGCATGTGTCAGTGTTTCCTGAAGTGGGCAATACCTTCCCCCCTCCCCTCCGATGAGGGATGGAATAATCTCGGGGGGCAATGAGAGGGGGATAAAATTCTGAAGAAAAAGGGGGGGGGGGCGATGGAATGAAATGATCGGGAAACTATGACATAGGAGGTCCGCAGCAGAACCTTTTCGGGGCAGATTTTTTTCTTAGGGGAGTGGGGGCCCTCTTGAAAAGGAGGGGATATTCTCCTTCCTCTCATTTCGCAGATCAGCGACTTCAGACAAGAAACTGTCAAAATATGTAAGAAATATGTGAATTATGGATAAGTTTTCATTTTGGAGGAGGGGGGGGGGTGCAATTTGGCCTGGGCCCGTGGGAGCATTGCCCCGGTTACCCCCAGGGCCGCAACTAGATTCTTGGTCACCCGGGGCAAGCGCGCATTTTGATGCCCCCTTGTAAAGTTGAAGGAGAGGTTTTAGAATGAAATTGGCGCCTCTTCGGGTCTTTGCGCCCGGAGCAAGCGACCCAGCCTGCTCCCTCCCCCTTAGTTGCGGCCCTGGTTACCCCAGCCTAGTTACGGACCTGTCGGCAGGCAGACTTAATGAAATCGTTCCCTATGGGTTCAAATAAAATTATACCTTCACACACTACAGCCTGCATCATCGAGGAGAATGTAAGAAATTGCGATTCTGAACGACACGAGATATCACTAAATTTTGCCGGAAATATTATTGCTTGAAATTGCAATTTGCTAATTACTGCTGAGATTGCTCTAGGGCAGCGGTTCTCAACCTTTTTTTGACTCGCGGAGCCCTATCCAGTAAATAATTTTTATGACGGAGCCCTGTTTGACTCTAGGAGCCCTTTTTTGTACATTATTTTTATGGCAGAGAGAACCTGTGTAGGTCTCTTTTATTTGTTTATCTAATAAATTTACTGATTTATATTATTTTCCCCCAGTCGTCACGGATCCCTTGGGAGGTGCAGCCCCAAGGGCTCCGCGGAGCACCGGTTGAGAACCGCTGCTCTAGGGTGTGGGAAATAGATGGCTCTACAAACTGCGGTAAAGAGAAATGCATTTCACACGAAAAAAATATTCAAATGGTCTGATGACCGTATTTGATTGAGGAAAAATAAAATCCGGTAAACCGGGATCTTAAATTAATAATCCGTAAAATACGGGACATCGCTAATTGGCATCAAAAACATTGTCAGAAGTAGCAGAGGTGGCGGCATGAAGAAAACATTGGAAGTTGGCTAGTCGTCCCGTATATACGGGACTCCTCCAGGGCTTACGCAGGAAAGAGAAGGTGCATTGCATGGTTTTTTCAGAAATTATTGGGAAGACTCAAATGGCCTCAGCCCCTAGGTTCCGGTGCCTATGGTAGGCACTATGTATATCACCACAATCATAATTAAAATTCCAAAAACACCTGAATAAATATGTGTGTGAAGACCTTATTATTTGCAATTTCTTGCCATAAAATTATTAAAATACAATTTATACTGTGAAAACGCTGGGTGTATTCACGATTTTAGCGTATAGCAAATGCAGTCGAATCCCGTTATAACGAACTCCAAGAGACCGGAGAAATCACTTCGTTATAACGAAATTTCGTTATTACCAGTTCTTACCAATGTAAGTGCATCTGCCTACTGGGTTGTGTGGTAAATAAATAAATAAAATAAAGGAATTCCAGGTTTTTGCATTGTTCCTATATACAAACTTACTGGGGGGGGGGGGGGTGTTCGTCAAAACGAGATTTCCGCTATAACGGCATTCGTTAAAACGGGATTCGACTGTATTAAGAATTCAAACAAAAATCTTTGAGAAAGCGGGACAAATGTGTAAAAAAAAATCGGAATTTGACATTTTACAGGAACATCCCTAATACGGGAGGGCATGGACCCACAAAGAGGGGGGGGGGCTGACAGGGCTCTAGTCCTGGGGCCCGGAACAGTTGTCATCACTTTTTGCTTTTTTCACGCTATAAATTAACTACAGAAGGGCCCCCGTGAAAAGTCTGACCGGGGCCCCTGCAAAAGATCCCAGGCTAGGGGCCCTGCTCCAGGATGTGGGACAGAAGTGGTCCGTTAAATTGTATCAGACATTTTACTGGACTTTGTTTTCAGAGAGCTTGAGAACCACTGTAATAAATACATGTATATATGGGGGGGGGGCATTCAAGTATTACATACCAGATACCAGACACACATACAGCATGCATACTCTACCTATGGCCAGGGCCGCAACTAAAGAGTGAAATTTGCGCCCCCCCCTCTAGTACGGCACCCGGGCACCAGACCCGCCTGCACCCTCCTAGCATGGGCGGCGATACGGGGGGGGGAGGGCGTTGGGGGCATTGCCCCCCCCCCCCAGCGTCAAAGGGGGAGTCGACTGATCTAATGTATGTAAGAATTGACATCATCATCATCGTGCCCCCCAGCAATAATGGACGTGCTCCCCCAGACTTCCAAGTCTATCTCTGCCTATACCTCCTAGTTGCGGCCTTGTCTATAGTCCGCGAGTTAAATGTGGCCCCGAAGTCATCATGTATGGCCCGTGCCTTCAAATTTAATTTTGTAAAAATGAATAAAGCATCACATCACCAGAATCTTAAAATGGCCCGCGGCACCTCGTCACGTTTTCATACCCATCAAGTGGCCCGTACTCTTGAAAAAGTTGAGCATATACAGCATGTTTAAGGGATTAACGTCTGTAGTATTGCTCATAGATGGCAGCACGTATCTTTATTTATGATTCATTTCTGTTACTTTTTTTTCCTATTTTCCATGACCATACGTCCCGTATTCTCACATGATTTTGGTCATGCTTTGCTGACCATACGTCCCGTAACAGTTCCGGCTTTTGCTGTTATTCTGGCTGTCCCAACTTTTCCGCAAAAAAGTCTCCGTTTTTCACGTACTTCCAACGAAGCCAACTTGGCTTTTTATTCTTCAAATCAACGATTACCTTCCCAACTCAGAAATTACATCATGGTACTTACAACTACAAATAAGAATGTTCAACTCACATATACAAATACAATATCTGTCACATTTTTTTAAAAATATTCACTGCGATTTGAAGTGGCTCTTCATTTTCTGCAATTGGTGATTTTTATGTGGTTTTGACATGAATTAGCAATTTTCCTTTCTTTTGGCATCACTTTTGGTGATATTTGGCATTGTAATTTCCCATATTTTGAAGCCCAATTTCCCATATTTTTATCGAGAAAATATGGTCAGTCTAGTCACGCTGACCACTCTCATCCAAACTGAAATATTTTAATATAAATTAACAAATTTTTTTTTTAAATTTTGGTTGGCTCTGGAGAGGCACGGCCCCCCCCCCGTTCTCCCATGCGTATGTCTTTGTTCTTAATACAGTCAAATCTGAACCGATCGCAAACGAATACCGTTATAGCGAAAGTATCGCTTTAACGAACACTTTTATAATCCCCCAGAAAAGTTTACCTAGGAACACCACTCTCTCCAAAAAAATAATTTGGAATTGTAATTTCATTTTCCAAAAATTTTAATGGGCAGTTTTGAAAAAAAAGAGGAGTATTATTTTTATGAATGTATATACTCTATAGAAAATATTTAAAATAGGGAGTATTTTCACTCCTCAATGAAATTCAATGTATGTCAATTAATCCAACTGGGACATTGTTGCAAAGCGTTTTGACCTGATTATTGAGATAGGTCTTGCCACGTTGTTGCAATCCATTGTTGTAGCAACAGATGAACTTCCTCTGGTACTATTACATTATATAAAGACCTTCTTTCGAATGCTTACGTGGAGTTTCGACGATGAAGGTCATTCGGATGAAGATTGGTTGTCCGACTTCGTTTCCTCTTTCAGTTGAGTTCAACTTCGGAAATTTTTCCAGTGGTTGGAAATCTCCGTTGAGCTGGTTGAGCGAATTGTAGGATTTCGTGCAGAGATGGTTCGATAGAGCACCTGCAACATGTGCTGAGGTTGATCCTAGACCCATACCCCTATCCTAAAGAGCGTGAGACGTCACGGCTCGCTCGATTAAGGGAATCGGGCTTGCGGTTGACCGAAGCAAAGTGTTAAGTCGAGAAGTGGCATTGGGTGTCTCTAGTCCCGGCGCACCGTCTCTGAATGTAGCCTACATTTTCACAAAGCTGGAAATATTGGTTTAACTTCGTATTTGTACTGAATATCAACGGCGCAGATGGTCAACCAAAGAATGGCTGTATCAGAGGCTGCAATAACCACAGAACTGATTTCGGGGAAGAGTCATTTCTGTGTTCGTCGGAGCTCCGCGAACAGATAAATAAGCTGGTATGTATATATACGGTAGTTAACTTTTCAAATAGTATGAAATCTCGCTACAACATACTCGATAGTACGATAATTCCCTCTGCAACGATATTTTTTCGTCTTGTTCGGAAATGCCTATACTTTAATGGTAAACTCTGCTGCCTATCGATAATCCCTCTACAACAGAGGTTTCCAACGTAGAGTTGCTCGCGGAACTCTCTATAGTTATATGGCTGTTCGGCGGAACCCTTGATGATAACAAGGCTGTTCTACGGTACAAATTTTTGAATATTTACCCAAAAAAAGTTTGTCCCTATTGCCGTCTCAACAGCATCGTAGCCCAAGGGCAAAATGAAAGAGGGCTTAGGCATTAGAGCACCACCTCATAAGCCCCGTTCACACGTGCAAATATTGCGGTAGAACTTTCGAATGTACGAAAAATTTCGAATTTTTCTATTTCCCATGTGAACGGTGCTTTAATTAGGGCAATGCGTAGGATCGACCTTTGGGGGGGGGGGGGGGGGTACAAAAATTGTCTAATCGGAAAATTTTGCGTTATCACCCTTCAAAAAAGCATTAAAATGAACCGAATCGTTTTCTGACCTGACCAGCCCAGACTAATTTTTTTAATAATTTTAAATTGTTATAAAATGTTGTTAATGTTATAATGTTGTTGTAAATTGTTATAAATGTTGACTAATAATTTTAATTTGTTATAAGAGGGAAAAAAAAAAATAATAATATATTAAAAAAATATATATATATAAACTTTTTCTTTCGGAAATTTGAATTCAAAAAGAGCCTTTGGCCACCCCTTTCCCCCCTCTACATGCACTTACACCAATATACATACATAACTCTCTTGTCTGTCCCTTCATCGGGAGTCCCCAAGGGGCTCCAGCCCTTATGTTGGCTAATGGCCCGCTTTAAGGGCCAGTCACCATCGTGAAATTCTACGATTTCACCTTCGGTTCACCGTTTTCTTCGATTCACCTCGTCACGTTTTCATACCCATCAAATGGCCCGTACTCTTGAAAAAGTTGAGCATATACAGCATGTTTAAGGGATTAACGTCTGTAGTATTGCTCATAGATGGCAGCACGTATCTTTATTTATGATTCATTTCTGTTACTTTTTTTTCCTATTTTCCATGACCATACGTCCCGTATTCTCACATGATTTTGGTCATGCTTTGCTGACCATACGTCCCGTAACAGTTCCGGCTTTTGCTGTTTTTCTGGCTGTCCCAACTTTTCCGCAAAAAAGTCTCCGTTTTTCACATACTTCCAACGAAGCCAACTTGGCTTTTTATTCTTCAAATCAACGATTACCTTCCCAACTCAGAAATTACATCATGGTACTTACAACTACAAATAAGAATGTTCAACTCACATATACAAATACAATATCTGTCACATTTTTTTAAAAATATTCACTGCGATTTGAAGTGGCTCTTCATTTTCTGCAATTGGTGATTTTTATGTGGTTTTGACATGAATTAGCAATTTTCCTTTCTTTTGGCATCACTTTTGGTGATATTTGGCATTGTAATTTCCCATATTTTGAAGCCCAATTTCCCATATTTTTATCGAGAAAATATGGTCAGTCTAGTCACGCTGACCACTCTCATCCAAACTGAAATATTTTAATATAAATTAACAAATTTTTTTTTTAAATTTTGGTTGGCTCTGGAGAGGCACGGCCCCCCCCCCGTTCTCCCATGCGTATGTCTTTGTTCTTAATACAGTCAAATCTGAACCGATCGCAAACGAATACCGTTATAGCGAAAGTATCGCTTTAACGAACACTTTTATAATCCCCCAGAAAAGTTTACCTAGGAACACCACTCTCTCCAAAAAAATAATTTGGAATTGTAATTTCATTTTCCAAAAATTTTAATGGGCAGTTTTGAAAAAAAAGAGGAGTATTATTTTTATGAATGTATATACTCTATAGAAAATATTTAAAATAGGGAGTATTTTCACTCCTCAATGAAATTCAATGTATGTCAATTAATCCAACTGGGACATTGTTGCAAAGCGTTTTGACCTGATTATTGAGATAGGTCTTGCCACGTTGTTGCAATCCATTGTTGTAGCAACAGATGAACTTCCTCTGGTACTATTACATTATATAAAGACCTTCTTTCGAATGCTTACGTGGAGTTTCGACGATGAAGGTCATTCGGATGAAGATTGGTTGTCCGACTTCGTTTCCTCTTTCAGTTGAGTTCAACTTCGGAAATTTTTCCAGTGGTTGGAAATCTCCGTTGAGCTGGTTGAGCGAATTGTAGGATTTCGTGCAGAGATGGTTCGATAGAGCACCTGCAACATGTGCTGAGGTTGATCCTAGACCCATACCCCTATCCTAAAGAGCGTGAGACGTCACGGCTCGCTCGATTAAGGGAATCGGGCTTGCGGTTGACCGAAGCAAAGTGTTAAGTCGAGAAGTGGCATTGGGTGTCTCTAGTCCCGGCGCACCGTCTCTGAATGTAGCCTACATTTTCACAAAGCTGGAAATATTGGTTTAACTTCGTATTTGTACTGAATATCAACGGCGCAGATGGTCAACCAAAGAATGGCTGTATCAGAGGCTGCAATAACCACAGAACTGATTTCGGGGAAGAGTCATTTCTGTGTTCGTCGGAGCTCCGCGAACAGATAAATAAGCTGGTATGTATATATACGGTAGTTAACTTTTCAAATAGTATGAAATCTCGCTACAACATACTCGATAGTACGATAATTCCCTCTGCAACGATATTTTTTCGTCTTGTTCGGAAATGCCTATACTTTAATGGTAAACTCTGCTGCCTATCGATAATCCCTCTACAACAGAGGTTTCCAACGTAGAGTTGCTCGCGGAACTCTCTATAGTTATATGGCTGTTCGGCGGAACCCTTGATGATAACAAGGCTGTTCTACGGTACAAATTTTTGAATATTTACCCAAAAAAAGTTTGTCCCTATTGCCGTCTCAACAGCATCGTAGCCCAAGGGCAAAATGAAAGAGGGCTTAGGCATTAGAGCACCACCTCATAAGCCCCGTTCACACGTGCAAATATTGCGGTAGAACTTTCGAATGTACGAAAAATTTCGAATTTTTCTATTTCCCATGTGAACGGTGCTTTAATTAGGGCAATGCGTAGGATCGACCTTTGGGGGGGGGGGGGGGTACAAAAATTGTCTAATCGGAAAATTTTGCGTTATCACCCTTCAAAAAAGCATTAAAATGAACCGAATCGTTTTCTGACCAGACCAGCCCAGACTAATTTTTTTAATAATTTTAAATTGTTATAAAATGTTGTTAATGTTATAATGTTGTTGTAAATTGTTATAAATGTTGACTAATAATTTTAATTTGTTATAAGAGGGAAAAAAAAAATAATAATATATTAAAAAAATATATATATATAAACTTTTTCTTTCGGAAATTTGAATTCAAAAACAGCCTTTGGCCACCCCTTTCCCCCCTCTACATGCACTTACACCAATATACATACATAACTCTCTTGTCTGTCCCTTCATCGGGGGTCCCCAAGGGGCTCCAGCCCTTATGTTGGCTAATGGCCCGCTTTAAGGGCCAGTCACCATCGTGAAATTCTACGATTTCACCTTCGGTTCACCGTTTTCTTCGATTCACCTCGTCACGTTTTCATACCCATCAAGTGGCCCGTACTCTTGAAAAAGTTGAGCATATACAGCATGTTTAAGGGATTAACGTCTGTAGTATTGCTCATAGATGGCAGCACGTATCTTTATTTATGATTCATTTCTGTTACTTTTTTTTCTTATTTTCCATGACCATACGTCCCGTATTCTCACATGATTTTGGTCATGTTTTGCTGACCATACGTCCCGTGACAGTTCCGGCTTTTACTGTTTTTCTGGCTGTCCCAACTTTTCCGCAAAAAAGTCTCCGTTTTTCACGTACTTCCAACGAAGCCAACTTGGCTTTTTATTCTTCAAATCAACGATTACCTTCCCAACTCAGAAATTACATCATGGTACTTACAACTACAAATAAGAATGTTCAACTCACATATACAAATACAATATCTGTCACATTTTTTTAAAAATATTCACTGCGATTTGAAGTGGCTCTTCATTTTCTGCAATTGGTGATTTTTATGTGGTTTTGACATGAATTAGCAATTTTCCTTTCTTTTGGCATCACTTTTGGTGATATTTGGCATTGTAATTTCCCATATTTTGAAGCCCAATTTCCCATATTTTTATCGAGAAAATGTGGTCAGTCTAGTCATGCTGACCACTCTCATCCAAACTGAAATATTTTAATATAAATTAACAAAATTTTTTTTTAAATTTTGGTTTGCTCTGGAGAGGCACGGCCCCCCCCCCGTTCTCCCATGCGTATGTCTTTGTTCTTAATACAGTCAAATCTGAACCGATCGCAAACGAATACCGTTATAGCGAAAGTATCGCTTTAACGAACACTTTTATAATCCCCCAGAAAAGTTTACCTAGGAACAACACCCAAAAACATGAAATTCTTTTAATCATTGTGCCAGATGTTATCGTGGAACCCGTCTCGAACTTGGGTCGCCTACAAGGGGTGGAGCTGACAGCTCCAGTCCGGAGCCCGAGATTCTCATCATTTTTTGTTTTCACACTATAAGTTCATGATAGAGAGCGGCCTGTTAAGTTAAGACGGCCCTACAAACACACCGAGATAATTGGCTATCATGCATAATGAACGATTTATAATATTTGTTATAACATACTGTATGTATAAAACAATCAATCCGACCACTGAGAAAATATACAGGGTGTTTCAAAAAAAGAATTATCCGATTTAAAAAAAAAATCATAACTATTAATCCGTTTTGATCGAATAATGTATAGGTAGAAAGAGGAAAATCTCGAGTTTCACGCAGTTGCCGACAGATAGCGCTAACCCTAATCTTAGGCCGCTTGAAAAAGAAATGTTGGAAAACTTTTTTTTCCCGCAGTTCGAACCTGATTCGGATGACTTCATTTTCCAGCAGGACGGGGCACCACCACAATGGAGCTTGGACGTTCGAGAATTTTTTTGAACAATCGCATTCCTAAACGATGGATCGGCCGAATGGGACCTGACGATTCAGTTAAACATCACTTCAAGGAACTTGGATAATATTGGACCTTCTGATAGAGTTCTCAGATCCATGGTGAGGGAGAGAATTAGGGCTCCGAACATTGAACCACGATATGATTCTGATTTTGAAGAATGTATATCAAATAATAGTGTAGACTTGGATTCAGAATACTACCCGAGTGGGTAGTAATAAAATATCCAAGTTTTTGTACATATTCATTTTTATTATTGTTGTCACTGTTATTATTTTTATTATTTTTGCTCTGTAACTGTAAAAAGATTTGTTGTAATTTGTTTTAAAAGAGGCTATAATGCCCAAAAAAAAGAGGATTGCCCAAAAAAGAGTTTGTCTACATTTTAGACATAAAAACCACAAAAGAGGCAATAGCCCAATAAAAGAGGCAATCCCAAGGTAAAAAAAAAAAAAAAAAGGAAAAGAAAAAAAGAGAGAACACACACACACCTTTTTGAATAAATTGAAAAAATTTAATGAATTTGGTGAGACAATAATTTTCATCTTATTTGATATAATAATGGAAACCCGCTGGTGCCTGGCGCTGGGAGGCCCACTAGCGTGAGAACTTCTTTTGTTGCTCCTGGAGGATACCCGCTGTTGCCTGGCGCTTGGTGGCCCATCAGCGTGAGAATTTCTATATCTTTCTGGGCGATACCCGCTGGTGCCTGGCACTAGGTAGCCCACCAGCGTGAGAATTTCTATATCCTTCTGGAGGAAACCCGCTGGTGCCTGGCGCTAGGAAGGCCCACCAGCGTGAGAATTTCTATATTTTTCTTGAGGATACCCGCTGGTGCCTGGCACTAGGAGGCCCACCAGCGTGAGAATTTCTTTGGCTCTCAGGGAATACCCGCTGGTGCCTGGCACTAGGAGGCCCACCAGCGTGAGAATTTCTTTGGCTCTCAAGGAATACCCGCTGGTGCCTGGCGCTAAGGCCCACCAGCGTGAGAATTAAAGCTTTCCAAATTCTCTGTTGTACATTTTTGATTTTGAATATTTGTCATGCTACTGTTAAGACAATGTTCCACCGAGGACTGTTGTCGCGAGACATTGATCTAAAGCATGGATAAGTTAATATATATATATATGTATTTTTTTTGGATATGGGGATCGGGTTGCGCTATGGCGGCCGCAGCGTTGTCGGTGCGAGAGGCGGGAGCGTTGTGGGAGATTGGGAGGGACGTCTGGCTCTCGGAAAGGCTGTGATGTTGAGGCTCATTTTTCCGCTATAGCTCACCCAATTGGGTAAAGGGCAGAAAATCACTTCATTGTGTTAGGCCTGAGCTATAGTCGGTTTCAGATAAAGATAAAGTTAAACATCACTGGTCTCCAAGATCGCCGGATATCACAGTGTACGATTTTTTCTTGTGGGGGTTTATATATATGGTGTGGGGGTGGACATCTTCAGCACCTTTTACTTGGCTTGTAAAATAACTTTATGATTAGCCAAGTAATATAAAATTAATCTTAAGTGTCTATGTTCAATATTTTTTGTAATATACGCATTTAACAAATCGGGTAATTTTTTTTTTTGAAACAGCCTGTATTATAGTGTGATATAAAGTCCGGGAGTGATAAATATAGACAAATTTACCACTTACCAAACTTTTTGACGGTTTGCATAATAACCGGATTCCTCTCATCACATTTACGATAACTCTATTGATGGAAAATTTCGCTGACATCCAAGACATTCACAAATTTATGCTCAGTCACAATAATATGTTTACACTTGTCAGTAATTTTTTTCACACACACGCAATAACTATTCATAATCCCCTTCAGAGCCGCTCATAGGGGTTCGCGGCTGGTGCGGTCACACCGGGCCCTACACTCACGGTAAATTATTGGAAGCTTTCATCCATTCTCAAATCATTTCTCAAATCAATTCTTGCATTAATTCTAGATTTTCATCAATTCTGGAATTTTTTTTCCCGTTAATTCTGAGTTCTTATCGATTCCGTATTTTTTCCTGTTTATTCTGAATTTTTATCAGTTCCGGAACTATTTCTTTCATTCCCGTGTTTAATTAAAAATAAATAATTAATAATAAACACAGCAGTAAAATTTCTGAACTAAATAGCTGAATTTGAGCTCAATGATGGAGAAGATGCGGCGAAACCCAAATGCTTCATTTAACTCATAGTTTCCCAACCTTTTTTGTCCCATCGCCCCCTTCTTCACAAATTCCCCCCCCCCATCGCCGAACAAAGCAATCTAACCCACAGGATCCTATGTTATACCAGTAGCTTCTACCGCCCCCCGGAACTTTCCATCGCCCCCAAGGGGGATGTTAACGCCCACGTTGGGAATCACTGATTTAACTGCTCACGGAAAAGGTATTTCTTTCATCAATTATGTTAATTTCGTTACAAAATTCAGTGTTTTCATCAATTCAATTATTATTTCCTTCATTAATTCTGAATTTTCAATTCGCGCGTGGTAAGGGTGGTCCTGTTCCTCTTCCTTGTGTTCGCTAGTTTGTATCATTCATTAATATTTATGAGAGAAAATAGGAGCCAGCAAATGACTTTCACAGTTGACGCAGTCGAATGTAGACGGCAGCACTAGGCAGACCGTGGTCACAAGAGAAACTGCATTATAAATGGTATGGCCAATGACCTATATTCCCCGGGACATTTCTTTATATTTCCCCTTTATTTTGGCCATTTCCGATGCCCAATTTTCGCAGATATTCTTTGCGAAATCGATCCGAATTTTCGTCTGTCATTGAAATCATGGATTTAAATTATTTTCCCAATTGTATAATGGTGGATCTTGAGTGACCATACGTCCCGTATTTCGTATTCCTACTACATTACCGTATTTTCCAGTAACTTTGGCAATTCCGACTTTTTTATAGTCCGTTTCTTCATGTCCCGTTTCTTCCCGTATCTTTATTGAATAAGGAAAGATCAAGGATTAAAATTATAAAATTATCTTCCCCATTCATAAATTATATTATGGTAATCACGACTATGACTATAAATAAGAATATTCATCTCACATATTTGTAAATTATTTATTTCGTAGAATTCGTTTTAATCCACTGAAATTTGCATTAGTGCCGCCTTCCCCGCCATTGGCGATTGTTTACTCATTTCAGTAATAGTTGGACAATTTGCTAACTTTTGACAGTGACGTCCTGCATTTTACAGTTTTGGGAACGCCAGTATCCCGCATTTTCCTGTATTTGGAATCGACATGAGGGGACCGATCCCCAGCGGGATGGAACCCCCAAATTAAACAAATTATCAAGTGTACAAAAATGCAAATTTAATTATTTATTTATTATTTACTCTTAATTATTTGTTTTATTACACTGGTTTTGCATAATAATAACCCTTTCAGGGGGTCTCCATGAAAAAGTCTGACCCGGGGACCCGAGAAAGCACGCTACAATGCTAGTTCCGTTTTGAGGGCTCACCTGTTTAAATTTTTTCCTATGGTTTTGGGAAAAATTGCTGCCCTTTAAAGGAATAACTGAGCTATTTAATACAAATACATATACCATATAACGCATTAAAAAATTCTACATAAAATTTACAAAAATAATTTGAAGAGAAATCTTATTCAATCAAGTATCCCAAATGTGCTTTTGTTTTATGACAAAAAACATGAAAAATAAGAAATTAATATTTATTCTGAATCCAAAGACAAAATGCACTTATTGGAAATCCGAGAATCGCTCTCCTCATTTCCTAGTTTGTAAAATCGTGATTCTCCGCGTTATGTTGCCTACACACGCGTGAAGCATAAAGATAAGTTTTCTTACCCTTATTATGTATACGTTGCTGCGAAATATATATTTGCTAGCGAAGTAACAGAGTTCATACGTTTGTGACTAGAGGCGTCGTGCGCAGGAGGCTCGAGCCCTCCCCAAGACGCGTTTAAAATTAAAAATATCTTCAAATATTTCAGTAAAAAATTGAAATATTGAAAGAAAACACCTTTTATACTGTATATTATTCATTTCTGTTAATTTAAAATGCTTTTTGAAGGTTAATAGCTCAAAATTTCTCTGGAAGAGATTCCTTGGGCTTCCCAAACTCAATGTGCCCCCCCTAAAGGTCGTTCTTACGTACACCAAAGCTCGTGTGCAAATTACAGGGTATTGTAATGTGGTAGATCTTCTCATGGTGGTTAACGTAAATTCTACTAAAAGTCATTGTCCCGTTTGGTCATTGTTTGGCGCAACATAACCATGATGGTCCTTGCACCGATAAAAAAAAAATTCCGATCCAAAATTCGAAGGTATGTATGTACATATGCATCCTCGAACGGTTGATGGCACATATCGCAGCAAATCCGTCAGAAAAATATATTTGTTTTTGGTGCTGATGTGTACTATCTGGAAACATCTCCGCCATTGCGATTCGACCGCACATTCTATGAACGTTTATGTGTGTTATAGGTGTCTTATATCACCTTTTAAAGTGTGTCCCATAAATTTAAAATAACTTTATATTACACGTGAGAAACATCTATTAAATAGAACCCCCCTTCCGCCATCTATCAAATAAAACTGCTATAATTCTTCGATTGAAATTGTCAACCAGATTTTTATCTATGTGTTGCGTGAAAAATGCAATATGTGACATTATATTAGCTAATATTTTATAAACACTAATATTAGTTAAATTACCAAGTTTGCTTCAAAATTTTAATAGCTGTTATTTGTATGTGGTAAAGTAATATCAGTAAAAGTCGCAAGTCGTAGGCTATAGCTGTGACTACAATCAAAAAAAGGACAAAAGCGTAGGACGGCTATACATAGCCAGTGTTACTAACGTTCTTTTACCACATACAAACACCAACTCGTAAAATTTCGGGGCAAACTTGATAATTTAACTAATATTATTGCTTATAAAATATTAATTAATATCACATTATATTGTTTTTTCATGCGGCACATTAATCAAAATCCAGTTGCTAATTTTAATCGAAGAATTATAACGGTTTGATAGGTGGCAGAAGGGGTTCTACTTCATTTATGTGTTTCTCACATGTAATTATAATACTGTGTTGTATAATTGCTTTTAATATGTTCTGGAAGGCATATCTTTACTGATGAAATTTTATTTTTACCCATTTTATTGGTTACGGACAAAAGTGTCTAAGAAAGGCATAATTTTCTCACGTCGAAAAAGCTTACAAAATATGGACGTTTCGAGTCTGAGAATAACTGAGAAAGCTTCCATGCACACAGTTTTTTTGCTGCGCAGAAAAAAAAAAATCCCTATATTGAAAGCGTGTTATTTTGTCATTTTACACAGATATCGAAATTCGGAATTCTGTGAACAGAGAAGCAAGTCTGTGCAGGCTAAATAAAAGACAATGTGGCCCCATCCGGGGAAAAAAAGTTAAAGAGCACATTTCATGCAAAAATAAAAACATCTCGGTGCTCATTCATGCCCCCCCCCCTTCCCCTCTATCTTGGATCTAGGCTCCTCTAAGAACTGAGATCTTTGGTGGGGGCCTCCTATATAGTGAATTTATAGTGTAAAAAAAACAGGTTAGTCCTGGGCCCCTGTGCTAGCCCTGCAACCAGAAAGGAGATGTGTTGAGATGAATTAAGCACTGTGAATAGCATTTCAACACTCAAAAGTTTTGTATTTACCTGAGCTTATTTATCGACTCGTGCATTTTCTTCAAAAATTATTTCAATGTGTAAAAAGTTTGCGAGAATGAAAACACCGTCATGAAAATCTGTCATAAAAGTGCCGTCTTAGGCGGCCGCATCGTCACGTCATGCCTGGCACCAGCCCAGCATGTTTCTAAGTTTAAAACGTGTTGATTTGAAACCAGCTCAGTGGAGCTCCTGGAGTGGTCATCGAGAAGTCCTTTTCGTAATCCCGTAGAGCACTTGTGCGGCATTTTGACTCACGAAGAGTATAGAAATGGTACGCTGCCCCGAAAGTTCGAGTTTCCGGATAATCCGAGGCAATGAAAATTATCGAATTTTATTCTGGAGACCTCTTTCTCTTTATTTTTGTTCTTTCAAGAACCCAATTTTTCTTTATTTTTTCCCAGGAATACTACGTAGTACGTACGTACATATTGTACAGTAATTTTCAGTTTGAAAAGGACTAGGAAGCCCCAGTCCTACGTATAAGGGGCATAACAGATGTAATAAAATATTAGACTCCCTTGAATGGATGTAGACTATTTTAACTTTCGGGATCGGTGGGTGGGGGGGTCGCTGAAGAAGAGGAGCAAGTTTAACCGTTTTATTCGTAATGGTGGACAATGGCTTTCCCAAAATTGCTTACGTGAAATCATTGGAAAAGCAGTTGAAAGCTATCAGTGACTTGACTAATTTTAGTCGACTTGCCTGCACGTGTCACGATGATTCATATCGATTTGCGAATGCTCTGATTTTATGTATATTATCTGCGTATATTTAGGCTCTGTAAATTGAGAGAGAATCAATAAAATTTTTCCCACATGGCCACGCCCTCTGGGGCAATGAGCTTGCCCCAGAGCCTGGACAGAGCCTGGACGTGTTCGGTGAGTAAGTAAGCAAGCGTCGTTCACCATCTCAATACCATCCCTAACTCCTCCCACTTTCTAATCTTCGCGCCCATTTCACGTTCTTCATTTTTTGAACCACATCGTATGGCATTTATATCATATTCAAGAGTGAAAACACAGTAAGGTATGCTGATACTGCTTTTTTTTGCTTGTCTTTTATATTAAATAATACCAAAATCTAAAGAATTTTTTATTGTTTCTCTGATAATTCGAATTTTTCGCTAATCCGAGGAACAAGTTCTACAGAATATGGCCTCTAAAATTCACGAACAAACATGAAAAAAATGTCGAAATAGGCATTTACGGCAGAAAAACTCAAAAAAGGCATTTTTACAAAGAAAGTGCTTAAAATAGGCCAAAAAGGGCATTTGTGACATTTTGCCTGGACTTCCGGACAAGCTCATTTTACGCTTTTCATGAGTGTTTCTTTCCCTCATTTTCAGCAAAATTTTCGATTTCAAAAAATATTTCCCCTAATATTGCACTTAAAACAGAATTTTCTTTTGTTCGGCTTAGGAGAGACAAGACAACAACTCTCTCTCTCTCTAATTGGCATTTTTAATACAGCAATAACCATATGAAAAGTTAATCTTTCTATTTTGATAACTGTTCAACTTATTGCACTATGAATGGCATAGCCGAGGTTTTATTGGAATAGTTTTCCTAATTGGAAGTATGCTTGCTTCTAGGATCAACGGTCCTCGAGTTATTCCTGGATAAAAGGAACTTTCCTATGCACCCTGTATACATAGGCGGGGATAGACTTGAAAGTCTGGGAATCATGGTCATTATTGCTGGGGGTCAGGATGATGATGGTGTCAATTCATATATACATATACAGTCAAAACTCGTTAGCGCGTCACCCGGTTAACACGTCACTCCGCTTACCGGGTCACTTTTTGTAAATCCCAATTGTCCTTATGCAGGAATTGGCACAGCTATGACTTACTCCGCTTAACGAGTCACTCCGCTTACTAAGTCATATTTTTGCTCTCCCAAGAGTGACTCATTAACGAGGTTTGACTGTATATATTAGATCAGTCGACTCCACCTTTGACGCCCTCCCCGTATCTCCGCCCATGCCTGTATAACGCCACAATCAATACTGCAGCTCTTGAATGTTCTGAATAAAATATTCATTGAAACAGAACGATGATGTCATTGATATTATGATTTTGACCTCGTGATTAATTATTACTCAGGAAAAGTCTGGATTGTTATCCATTAGCGTATTTTTATGCCATTCAAAAAGCCATTTCTACCCATTTCTTTATTGGGCTATAGGCAATTTCCATTTGAATAAAAAATGGCCACGATTCTCATTTGGCAACGGAAATATGCTCGTCGTCGCCATATTCCGAACGCCAATTATTCTTATTCATATTTTAGAGGGAAGAATTTTGTTTCTGTTTTTTTTTTTTTTTCTTATGAGTAAGTACGACGTGGCGGCCACAGAAGAATGACTCGGTTTTTACATGTTGTTGTGGTGCCCTTGAAAAATGGATTCGCAGAAGTCGCCGTTACGCAACAGCCAATTACGTACAAGGAAAAGCCAAGACGTACAAAAAGAAAAGAAAATGTCTCCTGTGAAAATCCGTAACCGCAGAAATACTCTCGTTGTTTCTTCACGCAGTTACGGTTTTTGAAACAAATGCCGGTATTCACGTGATTACCGCACTGGCCATTTATAATTCTCACACACCATTGCTAATTTTCCTTTTTCCTTACCGTTTATAATGTAGTAAATATTTGGAAATATCTCAATAGTGTCTCGAGATTTTTCATACTTAATCATTTAAATTATTATGTATAGTCTATAGTTTCAATACCGTTAATTATGGCCACCCACAGGCGGAATTATGGTTTTGCCGCCTGTAGGCTACACGAATTTTGCCATCCTTTGCTCATTCTAATCTAATTTTTTTTGCCCGCTCAGTCCTCGAATTCGCCGCTCTGTGTTAGAGCCGCTTGGCTTCCATACCTGTGAATATACCAGTGTCTCTAAGCATGGCCCCACATGGGAGGGGGGGGGGGCTGACAGGGCTCTAGCCCTGGGGCCCGGAACGGTTATCATAATTTTTTTGCTTTTCACGCTATAAATTAACTACAGAAGGGGCCCGTTATAAGTCTGACCGAGAGGTCCGCAAAAGATTCCAGCCTAGGGGCCCCGCTACAGGATGTGGGGGGCCATGTCTCTCATATGCTTGCTTGCTTGCTCTTTGGGTCAATCACATGCTTGCGTACTCTTTTGGTCACTCTCATGATTGCGTACTTTTTGGATCACTCGCATGCTTGCGTACTCTTTTAATTATTCACTCACATGATTGCGTACTTTTTAGTCACTCACTTACATGCTTGCGTACTTTTTAGTCACTCACTTACAAGCCTGCGTACTTTTTAGTCACTCACTTACATACTTGCGTACTTTTTAGTCACTCACTTACATAATTGCGTGTTCTTTTGGTCACTCTCATGCTCACACACTCTGGGTCACTCTTTTGGTCAGTCCCATGCTTGCACATGCTCTATGTTACTCTTGTAGTCACTCACTGACGTAGTTCCCCGCTTTCTAGATCATTCTTTTGGTTATTCACTTACTTGCGTAAGACCTGGTCACTCTTTTGCGTACCACTACACGCTCGCACACTTCTTTGTTCACTCACTCGCTTGAACACTCTTTCGCTTGTTCACGTGATTGCACGCTCCTTTTTTCACTCACATGCGTGCACACTCCTGTATTCACTCACATGCGTGCACACTCCTGTATTCACTCAAGTGCTTGCACACTCTCTTCGTCACTAATTGATCTAGTTTCCCCGGTCTCTGTGAAGTAGCGGATTCATGGTGGGTTGTACGAATTGCCACAGCTCTGAACTACCGCCCCGGGCTATAGCCCACTAAGCCCCCCCCCCGTAAATACGCCACTGCGGCCACCCTGTATGCGTTTGTTATTTTGAATAAATGTTTCCACGGCTTACCTTTGATCACAATTGGAAGACAAATCAGATGCCATTAGGTGGTTGTTTAAGGCAGGGAAGGTAGTGGTTGTATTCATACGAACGAACAACCAGCTAACCACACTGCCAGAGTCAACCACTAGTCTCGAGCATACTTCTACAGCATGTAGGCACTCCGATATCCCTGGATTCAACTGGTGAACTGGTTCATCCAAAATGGTACTTGAAATCGAGCTGCAAAGGAAAAATTCTCTGTAAAAAAGTCAGCATATTCATAAGCAATGAAACTGAATCGATGGTAATGAATTCATTCAGTCTGGGGCGCATGAACAAGAAAGGTCCACGGTTCCTTAAATATTTTTGAAGCCACTCCCTGAACCCAGATGTTATGTATTGGAGTCGAAATTTGAAAAGCCATCAAGTGAATAAATAAGCTCCTGCAGAACTACGATAAGAAAATAATTGCGAAAATATGTCTACTAAAACCGAAAAAATTGATGTAAATTCAAAATTTGATTCGATAGTTTTATAATTGATGGCAATTTGTGTAATTAATGAAAGGAATAATTTCAGAATTAATGAAAAAATTCTGAATCGACTAAAGGAATAATTTCAGAATTAATTAAAATAAAAATTTACGGAAAATATCTTCAAAATTAATTAAAGAAATAATTTCAGAAATGATACAAATTTATTTTTTGCAAATTAGTGAGAAATAATTTCAGAATTAATGAGAAAATTTTAGAATTCATGAGAAAATTTCAGAATTAAGTAAAGAAATAATTTCAGAATTAATGAGAAAATTTTAGAATTCATGAGAAAATTTCAGAATTAAGTAAAGAAATAATTTCAGAATTAATGAGAAAATTTTAGAATTCATGAGAAAATTTCAGAATTAATGAGAAAATTTCAGAATTAAGTAAAGAAATAATTTCAGAATTAAGTAAAGAAATAATTTCAGAATTAAGTAAAGAAATCATTTCAGAACTAAGTAAAGAAATAATTTCAGAATTAAGTAAAGAAATAATTTCAGAAAAGATACAAATTTATTTTTTGCGAATTAGTGAGAAATAATTTCAGAAAAAAATGCAAATTTTTTTGCATAATAATAATAATTTCAGAATTAATGAGAAAATTTCAGAATTAAGTAAAGAAATAATTTCAGAATTAATGAGAAAATTTCAGAATTAATGAGAAAATTTCAGAATTAATGAGAAAATTTCAGAATTAATGAGAAAATTTCAGAATTAAGTAAAGAAATAATTTCAGAATTAAGTAAAGAAATAATTTCAGAATTAATCAAAGAAATAATTTCAGAATTAATCAAAGAAATAATTTCAGAATTAATAAGAAAATTCCATAATTAAGTAAAGAAATAATCTCAGAATTAATTGGAATTAAAATTATCTGAAGAAATAATTTTAGAATTAGCTGAAAAAATATTTTTAGGATATATTAATCGAAGAAATAATTTGAGAAAAATAATAGAAATTCAAAATGAATGAGATAAATAATTTCTGAATTAATTGACAATTTGGTCGGAAGAATAATTCGGGAGCCTATGTTCGATTAGAAGTCCTGTTCCTGGATCCACCAATCAAGACGCCACTGAGTGCAGTTGGTAAAGTGATTAACCAACTATTTCAGCATATCGTGAGAAAAATAATGATATTTTTGTCAAAAAGAAGCAAAAAAAAACCACTCGATTATTATTCCCAATGCATATGTCTCAAATGCATTCATTCCTATTTCCAAATATATCATAAGCATACCCAACAGGCAACGTTTGACGCCACTGAGATAGACAGACAGAAATTTGTCCAGCCAATGAAATCCCTGAATATTCAGAGGGATATCGGATATTTATTTCCAGACTTGTAAAATTCGAGATTTCCTAGACGCTAATATTACACCATAAAATAGTCATTCGTGGCGCCAGTGAACACCCGTTTGGATATTCTAAGCCGTTCATGTTAGTGTGTGCGCCTTATGTGTATATCATGCACTGCACATACATATGGAATCAATGCATGAGGGCATATAACCGTGAGAAAGAACATTACCGGGAGCGCTCTAAAACGTCTTTCTCATACACAAGACGGGGGCCCGTTGAAACCAATGGAAATGATTCGGTCGCAAAATAAGAACCAGTTGATTCTCTAGTCTGTCTACGCCACTGCCTCTGCCGATATAACATAAACACCCATACAATGTTATATTCACATTGTCCTTGAATCGGATGGATGTCCTCTTCGTTTTATTGCCTCGCTCTCTTTCTAAAATGACTGAAGCCGCTGGTCCAGAACGCTGGAAACCACGCACGCATGCGCGCAACAATGCACTCTCGTCCTCTCAGTGTTTAAAAGCGTTTCATTCATTGCTTCTTGTGACCTTCACAAACGAAGAGACACATGCACTATATATATGTAATATACTGCAGTCGAACCCCCGTTATAACGAAGTTCAAGGTATTTGGGATTTTTACGAAATTCGATTCACTATATCCGGAGATTCGTTATAAGCCGGGTTCGGTTGCACAGCATTTATTTATACATTTACTAATACTCTAAATTAGTCAATAATTTACATTATTTCAGTTGACAGTATGAGTATTTCTTAATCAAATCGAATATTTAAATTTTATTTACAGGGTTATGACAGGGGCTCCTGCATCTCAGCACCAGAGGCCGTTAGCAAAGTTTTTTTAGGGGAAGGGGTCCTCTTTCTAGTAAATTTACAGTATAAAAAGGTAGTAAATATTGATATTCCCATCAATTCTGTAAAGAGCCCAATAAAAGGAACTTTTTCATACGAAACAACAATCAAAAATAATAATCTTATACAGTTAAACGGGATACAAAATTTTTTATACCTGGGTTGAGATTAACACAACTATACATACGCTCAGGGACATCTAAAATATTCGTTAAATCGGAGTCCTTTATATCTGGGACAGGCTCTAGTTCTCTGTGAATGATCTGTTGTTTCTACTAAGTTCTTATTCTCTTCAACGGTTACAACAGGTACCTTCAACCCGTTGCTCGCGAGCAACACCTTGTCCGATGCTCTTGTCCGACGTCGTCCTCGCGAGCATTTAATCAACGTTCTAATTGAACACCTTGTACAAATTGCATCGAAGGAATGAAACCATCCTGATTTCGTGAATTCGTATGTCAAACTTGTAAGGGTGCTCTTCTTTTGACGATGGGTACAACGCTTGCGACCAGAAAACGGCCGAAGACCTCTGGGTTACAACGATGTTCACTTTCTTTCAAAACAAGCACAACTTTGGTCTATCGCCATAGGCAATTTATGACGGAATGAATGGTACCAGAAGTGTGCACGTGTACCTAACAGTCTAGCGTTAGAAGTGAAGATTTAGTGCTGCCATCTATTTGGGCATTCTCTATAAGCGAACAGAACCACGTGGATGCCCGTCCATTGTAGGGAGGTTCAGTTGTAATGTACAGTCGCCGCTCAATTTTACGGACTGGCATTCTGATCCCAAACAATAAACCATTACTTCAACACTTTAAGCGGCATTGACGAGATATCTCGCCTCCTTAAAAGCCTCTTATTTTAACAATGACAAACCCAGATATTTTGTAAAATTGATTTCTAGATAGAACACTCTTTCTTGCTTATACTCCCTTAGTTTGCACCTGCTAAAAATCGGAAGAAAGTCTACTTTATTCAAAAATATACGACATTTTTTTCAAGGAGGGGTTTTGTGATTTCTGCTATGCCGTTTAAAAAGGGTTAAACATCATTCCTGTAGTCCGTACCGGTTCGTAAAAACGGACGTCAACTGCAACGACCATTTTTTTTCTTTCACTTGAAGTTTGTTTTTGTACGAAACGTGTACTGTTGCCAGAAAAGTACATTCCCAGATATTACGTATCGCGTCCGTACTCGTACATAGACGTAATTCTTTTATAACGTGCAGCATTACAGGATTCCACCATAAAAAGTACTATGAAAAGTACGCCACTCAAAAAAACAAATATTAAGTACAGCGCCACGAAACTGTTTTTATGCAAGGCCGATACATACGTATATCACTACTGCACTGTGCGTGCCTGATTAATGACGCAGACTCCGATCGAGATATTGTAGAGGGCCTGGAAAAGTTTTTTTTTTCCTAAATGAAAAATGCCCAAAAATTATTTTCTCGGCCACCTCGTTGGGCACATTGTCTGTTGTAGCCTTATACAGTAAAACCCCTGTTAACGGTTACCCCTCAGATGCAGTCACCCCTGTTTTAAGGCCAAATAAAAATATCCCTTCAAAAAAACATATTTAAATAATGTGTTTCGAACCCCTGCTTAGCGGCCACCCTTAGATACGGTCAAGGACGCCATTTTCATCATTCGTTCCATCGAGCTAAAACCGCTGTATGGACACCAATCGTTGCAATTTTGGTTACAATTATGCTCACTAGATGCCAAGACAAGTTAGAATATTTCATCTGCCTTCTGGCTACTTTCCACTGAATTTTTTGTTTGAAGTTTCTGTTAGCGTTTGGCAAACTCTGATGTCTGTTTGCTGGTTATGCTCGTATATTTTACATGATTTCAAGCTGTGCGATATGGCTTGTAATAGTAAATCCTCGCTCTTCTATCACTAAGAGAAAAGATTCCGAAAAGAGAAAATATCGAATACAGTGAGAAACGCAAATGGGAGTTCATGTTCTTGCAAATCAACACAATGTCGGGAGGACCCAGATATGATACTTTTAGAAGCAAAAAAAAATATTGGCAAGAAAAATGGCTGAACAACGGAAAGCAAGCTAGAAAAACATAAACTTCCGAAGACAAAGGAACTTGCCACGAACGTAGTTGTGTATGATTGGTTTGTTTCACCAAAAAAGCAAGAATTTGCCTGTTCTGACCCGATTCTACAAGAAGCTCGAGAAGCGACAGAAGAAAGCGGACTCGTCATTTTCAAAGCTTCATACGGTTGGTTGAATCGTTTCTGTGTACGAAATTGTATTTAAGAAGTTGTGCTGATGTCAGTGATGAAGTGTGTGATGAATGGAGTAAAAAATTGCCAAAATTCTGTAGTGTTTGGTCAGAACATGATAACTCCAAAATCACGTTTTTCAGATATATAATCATTTTCATTGTCCTTTAAAAATCGAAAATAAAGCATACACAAAGATACAAATGAAAATATCATACATCAGTATGTTCAGCCGTATGCGCGAATTTGTGAAGTCATCTCGCTTCTAATTAGTTATAATTAACGTTTAGATCAAAAAGTCATTTTTTTTGGAGATATGATGTTCTGACCACAGAATTATCGAGGGATATTCAGCCAATGTACCAGGGGGTGGCCAACATTTGGCCAAAGGTACCGAATGTAGCAAATGTTAGAAGTTGGAATACTCAGCAAAACCAACCAATTCCAAAAGATGTAAAAATTCAGTACATCGACTTCATGTAATATTACTTTTGAAATTTCAATTTTGTATCTGTGCAATAATTATGTGCTTCCATGATTCAAACGCATCTTATATTGCCAGAATTTCATTCATTCGCAAACAAAGAACCATTTCAAATATTGTTAATACTGTATTTTACTGTTTTAACAGGAACCTCCCCCCCCCCCTGATGCGGTCACCTCTCTTTTACAGTTGAAATTTTTTTTTTGTCCTGAGAGTGTCCGCAAAAGAGGGGTTTTACTGTATTCGCATAAACACGGCTCTGTAGATTTGTATTTGGACGATTTTTGTTGTTTTTTGGTTCATAAGAAGCAAAAAGAAGCTCCATCACAACACTAACAACAACAATAAAAATCTATCGGGGAATTTGAACTACGCAACATGGCCGCCGCATGATGATATATACATATATCCATTCCGCTATTTTGTATCGCGTTTCCTTTTATTTTTTCATATGTGTGTATAAGTGCATAGCAACCGGTAGTCGCCGCCATGCTGGACGAGACACCTTAACCTTGACCAAGGACATCGGAATATTTATTATCTGTGTTCGTGAGGAAATGGCGAATATATATACCCACATGCTACGGCCGTCGCCATTTCTCCATCTCTCTCTCTCTCTTTCAAATAACACTGCCTGTGCATGCTTCTATAGTGTTTTTTTAAGCGAGTTTTTTCGTTTTTCTTGTTTTTAATATCACTACATTCCATTATCGCGTGCCAGTCGTGCAACATTTCAAAAGATGTTGTTTTACGCGAAAAACTACAAAAAAGTACACTTTTATTCCTTCTCTTTTGAATAATGATTATCGTTAGAAACGCGTGTCTTATAATAATTCTTTATAGCGTTAGTTGGTAATTCGACGATGATACAGTCGAATCCCGTTTTAACGAACACTTTCTAATCCCCCAGATAAGTTTACATCGGAACAATGCTAAAACTTGGAATTTCTTTATAACGAAATTTTCTGGGTTTCTTGGAGTTCGTTATAATGGGATTCGACTGTATATCATAATCTAAATTATGCTGTGATAGATGTCATTTTCAGATGTACAGTCGATCCGGCTTACTATGTTCCCACTCAGAAAAATGTTCTCCCACTTTTAGTACGACTAAGGCAGCGCACACAGCGTGGCGACCAAGAGATACGGGAGCGTATAATAAAGATAAGCGACGGAAACAGTTGTATTGTTTTGTTCTACAAAACCGCACCTGCTCTTGACAAAGAAGAGAAAGAGGTCACTCAATGCGGTGCGCGACTTGAACAAACATGTTTGCCTTCACCTCGATCAGCTGATTTTCGTTATCTGCTGATTGGTCCGCTTCCTCTATTTTTGTTTAAAGAGGGAGAAAAAAAAAAGAACTTCCGGGGAGGGATCATCATCATCACATCCCAATATTTCCGAACCCCTTCCTCTATCCTCTTCCTCCTTTACTATGTGCGGACACCTCCCCTCCACCCCTATAAGACTTTTTCTTCTTGGTGGCAATTCTTGTAACTTCGTCCCACTATGAACGCAGCCTTATTCTCATGGTCAGAACTCTTAAGGCTGCGCTCACAGTGGGACGAAGAGGTACGAGTTACAAGAATTGCGACGAGGAAGAAAAAATTGCAGGGGGTGGAGGAGAGATGTCATCACATAATAAAGGAGGAGGAGGAGGAGGATAGAGAAAATAACCGGAGGGGTTCGGGAATATAAGGGTGTGATGATGATGATGGGATCCCGAGAAGTTCCTCCCCCCCCCCCTTTAATAAAAAAGAAAGGAAGAAACGGACCAATCAGCAGGCCGAGGTGAAAGCAAACATGTTTGTTCAAGTGAACAACCTTGGTGAGTGGCCTGTTTCTCTCCTATGTGTCACTTCTCGAGTATGTACGGCGTGGAGCAAATCAATACAACTGTCTTCGTCTCTAATCTGTATTATACACTCCCGTACCTCTTAGTTGCTCTAGTATGTGCGCGGCTTTACTAATACTCATCGATATTTCCCCCCTTACAAAGCTTTTTCGTGTCGGTTTTAAGAAAAAAACGTTATAAGCGTGATCCACTGCATGTAAGAATTTCAATGCGGCTTATATACATACACGTCGCTCTGAGGAGTCTGCTAGAACCCTGATAATTTAAACCCCATTAAACCGAACAACTTAAAGAAGAGGCGTGAAGAACAATGGGAGAAAGAGTGTACCCTCATATTCAGGGCCATCATGAACTTCGTGGGGGAACTGGAGCCCCTAAAAGCTTCCAACAATTAATATTAATTGCAGAGTTTAGTGTTATCAACTCCCACGTAATGCTCTTGCATCAAGATGGGCCCTCCCCATTTGTTCATTCAGTACTTGTATTTCTGAGGAAACAGACCCATAGACACTTGATCGTTGTTAAACGCTGTGTTGTCTTAACGGGTAGGCCAACGAGACCTAGGTGCCAGTGCCGTCTTAATAGAATCATGAGCCCCTGGGCTGTTCTGGGGCACAACATAGCTAAAAGCGCCTACTACTTAACTGTACATGCAACTCGTACATGAATTTCTTACGGATTGGTACCTGCTAGAACGTTTTGTGTGCAATGAGTGGTCCAACTGTATATTTATGTTGTGCGTGAGTTAGGCTTGTTTCGTGTTGCACTTTCAAACCGAGCACAACTCAGGTCTATCACCATCTATGTGTGCAATTTACTGCCTGGTGAGTTTAGCCGGAAGTGTAACTGCGTGTGTACCAAACAGTCTGAGTGCGTATCTAGTGTTGTGTATGATTTTTTTCAGTGCTGCCATCTATATTTCAGAAGTGAAGTGCATGATGTGCTATGATTGAATCACATTTGCACTGTTTGTAGGTCTGTTGCTTTCTGTGGCGAGACTTTTTTTAAAGTGGAGATCAGCTCGCATTCGCGCCTTGAAGTTAGGAACAACAGAAAACCAACTTCAGCCGACCACCACTGAGGCGACGGTGGGGTCGTCGGCGAACCTGGGACCTCGCGACGCGTGTTCGTCACTATGACCACTCGACCACCGCAGCGGCCCTTTCGTGTTATACTAGTTTCCATCTGTGGAGTACTAGTACCTATCTGTCTATCTATCTGTTGTCCTATCTGATGTCCTATCTATCTATCACTAGTACCATCTGTTTCCCATATTTTTAAGCAAAGGCTTGACTTTTCATGCTATTAAAGTATTGCGTTGTAGGTCTACTACTATTTAACCGTACATTCACCTCGTGCACATTCTTCTGCGGAATTTCTAACGAATCGGTACATGCCGGAATGTGAATTCTGAGTTTTATGTGTCGGCCTCTGACGTATATATGTTGTGAGAGTTCAGCTTGTGTCGTGTTCTTGCTGGTGCAGCCATCTGCCTTCCATATTTTGAAGTGAAGACGGTAAACGCTTGAATTTATCATGTTACGTTAAGTATCACGTTGTAGGTCTGCCTGCTCTCTGCGGTATAGACTCTTTTAAAAGGGGGACTGGAAGTTGGAAAACAATAGGAAACCAACTTCAGCCGACCAACACTGTACACACGAGGTTTGAACCTGGATCCTGATCCTTGACGTTTATTCAATGCTCCCCAGAATAGTCTGAGACAAAAAATAGGCACGTATCAATGTCGCCAGCTCGTGACGACGCCCGTAGGAACCGTAGCGCACACTTTTTAGAACCACTGTTACAGGCTATTGATCGTTGTTAAACGCAGTAGCATCTTGACATGTAGGACAATGAGACCTGGGCGCAGGGCTTCGTGTCAAACGGGGGGGGGGAAGGGGAGAATTTTATTCATTTTGAATTGTTCCTTCGTGAATATTTCATTGAATTTTGTTACAAATACAAATACAAATACAACGCCACAACAGGCAAAATGCCCAACGAGGTGGCTGTTAAAGGATGAAATTCGATTCAGTGTAAGCCATATTCTACGGTAGTTGGAAAGAGGCCTCCAATTACTTTTGGGGCCCCCAATCCTTTAATAAATGAAATTATTAGGTGTGTAACTCTCTCATCCAATACGTAGAGACACCAACTGTTGTTAAGTGTAGGCACCCTAAAATAAGGGGGTCCCTGAAATCCTTGTAGAAACTGATAATTTTCGTATTTGCCGGCCTTCGCTCATGCTTTTTGAAATTGTATATGAATGTACATGACTCGGGTCCTTTAGGTCACATGCCAGGGTACCCGATTTATTCTTACTTATTCGTATTGTACAGTCTTACACTTTCGTGTACACATCTATACCAGTACATGTTACTTTTGATCTCGTATTTGAATGCATATTGTCAAAGGATCCTCTAGGTACCCTAAAACAGATGACCCGAACTCATTTTATAATCTTATTCTCTTCGTTGTATGTCTAACCTCATACATGGTTTTTGAAATTGTATGTGAATGCACATACATGACTAGAGGGTCATTTAGATAGGGACCCATGATAGGGATCCCAATTATTTTTAATTTTTGTTTCTCCTTATAACTCAGAATTCCTTTCGGCATGACCACGCCCTCCGGGGCAATGAGTTTATATCGACAGAGCCTGGTCATGCTCGGTCCATTCTGTTCTGTCCTATAGTGTTGGTTGAAAAAAAATAACATGTTTGAAAGATGAGATATACAATCCGAACAGTCCTCTGTCCAAATTACCTCGGATTAATGGAGTTCGACTGCATCGTGAGTTTTAGGGGTATGTGCAATTTTGTGTTTCATGTTGCAGTTCTATGTACCGAATGAGCTTGGTATTTCGATTATATTTCTAGGTATAAAGCAGTATTAATTGCATATAGAAGGTGAAACAAGACATGAATTTTCTGGATGAAGAAGAGAATATGTATTACTAGAGAATTTTTCCAAAAACTTTGATTTGAGCGCATGCGCTTCCGATTTATTTTCTTATTGACATGTACTTGTTAATTGAAATATGCGTTTGATTTTTACATTGTTTTAAAACTTCTTTTGCATAGATTTTATAATTACCGGTGTCAAAAAAAAAAGCCGCGCATCAACTCATAATTATAAATGCCGAACAAATAATAACCCTTCTGATCTTTCATCCTCAAACTGACTGCAGTATTGAACGTCTGAAGAAGCTTATGCAATGTTACTCGTTTAAGGGTTAACCCCACAAAAAGTTTTCAGGGATCATTTGCTAAATTGCCAAATGCCAGGAATCCAAGCTCCTGCTGCCAATAAGATGAAGGCCACGGACATCTTTACAGAATGATATGCGGAATATAATCATCTATATATAGGGTGTCCTATAAGTGCTGATGCGGCCTTTATCTCATCAACCGTCCGTCGTAGAGGTATGATTCCAATTTAAAAAATGCTCAAAAGGCGTTCGAAAATTACCTTGTACCAGTTTTGAGAGTGAAAATATAGTGTCACAAAATAAAAAAATCTGAAATTTTATACGGTTCTCTTGTCCTCCAACTTTTTTGTTAGAAAGTTGTTGCCCTGTCGTTCCTGAAGCCAACAGAAAAAAACTTCCATGTTTCAAAGAGCAATATTCGCTAAGATATTTGAATTCAAAAACTGGAGACAAGTTATGAAAGAATGGCATAAACTAAAGGACAACGCTCCTTTTACAACTTTTCTCCGAGATTTTTGATTTCGAATATCTCAAATATTACACTTGGAAACTACGAAATTATTTTTTGGCTTAAGGAGAGACGGGGCAACAACTTTTGATTGGAAGTTACAGGACAGCTGGAACGTATAAAAATTTAGATTTTTTTTACTTTGTTACACATTGTATTTTTGCTCTGAAAACTGGTGCAGGGTAGTTTTTGAACGCCTTTTGAACATTTTTTTAAATTATAATCATACCTCCACGACGGACGGTTGGTGAGATAACGGCCGCATTAGCACTTACAGGACACCCTGCTTATATAAAATGGCATGACCTGACTGACTGATTCATTCGTCATCGCCGAGCCAAAACCGCTGAAGCTACAAATGTGAAATTTGATCAGCAGGTTTATTTCATAATGTACAGACCCATTAAGAACGGATTTTTCAAAGTTCAACCTCTAAACGGTGGGGGGTTCATAAAGAGTTCAACTGTCATATTGGGAAATCATCTCCGAGCAGAAACCGCTCAAGCTATGAATATGAAATTTAGAGATACTTTTAGATATAATTTTCAATGAGAAGGTAATTTTGACCCCCCGAAAGGGGTCTTAAGGGGAAATTTTCAGATTACCAAATCCACAGCTAACAGTTTAGTGCAAAAATAAGGTTTTAATTTTTTTTCCCCACTCAAGCTCAACCTCAAACTGAAATCTACCGAATGACCCTGGTTAAGAACCACTGGCCTCTATGAAGAAAAAATTTGTGGGGGAGGGGGGGGGGGGCAATAACTGAAACTGATGTTAAACACTTATTTGCGAGTCATTGATAAGAATAATTACAATATGGGCAATTAAGTTTGCAAATCTCTCTGACTCTTACATCTAAGTTTGCAATCTGAATTTTTCCCTTACTACAGTTTGAATCGCAAAGAAGGTAGTAAAATATACTTGGAAAGTATATAATATTATTTCAATACATTTATTTGATGTTCGATGTTTGAGGCTTTGTACAGCCACTTTAAGGCCCTGTATAAGTAGTACAATTTGAAATAGATTTTTTGAATTGTTTTTTCGGTTTTCATTCAATACGCGTCTTTAAATATCGAGGAAAGGGGCCAATCTTCCCAATTATTGCAATTATACAAATTGACGTTAATTGTCAAAACAATGACTGTGTAAATCGAGAGAAAGCAAAAGCCTATAATTAAAATGTTTTCGAAATGTGTCATAATAAAAATTAGGCTAGTAATTATTTTGATCAATGATTATAATCAATCATTATAATTATAATTATTTGATCAATGATTATAATTATAATGTTTAATGCCAGTTTCAGATATTGCCCCCCCCCCTGAATGTTTTGAATGCCCATTTAGGCCAGCGGTTCTCAACCAGGGGATCTTTAGAGAGGTTTTAATGGGTGCGTGAGCTTGAATGAGAGAAAATAAATGAACTTGAACTTCTCATTTTTGCATTGTTATATTCTGAATATTATTTTGTAAAAATGTCAGTGGCCTTAATCTTATCAGCAGCAAGCTCTGGGGGTCCCTGACCTTTGTTTCATTGGCACAAAGGGTCTATGGAATATAAAAAATTAAGTACCCTTAATTCTTAACCAAGTCCCGTTTTCCTGGGCGAAGCAACTTTAATAAAAACTTTTCAAGATTTTTTGTGCAATAACTGAATTCTTGAAACATCATGTCATGCGAGATTCAGAGTAAGTTTAAGTCTTTATATTTAATTAAATCGTATCTCATAAATTCATTCATTCTCTAAATTCTAAAATTATTAAAAACGAACAAAATCGGTAATTTCATTAATACGTGCACCAATCAAATTAGTTAATTTCATCATATTTTGATGTCACTGTACGTTTGACAATCCATTGAAAAAAGGGTTCTTTTAATTAAAAAAAATAATAATTCGAGAATTTATCATACTTCTCAACAGTGTCATAGGCCGGGATTACACTATAAAAGTTTTAGAAAAGTTCTTTTACAAAACTTGAGAAAAACAGCCAATAAGCGTATTGGTTGCATTCGCTCGAATTTAACAGGCACGTTTATTAGTAGCATTTTTTAAGTTTTATACAAGAAATTTTTCAAATTTTATAGTGTAATTCCGGTTTTACTTAAGTTGGTATTACACTATAAAAGTTTGATGAAATATCTTCTACAAAAATTAAAAAAAAAACCATTAAGCCTATTGGTAACATGCAACCAATAGGCCAATATATTTTTAAGTTTTAGGAATTAACTTTTAGAGTGTAATCCCAGCCTGAAATAAGAAATATAGAGGATATTAGATAACCAAACGTCCCGGTCTGAAAGACATGCTTCGACTGAGAGTGGTTTTTGAAGGTTAGAGAACCCAATGCAAAACTGGAGGCGACAGTACAGTACGTATTTGGCGAAAATTGGCTATATTGCAGCGGTTCTCAACCTTTTTTGACTCGCGCGCGGAGCCCTTTTAAGCAAAAAAATTCTATGGCGGAGCCCAGTTGGCCAATTTTTTAATCATTCATTCAAGTTACTGATCTATTTTTACTATTTAAAAATGTTTATAATTATTCTTTTAATTTCACTGTTTTTTTTTTTATTTTTCTAGCGCGGCCGCGGAGCCCTTGGAGAGTGCACAAGGACCCCCAAGGGCTCCGCGGAGCACCGGTTGAGAACCGCTGCTATATTATATGAACTATGTCATCGATTATTTGCTGTAGACGCTCAAAACTTAAAAATCAAATGCTAGAGAGAGAGAGAGAGAGAGAGATTAACATTACTCGTAAAAAAAAAAAATTGTAAATTGTTTATCCGAGCAGGATTGAAATTTCACTAATTGAAATTAATTCACATTCCCCTATGAGGAAGTGAGTGATCCAATATGTTTATAGTGTTCTATCGGTGGGTCTGCGTGAAAAATAAATTAGTTTATTATTTATGTGTACCGGGTATCCCATTAATCCTTAAACAGTTTAAAAATTCATGAAAATTTAAGGAGACAGTTGACATAGTTCAATGCGGTTGTGTAAAAAAGAAAAATCGTTGAGTTTAAATTTTTGTCGATAGCACTAGGGAAGGAGTGATTGGGCCTGAACTTAATTTCAATCTCTTCTGTGTCTGAAACGTTCGTGAAGCTTCAGACGGTGATTCGTGGCTAAAGCTTCACAATTTCACACTAATAGTGTGCCTTGTCCATGAATACCAACGTCATAATGCAAACTTTGTGCAAGCGCCAGTAACAGGAAAATTCAGAAATGATTTGCTAATCGTTGTTAATATCCTGCATTTTAAATGATTCCGAATTGCATATTTCAATTGATTTGCTTTCTTGCAGCACCCTCTATCAACAAAAATTTAGGCTAATTTTATTTTCCTATGCCAAAAAAAAGAAAAGAAATCCCTCTTCATGAGAATAACTTTTTCGCAAATCGCATTCAAATATACCAATTCCTTGATTTTTTTTAATGAATTTTTAAACTATTCACAAATTTCAGCCACCTCGTTGGGCATTTTGCCTGTTGTGGCGTTGTATTTGTATTTGTATTTGTATTATGGGATACACTGTACTATGCTTTGACTACTTATCGTTGTGCTGGCACGTTTCTATTGGCTTGAGAATTCCTATTTTTAAAGACTGTACACAAGTGGAATAATCTCAAATATTAGTTATTTTATTTGAATTACTTTTTTGTATATTTAAATGATAAGTGATATATGATACATGATATACATTTTATCATGTATGTATACATATATATGTATTTTGTAATTGCATTTTTAATTGGATTGCTGTATTTTTGAAATATATGACATCCATATTTATTATGGGCATCTTTTTCTCAGCCAACTCGTTGGGCATTTTGCCTGTCGTGGCCTTGTATTTGTATTTATAAACGCTCTTTCATCGTTTAGTGTTTCAGATACTATTCATCCCTCTTATGCCGACTTTACACTATAAAAGTTTGATGAAGGGTCTTTCGCTAAAGTTGAAAAAAGCAATCAATAATCCTATTGATGTATATTCACTCGAATTTATGTATAGTACGTTCACTCGAATGTAACCGATGCGCTTGTTGGTTGCATTTCTGAAGTTATATAAAAGAACTATTATCAAACTTTTATAGTGTAATCCCGGCTTATACAAAACTATAAATAAAAGTAATTATTCAAACTCAAAGAACTAAATAGTCAAATGCAAAAAAAAAGGGTTTTAAATGGTCTGTTCGGGAGATAGAAAATGCAGAAAACGTTGGTGGGTTTTCCCACAGCATCTGCCATTGATTTATAGAACAATATCCTTATATCTATAATCAATATTTTTTCAAACCGTGAAAATATATTGATTGTACGTATTTGGCAAAGCCGGATTTATTCTTATCAGATCTTAAACAGCGTATAAAAAAAACACATTTATCGTAAAAAACAATATGTATTCAGTGTTATCTCGTTGAAAAACAAAACGAATCGATGACAAACTCATTTAAAAAGAAAAAAAACGAAGTAAAAAACAGAGTCTAAGTTTAGAAACAAGCGTAACATGTATTTTAATTTCCGACACACATTCGATTTTTCGTTTCTTTTTTACAAATACACGTGTATTTAATCTGTTGCCAAAACATAGCAGCTAAAAATAAGTTCGATAATTCCTTGTTGCAGCTGATTCCGGAGTAGAAGAAGAAGCCATTTTGGTGGCGGTGGCGACGATTATGACGTTAGTAGAGCATTAGTCATGCAAGCAAGCCATTTAGTTTTTTAAATTCAGCCATTTTTTGTCTTTGCCCTCTCTGTTATGTGCGGTGTTATTGGTAGTAGTGTATATAGAAGATATATTCCGCCCAGGTCTTGAGTTTCAGAAGGGTGCATTTACAGCCGAGAATTTGAGAAGTGGTGTAAGGTGCACCTCTGAAACTAGGACACAGGGGAAAAATAAAAAGTAAGATAAAGGAAAGCTCATATCGCATGCATCTACACCGACAACCAAGAAGGAGTGTGTTATCCCTTTTCATGCAATAAAATAAATCAAAATAAGAGCTGTAACATAAATAGAGAAAAGAAACAAAGTGTTAAAAAAAAGAATAGCAAAAAGGTAATAAAGCAAATACGTTTTATGAATACAGTAGAACTTGGTTAATTCGAATTTTGGATAATTTGAAGTTTTACGATCTCCCCCTGAGTTTTATAACTAATTTCATGATAAAATTTCTCGAAACGTAACTCGAAGTTGGAGAAAAAAAATCCTGATTTTTGTTTGAGCAAATTTAGGTTGGAAAAATTCTACGAGAAGCCAGACTGATTTTTTCAATCAAGTTGTTAAACAACGAATTTTTGAAAATTAATAAAAGTTTGAAAATTCTGTTTACTTTCTTCTGATCATAACTGATTCTGTTCTTTTTTTTTTTTAAATAATTTAATTCCCATTTTAACATCATTCAGCTGGGTTGTATCTAGAACGTGTACCACTCAATACCGATTTACTTTTCAACCTACAGCTCAATCTGCAACGGTCAAAATCCGAATCGTTTTGTCGTCATTAAGTGTATGGAAAGTACCGGAAAGTTCAGATTGTGTGTGATACGTTAATGAAAGTATATATATATTTCCCGGGAAGCAATAAGAACGATAAGCAAAATTTAGGAACCGTTTCATGACGGATGATCATGCACTGTTTCCATAAATCAGGCTTTGAATATGGTCATGAAATTTTGCAGTGATGCTGATTCCAGAACAGTGGAATAATGCAGCAACTAAGATTAATTATATTATAATTATAAATTATTAAAATTTGGGAAACATTTCCGTAACTGATGAAAAAAAATTTAATAACTGATAGTTATTATTCCCTATGAATGTTGATGATTAAACTGCAATATAAAGTCATTTTAAGGATCCAGGGTAAAGGAAGTGAATAATTTTGGATTGTTCTAACTTTTTTCCATCGAGTTTGGACTTTGAATTAACCAAGTTCGACTGTATTTAAATCATGCAAAAATCATACAATGACGTTTATGTTCGACTATATTCTTATAAACATGTGTGTGCATACGTCTAAATATTCTTCAAGAAATGTACTGAACAATTAGATTCATTGAAATATTTAGGGTGTTATTTTTCACGAAAAATTTCCAAAACGAATATAAATTCCAGAGTTGAAATAAATTATTCAAAATATCAGCGAAAAGAGTGAAATTGAACAGCCGTAAGTTTTTAATTTGTGGAAGTATAGAGGCCGTATAAAAGTTCTCAATTAATAGAATGTGATTTGGAGAAATTCAACTTCTTAATTTCGAACTAGTACACGAAAAAAACCCCACTTTTTTGACAATTAAAAGGCTTAATGAGCTTTATATTATTTTTAAAAAAAATTTAACAAAAAAAAATTAATTTTTTATGACTGTTCAAAAATGAAATTTTCGGAAATGTTTTTCTTTTTATAACTCTTCCAAAATTAAGTTTTCAGATATTTGAATTTTTACGAATTTAAAAAGTAATATCCTGATTCTCAGTCAGGAATTTTTTTCCCCCATGACCATGAATTTTTTTTTTTTTTTCGCGATACATGTTTTTCGTAATTATTTGATAATTGAATGAAAATTTGACAAGATATCAATGATTGAAATTCGTGATTTTTTTGACATTTTTTTATGATCACCTTCATATTCGTGAAAAGAGTGGAAAATAAACATTTTCAAGACCGATATCTAGGTGAATATTCATTCAGATATTACCGGATAAATTTTTTTCGATATGATAGATACAGCCGCAAATTTTATTCTGACATTTTTGGATTGTGAGAAATATAAAAATTCATTTTAATCCTCACATTCCCCTCAATTAATTATTTTAGAGATGCAAGCATGTTTTACAGTTCAATTTCCTTGTTTTGCTGATATTTTTCCATATTTTATTTCTATTTTAGAATTTTAATTACTTCACGGAACTTTAATTATCTAGATAAGACAACCATAATTTTTTATGTGCAGTGTATTTTATTTTATCATAATCATTTGTTTGTATTAGTTTTATTTTAGTGTGTATTTGATGTCTCGTGATAATTGCTCTTATTTTGGGTTACTGTATTTTACTTATATTTGACATCCATATTTGTTATGGGCAACTTTTTGCAGCCAAACCACGTTGGGTATTTGATTTGCTGTAGACTTTGTATATGTATTGATATATTTATAATATATTAATTACTATAAAGCCGGGATGACACAAGATCCTTTACAAAACTTAAAAAAAACGACCAAAATGAATGTAACCGATACGATTATTGGTTGGATTTTCCAAGTTTTAAAAAGAACTTTTGTAAAACTTTTATAGCACAATCTCGACCTTATTCACATCATAATTTTCTGTCATCATCAGTTTTTGTATAAACAAATTAATTTATTCTGAATATTCGGATAACAGAAAAAATTTCTGTTTCTGTCATTAAAATGTGACAAAAATCACTCATTTAAATTACTATCATTTGATTGCACACACTGTGTTAAAAAATGCCTATTGTTTTTTCTTAAAGCCATTAAAACAATGGATGAGCCCATCCGGGCATAGCGTCAGGGCCTCAAGTGTGTCAAGGGGCCTCGTGATAATGAGATTTAATGTTATTATTTTCGAGAGTAATAATATTAATTGGTAGACTCCTAAAGATACCGTAGACTTCTTAAGCGGGTCCGTTTAGTGATCCCGCTTTTTTCAGGCTCGCTCCCTTCGTGTGTAGAAGACAAAAACACCATGTTTAACGTCTGAGCCCCCCCCTTCCCCTTCCCCGGGCCAAGCAGAAATTATGGAGCCCCTGTGACTAAGATCAAAGATATCTGATTAGTCAAGGAATATAGTAGATAATTAATCTAAATTTCAAGGGCTTTGGGTAAATGTTGTACTTTCCCCTGCAGAAATCAGGCCCTGTCACGCACGTTGCCTGATTGGATATGTTGAATGCACAGAAGTTTATATATTTAGGTGGATTTTTTTTTTTCAACTGTTTTCCATTAATCCGGCATAACTTTGGTCTGATATGTGTCGAATTAGTGAGATTCTACTGTATCTTCAGCTTGGTAGGGGACGTAGAACATCGCTTTGCCGGGGTCCTACGAGACTTTTAATGTGGCCCTTTTTTTTAAAGCTGTAACTTATGCACCAACGCTTTATAGTTGTAAGCCAGAACAGGTCTTGTTTCACATGTAGCATACTAAATTCCATTTTTACATCTATTACGGCCAATGTCCGTAGTGTCTTAATCACCTTACGGAATGCAGACTTTGGACATTGTCCATAAAACATATTAAAAATGTATTTACCCTATGATGTCTATATTCTCTAACTGCGTAGCAGTTTGTCAAACCGAAAAAGCTTTTTGTGACGTCACTGCTGTAGAATATTAAAACACCATTGTGCAATAAGTATTCAGTCAAAGTTATTGCTGTTATCATGATCATCATCATTATTACGGGGGGGAATGCGACGGAATGTCTACCTCATGATGCAATGCGGCCTACTACCATCATCGTTCCAGGACACACACTACAACTATGTCCGGGACAAATCAACTCCAGGGATAAAAATGGATAGAGAGAGACGTAAGCAGGGCACGTGATCCTGGACGGGACAAAACGCCAAGTAGAGAAGATATTCAAGGTCGGAACACACACTCGCCATCTCTCTGACGTCATTGGGTCGTCATGACAACGTCAGGAGGGCGAAATTGACTTCTTGTAAGAGGAATGGGTAAGACGGGACAAGGTTTTGGCAACAAGCCTTTTATAAACTGCAACAAAAATAAATTGGCAGTGAATGGGTTTTGATATTAAAAAGACAGTAAATAAAAAAAAGAACTCTTTTGTCCTCTTTCTGCGCTTGGCCTTATATTTACGGGAGACAAAAATAAAGGATAATTCTAGAATAATTCTAGATCTATATCGACTTTTTTTTTGGCAACGTGGAAATTATGGAAAAGCAAGCACGCGATGCAATGAGGAAATGTTCCAAAATTGTAGCGTGGGCCAGAAAATTATTTTGATGCTTTTAACGATGGCGTTATCAGGCTCTATCATGCCTAACGAAAGAATGCCTGATTATTTTCTGTGAATATTTGCGTTTTCTCTCCCCTCCGTGACCTCACGATTTTCCCAGTTTGGCGGTCCAAGCAGCAAATAGCCCGAGGAATATTTCTCTGGTGCCCCTCTCCATAAAATCTGCAGACCATATGATGTAACTCTAAAATTCAACAGAAATGGAAAAGAAAATTGACATTAAGCCGAGATTGCACTATAAAAGTTTGATGAAAAATCGTTCACAAAACTTGGAAAATACAACTGAAAAGCCTATCGGTTATACATTCGCTCGAATGTTACTGATACGCTTATTAGTTGCATTTCAAGTTTTATAAAAGACTTTTATAGTGTAATACCGACATATGACAGGGTTTTAACAGCAGAGGAAGAGAATTTCTAAGAATATTTTAGAGCAGCTGTGGAAATTCTCCTCAGAGGAAGAGAAAATTCCCACAGCTGCTCTTGAAATATCAACTTTATCTCTTTGGCAACGTGAAAATTATGTTAACCCTTTTATGCCGGTTAAAAGGTTAACATAATTCAACACAAATCACTAACTCCCTGTAAAATACCTTATTGATTTTTATGAAGTGAGCTTTCTTTCTAATTTCAGCATTTCTTTCTAATTTTGCAAAGGGGTGAAGGGATGGAAAACTTATTCCATTGAGAAATCAGCTTCACAGAATATCCGGACTTGTCATTGCTAAAGTGGGACTTTTTTTAGGAAGGCGCGCGATATCTCGTCAATGTCAGTGAGAGGGTTAAAGCAAACACTCGTCATAATGAGGAAAAAAAAGAGAGCTCGAATTAGAGAAGTCTCGTGTTATTATTCTGTATATATTTGCACATTTTCTCCATCACCTCAGCCTAATACCAAGCTCTCAAATTCTCATAGTCCTGCATGCTAATGTGTTTTAAACCTTTCTGAAGGAGCACCTTCCTATAAAAACAATTAATTCTTCCTGATCAATGTGGTGGGTTTTGCCCAACTCTATGAGAAAGCCCTTGCAGATTTCTAGGCATACCATTGGGAAGGGGAGGTTTCTGAAGAACAGCGAATGAAAAGTTTACTGTAATCAGTACACAGAGAAGCTACAGTAAATCCTCTCTAAAGATAAGTTTAGAGAGGTACCAGTAATGATAAATGGCACTATAGATTTGATTTTTTAATATTGAAAGTGATTTATAGATCATTAGTTCTCAACCTAGATTGCCTCCTTGTGGTCTTGGGATTTTCCAAGGAAGGGGGCCACGGGTGAAAATCAATTGGAAGGGGAGCTATGACAGGTGGTTGAGGGGGGGGGGGCTCACAGAGAGCTGTAGAAAAATTTCAAATTTCAAAGGATAAAGCTTTTATGTGAAATATGATAGGAGAGAAATTTCATTACATTCAGAATTCAACAGAACTGCCCACAGAACCAGAGCCAGCCAAACACATGAGTACATAGGAAGCCTACATGATGAGATTTGGTACCATGGTTTTCGAGATTAATTATGTAAAAATTCAAGTCGTTAAACCTAGATGTATATAAGTAGGACCTCCAGAAAAATCACTTTATCCGGGGGGCCTATGATTTTGAGACATCTCTGTAGAAACCTCGCCCCTCGAGCAAGATTGACGCTCACCAAGCTATAGCCCCAGAGGCTCAATTTTATTTATAAAACATTTTTGTTTGCTATAAATTTACTAAAAAAAAAACCAACGTAGATAAGATCCCGTTACTAAATGAGAGAAGGATCCCCAAGATAAGACAATGGGGGGGGGGGGGTAGGCATGCTAAGAAGAAAATTGTCCAAAGAGGCTACGAAACACTCCTTCACAGCAAGGGTGATCAACCTTTTGAAGAGTGCTAGTCAGTTCATTGGTTTGAAAACAGGTTGGGGGCCACATGAGAAATCTATAAATGTGCCGCGGGTCACTTAAGTGGTCTGTAAATGTGCTGTGCTGCGAGTGCTACTTTAATGGCGTGAGAATGCGCCGCGAACCATTTAAGTGATCAATAACAGTGTCCCATGTCACTTCATTAATCTAAAACAGTACCCCAAGTCACTCATTTCATCTAGAACAGTGCCCTAGGTAACTAAAATGATCTTCAAATGTGCCCCAAGTCACTTAATTTATGTGTAAATGTGCCGCGGGTCACAGGTGATCCAGTTATGTGCTGCTTGGTTCATTTTTACAAAATTAAGTTTGAGGTCGCGGGCCACATTAGATGTCTCAGAGGGCCACATTTGGCCCGCTGACCATGGGTTGAGCACGCGTGCTTGGGAGGAAGTGAATTCATCTTGAAAGATGGATCACAAGACACACATGCAGTACGTGATTTGTACTGCGCTGAAACTAATACCTATACACGTTTATAAGTAAACGAAAATATTTAGCGTTTGGCAAAAATTGTTAATAAATAAATGCTGAAAACATATGGGGCAGGAAATATTTAAAGTATTCAAACATAAATATTCACGGTGAAAAAGAAAAGACTTACTTCTCTGTTATTTATTTTTGGATCCGTGTTTCTCTTGTGGGTAAAGAAACACACCTACACACGAATACACAACTGCCATGCGTCCACGTGATGATGAAATCTTCCGCCGCTGCCTTTTCCATGGCGTAGGAAGGGAATGGTCCAATCGATGACGTCACGAAGCGCTCCGCTGAGATACCACCATCTGTGTTCACAGGCTTCTGAAAGGAATAGTTACTGTGAACTCAGGGCGGTACTCTGCGGAACACCGTGGTCCAAAAAACTGTCCCGGATCTTTCCCTTTCGAGTACGTCCATACTGATCCGCTTTAATATTTGGGAGAAAATAAGAACAAAAATGGCCACCGTATCATGTGTGCCGTGCTCTTTTACGGAGCAACAGCTGCTGTAAAGTTTAACCTTGATATCCATTAGAAATGATAACACACACGTTGTATGTGAAAGAGAGTACACAACGTATATCTAACTCTAAAACAATTTTATATTTCTTATTGTCAGGTCGTGAAAGTGATTGAATTTTTTCCTTTGATAAAATTCGCATAAAAGTGCTTCACGAGAGACTATATTTTTTCCACAGGAAAAATTCAATGCTTATTAATAAGGCCTGGATGTTGTTGTTGCCCTAAAAAAATCTTGAAAAATGACTTAAAAATCTTGAAAAATCTTGAAAAAATGTATCGTGAAAATGCCGAAAAATTTCAAAAAAGTGAAAAAGCCGAAAAATTTCAAAAAAGTGAAAAAAATGCCCTAACAGTGAAAAAAGAAAGAAAGAAAAATGCAAAAGATGCAAAAAAATATGCAAATCTCAGCAATATCCGGGCAGTGCTTATTAAATAGAAATATACACTAAGGATCTTCAACCTTTCAGTCATTGCAGACCAAAAAAAAAGCATTCCAAAAGTCCTACTTGCTTTGGAAGTAAGATCTCACGCAATTACGTTTTAAAAGGCTGGCTCAACGGGCTAAGGGCTCCGAATCAAACGTGGGAGGTGGGGGGGGGGGCTATATTAATATTATCAGAAAATTTTATTTATTCTGTAATTTTTCACCAACTATGAATTTTTATCCTAACTCTGAAATTATATTTCTATCAAATGTGGGCAATATTTCTCCCAACAATTCTGGAAATATTTTTTATTAATTATGAATTTTCATGAACTGCGATTTCTTTTTTCGAGAATAGCTCTGAAATTGTTTCTCTCATTAGTTCTGGAATGTCTTCCAAAATTAATTTTGAAGTTACTTCTTTCAATAGTTCTGAAAGTAATTCTTTTCTTTCATTTCTTCCACTAATTGTGAAACTATTTCTTTCAATAATTCTGTAATTAATTCTCTGAATAGTTCTGATATGTTATCTGTTAGCGATTTTGAGAAATTACTTCTTTTCTTTCAACAATTATGAAATTATTTCTCATCAATTATGAAATTATTTATCATCCTTTCTGGAAATTATTTCTTTCGAGAATTCTAAAATTATTTCTCATTTACTCTAAAAAATGATTTCTCATTAACTCTAAAAAATAATTTCTCATTAATTCTGGAGAATTATTTATTTTGATAATTCTGAAATTATTTATTTTGATAATTCTGAAACTATTTATTTTGATAATTCTGAAATGATCTCTTTCGATAATTCTGAAATGATCTCTTTCGATAATTCTGAAATTATTTCCTCCAATAATTCTGAAATTATTTCCTCCAATAATTCTGAAATTATTTCCTCCAATAATTCTGAAATTATTTCCTTCAAATTGCTTCTTTCAACGAATTCTGGAGAATGCTTATTTCTGGAAAATGAATTTCTTCATACAGTTTTCTTTTCCTTAACAGTTTTATAAAATTCTGTGATCGTGTAAGCGTTTTCGGTTTTCGAGGCTCCGCAAAAAGCTTCGGGTGGGGGTGGGGGGAGACTTACGCGAACCTCAGGCCAAGCGTTGTAGACCCCTGATACAGTCTCTGATTATTGTGTCCTGTAGGATTCATGGTCACTTAATTTTCTCTTGATCACGAAAACATCATAAATCATTTATTATTAATTGGTAAAAAAAGGCGGTAACCACAAATCCGAGTCTCAAAACTTTTTCCAATGGTGAAAGTTACGACAATCTACTGCCGAGATAGTAAAAAGACATAATATTGATGCATGTCTGCGAAAATAAATGTTCTGTAACTAATTTTAAGGTGCATATATCGTTGCGAGAAATACCCTGCTGTCAACGGCGTAGTTTTTTCATTATTTTTATATATTTTTCGTTATCCCACGCGATGACGTCAACGCAAACGCAGTTTTGATGCCAAGTGAACAAACTTGCGTGGGAAGAGATAACTATTCCTCTGTTTATATGAGAAGAATAATATTTATATTTGTATGATTTCATCGCCGAGCAAGTCCGTCAAATATCGGCTCTCAATATACAGTGACGAGTCACTCGCTAGACGTCATTCATTAAAATAGAAGATGACGGTCTTATATTGAAAAGTCGATTATATTAGGTATATATATTAACAAAAATCAAATGACAAGTTATAATTAGTAAGCCGGCATTATACAATAAAACTTTTAGAAAAGTTACTTTATAAAACTTGAAAAATGCAACCAATAAGCGTATTGGTTCCAATGGCCTTATTGGTTGTTTGTTTTTTCAAGTTTTGTAAAAGATCTTTTATTCAAACTTTTACAGCCCGGCCGTAGGTAGTTTCGCTCTAAGAGTTTCTGGATAAAAAAATTACCAGTTTAATTCGGAGTTTTCATTGGTTTCATTTTCTTGTTATTCTTTGTTGATACAGATTTTCATTTGCGAAAACCCAGAATATAAGCACTAAAGCCGGGATGAAACTATAAAAGTTTTATAAATGTTCGTTTATAAAAATTGAAAAATGCAACTACTAGGCGGATTAGTTACGTTCGCTGGAATGTAACACATGTGCTTAGTTACATTTTCAAGTTTTATAAAAGAATTTTTATCAAACGTTTATAGTGTAATACCGGCCTAAGTCAAGTCCAGTGGTGAGCAATCATTCTCTAAGCCATGCCACACTTAACCACTTTACGATCAAAAACGTAATATTACGTCCATACGCCTTTAGAATAAAGTCAAACAAGCTCTCTGTGTTTTCTTTCCCCTCTTATCACTGCCAAGCTTTGTTGCAACCCAACGAAGTTGTATATACTTTTACCCCTTTCTTTTTTATTTATATACAATTATTAGTGACTTTTCCCCATATATATGATGTATCCTTTTACTATGTATATACGTATAAGAGAAAACTGGTTGGGTGTGAGGGCAATAAGAGAAATCTACTTCGTATAACTCGCTTATGTGTCTCTCTCTCTCTTACCTGCACTTATGTATTATACTGTTTCATTTGCTTTTTTCCCCTCAACTTCTTTACCTTTCTCTAACGTGCGTTAGGTTAGGACGAGGTCAACATATTCCTCGCCTATTCGTCAAATAGAGATAGATCATCCGAATTCCTCACCGAGACCTTGTAAGCCAAGCGGTTAAGACCATTATAATGACCACTCTCTAAATTTCAACTTATAGAGCATGCATCCTGTTTTACAGCAAATGATCATTTTCTCCATCGTCACAATAATAATTCAACTGTCCCTTTTTTTTTTCTCGTGCAAATGCTTATTTTGTCACTCCTTTTTCGAGTGAGAATTATTTTATTTTCGGAATCACCAACTTGATTTACTCATTTAAGATCATGTATGTGCATGGAATAAACGCTCATCTAAAGTACTTTACGATGGGCTTGGAACTTGGAACACTGGAATGGGCCCTCCCGCCACCCCTAATAAATTTTGTAAGAGGCCTGCCACTTTTTGACCTTACGTGCACCACCTCATACATATTCCTCTGCGGAATTTTTTAATGAACAAAAAAAAATCTGTGTATGCTCTTGGAACCTGTTGTGTGCGTGTGGGAAAGTGCGTCGCCCCAACGTATTTGTGTTGTCAGAGTTGTACTTGTTTCACGTTCTTCCTGGTGCTGCCATCTTTCCAGCATATTTTGAAGTGAGGATGATAAATGCTTGAATTTTTTTTGTTATGTAAATATCATGATGAAGATCTGCTTGCTCTCTGCGAAGCGACTTTTTCAAACAGGAAACCGACATTATTTATTTATTTATTCGTACAATATTACTGGCTGAGGCCTATACAAGAGAATGCCTTTAATTAGGAACAGGGGGGGGGGGAAAGAGCTTGTTTTACATTATACAAAAATTCATTGGTCATCGGAGAATCAACAGTAACGGAGGGGAAATTGTTTCAGTTAACGTTGGTACAGCGGGAAAGAAGCTGTATTTAAAACAGTCAGTATATGTAAAAATAAGAATTAATTTTTGGGGCTATTAAGTCTATCAGAAAAATAGGAGAGGATGCCTTAGTTAGAACACCAAAAGTATCGAAGTTTAGGTGACCATGTTGATAAGTTACATGACCATTTGATTATAAGAGTGCTGATAGCATGGGCGGAGATACGGGGGGGGGCGTTGGAGGACATTGCCCCCCCCCCCCCAGCGTCAAAGGTGAAGTTGACTGATCTAATGTATATATGCATATATGAATTGACATAATCATCATCGTGCTCCCCCAAACTTCCAAGTCTATCTCCGCCTATGGTTGATAGCCATAGTTTTTCATAGTTCGAAACGTTAAATCTCTTTTAAAATAGGCAATCTCGCTAATATGGGACGACTGATAATCCCGAACGAGAACAATGGTAAAAAAAAATGAACGGCATGTGCAAAAAAATTCACGTTAGATAATGTTACATATAAGATACTGACACGTAATGAGAAGGTTGCCCACCGCTGTCTTACAGACATGATTTTTTTAATCATCCATTCAGTTAATTAAATTTTTAAATAAACTCATCTTTAAACTGATGAAGACGAGAGTGTTTCGGTGATTACTGTGATCTCAAACGACCATAAACAGCAGGAAAACTATACCTTAACCAAAATAATATTTAATAATAATAGTAAGGCACATACCGCAACATTCTCGTTTTTTCCTGTCCGCTCAATAACTCATTTTATGATCTGAAACGAAAGGGGAAATGCAATACAATGAATAATGGACGGCAAAAAAAAACAACTAAAATCAGTCTAATAACAGGAATAATTATGAGCCAATGAATGATAGGGAACTAGGAAAAAATATCATTGGTTCAATCGAGTTAGAGAATATCGTAATATAAAAGAAAACAATTCATTAGGGGGAATCAATAGGCTAATAATAAAAAATAATGATAAATAATAATACTATATTATCTCTCCCAACCTCGTCGCTGTACAAATAACCTGTTGTTCGACATGTTTCTCAAGCGATTTAACCAAGATCGAAGCCTTCGATTATTATCCGCCACGAATATTAGCTGTACCTGTTGGTTGGAACCATATTTATTCCAATATGTCATGAAGGTTTTATTTATTTCTTATCGTGTTCACGCTGAAAAATGTGTTACTGGCCATATCCGAAATCTAGTGCCTTCGCGAAATGGCCAGCAACTGCTGGACATTTTGTGAAATGGTCAGTGTCTGAAATCTGGGCAAGGTGTGAAGTGGCCGGCTGCTTTGCGAAGATGTTAGGCTTTGGACCGTCACATGCGTACATGTTACCACCAGGGCTGGACAAATCCCCAAAAATTTACATTCCCGACCGACTATCTAACTTAAAATAATAGATGCCGAATCAAAATATTACATATTCTCGAAAACATTACTACTGGACTTAATTAATAAACTTTCTAAAACAAATTGATTTATTTGCAAAAAAATACCGAAGTGATATAATTTTTTTTAAATAATCGAAATTTTGAGGAAAAAAAATTCGAAAGGAATGTGGTCCCGAATTAAAAAACTAAAAAATTAGCAAAATCGATAATTATAGTTTTCCTCGCTGTTAATAAATAAGTCAAGTTACAATTCATCCCGCTTATAGAATCATAGCCGCTTTACGGCGCAGGCATAGGATAGGGTAGCTGGACCATGCGACTGAGAAACAAATCCTGATTTAAAAGCCAGGCTGAAATTGCCTATTTGCGGTATAGTTTAGTTTAATGTTCTTCAAACTTAATTTCACCGGTCTGCAAAATCATCATTGCAGACTGGTGAAATTAAGTGAAAAAAAACATAAATGGGAGGAATAATTTGAGAATCGTCAAAATATATAGGGAGACTTTCTCACTAATTATATTTCATATTTATGCATTGCTAAAATAAATGTAGGAAGTCCTTCCGCTTTTCGTTAGGACTTCTGCTGCCACCTGTTGAATAAGAATAAAACTATCTGTTATAATGTTTCAAATAAAATGGTTGTTAGTTTTGTATCAATGTTCAACATAAAAATAAATTTGTAGTATGAAACAATAATTTTTTTATTATTATGCTACATACGGGTATAAATTTTAACTTTATTTATGTTTTAAGTTCACAGCAAAATTTATCCTTGCAGCAAACCTAAATGCACAGTAACTGATATTTTGGCATATAAAATTTACACTGGTACGCAGCATAACAATTAAAAATATATAGTTTCATTCCACATATTGCTCATTTCATGCTGCACATCGGTTTAAAACGAACAAACATTTTATTTTAAGAATTCTAACAAATAGTTATGTTTTCATCGAATAGGTGGCAGGTGGGATTCCAACGTTCAAGCAATATTTATGTGCATTGCTCTTCCATACGAGAATTATCAGTACCATTTATCATTATCATTTATTATTATCACCAATTATCATTTATTAAAAAATTATCATTACCACCCCCTTCCCCCCCAAATTCACCACCATGTCCTTTTTTTTTCTAAAGAATAATTTGATTTTGTTAAATATTCGATTAGTGAAGAAAAAACCGGGACAAACAGCTGTCCCGAAAGCATTTTTCGGCATGTTGCATTTATTGGTCAAAAAACCGATCCTCCCTGGAAACCAAGACGTCTGACCATTATAGCCTAGGATAAATCCCACTATTATTTTCACTCTGAAACAGTTAAATTTACTAAAGAGATAAAATCAATCAAGAAACTAGAGAAATACCCGCAAAAAATCATGGCCTCGGAGCCCGCCAAAGATTTCAGCCTATGAGCCCAGTTGCAATGAGGGCCCGCGATCACATCTTCCTCTAAAAATATATAAAAATACGTTGACTACGTATTTGCATCGTGGCTACCAAAGAAAGCACTTCTGTAGAATTTCACGAATGGTTGTAGTAACCCAATGGCATCATCATCGATGAAAAAATTGAAAAAAAACAAAAACGGAAGTGTTTTTAAAGTTTTTTCTTTTTTTGTCTGCGTCAGGCATGTATGTGATAAGAAAAAATACGTGCCTTGTGTATGTCGGGCAATATATATTTGTCCAGCCCTGGTTACCACCACTACTACTCAAGAAAACAGTTATTTTCCGGATATTTTGCTGAGGTGAACTCGGAAAGAAAAGTCATCACGTCTCCGTCGGGACACGAACCCAGGCCCTCTTGCATACCGGGCAAGCATGCTACCATCTACATCACTGGAGACATGACCCAGCCTTGCCTATTTCACGCACTGTGGCGTGAGGCGCTAAAGTAGAGGCATTAGTAGCCTCTCTTAACTTCAGGAAATGGCCCCAGGGTGGGACGGTTTAGAGTGAGAAGATGGCTTTTTTCTCAGCCCGAGATATCAAGGAAACAGTTATTTTCCGGATATTTTGCTGAGGTGAACTCGGTTCTCCACCACTACTACTACTAATAATAATAATAATAATCTGCACTTGCACCTCGTAAATATTCCTCTGAGGATTCCTAATGAATTGGGGCATGTCACAGAATGCCCCACGTGAGTGTTCTGTACCTAAAGTGAAGTTTGTTTCTGAGGAATGCCTGTTTTGTGTTTCAAGAAGTGCTGCCATCTTTCCTCCAAGTTCGGAAGCAAACAACTCTGCAGGTTATTTTGCCTGTTGGTATTATGCGTGATTTTTTTAAAATGTTGTTGACGTAATTGCTCCCTGTGGAGAGGCCCTTTTTTAAATGGGAGATCAGCTCGCATTCGCTATATACATATTTATATAATTACATTAAAATTACATCAATAAAAACGGAATTTGTACAAAGAAAAATGTATGAAAACCACAAAAAAGTTAATGGAAACACAAAACCAAAACATACTTTTTCAATTGTTACAAAAAAAAGAAGTCATTTTTGAACAATATTGTTTAAAGAAAAAGTATGTTTTTCAAAGGTTAATATTGTACTCGACGATGAAAAAGAGCCAATACCCCCTCCCACTTCCTACATGTATTACTATATTAATCAGAATATCGATAAGCTCAATGTATTATTCAGTTGTTATCCTTATCGCTTCTCACACACACAATGCGGCCACACTGGCGAAATCGACACCAATCGAATGATAACATTTATAAAGGTTCATGAAACTATTGTCAGGTCCAATTTTCAAGTCCCTTTTATTATTATTATTTTTTTCTTTCCTTCTATATCTTTCGTTTTACTGTCTATGCTATCAGTACGTGTGTGCGAATAATGATAAAAAAATAGAGAAGATACATTTCTCTCTCTCACTCTCAATACCTCACGCATAGGGGACAAATAGTGATGAACTGTTCGCGTAAACGTGACCTGAGAAGGAGCAAAGTTTGTCTTCGTTTTTTTCCCAGTTAACTTTATGTAGAAAAAAAAAAATTCCCATGCACTTGGAGACATCAGTCACAATCAGTCACCCAGAATCGATTCAATGAAGAACAGAACCTCTTGAGACTAATCCTAGAATACAGAACGCATTCTTGAACTTTTCTCATCTACTATCTAAAACAAGGAACTAGCTACTACCTCTTATATTTCGACAAGTAACGGAATTCAATCATTATAGACTCAGATACGTGACGTCACGTGGCATAAGACGATTCTGTTCTTATTTACAGGTAAAATAGAGCTCCCTGAAGTACCAGGCTGGCCCAGGCGTCACCTTTGAGCACATTTATGACGTCGGCATCATCGCTATAGCCCAGAGGTACTCTAACGTTTGTCACCCCGTGACTCCCTTGTCTTAGTCAACGTTCCACTACGGCTCTTCAGAATAGGTATACAAAGAACCCTCTAAAGCCCCGAAGAGGCATAAATCAATATCCCTAGCTCACCACGACATCTCAGACAAAGGTTGGTGATGTCCCTGTTAGACGCGATGCTAACTTTGAGAACGACTGCGATAGTCAATCGCTGTCCCCTATTCTGCTTTTGTCTTTTTTTTCAACGATTGTCTAATCGTTGGCATCACTTTGAGCGGCAACCCTGTTGTTAGCTCACAGATGGATTAAGCCCGCTCTCCTTTATACTTGCCTAATCCCTATAATCGCATTGGCGAGATATCTTACTTTCTCAAAAGCCTTTCATTTTATCAAATCAATGACAAGCCCAGATACAGTTAAGCCGATTTCTCAACAAAACGCATTTTCACATTTCTTGTGAAATGTCACTTTGCACTCGCTGAAAATTAGAAGAAAGGCTACTAATATGAACGAATATATGTGGCATTTTACAAGGGATTTCTGCTATGCCAGTTAAAAGATCTTGAGAGCCGGTTGTAACTGCTCATCAGATCTTTCTCGCTTAGCGCTATTTTGGCATCCAATAAAATTGGCTTCCAACGCCAAACGGAACGAAACTGAAGACGCGTTAGAAACGCTCTTGGAGGTAAAATACTGATTTCCACCAAGAGGGAGCAATATCAGCACTTAATTCCCGAAAAATTCTTCCCCATTTCTCCTCACAACAAAGTAGATCCACTTCCCAAGGGGCATTCCGAAGTCTTATCAGGTACCTTCGGAGAACTGTACATCAATACACATGTCAAATATCTCAACATAAAAAGTGCAATTCTAGGTTCATTATCAATTTAAAATGATTAATCGATCATGTAACCTAACTAACAAAGCCTTCTTTCTGCTTGCCCCCCCCCCCACTATAATTTGATAAACAAGAATAAAATGTGATTTAATTAAACGGTTTAAAATTGATAGCGTTTTCTACCGTATTCCTATTAGTAATTATAAATTAATACAAAAAATAAATTAAAATTAATAATATGAAAAATACATGAGAGATAAATGCTTAAAAATGATAATTTCTTTTGGAATCTTTAGAAAATGAACAATTGAATCATTTGAATTCCATTTTATACCCATTTATGGAAGAAATTTAATTAAAATGAAGGAAATGAAAAATCTTTGGTAAATGCAATTATTAATGTAATATTAGTATGCTATTGCTATTAATCAGTAAACAGTACTAGGATTGTTTCGCAATTTTTAAACAGGAAATGTATAGACATTTTGACTTATTCGAATGAGGAAAAGATTATATTACAAGAGAATAATCCAGAATTTTTTTATAGCTAAAATCCAAAATGTGCTTTAAATTTCAAGGAAAAATTTCTGTATTCAATTCTATATTAATGTTTGGAAAAGTAGATTCACGCAACAAAGTTAATCTTAATCCAATAGATGCAAGTGATGTATATTTTTTACTACTATTTTATTCTACAAACCGAACCGACAAATATCTTTAAATTTTATAATGATAATTAATGCAATATGGAATAGTTTGCCTAATATTACTCAGAAATCACCAACAAATAAGGCAAACATGCTGAAAATACAAAACTCCTGATGCACGTCGATACACAGGGTGTCGTCTTCAGAGGGAAAATATTTTTACACAAATCACGCTGAGAAAGAGAATCCCTCTTGGGTTGGATACCAAATCTTAAAACTCTCGGTTTAACTTACATCTTAACTCTCCAAATCTTCACTTTGGTATCCAATCTCAAAGGGAGAATCCTCGGTCAGCGGGATTTGTGGGAAAATTTTTTTCCTTCGAAAAAACGACACCCACTGTACGTCGACATGCATTAGGATGTTTGTATTTTACTGCCTTATTTGTTGGCGATTTCTGAGTAATTAAGCCGAGTCTAAAATCTATCTCGATATGGAAATTTCAGTGCTAAAAATTCAGTTATACGTTAACCTCGCGTAAATATTGACAAAAAAGTTATTTTTTTGAATAAATAGTAAAAAGGAATAAAATAAGGAAACGCCGACAACGCCTTTGTTAGGCTGAAGGCGTTCTTTTTTACCACCATCCGACATCAATGACAAGTAAAAGAAAGTCCAGTCCAATATAGCCAGCCAAGGAGAGAGAGAAGGACCAAAGGGGAGGTGATCACATCCCATAACCGAGTATCGTAGAGACGACAAAAAGCGAAATTTCACATTTACCATTATTCAAATTACAAAAAAAAAAATAATAATACAATAATAATCTATCAGTTTCCCGGAGTCATGAAAATAATTGTAAAAAAAGACGTCCTGATCGAAAAGTCAAGTGTATATATATTGAAAGCGAGACGCGGATAAGGATTCCAAAGGTTTTTTTTTTTGTGGTTGATAACAGATTGATATTGGCAGCGTATTGGAAACGCTCGATAACGCAAGGTGTCATTTTTTTTTTCTCTCTCTCTCATATGAAAACAATGCAGGTCAGGTGGATAGCAAAAAAAATTGGTCGATGGTGATCCTCCCCCGTAATCAAAGCTGCTGCAATATCACAGGGGAGGTGCATTTCCAGTGGCGTAGCGAGGGGGGGGGGAGAAAAGTGGACATATAGACACAGAGAGAATGATATATTATATCACATGATGTCATCATAGAAAATAAACGTCGAAAATGTCATTATGCCTATTTATCACCATAAAAAATCCTCCTCTCACTTTCCTTTTTTTATGTCACCACATAAAAAACGCATTAAAAATCGTTAAGTAAACTTCCCCCCCCCCTCCCCATCAAATGCAAACCTACTTCCGGCATTTGAATGTCATTTTATTGTATCGAGATTCGCATCGAATGCAGTAAAATAACCACAAAAAGCACACAATAATCTTCAAGTTAAATTATCCCTATCCGAGTTATTGGGGGAAAAAATGGACTAAAAATTGTGTGTTAACAAAAATCCAAGAGAAAGTCATATGGAAGAATATTTTGTTTTAGTTCGGGACTCTTGGTGAAAATCAGTATTTTACCACCTAGCTCTGGCTCAACGGCGTCTTCACTTTCGTTCCCGCTTGGCGTCGGAAGCCAATTTCATTGGATGCTAAAATAGCGCTAAATACGCCGTCCATGTACGGTGCCTTTCAACATATATAGGCTATACACTCCAAGGTTGAAACATTCTGTCTGCTTCCATAGCTTAGATGGTAGAGCACTGGTCTGGCAAGCGCGAGACTGGGGTTCGAGTCCCAGTGGAGGCAGTGATGAATTTTCCCCCTAGTAATCTTCATCCCCACAAATAACCAGTCTTTCAATGAATCTTGTATTGACAAGTGGAGAGGACATTTCTATATGCAGGTACAGTCTCTTTGTATAGAAATGTCCTCTCCATTTGATAACACTGTACAAGATTCATTGAAAGGCCTGTCATTCACGAGCTATTAGTCGATTGCTGCTGCCGTCCATATACGGAGCCTTTCAACATACATACATACGCTCCAAGGTTGAAATATTCTATCTGCTTCCCTAGCTTAGATGGTAGAGCGCTCATCCGCCAAGCTAGAGACCGAGGTTCGAGTCCCCGTGGGGGCAGAGATGAACTTTCTTCTTTGTAATCTTCATCTCCACAAATAACCAGTCTTTCCACGAATCTTTTACAATCTCTTTAACCGGCCTAGCAGAAATCCCTTGTGAAATGCCATATATTTGTTCATGTAGTAGCCTTTCTTCCAATTTTCAGCAAGTGCAAAGTAAGGGGAATGTGAAAATGCATTTTGCTGAGAAATCAGCTTCACTGTATCTGGGCTTTTTGTCACTGATAAAATAAGTTTTTGAGAAGGTGAGAGATATCTCGTCGATGCCGATTATAGGGATGAGGCACCTATAAACGAGACAGCGGCTTGACTTGATCCATCTTCGAGCTAACAACACTGTTGCCGCTCCAAGTAATGTCTAATCGTTGAAAAAGAAGTGCAGAATAGAGGACAGAGATTGATTATAACAGTCGGTCTGGAGCTCAAATCTCCATACACGCAAGAATTGTAACAACCAAACTATCGATTTGATCATTTTCGTCGCACCAAGATCATTTTCTGCACTGCACACTAGGGCTAATTTGACCGGGACCTACAATTTATTGCCGATTCCGAACGGCAGCCTTTTTTTTTAACTCACCGAGTGGTTGGTGTGCCTTTTATAATATTATTCTGTGGCTATGTCACCGTTTCTGTTGTACTCCTCTTGTACGTTTCTGTTCTGACAAGGATAAATCGGGTATTCAATTTTAAGAGATTGGTGCATAGCAAACTACCTTTGAAAAGTCCCTCCACAGAGATAAGACAACCCCCAACACGAGAATTGCAGTTTCTTAGATAGATAGCAGCGCTTCCAAAAGCACAGCATGCGCAAACCCAGCATACTATCAGAAGTTTACAATACAACACGACACGGCATGCAGCATTATGAGGCTGAACGACACCAGCGTGAAGGGTCTCGAGGTTACACGCGTAGTCAAACTTCTTTCCATATTTGCTACCTTTTTTTTTAAATTTCATCAGGCTTTTTGAAATCATCTGCTGACGCTTGGTTACGTTTAACCCTTACAGAGGCAATCCAGTGATATCTCGTCAAACGTGATCTGCTTTATACGATAAACATGTTGGGGTAAATCGAGAAGTTATCCATACTTAGAGAATATATAAGACAACCATAAGTATTTTTACGGGCATTGTATAATATTTTGTCATGTGTATATATTGTTTATAATTTTTGTTAATTGCATTTTTAATTGGGTTGCTGTATTTTTGAAATACATGACATCCATATTTGTTATGGGCATCTTTTTTCTAAGCCACCTCGTTGGGCATTTTGCCTGTTGTGGCTTTGTATTTATTTCGGTCACCCCGAAATATCTCGGGGTCCTTAACTTTCGCATTCACTGCGGGTGACGCCATGGTGGCGTCAACATTGTCTTGTTCCAGACGTCACGGTCAATGTGTTTTGTTATGGGACTAGAAAATGCTAGTGGTATAGGGATAGAGTCTTGATTTTATATTCCGCAGTGAAATTGTGCTATTATTTCCAATGTGGCAGTTGCAATGCGGACCGGAAAAATTTTGAAAATGGTTAAGAGTATGACTTTGAATTTTGTGAGGAAACCTCATCAGCAAGAGACAAATCCCCGCCCACGCATAACAGACATTTTTTAATTTACTTTTCATTATTTTCCCTAAATGAAACTTCGAATGATGCCAATTTAAGAAACTGTCGTAGCTAAAATGCATTTCACAAGAGAACTCAGAAACATGAAATTCCACAACTATTCGAGGTGCAATATTCTCAGTAATTCCAAAGAATTTAACGAAAAAAACAATCAAATCTCTGAGTGGAGGGGAAAATTCAAATTATGAGAGACATCAGCGTAAGCTGAAAACCAACAGCCTTTTTAGGAAATACATATCGTACAGTCGTACATATCGTACATATCGTACAGGAATACAGTCGGTATCTCTCGATCGATTTGAGATTTAAATTTCACATTTATTGCATCCAACTAAACAATTTAAGACTTTTTCTTCTTTGAAGGTATCGGTTGAAAACTCAATGCATCCAATGAATCTCATCACGGTAAAGACATTCGAGTTAAGCAACACTGAAAAAGAACTACAGGTTTAATTTTTTTTGTTAACCCTTTAAACTGTTTTTAAACTTTTCCTGATCCGCATTATAACTGCCACAGTGGTAATCACTAAAACTTCAAGAAATTGCCACCTGTTTTCAAGAAGAATATATATATTTTTCCGATTGCGTGAGCTGATAAATGCTTTCTCCCACAACACCGAAAATAATAACAACAAGTTTGTTCAAAAAAATTGTTTTTTTCTTATTTATGCTATACGCATAATCCTAGACTACCTCGAAGGGAAAGGGAAAACATCATCTATCTCTCCTTCTGTGTTCAGGCTTTGAACAAAAGCTGAGTCAGTGTTCTTGGCAGTTGATTGACAGGTTGGGGGTTCATCTACATAGAGGGGCCCGTGAAAAGTCTGACCTGGGAGGGGCATCAAAGATCTCACCCTAGTATCCCTACTGCAGGATGTGGGGGATTATGGGTCTCCGTGCATTGCCCGGTTGAACTCCTGGTTGGGGCTCAAGCGATTAGAGTCCTGTCGGCTTATTGGGAGGAATATTCACGAATCAAAAACGTTTGAATATAATAATCACCAAAGGAAAGATCCCGTACGAGAACTCTGACACATGCTTTAACTGAAATAATCATGATGCTAATCATTGAATCGCAAGGTATTCATCTGAGTTGTCGGTATCTCTCGAGTACAAAAAATCGAGCATCTATTCTTCAAATATTTTAAGTGAGCACCTTGATCCACGTAAGGATAGGGCTGGTAGCACTGTAGTACTGCACGGGACAAATCTCATTGTTTTTCTGTTCGTTATTTTTTACACTATCAATTCGCTACAGATGCCCATCAAAAATCTCAGTCTTGAAGGGGGGGGGGGGTCCTGGCTCCTGGCTCCAGTAGTGGGGAAATGATGAGAGGAAAAAAATTATTCCCACACGAAATGTGCCCTCTAACTTTTTTTCTCCAGATTGGGGCCCATTCGTTTTCATTTCACTTGCACAGACGTGTTTCCCTGCGCACGAAATTTCAATATCTGTGTGAAATTAAAAAATAACATAATGTTCGTTTATGGGGAATGTTTTTTTGCGCATCAATAAACTACGCGGGTATACTGAAGCACATTCTCAGTCATTCACAGACTCTGAATGTCCATATTTTGTAAACTTATTCACCATAAAGAAATGGTGACTTTCTTAATTCTTTTGTCCATAGCCAATAAGCGGGTAAAAATAAAATTCTATCAGCAAAAAATATGCTTTCTTAGAAAATAACTAGATAGTATTATGTGTAGGAAACATCGTGTTGAACTAGAACCTCTGCTGCCTCCTATCGAAAAGAAAACTTTTGTAATTCTTCCATAGAAGTTAGTGACCGGTATTTCATTGATGTGCCGCATAGAAAAACATAATGTGACATGGTCTTACTAAACGTTTTATAAGCAATAATATTTGTTAAATTATTATGTTTGCTTTGAAATTTTAACAGTTTGGGTGTTGCGCAAAATAGCGTCATTAAAAATTTGCATTTGGATTAAGTAATGGTGAAAAAGGAAGATTCAGAGGAAAAACAGTTTGATTCTCTCCCTGGATCACCTTTGATCACAGTTACTTGAAATTTGCTAGTTTTTACTGACGTTATTTGACAATGCCCAAATAGCAAGTGTTAAAATTTCAAAGCAAATATAATAATTTAACAAATATTATTCTTCGATTGATTAACTTAACATCATTTTTTTTCATGCGGCACATCAATAAAAAACCAGTCACCTATTTCAATCGTTTTCAAGTTTTATTTCATAGGTGGCAGCAGGAATATTATAGTTCGATGATGTTTCTTATAGTTAATATAGTATTACAGGGGTGGCCAACTTCTTACTGTTCGAGGGCCAGCATAGCGGTCAGATGCGGCACTAGTAAGACGACCAGGAAAATTCATAAATTTGTATACGCCATAAGTAATGTGGAGACACACACACGGGCAATTTAGTCATTAAACTTTCACCCCGGATTTCGTATTCCTTAACGTCATAAACTGGCAATTATTATTATTATTCAATATTTATCCGGTTGTGCGTCTCCAGCTGGATGGAACACATGAAAAATTACAGGTTCTCCTGTAAATTAGTCTGTCCAATACGTCGATAGTTCGAATTTTATAGACAAAACAGTTCTTTTTTCCTCTTTTTTTTGCAAGTATTTTTTCGCGTACTCCTGATTTGGTACTCCTCTTATAACGGCAGTCCATGAGGCCGCACAAGTTATTACGAAGAATTGTTGCACACACCGGTCGACTTCAAGAGTAGTTCTATTATCGGGCTGAAAAGTCAGTCAGTGTACCATATTTACCATCCACTTCGAAGGATAAACACGTGATGACGGCCCGCTGCCCTGATTCGCAACAAACTTTTTCCCCGCTATATCTCGAACAGTTCACAACGAAAATAGACGACATTGATGTCGTTTGTTAGCTATTCCAAAGACAAAGACGATGGTAATGACATAATTTAATTACGTCAGTACCTAACACGCGATTCAAGGCCCAAAAAAAAAAACGTATTCACGTCAGAACTTGCGGCCGTGCCTGTGACACACAGACAAACCCAATTTTTTTTTTTTGGCCACTCAGTGTACTTCTCCCTCGGGAACAGCGAATAACAAACAGCCCAATATTCGCATCAGAGAACACAATGTTATCTCTTTCTCTTATTTTTGTGCGTTTATGTTATCCTTTGATCAATAATTTGAAGTAACTCATGAAATAGAGGGGGGTAGAGGAAAAAAAAAGTTACTCTTATCATGTTATCAACACATTATTATTATTATTATCATCGGATTACCGAGGTTTTTCATTTTCTCCCACCCCCTCGACATTCCAGGTCGTAACCTGATTCCTTTATTCCTTTTTTTTCTCATGATTTCATACTTTATTCCCATTTCTCTTTTCCCCCCCAAACGTTACCACCGCATGTTGAAATCACGAAGAATAAAAAGTAAAGGTTAATGCGATTCGTAATGAACTATTATAACATGTGTGTTAAGAAGAATAAAAACAAATAGTTTTACTTTTTATTCATTTTCCCGTCAATTATACGCACACTTGACAAAAAAAAAAAGAAAGCCTTATTACAACAATGGAGCCTCCGGGCGTTTTTCTCACAAGCATCAACACAATGTGTCAATTATGAAACGTCAATTAAGTTTGTCAAGATAAATGAAAAGAAAAAACGGCGAGAGGCTTTAGCAATTTTTTCATTTTCATGGCCCTAAAGTCTACTAAGAATGGCTCGATTGTGTCGTTTTTTCCCTCGATCTTTATGAAATCGACAAGACCTTCGAGAAAGAAGCAAACAAGGCCGAATAAATTATACAATTGGTTTTTGGATTTTGTCCTCAAATATTCACTGGTATGTTGTTGTATTACGAATAACAATAAGTGACGAAATTCATGAATATGGAAAATATGATCTCAGTCGCTATTGAGAGAAGAGATACATAAAGTGTCGGCCCCGCTTATTCGGGTATCAACGATTCCAGCACACAGTGTCCGATTAAGTTAAGCGGGGTATCCGATTATGCGGGAATAATTTTGAATTTAGCAATTTTTTACAACGTTCGATTGACAAGTGATGAAGGATTAATATCATTAAAGTTTCCGGAATAAATCAGAAATCAAAAATGAAATGAAAAATTATAATACAGTAGAATCCCGTTATAACAAACTCCAAGACAGGACCGTAGCTAGGATGCCGCTCGGGGCAAACGTGATTCAGCCGCCCGGGGCGAACATTATTTTGTTGCCCCACAACTTTAAAATGCGGTAATTGTATAACGGTGTTCTTTGTTCCCAGCTGAAATTATTGCCGCCCGGACAGTTGCTCCCCTCCCCCCTATTTACGGCCCTATAAAAGAGACCGGAGAAATCAACTCGTCATAACGAAATTTCGTTACGAAGGAATTAATTCCGTGTTTTTGAATTGTTCCTATGTACGGTTATCTGGGGGATTAGAAAAGTGTTCGTAAAAACACGATTTTTTTGCTATGACGGTATTCGTTGAAACGGGATTCGATTATGGAATGATCACAATACCTAAGATTTTTACTTTTCATTATAATAGTTAGCGCCCTCTATTGGATCATCAAATAAATGTGCATATTGAAGACAACTTGAACACTTAGAGGTCAGTTACCAATGTCCTTTTTTTATACTCAACATAGTGTAACATATATTTCTATTAATTCTAAATGTTTCATTCAATAAATACATTACGTGTATAGCGGTTGTTGTGTATAAACAGTTGACGTGTAAAGCGTGATATTCGACTGAGCAGGAAAAAGTCGAAAACTTCAACATTGTCTCGGTGGAAGAATTTTTGGTTGCCGGAGGATTTTATCCGTTTATCCGCTATCCGGTTAAGTGGGCCGACTGTAAATTTCGAAAAAAATGTAGCGCTGATGGATAGATAGCGTGGATGTAACGATTTCCTCGGAGGAAGCTGACAGGCTATCTACCTTCCTCCTCCTAACCAGATCATGGCCCGCCGCTATGTCTCAGTGAAGAGATCTTAGCAGGTAGTCGAAGAAGACCTGGGCCATGCTGGAAGCTGTGCGTGTATGTGTTGTGAGCCTAAAGCAAAGCCCGTTGCTCTCTGTGGCGAGACTTCTCCACGGAGAGATCGGCTGGCATTCGTTCCTCGGAAGTTGGGAACCACAGAAAATCAACTTCAGCCGACCACCACACTGTGGCAACGGTAGGGTTCAAACTCGGATCCTCACGATGACCGACAAAATTTAACTGAAATATTTTCTTTTTCTTTTTGCAAAAATATTTTTTTGTGATAGTATTAAGAGGATTTTGATAAGATTCAAATATCCTACCTCCACTTTCTGGGCCTAATATGCCCACAAGTCGCTAATTTGAGCTCTTCTCCCGCTCTTTGGCAGTGAAAGAGAATTTGGGAGAGTATGAAAAGTCTAGGAAACACAGACATTCTGGATATTATGCCAAAACACACTTTGAAAAGAGCAATTAAATGTCTCTTTCGGGAACCGAACCCAAGCAACACGACCTATAAAAGAATGCCTCCACACGAAGCTCGTGACGTCACTGAAGAAGGCCATCTCACCTATAGCCGTTGGATATAGCAGGCTGACGCATGCACCATCTTTGCCCTTTTTTGTGGTATATCGATGAGATGTCTTTCTTTAGTGACGTCACAAGCTTCGTGCGGAGGCCTTCATCTATCTATAGGCGGTATTGACCCAGGCCCTTTTGCTAACCAATACAATTGACCAGAGATCTTCAACCTTTTTCTAGTCGCGAGCACTGCCTGTACCCATCATCAAAAGGAGATCACCCTTATTTCGTGTTTGGCACACGAATGAATGAAATCAAGTAATTTCAATCCTTGAATTTGTACAAGGTGTTTAATTGGAACGTTGATCAAGTGTCTGCACTAGACGCACAACATTCCTTAAAACCCGCATTAGTGATGAGCTGAGTGGAGACATTGCATCCTTCTTAACAAGGCTGTTCAAGTATTCAGTATGAAAACTAAATAAGAAATAAATAGTTTTAGAAGTAGCAAAATGGGTAAAGAGTTCATAATACAGTCGTTATAACGACCCCACGTTATAGTGACCAGTCCATTACAACGACCGGTAGGGTAAGTCCTAAATGTTTTCACAGAACAACTATTACATATAACTGCCCTCCCAATATAATATTCGTTTTCGACGGGACGAAGGGGTCGTTATATCGAGTGTCGACTGTAAGAGTTTATAAATACAAATAGAAAAGCCACAACAAGCAAACTACCCAACTAGATGTCTAAAAAAAATTTGCCCATAAAAGATATGGATTTAAAATATATTTAAAAATTCAGAAAAACCCCAAAATGAAAGCAATATTCATGGAGAAACTAAAAACTATGGAAAATATATACGTCACTGCTAAAGCACGAAGTTGCAGCCAGCTCGTGAAGTGGCCGGAGATATAGTCCTCCGACCACGAGATGAATTTTCGCTGCGTCATGTCACGTCACGTCGGATGATTTTATTAAATTTTTTTTTGGTAAAACGATTGCACATCGAGAAAAGTTCATCAGTGACTGAGCTTTCACGATTGGCATGTCATTCTAGGATAAAATAGAATCGTTTGACGTGACATGACGCGCCGTAGCCAAATCTCATCTCGCGGTAGGAGGACTATACTTGACGAAGGTTCGTTGTGCTCATGTAAGACTGTCCGGTAGGCGCCAAATAATTTTTTTTTCCATCGCCAACGTGTGATAAATGGCGATTTTTTATCAAACGCTATTATTTATTTGAAATTTAAATTTTTCTATCATACCCAAACATCACCGAAATTGCCATAAAATCCAAATGCAAGAGTACCGATTCGATGATTTCATGAGTATCTGTGACTGACATCAGTACAGTCGAATCCCGTTATAACGAACTCCAAGAAAGCGATGAAATCACTTCGTTACAAAGAAATTTCGTTATAAGGGAATTCCAGGTATTTGCATTGCACCTATGTAAACTTATCTGGGGGATTAGAAAAGTTCGTTAATACGGGATTCGACTGTATTAACTCCCGCATGAATAAAAAATATTCTTTCGATTACATCATCATTCTCAATGATAAAAACAAATGGGTATAATGCAGTCTTAAAATAATTCAACATGTGTACATGAAAAATACATTATCATGCTCAGATATTATATAAAACCAGTAATTCAGTATTAAATTATAAAAGTTTGATAGAAATTCTTTTAGAAAACTTGAAAAATGTAACCAATAAGCACATCTGTTACATTCGAGTGAACTTAACTGATCCGCCTATTGGTTGCATTTTTCAAGTTTTATAAACGAACTTCTATCGAAATTTCACAGTGTAATACCGGCCTTAGGGCGAGATTGTATTGTAAAAGTTTGATTAAAAGATCTTTTACAAAACTTGAAGAAAAAACAATGAACCTATTGGTTACAGTCGCTCGAATGTAACAGATGCGCTTATAGGTTGCATTCTCCAAGTTTCATAAAAGAACTATTATGAAACTCTTTTATAGCATAATCCGGCCTTGTAGAAATTCTCTAACGTCGGACAAAATGCAAAATGAAATTTCCGAATGCATTCACATAAGTATTACGTCACACAAACAGCACAATAAAGCTGATTATACGCCATCTTTATGATACTAAATATTTTGCTGATTCAAAAATGCTCTTATTGTCTTTCGACTTTATCAAACATAACGAGGTTATCTCGAAATTTTTCGCGATTGCTGGTTCTTGGTACAATAATGAAAAAAAAAAAGTTGATTAGAAAAATGTAGAGGAAAAATCGCTGAATTTAATTTTAGTGTATGAAAAAATATAAAAAGAGGTAAAATAATATTATATACTCCTACCTAGAGATCAAATTTGAAAGAAATTCGTACTATGTACCCATATGAAGCCTTGTTATGTGCGGGTTCGAATAAATCTCAGACATTTTTTGCTGTTACACATAGTTGTTTTTGTTTATTGAAATTTTCTTATCATGCCTAAACTTTTGGAACACACTGTGTTTAATGGGTGAACATGAAAAAATTGCTTCTTCGGAACATTCCGCACATGTAATGGGTGGAAAAAAGTTTGGGGACAACAGAAAAATCACCATAGGGGCCATTCAAGTATTACGTCATCATCAATGGGGGGTGGGGGGGGGTTTGGATGATGCTTACGTCATCAACCACCCTTTATGAAAATATGAAATATTCTTAATGGCATCTTACTCGGTGAGCCAAAAACGAGAAAATCTTTCGCTATACTTTGTGGGCACCTGAACTAACATTTTCCCTAATGATAAATCCCTTACAGAGCCACTTCAGCGGTCTCTAAATGTTTCACGGATGCTTAAGTGCTGTGGAACTGCGCTACACATCACTCAAGTAATCCGTATGCACGCCACGAATCACTTAAGTAATCTGGGAATGTGTTCCGCGGGTAACTTGAGTGATGTAGAACCGCACCGGGGGCCGCTTAAGTGCTCTAAAATTGTGCCACATGTCACTCAAGGGATCTCTAAATGTGCCACGGATCGTTTAAGTGTTCTGGAACTGTGTCGCGGGTTACTTAGGTGATCTTTGAATGCGAAAGTGATCTTTGAGGCCTACTTCAGTGATCTGAAAATGTGCCACGGGCCACTTAAATGCTCTGGAATTGTGACACGGGTCATTTAAGCGATCTGTAAATGTGCCGCTTAGTTCATTTTTACGAAATTGGGTTTGAGGGGGCAAGTCACATCACATAACCTTCAGGGCCACATTTGGTCCGCGGGTCAAGGGTTTGATATATAAATGGCTTAAAGGGTGGGTCGCAATGAATTTCTTAATGAGACATTTTGAGTTCGTAGCCTTGAAATAGCATTGAAATTAACAGAAACCGATTATAATCACATGTAAAGGTATTTTCTTTCGAAATTTTAATTTTTTTAAATGTTTTTTTACATTAAAAAAAATTTTTTTTCGCCTGGGGAAGGCGCACGAGCACCCCCCCCCCCCATTCCTCTTCCCGCTTTTTGATCCTACCAATATGTGTTAGGAGGTAGGGGGCAGTGCTGACGAAATTTTGCTGACGGGGGGAAGGGGGTCAGAGTTTTGCTTACTTTCGCTGGCAAGGTGGGGGGGGGGTCAAAAATTTCTAAAAATTTACTTACGTAATACTTGAACGGCTGTGAAACTTGTAGTTGTAAATATACACGTGTGAACATTTTAGGGGGGGGGGGTATTGTGAAAATTTTGTTTTAACGAAAAGACACTTTTTTTCTTTATAATTTTAAAATTCGGGATGTCATCGATAGAGATAAGCCATAAATAAATGGTTGTGGAATCTTCTTCCATGCTTGTTTGATGACTGCAATAAGATTATATTTGTTTCTGCACTATGAACAATTTCTATATGCTTCATGAGTCAAAATGCGACCCAAGTGCTCTGCACCAGGGATGGCCAACGGCTGGCCCGCGAGAAAATGAAAAAAACTAATGTCGAAAATTATATTTTCAATTGACGAAATTTCGTTAATGTGGAAAATAAAAAATTATTTCTGATTAGACAAAAAAATTGTATTTTCAACACGCAAACACAAACCTCTTTGGTCGGCTGAAGTATGTTTTCTGTGGTTCCCAACTTCAAGGCGCAAATGCGAGCCGATCTCCCCGTTAAAAAGTCTCGCCACAGAGAGCAACAGTCCTACAACGATAAATCATTCAATCATAACACTTCACTCATAATTAGAAAAACTGGTGGCAGATGGCAGCACTACACATAACAAGCATTACAGAGAAACAAAAAAACTTCACGTCAGGTTTCACTACACGTACACGCACATTCCCGCATGTACCGATTCGTTGGGGGTTCCGCGGGGGGGGGGGGTGTGTGGGCGGGGTGCATGTGTGGTGTAGCAGTAGTAGGTAGGGCCTCCAAAAAATTGCTCGGGGATCCATGATGTTCTTAAGTCAGCCACCTCGTTGGGCAATTTGCCTGTTGTGGCGTTGTATTTGTATTTGTATTTGTAACACGCAGGTCTCGCGATCAATTTCAAAAACCTGCTGCAGGAGTTATGGAAGTAACAGTATAGCAGATTTTCTTACGAAATCATCGGCGGTCAGTGATGATAATCTCGACGAGCGAAATTGCCCTCAAAAATTTCCCTTTTAAGTAAGTAAAACTGAAAAAAATACGCGAGGCACAACGAAAAAACATGGCTGAGCTGAACAACTGACAACATCAACGAGGGCTGAAAATCCCCAACCAGACAAATCTCAGGAGAAAATAAAGTTCACCACGTTTCAAAAATCGGAGAAAGAATACACAAACGTCGCATTTCTGTCGCGAAGTGCTAAGGAAAAGTTTCGCAACCATGAAGAAGGCAAAGTCCAAAATCAGTGGAGTTTTTTCTATGACCGCACATAAAGGATCTACTGACTTCGTTGAATCTAATGAATTGCCGAGAAACTTGGGAAAAATCAGACGTTCCAACCCCAAAAATTTTTCAAGTCAAGTTTTGTGGGGTTGCGGAGTGGATCTCCCTCCCGACGTTGACAAAACTTCTGGAAAAATTCTATCCAATGAGGAGCCGGAAGCATCCCAGTGTTAGGGGCCGTTCAAGTATTACGTAAGCAAATTGTTAGCCATTTTGACCCCCCCCCCCCGTTTGTCAGCAAAATTTCGTCATCAGCTCTGCCCTTCTGAATCCTAACGCATATTGGTGGGATTAGAGACGTACAAGGGGCATAGGGACGATAAAAAACTCATTTTTTTAATGCAAAAAAAATAAATTTTATTTTAAATTTCAGAAGAAAATAAAATACCTTCTATATATGCTATTATAAGCAATTTCTGTAAATTTCAATGCTTTTTATTTGAAGGGTAAGTACTCTAATAAAGTCATTACCCTCTAAGCCATATTATGATAAATCTCATAAAGGCCCTTGGCCCGCTGACCAAATATTTCCCTGGGGGTTATCTGATGCGGCCTGCCTACCTCAAACCTAATTTTAAAAATGAACTAAGCTGCACATTTTTACAGATCGCTTAAGTGTCCCGTGGTACGATTCCAGAGCATTTAAGCGGCCCCTGGCACATTTTCAGATCACTTAAATGACCCGGGACACAGTTCTAGAACACTTAAGCGATCCGTGACACATTTACAGATCCTTTGAGTGACATGTGGCATAGTTTTGGAGCACTTAAGCGGCCCGGACATATTTCCAGAGCACTTGAAGGATCCGCGAAACATTTAGAGATCACTAAAGTAGCTCTGTAGGGCACTTATTAATAGGGGGGGGGGTGTTACTTCAAGTGCCCACAAACTATTGAAAGGTTTTCTTGTTTTTTGGCGCACCGAGTACAATGTCATTAAAAATATTTCATATTTTTATAAAGGGTGGTTGATGACGTAAGCATTATCCAAACAACCTCACTCCCCCCCCCCCCGTCATCAAAAGTCGGGAAATTGGAACTTCCCCTCCATAGATGCTGACGTAATACTTGAATGACCCCTTACGTACTTACTGACGTACATTAAGTACACCTTTCTAGGCGGCTCACAAGCCAGTCTAAAATCCCACTATCAGCCTGAAAGCTGGGCATAGGGGGCAAATATTTGAGTCTGGTCAAGTTAGAAATTGTTGTGCACGCTATAGCTATTTATGCAGTTTCTTTCTGCGATGATACTGTAGAACATACAAATAACCTTTTCCAAAAAACAAAGAATTCAATCAATGACTCATTAATAATTACTTATAACTAGCTCTAATATGCGGCGCTGCCCGGGTTTTCTTAAATTGCTGAGACGATTGAAAAAGTGACAAACCGTTATAGCAATCATACTAAGTGCAGCTTATGTGTCGGAGTTCTCTATATTTTTGAATGCGTCTTATATTTGCAACTGGTGCGTCCCACGACACTGCGTTTGACCATTATGTTCGGCCCTCGAACAGATAAAGGTGGCCACCCCTGCTCTACAGGATTAAGAAAAAGACTTCTCTCTCATCTACCATTCAAAGGGTTCCACTGAACTGGCTACCAACCAAAATCATTTAGACTTTGAAACATGTGCAGGAGCATACACACAATGCCCAGTTCAAACAAAACCTACCTAAAAGTTATGAGAAGTGCCTCAGAAAATAGAAATTCTGCCGAAACTGTCTTGATATGTGGTTACATATATAAATTTTGAAAACATGGGTCTGTCATTGCATAAGACATACAAGCTGAATAGGCCACTAATATATTTAAAACCATAGAGTTCATCTAAATTGCTTCTCATAAGAGCAAATATCCTCATCCAACTGCTCAAAGTGCATGTTTTTTATATGTTTGTATATGTTTTGTGTATATTTATGTCTGTACATATGTTTGTCCTTGTTTATATTTAAAAAAAATATTGTTATAACCAAATAATCGGTATCTCGAACTGCATAAGTACATCTACTTTTAATTAACTAGGCGTTTTTCATGCATTGAAATATCACTTGAAGCAGTAAAAGAAAACTATCAAGATTATACAAATTGAATCAAAACTTATGGAATAAAACTTACGAATATCCAAGAAAAGTATTGATTTGATCCCATCAATAAAATCCGATTGCCTAAGAAAAAAGTTGGCCTGTCTTTGTTTTGTATGGAATACAACACAAGTGGAAATTCGGCGGGAAAAACATCTTCGATACTGAATCCCGGAATTCGTGGACGAAGATGACGTTTCCCGGAGAAGGATATGGATATAATGAGCATGCGCTACTTATGACTCACGAAACACACTCATGACTGACTCACCGAAAGCAAAACTAGGACATCTTTTTTAAATAAAAACAATATGAAAATGACATCGATTTTTATCATGGTTTTTTTTAAATTTATTTAAACAATTCTTTTAAATTAATTTTGGTATATTTTTTTAAACATGTACCAAATTTAATTTTACAAGTTTAAACATTGTACATGTTTTACATTTGTACGTGTGTGTGGAGGGTTTTCAAAGTGTCCGTGAGTTGGATGAGGAAGCAGTTAACAGTGTTTTGCATTATTATACTTGAATGTTATTCTGTAAACATGTCCGTGGTCCTTCATTTAATTGGGAGAGGGTGGCCCTCGTTTTGTTGGCGAAAAGGGTCCATAGAGAAAAAAATTAAGAACCTCTGCACTGAACTAATAAATACCGTATTTTTCTACATATAATCCACAGTGGCGTATAATCTCCATGTGAAAACTTAATGCATCAATAATCACTAACGATTCATATTCAAAAGAAAATTGTTGTTTACGAATTAATTTTAAGAGGGCGAGAATTTCATCTTTTCCAAGGAATTACTTCTTTCATTAATTGTATAAAACTATTTTTTAATTATAAATTTTCATCAATTACGAAATTATAATTTTTTTCAGTAATTCTAAAATTGTTTCTTTCATTGAGATGTTTTTCAGCATTTCTGTAAAATTCTGCAGTTATAATTTCTGTGCAACTTTTTTATGCCGAATTTTGCCTCTGGAATACATGAAATCATGGGTATCAAAAAGTGTTTGGCTCCGGGTCCTCCGAATTCGTTAGGACGGTCTTTTTTAATGTATCAAATGCACAGCATTACGATTGGAATATGGAAAGTATATCACAGTACTAAATACAGCAGTATAGATTTCAGTGCCAGTGCTCTGTATAATGAACGTTTTGTAATTTTAATTTTTTTTTACTGTAAATTGCTATTTTCTCAAAATGGTCGGCGGGACACGACAAAAAGCTCCGAGGACCATATTTGAACCTTGGGTCATGGGTTGGAGACAAGACTCTAGGGCAGGGTCCTCCACCTATGGCTCACGGTCAGAGCCCGATGACTTTTCGAGAAAATAGCTACTTAACATTAAAAAAATTAAGTTACAAAAAAAAAAAGCATCAAAGAGCGCTGGCACTGAAATCTGTACTGCTGTATTTAATTCTGTGAGATACTTTCCAGATCCCAACAGTTCTGCTGTACATTCGATACATTAAAAAGACCATCCTAACGACTTCGGGGGACCCACAGCCAAAACACTTTTTTGATCTCACGTATTTCGAGAGGTAAAATTCGTATAAAAATGTAAATTCGGCAAAAAATGTACAGTCGAATCCCGTTTTAACGAATACTGTTATACCGAAATTCTCGTTTTAACGAACACTTTTCTAATCCCCCACATAAGTTTACATAGGAACTTTTCAAAAATCTGGAATTCCTTTACAACGAAATTTAGTTATAACGAAGTGATTTCTCCGGTCTCTTGGAATTCGTTATAATGGGATTCGACTGTATATAACTACAGAGTTTACAGAAATGCTGAAAAACACTTCAATGAAAGAAATAAGTTTAGAATTACTGAGAAAAACAGTAATTTCGTAATTGATGAAAATTTGTAATAAATCAGAAAATTGTTGTAGAATTACTAAAAGAAATAATTTTTCAGAATTGTATGTAGAAATGTCCTATATATATATCCACTTGCTAATACAAGATTCCTCGAAAGACTGGTTATTTTTTGGAGATGATGATTACAAGGAACAAAATTCATCGCTGCCTCCACGGGGACTCGAACTAGCACCTCCTAGAGATAGAAGGTTTCCACACGCTGCTCGTGGCGTCACGCAAGTACTCCATCCTCACTCAGAATATTTCAGTGAAAAAATTCCGCATCACGTTCCAGTATCATCGTTGTGCGGAAAAGAAACAATCGAACTCAGAATTAACGATTTCTATGCCCCACATCCAATCACCATGCGGTATTTGTGAGCCAACCAGGTAGATTCTACGCCAAAATAAGAAGAAACGAAATAGGATGTGTGGATCAAAATGTGGCAAACTTGCTTGGTAGGTAGTCTTAATGACGTTACAGATGAACTTGGCAACCCGTGAGGAGGACTTCTATCTCCAGGAGGTGCTGCTCGTACACAGTTGTCTCGTTTGCCGGACGAGTGCTCTACCAACTGAGCTATGGAAACGGAGTATTTCCCCCTTGGAGCATGTTGGAGGCCTTAGCTTAGTTGGTAGAGCACTCGTGCGGTAAACAGGAGACCGGGTTTAGAGTCCCCGTGGAGGCAGAGATGAATTTTCTTCCTTGTAATCATCATTTCCAAAAATATAACAGATCTTTCGAGGAATCTTGAATTTCAGCATTATTGAGAGCAATTTCAAAATTGTCAAAAGTAATACTTCATGCAAAAAAAAATATAGAATTTGCGAAAGAAATAACTTCGTAATTAATGAAAAATAATTTCAAAATTATTGGCACAAATTTCAGAATTAATAAAAGAAATAATAAATAAAAAAATCGACTAAAAAGAAATTATTTGAAAACAAATAAAAATCCAAATTTATAATGAAAAGAACAATAAAAGTGTTCAATAATTTGAGGAACTCTGTTTGTGAGAAAAAACGGGGAATACCACGGTATGACTTGATGTCCCGTAGGCGTAATGGAAAATTTTAATTTCGCCCACAATGTCTGAAAGGTTAAAGGCCCCTGCTTTATAGCATCACATCATTGAATTAAAACGAATATAATGAACAGCCAAGTCTACAAAAGTACAGAGTATCTTATAAATTAAAGTTTCGGTATTTTGAGCTTTCTAAAGTTTTTTTCCCCCAGTCAGAAAATTATGAAACTTTAGGAACGTCTTGATGAAAGGATAGGGAGAATTTTTTCGGAGTTCTTTAGAATATCCAAAATATATCTCTGCAAATCTTTTGGTGCAGCATCACTATCTTAGTAAATGAGTTTCACCGGCAAAGCACTTTCTTGTCAGCTCAACGTCATATTCTTTACTAACGAAATGTGAATGGAAATGGTTCTGCTGTGGAGATGTGTTTAAACATTCCGTCACGAAGCTTGACCAATTTGATCCCATGTATGATAAAAATTAGCGCACGCATTTCGATTTTGCATATAAAACAACCTTTAATGATATAAATTGCTGTATTTTTGAAATATATGACAACCATATTTTTATGGGCATCTTTTTTATCAGCCACCTCATTGGGCATTTTGTCTGTTGTGGCGTTGTATTTGTATTTGTATAAATGTCTAAAGAAATTTTTTTTTTTCTGCTTCATCAAGCATTTCCAAATATTCACAACTCTGATGAATAATTATGGTTATAGACCAGCGGTCTTCAGCTTTTCATTGCGTGGACAAAAACTTTAATATGAACTATATATTATCGATTCTGAAATTATTTTTTTCATCAAATATGAATCTTCATTAATTCCGAAAAAAAATGTCTTTCTTAAAATAGCATTTCTTATATTTCTGAAGACTGAGAAACATTATTTTCTCATATTCTCTATATTATGTAGATATTTTTCATCTATTCTGAAAATATTTTTCATTAATTCTGGAGATATTTCCCATAAATTATGAATTTTCATGAATTGCAAAATTGTTTTCCACCAATTCTAAAATTATTTCTATCAGTAATTCTGAAATTATTTCTCTCATTAGTTCTGAAATTTTTTCTCAATTTAGAAATTAATTCATTAAATTTAGAAATTAATTCATTAAATTTAGAAATTAATTCATTAAATTTAGAAATTAATTCATTAAATTTAGAAATTAATTCATTAAATTTAGAAATTAGTTCATTAATCATTCATTATTTATAGCCTCAATTTTTCAATATTAATCATTCATCATTTCTAAAATACATTTTTTTTTCAGCATTTCTATGAATTCTGTAACTCTATGTAAGCCATTTCGTCAGAGAGGCAGACAACAGCAAAAAAAAAAAAAACAATCATGCGGCTTAAGACCCCCGCTACAGGCAGCTCTGAATAGATGAACGTTAATTATGTACACCCTGTATGTTACGACTGTTTGTTTCCCACTCAGTTTGTAGCAGATAACATCCACCCTAAATTTTGAAACTCTTTTTCTTTCCTACGCAACCACGCAATAAATTTATTATTTATTCCTTTTGACCCAACCGTAAATTCGAAGACATAAATGGATTGTTTTATTCAATCTGACACCAATATGCATCAAGGTATTAAGCAAATTCGGGGAATTTTAATTGCAATCGCAGTAAATAACCGGATTATTCAAGAAGCATTTTCTTGGAATATCATTTTTAAGATGGATAAAATTCCGGTTTCGCTTTTAGGTTTAAAGCCAATTAAGAAAAGCTAAATTTTCTCCGAAAAGGGAATTATTTATTCGGGATGTTCAAATTATTTAAGGCACATTAAAAATGGATTCGTTATACACTGCTCGCAAAAACAATATTAGGGGGTATTTATTCAAATTTACGGAATTTATTAAATTTTTTAGAATTCATTTGATGATTAACTCTTGTGACACAACTCTTTGCGAATACCTAAGAATGTTTCTTGACAATATTTTATCAATTAAAATCGCAATTACATAAAAACTACATTTCCCCTAATTGGCTTTAAGCAGTGTATTAGAGCAGTGGCTCTCAACATTTTATAGCCCACGGTCCTCTTTTGTGTGACCATTTCTTCTACTAATCCCCCCCCCCCTTTTAAAAAGGGCCTTCTTCTCTCATACAGGAGTGAGAACCTTTCTACTTATTGAATTTAATTTAATCAAACTAAATTTTTTATAATGAACAAAAATTTTATAAATAAGAGCAATCTCTGGAACCCTAGGCCAGGCATGGATTCTGGGGGGAGGGGGAAGAAAATGATCGTCCCTCCGAATTATATGGGAAAAACAGGTCTGTGTGAAATAAGGAACGATCCAATGAATAATGAACTACATAATGAATCGCTCCTCCCGACACGTCACCACGCCTTACCTGGGCGAGTGAGGTTCTTTTTTGCGGGGGTTCTATGCATGGCCGTCTCTCCATCATGCCCCCCCCCCCCCGGTAAAGTGATGTTCTAGGGTCCCATACTTAGCTGAAAGTAACCGCTTAGATATTCACACACTTACACTCGAAAATCGTAGCACCAGATCTAATCATGTCGGTCGGCCCCCTATGGACATGAGGTCCCAGGCCATGCCCACATAGGTTCATGGGTTAAGATGCCCCTGGTTCCATGAACAGTTTTGCTGGATTCTGAAATATTAGTCATATTTTTCCTAACATATTTCATTTGAAAGCTTTATTTCTTCATGGCCTTTTCTATAAGCCCTTCACCTCTTGCGTAGCTCCCCATTCATATGATTTTGAACCATGCCCCCCAGAATATCCCAGAACCGCTAAGAGGCCATATGACCCCAGGTTGAGAACCACTATATTTAGAAAGAGAGGAAAAATATACTTTCCTTACGAGCAGATTCTATTTCGAACATCGGTTCGTAAATCGGAAGGGCACCAAGGCGTGCGTGATTCTCAAATAGTGTATAAAGCTCGGAACAACAGTCTTATTAAAAGACAATATCTTCATAAATTTTAAGCAATTTTGCCAAATACTGCCAAGAACGATCTAAGTATCATTAAATTTTATTTGTCACTTCGTTGGGGAGAGGCTATATTAATGTAGATCAATGGTTCCGAACCAGTGGTACGCGTATCCTGGAGGGTATGGGCCAGATCATTCAAGGCGTACTCAGGAAATAATCAGCAATATCGAAAAAACGGGTACATAACAACAATAATAATAATAAAAGTGAGAAATATCATTACATAATTATGACATAAAATAAAACAAGGTATGCAATTATACGAATGCTTCCTACGCATTTCAAGAGATATGTGTGAACCTTATACTTTACTTGAAGCTTAAACATTTGAGAACTCTTGATTTTGTATGTTAAAATATTTCAAATTACATAAATAAATATGTTTGTTTTGTTTTTGTTCCATTAATCTTCGACTTTACTCATTGTATTACGAAAATTATCATTTCTTCAATGAAAAACCGAATCATAGACTTATGAGCAACCAAAAGTGATCGAATGACACTGTACTACATGGTGGTTGAATTTCCAAGTGACGCGTCATCAGGAACTGGAATTGCAAATTACCAAATGAAAGAGATTGCCAAAGCAGATAAATTACACCTACGGTGAGAGATAGGTAGTGTAGGGGTGAAAACTTGTACTACGAAGTATTTTTCTACTTTGCACGGCACCTACTGTGTATGTAGTACGTGGGAGCAAAGGACAAGTTATATGGCCATTTGGGCGTCATATAATGGGGTCAGGTTATATAAAATGTAGATAATTGGTTGTGTCCGAAGTTTCCCCTCTTTGAACCAACGTGCGTTTCTTAAGCCAAACCAAATAAGTTACTTTTAGGTAAATAACGTTATTTATGTGAAAATGGTCTACATCCACACTACTCACGCTGTTTTATTAGTTGGGAAAATAGATGGCATTACAATGATGACATATTTTGAAGAAAAGAACTAAGCTTAAAAAAAGTACATTGAACGCGAAGTTTTTGTCATTATGTAAACCTGCTCGCATATAAACGAGACATACGTGCTTAACACATGGCCAGCATGTCAAATGTGGTCCTTAGAGTAATCTGATTTGGCTCGCAACAATTAACCAAACTAATAAACTGGCCTACGAAAGATTGTCAAATCACATTAAGTCACCCGTGGCACATTTCAAAATCATTTAAGCGACCCCCAAACATATTTCCAAATCACTTGAGTGACTCGCGGCACACCTTCAGTTCACTCCAGTTGTCTCGGTTCATTTGCAGATCACCTAAGTGGCCCGCAGTACGTTTCCGGATCACATAAGCGGTCCGTATCACATTTACAGCTCAGTCGACATCGGCATTTTTACAGATAATTTAAGTGGCTCTTGGTATATTTCCAGATCATTTAAGTGACTCGAAGCGAAAAAAAAACAAGCAATCATTTTTCTATATACACAATTGTAGATACATAAAAAATATATAATTTCTTCCTTTTCGCTCACATAATTGTGCATACATGTGTGCACAATTATGTGAGCTTATGATATTCAAATACAGAACTTGATAAAAACCTAATGGCATTATCAAACGTGTACAATCAAGCTTATCACATATAATGGTAATTCACGCAAAGCATAAAAGAACTAATTATTATATATTACATATAAAAGAACTAATTACCCAACGAAATATTATTAAAAATAAGCGAATAAAATATTGAGCATTAAAGGATTAAATTACCTTCCATTTTTTTTGTATAAAAGTAAATAAATTAACGCATTTATCTATCTAATAATCCCCAGTAGATTCGAGTTTTAAAATAATAGAATAACTTAAGTATATATATGCATGTAAAAATTCATGTTGAACACACACGCCCGGGAATATCGGATTTTATCGGAACAAGGCTGATATGGACCCCGAACAACAAAAGTAAAAAGCATTTCCTTCCATTATTTCGAAATGCAAATCACACGTCCCATTGGGAGCTCATTAAGTTTGATGGATGATTATATCATGCTTGTGAATTGTAGTAGATTCAGCCAAATATAGCTATATTAGATTTCATCACATACTTCTTTTTTCTAGACAGCGTTACTTCAATGATCAAGTGCAAACGCATTAAGCGTTTTTATTATTATTATTATTATTGAACGTGACAAAGATGTTATAGTATACGAGGGGCTTCCCCAGTAAATATCCTGACTGATTTAATTTACAGATAAGTACGAGTGATAAATTGACATTATCTTTACTGTTTTACGGAATAAGTCTCCTGACACTGCAATGCATTTTTTCTCCGTCTGGATACGTGCTTCTATAACACTGCAACAAAGAATTTTCTTGGCCGGTACCTGAACCCTCGGAGTACTTTCCGAGTCACTTTGTTGTTCGTGTGAAACTCTCGTCCTCCAAGATACGTTTTTTTAGAAAGCTATTTTCAAAATGGAACTTCTACTGAGTTATTCAGTGTGTTTCTAGTCAATGGTCTTCTAGAGCTCATGAGATATTAATGTGAAGTAGTAAGCTCATGCTGAGCCTACTGCTTTCATAACGTACACGGAGAGAAAGAATTCATTTACACGGTGAATAATGGCATTTTTCCAAGTACAGTAGACTCTGGACTATCCGGTCTAATGTGGCGGAAGGGCAGGCCGGATAACAGAAAAACCGGATAGGCCGGAGCTCTATAAATATACTCTCAGTTCCTCTACCCTCATTCATTCCATCAGAAACATCCTTTTCATACAAAAAATAGCTCTTATTCATATTTGCTGACCTCTGAGTACAAGCGAGTACTTTGTTATGTACTTCTGAACTGCACTGTTTTAAAAATTTATTACAGAAAAAGGAAGTCCAATATAATAATACCTTTTTAATGTCTACCATAGCTTCAGGAAACATAAACTCGTGTGGACTGTAAAGCAATGTTTTTCAACGGACTCCCGTTGGTCCGTGAGATCATTTTCATTTACTACTATTGTATAAATGACAAATTTAGTGTTGTGAAATTGCAATTTATTACTACAATATTTTATTATACGCAAATTATAAAGAACAACATACTTTGGATTTCATGGTGAGGCAGTGGGGAAATCGACCTACAGGGAGTCGGCAGTGCCTTGACTTTCAATAAAAGGAGCTTCACTACATAAAAAATGAACGTAAAACGTATGATATAAGTTCTTGCGAAAATTATTTGCGGAGGTCATTTTCAAAAAGGAACATTTCACTTTTGCTAAATTTACAGTAGAAGTAAAAAAGTTGCTTTACAAAAGTAGAATATAGCCCAACATGTAGGAATGGTCGAAAAGAATATTTAAATTCTGTGTTTCTTGATCAACATTCATGAGGATTATCCACTTTTGAATCGTGGAAATGTTCCGTTTTGAAAGAAAATTAGTGGAAATGTTACGTTTTGATTAAAGTTTGAGCTGGTCAGTTCTAAAAAATTGGAAATTCCTACGCCTCCTGTTGATTCCAGAAGATTTTCATTAGCCCAGGTAGGGACCCTTACTCTTGTCATCAACATACGAAACACGATCATTCTACAGTGGAACCCCTCATAACTAACACTCCCTTTAGCGGACACCGCTACTGACGGACACAATTTAGAGTTACATCGACAGGACTCGATGTGTCTTACCCTTCATAAACGGACACTCCTCGTTAGCGGACAAAAGTTTCGGACCTATGGGTGACCGTTATTGAGAGATGAAAAATGCCGAAGTCTTTGGATATGTTCCCTTTTTGATAGAAACGACTAACTTTACATTGTAATTTACACCAAAAATATTCCCGCTTGAATAATCCAAGTTACCTAATCAGACAGAGCTTATCCCAAAGATCCATAAATCGTTAGGAAATGTATTTCGGAAAAAAAGTGGAAATGCTTCTTTTTGCGAAAAAATAAGCTTCTCATTTAAACTTATTTTACTATTCATTGATAAATAATTGCACAAATTTGAGTAGGTAACATTGTAATTAATTAATGCATTATCATTTTTAAACTAGGCCGGGCAGCCGAGAATCTACGGTACTTATGCATAACAGCGTCAAATTAACACTTTTTCCCTTGGCAACTTTCAGAGAAAAATCACGAAACGACAACAGAATAGTTTAAAATTAATTTTTAACAAAAAAAACAAAGAGAGATAAGTTGTAAAACACGTACGTCATCGTTATTGGCCTCGCAAGAATAAATAATAGTAATGGCTTTTAATCGCATCTCGGACAAAAGAATGTAATTTTCGTGTTGTACATAGAAACGTGGAAAAAAAAAATACACATTCAGATAAGTTTTTTTAGACCTTCGTATCTAATTGTCAGCTGATTGGACGCAAAACAAAAAAAAAAAGGTATGAGATAAGACGGGTGTGAAACAAATAAAAGGAACGAAATCGAAATCTTAGACGACGACCTTCCGGGGCCATTACCGCTTCTCAGTGTAACCTTCAATTTCAATACTTACGAAAAGGAAAAATTATCTAAATAAACGCACACACGAAACAGAGATATCTCCACAAGGGGGGGGAAAATACACCAGAAAGACACAATTGGTGTGAAACACAAAGTTATCAGTAAACTTTTACAAGAGCACCAACGCAAGCAGACTTGACTCCGAGGCGCCTTGAGGCTTCAAGAAACAAAAGGGGGGGGGGGTTACAAAACAGAGAAGGGAATTGAACGATATTTAATGAGAAAAATAACAAAATCTGATCTTCTATTACGGTAAAAGCCCGAAGAGACTGGTTTTACCGGTAAGACTTTGGTTTTAGGATGGTATTACACTACAAAAGTTTCATAACATTTCATTTATAAAACTTGAAAAATTCAATCAATAAGGCTATCGGTCGTATTTTCCCGAATGTAACTGATAACCTTATTGGTTGAATTATTCAAGTTTTATAAATGAACTTTTATGAAACATTTATAGTGTAATCCCGGCCTTACCAAGGCGAGTTAGTAAAAGCCCGAAATACGCTCGTTAACGTTTGCGTGTTTGGACTTTTGCCAAGTCAATGCCCGTTTTCGATGGATCAATTAACAATCATGAACTTTTTAGTTCCTGCCGCTTATTGATTAACCAGTAATTATAATTTAATAATTATAATTGGTAAATAATTAACAAATTTGTTAATCAACCATGAACTTATGCCTGATGCCAACTAAGCAATTATTAATTATCATTAATAAATTAAATTTACTCCGAACAATAAGAGCCCGTTTTTAATAAATCAATTAACCATCATGAACTTATTACTTCCTAACGTTAATTAATTAATAATGTAATTATAATTATTTACCAAATAAAGGTAATTAATAATCATAAATTATTCAGTAACTAATAATCGTAGTTATAAAATATAATATAATTATAATTAGAGAGTGTTTTGTAATTATGCCACACAGCAAGCGCATCATGGCCCAACAACTATCTAATTAGCATTAGGAAATAATAAGCTCATGGTGGTTAATTATTTCATTGGTTAACTATAATAACAAAACAATTAACCATTAATTATTATCATTATCAATTATTATTAATTTTTAAGCTTTTAGGGACTAATAAATTCAAGATCTTCAATTGATTCATGAAAAACAAGCTTTTACTGAATCGTTAACAGTATGAAAACTTTAAATCAATCAATTAATTAATAAATGATAATTATTTATTACTTAGTTATCGTCAAGAATTCATGGTAGTTAATTGATCCATTAGAAACGGGCTTTGACATGGTAAAAGTCCGAAATGAAAACGTGAACATTCGTATTTCGAGCTGCTACCAAGCCTTGGTAAAACCTACCAATCTTCGGGCTTTTACCGTAAAATATATTCGGAATTACTCTTTAAATTTGTATCCCTACATTTTTTGGATTTCTAAACCCTTTCCTCAGCAGGAATGTGTAGTTTTATGTGATAAATGGTTTCATATCAACCCATAATCCTGCTACCCCGAACCTAGTTTAGGTAAAAATAAACTGTGTTGGTGTGTTGAATGATTGTTCACTGGTATTGTTTAGTCGTTTTTACGTGCTAGTGATTAAGTAATGGTTATCTTACGTTGGATTTCAACCATTGTGACTTTTTACTGTAGATCCCAACAGGCTTATGGTTAAAATTGTCCTTCAATCCAGCGTAAATGTGTCTGTCTCATGTTAAAAACATTATGCTTTGGTTTTAAAATGCTTACTATTCAGTATAAAGGGTGTGCTGTAAGTCTGTAAGTGCTAATGCGGCCTTTATCTCATCAACTATCAGTGCGCGCGTGCCTGCACACACATACACTGCTGATTCAATTATCCGCTAAAGACATCATCTCGTCGGACCCTACTAGAAATTTTTTTATTCAAATATGATATGTTTCCATATGGGGATCAACGTCAGGACGACTGTTTTCAGAGTTGGCTCGAAATATTAAATTATTATTTTGCAAGTTCTGCTTTTGTCATTGACACGTAATTCTTGCCAAATTCATTCGAAATTTTCATATTACGTTTTCCCGCTTAGTACGACTTATTTTCGTGGTTACTAATACTCATTGAGCTTTCCCGTTCCCTCGTTTTCCCACTCACAACGTTTTTCCTGTTAGTTTTTTGAAAAACGTTATACGTGGGGTCCGCTGTTTTACAAAATAGCCGTAGTAAAGAATATCGTTTTGTAGCTAGGTTTTCACTGTTCTTGAAAACGCAATGGGACCACCAAGAAACTATCCACTTCATCGGTTCATCCTCTTATCCGGTATTCATTTACAGACGCCAAGTATCACTCGCGTATGCTTACATAGATCTGACCGTTTTTGTGAACACTATTATATAAACACGGGAAAACATCACGTGTTTTGTGGTATCAATCTCAAATATTGTAAATCCTATCTCAACACAGAGAGCGTGCAGACATACAATGAAACCCTTATATATATAATATATCGCTATATAACCGATATAGAGATACTCTGCGGACAAAGAAAAATATTGTAGAATGATTACCGCGCGTTTTATCGAGATTCAATATGATCATGTGCGACTAGATTTATGTTTTTGTTGTCATCTTTTCTGAATCAGCGTTGTTAGTGCCATCTACCGAGAAAAATTGTAATTTATTAGATGGTTAAATAAAATTTAGTTCCATGAATTGCCGCTGTAAAGTTGTTTACTGTATTGTACTTCTATGTCTTACACAGAAAGCGGCAATGGCAACAACTTTATCAACACTTTTCGATGGTTCAAGTGGTACAAAATACCAATTTTATCGGACGTCATCGCAAGAACATGAACAAGCGACGAAATCAACATTGAATTCAAGACGACTTAAAGCACATGAGCAATTTGAAAATATATCGAAGGTGATTTTGAGTGAAACATAAATACTATCGTGTATAACACTCTTGCAAAATCTCTCAAAATATATCGTTATAGAGGGATTTGTCGTAGTAAAGACTATCGCTGTATAGAGAGGAGTATAAAATCAGACTATAGGCAATTCCAAGCAAGATTTGAAAAAATATCGAGTATCCTTGTAGCGAGGTTTTTCACTACATATTTGTGTAGAAAATATGGCAGATATTAGAGAGAAATCGTTTCCATCGCGTAGTTCCAAAAACCATCGCTAGATGGCAGCCGCCAACAAAGTAGCAGCAGCAGCAAAAAAAAAAAAACAGCAGCTGATTTTCTAGGAACCGATCGAAGATTTCCGAGAAATTTCCGTGCTATTCCGTATTATGTGGTGGTTTATACCGCTACCCTTTCTGTCACACACACACACACAAAGGTCTGAAACTTCCGCAACCACAAGACAAAAAACAAAAGCAGAAAAATAAAATCAAAAAGACTTGGATGGAGGGGAAAAAGAAAAAGGAGATCTCGTCTTTCACGATAATATACATACTCTCAAACCGCAAGAAGGGAATGGATCACTATCACGATTTCATAACCGCTTAAACGTCGTGATACATCAGCTTATGCTCGATCACATGCGCTTTTCTCTTCGCCCTTTTCTCGACATTTACATTTGCAGAGTGATTTCTTGGGGCAAAAGAACGTAAACATCCTCATTGACAAAGCATTATTACACATGTGAGGCAATCACGAGTAGGAAGAAGTTACACACACATTTAGGTTTTCTTCGATTCATAAATACTAAAAATACAAATTTTTATAAACGAAACAATATGCACTTAATAAGAAAATCTCCTCCTTAGGGGGGCCATTCAAGTATTATGTAAGCAGATGTTCAGCCATTTTTGACCGCTGTGGTGGTCGAGTGGTTATAGTGACGGACTCGCGATGCGAGGATCCGGGTTCGAACCCCACAGTGGTGGTCGGCTGAAGTTGGTTTTCTGTGGTTCCCAACTTCAAGGGCGCGAATGCGAGCCGATCTCCCCGTTAAAAAGTCTCGCCACAGAGAGCAACAGGCCTACAACGTTAGAAATATTCAATCATTACACTTCACTCACAATTTGAAGTATAGATGGCAGCACTGAAATATCATACACAATACTAGCTACACACTCAGACTGTTAGGTGTACACACTCACTTTGTTCCAGACTCTGCCACGCAACTAGGCTGGAAGAGATCTCGGCAACGGGATAAGTCCGGTGGCAGAGACCCTGGCGTTCATTCATTCAGCCATTTTTGACCCCCTCCCCTCTTGTCAGCAAAACACTGACCCCCCCCCCCCAGCAAAATTTCGTCAGCAGCTTAGAATATTTCATATCTTCAAAAGGGTGGTTGATGACGTAAGCAACCTTCAAACCCTTAAAAACCCCTCCCCCCTCGATGCTGACGTAATACTTGAATGACCCCTTAAAAGAAGACCACGCTTCATAACAAACCTCAACTTTATCTGCCTTTCTATATTCTCAGCACTTCCTTAGCAATTAATTAGGAACACGTGAGATTTTTCATTGTTGCCCGTGTCAGGCTGGGCCTGGTTTCTGAATGTGCAAGGAAGCATTAGCCTCTAGAGCACCGTTTCTCAACTTTTCTGAACGCGAGGACCAGTAAAATGTCTGAAACAATTCGACGGACCACTTATGTCCGTCGAATATTATTTTTCCACCGTGGCCCACGTCTCCTGAGACGGACCAGCTTATATCCCCTAGTGTTACAAAGCGGGGGGGCGGTCACGTTTGTTCTGGCGGTGGTGGACCCACTTGTGTCCCTTATTACAGGACATTTCTGTATTTTTAGTTGATGCGAATTGTTTTATGCATTTGTCCCGTTTTTAGCGATGCTTACTTTAATTTCTAATGTTTACCAAAATCGTGAATAAACGGCGTTTTCATAATTTATTATGATAGTTACAGCTGTAAATACACCAAATATTCATTTTACATATTTGACGGGTATAACGTTTTTTGTCGGGTATTACAATTTTTCAGCAATTTTATCTGCAATAGGGGATTTTGTCAACTTGTAGCAACGTTTCCGATGGCAATTGGCCATCGTCCCGTATTTTACCATATTTAATGTCCCAGCCCCCTCAATGAAATATGATCATCTAGTCATTTTTTTAAAGAAATTACCATAAATAATAAATTTTTGTTCACTGTGATTTCTATATACATATATATAGCAGCCCTTTATTATTACCTACGTTTGATCATTTTCGTCGCACCACGGTCCGGTCATTTTCTGCACACGAGGGCTAATTAGATCGGGACCTACAATTTATTGCCGATTCCGAACGACAGGCTTGTTTTTTATACTCACCGGGAGGTTGGTGCATAAAAATACGGGGAATAGAAAATCGGGATCCACATCCGGGATATCACAAATTAACGTCAATAAAAAAATTGTCAAATGCAAGTTAAGTTGCTAATTAAAGCCAAAAAAATTTCAAAGGCAAGTAAAGCTTCCAACGACAGTCCAAAAAAAATTGTCAAAGGCAAGGAAAGTTGCCAACTATCGCTAAAATTGTTGAAAAATTGCCAATAGCGGAAAGTAGGGAGCTCCCACAAGACACAATGGATGAAAATTTATAATTCACCAAACAAAACGTATATATTTGACAAATATGTGATATGAATATGTTTACATGACTATAATATTAATTATGAAATAAATTATGTTACGAAAAGAGTTGTACACACAAACACACAAATTATATTATGATAATTATGACTAAGTCATGAAAAAACAAAATCTCGATTCTTGATTTCAAAAGTTCAAGTAAGACTCATTGAAAATAAGGAAGGAAGCCGGGAATTTTATGGAAAACTTGGAATGTCCAAAATGTCCAGTGAAATACAGGTCATATGATCACATTATACATACGAGTTTCTGGCCCGCGAGCGACAGAAATACCGCATATATGGCCCGCGGACTGAAAAGTTTGCGCACCGCTGGCCTAGAGCAAAAATTTCCAACTGATGTTCCGTGGAATCCCGGAGATCCGGGACAGCTTTTTTTGCGGTTCCGCGTGATCAAACAACACGGAACCTTTGAAAATCCCGGAATCCGGAGAACTTTGAAAGAAAGAAACTTTTTTGTTACTAAGGGGTATTACACTATAAAAGTTTGATAAAAGTACTATTATAAAACTTGAAAAATGCGACCAATAAGGTCAACAGTTGCATTTTCTAGAATGTAACCAATAACCTTATTGGTTAGATTTTTCAAGTTTTATAAAAGGGATTTTATCAAAATTTTATAGTGTAATACTGGCCTAAGGCTGGTATTACACTATAAAACTTTGATAAAAATTTTTTTTATAAAACTTGAAAAATGTAACCAATAAACACATCTGTTACATTCGAGCGAAATTAACTGATCCGCCTATTGGTTGCATTTTTCAAGTTTTATAAACGAACTTTTATAAAACTTTTATAGTGTAATCCCGGCCTAATACTCGCAAAGCCGTTCTTTATTTTGAATTTTAACGAGAGATAGTGTCTTTTAAAAAAATCAGCATATTTTGAAAGAAGAGCATAAATCACAGGGAAAGAAGCGTTGTCTGTTACTTTATGCTGAGCTCAAAAACCCAATTAGAAAGTTGTTGCCCTGTCTTTTCCGAGACCAACAAAAAACTTCCACGTTTCTAATTGCAACATTCGCTAAGATATTTAATTTCAAAAACGAAGGTAAGTTGGGAAAGAACAGCAGAAACTTCTTTCCTTTATATTTAATGCTGTTATTTCTCAACTTTCCTCCGATTTTTCAAATATTCAAATATTAAGTGAAATATTCTCTGCGAATATTGCACTTTGAAACGTGGAAGTGTTTTTGTGGACCTCAGGAGAGACTCTGGGCAACACTTTTCTTATCTTTTTTTAAGTTTTGGGAAAGATTAAAGATCTTTCCCAAAACATTAAAAAAAAACCATAAACCTACTAGTTAACATTCGCTCGAATGTAACCAATAGGCTTATTGGTTGCATTTGTTAAGTTTTGTAAAAGATGTTTCATCAAACTCGAAAAATGCAACCAATAAGCGCATCGGTTACATTCACTCAAATTCATGAAGTGGAATTTCTTCTATGTGACGCTGTAATGTATATTTCCAGGGTCCTACACAGAGTTTTATATACTTAACATTACGGAAGGTTTCTACGATTATAACATGGCATTCAGTATGAAAATTATTTTATTGGTCACGAAAATAAATGATACTTATTGTCATTAAACGTATCTTGTACAATTATATTACTCACCCTTTGTATTGCTTGATTCTTCCTCGACGGCGCAAACTGCAAATAAGTAAAACGAACAATCAGGTTTCATTCAATTGAAACACATAACAGACATGATTTATTAATTGATCATAAGATGATTTAGCTAAAAATAATAATCAATAAGATGCATTTCGTAACACGACAGAAATTATAGATAGCGGATATAGTGCAGTTCACACGGAGGGTCTTTGAACAAGGGGTCCTCGACCAAGTACTAATGTAAAAAAGTGTGATGATGTGAACGAATAGAACTGCAGTTATAGTGTTTATAATGCAAAAATTTTTGATGCAACAAGAATTTAAAATAACATTGAATTATGCGTAATTTTATTTTAAAAATCCAATAATTTATATTTTATTGTTTACCTGCACTAATATGTACATTTAAATAAAATAAAATCTAGATTTTATACTGAAAATCAACCTCGGGTTATTTTGACCGGTATTGGTTACTCTAGGTCAGGCATCTTCAACCGGTTTGCTCGCGAGCACCCCGGCCATCCCTGAACCACCCAAAGCACTTGCGTCCGATTTTGTGATCGTGAGAACTTGATCAACAATTCCGATAAAACACCTTGTACACATTTCATTCAAGGATTAAAATTATGCTGATTTCATGCGTTCGTATGTCAAACTTGCTGTAAGGGTGCTCTTCTTTTGATGATCAGTACAGTCAGTGCTCACTAGAAAAAAGTTGAAGACCTCTGCTCTAGGTCAATGGTTCTTAACCGGGGGTGCCCGAACCCCCAGATGAGAAAAAAAATTTCAAAAAATATTGACTGATCATTCAGAAAAATTGAAAAGATGATAAAAATTGAATTTTTCAGTTCTCAAAAAATATGAATCGTACCGATGTGATTCATATTTTAAAGGCACATTATAAAAAGGCACCTCCATCTTTTAGCTTACATTTGCAGGCATGTGTTTTGCATTATAAAAGGTTTTCCCCGATTAGTGATTGTGCCTGTTTTCCATTCCCATTGGGAAAAAAAATTCCAATGATACATACCTAGAATATTCCACGGTTCATTTACATTTGTACCTCGTGCTAAATGCAGATTCGTCATTTCATTAAATTTTTTTATGTTTTTCATGAGTCATTCTCACAACAGTATCAAATCTGAGAGCAGCCAGCACGCTAATAACACGAGATACAAATGTTCCAGGTTCCGGCTGGAATCAGTAACAGCAGGAACACTTAATAACAGACAACAGTAGTCGGAACTTAAGACAACAGTAGTCGGAACACTAATAATTAATTAGAACAATTTATTGAATCCAAATTTCGAGAAATGTTGACAAATAGTAACATTTTTTACTTTTGTTTTTGAATTAATTTTCAAAAAAAGCCAAAATTACATATTAACCATAGCCGGAAAAGTAATGAAATAATAAGTAATAAATAATAATGTAATTAATGGATAATTAATGCAATTATTCACAGAAAAACAATCCATTCCTTTCAAAAGATAGAAAACGCATTATCAAGGGGGTGCGGGAAGGTAAGACATATTGCACTGCGGGAACGGGATGGAAAAAAGGTCAAGAGCCATTGTTCTAGGTAGAATGAAATACCAGTAATTCTAGCGTTAACCCTTTAAGCGGCACAGCAGAAATTACGGAACTCCCTTTAAAACGTCATATTTATTTTAATGAAGCAGGCTTTCTTCCGAATTTCAAAAGGTACAAACTAAGGGGTAGAAGACCAGACCAAACCAGACCAGTTTTGGCCGTCAAACCGAAAGATACCCAGGCCACATCGCCATATGGCAATATCGGCTCATTGTCCACACGAACTGGATACCTCTGGCAATTTATTCATAAAAAAGCATACATTACAAAATATACATTACAATCATAACAACTATAAAATCATAATCTAAGTATAAAATCAGTTGCGAGATCACAAATCTACGTATACAATCGGAAATCAAGCATATAATCCTATATATTCCATATTAAATCTTAATTCGAGTATTAAGAGTCCTATATTTAAGTCCTAAATCACATATTGAAATCAATAATAAATCAGATAAAATTCATAATCGACCAGTTTTGGCCGATTCCTAGCCCTGTGGGGCCAACTGTCGGCATAAGAACTGACCAAGGCGGCCTATAAAGAAGACAAAAATTGTTTATGTTGGTAGATAGAGGTACGTAATGTTTGTATATGTAGTGTGCGTAAAAAGAATTTGTCAATTTTAGTCATGGTCGGGAACATTGCAGGCAAATGCCGCCACAGTCCACACGTACAGGTCGTCACTATCTGCAGTCAAGTAACATCTAACTAGGGAGGGGTAAAGGGAAAAGTGTATCATTGAGAAATCAATTTTACCGAATATCTGGGCTCGTCTATGCTAAAATAAGAGGCTTTTAAGGAGGCGAGATAACTCGTCAATACCGCTTAAACGCTTAACAAACAATTTAAAGAAAATTTCAAAACCAAGAACTCACGAGGAAAAAAAAAAAAGTCATTCAAAATCAAGAAGAAAACGTTTTTTCCCCTTGAAAGTATAGTCACCGGTGTTGCGGTTTTCGTTTGACAGATGGCGCACCTAGCAGCTCATAACAGCTGAGCATTATGACTCAGCTCGAAACATAAACAAGTAAGAATTCCCGAAAAATGCCCGCAAAAAATAAGAACGGAATTATATCGGACGAGCCACCTTGGGCAGCAACAGCAGATTGGAAACAATGTAGTCGCACATGCAACAACGTCAACCAACAGACGTCACAGATGCACGAGCGATCCAACACAGAAAAGCTTGAAGGTCAGGGCCATGGTAGAAAAAAAAAACACACACACACACAACAAATTAATGATCGTTACACGTTTCCAACTTCCTTATTGGTTTATTTCTTATCCCCCCCCCCTTTTTTTTTCCTCTGACACATGCATACCTGACTCTTCTCGTACCTGGTACGTGTCAGGAATGTACACGTGGGTGTAGAATATTGGCTCTTGCACACGAAAACCAACTGTTGCAACGACAACTAAAAGAGAACTTCCCATTGATTTCGTTCTTGGAAAGAAAATAAATTTCCGAGATGATGGCCATAATTTATTCATTTTGCACGTAGAATGTTATTGTCATGCTTCAGACTAATCATGACAATATTCGTTCTCAAGACTTGATACCCGTGATTCTCACATTTTCAGGCCCTTGCTGCACACACAGGCCAGCAATTCATTTTTTTCTTCAAATACTTTCCTTCTTAGTATATATTTGTGAATGAACAAGTGAGCGGCACTAGCGCTTTTGTCATTCGAAAAGCTCTATTTTTGCCATTTCTTCATTCTATATCTTCACATCTCTTGACTTTTGTTCCTTTCTTTCTTTCTTTCAAACCGAGCACAACCCAGGTCTATCACCATCTACGAGCGATTTACTATCTACTGCGTTGTGCCGGAAGTGTAGCTGTGTGTGTGTGTGTACCTAACACACAAGTCTGAGTGTGTATGCACTGTTGTGTTTGTTTTTTGCAGTGCTGCCATCTATATTTCAGAAGTGAAGTGAATGATGTGATTGAATTACGTTTGCGTTGTTTGTAGGTCTGTTGCTCTCTGTGGAGAGACTTTTTAAAGGGGATATCGGCTCGCATCCGCGCCTTGAAGTTGGGAACCACAGATAACCAACTTATTTTGTTCCTAGTACAAACTTTTCTTTTTGACTTTCGTTTCCAGTATATATGTAAAATACATATACAGTCGAATCCCGTTTTAACGAATACCGTTATAGCGAAAATCTCGTTTTAACGAACATTTTTAATCCCCCAGATAAGTTTACATAGAAACAATGCTAAAACCTGGAATTTCTTTATAATGAAATTTCGTTTTAACGAAGTGATTCCTCCGGTCTCTTGGCATTCGTTACAACGGGATTCGACTGTAATACATATATTTCACCTTGTTTGTCTATTTCTATTGTATTTTTTTAAAGCCGGGGACCCCCAAATCACAGGCCTGAACTGCGGTATCCCTCCCGAATTTTGACCCGCGGGCCTCTATCAATCTCGAGCATCCTATCTGACGCTTGAAGTAATTCTGAAAATATTACAGGAACTTGACCAATTCAAAATCTGTTACTTCGAGTTTTTAGATAATTCGAATTTTAGGGGATTTCTCTTGTGTTTCTCATTCAATTTAATGGTGAAATTACATTCCTAATCCGATTTTTTTTTCCCCTAACACCGAAAATGGGTAATTCGAGGTCTGATTCAGATATTGTCATTAGCAAAATGTTTCTGTCCTTTTCATTCATGGCCAACTTTTGATCATCTTCCATATTTTTAATGAGTTTTTAATGTATAAGAATGATTACTTATTTTTCTAGTCGAGTTGGGTGTTATATTTGTAGAAATGGGAAGGGTTTCGGGTGTTTTGTTAATGCTATGAATTTTCATTCTCTTTGTTGATATGTACATCAGGGGTGGCCGACTTCTCTATGTACGAGCATAGGCGGAGATAGACTTAGAAGTCTGGGGAGGGGAGGCACGATGATGATGATGTCAATTCATATATATACAAATATACATTGAATCAGTTGACTCCACATTTTGACGCTGGGGGGGGGGAACATGACCCCCCCCCCCCCGTATCTATGCCCATATGTACGAGGACCAACGTTATGGTCAGACGCAGTGTTGCGGGCTGTACCAGCAACGAAACTGGTATATAAGCCCCATGCGCAAGGAGAGAGAAAATATATCTACACTGAGAAAGAGCAACCCCTTGCGTTTGGGCGTACAGTGTCTGTGAAAGGTTTATAGATTCGTTTTTAAAATCAACTGAGGACTTACAGGATTCCTTGAAAGACATGGTTATTTTTGGAGATGATGACTACAAGGAAAAAACTCATCTCTGCCCCCCCCCCCGGAGACACAAACCCCGGTCACTCGTTTACTGGACGAGTGCTCTACCAACTAAGCTATGAAAACAGATGGAATACTTCTCCCTTGGAGCGTATATATATATATATATATATATATATGTGTGTGTGTGTGTTGGAAGGCTCCGTACATGGACGGCGGCATCAATCAACTGATAGCTCATGAATGACATAGGCCACCAGATGGCGACATGTATGTAGAAATGTATGTAGAAATGTCCTCTCTCCACTTGTTAATACAAGATTCTTCGAAAGACTAGTTGTTGATGATTGCAAGGAATGTTTCCATAGTTTAGTTGGTAGAGCACTTGTCCGGATAACGAGAGACCGGGGTTCGAGTCCCCGTGGGGGCAGAGATGAATTTTCTTCTTTTTAATATTATCGTCTCCAAAAATAAACAATCTTTAAAGGAATCTTGTATTAACAAGTAGAGAGGACATTTCTACATAATTGCCGACTTCACTAGAATAGGTCTAGACTCTAGACCAACCTTTCTCAAACTGGGCAATATCACCCTTTCTTGGGCGATGCTATGGTTCAGCGATGGCGATAGAAGCTACGAGTATGAGATAGTTCCAATCCTATGGGTTCACTTGAGTTGGGGGGTGATGAGAGAAAAACATTTTTGAAGGAGGGGCGATGTAACAAATAGTTTGGGGAAACTATAGTCTAAATCCTGGATGGTATAGGCCTTGATGTTAAGACAGGGGATCCACGAAAAAGAAATATGGTCCAAATATGGTCACGGACAAAAAGAAGTGGAAAAGACACTGGTTCTAAGGAAACTACGTTCCAACGAACTCCTTCATTATAGGGTTCCACAACCTGACAACTCAATGACTGGGTAACTTATACTTTTTAGCCAAATCTTTGTACCAGAACTACACCATATTTTCCCCTACTACACATTTCTTTTCCCGCCGAACGTTAGTAATGTCTTAAGAAAAGTTGCTCAATGCGAATCTCGAGATCCGATAATGCCGTGAATCTGCAATTACGCGCAAGACTGAATTTGTGATTAAGTCATTTTCTTTCGGATTCCGATTTCGGGCACGACAGCAAAATAATAAAAAAAAAAACTACAGCAACAATCTAAATCGAACATTTCCATAGTGTGTATAAATAAGCATCTCTCTGAGCTATTCATCTTCCATTTATTATGATGGGAGAGAGAACTTGAACATTATTTCGCATCCCCCATGTTTCGGTTTCTGACATTTACGATACAAAAGAGAAGATAAGAGAGGGTCAAGACACATTATTACACCGAATTCGTTTCGTGCTAGTCTTAACTGTGTTTCACAGATACATCAAGACAAAACGACAAATAAAAACTCATCAATTTTCCTCCCTGTATTAAAAGGTTTTCATACCACACTCATACAATGAATCAAACTCCGTAACTTGTCATAGAACTATAATAGCAATGCAGATGCCTTATCTATCTTTCGCCGGACACGTTCCACCCATGAGAGAGAGCGAAACTACTATTCGAGATGATTGCATACATATGGTTATATTGTTGTTATTATCATATTATTTAAAAATAATAGAAAACCTTTATCCATTATGTTATTCTTATAGCATATTTTCTTTTATCTCTTTTCCCCCCTCAGCCATAATGCATTGTGTTAATTTGCATGACTATTACGTAAATGCTGATTGTCACATCACGGTCACCATCAATCGTTTCGTTCCTTTGAAGGGGAGGAGCCAAAATGTTAGAATGAAGGACGAATGGCGAATCGCGTGCAAAGGTCAAGAAGGAAGAAAAAATTCCTTTAAAAAACAAAAAAAAGACGTGAAAAATCGCAAATTTTTGCCAAATATGTATTCGTTCAGGTCGTTGAAAAAAAATAACTATGGTTGTGTGGGCTAAACAAAACGAAAATTTGACTCAGAATGAAAACCAAAAAAAATGTCTTCCTCTTTGAAAAAAAAATCGAGTAACAGGCCTAACAGCATGAATGCACTCATAAGAATGCTGATTAATTACTAATTTCGTCTTTAAAAGATAGATGGCATTATTCGAACACACATATGTGCACAAATCTTACATTAAATGCGTGGTTAAACCTTAGAGAGAAGAAATAATATTCTTCTCTAAGGTATCCCTCATTCCTCCTCTAAGGGTTACACTCCTCGATAATTTATTCTCAACGTTTTTGGAGGTAAAATGATATTAAATTACAAGACCGTCATTTGGGGTGGTCAAGGGTTTAAAAAATACAATAGAAATGGACAAATAAGGTGAAATGTAGATACTGTATATACTGGGTTAGAGCAAACAGGGGGTTATGGCATTTTTAATAAGAACCGTTGATCCTTGAGGTATACTTCTAATTATAAAAATTTTCCAAATAACGTGCAGTACTCAGATATGTCATTTATCTTTCAAGGGGTTGTATAGTTATTAAAATTTAAAAAAAAATCAACTTTTTATACAGTCCCCGTGTGCTCCGAAAGCGAGTTAGAACGTCGTTGCCCTCTCTTCTGATGCCAACAAAAATAAAAATTCGAAAAACGCAGGGAAGTTTGAGAAAAAACAGCTCTAAATACGGGAAAAAACTGTTTTAGCCGTATTCAACGATTCAACGCTGTTTTTCCCAAATTTCCGCCGTTTTTCGAATCAGAGAACATTTCACTTAGAAACATGGAATTTTTTTTGGCATTAGGAGAGACAGGGCAACGAATTTCTAACTGAATTTTGGGGCACACGGAGACTGTATTAAAAGTTACTTTTTTTTTAATTTTGATAACTATACAACCCCTTGGAACATCAATGGCATATCTTGAGCACAAGTTATTTATAAACTTTTTCCTTATTTAAAGTATACGTTTAGGATCAACGGTCCGTCAGCAAAGTTCTAGCTCTGCTTTGATTTAAACACTCTTTAAAACTCTGGATTTATACAACCTGACCTAAGACATTTTTAGATGAAAATAATTACTCTATTAACGCAAGAATTTTTAATACCAAATAAAATTTTTGGCAAATCAGAAAATTTAAAATATCAAAATACATATTTTCCGATCAGTAATTAAAATTCAAAATACAAAACACTTTAATCTACATAAAAGCGTTTTGTTATTTAGCATATCTATCAGGTTAACAAAAAACTGTTTGACAACATTGGCGGTAAGTTTTCACTTTTTTTTAACACTGAGCTGTGGTCAAAAACCTAACCCTGATCTCCTATGGTGCATATTTTGAATAAACAGCTCTGATTTGCTAAGTAAATTGAACACAGGTAATCAGTAGTGTACATATAATGGACCATAAAATTATAAAAATTATCTGTTCTAGACTCTTTGTACGTCGAAAAATTTAAAATTGCAAATTATAATTAATATTTTGTTTTAATTGTAATGAATTAATGTTTAAAAAATACAACATTGTAGTATGCAAGAAAGTACGTTTTTCATCCTGTTATATACCCATACATATATATATACCCATATATTGTGTTCAAAATATTATCCAAAAGTATTCATTTAGGTTTTTCACGGTTTTTGAAGGTTTAAACCAGTTTTGGACGCTTGTCATGTCAAAAAAAACCAGTTTCTGACATCAAAAACCCTACCCTGGTCTTAATTCCTATGATTGCCTAAGTGGAAAATTATACCTTCCTTTCGGACTGTTTTCTTTAATTCCGCCAGAAAACTAGATGTAGTTTCTGCCTGTCTCAATGAATGTACTGAAACGGGAATCGTTTAATCGACCCACACATCGAAATAAAATATAATCATTCAATATTAATTCTCTTGCGAATAATCAAATCGATCAGTAGCCGTAAAAGCTTAAATCCGAAGCTATTGATAAGGTGTCAAGAAGGAATTTTTGATCACTTTACGGATTTGACAGCATTAGTCGGAATCAATAAGTAAATTAATTAATTCGCGAAATTAATTTCACGATAAACTGTCTCATTAGCAGTTTTTCAGAGATCGATTCCCATATTACGGTGACTTTTCTAGCCGCCTCTGAATGAAATGGCCTTAATAACTTGAATTGGCTAGAACTGCTCCACAGCCTCGAGATTTCATTTAAAAAAAAATGAAGACAGTCAAAATAAAATTTCACGCGTTTTTCAAAGACAACTCAATCAGAAGCATAACCGAAGTAGAGGAAAGAAATTTTCGAATCAGCTGCGGTTCGTTTTCGACAAGACAAGTTGATAGACACAGCACCAATCAACAATAATCATATGCGGCCATTTTCCACGCCCTGTGTGTAAATGAATTCGGCGGCGGCAGGGAATCTGCCAAAGCACGAAATCAAGAAGGAAAAAAGCAGGAAACGTTGGACATAACAAAAAAAAAATTACATAAAATTATTTTACATCTTGGCAAGAAATCTGCTCTCACGACAAGGAAACACGGCAATTTTCCAATGCACACAAGCAGTTTCACTAAATCAATCGTCAGACGTCAGTGACTCAAATACTCCGACATGCATATTAACTTATATGCATATATATGTTACGGTAAATGTAATAAATCGGTTATTACATATAACAGCCGGTTATTATGCATACTCACCAATCGTCTTGGTAAGTTTGATAAATTCATAATTTTTACCAGCGAATATGCATAATAACCAAGTGCCGTTACTAAATTTGATAAATATTTGTAATTTATCGCCTTTATCTGTGATTATGAATTACCCTAGTGCAGTGGTTTCCCAAACTTTTTGAACTGCGATGCCTCCTCCGATTAAAAAATTCGTCGGCGATCCCCCTACATAGACGGGCACGTATCCCGATTTTCCAGGACATTCCGATTTTTTGCTAGTAAATGTGTTGTTCCGGTTTTAATTAGGCGATATATTGAATTTTTTAAAGATATTCAACAATGTTTTTTAATACCATATAACTATTTACATTGCTTTTTTATGCACTCAGCTCTATGCAAGATGGAAGTGTAGCGAACTGTATGCTCCTTGGTTTTCGTATACAGGGTGATTAAAAAGAATCATCCGATTTCAGAATCATTCTACTCTTGGAATCGACCATTAACAAAAAGTTGTCATATAACGTAAACACGTTTTCTCCTCCCTTACATTCATATAAATTACTTATCATTCTGTGCTTTTAATTTTTTAGAAATGTACAATTTTGAAACCGGATGATTCTCTCTGAGTCAGCCTGTCAAAGTATTAACTTCATATGATAATCATTGTACAACAAGAATTTGATAAAAATTACATTGTATGATACATGGTAAGTAGCTTAGCTATTATTGGGAATCTATATGCCCGTGCATATTAATTAGGAAAAACCGTTTTGTAGCAAAATATATTTGCTTTGTATTGAAGACGCGTGAAGTTTTCATGAAGAAATTTATTTATGATTTTTTTCTATTGTTAATTTCATTTAAAAATATCATGAGGAAGAATGCGTAGAGTTGCTCAGTAACCCTTGTACTCCCGACACATGAATTCTTCAGATCAGATTCATCCTCAGATGCAATCAGCTATTTTTTGTTGTTATCTCGGGCAGTATTTTCAATTGCCGCTGTGGTGGCCAAGTGTCATAGTGACAGATTCGCATCGCAAAGACATCGGTTCGAACCCCACTGGATCCTCAGTGGTGGTCGGCTGAAGTGTTTTTTTGTGGTTGCCAACTTCGAGACACGAATACGAGCCGATCTCCCCGTTAAAAAGTCTTGCCACAGAGAGCAACAGGCCTACAAAGATACAATTATTCAATCATGGCACTTCATCCATAGTTTGAAAAATGGATGGCAGCACTAAAGATTCACACGCAACACCATATAAGCACTCAGACTGTTAGGTACACACACATTTCCGGCACAACTCAATGGATAGTAAATTGCTCATGGCGATAAACCGGAGTTGTGCTCCGTTTGAAAGAATGAAAGAAAATATTTTCAATTAGGCTTACCTGATTCTTTGGTGTATGGCATATCCCCATGCCAAATTCTTACCCTGGAATTATTCTTTGTTCGTTCTGAAACACATCTAGAACGCCCGTTGGCGTCTAATTGAGGAACCCCCCGGGGTCCGCGGACTACATTTTTTTTTTAGAAACCACTGGCTTAGGAAAGAACCCATAAATATTTTTACGTTTGAAATGCTCAAGGAAGGAAAAAACTCCTTCAAAGCAAATATTAGCGGTTATTTTTCTTATGAGATAAAATGCATCTCTTTTCTTTCATTTTAATTTGGGAATCGTTATTCGGAGGTAAACCTTAATGTTAATCCAATGTTCCAAGAAAATGTGGCCGTTGTTTGGGGTAACCGTTATGGGAGGTTTTAGTGTAGTTCTTTTATAAGTGTGTGGAAATAGCAATTAAACTATTCTAGAGAGCAGCAGATGAACCATGAATTAGGAAAGGCAGCCCCGCTGATGACAAAAGTTTGAGACAGTCACTCACTTTACTGTTATTTAAAAATTCCTTCTTTGTTCCCATATAACTCTCGTAGTCCCCCTTAGAGGTCTCCCATAGACCGCCTTTTGAAAACTTTTTGGCGATGAGAATAGCGTTGTGGATAGGAATTCACAAACAACAAGAATTCGAATGAAAGCATTTAAAATGCTATGATGTTCCTAAATGTCACACGAAGAATGCACCAAAAAAAAAAAAGTACAATATCACAAAAACTATATAGTATGATAGAAAATTTAATACTCGGAAAAACGCGCTCGTAAAAGCTCTCGGAAAGCGTAGGAATTTATGCACGCCCTGCTCTTGTAGCGTAAAGTCGTAAACTCGAGAGAGAATTTGCATGTTTTCGGGCATTGGAATGTTTCGAGTTGGGCGTGAAATTTCGACAACATGACTTCACGCGAAAAAATACACGTATTTTTCCCCTCTTTTTCAGCAAAATTTGTTTTCCGTGTAATTTACAGTTTGAATTATAAATCTGAATTTCACGATGTATGTTCACCTTCATATTTCTAGCAAGAAATTTCAAACATTTCTTCATAAATTACTGAAAGAAAATCACACGAAGGAAAACGCTCTCATTTTATTCTACCAGTATACATACACACATCCAAAATTAGAGCCTGGAATAGGGCTATATAATAAGGGCTGCTTCATGACAGTGTTTGAGTGTGACGTCACTGCTCAAACACTTTTTTTCTTAGCAGACGACATCAGCACACAAAACGTGCTGAATTGACATGACATATTTTAACATTTTAGTTGCTCATTTTACTGTTTAAAGTCAGTGATCACTCGTTTATAAGATTGTTTCAGTGACGCGTGTTATATTTCTATAACCTTGCTATAATCTAGAAGCTAAGAAAAGGGTTAAATTCAAGAAATAGTCGGTGAGTAATAATGTCTTTTGATTTCAAAATGAAAATAATAATAACTTCTAAAATTCTGTTAGGTTTTTTTTTTTAATTTGCTTCTGATGTTTTTATGCTGGAGTTGCATTGGCAATAATGGAGTCCAATGCTTCTAAAACTGCACCCAGTTCAAATAAAAACAAAAAAGATAATAAAAAGTTATTAGAAATTTCAAAAGAGATAATTGAAATTATCTGTCTCGAATTGGTTTTCAACGTAAGCCCAATAAAAACTAACTATTCGCGCGTGATTCAACTGAAATGTATGTGCGAGAAAAATATTCTCAGCGGAAGTCACCTCATAAGCAAACGCGAAATTTCTTATTACAAATGTGTAAATGGTTGAACGAAGCAAGCCAAAATAAATATAGAAATACTAATGGCAATAATCGAAAAAATAATTTTGGAAATAATTCAGCAAAAGGGACAGTACGGCGATTGCAAACTATCGTAATTAGCAAGGTGGCAAAGCGGGTGCACTCGGTTCTGTTTGAGCAATGACGTCAGCTTGTACCGACTCCAGAAAATAGAAGACACATGGTAACATGAACACGGAACAAGTGCAACTCGATAACATAAATGCTTTAGGGCCACACATACATTCAGAACCCACATTCCGTCGTGGCATTACTACAATAATAAGTCGTCTTCAAATGTGTCGTAATTGTTTTTTTCAACATTAGGCATCAATAGAATAAGACAAGTTATCGTTACAAACGTGGTTGTTATAACCGAGTTTGGCTGTATCAATGATACAACTCCCGGAGTAAAGAATTAGAGGCTCTTAATTAAATTCTAGAAACCAGATTTAGTAATTGCTTGATGGTATATTAGGAGTATTTTATAAATAAAAAAAAAGAGTTTCTCTTTCTCTCTGTGATTTTATACTTGTCTTGAATAGAATTAATATTATAGATATACAAGGTGATTCAGAAAAGATGGAAAAACTTTAAGAAGTAATAGTACTCACCAATATCAACAATTGCCATCAAAGAATGCATGGTCTACCATTAAACGCAAACGCGCAAGCGCATTTCGAAACGGCCGCTCCGCAAACTTTAAAACGGCATTCCTGTTGAAATTTATTGGGAGGAAAAAGAAAAACATGCATGCAAATGTAACCTGAGGAGGAAGAAGAAACCGTATGCAAATCTGCGTCGCAATCAATAAAAGGTGGGGACGCCAGCCCTGTGTAGTTATTCCAGCGTGCAACAGTTCTAATAATTGTAACGTACAGGATAATGGCGGACTTTATTCCGAGCATTGAGTCCGAGCACTTTATTCACTGCGACGCAGATTTGCATACGGTTTCTGTTTCTTCCCCAGGTTACATTTGCATGCATATGGTGTTCTTTTTCTCCCAATAAATTTCAACAGGAATGCCCTTTTAACGTTTGCGGAGCGGCCGTTTCGCGTTTGCGTTTCATGTTAGACCATGCATTCTTTGATGACAATTGTTAGTATTGGTGCATATTATCACCTCTTAAGGTTTTCCCCATCTTTTCCGAATCACCCTGTATATCCACACACACACACGAAAAAAGACCACAAAGATAGGTCTTATTGAAATTTCTTGTTGCACGGTAAAATGAGATTTTTTTTGAAATCCATTGTGTGTAACTTTTTTTTTATTAAAGAAGTATTTATTACCAAAAAAATTAGTTCATTCCTTGCTAATTACATTTTCTTTTCATGATGTTTAAGTTTTCAAAAATGCAAAGATATGAGGTTTCCAGCTTATATAACTTTCATTTAAAAAAATGCAAATCTCTCAAAAACTTTATAAGCCTTGTTATGAACACTCAGTATATGAATAAACTAATGAAACATCTAATATTTTCTAAAATATATTGAGCAAAATGGTCTGGACGATTTCACAAGGATTTGCCAAACACATGGAACCTTCTACACCAGGGGTGTCCAGCATCTTTCTGTTCAAGGGCCAGCATAACGATTAGCCGCAGCGTGACGGGCAGCAGCATTACGGGGGTCATTCCGATGTATAAGAAGCACCAGTAAAATGAGACCCGGAAAATACGACTACAAATACAAGGTCACAACAAGCAAAGTTCACAACGAAGTGGCTGAGAAAAAGATGCCCATAACAAATACGGATGTCATATATTTCTAAAATACAGCAACCCAATTAAAAATATAATTATTAAAACTAAAGGCTATATATACATGATGAAATATTATACAAAAACAACTCGCATTATAAAACTTGCACATCTGTATACACCGTAAGGTAATAAATATGGTGAAACACGTTCAATTTAGAAGCTAAACGTTTACGCTTAGGCATTGCTTTCCTTTCATCTTCATAAACATTTTCATTGTTTATCTGTTTGCGTTCCCAGCCAGATGTAATGCATCAAAAACTAGTTTATTCTGCAAATTATTCCATCCAAACCATTCATAGTTTGAATTTCACAAATTAAATTTGTTTCAATTTTTCTTCAATTACTTATTTTGGAAAAGCAGGGAATTTCCCAAACGTGGTGGCGGAAAAAATAGTAAAGAAATTTGCCAATGACAAACTTTATGCGCAATTTGTGTGTTTGAAATGGCAGTATCATGAGATAGCATTGTAAATTATTCTCTTCACTAATAATAATGAATGTTAAGTAATTTTCCGCTGTCGGAACGAGAATAGCTCAAATAATGATCACAAATTTGATTTAACACCTCGTAAATTATTAATTTTTATTTGATAATTTATTTTTAACTTGTCGGGACCGCACAAAATCACTACGTGTGCTGCATGCTGCCTGTGGGCCAGCTATTGGCAACCTCTGTTCTACACCAAAAATTTTGGAAATTTCCGAAATGCACCGCATTACACCATGCTTACACCAGCATTAATTACTTAAGGGGCGTTGAACGAAATAACCCCATTACTTTATAAGTAAAAAAGTTTTATTCAAAATACGAGATTTTCATGATACGAGAGTGACTTTTGATATAGAATAAGTAGAGGCCTCACTTATTCTATAGCGCATTCAAGGACTAACCTCGGCAATACAGTACTATTAGTATGCGTCACTATTATCCCCTTGCTTTTTGAAGACCGGACATACCCCGCTTCCCATCTTAGAGAGATATTGGAGCGTTCCCGAAGGATGGGTGTATCCGAAAAGGTTTATTAAAAACAACGAAACGGGGCCGCCTCAAACGAAGGCAACAAAAAATAAATTACATTAAAAAACGATCATCAGTCTAAAATCATAACATATAAATAAAATATAAACAATCAAAGCTAATGGGCAATCGAAATTATAAACAGGAAGATGATGACGTATATATAGCCGTCCATCCCATAAGAATCTTGTAATCATCAATTAATCGAATGATTGTCGATAATCTTGGGGTATAAAATTTCGAATCACAGTGAATCAGCTAATCACAGTCATCCATGTTGTTATATCGTCCCAGCTTCCACATATCAGTTCGATTGTCGTCATCGGGTCTTCAGTAGTCATAGGTCCTTATCTATGGTCACGTCCAGTTGTCACTGCCGTGATGACAGATCGTTTATTGATGATAGCCTTCATCTAGGCCGCAAGTTGTACATCCTCACCTGACTGCTGCGTTCTCGCGAGGGCGCGTACGTGGCGTCAGTGACTCTTCTCGGTTTTGGTCACTATTATCGCTTGCAAGAATCGCAAAAACAGCTGAGTAAACGGACATATAACGGCAGCAGAGAAAGAAACATATTTATATTTCAAGCGATGTTTGTTCATTGATGCCACATTCTGACACGAGATCCACATGTTTTTGAGCTGGAATCTAATAATAAAACAAAAAGAGAAGAAGAAAAACCTATCGATGTGCACATCAAAGAATAGATACAACTTCAACTGTGAAAATCCACAAGGAAAGAATCGAAAACGTCAAGGAGCCATAAAAATCTTCTCGGAGGTATAAAAGAGATGCAATTTTAGTGATTGAGAAGAGGAAAAACCTCCCCTTGCGCACTGTGAATGTAAAGTGGCAGTAGCTAATAAATAATCAGATTGCGAATAGATGTGTGCGAGCATATTAACATAGCAGAACGTCTTTGAATGGTTATTAATACGGAAAGTAGACAGTCGACTCATGACCTTGCACATGCATGCCCTTGTACGCAAAAGGTAATAGAACTCGTAAGGATTAAACCAACACGTGTGCGAGATGCGCGAAGGCTACCTACATAACCTCCAATGAAAATTGATCGAAAGGTGCACTTAGACGAGGGGAGGATAACGCGTGCGAAGTGAAATTCATTCGTATTTAAGCACCACAAACATCATAATTACTTAAAATTCTGGTATTTTTCCCCCCCTAATGTGAAAAATTATCATTTAGAATTTCAATCACGAACGAAAATCCATTAAGAGGGAAAAAAAAACGATTATTGAATCAGGAAAATGATAGATTTTCAAAATGATCCTGCTTAAGGTCTTTCTACCAATTTGACACATCGTTCTTTATAAATGATGAAAATCAAAACAAATTAGCATCATGTTCAGATTTTGAATGTGTATGTTACGATAAATATGATTTTTAAAAAATCCGGTATTATACATAATAAACCGGTTATTATGTATACTTACCAATTGTCTCGGTAAGTTTGATAAATTTATCACACATTTACCAGCGAATATGCATAATGCCCACACAAGCGTCGTTGGTATAAATTTGATAAATGCTTAAAACACATTATATTATCCCTTTCACCGGTGATTAAGCATAATACGCAAGTGTCTCGTTGGTAAATTTGATAAATACTTGAAATTTATCGCCTTTATATGCGATTAGGAATAATACCCTAATGTAATTGGTGAATTTGATAAATATGAAAAAAAAAATCGAAATGAGTTGTATATGTGGGATGAATATAGTTGGACCCCGATATAATGATAACAAATTTCATGGTCGTATCCCTATATAATGATACAATACAATGTATGAATTATCATGTATAGTATATCATATATAACGATTTATCATGTTTACCAACGACGCGACACTTGAGTATTATGCATAATCACTCGTAAAAGTGATAAATTTAGTGCTCTGCGATGATGCATAATAACCAGATTTATCACATTTACCGTAACATATATATCTGTATAATTATTTTTTTTTCTGATTTTGATTGCACTTGTCTATTTGTTCATGCTCGGTGTGATCAGTTTAGATCAGTGTTTCCCAACTTTTTAAATTTCTTTCGAAATCTAATTTAAGATAATAGATTAATAATTTATTTCAATTTTTAATTTAATTTTATATTAATAATTAAAATTTTACTATTAATATATTAATAATAATAATATAATTTTCATTTACTTCCATTGCATAAACTACACATTTAGCTCTGTAAAACTGTATGTACCTCTTCAATTTTTATGCTTAAATTAAAAAATATATATATATGTTGGATTTAATGGAGGGTGGTGAGTTGACTACAGAGAGGTCCGTGACATCACATAGCTGGCGAAACATTCCTCTAGATTTTTAACAAGTAAAATTGTTTGTTCCGGTGAATAAGAGCTTTCGGCTTCCACAGAAACTTTTTAAATAAATTAATGAATTAATGAGTTTGAGAGTGTAGGCCGGGCAGATGGGCCCTACGTCAAACATAAGGATGTTAAAAAAATTAATAGTTTCACTAATAAGCATGTACAGAATTTTCATGGGGTCCCTAAAATGTCGATCTAAAAATTGCGATCATTATTGAGTTATTCTCGTTCCAACACCGTCGGAAGCCCAAGTTTAAACACATATTTCATATCGTATGTCAATAAATTGATAGAACTTTAAACTTAAATATGGTTGTTCTAAGCAGTTAAATTTAAAACGAAATATAATCGAGGTATTTTCCGTTCTGATTTATGGTTCCTAATAATTTTCGAATTGGTACAGCCGCATTCTCCACAGCTGCCCGAGTCTGGCCTTGATTCCAATCAAAACTAACGAAATTTAATGTAGAAGGCATCATGATTCAAAAAAAAAATAGCTAAAAATGTCCCAGTATTGAATTTAGAAGCATTTCATGTGATTAAGAAAATTGTGTGCGCCAATGGCGTGTTACGAAAGGTAAAAATACGAACGTTTTTCGAACAGTATGACGCTATTTTTCATATAAAAGGTAGAAGAGCGTCAATGGACCAGCTTTCAACGTAAAAAAAAGTAACATCACTGAATTCTTACATTTTTATATATTTGGGACGCCAATAAGTTTTTCCAGCAATAACCAGACATTTGCGCGCAAGCAAACAGGACGGGCCGAGCATACAAGAGGTCAATAGCCGTTCGAGGAGCTTATTCTTCAAAAGGGAACATTTCCACTATTACTAAATTTACAGTAGAAGTAAAAAACGTAAATTTAAAACTAAAACATAAACAAAAAAGTAGAAAATAGCTCAACAGGTAGCAGCATATCGGAATGGTAGAAGAATATTTAAATACTATGCGTTTCTTGATCACCATTCAAGAGCGTTATCTACATTGAATTTTGGAAATGTTCCGTTTTGAAAGAAAGTTTCTACGTCACCTATGATTCCGGAAGATTATAACTAGCCCAAAAAGGTACCCTTACTACCTTCTTGTCATCAACACAAAAAACACGATCATTCTTCAGTACCTCTTATAATGGACATAATTTTGAATTACATCGACAAGACTCAATGCATCTTACCATCCATTAATGGATATTCTCCTCGTTAGCGGACAAACATTTCGGTCCCCGTGGGTGAAAGATGAAAAATACCGAAGTGTATGGGAAAGGTAGATATGCTTCATTTTGGCAGAAACGAGTAATTTCTACTGAAAATATTCCCAGTTGAATAATCTGAGATTCAGAGCTTATCTCAAAGATCTATAAAACAGTTAAAAAGGAGTGCATTTCGGAAAAAAAGTGGAAATGTTCCCTTTTGAAAATAAGCTCCACATTTATAATAAGACTAAATTATAAAATAAGGCTAAATCGATTATAAAAAATGCAATAAAGTTTTTTAAGAATAAAAAGTATCGAGGTAAATAGAAATTTTAAGTCAATGGAAATTTGAATATACAAATTCAGCTTTCATAAAATCTCTTTTCAACTTGAAGCTTTTTGATGAGATTATGGAAGGTCTCGAATAGCAGCTAAGAATATTACCGAAATTTTACTCAATATTTAAAAATCACAAAAATAACTCTAAATATTCTCATGAACCACATAAATCTCTTCATGCAAAAAAAAAAAAAATCCAATAGTCATTGGTCATAATAGAAAAGCTAAAATCTATCTATGACCAGCAACTTTCTGTACAAATTCGGAAACCCTTACTATATGAATATATTATTAATATATTCCATTATACACTTGTACACAGACAGAGAAGGATTTCCCCTTTTTTTACTGAAAAGAAGTAAAAACATCAAGTGGAAAATTTGAAAAAAAAAAAGTAAATTTTTGCAAAAAAAATGGATTTACGGCCATTGTTCACAGCAACATCTGTTCGACCACTTTCCGATGATTTTTCCCTGACTTACTTTGACCAAAGCACGCACCCGAAGAAAGAAATGTAATTTTATAATCTTAACTGTTTCCAAGTGTTTATTGAGTTCCAGTTTTTATATTCCTTTCCAAAATTCACCCCCTTCCTAAGATTTTTTCCCCTGACTTCCATGAAATACCTGCAAATCTCCCAGACTTTTGCCAAACATTTTCCTGACAATTTTTGCATTTCCTGAAATTTCCTGGTCGCTGGGATCCCTGCTTTTTTTTTTTTATGAAGAGATTTATTCTATATTTTAATGTAACTGGTGTTATCTTACCTTCACTATAGTATTTAATTTTTTTTCTCTCTTAAAAACTTGATCGATTGTTTTCAGATCGGCCAACCACACACAACATCAAAAAACGCACGTGAACGTTAATAGGACGGGAAGGAAACAACACCACAGAGCTCTCTAATCGAATTCCCCGAAAGTTAAAAAAAAATTTTGCAAAATAAAATAATTAAATTAAATCAAAAACACGAGACGATGCGATTGGTTGAAGTAACAAGTAGGATATGCGCAAGTCGCGCTGCGCCTGCCACACTCACTCGCATACACGGATTTTGGCGGGAAAAAAGACGGCAGTAGGAGAGATGCACGTGATTGGGATGGGGGGGGGGAGGGAGGGCTCACTACCTGCCCTGCCCATGGTTCAAGGTCGCTCTTCCTCATCCCTGATTTGATTCCGAGAAGCTGCTGCTGTTACCATGGCAACAAGAGGACGGCAAAGACGAGCACCAAATTGGGATTAAATGGGTAAAAGCGAGAGATTTGACACGCTCGAGAGAGATTATAAATGTATTAACTTGAAGTGCCAAGGAGAGATGGATATAAACGCATCTTTGTGATGAATTTGATGAGCTTAACTGTTTCGCGATCGGAAAAACGCACGAAAAAAGAGCGAGCACCTCGATAAAAGCATTTTGTTGCCCTGCTCCAACCCCGATGCTGCCTGCCCTTGATCGGGTTAAAATAATTATTAATCTCTCCTAAAAACTCTTTATTTTCGTTTTTTTTTTTGTTATGAGCAAAACGGTATGTACTGAAGAGCTTCCTCAGAACATTCAATTAACTATCAAGCCCTCAATGCGTAATTAAAAGCAAAATCCTGACGCAAAAATAAAATCTCAGCGTGTATATATATATGAAACAAAATTAAATACATTACCAGGGGCGTATACAGCGTCGACTTTTGGAGGGGGCCACAACAGGCTTGGGGGGGGGGTGAAGAAAGAGCACAAAAATTATCTTCCCGATAAATTTGGAGTTACCATCATTCTTGGTATTTATCTTAACCCATTATACCCGACATTATGAAAAGTGGAATAAGAAGAAAGTTATAATAAATTAAAACTAAAATATAAATGTTTATCATGTAAATTACTTGGTAGGTTATTTTAGTCTCTAATTATAAAGACACAAAAATAACGTTTTTAAAACAATTAGTTTAAAACAAATTATCCAATCTGGTACTAGGTACCATCAGGATATAAAGGGTTAAATTTAGCCGATATCTGGCAAAAATCGAGATTTTTAATCAGCTTTATGTATGGTTGGTATTTTTGTACACCTTATGTATGGTGTTTTCAAACATTTGGTTGTTTCACTAAGCGTTTGAAAAGAATAAAAATTCTACGGTTCATTTTTGAAATTCAAGTAAACTATGAAAAATTATCAGGAAAAAAAGCTCAGTAGCTGAGCCTTTCAAAAATGTTAATTAAAAGATTTTTTTTATAAAAGTACACAAATTAAAATTTTTATACGGCCGCCTAATGAAAAAATTGTCAAAATTCAAAATTTTGTTTCTCTCTATCAAACGGAAAGAGAAATTCACCTCGTCACAATAAAATTAAAAATCGCCGATACATCGGTGATTAAAATTGTAGATTTTTCCCAATTTTTGACGTCACCTGAATTTTTTTTTTATCCTTGATCATCTCGGCACGTAAAAATTTGAAAAAGAATCACGGATATCGATGACCAATATCTCAAGGAATTTTCATTCATTTGTTATAAGAAAATTTCTTTTGGTATAATAGAAAAAGGCACCAATTCTACTGATTGACAATTTTTTGATTAAGGATACTATTAAAATTTTATTCTTGTATTTTCACCAATAATTACCTTCGGAAATGGATTACCTATCACAGAACAATTTTGTTTTCTCCACTATATTTTTTTTTTCGATTTTATTTGAATTTTAAAATAAATTACAAAATTTATATTCCTTTCGGACATCTTTGGAGAAATATACCGCAAATGTATTTGAAGTTTCATTCGCTATCAATGAAACTACCATGTCTCTCTGTGATATCTCATTCAACAACATAAGAATTAAAATAACATCAAACTCATCATTCAAGTAGGTATCAAATATAAAAAAAACCATAAATATTTGAGAAAAAAGTCAAAATGAACGATAAATACGATCCATTTTGTCCATAACCCTTTCAGACTCTGGTACCACAAATGTGTGGGTTGCTTTTTCTCACTGCAGAAATTTTTCTTTTGACCTCAGGTAAGTTTTGAGTTAGAAATGTAGTGAATATGAACTTTGGGGGCTTTCATCAGAGGGCAGCACTTGAAGTTTTAACTTTCAGGAAGTTTTTAAGATGGTTTCCAGGAGAGAAAAGTGCCGTTGGGGGAAGTGTTATTTATTACATAAAATTTACCAATAAAGTACTGAAAATTTCTTTTATGTGAAGATGAATGTACCCCGCATCATCTTGGCTGAAAAAATTTGAACCAAATGAATTTCTTCACAAAAAAATGTGAAAATTTGAAAAATAAAAGTGAAAAATAGATTTGCTTACATTTATGTTCTTAATGCATTTTGTGGGTATCACAAATGCAAAAACAGAATTCCCAGAAATGAATGCTCGGGTCTAAAACGATTATTGTTCGTTAGTGGCTTTTCTTTTCCGCAAAAATAATTTCAAAAATAAATAAAATTCCATGACCTTTTCAAGACGATAAACTCATAAATAAAATTAAAATATCAAAATTTAATTTCGTTTGAAAATTGATATAATTACGGTAATTAATTTCGTTCAGGCATAAAACTAGAGGATAAAAATCGAATTTCATCCGCTATGAGTAATTTCGGTTGGCTACCAAGAACACCATAATACTCTAAAGGCGATCCTATAACTACCGGGGAGAAAAGAGAAGTTCCAAGCTTCTTTTCCAAGAGAAGGTGGGGATGGCCCTTTCTAAAACAAGGAACCGCATATCCATAGCAACAAAACCATCTATCATAATCATAGAGAGCTGCTCTCAAGGTCACGGAAATGATTCCGAGAAGCTGAGGATGCCCGAGAGCAAACGAATGGAGAGGATGGTTCTGCTGCCAGGAGGAACGATTTCACGCGCTTCTGGTCCTGCGCAGGGAGAGCAAGAGTACAAAAAAAAATGTTGGGTAACGCCCATTTTTGGAAGAACGTGGCGCTTCGGGACACCTTTGCATCCATGGTTTTCCTGGGAACCCCCCCCCCACCCCCACCAAACGGAGTGTTGATGTCAAGTTATTCAGAAAGAAAAAGTTCCAAAAAAAAACAAACTCTGATGAAATTTCCTAGATTTCTCACCAGATACATACTGGTGAAATAAGGTTATTTATTGCACATGCGCTCTGTACAGTATGATATTGAAAAAATGTATGAGAAAGTAGACACTTGTTGAAGCTAACGCTGGAAGTTTCTTGAAAAGAGCCTAAAAATGTTCGTTTTTTTACTAGTTTTTCCCAAGTATTATTCCTCGAATGGATAATAGTACAATTAATAACATGTACAGTAACAGTAATTCACTGTTTCTAAAAAAAAAAAGTGAAATTAAAATTTTAAATTTGTTGAAATATGGATTTTTAAGAATATTTTACATGCACAAAAAAAAATTCCAATAGTATTTACAGCAGGAATTATTATGAAAAATGAGTTCATTCATTGAAACCAACAATAATAATTGCTAGCAGAAAATATAGCTGAAGACATAAAAATGACTGATAGAGACACTTGTTGAAACTAACACTGAAAGTTTTGAAAAAGAAGTCCCGAATATTTAAGATATTTACGAATTTCTCCAATTATTCCTTGAATGAAATTTTTTTTTAAATATAATGCTACGGTAAATGTGATAAATGCGGTTATTATGCGTATATAATAACTGGTTATTATATACGCATACTTACCAAGCGTTTTTGGTAAATTTGAAAAAAAATCTCTAAATTAACCGCTTTTACCGGCGATTATGCATAACACCCAAGCGTCGCATCTTTGGTAAACATGACAAATCGTACTATACGCTATACCAGAGGTCTTCAACCTATTCTTAGTCGCAAGCACTGCCTGTATCTATCCCCAAAAGACCAGCACCCCTTTTCGGGGCAAGTTCGAGATACGAAAGCATGCAATCAGGATGATTTCAAGCCTAAAACGCAATTTGTACACGGAATTTAATTCGAACGTTGATCAAGTGCTCGCAAGTACGAAATCGATCACGAGCATCGAGCACTCTGGGTGCTCGCGAGCAACGGGTTGAAGATGTCTGCGATATATTAAACATGATAATTCATACATGCATTGTATCATTATATCGGAGTACAATCGTAAAATTTGTTATCATTACATCATATCGGGGCCCTATATTCATCGCACATACTAGACTCCTTTGGTAGCACATACTCCTTTGGTAGCCTTAAATCTAAGTGTAGATATAGAGCCTCTTTATTTAACCCCCACTAAAATACGCGACTCGATATATCCACTATTGAAATAGGAATTTTTGAGAATATTTCACAAGCTTAAAAAAGATTAATAATATTCATATATCAAATTATGAAAAACTAGTCAAATTTACCAACGATAATAGTGGCTGGTAGAGAGAAAATGTGGCTGATGGACATAAAAAATGGCTGATAGAAACACTTGTTGAAACTAACACTGAATGTTTCTTAAAAGTTTCCAAATATCATTTCTCGGATGAAAAACTTTTAAAAACGAAATAATGATCTGATAGTTTATCTAAAACTTTTCGCCACGGAAATGTCTGCAAAGCATTTTTTAGACTAAAAGAAAATGTAAACTAATACTATATAACTCGCGGAAACTAGTTTCGAAAAGAAATGTTAAATTAAAATGCAAAACATGTTGAAATATGAATTTTTGGAATATTTTACATGCTTAAAAAGTAATAATGACTATATATCAAATTATGAAAAAAATTGATTCAATTAACCAACCAACAATAAAAATGGCTGATAGAGAGAAAATATGGCTGACAGACATAACTGCTAATAGAGACACTTTTTGAAACTAATATTGAATGTCTATACAGACTTTCATAAATTTTTCTAAATAGTCCCGGAATGAAATTTTTTTTTAAAAATATGATAAATCATTATCCTGATACTTTATGAAAAGTTTACCATGAAAACTTCTGCAAAAAGCATTTTTCTTGGCTCAAACAATATGTAAAATTATATTCGACGAAATGATATTCACGAAAATAAGTTTCAAATTTGAAACAAATTTGAATTGTTGAATATATAAAACATATTCGAAAACATTTGTACACATATTTAAAAACATATTTGAAAAAATGAAAAACCAATTTGAAAAAATGAAAAACCAATTTGAAAAAATGAAAAACAAATTTGAAAAAATGAAAAACAAATTTGAAAAAATGAAAAACATATTCAAATACGAAATTTAAAAATATTTTACACCCTCAAAAAAAGTACATATACATAATAATAATGTAATATTATGGAATTATATGGCTAATTATGGAAAATTAGTTCAATTGACAAAAACGATAGAAACGGCTGATAGAGTGATAGTGACACTTGTTGAAACAACATTTGAAAGTTTCTTAAAAAAACCCCGAAGTTTCAGTTTCTCACGAATTGTTCTAAAAACTATTCATCGAATGAAAAAGTATTCAAAAATATATAGAGACTTTTCAAAGGTATAGGGAGACTTGAAAAATCGATTTCTGGAAGAACAAATATAAAATATGTACTGTCTAAAATATCAAAAAAGTTGAGAAACAATTGTTAAAATGGATTTTTTCCATGTATTTGGCCATGTATATTCAAATATATACGGGACCATAGAAGGTTAAATTTATGGTTTGTTTCACACAACCTTCCTGTGGACAAAAAAAGTATTGTTGCACGCGTCTGATACGCGTATATCTAGCTGGTTGGGCTTTTGCTCCATTGAGTGTGACGTCAAGGAGATCTGGGCAGTTCCAAATATTTCTGTTAATTATTGATAGACAATCTTCCTCATGCAACTTAAGAAAGACATTACAACCACCTATGTAATGAGAGTTATTTCCTTCCGGAAGTTTAGGAATGTTATATCTATGTCATAAACAGGAAGTCATCAATAACTTGCGGTTTTAAACATAAAGGGGGAAAAAAACCCATAAATAAAATAGATTAAATGATCATCGCTCTACTTTTCACCGCAAAATGAATTGTGAATAAAGCGAGAAGAAGAGCTTATCTGGCAAATTACGGCTCTCAATATCCCTTTCATATTTTTCCTCGTAAAAAGAAATGGCTACATATATTGCATTTCTTGGAATAACTTTCAATCTTTTCTCTTACCTCGCAAATAAATTTTGTATTTGCTAAATGATCAGTGCAGGATCTATAAATGTACTTGAAATGAAATTTAAAGATCTCATATCAAATTGCAAAATAAATTTGAAATTGAAAAATTGAAAGTAGTATGACAATATGCATAATGTTCTCAAGTTGGCTTCTTAAAATGTAAAAAATCACGTATACAGCACAAGTTTCGAAATCCAATTTTAAAAAATGTAAGCGCGAGTTATTGCCGAGAAATGAAAGATAATAGAAAATCACGATTTTATCAAAGGTCCAAAATAAAATCTTCACAAATACAAGGCCACTTGCGGTTACAACAAAAAGCATCAATTTCAGAAAATAGTACAAAAATTTAGATGATGCTGCGAATGATAGAGGTACCCGTGGACACGTGGCAACTACCACGGGTCCAGCTGCGTAATAAAATACAGGGTGATTCAGAAACGATCGGAAAAACTTTAAGCGGTGATAGTACACACCAGTGCAAACAATTGTCATCAAAGAATGCATGGTCTAACATGAAATGCAAACGCGCTAGCGCGTTTCGAACCGGCCGCTCCGGAAACGTTAAAAGAGCATTCCTGTTGAAATTTATGGGGAGAAAAATAACACCACATGCATGCAAATTTAATCTCAAGAAGAAGAAGAAGAAATATGCAAATTTGTGTCACAGTGTATAAAAGGCGCGGATGCCAGCCCTGTGAAGTTATTCCAGCGTGCAACCGTTCTAACAGTTGTAACGTACGGGATAACTTCACAGGGCTGGCTTCCGCGCCTTTTATTCACCGTGACGCAGATTTGCATACGGTTTCTTCTTCTTCCCCAGGTTACATTTGCATGAATGGTGTTCTTTTTCTCCCGATAAATTTCAACAGGAATGCCCTTTTAATGTTTGCGGAACGGCCGTTCCGAAAAGCGCTAGCGCGTTTGCATTTCATGTTAGACCATGCAATCTTTGATGGAAATTGTTTGTATTGGTGAGTACACTATCACCTCTTAAACTTTTTCCCATCTTAATCACCCTGTATACAGGAAGTTGTAAAGAATAGGGATTCCTCGAAGAACGGCATAATTCAAAGTATGCTTTATTATCGCTATTCTTGTGTAACTTTGAATATCATCGAACATAATTTGAAGATATTTTTTGATTAGGCTGTACATAAACTTTCCCATTTTTGCTTTATCGTATTTTATACATTTCCTCCATAGCCATATTCTGAACCCTATGGGTAAAAATGTGGATGTCCTCTCCATGCGGTTCATATACAGGGTGGGCAAAAATTCCGCGTGTGTAGAAAACTTTAAAAATTCATAAACACCGGCAAAATAATCGAAATAAAAAACGGCTTGCAGGGTTAGCATCGCTAGGTCACGGGAATTTTTTCAAGACAGGAAAAAAATTCAAAAACAGCCGATAGGTGGCACTGAAACGAGTGACTTCGGTGGAAATATGCAAATGAGACGGTTATAAGAACTTGCGCTCCTAATCCACAATTAGTTCACCGTTATCATGTATACATCCGGACCTGCTGCACCCTGGCGTTGCTGGATTTGTGGCTCGTCTGCAATGTGTTATATCCCTTGTGGTGATTGGTCATGTGGATAAATGATTTGGAGGTACTCGATTCGTTTTCGCGTATCTTTCCTTTGACTTGTACGTCAGCGCCACCTATCGGCAGTATTTTCAGTTTATTTTCCCCATGTCTTAAAACAATTCCCGTGATCTAGCGCACACCGTTTTTTATTTCGGTTATTTTTCCGGTTTTGAAGTTTTGTAAGGTTTAATAAAGTTTTTTAAAGTTTCTACGGACTTTGATGCCCACCCTGTACTTCTGACATGATTGTGCATATTTGCTTATGGAAATTGTTGAAATTTACAAATGCTACACATAGCCTGAAAATGATTCCCACGTGAGTAATCGAAGGTAATGAAAATGTGCTGTGGGCCAATTGAAGATCCGTAATTGTGCCGCGGAGCTTAAGTGCTTTGTAATTGCACTGCGTCTACCTGAGTGTTCTGGAACTTTGCCGCAGGTCACCTGAGTGGTCTGTAACTGCGCCGCGGGCAGCTTACGTGCTCTGAAATTGAGTTGAGAGTCACTAAGTACCGTAAATGATCTTATAATGGGCCGCTAAGTTCATTTTGACAAATTTAAATATGAGGTCACGGGCCACCTCAGATGACTCAGAGGCCCGCCACATTTCCCAACATTTTGCAGCGTTGCTATGTAACGTACATGCTCGACCCATGGCTCGTGAGCTAAATGTGAGCCTTCGAATTCATCTGATGTGGCCCACGACCTCAAACTGTATTTTGTAAAATTGAACTAAGTGGCACATTTACAGATCACTTAACTGACCAGCGATGCAGTTCCACATAACTTGAGTGATCCGCGGCACATTTCTAGATCACTTAATTGAGCCACCGCACAATCTCACTAGACCACACACACACACAGCCTGCGGCAAGGTTCCAGTTCACTCAAATGACCCGCGGCACTTTCTCAGATCATTTTTAAGTGACCTGTTCCAAATTTACTCCAGTGGCTTGGTTTTCAAACCAATGAAGTTGTCGGAACTCTCCTAAGGGTTTAACATCTTGGTATAGGGCTACTTAATTACGTGCTGTGGGCTGCTTGACAGATCTGGAACGGTGCCACGGTGATCTGTAAATATGCTACGGGGCACTCAATTGATCTGGAAATGTGGAATGAACGCTGGGGTGATCTGTTAACGTGCCGCGGGCCACTTGAGTGATCAGGGAATATGCCCTGGGCCAATCAAGAACTGCACTACTGGTGAGGTCTGGAAATGTGCCGCCATGTTGATATTTACAAAATTAGGTTTAAAATCGTTGGCCACATCAGAAGACTGGCCCACGAGCCATCATCAAGGCCCACGGGTTGAGCAAGTATATACAACAGCGTGTGCATGAAAATTAATGTCACGTTGCCGTTGATTCGAAGCACCGAACGCGGGTCCTCTTCCGAAAGGAAAAAATACAGCATTTTACATGTTGGTCATTTTGCACTTATATTATGTACACTGTTGCCAATGTAGTCAAAAAATATTCCAATTAGATTCTTCATCGACAACCACCAGAATTAATTTTAGTCATTATTTAGATGACCATACGTCCCGTTTTCCCCAGGACATTGCGCATTTTTATACCATTTAATAATAGACAGGGCAATAGTTTTCAGAAATGATTGATAAAACGCAAAAAATTTGTAGCACATTTTAAAAATTGGTGAAAAATCTTAAAATTAGCATATGAAAGAGTGCAATTTGCAGTAAAATGCTTGCCATTTACTTCAAAACTTCACACACACACAGGTAGCGTTGCAGCATAAAAATTGTAAATAACACTAGCAACAAATTGACACAAAACAGTTATGTACGTATGTTGAAAACAGTTATGTTAAAACAGTTAAGTATGAAATACCAATTTTCCAGTGTATGTTAATGGAATGCGTTGACGTCGATATGTTGCGTGATCCGCGTCTTTCAGGTATTCATATTAATGAAGTTATAAATTACGTACAGCGCCATCTATGCGTGAAATTTTAAACTAATGTTTTAATTTTTTATTTATTTTTAATGAAAGTTTTGATTAATTATTCTCTTGCAGACTGTACTACCATGCTCAAATTGATTGAGTTCATAAGCGTTGATTTTTAGAAAGTGTCATGGACTTTTGGCCCGTCCTCTATGTTAAGCATTCATTCTGTAGATTTTTCTTTTCTTTGAACAGCTTCTCCACTTGATAGAACTGAAAATCAGTAGAAACCTGCTCGTGTTTAACCACTCAATAATAAATAAATACAAATCTCTCCGCAGCTAAGTGACCCGTGGGGTCATATGGCCAATCTAGAGGTACTGTGATATTCCAAAGGGGCCATGAGTGAAAATCAGATGAAGGGCGGGAGAACAACGCCAAGCATGGTCCCCACAAGGGGTGGGCTGACAAGGCTCCAGCCCTGGGGCCCGGGAGGATTTTAATCATTTTTTTGTTTTTTCACGCTATAAATTCATCATAAAAGGGGCCCCGTGAAAGTCTGGTCGGGGGGCCCGTAAAAAGATCCCAGCCTAGGGGCCCTGCTTCAGGATGTGGGGGCCATGACGCCAAGTGGTGAAAGGGTTACACAGAGAGCTGTGAATAAATAAAGCTTTTTCCAAGTGAAATATGGTGATTAAAATATATGATCACTTTCACACAGAATCCGGCAGAGCTATTCATAGAACCACGGTCATCTTAACCCTGGACATGACCCGGGGCCTACACGCTGAGATCTGGTACTGTGATTTTCAAATGCAAATATGTAAGCTGTTCAGTATTAGGGGCTTCAGACTATCACTTTGTCGGGGAACAAATGATGTTCGGACGGCCACGCAGACAACTTTCACAAGAAGGAAGCTTATTGAACTCTAGCCCTGGGTGGGCGCGTGCCCAGGATGATGTGACGGAGGTTCGATTTATTGTGTAGGTTCATTGGATCGTCCCGTATTCTATACGTAGACCTATTTTCCCTGTATTATCCAGCTCTCTCTCGAGAGATTATTACCTACTTTCTCTGGATCCGAGCCTGGCTCACAAACACACAGAGATCGATCTAATTCATAAAACTTCTTTTGTGCATTATAAATTTAGTATTGATTGAATTCACTGAGAAAAGTTAAAAGGGTCTCGTTCTTGGGTGAGAGTAGGGCCCTGGATAGGAGGAAACGAAAAGAAAATACGGCCCAGTGAGGGCCATGAGCTGAAAAAGGTTGGGAAACGGAGGTGTAAAATGTCCTTGTCCCCTATCATATATATAATACAGCGTTTTTCAACATTTCTGAGCCCAAGGACCAGTAAAATGTCTGAAACAAATTGACGGAGCACTTGTGTCCCATATTAGAGGACATTCCTGTAATTTTGGTTGGTCCGATTTTTTTATACATTTGTCTCGCTTTTCAAGTTTATGTGGATTTTTATTATTTAATTTATCGTGAATACAAAAAAAGTGTTCTCATAATATATAAATTATATTATGGCACAAAATATAAATATTCATCTCTCGGATATCTATCAGGTTCGATGTTTTTTCACCATTTCTCAGCAATTTTAACAACAATTTTTGATTGTTCCTACCTTTAGCAACGTATTTGATCACAATTGGTGATGTCACATATTTTACCTAATCAAGATCCCAATTACCCAATTATCCGTATTCTTCTCTATGAAAAATATGGTCATCTCTGATCATTTGAATATATTTTTTTTTATTGCGATACGTGAAGCAGTCCTTTATTATCCCATCCTTCAGCAGTTTTATCAATGGTGATTACCAAATTGCATTTTTTGGTTGTTTGGCAAAATTAAGTGATATCCCTTATTTAGGATCACATTTTTGCTCGATGATGTATCGTGAACCTGACTATAAAGGTGTAATTTCTATTCAAACACATATCGTTATTACTAATGCCAATTACAATTGTTTAATCATTTTTCATTCAATAGAATGAAATTATCAAGTCTGCCTGCGGACCACCTACGCCATCTTCGCCGCCCATAGGTTGAGAAAAGCTGATATAATACGACAAACCCTCTCACTTACTTATTATTCCACTTGATCAACTGAAAATAGTCTGCGGCTACAAATCTCATTCTAGCCAACAGAAAAAAAAACAAAGAAATTAAAATTTTTCTCATAACCAAATACCGATAGCTAACGTATAAACTTATAAGACTCGACTCTATAAGAGCTCAAACGCTCGTAAAAATCTTAAAATAATGGTTGGTAAAACATTTAAATCTTTTGATTCCCGTACGGAACATGAATGAATAAAAAGGGGATAATAGAGAATCATTCTCTTGTAAGAAAAAAGAAATTAGGTATAAAATATGTATAAAAGATTGGGGGGAAAACTAAAAAAAAAGATAAACGAAATGACCAGTAACTCTACTTGAAGTCCGGGTAATAAAAACTTCACACAGGACTCAGGAGGTAGAAAAGAAACATTTGGGGGACCTTGAAAATAGAATCCTTCTTGTGTGTGTTTGTGTTGTTTCTTTCACAGCGCATGCGGATTACGCCTCTGGATTTTTTTTTTTCATTTTATTTTTTTTCCTCCACTGAAAAGATGGCTGCACAATCATGTGAATGCGGTAAGTATAGGGTAAAAAGAGGTGAACACACACACACACGCAAAAAGCAAGCAAGAAAGCAAAGCAGCTACAGCCAAGGTGACTCTTGTAGACTTCTTCTCATGACGCGGTATATAAACACACACACACGCGGCGAAATTTTAGAGGAGCAGTAAATAACACGAGCTTCCAGAGTTTTATGTACATGGATTTTACTGTGATTTCTTTTTTTTTATTTCCTGTCCCTTATTCTGGATGTTTTTTTTCTTCTTTTGGATACATACATTCATCCTAGAATTTGAACCATCATCAGGTGCAGTGGACGCAGACACATCCACCTCAAACTTTGTAAATAGGCAGCAAACACGCCGTTGAGAAATTCATATCCTGAAGTGAATGAATCCAGAACAGACCAGCGTCAAACTTTTACCCCAGTGTCCAGCCTTAAGGGCTAATGGTTGGATTACAGACGGCCCAGTTAGACTTATGAAGAAGACAAAAAGTTGATGATGTTTTTTTTGTGGAGAAAATAAATTCTCCCTTCGGGGAACCCCGTATGGTGAACTATGTTTGCCAGGGGTTAGTATCTCTTATAAAGAAGACAAAAGTGCAGACCGTGTGTTTATAATTCAGTTTGTAGGTGATGACCGATGAGATTAGAAAAATTGCGTCTATATAGTTTATCACCTGTCGGTAAACACCACCTTAACATGAATTTTGATCATTAAAAATTGTTAATCAATTAGGGGCCATTCAAGTATTACATAAGCAGATTTTCAGCCATTTTTGACACCCCCCCCCCCGCCAAAATTTCGTCAGCAGCTTAGAATATTTCATATCTTCAAAAAGGGGTGGTTGATGATGTAAGCAACCTTCAAACCCCCCCCCCTTGTTATCAAAAGTCAGCAAATCCGAAACCCCTGCCCCCCCCCCCCCGATGCTGACCTCATACTTGAATGACCCCTTACATTCGACACGCTTTAATGATGGGTGCAGTGCATGGCCTCCTGAAGTTGGGACAATAGCCTAGGATTCTTGGCGGGTTCACAGACGAGGATTTTTTCACAGGATCCCTCTATGGCAGGGAAGGGGGCCTAAATTTTTTATGTTACACGGACCCTTTGTGCCAGTGAGACGAAGGCAAGGGACCCCCCCTCGCCGAAAATACGAAGTCCACGTACCCGTTTACAGAATAATATTCAGTACATAACAATGTAACAACGATAAGGTAATTATGTTATTGTTTTCAACCTTGATACATTTTGAAAGAGATTTTTTGGTCGCTATGCCCTTACGAACCGTAACCCTTTAAGCGGGTTTCAAAATTTCCCTGATCCGCATTATAACTGCCACAGTAGAAATCACTAAATCCTCTGCAAATTGTCATCTGTTTCATGAAGCGCAGCTGATAAATTCTCCTTCCCCAAGAACCGAGAATAATAATAATAATTAAAGGAAGAGGAAAAACTCTATTGTTTTCTGTTTCTTGTAGTGTACTCACAATCCTATACTACATCGAAGGAAAATGGCAAAACATCCTCTCTCTCTTTCTCCTTCTGTTATCAAACTTTCAATAAAAGCTGACCCCGCCCACTAGCAATGGATCGACAGGTTGGGGAGGGATGGAAAACATATTATCAGGGAAAGACTGTTTTGTACAGAGCTAGCTGTGCTTGTCATTGCCGAAATAAGAGGGTATTAAGAACCCGAGACACTTCGATATTCCCGAAATGAAGCGCATCAAGTTAGACGAGATATCTCGTCATTGCCGCTGCAAGGGTTAGGCAGGAAAGTTAGCTGTCTCTTCTGGGAATCGAATCTGGCGCTCCCTTCGCACGGGTTGCCTAGTCCATCTGAACGTCATTAGAGTAGTCCGGTAAGACTGCCTTTCAAGTTTGCCACATTTTGAACTACGGCATCCTATTTCGTTTCTTCTTATTTTGGTGTTGAATCTACCGGGTTGGCTCACAAATACCGCACGGTTATTGGATGTGGGGAATAGAAATCGTCAACTCAGAGCCTGATTGTTTCTTTTCCGCACAACGATGATACTAGCACGTGCAGGGGAATTTTTTTCCTGCGAATATTCTAAGAGTGAGGATGGGCTACTTACATGATGTCCCGAGCAGCGGAATCCTTCTATCTCTAGGAGATGCTACTAGAACCTGAGCCTCTAGTATGCCGGACGAGGGCTCTAACCATTAAACTACAGAGATGATCAAAAAAACTTTTTCCTTGAAAAAATGGTTTTCCACTAACGATAAGAGTGGTTTCAAGATTTTATGCTGGGACATCACCATTCGACTTGTACTCACGAAATTTTATAATTCAATAGAAAAAGTAAAAAAAAAAAAATTTTTTTTCACCCTCTATGGGTTCAGGTAGAGGCCATAACAGCACAGTTGGTGTTTATCTTCCCAATACGACCCGATCCGCAGTCTCTATTAAGATTTCACAACATCGTGATGGAAATAGGACAGAGCAATAACATTCCAGTGACAGATGAATCCATCCATACTGTTAGTCTCCAACTAGGCATGCAAATACTTTCCAACATGCCCAGATACATTTGTTCTACAGCAGCCTGTTCACCGACTATGGAAAAAGTACCCAACCACTGTCCTTCCGCAGTCACAAGCGAAAACCAAACAAGCACAAAAGGTGAAGAGTCAATGCTGTTTTCATTCTTCCTTAAGAAATTCTTTTATTACCAGTAAAAATTATTTACCAATCAATAAAACAGTCACATCAGAATCGAACGTGTTTTTTTTTTCATCGCCAGTTTCTAATTTTACACAGTTGATATAGAAGACAGAAAACCTCATACAGATAATGTAAACGAGGGGGAGTTGTTTCGATTCGCATTCAGATTAATTCCTGAATCGCACCCAAATGACATATTCAAGAAATCACCACGGTGACAAATTGCTTCATTAGGGGGCGCGGTAGCCCAGGTCAATAAGATGCTCGCCAAAAGTACCAAAGGATGTTTAGAGGTGTCGCAAGTTCGACACCCGGTTCATCTTTGTCAGAAAACTTTCCTGACACAGGGGTACAACAAAAAACGGCGACTTGACCGCAGCAAAAAAATTGCTACCGCAGGGAGTTCTAGCGCACCAACCTCTCGGTGAGTATAAAAAACAAGCCTGCCGTTCGGAATCGGCAATAAATTGTAGGTCCCGGTCAAATTAGCCCTCGTGTGCAGAAAATGACAGTGGTGCGACAAATATGATCGAATTGCTTCATTTAAAATAATTATGAATTATCAGTTGGGAAAAAAAACATGCAGTCGACGTTCCCCAATATCTTGTCCTTGTCCTTCAAAATGAAGTGATTGGGAGAAGGGATAATATTCAAATCACCTGATTATATATCCTTTCACAAATAAATGGTACATCATGTGGAAGGAAGCACGCAACATCATATATAAGCGAGAAGAGAAAGGCAAGGCATCATACATTGAGCAAAAACGATGATAATCCGATAATATTCCATCTGAGCATCCGTTCCACAGTTGTTATTGGTTATTAGGACAGCCAAACATACACGGAAAACAAGAGAGAGAAAACAGAAAGTATACGGGAGATTTTTCAAGAACCTTTCCACTGATGAGTAATGAATATTTATTAATCAATTAAAAAAATCATACGAAGATTGGATTATCAACAGCTCCATACCAATCAAATAAACAATTATTGTATTTTTTTTAAATCTCTAGATTTTAATTATAATAAGGTAATACAGAAGAGAGAAAAATTTACATAGATAACACAAACGGGGAGAAATTACTTGCAAACAAAATTAATTACTCCAAAATGACAAATTAAACAAATCACCATGGTGTCATTTAAGAAACCGAGTCATTTACAGTGATTATGAAATTATCAGTCGGAAAGAAAACATGTACCAAAACAGACAAGGGACATTCCCCGAAATCCTGTCCTTCGAGAAAATACAAAGATGAAGTAATTGAGATACGGGATAATATTCAAATCACCCGATTATCCTTTCACAAATAAAAGGCTATTATACCACATGGGAAAAAAGACACACAACATCGATATAGAAGAGAAAAAAAAAAGAGAAGCGAAGACGTCAGACATTCAGCAAAAAACTGATGATAATCCGATAATATTCCATCTGAACATCCGTTCCACAGTTGGTATTGGTTATTATTAGGACAAGCCAACATACACGAAGAAACAAGAGAGGAAAAGAGAAGTATATAGCCAAGTGACAATCATGTTGCCAAACACCAAAGAAGGACGCGAAATAATGATCGTCATAATAATAATAAGTAAACCTCTTCTTTCTAAAATTTTTTTCTTACTCTTGAAAGTAAGAAAGTCTTTTTTCTTGTGCAAAGTATATATTCTAAACTGGTTACCGAATCCATCGGTGCATGAACATGGACATGGCCGTTGGGCGGTTTTTTTTTTATTTTATATTTTATCTTTTATACTTACATCCCAAGGTTATTCTAATGATAACGGATCATAAAAATGAAAGATTGGTAATGGCAGAAACCAAAAAAGGTAAAAATAAAATAAATTATTTGACAGAAGACTTATACGGAGTCTGCATACCTAATTACTGGCACGAATTCTTCTTCACATAAAAATAGCTTCTTCGAGATTATAATATTATCGCTTGCATACATTGAGAACTGAAGAATATTAAGAGAAAAAAATTAATGAAGCATATATATATCTGAATATTCAAAATGGCGTGATAAGCAAGTCCTATAATGTGACGTGACTTATCTTTTGAACTTATCGTCTCTGTCTCTCTCTACAGAACATCGTTGCCGGTATCTTGAAAGTCCAGGTTGTTGGCTGCCCTATAAGGTTCACCGTTTAGAATGTAATTCTGTTTCTGTACTTGGGAACGACCTTCGAATTTTACGACTGGGCTCATTATTATTATTATTTCTACGTTAAGTTTACTTAACGAATGATTTTCGTTGCAGTGTTCGCCAAGTGTATGTGGAGGGGGAGGTTTATTTGGAAAGGAACAGATTCCAAGGCCACGGTTTCGAAATCCGTGTTATTTTTAGCCTGAAATATTGATATCAAGTTATCCAATGTGATCAAAATCTTCATCCGATGATGAGATTATATTGGAAATTCGAGCATCTTGTAGATCGTGAAATCCAGATTAAACCTTGGATAATTACAACTAGAAATGCAGTGGAAAATAGTTAAAATATGACATTTTTTTAATAAAACGTAACATTTTTTAAATAAACGTAATAATTAGATATGATGACTTTTTCGGGTTATCCGAGTACAGTAAAATCTCGCAAGTTGAATATGCAGCGGGAAATCATCAGGGTACAAATATAGTGCATGCTGGTTTCCGATTCTGCGAGTCAGCGTCGTCACGGATTGGTTAAAAACCTGAATATCAAGTTTTCTAACCAATCCGTACCGGGGCGCCATCTTGCAAAACCGCAAACCAGTACCGCTTCTTTGCGCGAAGGAGGAGGAAGGAAACGAGCATCAACTTCATCCCCTGAATCATCATCTTTCTCGTGCAGCGAATTAACAATGTCCACATCAGGCATCTCACCGCGAATCATTGTTCCACATCATCATTGTTGAGGAACGTATCCATATTTGCATATACATCAAGCCTATTGTATTCAGCTTTGGTGGAACGTCCGATTCTCATAAATGATCCGCACTTGGTACATTAAAAAAATCGCAAAAGAACTTCATCTGTAATTTCATTCACAACTCCGTATGGCTTCCTTTAACCACCTGTCATGGCTCACCATCCACTTGATTTTCACCAGTGTGCCCCTGAGAATATCCCAGGGTAGCAAGAGAACCATATTGCCCCGGGTTAAGAACCACAGCTCTAACTGCTCTACACAATACTAAGCAACCCGCTTTTCATAAAAGCATCTGAACATTTCATCAAAAATAAATAAAAATGCGTCTGACAGATGTTTGTCGAGAGATTTCATTGTAAAGCAACGAAAAACCTTGAAATTTACTAAAAGTAAAATCAGGGGATGGACAATCCCACAAACTATAGGTAATTTTCGTAGAGTATTTACATTAATTGCATATCAAGCAAGCAAGAACTACACAGGCGCTGTATATTATTCGAGAAGCGATCTCTCTCTCTCTCCAAAACCTCAATCATTTCAGTACAGCCACGCAATTCTCCAAATACACACAACACTACTGTAGTACACAGATATACAACCCCCTCCTCTCTCGATATTTTTCTAATGACGGCAATTACTTTTAGTCGAACCTGGAAATCGTAAACAGTATTTTGGTAAAGTTTAGAATTTATGCAAATATATTCAAATGAGATTCCTCCTCGCAAGACTCGAAAACTACTTTTGCTTTTGGGACTACTCTCGAATAATGGCTCTTTCCTCGGAGCAGCAACACGCACACACACACACACATACATAGAATTTTGTGTGAAAACAGCAAAGTTTTCTTAGAGAGGGGGAATGAAATGAATTTCTTCCTCTAAATCCGATTCCTCGCTCGGTTTAAAAAACAAACGACGTTGTCGATGATAAAAATGGCAATGGATCAGGTGATTCAGCTCTTTTAAAGTCCCGTATAGAACGATGCGATACGTTTAAAACGGTGAAAGATGAATAAAATCGATTTTGAACATCTTGGCGCTTGATTAAAGCTATAACCCTGGATTTAAGATGCAAGGTCGACTCGAAGATTATCATAATAAATGTGTAGGTCTATACTATATATATATACGGTACGCAAAAGTATAAACTCTGGGGAAAAAATAGCTGCTTTTTTCTTAGGAAAGTAATTACACCTGCGCCGTAGAACTATGTTTCTACGAAGACCCAGTTATATTTAGTCATTTTTCCATCCATTTGCACCGTAAGGTTTCACGCTTTTAACATTACGTGGCATCATGACCTTGTAACAAATGGTTGTCATGACCATGCACATGATGATTCGTCTTTTCTTTATTGTAGAAGTATATGTCGATCAGTGTTTAGCTGAAGTTCCAACGGAAAAAAAACACATCAATGATCTTTCAACGTTTTTCTAGGTAGAATAATGCACATGTATTCAGCATATGCGATAGAAAATATTTCGGATAGAAACTAGAGAGAGTTAATGAAGGAAGTTTTTACAAGGAAAATCCGGAATTTTTACAGGAAAAAAAATGAAGATTTCATATCAGCATGAAACGAATAATAATTCTGATTGTACAAGACTATAGAAATCAAATTTCCCTAACTCAGAAGATAAGATTGTACAGGGCGTTTTAATGATTCAAATAACGAATTCAGACAACAGACATTTCAGATGATACTTGCAGGCTTTCTTTTGTAAAAATTAGTAAATAAATTCGCTGATAGAGGGTGCCGACGCTCGACTATTCATTCCGTGCCTCTCTTGGTGAAGTCATGATTCCATTCGTAAAGAATCATGAAAAACCAAGGGGGCTGTCATTTTGAATAGAAGAATTATCTGCCAAGTAATTGCGCTATCTATCGTTAAATATTTATATTGTTTTTTGTTTGATAAATGGTGATTGTATCATCTAACTCAGCGGTTCTCAACCTTTTTTTGACCAACGGAGCCCTTTCTGGTGTATAATTTCTATGGAGGAGCCCCATTGGCCTATTTTTTATTTATTCATCAAAGTAACTGATTTATTTTTGTTGTTTAAAAACATTTTTTTTTTTCAAATTTAATTGTTTTTTTATTTTCCTCGAACAGCCGCGGAGCCCCAAGGGCTCCACGGAACATTGGTTGAGAACCGCTGATCTAATTAAACGTAAAGCAAAGTGTTCCTTAACTTTTTTTCCCATCCTGCACCCCCAATGCAGTTCGATTTCCATCCCGCACCCCTTGAATAATGTATTGTTGAAAAAATTCTTTTTTTTTTGTAATTAATTACATTAATAACCACAAATTGGTAGTTATAAAACTTTGCAATTGTGAATGTTTTAGTAATTTGTAATTGTCTAAGGATAATTGCGAAATTAATTTGTAGAAGAAAACAATAAAGCAGCTGTGTCAACGCAAGAAAGTTAAAATTACAATACATGTCGATTTTTACTGACTAAATTGTAATTTTTCGTAATACAATTGACGTCCGTTAAAAAGGCCCCTATTGTTACACGGAAAACGGACGTTACATTGGGAGGTCGTTATATCGAAAGTTTGAAAAAATAGCTTCTTATGATAAATTCCATGTTTGGACGGAATAAAAAAAAAATTGTATTACCAATTTTTTGATAGCAGTTGCAATGAAAACGCACCAGGTACGAATATAATAAAATTTTGATAATTAATTGCATGCACCATCACTGCATAATCAATTCCCTACTATCAATTACGAGGTCAAACGCAATTTTGACAAACGAAAAACCTGGATTTTGTTCGTTTCTTTGCAAAAAAAAAAAAAAAAGTCGAAGCACTGCTGGATCTGGACGTTATATTGTATTGAAGAGTCTTTGTGGGTCGTTATATTGATGAAAAATAACATGGCGTGAACGGGAAAACATTTGGAATTTATCGTACCGGTCATCATAATCGAACGATCGAAATAAAACAGTCATTATACCGAGCGTCAACTGTGTTTTGAAATTTAGGATCTTTCTTTGGGGGGGGGGTAGTGCTGCTCGTATATTATCCTTGCATTCAAGCGATTTTTGGTTTTTGCTTTCATCAGTAAAAGTAGTGGCAACATCATTATGTAGGTGGTAGCGAATGGTGGAAGTGTTTGCAAAGCTGCCTTCTCTCCCTAGTTTTGAAAATGGTCCCAACAGAGCACAGATATTATTCTCAGTCAGAGTTTCGAAATCCCATTTGAATACACGTGCGCTGGCTTGTATTTCTCACAATTTCAAATCATCTTTTTAGAATTAGAATTTAGAACACCAACCATACAGAACGGGGGGAAGACAAAACATAAATAAGGGAAAACAACACAGTGGGATGCGGGGGGGGGGGGGAGCCAAAAGCAAATATCCATAATAGGCCCAAGAGATCTATATATGATCTGTCCAGGGTCAAACCATAAATAATTTTATCGTTAGCAAACACATGCTATTGAAACACAATACACAGCATTATAAATATACATGAATAATATAAGTTGACCAAACAATAGGCACAGTACAAGGTATGGTTATTATTTTTCTCCAACAATGTTTCTTTCACAAATTAAAACTCGGTTAAACACTTGGCAGATATTGGTGTTTCTTTAAATTGAATTTTAACAGGAGTTAATGTAATCTACAAGCAATTTTTTGAAGTGGTTTATGTTTTTTTCGAGTTTTATATCATTACTTAATGTGTTATAAGATCTTGGTGCTAAATATAAAAATTGTTTCTGAATAAGTGTCTTTTTAGGTTTTATGACCTCATATTGTCTTGTTTGTGTAGGAGTGTGTCGCAATGTGAACCATGTTTGGTTTTTTTTGTAGAAATGGTAAAATTCGATATAAATGAAGTTTATGTGAGTATATCAAATCTATAATCAGAACTGTAATCAATATTTGATGAATAAGAATATTGACTAGATATTATATATTGATAGTTTTCCTTAAATATTATTTGTTATTAGTTCTAAATTAGATCTGTAGTCACCACCCCAGATACATATACCATATTGTAAAATATTGTAAAATGTAATCTTTTACCAAATTGCCATTTTTCGTAGAATTAAGGTCGAAAAGTAATGGATCTAGTATATCGTCAACGGGAAAGAAAAACTTTGCGAAAAAATCTGAAAATTGCATATAAGGCCGGTCATCTAATGGAAGTTACTGGAAGCGTAAACAAGTCGCATGTATGCGCAAGAGCCCTCTAGCGGTCTTGCCAATACAAACGATTTGTTTTCTCTCCTAGTAGCTTCCAATGGACGACCGGCCTAAGTGTGTGATTTTTAACCCCCAGATTAGTATTTATTATTATTAGTATAATTATTATACGTATTAACCTGCTCAATCATCCTGTGATGATCTGAATTTTGTTTCTTTTCAACATGAAGTTCTTGGAATCACGTATAGATGGCGCACGCACATATATTCTAGTTTTTTTCCCCATTTTTCTATTTCCAAACAGATTTTCTTGTAGGTCTGATGTGATAGTGCCTGAATGAATGAACGGCAGAACTTCGCCACTGGACTTATCTAGCCCAGCTTCGAGGCAGAGTCTGGAACACTTTATTTTGTGTCAAAAAACAACAAAAAATTTTTACAACAAATTTCCCCCGGACAATTGGGTACTGTCGCGATTAACAAATTTTTGTGGTTATTACGGACGAGATGGGATTAGGAGTTGGAGAAGTTTCGGGGTCTAGTTAAGATGAATGTACACACATATTAGGATGGAGGTATGTTTTACAAAAAATTGGTGGGGGCCACATGTGCCATCTCATCTGTTATCTTGCACTTGCCATATTATATACACAGGATACAAAAAAAAAACGAAATGAGAATCTTATTGTGAAATATAAAATATCCATCGGAGTAAGTCATCTCGCTTAACACCTTATTGGGGAGCAAATGGGTAGGTAGACAGCCTGCCAATCGATATCTTGTTAGTGATTGTGGGTTCGAACCCAGATTCTCTGTTTGTACCACAATTTTTTTTTTCCGATTGTATTATACAGTCAAACCTGTACAAAACGGAATGTCAAATTGACTGAAATAATATCACATTTTAGACAGATTTCCGTTTTATAAAGGTGTACATGAAAGCATTTGTCAATGAAGGAATTATTTTTTGATTCCGTCGAAGACAGTTTTCCGTCTCATACAGTGTTCGTCTTAGGTCGGAATTACACTATAAACTTGAGAAATGCAGCAAATAAGCTTATCGGTTACACTCTAGCAAATGTAACTGATGAGCTTATTGGTTGCATTTGTCAAATTTTACCCAAAAAAATTTCTACAACTTTTACAGTGCAATCCCCTTTTTAGATGCGTTTCACTGTATTTGCAACGTATGAGTTTGAGTGCCATCTATTCTTCACTAAAGACAACTGAATTTTTTTTTTGTACGCTGCCGTTTTGAGAGAATCATTTCTCTGAATATTCCGGCAGCCTAGAGGTAAACCCTTTCAAGTTGGGACCATTCAAATTTTTCGCAACACGTTTCTGCGAGCGAAAGTCAAAAAATGTGGTGTGAAAATTTAAATGTGATTCATATTTTTGAATCAAAAAATTCAAATTTTTTATTCGTTTCAATTTTTCTGAACAGTCAGCATGTAACAATTTTTTTCTCCATCTCGCACCCCAAAAATGGTTTCCCGCACCCCCCGGTTAAGAACCGCTGATCTATAAAGCAGCATTTCTCAACCACCGGACCGCAAGTGTGTGTGTGTGTGTGTGTGATTAACTGTTTCATGTGTTTTTCCTCATTTATTTCCTATTTTAGTCGTGTGTATGACCGGGCCTTCCACTAACAGAAAACAAATCAACCGGGCCTCTGGCTTACAAAGGTTGCGAATAACTGATTTAAAAAGCAGAGATGCACACAACTTTTTGTCCGCGATCAAAATGTGGCCAGCAAAGGGTTCCATTCGGCTGCAAAAAAGGTGTTCCGGCACAAAAGTGTAAGCACAAACAACAAAAATCATGGTTTTTTAACCTAACTGTCGTGACTAAAACTTCGGTCGCAGGTTCTTTTGAGATGGGTCGTACTAATCCAATTTTAGCCCAGTTATAAATTATCCTTATTGCATCACTGGTTTCCTCCCAATAATTTAGAAAACCAGACTGATCTATGGATCACGAAGCTGTCATTTTATTAATTTTAAGTCGTGGCTAAAAAAGAAGTAAAGAACCCTTGAGCTAAAATGACTACACGATAACAGTACGAGAAATCAGGATCAATACGGGAAGTCCTCGACGTTGCCAATTATCGCTAAAAAAAGTAATCAAAGTTTGACATTTATCACTGAAAAATCGCCAATGGCGACGAATGAAATAGTATTGCGAATTGCAGTGGATTAAAATGCAACTCCTAAAAAAAACTTTAGTTTGACTAAATATGTGCGTGAAATGAATATTTTTTGCAATGACTAAAAATTGTGTAATAAATTCAATCTCCGGTTACGGTAAAGAATAAAAATTCAGGTAACCACCGTTGAAAATACGGGGGGGGGGGGGAAAGGCCGTTATTACACTATAAAAGTTTGATAAAATCCCTTTTATAGAACTTGAAAAATCCAGCCAATAAATATCATAGGTTATATTTGAGCAAATGCAACCGATAATCTTACAGGTTGAATTTTTAAAATTTTATAAAAGAACTTCTGAATACTTTTATAGTGTAATCCCGGCCCAAAATAGGAAATTTTCTATTCAAAATAAGTCGGGAGGGATAGCCAAAATTACAGGATCATTCTGTAAAATACGGGTCATATCATATGACCCTATGTATGTGTTACGGTGAATGTGATAAATCCGGTTATTATACATAATAACCGATCATCATGCATAATCGTCAAGCATTCTGGTAAATTTTATAAATTTCCCTAAATTAATCACTTTTACCAGCGATTATGTATAGTAGCCAAGTGCCGTTGGTAAATTTAATAATTACTAAAAAAAGTTATCACTTTAACCGGTGATTACGCATGATACCCAAGTGTCGCGTCATCGGTAAACATGATAAATAATACTATATGATATACTACACATGATAATTCATAAATGTATTGTATCATTATATTAGGGTACGGTCGTAATATTTGTTATCATCATATCGGGGTCCGACTATATTCATCACATACACAAGACTCATTTGGGATTTTTTTTTTTCATATTTATCAAATTCACCAATTACACCAGGGTATTATGCATAATAGCAGATAATGGTGATAAATTTCAAGTATTTACCAACAGCACTTAGATATTATATATAATCGACAGTAAAAGTGGTAATGTTTTCAATATTTATAAAATTCATCAACGACGCTTAGGTATTATGCATGATCTCAGGTAAAACTGATATTTTTTTTAGTATTTCTCAAATTAACCAATGACCGTTGGGTATTACCTATGCATATTCGCCTGTAAAAGCGATATATTTATCAAACTTACCAAGACGATTGGTAAGTATGCATAATAACCGATTTATCACATTTACTGATTTCTGACATGCGAGTGGTAGCAATATCACATATCTGGTCCACCGACTGCAAAAAGGTTGTGTATATACCTTTAATCCATAGTTTTCCAAACTTTCCATTCCATATAGCTCCTTCTTCAGAAAATTTTTTCTCGCATCGCTCCCCAACTAAAGTGAACCCATAGGATTCTATGTCAAATCCGTAGCTTCTATCGCCCCCTCCCCTGGACCATCCCATCTCTCACCTGGGGCGATATTGCCGACATCGGGAAACACTGCTGTAATCTAAAGCGTCTGCTGAACAAATTTAATGCCATTCCGACCAGTGCAACTCCCTCCCGAGTTGTGAAGTTGAATTTCGAGATAGGCCTGTATTTATCACAGAATCAGGTGAAACTATTTAAAAAAAATATGAATATGAGCCGAAAACTACTTCTACTCATAGGAAGGCTATCAAGGCTAAAGGTTGGAGCAAAGTTCATGTGAAAGGCTAACACTATCACCCACAGCATCGGGAAAGAAAAACTAGCTCATTGCCGAAAAATTACACAGCGGCAGAAACAACGAAAATTTCTTATGAAAAGAGCTCGTTGTTTTGTTTATTAAGCCTCGCCCAGCTATATAAGCTACCGGTATAACTATAATAAAAGCTGCCTAGGCTGAAAGATCATCATCATCATCTGAGTATATCTTTCAAGGCCGCCGTGAGTCATTGTGACTAAATTGGCGAAAGAGGAAAGAGAAGAGCTGAAAAAGATTATTATTTGTCCATCGGGTCCCGCATAACCTTCACTTTGTATTAATATAACTTATATACCCATTCGTGGAATCGGGGGAGGAAAAACAAAATTACCGCCGTATTTAAATATTAACACTTGCTTTACCGAAATTACTTACGAAAGGTTGAGCGATGATAGATGGCAACAGAGATCCGCGCGAAACTTACAAAACACATAAGTAGCACGAGTTCCGTCATTTCGGATCGGATATCAATCATACTCGATCGAGATCACGAACGATTCGACAGATAATGCCACAAAAAATCAGAAAACCGGAGCACATTTCTATGCCACCTGATTGCCATTTATATATATGTTTATCTGATCGAATTGAAGGCTAATGTTTCAATGTACGTAAGTCGTTCAAGCTTCAGTCTTCGGAAAAGTTTTCGTGTTGTGCACAACGTTGAAAATTAGAACACTATATAGATATTTCTCTATAATTTATAAAAGACGTACCATGTGCTAAGGGAAATACGGAACAAATTAATGTTCGAGTTTTGAGGCTAATTTTTCTGCATCTAGTTAGCTTGGGGCTGCCTTGAAGGTTTAGGCCCCGATTGTCCCTTTTATAATTACGGCCTCCCCCATTAAGCACTTTGTAGCGTAGAAAACTCAAAATAATTTATTTTTAACCCCTTTAAGTACAGCCTTTTGACCACAAATTTGGATTATCTCCATTTGACGATTCAGCGATAAATTTGGTAACCTCGTTCTAACCTAACTGCACGTTGGTTAAAGGAAGGGAGAAAGTGAAAAAAATATATAAAAGGGAAAAAATATAATAGATAAGGTACATAAGAGGGTTTTTTTCAAATACTTTTTCACCCTCAGCCTATGTGTTCTCTTTCGCTCTCACATGCATATAGTAGAAAGATACATTATACGCGTAGAAAAAAATCATTAACAGGATTGCAAAAAGAAAGCGGAAAAAAAAACAACTTCAGCTGATAGGGTTACTGTAAAGATTCGCAATGGTGAAGAGAGAGATAAGAAAACACAGGGAACTTGTTTGAATTTATTCCACTGCCGTTTGGATGCAATATCCCGTCTGTGATCGTAAAGCTGTTGATAACTTCAATAATTTTTAGCTTCTTTCAGCCACACAATTGTGGTTGAAAAGTTGGCCTTAAATTCGAACCAAAAATTATGTAAACATATAGGAAGGACCTCATCAGGAACCCTCTGAATTCGCGAACATGTGTACTTATCGTTTTGAAAAAAAATTGGTGGAAATGTTAACTTTTGATTGAAATTTCAGGTGGTAAAGTCTGAAAATTTGGAAATTTCTGCGTCATCTGTTCATTCGAGAAGGTTCTAACTAGCCCAATAAGGTACTCTTATACTGCCCTCTGGTCAATAACACAAGAAACACTGTCATTCTACAGCGGACACCTCCACTGACGGACACAATTTTGAATTACGTCGATGGGACTCAGTGTATCTTACTATCCATTAACGGATACTCCTCAATAGCGTAAAAAGTTTCAGTCCCATTGGTGCCCGCTATCGAGAGATAAAAAATACCGAAGTGTGTATATGACAGTATATATGAACAATAATAATAATTTATATAGACCCAAACGTACAAAACGGGGGGGGGGGAAGACCAAACATGAATAGGGAAAAGCAAACAGCATGGGATAGGAGGAGAAACTGAAGCAAATAGCCATAGCATTGATCCAAGAGTGATCCTATATGATCTGTTCAGGGTCAAGCTACAAGTAAAATTTCATCGTTGGCAAACACATGCTATTGAAACACGATAGTCACCTTTAAGAATATACATAAATGATACAAGAGTTGATCAAACAATAATATGGTAATTATTTTTATCTAAAGGTTTTTTTTTACGTAGAAGTGAAACGCGTAAGAGAGACAAAAAACAAACTTGGTTAAACACTTGACATTAGTGTTTCTTTAGAGTTTTGAATTTTAGTCATAGTTTCAGCATTATTATAAGTCGTTGATGTAATCTATAAGCAATTTTTTGAAGCGATTCATTTTTATTTCGAATTTTATATCATTACTTATTGTGTAATAAGATCTAAGTGCTAAATATAAAACTTGTTTCCGAATGAGTGGCGTTTTATGTCTTATTGTACGTTGAATTCCATTTTGTCTCGTTTTTATGAAAGCGTCGCAATATGAACCATGCATTTTTTTTTTTTGTAGAAACAGTAGAACTCGATGTAAATGAAGTTTATGTGTGCCAAATCTGTAATCGACATTCTAATCAATATTTGAATAAGAACACTGACTAGATATTATATTGATTGTTTTCCTTAAATTATTCGTTATAAGATCTGTAGTCATTAGCGGGTATGTGGGTATGTTCCCTTTTGATAAAAACGACTAAATTTCCATTGTAATTTCTAACAAAAATATTCCCGTTTTGAATAATCCCGGTTGCATAATTTGACAGAGCTCATCGCAAAAATTGATAAACCGTTAAAAAAGTGCATTTCGGAAAAAAAAGTGAAAATATTCCCTTTTGAAAATAAGTTTAATAAGTTTCACATATACAAAATTTGGCAATGATTGTGTGAAGATTTTATTTTTCCTCCGAAGAAGATGCTTGGGCGAAATACTGGGTGGTCCTGACACGATTTGAAAAAAAAAAAATCATAAAAAAAAAAGATATCAAAGACAGACAAACGTTTCAAAGCATTTGAAAGAAAAGGATTCAAAGGTTTTTTTTTTCTATTTACTATAAAATTTCTGCATGCGCCCCTTTAGTGCGCGGAGCATGTCATGCACATATAGCATTTCTTGCCCATTGTATTTGTGACATGGATGATATTAAGAATGCAGGTAAAATGAATTTTTCACATCGGATATAATTTATTGGTATAATTTCTACTGGACTGTTGCCACTGAATTTCTTTAATTGAATTGGTGGATTTTTTTCTTTATTTTTTCATGCCTGTACTTCCACAAAATTCTGAATGATCCAGAAATTCCAGCCTGTTTGGGACCATTCAAGTATTACGTCGGCAGAGTTTTAGCCATTTTTAGCCCCCCCCCCCCCCTCTTGTCAGCAAAACACTGACACCCACCCGTCAGCAAAATTTCGTCAGCAGCTTAGAATATTTCATATCTTCAAAAAAAGGGTAGTTGATGACGTAAGCAAACTTCAAACCCCCCCCCCCCCGTCATCAAAAGTCAGCAAATCCAAACCCCACCCCCGATGCTGACGTAATACTTGAATGACCCCTTTTGAAGGAAAAAAAAAACATGTAAGAGAATGTAGTTTCCAACGTTTTTTTTTCTCACTTCTATTTGTTTTACTTTCATTCTCAGTAATGGCTATGTTACGAACGACATGTCAAGAAATACTATTTGACATCCTCCGCGTGACTAAAAGTACGCATGTAAACATTTTGTAGCAAATGCAAATGCAAAAAAAAAAAAAAATTGCAACTTTTCCTTTCATTTAAACCGTTTGTCCATATCTTTAATAGCTTTTTCAATGCTTTTTTTTTTCCTTTCCAATCATGCCAGGACTTCTGGACCACCCTGTACATCACAAATATTCGAGGATCGTTGTTTTGCAAAGGCCATAAAAATCCGTAGCACGGGAACTACCAGAGAAAACCGGAAAATTCCATCGGTATAAATAGAAATCGGCTTCGTTGTTTATTTGTATATACATCACATGACAACATCAGAGAAATATCGAACACTCTCCAATCAAATTATAAGTTAGAGGGGGAAAAATTCCACAAAAATAAATAAATAAATAAATGGGAAAAAGAGAAGAAAAAAAGACTTTTTGTCTAATTCTCACACACACACGCGCGACCTACGCAGTGGATGAGGAGTGGGTAAAAGCGCATGCGCAACTACACTGCGGTGTTTCAAGTTCAAGGTCACACACGCGCCTCCTCGCCCGATTCTGTATGCATCTACATTGCGCCCATGCGCTCCCGGGAACAAACACGCCCGGCCGGCTCTTTTGGCTCTTTATCCAATGCTTGGCATTTTTTTCATTTTTCTTTTACACACACACACACACACTTGACAGCCTCTGACGATTGCGTCAGCGGACACACAAATGGATAAGGTTTTTCGAGTTGTTGTGGGGGGGGGGGGGAAAGAACGTGCTTAATTTTCGCTGCTCTCTGACGAGAAATATTACTTCTTTTTTATTATATTCTTCATCACCTCGGATTGCCCTTCCATGTTCCATCAAGCATGTTGTGAGAAACTTTTCCTGCCCACTTTTATGTAGACGTGTAAAAGAAATAGATGCTTTTCTCCAGGAAATATCTCCGAACAGAAAGAAAATTACATTGTTGATCATTTTTTTTTGCCGCAACGCGGTCATTTTCTGCACGCGAGGGCTAATTAGACAGGGGGCAACAATTTACTGCCGATTCCGAACGGTAGTCTTTTTTTTTATACTCACCGAGAGGTTGGTACGCTAACCCCCCTCGATGTGGTACTCCCTACGGAAGCAATCTTTTTCTGTGGTCATGTTGCCGGGTTCGAACCCCACCGGCGTTATAGTCGTTCCGTGATTTCCAACTTCGAGGCGCAAATGCGAGCCGTTAAAAAGTCTCGCCACAGAGAGCAACAGGCCTTAAATCTTCAATCGTTACACATCACTCACAATTTGAAGTATAAATGGCAGCACCATAAAATCAGACACAAAACTAGATACACACTCAAACTGTTAGGTGCACACACTTTGTTCCAGACTCTTGACACGAGGCTGGGCTGGAAGAGACGGCAACGGAATAAGTCCGGTGGCAGAGCCCCTGGCGTTCACTGATTCATGATGTGGTCATGTTGCCCCCCTGCCCCCCCCCTCTTTCTGAATTCACCCCTGGTGAAATTTGACGAGCTTGTCTCATTGATACAGAGGAAAACAGGAATATCAGAATTCCAACTTGACAGAAAGTGCACCGATCATTCTTGTCGCATCACGACCATTTTTTCTGCACACGAGGACTAATTAGACTGGGACCTACAATTTATTGCCGAATCCGAAAGGCAGCCTTGTTTTGTTTTTGTTTTTTTACTCATGGAGAGCTTGGTGCGCTATCCCCTTGATGAAAGACTCCCTGCGGTAGCAATCTTTTTCTGTGGTCATGTCGCCGTTACTGTCGTACCCCTGTGTCAGGAAAGTTTCTGACAAAGAAGAAACGGGTATCGAACTCGCGGCACCTCTGAACATCCTTTGGTACTTGCGGCAAGTATCTATATCGACCTGGGCTACCCCGCTCAAACTACATTGTTATGTGAGCATCCATTTCTGACGTTAACGCGTCTTTTCGGCAGCTGCTGTCAAAATATACATGCAAAATATGCAACCCTAAAAAAAGACATTATTCGGGTTTTCTAATTACGAGTTCCGGAAACAGCTGTCTTGAAGACACAAGCTGCAACATTTAGAACGAGTCCTTTCATTCGTGTATATGCACATAACAAATTTCAATCTCTACCGTTACTTGCTAGATACCGAATTCTAGAATAACTTAACTTTCAAATGGACAAAAGATTTTAAAAAAACCTAAAATTCTGATCAAATTCGTCATTTGAAGTGACGGATAGGTGTCGTCGTGCTGTAGGTCCGGTGGGACCTTGGGCTGCCGGGATGTTCTTACTGGTACTTTGCGTGGGTCCGGTGATGCGATGTCGGCCGGCGTTCGACCGGTGGTCTTGGTGGCTGGCGGGGGCTTTCCTTTTTCCAACATGGCCCAGCCGTAAGGTGACCTGCTTACATCCCACAAGGGACAGAGCGGGGGCCATATGTTTGATGTTTGGTTGGTCATTTGAAGGCAGGCAATCACCATAGAAGTTCCAGCGGGGGCCGGTGATGTTTTCGAGACTTTTCCCCGGAATCCAAACAGACTTGAATAATTACTCTAAGGCCGGGATTACACTATAAAAGTTTGATAAAATCCCTTTTATAAAACCTGAAAAATTTAACCAATAAGGTTATTGGTTACATTCTAGAAAATGCAAGTGTTGACCTTATTGGCTGCGTTTTTCAAGTTTTATAATAGGACTTTTATCAAACTTTTATAGTGTAATACCGGCCTAAGGTCGGGATTACACTATAAAAGTTTTGTAAACGCGCTTTTATAAAACTTGAAAAATATAACCAATAAACAGATCGGTTGCATTTGCTCGAATGTAATCGATCAGCTTATTGGTTCAGTAAACTTCGATCCATATCCAAACACTTTTCTGAAACTTAGAAAATCGAAAAAAAAACCACGAAAAAAGGGGGAGAGGCGAGCGACATGATGAAAATTTATCAATTCTTTAACAAAATCAAGGAAACGTGAAACTACTGCATGAAATTGGAAGTTCGAAGAAATCGATTGAAAACCACATTTATTTATTATTATTTTTTAAAGCGAGTATTTATTTTATCAAGGAAGTATAAATGAAAATTTTCTTTCCTTCCTTATCATGAAGTAACGTGATAAGTTGAGGAAAAGAAAAAAAAATGATAAAAAAAAGGGTACTCTATATATATATACAGTAGTGAGCTTTTTTTTATCGGGGAAAAAAAACTGAATGATTCCACATATGACGTCAATCATCGCCAGTCATTAATCATATCCTGTCAATTAGTTGGAAAACTCGAACTAGAGATTACAGCTGACGGACATGGAAAAATAAGACAGTTCTTGATATAGTTTCAATTAGAGAATTCTTCCAACTTAATCACACTGGTATCAAAACCGAACCACAAAAAATTGCACAGTTTCTCTAGTCAAATGATTCCTTTTATACACGAGTTTCATCCGTCAGACATCAGCTGATAAATGCATCGAAGTGGCGCGGAATTAGAGATAAATAAGTGGTATATGTAAATCTTAAGGTCACTCACTTCCATCCTCTTCACCCCCTAAACCAAAACTTTCTATTGAAATAAAAAAAATTTCTGATTGATTTGGCACGGAGGAAAAACTTCTTTTCTGGATATTAACGCCGCGAGATGAACTCGGAAAGAAAAGTCTACTAGTCTCCGCCGGGGGAGTCGAACGCAGTCCTCTTTCAATCCGAGCAAGCACGCTATCCATATACACCACAGGAGACATGACGATATCTATCTTCCTTATTTACGCTCAGTAGCGTGACACGCTGAAGTAGAGGCATAGTAGTTCCCCCCTTAACTTCAGCAAATGGCCCCCTAGATGGCGACAGTAGTGATAGTCATCGTCCAAACCATCTCGATCATCATTCCATCGAAATAAGGAAGGGATGGTTCCCCCCCCCCCCGCCACCCTGTCAGCATAATTTTGTCAGCAGCATAGAATATTTCATATCTTCATAAAGGTAAGCAACCTTCTTACCCCCCTCCCCCTTATCATCAAAAGTCAGCAAATCCGAAACCCCCTTCACCCCCCCCCTCGATGCTGACGTAATACTTGAATGACCCCTAATGCGGAATCAGGAAAATTTTAAAAACCGCTCAAAGGGTTAATATATTATATAACCCCTTGCAACATGAATGACGTGCATGAGTCCGGGTACTTTTCCCGATTGGAAGTATGCCTCTAGAATCAACGGTTAGGCCAGTAAATTGCAGCGAGAGGAATTATGGAATCACCATCTATATCTCAAGTCTATGGATGGTCCTGATAGAGACTAGTGATGAACTGATGAGTCTCGTTTCTAACTACGACAACACCGATGGGAGACAGAATATGACGTCAGACCCATGCCAGGTTCCAACTTGGCAAGGTCATGGTGTCTCAGTAACAGTTGTGACTGTTTTTCACTCGACTTGGTGCTTGTGCCAAGAGCTCCCTATCCATTTAGGAACGTACAATGTTGGCCAAAAATCTAAGTCCATTTATGCGTGTCATCGTACTCGCATTCGGATTCGGAAATCATCCATATTTGTTATGGGCATCTTTTTCTCAGCCACCTCGTTGGGCATTTTGCCTGTTGTGGTGTTGTATTTGTACATAAGTGTCCCTAATTCATTGACAATTTTAGCAAGAAATTGTACAATAGTAAAAAGTATGCTCTTAAATACTTTCAAAAAACGGTCCTGAAAGAAGACGAGCAATTTATATAATGTGTGAATACGAATCGACTTCAACGTGTGAATGAAACCACGGCAGTCTTTTTTTTTCTTTTTCTTTTAATGTTCCTCTGGAAGTTCTAGGAAACGATCATTCGCTTCGAATCACTCTCTTTTGTATATTGCATATAATTATCATAATAATTATTAGGGAAGGAAAGAGAAATCCGAGAGTGAGATATTTTCACATTCGCCTAAGGCCGACAGAGTCATCAATTGGGGGGAACCTTGATCTACGAACTGAGTTTTTTTTTTCTGATTTGCATAACAGGAAAGACGATACGCCGTGTGTATTATATTTTTTATTTAATAAAAGTAGAAGTCACCCCGCTGAATATTTATAAGCAGCTATATAGTGGACATTCTCAAGACATTCGGATTAGTTCGGAGTGATTACATTCAGCTAATGTTCCAGAAGACACTATTTAAATAACCTGATTGCATAATTTTTGAATGGAAATGTCACAAGGATTGACAACTATAATCAAACTTTTACGTCAATGCTAAATATGACCCAGAAAAAAGTGAGGTTACAGAAACTTTTTTCTCGATAGAACTAGAATTTTTTCTAGGAGAATTTGGGGAAAAAAATCATTTTGGAACATCGTGCATAATTATTATTGCATTTCAGGGAGTTCCGACGGGGAAAAAAACATTGAAGAGGCAATAAGTCGAATTGACATAACAAAAATTTGTTACGTTACCTTTCAAATAAATTACGATAATTAAAGTACGGGCTAATTTCATATTTTCATTCTTCCATTTTAGTTAACTATTTTGGTAAGTTTTTCTTTAAATGTTCGCAGTGTAAATCTCTTTTCTTTATACAAGAGAGAGAAAATTGAGATATTTTTAAATTTTTATTAGGACCCACCAGGTTAGAGATCACATCATCACGTTTTTATATACGAACATTTTTTTTTTTATAAAATCGAACGTAATTTGAAACTCTATAAATTCTACAAAATTATCATCAATTACAATCATTTTAAACGTATTTCACATCTGAAATATATGTTGATTTGGGTAAATGCCCATGCAGCAAAACATTGATCTCAATACGCTTCTGCAGTGATTTATGTCGTTGGTCAGAGTTCGCTAAAGTTTTTTTTATCAGAAAGTTCGATAAGGGAAAAATTTTTGCAAAATCAAATGGTTTAGCCTATTATAGGGACATAATTTTGATTTTGAAGGAAAAAGATTCAGAAAAGTAGAAATGTGTTACCACCTCCAATGCTAAAAACGAAAATTTCACTTTAGTATGGAGCCATCACAAATTGCAATAAAATATATGCACAGTATTAGCAAACTTTCGGAACAAAAGGACCAGTAAATTTTCTGGAACAATTCCACGCTGTCAATATGTACTTAAAATAACATTAATTTACAATGTGTAGGTCCAATTTTTTATTTGAATCTATGTAAATATTATCAGTATTTGAGGATATAGTTGAATATAGCTGTTTTGTATCAATTTATTAGAATTAAAGTCTTCCGGCGGAACACTCCTGGTCAGCGGATCTCAAATTGAGAAACGCGTTTGCTTAGATAGAGCTATCTCATCTCGTTCGTTAGGAAAAATTATGGAAATTATTTATTTTTGTACAATTTACAGTCCCATTCGTATTCCAACGGTGAAAAACTCGTGTTGGAGGGATTATTGTTATATTTAGATCCATCGTAGGGTCCCCAGCAAAAAATCGGATCATTTTCCTAACCAAAACTCAAAATTTTTTTTTGGCTTTCCTTCACAAACAAATTTATGCTGTCGAAATCCCTTCTAAATCTGCGTTGATTGTATCAATGTAAAATATAAAATCTCACAATATGTATTAACTAATAAAAGTTTAGATGTTTCACTCTGTAAAGGGGTCATTCAAGTATTACGTCATCATCGATGGGTGGGAGGGGGGTTTCCGATCTGCTGACTTTTGATGACAAGGGGGGAGGGGGGTTTGGATAATGCTTATGCCATCGACCATCCTTTATGAAAATATGAGTTTGGATTCAGAGAGGCAGAGCTGATGACGAAATTTTGCTGACTTTTGCTGACAAGGGGAGGGGGTCGTCAAAAATGGCTGAAAATTTGCTTACGTAATACTTGAACGGCCCCAACGGAGTTTACCGCGATACACTATTGTATCTCTTAGAAAATAGTAACACTTAAATATCTCATCAAAACTTTCGGATGATTCCCCCTTCCCCACCAGGTGGTGCAAAATACCGTCACTGTGTGTATGCTCTCAGGAAAACAAAAACTTGCTAGGTGTTTGAAAATGTAAAAGTCTATTTTGAGCGAGATATTAAAAATATTGTTGTAACGATTTTAAGGTCTCTTTAACCGTTTCAGCGGCAATCCCGAGATATTGCGTCAAACTTGATTTGCTTTATTTCGGCCACCCCGAAGAACGGGGTGGCCGAACGGGTGGTCATCTAAGAACGCGTTGAAAGCATTTTTTACCGTAAAACTCGTTTTCCATTCCCCCCTCTCCCCTGCAACCAATTAACTGCCAGTGGGTGGAGTTACCTCTTTTTCAAGGTTAGATAAGAGAAAAATAGATTGTGCGTGTTCCCCCCCCCCCCTCCGTTTCTTTCAGTATACTATAAATAATACAAAAAAAAAAGGTTTTCCAAAAAAAGTATTTTTCTTTCTATAGAAAGCCACGCACGTCATGGCAGGTGTTTTTGTATCATAGTGAGGGAAACAAAAGTGATGGGTTGAGTTAATTTTCATGTTGGGCGGAGGGGGGGGGGAATCAGTTATCAGCTCGGAATCGAAAAAAAAGAATAATTGTTCTTGAAAATAGGTGACAATTTAATTTACGAAGGTTTCTAAATTTCAAATGTGGCAGTTATAATGCGCACAAGGAAAATTAAAAAAAAAACGCTTAAAGGGTTAAAAAAAATAGCGTTATAAAGAGGAAATTATCTCAGTAAATGAAATCCTTGAATCGATAGGAGTTCAATATTGTACTGTATTTCAATATTTTCAATATTCAATATGTTCAATATGTACATATGTACATATGTTCAATATGTACATATGTTCAATATGTACATATGTTCAATATTTAAAACAATGTACAATATGTACAAGTAAGCAAAATTTCTAAAAATATCGTTGTGGAGCAGAGCCACTCTTTTTTTCGAGTCGTGAGCACTGCCTATGCTCATCATTAAAGAAGAGCACCCTTTCCGCAAGTTTCAAAAATGTATGTCTGAAATCAGAATAATTGCGATTTATACAGGGTGTTTAATTGGGACGGTGGTCAAGTGCTCGCGAGCACGAAATCAAGCACGAGCTTCGAGCTCTATTAGTGCTCACGAGCAACAAGTTGAAAATGCCTGTTGTAGAGAGAGAGGGAGAGATTCATCGTTGCAACTAGGGTTCACTAGGTCTGAATCCATTCTTTTTGTTGATTCAAATTAATCTGCCAATCAGAATCGACACGGATTGCACCATCGCGGAACGAAAAACCATCGAATCAGAACGGCCTCATAATAATAATAATGCACATAATTACGATAACAATATAATTACACAAGTTTTTAAGAAGTACAGTGGCAGCGAGGAGAAAATGTAAAATGCAGTTGGCGATGAAACGTATGGCTCGTTTATAAGTTCAATTGCCAAACTTGGACTCAAGGCTTTGCCTCTTCAACACTTTTGACTCTTCGCTTTTCCAGAAACTTTTTCCAGTTCCCCGCCGACGAAAACGAAATAATTTATAGAAATTCTTGAAAAAATATTTAAAAAAACTTTCAATGAAGAAATGTATTCCAGAATTGAGGAAAGACGTAATTTCAAAATTACTTTTAGAAATAATTTCAGAATTCTTAAAAGAAATAATTTTGGAATTCTTGAAAGAAATAGTTTTAGAATTAATGAGAAAAATAATCTCATAATTATTGGAAAAAATAATTTCAGATTTGGTTGGAAAAGGTACTTCGTAACCCATGATAATTCAATACTAATGAAAGTATTTCCCAGAATCATTGAAGATTCACATTTAATGAAATAAACTTCCAAAGTGCGCTTCCAAAGGCTCCGCGATAACTCGAGGGAAATAAAATGAATTAGCAAATTTGATAAGTAAATGAAAAAAACAGATGCTTACAGGGTTCCACCATAAAAACTGTTCACAAAAAGGGCTCCTCGAGTAAAGCAGGGCTCCGCATAGAAATTATAGACCGAAAAGGGCTCCGCTAGTCAAAAAAAGGTTGAGAACCACTGCACTACAGTATTGTACAACTTTCCAATGTTGTATTCACTGGCTGAGAAATACTGACGTGTATTTGTATTTGTATTTGTATTTGTATAAATCAGTCCAGCTTGTCATACCTCACACACACATGCAATACAAATTCTCTCAATTATTGTTACGTTGATATTAGTACATACTATACAAATCTTATATTCCAATGTAGAGACATTGCATGTGCTTATATTACCTGTAAGACACGCACAACCCCACCAATACACACCGCACAATACCGATGAGGATATTTGTATATATTGCCGTGAGTAACAGAAGTTTGAGAACCACTGACCCATGCCATCGTCGCGAACCATCTCTGGTCTTCGGTCCGTGCGCGGACTATAGGTTGAGAAACGCTGTAATATAAGGCAGTTGGCGACGAAACGCATGGCTCGTTTCTAAGTTCAATTGCCAAACTTAGAGTTACGGCTTTGGATTTTCAACCCTTTTGGCTCTCTCTTTTCGAGATTTTTTTTTTGTTACGGCTTCTGTGGTAGCGTGACTCTCACTCTTTTTACTCTCTCGACCTCTCTCTCTCTCTCTCTCTCTTTCTATCTATCTTTTTCTTGCACTCCGAACACAAGCGTGTTCTTCCGGACATTTTATATTTATAATAATGTAGATGGAAGAAGGAAAAAAAAAATCCTTCTTTTATTATTATCATGTTCATTTTGCCCTTGATTTTCCTGACATACATTCGTTTTTGTGTTTTTTCCTCTCTCTCTCTCTCTCTCTCTTTCTACCTCAACATGAACAGAAAAGTAAAATAAAAACATTAATGCCAATGGGATGGTGGGAGAATTATTTTTTCTTCTCTGTCTCCAGTTTGATCCAGGAGAGACGAATAGAGTGATTTTGTGGAACCGGTTCCACTTGTATTTTATCGTCGGCCATTTCTTATTTTTAAACATTCGTGAATGATTATTTCAAAAAAATGAAGAAGAAAAGTTTGAAATTCAAATGTGTTCGTGTCGTTGGATTTTTCTCCAATCTTTTTGATGAAAGAAAAATATCTAATGATAGAGAGGATTTTAATCGTTGAATTTACATAGAGATGTACGCTTGGAATTATTGGAACGAATGTATTTGACATGATAATTATTTTTAATCATTCGCATGAATTCGGTGATTTCTATCTTGTCTAATTTGACGTTCAAATCAAATTGATGTACGTGACGTATAGATGATAAACGAATTGGTTTTTTAAGGATGTGTTCCTCTATCTCAATATGTTCCATAGATATTTATTTTTCCTTTAACCCTGGAGTACTAGCTAAAACACAAACTGATAAAAACTGCATGTTAAGTTGTCGATACATCTACGTTTCTGAGACATAGAGTGAGTATTCTAGGGCTTACGGTAATACTACCTCAGTATCTAGTAATACTACCATAGTAGTGGAAAAGTAATATTGCCGAAAATTGTCAAATAAAAAGATAATAATATTTTAAACGTAAGTGCAGCATTGACAAAAAATTCCTAAAAACCTCAAATGACTTATCAAAAACATCACACTCGCGAAACATTGATTAGCAGTATCTAAAACTGGTGAGAATCACCGTACGTAAGCACGGTACTTGCAAAAAACTGCTGAAAAAAAAAATCTGAAACTGGTCAAGAAATACAGCAAATAAGCACCACACTGGAAAAAAAAATTGTCTAAAATATAAGCAACTGGTCAAAAACTGCACGTAAGTGCCTCGATTTGCAAAACATTGCGTAGAGAAATCTTAAACTGGTCAGAAACACCACGAGTAACCTCTTCACAGCTGAGCCAAAACGGACTTTTTAAAATTGTTTATTTTGATTGGTTTTTGTTTATTGTATTTCAAAATGATTGCACTCTAAAAAGAAAAAAACTAATTAATTAATTAGGGTCGATATCTTTACCAGGAGCATTCGAGCGCAATTGCGAAATGTTAACTGAAAATCTAAAACTCGTGAAAAGCACTGCAAGTGCTTGCACCCCACTTTACGAACCATTGCCTCGAAAAATCTGAAACAAAGAGACAAAACAAAAAAGGAGTGAGTACGCAAGCTCCGAATTTGCAAAAAAAAAAAAATGCCTAAAATATCCGAAACTGGCCAGAAACACCACGTTAGCAACGCAATTACGAAATATTGCCTCAAACTCTAAAACGTGTCAAAAACACTGCACGTAAGCGCAACGTTTCATGAAACATTGCCAAGAAAATTCTGAAACTGATCCTGAACACCGTACGTAAGTGCCACCCTTGCAAAACATTGCTTAGAAATCTGAAGCTGGTCAGAAACGCCACACTTGCGATACGCCTAGAAAATTCTGAAACTGGTCAAAAATACCACATGCAAGCACCTCACGCCAAAAAATGCCTAAAAAAATCTTAATTTGGTTCTGAAAAACCCCACGTAAGTGGCAATGGCAAAACTTGCCTAAAAAAATTTTAAACTTGAAAAACACCTCATGTAAGCGCCGTACGCCGTACTTGCATAAACTGCCTAACATAGTCGGAAACTCGTCAGGTGTCAGATACACCACATTTAACCACCGTAGAACGTTTTTTTTTTGATAATATCTCCAAAATTGGAACGAAACGCGGACTTTATTCACTTTTTAACTTTAATGTGCCGATCGGAATGGAATCAGGAATATGACTCGGCTGGTTGCAGTCATTATTGCAGAAGTGACTTCTGCAACATTTTCAGCATATGGAGGGTAAAAAGGGCATCCAAACTAGCATTGAAATAGAACTTTTATTTAAAAAACAAAATTTTTAGAGAAATTTTCACAGGCAAAGTTTCTCGTGAAACGTCGCATTAGTAAGAAGGCCACATGGTTGAAAAATAGAACGTTTGGATACCGAAATGCAGGGGCGCTTCTCAAACGACAAAAACATCTGGATGAAGAAGCATTGCATGGCTTTAGCCGTCATACTATGCAGGAAAATATTACTAAACAAAATATGAATGATGCAGTACCACACTAGTGTCTCGACTTGGCAAAAAACAAGTTACAAACAAAAAATATTCACCAAAAATGCTTCAAAATTCAATTAATTAAATTAATTGTTGAAATTAATTCAAAATTAGTTTAATAAAATGTTTTAAACATTTATGGATGTCGTTTAAATGGGAGTAGAAAAATAACATAATAATTGTTTTGTTTTAAAACGTGGTACACTCACAGAAATAACCCTTTCCATAAATACGATTTTATTATAGCTGGATGAAATTTGCATCTGCGAATTATAAGCTGGATAATACGGTATTATTGTGAGGGGTGTGGAACGAATCAGAAATCTTTACTATTTCTGATTTTTTTTACTAGTAAATCTTTACTATTTCACTTTTTATTTTGTTTGGGATAAAAGTTAACTTCATAGACCGAATCAAATCTCATAACTCCAAGTATTTAATTGGTAAGTTCAATGCATCGTCTCTAAAGATCGATTAGTAATTCTGTGCTCAGATGGCAAAATGTAACAAGCCACTCTTTCAAAATTTCACGAGGGAAAATTTTTAAATAATATTTCGCAAAAATGTGATACTGTGGCTTTTTTGACTTATTGCAATTTGCCTCCGTTGGTTCCTCATGAACCGAGATCTGAACCGACCATAAGAGATGGTCGAATTTTGTCACCTTCCAAAATTTTGACGAACGGGACTCCAGAATGCGAACAACTCAAATTTTTTGAGAAAAGTGACATGTGACATTTTGCCATCTGGCCACAGGATTGAACGACATTTAAAAAAATATGTAATTCAGATTAATTTGCGAAAAAAAGACAAAATATACCATTCCAAATGAAGCAAACAAGATACGAAAGAGATTTCAATAAAAGAAAAAAATGTAGATAAAGAGCAGGCGTTTCAACAGAGCAACTGAATCATCAGGATGAAATCATGCGGAAGTTGATTGCGTCGACGAGATGGCCGCACAAGGTACCGATGGAATCACGTAGTTGTACCCGTGGGAACAATTTTTCGAAATATCTGCTAAAAGAGAAGCGTGATTCAAAATGTGTGACTGTCAGAGAATCTACGAATGCTTTCGTTCGTGCAAGTTACCAGCAGATGTTACGAACCCCTAGTCAAAACAGGGATGATTATAACCACAACTATGCATATTCTGTTCAACAAACCCTCCTCCCCATCAAACACATTAAAAAAAAAGCCAGACAGATTTTCATTATCATTCTAGATCATGAAACAGTCACGGTTTGGTACAAGAAAGACGGCGAAAAAAAGCAGAAACGAAAAATTATATTCGTGATTTCACAGTTTGTCGTTGAGAAAAAAATGCATTCATGCTTATATAACGACATTCATGTTTTGAAGCAGCAGACCAGACGCACATTGCGATTAGTCTCTTCATTGCGCCTTTTCGGTTACATTTTTTTCTTCTACTTCAGATAGATATGTTGTTATTTACGTTAATAACAATAACATATTGCGTTGTTTTTGATTTGATGGCGAGACGCCATAATTTCATTCCGAGATAAGGGATGATTTTTTTTCTAAAATCTCGCAAGAAAATTCTTTTATAATGATTAGGCATATTGAGGACACGTTAACCCGTTAAGCGGTGCAGCCGTAATCACTGAACCTCCCTTTCAAAAAAAAATGTCATATCTTCTTCATAAAAGAGGCTTTATTCCGATTTTCAGCAAGTACAAACAAAGGGGTATGAAGAAAAACGCTCAATTGAGAAATCTACTTTACAAAATATTTTGGCTCTCCGCAGATTACGCGCAGATCTTCAATACCATACTTACATAACATGAAAATTTAATCATCTGCAATTTTAAGCTCAAAATATAGAAGACAGAAGGCATCACCACTAGAACACTAAAAATACACAACTCTTGACAACGAAAATACGTTATGGCCACGCACACTCTCAATACACACGTTCCGGCGTGTACCAATTTGTCAGAAATTCCTAGAAGAATGTTTACGAGGTGTATGGAGTAACTTCGAGGCGCGAATGCGAGCCGATCGCTACAGAGAGCAATAGGCTTGCAAACATTACAAATATTCAATCATAACACTTCGCTCACTTCACTTCCGAAATATAGATGGCAGAGCTGAAAATCAGATACAACACTAGATATTCACTCAGACTGTTAGGTTCACACACTTACACTTCCGGCACAACTCCCTAAGTAGTAAATTGCCCATGGCGATAGACCTGAGTTGTGCTCAGTTTGAAAGAAGGAAAATCTTACGGACAGAGGTATAGACAAAACTGGATACAATGCAGAAATGAATTTTTTGAAGAAGAAAAAACTATGTCTATTTCCACTACATAAATCTAGTCTTTCGTATGGGATACAAATGAAAAATTAACTAAAATTGATAGTTAGGGATTTTAAGGTACAGTTTGAAGAAACCGTTTACAATCTCAAGGCCTTTTCAGATTTAGTTCTGCACGAAAATTCAGTTTTCATACTGGGTTAAAACAAAATCTAGAAACAGAGCTAGTACAGACGTGATAAATGCTGTTTTGAAATTCATGCTGACTTACACGAAAAAAAAAAAAAAAACCATCATAATTCCAAATTATTCATTTTCGTGTTTTCTGCTGTTGTATAAAAATGGATAATAACGATTAAAATAATCCAGTGACAAACCCGCTGGTCTATTCAAAGCAACAAAAATTGTGGAAAATATTTGATGGGTATATATTTCAAAATTAAATTTCTATTCTGAATGTGGACTTATGCTATTACGAGCTATTAAAGATTTAATTTCAATTACCTATATAATATTAACATGGCAACATTTGCACCAAAAATTCAAGGGAAGGCCAATTTTTAGTGCCTCTAAAAAAATTTATATACCAAGTATAACTTGAACTTAAAAATGGCACGAACGTCATGAAATATTTGAAAATTATATTCTTTTCTTTTTGAGTTTGGATATAATTCACAGTAATAATATAATTAAAATGTTTATTGAATTTCAAGGTTTTTGAAACATCTAGAATCTGAGTTTTGTAATTATTACCGACAAAATAATGCAATTTATAATTATCACATAAATTATTCAAAATGATTTACGCTTTCTTAAAAACCTCAAATACATAATAGGGGCAACATATATCAATATTTTCACATGATTGGTTCAATAAATTCAATCACCTTCCTAAACCTCATATATCCGTATTTTAATTCGAATTCATAATATTTTTATCATATTGTAACATAATACAGATAATCAAAATTTTATATATTCTGGACATGGTTTCAATTTATTTAGGTAGTATTTCGTTCAAAAGAATGTATGGTAAAAAATTTCTAAATATCACCAACTTTCTTAAAACGCATCACGCATTAATTGCTTATATACCATGGTACTGCATTTGCTAGGATCGATTCATAGACTATCAATAGAAATCAAACTAGTTTACTAGATATCTTGTTTTTATCAGGAAAATCATGATTGATCTACACAACGAGCAAACAAGAATTTATCAAATGTCTTCAACGAGTAAAGCATCAGCGTTTGACCTTAAAAATCGAGTGGATTTCATTGCCAGCTTGATAATAATCGCATTTTCAAGGTTTATCTCTCTCTCTCTTATTTTGATTAATTGTATAATTATACTCCCAAACTATCAAGAAAATGGCATCTTATACAACGTTTTCATAACACGACTTAGCTCATGTAAAAATATGTGCTCATAAATATTATAGGTGCAAAAAATTAAAACCTTTGCCATTTTTATAACAAAAAGAAACTAAAATCAAATGATTTAAATAAAAAGAAACTAAAGTCACATGATTTAAATAAAAAGAAACTAAAATCACATGATTTAAATAAAAAGAAACTAAAATCACACGATTTAAATAAAAAGAAACTAAAATCACATGATTTAAATGAAAAAAAACTAAAATCACATGATTTAAATAAAAAGAAACTAAAATCACATGATTTAAATAAAAAGAAACTAAAATCACATGATTTAAACAACCAGAAAAAAATATTCATTGATATTATAACTATGAAACTTAAGATTTTCACAACTAGATGGGTATTTTTCCATCATAAACGTTCTAAAAAAAGACTGGATTTAATTTGAAAGTACCCAAGTTGGCAAACTGCCTCTAAATAACTTAAATATTTGAAAATAATAAAAAATTCAAAATTACGATCACACAGTTAAAGCATTTAGATTTTTCAGAAGTATTTAAACAAAATTTAACATTTTCAATTATGGAAACTTCGGTTGTGTCACAATAACACAACTTAGTATTCAATGTGATAACCTCTATCTATATACATCATTCTTATCAAACTTTAATTTTCAAAACTCACTCGGTTATAGACATTTTAATAATAATGTCTAATGACTGATGCTAAATCATCATAGTTCTAAAGCTGATTCATACTCTGAAGTTTACATGGATTCTTGTCGATATCATGCGTGACACTTTTGGCCATTTCACATGTCGGAAAAATATCAGTCGCCACAGTATAAGCCGCTAATATCTTTGAACTGATAAAACACGCTTTTCAATACTCAAAGTGTGATAAGAAGGAAGATAAGGTTAACACAGCTTATCATGAGCAAATAAACACATCGATATAGAATAACCGGATTGTTCTGAATGAAAAAGACCTCTTGAAAAAAATTACTATAAATACAAGGACCGCGGGCAGATCTCCAAAAATTTACATGGTCGAAACTCACATTGCCTGAGTCAATATTTTATATGCTAACATCGGGCATGTGTTTGAAAAAAAATGCATGCACCGAGCATGTCGCGAAAGCGCCTTATAAATACATTAAGTTAAAATTTTAAATAATTTTAAATTATAAAGCAATTAAAAAAAACAACAACAATCAGAATGATATTCAGAATTTAATTCAAAACTTGAAAACGTTTTTTTTTTCGTTTTTCAAGGTGTTTTAATTTGTTAACCCTCTATGATTCCCCTGATAAAAGTATTGAAATGTTATTTTTTTACAAAACGGATGTGTAAGTTTGTGCTTTCACAGCATATTTTTAATTTCAGCAATCCCTCAACACGGCAGTTTAACAAGTTATAGAGGATTTTTAATTAACTGAAATAGTTAATTAAGGGTAAAATATGCGGTTTGCATTGATTTTATAATGTTTATAATGTAACAAGTAAAATCTTGCTTCGCAAAGATGAAATTTAGCTTACATTTTATTTCAAAACCCCTTAATCAGTATATGATTTTATAAATTTCTGAACAAGTAAAATTTCAGCATCTCTCTCAAAAAAAAAAAGACACATAAGGAATCAACTCTTTCTAGACAAAAAAAATATTGTCTCTATGAAGCCGTATTTTGTATTGAAATAACACTAAAAGATGCACTTTCTAAAATACTAAAAAAAATTGGTATAACTGTTTTTTTAGCATGTATTTACCATGTGTATTCAAATATACACGAAACCCCATAGAGGATTAAGCTGTGAATATTTCTCAAATAATTAACTCTGAATAATATAATAATTTTTTTTCTTTTTAAATATTTCTGCAATAAATCATTCTAAATACCATAATAAAATTATTATTTCTCAAATTTACCCTCTATGGTCCCATGTATATTTGAATATACATGGCAAATACATGGTCAAAAAAAATAATAACCACTTATACCAATTCCTTTGCTCAATGTTTTTAGTATTTTAGAAAGCACATCTTTTAGTGCCATTTCAGTACAAAATGCGGCTATATAAGCATAATATTTATTTTTATATAGAAACAGTTGATAACTTGTCAGTGTCATTTTTTGAGAGTTGCTGAAATTTCACATGTTCAAAGATTAATAAAATCGCACAAAATTCAGCAAATTGGAAATAAAATTCAAGGTAAAAACTATTCAACTTTGTTGAATAAGATTTTATCTGTTGATAGATAAATATTATAAAATCAAGGCAAACTGCGTGTTTTACCCTTAGTTAAGCATTTTTAGCTAATTAAAAGATCAACTCTTAATTAATTAAATTGCTGTGCTGATGTATTGTTTCAATTAAAAATATGCTAATAGCACCCATTTGCATCCGTATTTTTATAAAAGAAAATAATACGTTTTCATGGAGTTGGACCATATAGAGGGTTGAAATATCAATATTTTATATTCTAACATCGGACATGTGGTTGAAAAAATACAGGCTCCGAGCAGTGTTATCCGATAAAATAACTTTAAAGTGTAATTTCACTCCTATCCAAAGTTTTAAGGGGAGGATTTTGTGAAAAGAGGAGTAATTTTTATTTAAATAAAACAGAAATAACTACTCTCTTAAAATATTTACCTAAAATTTAAACGAATAATTTCACTCCTCAACAAAATTTGGAGGAGTAAAATTGAATTTTGATGCTTATTGGCGAACACTGGGCCCCCAATACGTCACAAAACATATTTGCCAACACTAATAAATAAATACAATAAGTAAAAACTTAAAATTACAAAACAATTGATAACCAATCAGAATAGTATTAGGGTGATAAAATATTTAATTCAAAATATTTTGCATTTCTCAAGCTGTTTAAATTTGTTAAGTAAATTAATTTCTTAATTGAAATACAAATACAAGGCCACAAAAGGCAAAATGTTTAACGAGGTGACTGAGAAAAAGATGCCCATAACAAATATGGATGCCATATTTTTAAAATACAGCAACCCAAATAACAGTGCGATTATAAAAACTTAAAACTATATATATGTGATAAAATATAACATGATATATGCACATGATAAAATATAATACACTGACCATAAAAAAATATTTATGGTTGTCTTATCTAAGAATGGATAGCTTCTTGATTACTGAAGAAGTATTTAAGCTGTAAATATTTCCAAAATATAGTTAATTAATATAAATACATTAAAAAAATTTCTAAAATATAATAATAATTATCTCTGAATATTGTAACAAAATAATTATTTTTCACTATTTCTAGAATAACTCTTAAAATCAAAGCAAAATTATTTTTTGAGTACTTCTAGAATAACAAATTCTGTGAATACCACGATAAAAGTATTTTTTTTCCTCAATAAATAATGACTTATTATGCGGCAGGTATAATTTCACTTACCCCACTGGAATTGCGCCGCCAGTGCCTGGCGTGGCTGCGGCAGCTACGCAACAACACGAGACAGTCAATACATTCGAAGTACAGGTAGAAAAAGAACACCATATGCAGCAGTAGCAGCAGCGTCCACATGACTTAATTATTTAGTGAGAATACAAAAAAAAAAAAAAAAAAAAATGGAAAGAGAGAAGAAACCGTCCACACGTATTTATCTCTGATGATGCCCATGTTCGATTCTCCAAGGTCACACAAATTTCTCTCTTTTCCAGGAATCATACAGAATTTTTTTACGGGAAAGGGTGGTTCCTCTTCTTAATACGTATTTACGTATACACACATCATGCACATACGTATACTTCTAAAGTTCTAATAATAATACACCATCGACCGACTGGTTACGCCACTGTTTGTTTGTCACCGGAGAAGCGCACAGCTGCAAATGAAGACCTGATCCAACGGAAACACGCCAATGAAAAAAAAAAAAAGAAAAGAAAAACTGCATCATACTACATGTATATTATATTGTATGACGTTGGGATATAAGGAGAAAATTTTAAGTATGATTGGCGATTTTTTTCTTTCCTTGATTACAGCCAATTTATTTCCTTTTTTTTTTTTTTCTACTTGGCTGTCATTAAAAAAATTGCAATTTTTTTGAGAAATTTTGAACCGAAATTTGAAATTGAAAAATAAACAAATTTCCGTCTTTATAATGTATCAAAAGTGGGCGCGCAATCCTTTTTAGAAAAGACCGAATCGCGGGAAATGTCGCGCGTTATCTTCGCGGGGTTTTTGCACAGTCGCCAGGTTTCCGTATGGAGAGCGCATTTATGGTTGCCGGTTGTGTATATCTTGGCGACGTTTAACACGAGTCGGTAAAAGAAAAAACATTCGCCAAATGATCAATATGCACAAACGGGAGCGAAAGAGAGAGAGAGTGAGAAAAGTTTAAGTCCCCGTAACCTCATGCCACACTTTCTGGACTTAGTCTTTGTCAGCTCGTTTTCCAGTGGCGTATACTGCACCACCGCATTCTCTGGGTATTAAAGCTCAGTTCACCCAGAGCCACCCTTAAAGGGGTGTGTGTGTGACAGGTGCGGTCGCACCAGGTTCCGCACTCACGGTATTAGGAATGGAAAAAAGTCGTATATATTAAAATATCGCCAAATTAACCTTTTGTTATCCGAAATTATAGAGCTGTGTTTTCCATAGTGGGCGATATCGCCCCCTGGAGAGCGATGCAAAAGTTCAAGGGGGCGGTAGAAACTTTGAATTTAGTATAGGATCCTATGGGTTTGTGATTTGAGTTGAGGGCGATGAGAATGAAAAAGAATTTTGAAAGGGGGCGATGGAACAAAAAATTTGAGAAACTGTGTTATAGAGGGATCACTAAAATAGATGTTTCATTGGCCCAGGACTGATTTTTAATGCATTTTGATTTCTAATCGTAGTGACCCAAACCCCTAGTAGGATTGGAAGGGGCACAAATTATTGAAGGTTTTCACCAATTCTTAAATTATCTCTTTCATTAATTCTCAATTTTCATTAATTCTGAAATTGTTCCTTCCATCAACTCTGGAATTTTTTCATCGATTTCGAATTTTTTCATTAATTTTCGAATTTTTCATTAATTCTAGGATTATTTTTTCATTAATTCTAGGATTATTTTTTCATTAATTCTAGGATTATTTTTTCATTAATTCTAGGATTATTTTTTCATTAATTCTAGGATTATTTTTTCATTATTTCTGGGATTATTTATATCATCAACTCAAATTATTTCTTTCATTCTGGAATTATTTCTTTCATTAATTCTGGGATTATTTTTTCATTAATTCTGGGATTATTTTTTCATTAATTCTGGGATTATTTTTTCATTAATTCTGGGATTATTTTTTCATTAATTCTGGGATTATTTTTTCATTATTTCTGGGATTATTTTTTCATTATTTCTGGGATTATTTTTATCATCAACTCAAATTATTTCTTTCATTCTGGAATTATTTCTTTCATCAATTCTGAATTTTCATCAATTCTGAAAAACTATTTCTTCCAATAATTCTGGAATCATTTGTTTCATTAATGAATAAATTCTCATCAGCTCTGGAATTATTTTTTTAATCAATTCCGAATTTACGTAGTTGTTGGAATTATTTCTTTCATTATGAGTGGGGTAATTTTCATTGGTATTGAAATTACCTCTTTCATTAATTTAAAGTTTGCTACAGTTCTGAATTTTCGTCAATTCGAAGTTTTCATTAACTTTTGTTGCTTCAATTTATATTTTATTGCGTTCATATTTTTTGTATGAATATTTTTTAGCAATCCTGTATATTCTGTAATAATGCATGGATTTTTGGAAGTTGATTTTCTTCCCCCACAAAATATGTAATATCGAGGTGAAAGGGATCCCAACTGTGTCAAGGCTGTCCACTGGGCTATTATTTTCGTACCGAGCCCAGCGTCCTTTAAGGGTGGCCCTGAGTTTACCGGAGTTGTTTCCGAAGTTTTCTAGTAACCCTGACAATGAAAATACCCTTCGGCTTTTATATTTTTGGATCTCTAAGGAATCATTTGGCTCAAGCTCTAAGACTTACACTTACACGTGTCTTTTTTGTCTCCTAAAAAATAATACATTTGTTACAGGCTGTAGATTGAAATCACAGTGATTTGGATTTTTCCTCTCTCTCTCTCTCTCTGAGAATAGATGCCTTTGTTTTCGTTTTGTGACACCGTAGTCACATGCTTCCTGATCAGTTAATTAGGTTTGGACCTACGGTTCCAAGTCGATTCCGTGAGACTTGACGAAAATAATCAAGTTCCAGCTGTGATCTATCTCAGACCTGAATAGAAGAAAATAGATGTGCTACCTCAATGCTTAGTATACCCAGATCAAAATTTTCTAACCAGTAGTTCACGGCCCACTTAAGGTCCTTGGGAAGGTGACCGTGCTCTCAGCCTATGCCCATGCAGCCTAGATAGATATCGTCATGGACAGAACGACCAAATCCTTTCCATTCTTCTCTTCGACAATAGGGGGCCGGACCATGATACTTAGACATCTTATGATACTTCATTTAGTGTTTTTCATAGTGCGTCGCGGCTCCTTGGGCACGATCCCCTAAATTTAAGAAAAAAATGTCCCTCTTTTTACAAAACTACCCCCCTTAAAATTTTAGAAAGGAGGGTAAATAACTCTTCAAAATTATTTTATCGGTTATTCTGCAGTGCAGTATTATGTAACAAATAAGAAACATCATTGATATGAAACATCTGCTGCCACCTATCATATAAAAAACACAACTGTTATAATTCTTCGATTAATATTGGTGACCGGTTTTTGATTGATGTGCCATACAAAAAGGACAATAGGTGTGGATATATTATTGAATATTTTATAAGAGCAATGTTATTTATATTAGTTTAATTATTAAGTTTGCTTTGAAATCTTAACAGTTGTTGTTTGTATGTTGTAAAATAACACGAGTAAAGCAAAATGTACCCCTCCTTGGCTTTTCGTAATGCTAATCGAAAAGGTTATAGACCAGAAACAGGTCGGTTCAGATCTAATGTATATCCTTTCGATTAGAATTACGAAAAGCTAAGGAGGGTTACGAAAAATAATTAATTTGTTTTCCGTAATTCTAATCGAAAGGATATAGATCTGAATCGACCTGTTTCTGGTCCATAACCTTTTCGATTAGCATTACGAAAAGCCAAGGAGGGGTACATTTTGCTTTACTTACATTTATTTTACAACATAAATAACAACTGTTAAAATTTAGAAGCTAATTTAATAATTAAACCAATATTATTGCTTATAAAACATTTAGTAATATCACAACATATTGTTTTCTTTTGCGTGGCACATGAATCAAAAATCCGTCACTCGTATTATTAATCGAACAATTATATCAGCTGTGATTTTTATATGATAGATAGCAGCAGATGTTCCAGTTCAATGATGTTTCTTACATGTTATATTACTTATTTTACTAAAAGAAAAGTCTATTCTACTAAAGAAAATTTGAAGGAGCACTTTCACTGTTCAATGAAATTTAGAGGGGTAGAATCGAATTTTGTTGCGTGAATTACGCATCTAGATACGTATTGGTGAATACTACTGTACTGTATAGTTATTTTCCATATTTTCCGGAAGGCATATTTTTGCTGATAAATTTGTATTTTTTACCCGTTTATGGATAAAATTAAGAGTAAAAATGTCACCATACAATATTATTCCATCATGAATAAGTTTATAAAATATGGACGTTTTAGAGTCTGAGAATGACCGAGATTGTTTCCGTGTGCACAGAATTATTTGCTGCCCAGAAAAAAATACTCCATGTTGTATGAGGTAGCATGTTATTTTGTCATTCCGCACAGATATCGAAATTCTGTGCGTAGAAAAAAACAGCAGGTGAAATAAAAGAGAATGCGCCCACCCTGGAAAAAGAAAAGGATCCCCGGTACCACAGCTCGGCAGAATTTTTTAAGCAGGTGATGTTTAGTATTTTTTATATTTCATATCTGATGGCAGGGGTTCTAATGTAACAGTATTATTTATTATTCACGTACTCAATACTGGAGAGAAAACGTTGAAGTAGGGCATCCAGAAATTTCTAAAAATGGCATGAAGACGCATGCGTACTCATCTTCCACAATGTTCCTTACATATTTTTACAACAGATGACGCCACTACACCAACAATCAGCAGCAATTGTTTTCCCACCAAAGCAGAACCGCTTTTGATGTGTATACATTTTTATAATCGTGCTTTTCAAAGGAGAGTATTTATTATCAGGCATTGAGTGTTGCTTCACCCGTTTTGTTTGTTCCCACGCGGAAATTACAGCAACTGACAAGTGCCATATAACTTCAGGGGCCTCTGACTAGGGCTTGGACTCTCCGGAGGTGGATTTGTGGTTTTGTCCCCTGTGGCCTGCATAAATTTTGTCTCCTTTCATCCATTCTAGGATAGCTTTCTGGACGCGACTCCTTCCTCTAAATTAGCCGCCTTCGATTATAACCCCGATAGCATCCACCCACCGTGGATATGTCTCTATGCGTTAAGTCACTTTTATGGTCGTTCTTTCACATCCAGGTCACTGTTTTCGCCCCTCGCTCATAAGGCTCTTTTGATCACTCACATAGGCTATTTGCACACTCTCTAGCTCCATAGGTCATAATTGCACTCGCGGAACCCTTGATGATATTGAGGCTGTTCACGGAACACAAACAAATTTACGAATATTTATCCAAAAATAAGTGTGTCCCTACTGCCGTAGTATCCTAGCACCATGGCAAAACGAAAGAGGGCTTAGGTACCACCTCCTAATTCACATATTTATTGTCGTAAATCATTGTGTCAGATTTTATCGCGGAAGGCCCCCTATGCAAAGGATGTAGGTCCCCGTGCCTTGCCCGGGTGGAGCTCATGTGTTGAGATGGCCCTAGGTGTCCCGTAAATTGCACGTAAATTCTGCTATTCAAGAATCCTCACCATTAGTGGATAAAAAAATGCAAAGAAAAAAAATCGTTTTTACAATTTTATAATTGCCTGATGAAACGGAAAATGACATTCATGAACTTCTGGTTCGAAAATTCGATGTGAAAAATGTAATGTTACTGTTTCTAAGTTGTTGAGAGTCATCCAATTGGTCTGATTTTTTTTTTAATGACACTCTCATTAAAATCTCAAAACAAAAAGTAGCAAAACTGCTTTTTGTTTTGAATTTGTCAGCAGCTCGTAAGTAACAAAAAAATTAGTATTAGTAACAAAAAAATTTTCTTCTTCGAAAGCTCTCTCCGGGTTCCGGGATTTTTAAAAGTTCCGTGGTATTTAATCTTGCGGAACAACAAAAATGATCCCATGGACACCACCCCCCCTCGCATTTGTGGTGCCACAGCAGAGGTCTTCAACCTTTATACAGTCGTGAGCACTGCGTGTACCCATCATCAAAAGAAGAGCACCCTTACAGCAGGATTTACATACGAATGCACGAAAAAAGGGTGATTTCAATCCTGAAATGCTATTTGTACAAGGTGTTTAATTGGAATGTTAATCAAGTGCTCGGAAGCACAAAATCGGACAAGAGCATCGATCACTTTGGGTACTTCAGGAAGCACAGTAGTGCTCGCGAGTAACGGGTTGAAGATGCCTGTGCTGCAGGCACCATTTCAACGCTATTTATGTGTTGTTGTTGTTTTTTTTGATACGCTGATTTTTTTGCAATGCATAAAAATGGGTGTTGCCATTCGAATTTTTCTCATTGTGGCCGTAACTGCAAGAGCTGGGATTTAATTTTTTTTCCCATTCTTGAGTGCATACTCTGAATGAATTTGATCATTTTTGTCGCACCACTATCATTTTCTGCACACGAAGGCTAATTAGACCAGGACCTACAATTTATTGCCGATTCCGAACGGCAGGCTTGTTTTTATACTCATCGAGTTGGTACGTTAACCCCTCGATGGGGAACTCCCTGCGGTAGCAATTTTTTCTGCGGTCATGTCGCCGTTTCTGGTGTACCCCTGTGTCAGGAAAGTTTTCTGACAAGGACGAAACGGGTATCGAACTCGTGACACCTCTAAACATCCTTTGGAACTTTAGGCGAGTATCTTATCGACCTGGGCTACCGCACCCTGTATACTCTGAAACACTTACATCTCGAATTGCACCCAAATTAATGACCTTTGTGGCCATTAGGGCTTCGTATATCGGCAAAGTTATTTTATGACCACCCTGTATGTGTATTTCTGGAGCGAAAAGGATATGTGTATGTAAAGCTACTCCCCCCAACTCAAGTTCCATAACTCAAGGTTTTTCTAAGTCAGAAATTCGAAATTTGAAGACGGCTAACGTAATTCATCGATACGAAAATCGACATCCAGCACATTGAACATTGAAGGACCGGACACACCCCGCTTCCCATCTCAGAGAGATATCGACAGCACAGCATCCTGCACAGTAATTTCCAAATAATTTACCGCTGCACGCTAAAGGTGCTACGAAATGGGTGCTGTATGTGTGCGTGCGCGTGTGAAGCTGAGTCTTCACACAAACAATTATGTTTTGCTATTCAAAATGAAATTAATGCGCGTGTGAAGCTGAGTCTTCACACAAACAATTATGTTTTGCTATTCAAAATGAAATTAAGTGCTGGGCAGTTCTTTAGCTATAAATTGATGCTTTTGATATGGTAGGGGGTGATATAAAGAGGAAAATCTCGTGTCGCACACACAAATCGCATGAAAAAATTTCTTTATTCCCGAAGAGATCCCTCAAGTAAAGAATTGGAAAGGGTTTGGTCTCTTAGAGCAGGAGTTTCCAACGTAAAAATTCTCGCGGAACCCTTGATAGTTATGAGGTTGTTCCGTGTAACCCTTGGCAGTTATAAGGCTGTCCCGTGGAACCCTTCGTAGTTATAAAGCTATTCGGCGGAACGTCTCATGATGATGCTTTTTCGCGGAACTCAATTTATTTTCGCATATTTATCCAAAAAAAATGTTTCTACGGCAGTCTCAACGGAACCATACCCCAGGGCAAAACGAGAGAGGGTTTAAGCACCACCTTTCAATTTACATATTTATCGTCATAAATCATCATGACAGATTTTATCGTGGAAGCCCCTATGTAAATGAGGTTCTCGTGCCGTGTCCGGGTGGGAATCGAGTGTTAAGATGTCCCAGGATGTCCCGTAAATTCTGCAATTCAAGAATTCTCACTTCTAGTGGATGAAAAATTTCCGAAGAGAAACGTCGTTTTTGTTACCTATAATTAAATAAAAGTAAAACGGAAAATGACATTCATGAACTTCTGGGGCTTCTGCCTCGGAAGTTCGATGTGAAAGAATGTAATGTTACTGTTTTCAAATTGTCTAGCATCCAAGAGATCATGGATTTTTTTTTAAACACTGCACTCCATCTCGTTAAAATTTAAAATGAAGAACAATTTTGCGAGTATTCGTTACAATAAAGTTTTCATCCTTGAAAACTTCGGGTTCTGGGATTTTTAAGGGTTTCGTAGTGCTTTATTAACGGAATCCCCCCCAAAAAACTATCACGGAACCCTAGGGTTCCGCGGAACACATGCGTAAGCTTCAGCAGCAGAAAAGCCAGGAATGAGAGTTCCTAATTGTACACCCTGCATTTTATAGGACTCATATTTTCAGTGATTTGCTTTCATGCAGTGCCTTCTATCGACAAAAATTTGAACTAACTTCCCCCCCCCCACCATACGAAAAAAAATCCCCCTTCGTGTGAATTACTTTTTTTTGCAAACCGCATTCAAATACACCGATTCCTCCAATTTTTATGAATTTTTAAGCTATTTTATTATACAAATACAAATACAACGCCACAACAGGCAAAATGCCCAACGAGGTGGCTGAGAAAAAGATGCCCATAAAAATATGGATGTCATATATTTCAAAAAAACAGCAACCCAATTAAAAATGCAATTAACAAAAATTATAAACAAATATATACACATGACAAATATTATACAATACCCATAAAGAATACTTATGGTTGTCTGATTGTAAGAATGGATAGAGCTTCTCGATTTACCCCAACATGTTTATCGTATTTCTTTTTGAACGTGTCAATTATGTTACAATTTACTACCTCCGGGGGTAAGCTATTCCATTTATTAACAACCCTATTAGAGAAAAATTCCCTGCGACACCATAACCTTGCATTGTCCCTCACCAATCGATACTGGTGTCCCCTTGTAAAAGCAGTCGATTGGCGGTGTACTAAAAGCTCATGGTCCATCCTATCCATCCCATTGAGAATTTTGAACACTTCGATCATATCTCCTCGACACCTGCGCTCATCCAATGTGATCTATTATTACTATTTATTACGAGTTTATTGGGCACCCTGTATTTGAATCATACCAATGTTGAATTTTATTCCTCATATGATCGAAGAAAGATACACAGAAATTGTTTTTAAATTTATAATTATATAAGTTGAATAATTGTCTCCAAAATGCCAAACATTGCCAATTGAAATCATTTCAGAATTGCACCACTGAAACGTATATTTCAGAAAAATGTTTGATATTCCAATTGATGATTGTCCGAAAATAAAATCAGGAATAAAAAGGGTTAATTTTTTTTAAACTTTTAAATGAAATGAATGTGTGTGTGTAAACCGTAGCTCTATAGATGTTCCATAACACGCATTTACTTACGCATTTGCACAATTTCAAGAAAATTACTCCATAGCCAATGAAGTTCGAGAAATAATTCTGTCTCTCTGATAACAAATTATTCGAGAAATAATTGGAAATAAATTTTTTTTTTCTCAGTGATAACAAATGATTTGAGAAGTGATTGGAAATAATTCTCTCTCAGTGATTACAAATGAATAAAAATCCATTGAATACTAAAATCATTGCTTTTAGTGCATTTCAATTCCAAACTTTTAAAAAATACAGTGTAACATTTTAAATATAGATTTTCATAGACTTGAAAAAAATGTTCATAATTAATAAGACAGGATTATACATAAAAAAATTTTACGATATAGAAAAATTTATCAAACGTCAATATAACAATGTAAAAATTTGTCATAATATTTATCACAGGAAAAAAAAATTCATGTAAATAAACTAAAAAAAAACCTCTCTCGAAAAAACCTTAATTTTCTAAGAATTAAGAGAAAAACGAAATCTAATTTCCCACAAAATTGTCAAAATATCAATGCTTTTTTTCCCCTCTCCCAGTTTCTACTCTTTAATTATCGTCACAGACGCGATCAATGTTCACACGTGGTGCTATTATATTCTATTCTCTGTTACTGATAGAATTTTATTCCTTTTTTTTTTAACTAGTTTACACACACACACACACACACACACGTTCCATTGAAGACAAAGGAAATAAAAAACCCTGAAAACTCCAAGAGATAACGAAATAACGATCTCATTCTTCCCGTCTGGCGAAAACATTTTTTTTTTTTGTCTTATCTTTTAGATAAGATTTAATAATAATAAATAATATAATAGAAAACGAAAGATTCAAGGATCATTTATCATGTGAGTTGACAAGTACATTGCTATTTTTTTTTTTTTAATTAAAAATTTCTAACCGAGGTATCCTCGGGAAACAAAAATCTGGATAACATATGTTATTTGGCTCCAACAGAGAGCATCCCGTACTATAGGATCGAATCAATTTATATGGGCGTGGAAAAGATGGTCTTTCTATTTGAATACGGTAATGTATTAGTTTTAGAGGGGGAGTGGATATGTTCCAAAACCCACAAATACGCAAATGCATTGGATATAAGTCGATTTCGGTAGCCAACGTCACTGGAAGCGCCACCTCCTGAATGATAGATGAGCCTCTCGATGCTCATATTTGATGACTTTTTTAATTTATAAGAATGATTACTTATTTTTTCCTGGTCAAGCTGAATGTTATTTGTGGAAATGGAAAGGGTCCGTGCGTGTTTTGTAAATGCTATGAATCCGTGTTGTAGTGTCCAGAGGTGTATTTACAAGGAGGCTCAGCGGGCAATAGCCCAGAGCGGCAAATTATAGGAATAGGCAGCCAAGTAAATTAAAAAAATGGGTGAAGGGCGTCAAAATCATAAATCCACCTTTGTCTAGATAGCTATGGACAAAAAAGAGTGACTTAGAGATTGTACGAGTGTATGAATAATCAAAAGATTGATCTACTAGAGAGTGTAAGCATAGGAATGACCAGAAGAGTGACCTAGATAGCGAGGGACTAGGTCAGTGAGCGACCAAAAGAGTCATCTAGAGAGTGAAAGAATGGGACTGTGAGCAAGAGATTGCGCAGGCATGACCAAAAGAGTCACCTAGACAGTGTGAATGAATGGGACTGAGCAAGAGATTGTGCAAGAATGACCAAAAGAATCACCTAGAAATTGTGCAAGCAAATTTGAACAAAAAGTGTGCAAGTATGTGAAATGTGAGTGTGACCAAAACAGTATGCAAGTATGTGAACTGTGTGTGTGGCCAAAACAGTGTGCAAGTATGTGAAATGACCAAAGCAGTGTGCAAGTACGTGAAATGACGAAAACAGTGTGCAAGTATGTGAAATGCCCAAAACAGTGTGCAAGTATGCGAAATGACCAAAACGGTGTATAAGTATGTAAAAGGACCAAAACAGTGTGTAAATATGTGAAATGAACAACACAGTGTGCAAGTATGTGAAATGAACAACACAGTGTGCAAGTATGCGAAATGATCAACACCATGTCCAAGTATGTGAAATGACCAAAACAGTGGGCAAGTATGCGAAATGACCAAAACAGTGTGCAAGTATGTTAAATGACCAAAAATGTGCACGTATGTGGAATGATCAAAACTATGACCAAAAGAGTGTATGAACTGGGAGTAAGCAAGAGAGTATATGAGCTGGGAGTGAGCAATAGAGTGTGCAAGCATGACCAAAAGAATGACCTAGAGAGTATGCAAGAACAGGAGTGACCGAATGAGTGAGATACGTATTGAGCGAGGGACAAAATGAGTGGCCAGAAGTGTGGAAGCATGAGAGCGACCAAAACCAAGTGGTGATTTAGAGACATGAGCATATATTACGGGAGGGGAGGGAAAAACTAAGCGGGGGGGGGGTTAGGCCAGGATGGCTAATTCGAGTATTGAGTGGTCAAGAAAATCAGACTAGAATAAGTAAAGGGCGACAAAATTTGTGTAGCCTACAGAAGGCAAAATCATAAGTCCGCCCTTTGTTGGTAGTATCGCAGAATGAGGTGTCTTACATGTATACGATTAAAAAGCTGTTGTTATATAAAGATATTAACTTACTATTATTTATTGTGAGCTTAGGCCAGTCAATATTCTAATCAACACTTTTTGGAAAGATTTGGTCAAGTTTAATGTATGGATTCGCTCAGAGTCGATGACGAATTCCCTGACTGAAGAGATATTTGATCCAGTTTGGATAAGATGTGATGACGGGTTCGGGTGGTTAAACTAGAGCACATCTTTCTTGAACGGCCTCAGACTACATTCACTTTTTAATATTGGTACTAAAAGTGTCAACGTCATTACCGTAACAAGGCTTGGGCAACCGGGGCACTGCCCCCAGGGTCCTGAGCAAAATTGGGGGGGGGGCACTAGAAAATTAACACTTCTTTTACATAATATAATATTTCTTTCAATAGTGCCCCAAGAAAATGTCTGCAGCGGGCCCCGAGAAGACACGCTACTGCCTTGGTCAACGTTAAAATAATTGTAAAAAATCTAATCTAATTAAGCTGATTTGAGAATGTGGAAGATGTGTGCGTGTTGGCTATATTGGCTTTTCCTCTGCCTTGGGTTAGTAAAAGGATTAAATTGCTCTTGGCAATACAGATCTTCATAGTGGAGAGCTTGTTATATCCTGAGATCCTTGGTCGGTAAGCACCTTACTTCTCGCCATTGCTGATTTGTCAGCAATAGTTAGCAACTTTACTTGCTTTGACAATTTTTTACTATAATTGGCACCTTTACTTGCCTTTGAAATTTTTTGGTTGCAATTAGCAACTAAACTTGCATGTGGCAATTTTTTTTTTTTTTTTGGTGGTAATTTGTAACAACCCGTATGGATCTCGATTTTCTATTTCTCGTATTTTTATTAATTTATTGTGCCGTGTGTATTGATACTTTCTACCTTTGGCGGAACGGATGGAACCCCCTTGGTGGTCCGCATCCTGCCCGTGGGTCGTAGTTTTTCCACCACTATTCTAACCTATCCTATTGATTCATATTGAAATATTTTTCAAGCTAATTATCGCATGGCAGTTGAAGGCACAAACATGTACCGGCCATTGCTATGTCTGAAATGTTAGTTATATTAGTTATTATCACTATAAATTAAGTTTTAACATGAAGTAGCTCTAACTTACCTTTGTTTTTCGAGCTCCTCATATCCAAAATCTCTGTTGGAAATAAGAAAATTAAAAGATAATTTTTTAATCTATGAGTATAATAGCAGGGAATATGTGTAAAATATCATTTATAGGGCAGATAGGGACAAGTTTATATAGGATTTGTGACATAGGCGGAGACAGACTTAGTGGGGAGCACGGTCATTATTGCTGGGGTGCACGATGATGATGATGTCAATTCATATATACATATATACATTCTATCAGTCGACTCCACCTTTGACGCTGGGGGGGGGGGGAACAATTATCTATGAGTTAGTTGGCAGTAGCTGACTAGGTTAAAATGTCCGACACTTTTATGCGTATTGAAATTGTCTTGGATGATGATAAAGTGCACTGTAATTCGGTAATGTGCTTAGTAAGGCATTTATCATCTACTCATTGTTAATAATAAGTGAATCGCTTTCTTCTATGTTTTTTTTTCTACTGAACCACGAATGACTGATGATACTAAATATTGATCCTGTTGACTTTCTTGTATTTTAGCACTATAATTACGAGCCTGTGTCACATTGGTTATCGGCTCATTTTCTCTCATGGTCGGGTAAGTTGATAAAGTTTTGACAAATTTATGCATTTTATTTATTGAAGTTCGGGTACTATGGAACAGTCGGGTGGTATGGAATATACCGGGATTTTTCTCCGCCTTCAGGTATGGCCCTCAAGTGGAACGGTGATAAACTACTTCAAAATGATCCTCCCCGTGATGCTATAGAGTCGCTGTAGCTTGGTCGTCACCACGATCACGGCTCCGATAAGAGAACATTTGTTTTTCACTTCCAGAAATTTACTTAGGCAAGTTTCCAAACGTGTTTATTAATCATTGGAAATGTGCCCAATAATTTGAAACTAAGCACAATGTGCATCACAAGTGTTTTATTTTATTGTGATGGGCTTATTTTCCAGCTAGCGATTTTCTTCTTGTAGATGGAACGCAATTTTTTTTCACAGATGCTGTGTCGGGTAATATGGGACACTATAAGTATTTTCTGAGTCTAGTCAGCATATCCCTTCAAGGTGGAAAGTTTAGTTAGATAGAAGAGGAAAGGTCTAGAAATAATGTGTGCCCTGACCTCTGTGGGCCCACCTTTACTGTTTTGGGGACAGATTAGGAAGATTGCATTTGTGACTGTTGTAAGTATACTGTGACACCACCACCAAATCATAAACTATAAAAACAAACGATGAATTTTTTTTTATTTTTCATTGTCATAGACTTATTAAATCTTGTTTTTGATCAATTTGAATTAGTTTTCTTCATTTTGAACCCCACTCTAATCTGTATTACCCAACGAAAATTATTTTTTAATGTCTTACTTTGTGAACATAATATTTAGTTGAATACGATACACGTTTCAATGCAAAGACAAGAATCCAAATTTTATAGAAATACAAGTTTTAGGTTTTGTACCATGTTTTAAATTGGAGTAATCGGAAAAATAAAAGCGGTTTCATATTTCCCGAACTTCCTGTACATATTTTCAGAAAGCTAAAGAATTAAGCAATCTGCTATAAATATGTTTGATTTGTGAGAAACAAAAGAAAATAATACCAAAATTACCAATCGAAATGTATATGTTAATTTGACGAAGTCAGAGAGAGAGAAGTCACTCTCTATATTTTACTGTAATAGACATAAATGACATATAATTTCAGAACGATAGAAAGATGTTTTAAAAATAATTTCGAATATTGTAAATCTTTCTCTCTCTGTGTATTTAAATATTAAAAGTGAGAAGTGTATAATGATATTTAAAAAAATTAACAGTAAAAAAGTTGTTTTTTTAGTATATATTCCTATATAATGATATTCAAGGGACCGGTGAAGCGTATCAGTAAAAAGTAGTCACCGTATGTAATTATAGGTGGAGTATATTATCGGCACCAGACAGTAATAATGTCATTTTATATGCGATTATCGAAAAAAAGAGTGTATCGTTATAAATGGGTTTCACTGTAATTATTTTCAAGCTATACAAAAAGTAAATCGTAACATAATTCTCAATTTAGTTCTATTGTTTTCGGAACGTAAAACTCGAACAACGCAGGCGCGGCGTTGTTTCACAAAACCTTGACCATCAGACATTGATAAAACTATGAACCTGATGCTCTACTGAAGAAAGGAAATAATTATTTTCCTAATTTAAAATCATTTTCACATTGTTAACGTATCTGATTACCTTTCTCGGCATTTTTTTAATGAAATGTTACTGGAGTGAACTTAGAGTAAATAATATTTTTTTTATAGTAAGTGTCTGAGACTTGCGGAAAAATGGTGAATTTCAGACTAACAATGTGATTTTCTATGAGAAAGTCATTTTTATGTCAAGTTTTAAGCGAAATTCGTGTAATATTCGAAACACAGTTACAAAAAATTCAATGAATGATATGTTTGTTTTTAGAGTAGCTAGTAATGATGCACGTTTGGTACCAAAATTCAAGACTGTAGCGAAGGGGGGGGGGGGACTTTGGGATCTGGTCCCCCCCCCCCCACCGCCCGAAATGTGAGAAAATGACCGAAAAAAGGGAAAAATATGGCGAAATCTACTGTTCTATCACTTTGGTCTCCCCCCCCCCCCCGAACGAAATTTCTGGCTACGGGCTTGCCAAAATTTGTATAGTATGCTCATAATTCACACTCAAATCTGGTGATATAACTTTACGTGTGAATCTTTTGAAATTTTATTTAACATATCGTGTATAAGATACTGTAATTAGACAAATACATACGATAAACCTTAGATTTTGGTTCACAATCTTAACAATATACAGAAAAATATCATATTAAAATTTCGTAATGATACAATTAATTTACTTTTAGAAGTCATGTTTCCAACTCAAGTAAAATAAGTCAAAAATAGCGTTCTCCGTAAAACGTATTTAGATTTTTCATTCGCAGATTACTTGATGTAAAAACCCAACACTAAAGTAAGCGTAACTTCGATTCTAAACAAAACGAAGCTGTTTTGGAATCACAAGAAATGGGGCTTTCATAAAAAATGGGAAAAAAAAATCGATAGTTTCTTTCAAAATGACGTTTTCAGTGCAGTCGGATACCATAATTTAAATCTGGTATGGAAATTATCTACCGCACATCTTTCGAGAAATTTTTGAGGTTGATTTCGATTGCGGTCTGTAAGTTCAATGAATATTTGTCTAAAATATGCACCTGTTAAACAAATTGTACATACCTTTTTCCCTTCTTGTTATCTTTGCACTGATCACACAAACGTAACTTTTAACACTCGTTATAAAACCATGTAAGAGTTTAGGAGACGCGCGATATACTAAGACGGTATACACTCAATACCTAAGCCTCTCTGAAATAAAACAAAAAATTCGTTCACACAACATGAAACTTGTAAGAGGGAGAAGAAAAAAAAAAACGGTAATATTTTTACTCATTCGCGAATTCTTACTACAACGCCTTAAGACATTCATTCAGCTTTTTTTTTCTTATTTTTTGTTTCATTTATTTACCTCTTCTCTTCCTGGATGTTTCCGTATAATCGACCGCTTGCACATTTCCGCCTTCATTTTTTTTTTTTAACTGTACGCGTTTTGAACCACCCGTAACCAGTACGAAGAGTTTAATAACCCCCTTCTTTCACATTCTAACGGTGATAAAGTTAACTCTTTGCTGACTCGGTTATTATTGCTCTTTTTTCTTTTTTTCCTTTTACTACCGCAATAGCCACACTAGAACTAGCCCGTCAGCCCCGTAAATTTCTCAAGCGAATAATCAGGCCAACGAGAGGCCCCCATGAGGGGCCCCCAACGGGCCATGGGACTCGCCATCACACATTTCACAACGGTCATACAATCGTATTATATACTGTCGACTCACATCTGGGGCAAATCCACCCTTTCGTTACTCGGTTGCGTGACTGGATTTTTTTTTTTTTTTATATATTATTATTATTTTAAGGGTCAAAGCACGACACTGAATTGGGGAAAAAAAATTTTTTTTGAAGAGGTCAAATGCTTTTTTTCTCTATTTTTATTAGGTTTCAACCTTTTAGCCCAAGTCATCATATAAAAGTTCAATAAATACTTTATTAACCGGAAGTAGTAATAATTCAAAATAGTGTTAAACATATTGTAAGGAATAAAATCAAGAATGTTGTCTAATTGTGTCAAGGATCACAAGTACACGTTGTTGTGATTCCAGAGTAAAGAAAGAAAGAAAGCGTAGGATTTTGGGAATCTGATAACAGTGGTGTATCCAGTATCTAATCTTTGATATGATGATTTGAATATTTTTCAAAGTATGCAAATTAGGATTCAATTTTCTTTCAAAATATGCAAATTAGGATTCAATTTTCTTTCAAAATATGCAAACTAGGTAATCTAAAATTTCCTTCCTTCAGTAATATATTTTGGCAGTTCCGTTTGGTGAATTATTAAATATGTCTTTTGTGGGATTTTTTTTTTTTCAGTTATAAGAAGAAATGATAATCAAGATTGATTAAATGTAAATTAACTTAGAGATCCGGGTTCATAAATCAAATGGCCGTATTTCAAGGTTATACGCAGGATCGGCCTTTGAAGGGGCTCCAATAAGAGTTTCGCGGGGGGACACAAAGAATCTCTTCCAGAGAAATTTTGAGTTATCAATCTTCAAAAAGTATTTGAATTAACAGAAATTAATTGAAATAGCATACAAAGTAATTTTATTTTGGATGTTTCAATTTTTTTTACAAAAATATTAATTTTTGGACACCTTGGTGGCGGGTCCACGAGCCCGATATATACCACAACCCCCGTCTACGCACACCTCTGCCGTATTTAATCAATGTTCTACGTGTGTATCTATCTACACAGAGAGGCAAAATTTCAGTAGTGTCAATTTTGAAAAAAATATTCTCTCGTGTTGGTTGGATGGGAGGGAGAGCATTGAATATTTGACTGCACATATGCATAAGAGAGCCTAAAAATACGGACTTGATAAATGTTTCAATGTTTTAAAAATTCTCAACGTTCTAAAACTTTCTAGAAATGAGAAATGGAAAATTAAAAATTTTATAATCCGCATATTTCCCATTAAAAACAATTGGGCGTGTGCTTTGTCATACACTAGGATGCGGCATCAACTTGCCAACTTGTGCCACTGTTTGGACGTGAATGTGTCTTTATCTCGTTAAGGTTCAGGATGGTCAGCCTGGTATCCAAATCTGAAGAGACATTTACATGATTCAACTTAAACAAGATTTATTCGTTGAAACCATTTATTTTTTTTTTCTTTCTGCATATAATTCCAGATATTTTTCTGACGATTCCTGATAATTCCACATAATTGCCGATACAACGGTCAGGGCAGCTCGTGTCAAAATTGTCACCCATGTATGGGCGGAGATACGGGATGGCATGCGTCAAAGGTAAAGCCGACTGATCTAATGTATTTTGCGTATATTAATTGACATCATCATCATGCCGCCTAGCAATCACTGTGTCCCCCCCCCACCCCAGACTTTCAAGTCTATCTCCCAATGTCAGACACTTTTCCCGTGCCCTACCGGCGTATTAGCCGCACCAGTCAAATGATCCAGAAAACTCAGATTTATATACGCCATGCGTATGCAACAAAAATGATTGGTTTTACTTAGCTAGTTATTTAATCCAATGAATTCATAGTTTTTCTGTTACGGAAAAAACAGTTTTTCTAAAATTTTCTGAAATTATTTTTCCTTACCCCCGGTTTTGGCTCCCTTCCTATAGTGGTGCCCGATGCGGCCGCACCGGCAGCCCCCTGTTTACAGTACAGTACAGCCGGTATGTTAACCAAGTTTGAATATGTAATCGCATCATGGAGTTACCATTAGATTCTTCTCGAGATCTAACTGATACCAATGACTCTCAATTGCAGAGTATAATATTTGAGATTTTAAGCATCTGAAATGGGGCTTATTTCCATGATGGTACAGTGCAACTGTCTGGTATCTAAAAGCAGAAACTTATCTTCATAAAAGGACTATTGCTGCATTTGTCCTAAAAAGATTTACCCTAACACCACTGGCTTTAACCCGCACCAGGCTATAAGCGTTCAAACAATTGTTTCCCAAAATTGGCGATATTGCTCTCTTGAAGGTACTGGAACGAACTAAAAACACAACATGGGATCCTATAATTTGGCACAGAAGAGGGGAGAGCCGTAAGAATTTTTTTTCAAGGGGGTGGGGAGGGGGAAGCAACTGGACAAATAAGTTTAGAAGTCATTTTTGCAAAAAAATTTTCGTCACAGTGCACTCTGTGTGGCACTAAAATTTGAAAACGCATTCTCTTGAATGAGGTATCTGGGTTTCTCCAAAATCCTATTCTCTGATTCCATTAACTTTTGTGTGCATCGTGTACTTTCTGGCATATAGTCATTTAAACTGTGACCTGACTTGAGACTTTTCCAGTTTTCAGCCAGTTATGTCATGTATCTTATGTTAAAGACGAATTAGAGTAAAAATATAAGGCTTCTGTGTGAACATCTTTCCCTTTATTCTAATGTATAAAGAACGCATTGGCCTATAACTGATGATCTGAAGGCGTCCAATATTCCATATCTGAATTGAAAGAAAATTATAGAAATATAGAAGATTATTCTCTGGATAGTTTCTTGCTAGAATTTAAGTTTTCAAAAAGATCTAATTTTTCTATGGGAAATGATTCATTTTTATTTTACATCTGAACGGAATACCGAACGACTGTCCACGTGCCTTTCTCTTTTCTTTCCCCCCACTATTTTTATTTATTCATTTATTTACCTTTTTTTCAGTGAGGCTTAAATTGAGTTTAGTGTGTTCCTTTTTCCCCATAATTTGTTTATACGGCTTGCCAGAAATAATCTCATTAACCACATAGTTCCAGAACCATTAAGAACGCTTAATTGGCTGAAAAATTCAATTTTAAATGTGTGTGTTTCTGAATTGAACCCCATTTCTTTTTTATGCTACAATTATAGTTCAGACTTGGGTGCACTGGCGAACGCAAGGGGAACGAATCATCCCACCCCTTCCGAGAAAAAGAAAAAAATGGCTTTAAAAACATTTTACCGGCCGAATTAAGTTGATTTATTAATTTTCTTTTTCCTGTTATTTTTCCTTCTGAGATCCTTCAGTTTAGAGGTATCAACCAAAAAATTTATGAAAAACATTTTTCTCGTAGCTTTTCTGGACTTGTGCCCTAGTCCATAGTAAAACATTAAAATTGAAAACAAAAAAAAATTATATTTCATTCTTCCTTAAAAATAGATGATTTCAAAAAATTATATTTATGATATAAGTACTGAAATATGAATGAAATTTTTGTTTTGTAAATTAGGTTTGGAATTTCACACGTTCAGGAAAAAAAAATCAAGTGCTTTCATGTAAGAAAAACATTTTTTTCTAATTAATGAAACCGATGTTCCCAATTGGGAACATTAGCCATTAAAAGGTTGAATATTCGTTGATGTACGTCAGATTTCTCAAACTTTATTGTCCTACCATTCCCTTCTTCAGTTTTCATCCATTCTCCCTAACTTAAACCAACCCATAGGATCCTATGTTATATCGATGGCTTCTACCTTCCCCTACCAGGAACGGTAAAGAGTAAAATACTCCAAAGTATTAACGTCCACTTTGGGAAACATTAATGTACATAATCTATCTGCAAGGATGACATCAATTCAATGATGAATTTATGTGTACGGAATTGTAAAATTCACATTATTAAATTATAATTGGTTAACATAAAACCAAAATAGAAATTCATCCAGACATATAAAAATATATCACGTCCCGAAAGAAAATAAAACACTTTTTCAAAAGAGCTATTCGTATACATTTCCCACAATATTAAACAATTGGCGCTAAAAATACTGACAACATAGAAAATTTCACAAAAGACATTCTCTCAATTGTAAAAAAGACTTGAATTTTGAAACTATAATACAATAGGAAAATTTATTGCTTAAAATAAATTTAAAAAAAGTCTAAATTGATATCACATCACAAAACTGAAAATTATACTCTAATCTATAAAACTCTTATTAATTAACTTATACTGTATATCTCAAACTATTCCACCTCAATGTTTTTCAGAGCTATGTTTTATGAAAAAAAAAAGCCATATACTGTATTACGGTAACTAAAAGATATCCTAATGAACGCTGTTTCCTTGTTAAAAACTCCAAATTATCTCATTTAGACGTGGTGGTGAAGGATTTTTTTTAGATCCCTTCAAGTCACAAATGTGTGTGTTTGTTTACTTTTCTTTTCTATTTTTATTCATTTATTTTTGTTGTTTTTTTTAAGTGTGTAGTCTATATTGATTGTTTTGTGTATTACGTCTTGCTTTATTTCTGTTATTACTATGAGCATTACGTTTTGAAATAAGTAATAATAATGATGATAGCAATAATTCAAAATCGTGGCGGTTGAACGTGGCTACCAGAATTACATATCAGCGAAGCTCGACAATAGCAAAATTTCTGACGATCACCAGCTTGTATTCTCCCAGCAATGGTTACAGTCTTTTTCTCAGGGATTTCTTCTCGGATACAATCAGCAGCCACGTAGAAAAAAGTGAGACTCATCTGATCAGGAAGTCTTTTGTTGATCGGGTGTGATCCAATTCTGATACAGGCAGGTTTTACCATAGCTGTGATAGTTGCTTCGTTAATGGCAACAAGAAGATGGATAATCACTGCACCCAATCCCTCTGCTTTGGAGCACCTTACTCAGTAGATTCGGAATACTGACATTTTAGATAAGAAAGTGGCAGCTGGATTGGTATGGACGATGGTGCACCATACCAGTCCACCTGCCAGGTCCTTAATTAGTGTCTTAGACCAGCGGGTGCTCGGCTTAAGCCTTATATGTAGATATTCATTTCTGAACTAATTCTGAATACCCAACTTTTCCCCCATCCCCTCCTCCGAACCCAGATTTTTGTTTTTTTCTTTTCTTTAAAAAAAAAGGTAACTCCCCGCCCCCTTAGAAAATTCCGCCTGCGTCACACTGCCCTCTTAAATAACGCAGACCACAAATACGATATAAACCTGTGGTGGGGCATAAGGAAATAAAATGAGCTAAGGAAAGATTGAGATTCGTTGCCTTTGTAGTCTAGTGGTTTAGGCAATGGCGCATTTACAAGGAAGTTTAGCGGGCTATAGCCCAGGGTGACAAGTTCAGAAGGGCGGCAAATTTGAGGCATGAATGGTTAAGAAAATTAGTAGAATGGAAAAAGGGGGAGAAATTTGCATAAGACAATAAATTCGCCTCTGCCCAGACAGCAAGGGAATAGAGTAGGTCAATGAATGACCAAAAAAGTGACCTAGAGAGTTTATAAGCACGTGAGTGGGCAAAAAAGTGACTTAGAGCGTGAGCAAGAATGTTAATAACCGAGTGAGTGACCTACAGAGCATGAGCAAGCATGTGAATGAACAGATGAATGACCTACAGAGCATGAGCAAGCATGTGAATGAACAGATGAGTGAACTACAGAGAGAGGGACCAAGTTAGTTAGTGACCTAGAACATGTGAAAGCATGTAAGTTACCAAAACAGTGTGCAAGCATGTGAGTGGAGTCGTCCTTATCGGTGCGACAGGTGCGGTCGCACCGGGTAACGCGCTTTGTAAGGCTGCGCTCTCACAGTAAAATACTGGTGGCTTCCACCAATTCTGAAATTATTTCTCATTAGTTCTGATTTTTTTTCATTTCTGGAATTATTCCTATAGTTGATTCATAATTTTCATCAATTTCTTGAATTATTTCTTTCATCAACTCTGAGTTATTTCTTTCATCAACTCTGAGTTATTTCTTTCATCAATTCTGAATTATTTCTTTCATCGAATTCTGAATTATTTCTTTCATCAATTCTGAATTATTTCTTTCATCAATTCTGAATTATTTCTTTCATCAATTCTGAATTATTTCTTTCATCAATTCTGAATTATTTCTTTCATCAATTCTGAATTATTTCTTTCATCAATTCTGAATTATTTCTTTCATCAATTCGGAATTATTTCTTGCATAGATTCTGGAATCATTTCTTTCATCAATTCTGAAATTATTTCTTTCATCAATTCTGAATTATTTCTTTCATCAATTCTGAATTATTTCTTTCATCAATTCTGAATTATTTCTTTCATCAATTCGGAATTATTTCTTTCATCAATTCGGAATTATTTCTTTCATCAATTCGGAATTATTTCTTGCATAGATTCTGGAATCATTTCTTTCATCAATTCTGAAATTATTTCTTTCATCAATTCTGAAATTATTTCTTTCATCAATTCTGAAATTATTTCTTTCATCAATTCTGAAATTATTTCTTTCATCAATTCTGAATTATTTCTTGCATAGATTCTGGAATTATTTCTTTCGTTAAAACTGCGTTTTCATCGATTCTGAAATGAGTTCTTCAATGGGTTCTTAATTTTCATCAATTGTGGAATTATTTTCTTGAGTTAATTCTGGAATTACATCTATTTTGGAAGAATTTCTTTCATTATTTTCGAAGTTTCAACGGTGCTGCAATTATTTTTAATTCATCAGTTCCAAAATATTCATTTGTTTCTGGAGAATTATTCCTGTAAAATTAAATTCAGTGCTGAATTTTCATCAATTTTTGTGTTAGTTTATATTATTTAGTTATGCGTTAAATTTTTTTGTAGAGATGTTTCTCAGCATTCCTGTATATTCTGAAATAATAGATTCCTCCCGAACAAAATATATAAAATCGAGTGGAGGGGAATCCTAAACATTTTTGGTGCACCGAAATTGTTGAGCTGCACCTGGCCCCCGCTATTAGTTTGGCACGGGGCCCCACCTCTGATAATTGCGGCCCTGCACGTGAGAGACCAAAACAGTGTGAAAGCATATGTGAATGTGAGTGACTTTAGAGAGGCACAGTATATGTATTTGCAGAAGGAGGAAAAACCAAGCGGGACATGAAAATTATACTAGAATGGCAGAAGAGCGGCAAAAACTCAGTGTAGCCTAACAGACGCGAAACCATAAATGCGCCTCTGGAGTTAAGGCACGTATACTCTTGCGCGCCGATCTTGTTGTCGAAAATTTTATCCCTGTAGCCAAAATGAAAGGCTTTTAAGAACCTGAGGTGTTTTGGGATTGCCGAAATAAAGTGCATCAAGTTAGACCAGGGTCGTCTTAAGATCATCGTGGGCCCCCGGGCCAAATGATTTCTCTGAGGCCCTACCAGGCAAATTTTCAAAAATCTCAACCAGATCCCATTTTGTGAGCCCCCTGTTCTCTTGAGGCCCCCGGGCCATGGCCGAGTGGGCCCATGCCCTAAGACGGCACTGAGTTAGACTAGATGTCTCGTCATTGCCGCCATAAGGGTTAAGATAACTGGCAATTTTTTTTTTCACCTTTAGCATAATTTTTGGCGATAATTGGCAACGTCCCGTATATTCCTGCAGTTAGTGGAGTTCCTAATTTTTTCTCGAAAAAATATGGTCAGTTGATCTCTTTCTGATCTTTCGGGAAGAAAGAGCAAAAATAAAGGGGGGGGGGGGATACTAAATTCCGCCGGGTGTGTGTTCGATCTGGCAACAATCGTTTCTTTTTCAACAGACAGGATTTTCAACAGTCAAAAAAACCAAAACACGGGTACTTCGTAAGTGATTGTTGTTTTTGTTTTCTACAAATAATGATGGCCGTGGGTTTTTGATTTTCTGACACAAATAGCGACCAAATTTCCCTTGCGGGAAAATTTTGCTGTTTTTCTTCATGTTCATTTGCCAGTATGTTATAATAATTATAGTGGAATTGGGCAAATGATTTCAATTATTTTGATCTGTAGTTTCACTTTTTGCCGAGCTTTGAACAGTTGTAACAACTGTAATTTGCATTTATAATTTTCGACATTATTTGAAAAAAAAATGTCACATTTAAAATTTCATATGATTTTATTAAGAATGAGGAGAAATTCCCGTCTCTTTTATTTTTCAAAATATTAAAGATCTTGTTCATTTATGCTGTGCATTTTACCAGCGTTTCCCAACCCTTTTCCTTTTGCCCTTGTAGAACCCTTCAAATAATTTCCATGTTCCAGGGCAGTATATCTCAACCTGGAACCCATATGGGTCTTCCTTATGGTAGGCTATATTCTAAGATGGGTTCTCAACCTATGGGTCATGACCCAAACTTGGGTCTCACAGCCTTTGAGATGACCCAAAACTTAATTTGCAAGGGCATCCCAGATCCAGGCAAAGATAGTGGGGAGGGGGGCTCAAAATTAAAGCCGACTGATCTAATATATTTGCGTACATATGAATTGACAACACATCATCATGCCCCCCCCCCCCCACACAGACTGTCAAGTCTATCTCCGCCTATGTCCCAAATGTATCGTACAAATCCACTTATAATCAGAGATTTAGAGCTATGTGTCACGACCTAACTTGATTTGCCGAGGCTTCTCCAGACAGGCTGTACAAATCCAGTTATAACTAAGGATTCTCAAGTTATAGGTGAGAACCAAAACGAACCCTGGGCCCCCAAACATATTGTACAAAACCACTTACAGTCAGGGATTCTTGAGCTATGTGTCATGACCATAACTTGTTTCACAAGGGAAATCCGAGATAGGTCATACAAATTCACTTACCGCCAGGGATTCTTAAGCTGCATGTCGCAACCCAAGCTTGATTTGCAAGGGGCTTTCCCAGATGTATTGTACAAATTCACTTACAGCCAGGGATTATTGAGCTATGTGCCATGACTTGGTGATTCGCAGCAGCTTCTGAAAGGGGTCATAGAAACGGGCAAAAAACTTTTAAGAAACACTTCCAGTGTAGTGGTTCCCAACCTGAGGAATACTTTTGCATAAAAAGTGGGTTTTTAGAGGGTATGTCAACCTTTATTGTATTTCGCATGCTGTGGATTGTTAGATGCCCATTCACCATGAGTCGCAAGCAGCAGTCAGTTCCTCTAGAGGTTAAGCAAAAAATCTTGAATGAAATTAATGGCGTCAGTTTAAAAAAAGTGGTTGAATGCTGCTGGTACCCCAAAGCAGAATGTTTTGCATTGTTCTGCAATGAGCTCTCTGGTGACTAGAAATATGCTGCGGTAAAAATTCTCATAATGTCTTAAAATTCTTCCAGCTTGTTGTGCAATAGCACTGATTGTTCTGTGATGTACTTCACAGATTTTGGCATGTTCTGCTTTGGAGTGTAAATTTTTCGTTTTAAATATTGTGAAAAAAGAGTGTTTCATGAGAACTTGATTATCAATTCAGTGCATTATATTTTTATAAATTTACATTGTATTAAATTTCAGACTGACTCAAGTAGAATGTCAAATTCTTTTTCTGTCATGCTTATCGGTTCACAGGAAATTTGGTTGCATGAAAAATTTTGGCAGAACCTCGAGTTTCATGTTAGCAAGATTTGATTGTATTGGCATAGGTGGGAGGGCAGAGTTAGACATCAAGGTTGGATTTTGAAGAGCCTGTATCCGCTTATTCCTGTGGATTATATTTTCCCATGAAAAAAATATGAATATCCTCTTGACAATGAAAACTGAACCCCAAAGCTCTGGTTTCACATAGTGACATTTTCTTGGTGGCAAAATAATCTTGCTGATGAGCAGGGCAGCAACTAGATACTTTGTCAGCCAGGTCAAACATGCATTATGGTGCCCCCATGTAATGCAGAAGCAGTTAAAGATTGATTTTTTGCATCTGTCCTAGTCCAATGCCTAGGACACCAAACCCGCCAGCTTTCCCCCCCCCCCCCCCCCGGTGATGAATAAGTGAACACTGTAAAATCATAGTGCTGGATTTTCAAAAGAGTTTAATAATTAATAATGTTTTGATTTGTGTTAGTTTTTTTCAGAATGTCTGGAAGAGTTGTATATATAATGCGCCATGCTGAAAGAGTGGATTTCACTTTCGGCAACTGGATTCCTAGATGTTTTGATGATAATGGTATATGTTTTGTTTACATATTTTATTAGTTTACAAACTAATACACAATAAAAGTGCATCTGACTTTTCATCACAAATCATTAGTACTAAAGGGTTTTTGTTTCTTTCATCACTGCATGAACTTATACCTGAAATTACTATACAGCCATATTTAATGGGTATTTTCTATGATCACATGACTAAGGCTTTGGGTGAGAACAAAAATGTTGATGTTGTTTATCTTGATTTCCAGAAGGCATTGAATAGGGTCCAACGTGGTAAACTCTTGTAATGTTTTTTTACACAAGATTGGGAGGGGGAGCAACTTGCTTAATTGGGAACCTTGATTGGCGGTATTGGGGTGCCAACTATAATTCAATACAGTGCATATCTCCCTGGTACTAACCCCTGGTAATGACTGCCTACCCAAGACATTAGTTCAGTTTATGCCATATGGTTGGTAAGAATTGATTAGAAATCCCTTAGAATTTCTGGTACCCTAGTTTGGGTGATGCATTTAAGTTTTCCCTTGAAATCATGTTTCTACAGATGAGTAGGTAGACTCGCGTGAAAAGCAGTTATATCTTGGGAATTAGATGGTAGTGACAGTGGTTCTACCTCTAGATTATTGTAGTTCATAATATGGAACTCGCAAAAAGCAAGATAGGTGCTAATGCTAAATCTATTTACATATATACATAACGTCCAATTACCAAGTTAGAAAACCAAAAAGAAAGCTATTATCAATGGTCACACATTTTTCTTTTCAAAAGAAATCCTATCAAGGCCAATAGTGGAAAACCACTGAAACAATATCATAACTTCCAACGTGGAGTATAATAGATGCTAAATATATTCAGACTATTTACTTGCAAAAATTAGAAATATTAAGCATTTGTACATTTCTAAACAAAAGCAAAGCAAAAGAATATAGCACGCTTCACTAAATTAAATAAGAAAAATGCAGAGATTAACAAGTTACACAATGCTACGTTCAAAAATTTAGTTTCACAATTAAAAAATACTTTATTTACAATGCTTACTTATGGGCAATGAACTGAATTCCATTCAGATTCCTTATTTGCTCATAATCTGCCGTTTAGAGTCCTGGCAGTTGAGGCCTGACCATCTTCAGGAAATTTTTTGGTCTCTTGAGTTGCAGGATTTGACCCTCCGGATATGCAGAGATGTTCCCCAAGTGCTCAAATTCTGAATTTTCAAGATTATTAGAGAATCTCTTGGCTATCTTCTGGGTAAAACCATGTACTGTTGGTATTTTGGTATCTTTTCTTATATGCTGGTAGTGAACAAACCAATTTGCATTGAGCAAATGTCTCAAGTTTTGTTTTGGTACCTTTTGAAATGTACCAAGTTAGCAGATCTTGAGTATAACCAAACTGGCACTGCGTATGTAAAAATTGGTCTGGCAGCAATTTTGTATAGATGTATTCTGTTTCTGATTGTCAGAGCTGATCTTGAGCTACAAAGCCTCTTTATCATCTGTTTGGCAATGTCTACTTTAACAATAACTTTGCTGCAGTGTCTTTGAAAGCTGAGCATCTTGTCTAGCATCACTCTAAGGTAATGATTATACATAGAATGGGAGATAAGGTTTCCATCTCTTTCTATATATATGTATGTATATTTCTATTCTATATATATATATAATTATTGAGGAAGGAACATTGGCACAAATTAGTTTGTAAATAAAACCTTTGTGCCAAACTTTAATCTCTTCTTCTGGTCTAGAAAGGCCAGTGGCTGTATCTTTATGGATTCTAGCCTGTTCAAGAGTTTCTACAGATCTTGAGGTGGATAGTCATTGAATGCTCCCTACTAAACCCATGTTGTAACTTGCTTAATTACAAGAATCGTGGTTAAGAGATAGGTCACAACGGATTACATAAATAAGCAGAGAATTCTCTGGACAGGTGTCACAAGTGAGGTCCCTCAAGGAAGTGTCCTTGGCCCTATGCTTTTTTTTCACTTTTTATGGATAAACTTGATCAGGGTATTGATGGGATTGTTAGCAAATTTGCAGAAGATGTGAAGCAAATGGGGGGGTAGTCAGGAATCAAGGTGATAGGGAGTTGCTCCAGACCAACTTAAACAGGATTGCAGCATTTGCTAATGAATGAAGCTTAGATTGAATGAATGAAGCTTTGATTAAAGTTTATCGTAGATAAGTGCATGGTTGCTCATTTTTGCTCGAACATCCCATGTTTCAATTAGGGGCCGTTCAAGTATTACGTCATCATTGATGGGAGGGGGTTTCCGATTTGCTGACTTTTGGATGACAAGGGGGGAGGGGGGGGGTTTGGATAATACTTACGTCATCAACCACCCTTTATGAAAATATGAATTGGATTCAGAGGGGCAGAGCTGATGACGAAATTTTGCTGACAAGGGAGGGGGTTCAGCGTTTTGCTGACAACGGGAGATGGGGTCAAAAATGGCTAAAAATTTGCTTACATAATACTTGAACGGCCCCTTACGAGGTGATAGGTGTCACTATCCCGGGTGCAGCTATGGTCACGGTTTAGTTCCTTTTCTCATAAGGACACCACACAATATTTTTTTGATTTCATTATAGGACATCTTTTAACATTTGAAGACATAAAATGCCAAAAAAGTTGAAGAAAGCATTATTTAGGACTGTTTCTTTTGAACAAAAACCCATGCTTTTCTCCTATGAAATTTGATGGCTAGCACTTAAATATTTTTTCAATTTGTCAAACCCTGTTTTAAAGTAATAATGTGTGCATATAATTTGTCAGCTTATGTGATGTAGTAAATTCAGATTAAACATATTTATAGCAGAGCTTTGATTGATCGATTCACATGGACAGTCCTAAATACACCAAAGTTACAATTTTAAGTTGCTGAAATACTGGTGGAGGCAACAAACATGAGTTACTTCTCATCAAAAAATTAGCTAAACCACAAGGACACTAAAATGTTTCAGAATTGTGTTATTGCCTTTTATCAATATCCACCAGAAATCTTCATGAATGAATTCCAGTTTTTTCAAAAATACTACATGTTGTTCTACTGTATGTTCATGAACATACCGTATTTCTTTGAATAACATTAATGGGCAAAAGTTTGTCAAAAACTTTTTTTACTGATGATTAGAATGTCTCTTCTTCACAAAAAAAAATAAATAGTGCATGATATACAGGGTGCATAGCTAACTCCCATTGGGAATTAGGTCCTAAGTCTTTTTTGGATACCAACTTGAGTTCAAACAGAACCTGGTACATTGGGTGAAATGCTCTGCGATAGTTATAAGTGTCTTCCCTATACAGGGGGAATAGTTAACTCCTCGAACTGTAAATTACTGGTGAAACATTGATCTTAGAGGCATAATTCTAATTAGAAAAATCATCCAAATATTGTTTAGAACTCTGACACGTCATTCGTATTGCAAGGGGTTGTATAGCTATTAAAATAAAAAGATTAACTTTTTATATGAACACCCTGTCCTCAAAACCTCAATTAGAAAGTTGTTGCTCTGTTTCTCCTGAGGCCAACAAAAGAAATTCTACTTTTTTAAGTGTAATATTCGTTGAGATATTTGAATTTAAAAAAAAACAAAAATTGAGTTATTATTTTAACATTATTTTTTGGTGTTTTTTCCAAATTTTTCTGCATTCAAATATCTCGGCAAATATTGCACTTGGAAACATGGAATTTCTTTTGTTGGCTTCAGGATAAACAGGGTAACAACTTTCTAACTGAATCTTTGAGGATAATGTGTTCATATGAAAAGAGTTCTGCACGATATTTGGATAGTTTTTCTAATTGGAAGCAGAGCTCTCAAGATTAGTGGTTTGCCTGTAATTTGCAGTTCAAGGAGTTAACTATCACCCTGCATAGTGAAGCCACATAACTATCTCAGAACATTTCACCTAATGTACCAGGATCTGTATTAACCTTCATGATATCCAAAAAGACTTAGGACCCAATCCCCTCTAGGTAACAAAGATTCTACTTCTTTATTTAGGTGTATGTAGAAGCCAAGTGTGTACCCAGATTCTGAACTAGAGGGGGGGGGGGCTACTCACTGATACTAAATTGATAAGTCTGTGCTGTGTGTCAATTACTACACTTTAATTTCTCTTCTGGGGGGGGGGGCAGCTGCCCCTCACTGGGTATGCCCATGGAAGAAGCTATTAATTTTCATGAAATCTTGTGTTACAGGAGCATATATCAGGAAGGATTTGAATATGCCTGCAACAGTGCCATCTCGCACAGGTGGTCCTCGAGCTTTTTTCAAAGATTGTCCCCTGACAAATATAGGATTGTGCCAGTCAAAGCTAACTGGTAACCATTCTTTTTTTTATGTACAATACTTCTTATAAACCTAAGAAGACTTCTGAAGTACCCGAAGACTTTTGAATTATTTATGTTTGACTGTATTTGAATTTGAAGCCTTTGTATTTCTTCCTCAGGTGAAGCGATGAAAGATAATGGTGTTAAATTTTCCCACGTGTTTGCTTCTCCATCGTTGCGATGCATAGAAACATGTTCTGGTGCTTTGGAAGGTATGTTCTTTTATGAAATTTTTCATGGTAACATGCCAGGACATGTTATAACTTACTTGCAAACAGTATATGCCCAGGCTCCATTGTTCAAATTTTTAGACATTCCCACTGTGACTGGACAGGACTGCGTCAGAATTACATTAAGAAAATAAAAGAGATCTGTACAGAGCATCCCTAGTCAATGCATTAAGGTAGACATCAGATAACAAATACAAAATTGTAGGATTGTTTATTTTTATCGAAACAAATTACATTCTCTGTAATGTCATTCTATATCAGCAGAGTGGCCAACCTTCTTCCAAGCCGTGCGACAATCAAGATTATTTTTGATGCGCATGGCACTACGAATTTTAATGTGCAGGCCCCATATACGTCTCGTTTTTAAGGAACAGGTACATTCTCCTCGCCTCACAAAACATTGTTTTGCTATACAATAGTTTTTGTAAAAAATTTTCATTTGTCACCCTTTTGAGTTTCAAATTGTTTTTATTTTTAAGTCAAATTTGATTATTGCAATGCAGATTGTGTATGTGCATGTATCTGTAGAAGTTTGTCTTACCTGTACCATGTTCGGCATAAACACCGGAACTTGAAGACTCAAGGATACGCTTGATCTCCCTTCCCAATAAATTTTGTAAGAAGGCTTAAGGCTCCCCTTCCCCACCCTTAAAATTCATGGATATATAATGTATGTCCCCCCTTGCAGGCAATTCTGAACCTTGTACACATGTGATGTCCAGCAACTGCCCGAAAATCAAAAAACAAACACGCACATGAATATAAAGTCATTACATAATAATTACTGATTTACCATACTAAATATAGGTTTAACAGTCTGCAAGACTATCTTATAGTCTAGAATTGTTTAATGAAAGTGGATAGAATTTCTTTAACAATTGAAATGTGTTTGTGCACCATTTTTGATACCATGGTGTGCCACAAGTGGCCACCCCTATTCTATGTAATAATAACTGTTATAATTAGGGCCGCAACACTACATGTTTTGTCAGCTGGGGCAAGCACTCATTTTGGTGCCTCGTGCAATGCAGAAGAAGCAGTTGTAAAGGGTGAATGCAGTACCTCATCTACTCCAGCACCCAAGCCCTGCTCCCTCCCCTCTGAGTTGCTGCACTGGTTACAATTAACTTTTCAGATAAAGAATTATGACAAATAGAATGAGAAGTCTTAATGGAATAAAGACATAATAGAATAAATGGCCATAGTCTGTGTGTTACCTTAAGTAATTTTTTCATTTGGTGCCCAAGTCTAATTTTATTCATGTTTTTTCAGCATCTGGTCAATCTCATCTTCCTATCAATATCGAACCTGGTCTTTTTGAATGGCTGTCTTGGTACCATGACGGAATGCCTTCATGGATGACTCCAGAAGAGCTTAAGATGGCCAATTATAATATTTCCATGGGATATAAACCTGTTGTGATGGGAGGCTCTCTGATAAATACTTCAGAATCAATTGAAGAATATTACATGCGTAGCTATTTCCTTATGAAAGAATTGTTAAACAAGTACAAAGGTATGTTAGAGCTTTCTTTCTTTTAAACCAAGCACAACTCAAGTCTATCACCATCTATGGGTGATTTACTTACTACCTAGTGAGTTGTGCCTGAAGTGTAACTGTGTGTGTACCTAACAGTCTGAGTGCGCATGTAGTGTTATTTGATTTTTCACTGCTGTGCTGTCCAAGCTTTCTCTCTATGCTGCATATATCTTTGAATATGACATTTACAACTTGTTCATAGATTAAGAATTTTAAAAGTGTTGGTTTTCATTAAATGTTTTTTTAATTTAACACTTTTGGGTCTGAGCTGTTTCAACTATGTCTCTCTCTGTGCACTGAGGGTTTTTGGCACTTTTCATGATTTTTTTTAAATGACTTAGAATATATATATCTTAACAGTTTTTTTAGCTAGAAATTTCAAACTTTTTTCTTCCATAATATAGCAAGTATTTAAAGGGACTAATAATTAATATTTAATGAGAAATAATGAAAAAGTGTGTTTTAAAAAAAAGTTCCGCATAAGAAAACATAATTTTTTAACATAAAATTGCAAACAATTCTGAATAAAAACTTACTCAAATGTTGTAAAAATATCTAAAAATAGTTTTTATTAAAAAAAATATCATCTTGTAAAATTTGCTTTAGTGTGGTACACTTCAAAACACAGATTTGCACACAAAGCAACACTGCAAGGTTTGCAGTGTATTTCCTCAATCTTTTTCCAGTTTCTACCTTTGATTTGCTTCGTTGCTCCTTTTCATCATCTAAAATGAATAAGAATTTTGTAAAAATATACGTCCTAAAACATTTGAAAAATTAAGTAATATATACAAAATTGTCCAAAAGCAAAAAATCAAGTACAGTAGACTCTCGGTAACGTGACACGTGGATAACTCGACATGTATTATTTCCTTGGTTGGCCCCAATACTATTTTCAATGAAGGGGAAACTCTGTAACCTGACACATGTTTAGCTTAACTCTGCTACGATTTTTGTCCCTTTTTCCTGGTTTTTACAATTTCTCGTGTATTACCATTCTAAGAATTTTTTGACGTTGTCCATGGGTACTTCGATAATCCGTTGTTTTTTTGTTCTATATGATGGATCCCTTTTTTGCGCTATGGGGGGGGGGGATCACAGCCAGAACAATTCAGAACTGCTTCCATCATGTTGGTTTTTTATTCTGACTCTTTGGAAAATTATTATTTCTCCGAAAATTCCTCTCAGATTAAGTGTGGAGAAAGCATAAATAGCACTATGGGTGATTGTATTATGGAGAATGGGAAAAATGTTATGTAAGGTGGCAGTTATTAGTATTTTGAAAGTTATGTGATTTTGTAATACCACTTGTACACCTACACACACACACTCACATAAAATTCCACATGAAAAACACTACACATAATTGTTAATTATTGTTAGATTATTATTATTGTTTTTATATACATATATCCCACGAAAGGGTGGAAAGTGAAACATCTACGTCATGGATCCACACATGCAACCCTTAATTTTCCCCAGTAAGGTATGTAATTCCCAGCCGTAGAACATCTGTCTAATTAATTAATTGGCTTTATGAGTGCCTGGTGTAGTACAACCATGGACAATAATTAAAACCCTAACTTTTGGTGTTTCAACTTGTTCCCCAACACAGAGAGTGATATCAATAGATAGGATTTTTCTGTCAGTACAGGAATTCAAAAATGCAAACCACTCGACCCAGGATCTTGAACGAAATTCAATAAGTTGGAATTCCTTTGTCCTAAGTTAAACGTGTTGGATCGTGCTTTCCAGTGCCATTTTGCTCTCTCTCTCTCTTTCCCCCCCCCCCTCGACCCCCTCTTCTCCCTCCGAAATGACTCGTACCCCAAACCTGCACCAGTGGTGACGTGTTTTTCATGTCCTTTTGGGCCGGAAAAGAGGGAGAATATAACGATCACGTGAGCTGCGGCCACCTATGAGAATCCAGGAAGAACTCGGATGATGGGCATAAATACCCCACAGAAAGGGGTCTCGGGGGTTTTTCCCCTGAGTTTTCGCTAGAAGAGAGCGAAGGAGGGCTCTCAACTTACTGTGTGGCACTTGCGCCTCCTCCCCTCCTCAGCTCAGAGGAGATGTCAAAAATGTGTCCACCTGAGAAGCTGGTTCGTCAGCCCCAGTCAATGTCAATATAGTTTCGTTTGGCGAACCGTCCATCAGTGTAGTGCCTTCCAGAGACTGATCATTGTCGTAAACGTAAGTAGATCCTATGATCTATCCTCCTCGGGGCCCTTCTACAGATCCCTTTTCTATCATTCCCTGAAGGCACTTCCCCTGTTATCTTCAGGTCTCTCTCACGGTATAATTGATTACAAATCGAGGCCTTCGCCTCATATCTTATTTAACTGCTCACCCCCCAAATTTTCCATGTTGACAAAGGTGATGGTGTGTTCTACCCAATAAATGGTGTTAATTTTATCACTGGGACTCCCATTAAATTCTCTGAATAATGTTTTGCTATTATTAAAATGTCTGGATTTAAATTTTCTCAGTGTTGACTTGACTCTTTGTGTTTAGTGTTTATTGAGATCTATGGTTGATAATAATAAAGGTCGGACTCTGGGGTGTACCAACCCTTTCAATTTTGGTAGGGAAAATTTTCCCTTCTCTTCACGACCGCCCATAGTACGAAGTCTTAAATAAAATAAATTGTGGAATAGGTTAAATATAAATTAAAACCAACTCAATAGTATCGACGATGAATTTGTGAGTATTGACTCTGATCTTGTAACTTCAGGACTTTTAGCAGATGACGATATTCTAGAATCAATCGCCCAAAGCAAGTGCTTCATATTTCGAAGAAAGGATCAGAAAGTTCAGATGAAGAAGTATCTGTGCACCATTTTTCCATGATGCACTAAAACCTCAAGATGTCATATGTCACTTTCTACGCAGTCAGAAAGGAGCCGAATAATCGCGGCATAAACTGAATAGTGTAGAAACATTTTTGTTTTCTCTTTGGAAAGAAAAACAAGCAAATGTACTTGATTATTTTTCATGAGGTAAATGTTTTTATACATTTTGATTCTATTTTGAAATAACCCGAATTAAAATTAATGAGAATTAACCATTTCATTTAATATAATTGTTAGAATGTATATAATTAAGTACATAAAAGCGATCAGACAAAAATTGATATGTTCGTCAATACTTTTGGGGTGTCGAGTTACAGAGAGTCTACTGTATATTTGCTATTGCCATCATCTGAGAACTGCGATTTTGAATCCCTTATCCAAGCAGGCTGGTATTCTGGACCATCTGAATCTGATAACTCTGGCAAAGAATCGTGTGCTAATATATCTCTAAGTTCAGCCAAATCATCGGCAACTGATGTCCAAAAATCATTCATGAGACATCACGAAACACAACAAACATGACTACCTTACCTACGAATACAAATGCATTTCAACTATACTTCTACATTGTTTCATAAAGCTACATCCGTTGGCTGCTGCCATCTATATATATTTTTTGGAACTAGAAGATTTATAGATTATGTTTTAAAACCACTGGGAACATATATATTCAGCCATTTTATGGCTACGAGAGTTAAAAGTTAAGCCTGAGCTTTAGTTCCCTTGAACAAAAACAGCAACCCGAGTCATGCTCGGCCTTAGACCCTTAGACCCGAAAGTGTTAAAGGATTGTCCAGCATACAAAAACAAATGATTTTTACATAGAACTATGGTTACCAGATTTGAAAACTGCAGAAGGGGAATGCCTGCTCACACACTCTTAATAAAGTCACTTTCTCAATTCCCACAACAGTTTGCGGCGCTATACTAAATAATAAAATTTGCCACACAACAATAATTTTCCCTAACTAAAACAGAAATTGAATTTTCTGGATGTTAATGCCGAAACTGATGTTTGGAAAGAAAAGGGATTTGTCTCCTCTGGAAATCGAACGTGGGTCCCCTTGCATACCGGGTAAGTGCACTAACCAATACACCAGAGACACACTTTTCAATTCCTTATAATTCGCATTAGTAGCATGAAGTGCTGAGTGGAGTCATAGCAGCCTCCTTTAACTACAACAATTTTCGACTCCACTCAGTGCTTCACGCTACTAATGCGTGTTATAAGGAATTGAAAAGTGTGTCTCTGGTGTATTGGTTCGCTCACTTGTCCGGTATGCAAGGGGACCCAGGTTCGATTCCCAAAGGAGACAAATCATTTTTCTTTCCAAATATCAGTTTTGGCATTAACATACAGAAAATTCAATTTCTCAGTATATTTCAGGCGGAAAAAATACCATCTCTTCATATAAAACAGAACCGTTTAAAAAAAGCACAAAGAGAAAAGGTTCTGGGAATTTTGATGGCTATTGCTCAACGCATGTGGGAAATAAAACAAACACTCATATCAATGAATAGATATATGTATAAAAGTGGAAAAAATATTTTCTCTGAAAAAAAAAACTGGAGAAGGAAGACAAAAGGGAAAATTTTACGAAATGTAGGAGGATGCTTGAACCAACATAAAGAGGACGTCTAGTAGCCCTACATAGAACCATGTCACAAAATCTAATAAGGACACTACAGGTACAAGTTTGTGCCATGCACAGCTCCTCAGAGCATCAAAATTTGATGATAAAATTTTGGGGTGGCAATATATAGGGTGTCTAAAATTACAATTGTGTGTTCTGAGCTTTCTACAGCGTTAAGAGCTAGGAAACTTTGGGGAGGTCTTCGTGCTGTAATAATAAGTTAAGCATAAAAATTACTCAGAACTTTCAATGGTCTTTGTGTATTGGAGATGATATTCACTATTAGATGGTGTTTTGCAGGGCTGTCATTTCAACTTTGTCCGGGGGGGGGGGGCAAAGCACATGTACTCAATGAATGCATATATATTTGTATATATATATATATATATATACACCTACCCCCCCCCCCAAATGACAGGTCTGGTGTTTTGTATGGAAATTGTCATGCATATTCTCTAATTTTCTTGCAAACATAAACATGTAATGAAACTGCTCAAGCTTTGTAGCAAGGTATCTCTGTACAATCAAGGCGGCAAACCATTTTCATTCTCATTTCTTCATTAACTCAATCAACTGCAAAATGAAACAACATGTTTTTCTGGGAGGAGTTGCAATCCATCTTGTCTCATAAGTCCTGTCTACATGGGAAATAAAAAAAAAAGTTGGTATAATGTCAGCAAGAAGAATTTCCATCAAAAACTCATTCACACAATCTTTCCCATGGAAACTGGGCTATAATATTGATGCATGGATTGAGAAATGGTTTAAAAAATTCCTGGCCTCTTGCAATCTTTTCTACAACATTTGCAACCATTGAAGGGGTGGGAACTCTGCGCCAAAACTAATATCTTGCGCCATCCTGCTCCAATAGCGTATTTTCGTATTTTTCTGCACCAAATAGCGAATTTTGCTTCAGTACCCCCTTGAATTTCGGAAGGGACGAAAAAAGATTTTTGCTCCTGCTTGCTACGAAACAATTCTTTCCGAGAAGAGCGTGTTTTATTCCACTATGCCTAAACTATTGCCTTAAATTATCGGCCCCTCCATCGTGAAACCCCGATGATCGTCGAACTGAAGATGGTTTGCAATGTCTTTCAGCGTCAAAGTGCAAATGCGAGTGTTTCCGTTTAAAAAAAAAAGTCGGCACTGGAAGCAGCAGAAATTACTGTAGTCGATCGTCATTGTGTTAAATCCCGATGTTTCGTGAAACAAAATTTCATTCCGGGAGTAAAAAGCGCATGTCCGCCGAATTACGAATGTTAGTTTAGAAACTTTGCCGAATAATGAGCGTTAAATCGTCAATATCGTCAAATAACGAGTGTCAGATCGCCAATTTCACCAAATAACGAGTGTCGGATAGCCAATCTCGCCAGATAATGAGTGCTGAATCGCCAAACATCGTGTTGATTCTTCTGAAATTCAATTCCATTTTGCAACAAAATCTTTCCAAGTATAAAAAAATTGAAAACTTATAAAAATGTTTTAGCTCATTTGAAGTGCTGCTGTTCAAGGCAGCAAATAGTGCCTCAGTAAGCAAAAATCATCTTAAATAGACGGGTGCAAAAAATTTTATGATAGCCGCTGTTTCAAACAAGGTGTCAAAAGCCTAAAACACCAAAAACAAAAATCAAGCTGATGAAAAAATGTTTGATATCAAAAGACAGTGCAGTTTTATTTTGAAAAGGGTTGAGGGTTAACAAAAATATTCTTGTTAATTTCACTGTTCTAATTTATAAATATCTGCTCCGAATCCCATATTTTGCTGCTCCAAATCCTGAATTTGTTGATCCAAAACTGCTCAGAATCCTGAATTTTGCTGCTCCAAATCCTGAATCTTGCTGCTCCAAAGTGGACTTAGTCACTTCCCACCCCTGCCATTGTAACATGACGGCCGCCGGGTCATGTTTTTCCTTAATTGTAATATCAAGAGAGTACTTGCCTTCAGACCCCAGGGACCGCTTAGCCACCGGAAACCACCAAAGGTCTCGCTAGCATACCGGTATGGGCTAGTTCGTCCACTTAGTCTTTCGGCTGGAGGGTGGGGTCTTCCAGTTGCTTGACGAGGATGAGACTGCAGGTCGGACAGCTAATGTCCCACCTAAATTAATCTCTCGACGATATTATTTTCATTAGTTCTTAATCGGTTGGTGCCTCCCGGGAGAGATGTCACCTGGTCTCATTGGAGGTGTTGTCCTTTTGTATACTTTAAATTTTATGTTAACTTAAGTACACTGGTGAAATAAATTAAGAGAATTTGCATATTTTATCGAATTTCATGAAAAAAAATTAAATTAATGTAAAACCACTGCTTCTAGACAAAAATGCAAATCTTGTACGTCAAATACGTAAGCATACATGTGTGTGTAGGCGGAGCCAGTAGAGAAGCAGGCTTTATAAGCACGCGTAAGTTAAGACGCATTTCATTTGCTTGCACACCTCGGCGAATTTCTTGGTATTATTTTGCAGCAATTGGTTAATTTCAAATTGTAACAGTAAAAATGAGTAACCACCAACGTTTGGATGATGGAATGAGGTGGCGAATTGTGGGGAGGCTAGAAGCAGGTCAATCTCAGGTCCAGATTTGTAGAGAGTTCAGTTTAACGCCCAGCGTCTAAGTAACTTATGGAAACAGTTCCAGGATACCGGATCCATCGAGAGAAAGCCTGGGCAAGATTGTCCAAGAGCCATGACGGCCAGAGAAGATCGCCATTTGTCGATTATAGCGAGGCATAACAGGAGCTCTACAGCTTCTCAGCTCTCTCGTGACTTGTATGCAGCCACAGGAACCCGTGTATCAATGGTGACTGTTTCCAAAAGACTTCACGAGAGAGAGTTGTTTGCAAGAAGACCTGCTGTTTGCGTACCGCTCACTTCTACGGACAGGAAAATCCTTTTATCATGGTGCGTAGAGATTGGAGTATGGATCAATGGATGAACATTCTCTTCACTGATGAGTCCTGGTTCAGCATAAGCACTGATTCTCGCCGTACGTTCATATGGAGAGAACCAGGGACCCGGTACCTACCCTCCAATGTCCGTGAAATCGACCATTATGGCGGAGGAGGTTTAATGGTCTGGGCAGGCATCATGTTAGATGGCTGCACATCTCTCCATGTCTTTGAAAGAGACACTGTGACTGGTGTGAGGTATAAGGATGAGGTCTTAGAGCCCTATGTTCGCCTTTTCAGGGATGCAGTTGGCCCCGAGTTCATTTTAATGGACGATAACGCGAGGCCACATAGAGCTCTTCTGCTCGACGATTTTCTAGAGAGTGAGGATATTCGCCGGATGGATTGGCCTGCTAGATCTCCAGACCTTAACCCTATAGAGCATGTCTGGGACGCTCTGGGGAGGGCAATTGCAACTCACAACCCCCCTCCGGGAACCATCCAGGGAATGAAAACAGCAATGCTGAACAAGTGGGACCAGTTGCCACAGGAAATGATAAACTGCCTTATTTCAAGTATGAAATCACGCTGCGAGACCTGTATATCTGTAAGAGGGGACCATACCCCCTATTAACCCATCTATTAATCTACTTTTTTGTTTATTCTGCAACCGCTGTTTCATACCTTCCGACTCCAATGAGTGTTACGCACGATCATGCGTGTGTATTACAATTATTGAATGGTTATTTGTTTTGTATTGTATCAATGTATGTACATATCAAATTTCATTAAAATCGGTACAGTAGTTCTAGAGATAATCGACCAGGTCTGCAAATTCTCTTAATTTCTTACACCAGTGTATTTCGTTTGCCGGCGGATGGCCGCGGACCTCCGTTGGTAAACTTTCCCGATTGTCGTTGGTCATGTTGGGTGAACCTGGCCAGTTCACCGACATGTTGCCAAACGGTAATTTAATGTTACACTAATATTTCGAAACTATATGTAAATTATGTCAATGTTTTCTTGTTGTGACTTAATAGTCTTATTGTTGTGACGTAATAGTCTTATTGTTTGTTGTGACGTAATAGTCTTATTGTTTGTTGTGACGTAATAGTCTTATTGTTTGTTGTGACGTAATAGTCTTATTGTTTGTTGTGACGTAATAGTCTTATTGTTTGTTGTGACGTAATATTTTTCTTGATGTGACGCAGTATTTCCGGGGTCCAAGTGGACCAAAAATACTTGTTGCCTGATTAGTATATATACAGATTGTGGTTATCGAACATACACATCACATCTCATTGCATTCCTTTTCACCTCACTCGTTTAACAAGTTCAGTGTTCCGATGTTGTAGCACAGTGGTGCTAGTCTTTCATTAGTCAGATTTAATGTAACGTAACTTCATCTAGCCTTAAGCTTCGAAACGTATCCTGTGATGTTTTTCTAAAGTGCAGTTGTGTCTCAGCAGATCCGAACTTACTTTTAATAGTAGCTTTACATGTGAGCGATGGCCTGGTTCTTCTAATGCTAGCCAGGTGATGTCGGAAAATTCTCTACACCTAGAACTCCTGGTCTAGTGGTATCATCAACTATGTGAAATAGACGGGTCAACAACGGCTGTTCTCAACATCTGCCTCACTGTGGCCTGATCCCCGATCTCCTGCAGTTCTAGCCCCTCAGCACCCGCTGGGCCAACGTCCGATGACCGTTTCACCTACAGATTTGCGTCACTTGCTTGGCCAGACTCCTCTTGGCTCCGATGTTGTGCTACTTCTAGACAGTGCATCTTGAAATGGGAAACACGATTCCCAGCCGACTTCATCCATCTCGTGGCCAGTGAGAATCGGCCTCTGACGAGTCTACGTCATAGCGGACGTCCACTTCAAAACCGGACTTAGTGCCTCATCTCTAGTCGCTTGCCAAAGTTACGGACCACCTCCAGATAAGTGAAATACATGAAAAAGTCTCTGTGATATATTTACTTTTTTTTTTATTTATTTAACGTTAAACTAAATTTTTAATGTCATTAGTAAATTCTTGAATTAATATTGTAACAATGTTTAGCTTTTGGTAATTGAATAAATGTCTTGATTTGAATTCTGGTATCGATTTATTTCTTTGTGCTGCCAAAAAACTTGAAGATAGAAATAGAATCTGGGAGTGCACTAAACACGTTGCACCATTTGTTTTTGTATGCCTGAACTACCCTTTTAATTTTCAGTTATAACTATCTTCAAGACCCTTTGAGCTATCCTGCATAGAGTTAAAACGTTATGTAATAGTAGCTGTCAATTTTTTCCAAATGCCAAAACTGACAAACACCAGTAAGCCATTTTAGCACCCGAGTGGTACACTGATAAGATGCTTGCCTACCACCATGAAGGTGTCTGCAGGTTCAATCCTGAGGAAGAACACAAATAACAAGTTCTTTTCCCTAACAAGCCTGAGGTGACCACTGATTGCTGACGCTTTAATTTCCAACCAACTTGTTTGGTAGTAAATTGCTGTATGGCAATATGACCAGAGTTGGTGTGTAGTGAAGTAGTAGTAGTAGTGAGCCATCTTATAGGTTGTAAAATGGGAGCAGACGCATGATTGGTATTAGAACAAAGTCCCCAAGTGCGAGTGGTTTAACGTGAACTTTTACAAAATTTTTATATTTACCGGCAAATGGAGTGATTAGTTGTAAGAGTGCCAAGAGTTTTTGTTTCATCAAAATGTAACAAATTCCAAATTTGAATGGAATTTAAAACAGTTCAAATGCATGATAGCATGAAGGGATGACATGCACTGCACTACAATCCTATTAAAATAAGAGCTGTGTTTATTTAAGTTGTTTTTGACACCCCACTCTATAATATTTGTCATAAACTAGGTTTTTTTTTCAAACCAACCTTTCAGAGAGTGTGAACCACTTTATCTGTTTGGAAACATGATGCTGGCTACTTAAATAGTCTAGAATAGTGTCATCGGTCATTTAAGTGATCTGGAAATGTGCCCCGGCTATGGCCTCCGCAAGGGTGGGGCTGACATGGCTCGGAATGATTCTTGTTTTCCTTTACTTTTTGTTTTCCACACTATAAGTTCATTATACTGGGGCCCCAACAAAGATCCTAGCCTAGGAGCCCTGCTGCAGTATGTGGGGACCCATACAGTGGTCCACTGGAGTGTTCTGGAACTGTGTTGTGGGTTACTCAAGTGATCTCAAAATGTGCCGTAGGTCACTTAACCCTTTGTTGTTCAGTGTTCCACTGCATGGAACACCCAACTTGACTAGCTTCTCAAACCGTTAAATTCAATTATAAATGGATAAAAAGAGGTTTATTGTATACTATGAACTTTCCTTTTCAATCATAGCCAAACAAAGCAATCCATGATCTTCAGCTGTGATGCGTTATTTAAAATCCTCGTCTTTACAAGAAATTTTCTATATTTTTTTGTGATTATACAAAATTGTACCTGCTTACTCCTTTAGGCCTAAGTAGACAGCATACACCATTTTTTGTTAAAATTCCAACTTTAAAGAGTAGTGCGCCGTAAAGGGTCAAGTGTTCTGGAACTGTGCTGCAAACACTGGGAATGTGTTACGGGTCACTTAAGTGATCTGTAAACATGCTGCAGGCCAATTAAATGTGGAATTTCACCATGGGTCTGTAAATGTACTGCTTAGTTCATTTTTACAAAATTAGGTTTGGGATCGATGGCCATAAGTTGAGCATATATGCTTTATTATAGCAACAAAAATAATGCAATTTTAATTGTGTTTTATTGCTTATCACACACACACACTCAGGAAATTCATCTGTCACAATCAGCTGCGTGTAGTATGTTTGCATGAAATGTGAATTCTTATTAATCAATTGTGTAAATATTCTTTGCAGATGGAAATATCTTTCTCGTTGGGCATGCAGCGACCCTCGACACTTGTACTAGGCAGCTTGTTGGGTCACCACCTAGAGATTTCCACCAATTCCAGCATGTGATATACAGAACGCCATATGCCAGTGTGGTTACTCTAACGGAAGAGGCTGACAATAAGTGGAAATTAGGGCCACCACCTTTCCCTTCGGCATCTGTGATGCATTCCAATAACATTAGCTACGATTGTAATGTTTTAAATACCTCTTGATGCACTGATTTAGTTCTTAAAAACAAAGTCAATGGACTAGTCATTTTTTTTCTCTCTTTCTAATAGTTGTTGAAAAGGTAATTTATTGACGTTATTGATATTATTTTCTGGTTCACGAATATTTTTAAAAATAATTTCATTCTAAATTGTTGCTAGTTTCAGGTTTATTGCCCCCTCTCTTTTTTTTTAGACCTTGCATATCTTGCACATAGCAGAGCCTGCCGATATGCGTTTGCTTAATTAGAGCCCCACCAATTTACAAGAATGCTAAGTAAAATTAATGGAATTTTTTTATTGTAGCTTCATGTGTGTGTTTCCTATTGGACAAGTTGTTTTGATCATGATATTGTCTCTGTGTTTTAACCGAAATGATAATTCAAGATCTATATTTAACGAACAGAATTTTTTTTTCTCCTGTAACAAAAGCATTTGTGACTGAAAAATTTTGAATTTTTGCATAATCACTGTGTTTGGTTATATTTGCATATTCATGTTGACGTTACTAGTTGTTGAATTTTGAAATTCTTACAAAACTTTAATATGAGCTTCTTCAGATTGAGTAGTATGAGAATATTATAGCTTTTAATGTATAGGTTGCTTGTCAACTGAGGTGCTGCCGGATTTTTCATCTCTTAATAATCTATTTTATAATTATTCTGCATTGTCTCGTTATTTGTGCTCTTGTTCATGTTTATTATACATGAGCATAACTTCAACAACCGGTGGGATATAACCAGTGAAAAACATTCAGCATGACGGTTATGGGCAGTTTATGATTTATACCAGGGGGTGGCCAACTTCTCCCGATTCAAAGGCCAACATAATGGTCAGCTGTAGCGTTGTGGGCTGCACCAGGGACATCACTCAAGTGTGTAAGCCACACCAGTAAAATGATCCAGAAAACTTAGATTTGTGTCCACCATAAGTAATATGGTGAAAAACTGTTAATTTAGTCATCAAAATTTTACCACTTCTTCATAAACTCATACATATCAATTGTTTTTCTGGTTCCATCTAGTAAATCAGTGCTTCAAAAATTACCGTTTCGTTTGCAAATTAATCCATTTAATTACATCCATAGTTTGAATTTTACAGACAAAACATTTTTTCCACACATTTTATTGCAATTATTTTTTATCTTTCTCCTGATTTGGCAACTGGTAAAGCCGCACGAGTAAAATCGATACTCACGAAATTGATTTGCACACAGATAGAGTATTATTATTATTGAAATGGAAAGCTTGCGCAAAGCTAGTTGTATGGATAGTGTTTGCTATCAATGGTAAACCCTAGAGATACCGAAATAAAATGTTCTAGCTCCGCATGGACCAGGCAGACTACCTGCAGATGTGAAAGAATGCGTACATGCACCATTACCTGGTGCTCTCGTATGTCCATGAGATTACAGGAAACAAGATTTACTATATATGTATTCTTATTACTTGTGGTACCTTCTTGGAACAGAATATTGGTATTTTAGTTTGAAAACGTGTAAGTCTGCTTCAATGTGGAATGCCACCAACGTGCTATGTAAAAATTTAGAGATGAATACTCTTCTCTTCTTTCAACACAAAAAATCCTCGTGTCTGGGTATGGAACTCTCTTGTTCAATGGCATGATATGAACCGAGCCATTCCCATATGACACATTTTTGCTCTTTGAAATTATTGGGATCTAGTTGGTTGTGATTTTGTGAGGCTTCGTTGTGACTTCACATCCACTTCAAAAAAGTTTTGTCGCTGTGAGCAGAACACCAAATGTGCATTCAGCTACAAATACAAAGGCCACAAAAAGATAACTTGTTCAACGAGGTGGTGGAAAGAAATGGGGTAAAAATACTCATTGCAAACTTTAAGGGCAATATGTGCATACAAAAGGCCGTGTGATGAGAACATATCTAATTGCTATGGTCAGTGGAAATAATGAATGTAAATAGTCTGTTAATTAATTCTGCTGTTGAAAATGATGGCTTAAATAATGATAAGAAAATCAATTTAATACACAGTTATTCACCTAGTCACGGGCTGTACAAAATCACGTCACATGAGCTAGCTGTTGGCCACCCCTGGTATATTCTGTTCATTCTTTAGATATCTGCCAACCAATAAGTTGTTAATTACTTTCTTAGATTTTCTTATTTGAAGATTTCAGTAAATGTTTTTAGTGAAAATATTTTTGATTTGCATGTTATTCGACAAAATAAGTTTTTTTTTTTCTGAATTACCATATTTACTTGCATATAGGATGATATTTTCATTGCTTTAAAAACCTAGTTCCATCCTATATAAATGCAAATGGAGGATTTTTTTGTTTTTTTTTTAAATTTTCCTTTTTTTAAAACATCGTGTGGGAAAACTACACGGACTGGCTTACAGCTTAAGATCATTAAGTGACCTCAACAGGCTAATGCTTTACAGCTTGCTAGGTGAGTGTCAATCGCATGGAAAAGTACACCTCTAAAGTTATATCAAATTCATTTAAGAAATACTGAGTTTTCAAATGCACTCGATGGATTTGGGGACGATACTTCGTGGAGTAAAAGTGAAAAAGAGGAGAGTTTTGGCAAAGCTTGCGTAAATGAAAGATTATAGCTTTCAGGGAAATGTGTGGTGGTTTGCTTTAATACATGTATTTTATGCTATTATCTATGAGTAAACAAAATAAGGAGTTGCACTAATAAATCTAGTTTTCTTTATTTTGATCTTTAAAATTATACTTTGTTCCATATGCAAGATCGTCCTTTATGCAAGTAAGTATGATAATTTAATGTAATCTTTTGAAATGTAAGCGAATAAAATTGGCAGCCATCATTTCTGATTTTTCAACATTTTTTTATGTTTATTGCTTCTCTAAGGCCCTTTGTGACCTTGAAAAATTCCTAATAGTTGACAGATTTCCGTAGAATTTTAAAGTATATGAGTTACATTTGTTTCAGAGAATATGTTAGACACTTTTCCAGAAAATTTGCTAACATTTTTCGAGATTTAAGTTTCTTCATGGCTATGTTTCGATGCCTAATTTAGTATTTTGTTCCTGAGATTCACACTTTTCCCAAAGTAAGAAAACTTTGAATGATATTTAAGTATGTTTGGGCACAACAGTCTCGGGAAAAAGGAAGAGGCTCTTGTATAGAAGACAAATGGCAGCACCAGTATATCAAGAAAAAAGACTCACATTCTTCGGGAGAGAGCCTCTGTCATGTCTGGTGTGACAGTATAATACGAAACAAGCATAACTCTGACAACATACATATGTTGGGGCCAGGCATATACACAAACAACATGTTTATGTGTGTACCAATTCGTTAAAATTCTCTAGAAGAATATTTATAGAATGCATGTTACATAGTATCCTTGGAGAAAGCAATTTCTGTTGCAAATTTTGAGAAAAATTTAGTCCCCCTCTTCATTTAAAATAATTTTTTTCTGGTATGAAGATCAAAAATTGCAAATTGCACCTGTTGAAAGCATATGAACCATTAGTGCATTTATTCAGCCACGCATTGGATGAATTTTCTAAATTGTGATGATTAATCTGCATGTTTCTGATTTATACTCAAACTTGATCTTCACTTAAGTGAGCATTGCAAAATGCGCATATTTGACATAGAAAATATTGTCAGTAAAGCCTTTATATGTCAATATATTAAATTTTATGAAGAAAGGAACATAACTAATAGAATTATTTTATGTAAAATTGAAACAAATGCTTTTGTATATATTTGATGAAATTTTTAATGCTTATAAAATATGTGGAAGTAAAAATCATTCTTCCATACACTTAAATGATAATTCAGAATTTATTTTCATAATTTTTTTTATGCATATACCTGGAACACAATGGTTCTCAATCTTTTAAAAGTCATTGAATCCCTGTTCAACCTTCCATACCAAAAAAATTAATCTGACAGGTTTAGAACTAATGATTTTTTAAATTAAACTTTATTGCATTGTGTATGGCAAAGTGTTAATTGAACTCTGATGAAAAAAATTTTGACGTTTCAAAATTTGATTTTGCTCTGAATATTGACATGATATGTAGCCAAAATTTTTATTTTAGATTTGAAATTTTGAGGATTTCTAATTATTTACCAAACTTTTTTTTTTGTGTGTGTGTGTGTGTTATTGATATTTTCTGCATATTTTATGTGCTGTTATTTTATGTATTTCTGTATCAATGAATGTTGATGCTGTCAAACCCTGTTTATAGCAGAAATCTTTTTTTTAGTGATTGATCGAGGTTGTGTTGGGTTTTCGAAGTTGTAGTCTGTCATGATAAACTTCAGTGAACCAAATATTTGGTTTGATATATCCAGAGCTTTGCTATATTTTATCCACAAAGACAGCATCCTATAGGATGGGGCCAAAAGTTTGACCATTATAAGCTAGGTTTGTTACAGTGATCGGAAAGTCACACAATCGTTAGAATAATTTTATTTTTGAAGTACTTCAAAGAAATAAACATCTGTACCTTTTCCAACAAAGCAACATTTATTGATATGAAAACAACATTTGCATCAAAATATCACAACCTATGATAAAAACGTGAACCTCTTTTGCAAATAGAAGTGAGAATTCTTTTTACCATGTTTGTGGCCACTTTTCTCAGAGTTTTGAGCACTTACTTTTTCACTCTAATTCAATGTTCTTTTTGAATTTAAACACCAGAATTTTCGGTGCACAAAATTCCATTGCTGCTTTGACTGTATTAACATAACCTGTTAGATGGAAGCAGCTTCATCTGTAAAGAACACCAATTCAAGTTTCTCAATTCCATTTCTTCAATGAACGATCTCAGCTATAGACAACAAATTAAATGTTAAAGTTAATCATGAGCTTTCAATTCCTGAACAAGATAAGCATTAAACTTCACTTTCTTGAGGGTTCTGTGAGCAGTCTCATATGGTAAATCCATTTGTTAAGCCTGCTCTCTTAAACTCTCTGAAGGTGAGGTCGAAGTTCTGTTCTTCGCTTCATGTACTACTTGCTGCCCAGTAGAGACAGACACCTCTAGTCTCCATAATTTCCAGTTTTTTGAAAACAGGATTCTAATCATAACGTGTAGTGCAGAAACATTAAAAAATTCCTTATTGAATGTCTCAATAACAACTTTTCAAATGAATGAGTTGAAAAATATTGCTCGATAATAAAAAGTTTGCTCCTGGGAAAAAACAGACTTCACCATAAAACTAACTAAAAACTACTAAGAGTATCAAGTGTGCGTGGAAAATTTAAAAAAAAAAAACACTTTTTATTTAGAAGAGTATGGTGCTACCATTTATAAAAAATTGCATTTACAATGAGTGAAATTTATAAAATTCAATATTTCATAGTGAGTTGCGTGACTTTTGAATCACTCTGTACTATAGAGTTTGACTATTTTTATTGTGTTCTCATTAAATTTTTCCCTCCTGTTTACTGAAAATTACAAAATACTATTTATAATGTCTGAAAAAAATCAAAACTTTCATATAGAAAATTGTTATGGAAATATATCAATATTTCGTGTTATAGACATTTTTAGTATCTACATTAGTTTTGTGAAAGATTCAGCGATTTCATCACTTGGCTTGTTTGATGATGTAATTATAAGTAGTTGACCCATATTTATCTTTTTTAAATAATGTTATTTTGCTTGTGGCACACAAATGTCAAACAGTTAAATCTGTTAACAGAGTGAGAAATTTAGATGCCTATTTTCCCTTCCTAGATGCCTAGAGGGATTTTTTTCTTGTTAAAAACCAAATTATTAACGTGACACTAAAATGTTTGACAGTTTTTCTTCATTGTCATGCAAATGATTATGAGAGGAGGTATAGGCATGAACCAACATAAATCCACCAAAAAAGATGATACAATTTTTGTGTTTTTTTTTTACCATGCAAGGGAGGAAAAATGCTAGGCGGGTTCGATTTCTATAGATTTGATCCACTTCTTACTTTGCAACCATTTCCATGTAAATGGGGCTTTTGCTGCCTGTGAATTTGGTTCTGTTCCCATAACCTTGAAAAACAAAAAGTCCTAGCACATCGTGCAAATAGTGGTTGCAAACAGTATTATAAAATATCTGCAGGGAAAGATTTTATTTATACAGATACAACGCCACAACAGGCAAAATGCCCAACGAGGTGGCTGAGAAAAAGATGCCCGTAAAAATATGGATGTCATATATTTCCAAAAAAAATATAGCAACCCAATTAAGAATGCGATTAACAAAAATTATAAACAATATGTACACGATAAAATATTATACAATACCCGTAAAGAATACTTATGGTTGTCTTAATCTAAGTATGGATAGCTTCTAGATTTACCCCAACATGTTTATCGTATTTCTTTTTAATGGTGTTACAATTTACTGTTCTATAACTGATAAAAATTAAATTTATCACCAGAATATTAAATTGAGGTTGCTTTTGGTTTGGGAGAACAATTGTATGGAATTATTATTAACCCCTCTGCGCAGATCTCAGTACGTGGTACATCACAGGCAGTGACATTTTTACCACCCTGATAATTTTTTTAAACAATCACAATAAAATTTTTATTGCATTGAGTAGACATTTTATTATAACAATTTTTTTTTACAATTTTAGAATTAAAATTGAAAAAGATATGAATTATTTCCAGCAGAGCTGCCCAAAGTTTGATTTTTTATTTATTTAAATACTGTGAATAGGGCCTTGGCATTTAAATTTCTGAACTGGCTTGAAGAGTTAAGCAATAATAAGCCTTGATCAGTCAAAAGCTTTAAATAGCATCAATGTTTTGTGAAAAAGTGAGAAATATATGAGTTACACGTAATATTAATGAATGTTATATTTTTAAGATTAATGAGATCTCATATTTTTAAACAGCAAGTGCAGAAATAGTCAATAAGTTTGATAAAAGGGGCTACATGTCAATCAATCCACAGCTTATTGAACAGTGTTATCTCAGATGCATCAACCAAGAGTATTCACCGTTGGATTGTAAGATAATCATTGATAGCTAATTTCAGTGATATCACAGTATTTGAAGAGAAAGTTGGTCTTTGCTGAATATAACTGGATGTCATGTAACTATCGTATTTATTCATTAAAAAGTGAATGTAATATACTGGGGAGGAAGTCAAACACATTACAGTAGTAAAAACTACTTTTCCTTGCACAAAATTATGATTACAAATTTCAGTGGACGTAACTTGCTCGTCTCAAAATTTATCAGATAAAATTGTATAACCTTGTTCATTTGTGTAACAGTTCAACTGTTTGTTTATACTGTTTATGTAACTGTTATTTGTTGAAAAATACTTGTAAATGCCAGGAAATATTTTTACTTGTCTTATTTTTGAAAATTGAGGATAATTTTCAAAATCTGATGTGATGAAAATGTTTTTTTTTGTCAAAACTAAGTCTGGTTGTTTGAGTTTGAAAGTTTTAAGTGTTTTTTATTATGTTGTAGATAAATTGTATTTTTTCATCTTGGCATTGAATAATACCATTGTAACAGCTTTTCCGCATTTAATTATTTGACTTTAACTGCGTTTTTTCATATTTGTTTTTTGTTCACATAAAATGTCTGCTATGAATACAGCAATATATATTTTTTGTTTGTGATAAATGATTATCCTAGCCTTTGTTACAGCGTCAAGCCAAAACAATGAAACCTGTATAATTTTAATGATACCTGCCTAGATGATTTTTAATTAATTTACGTGTGACACCCTCCATACATAAATTTAATTCTCTTCTGTGGACAAGACAAGAAAGCCTATATTAAACTCTGGCATCAATATGGCATGAATCTTCACTGATGTTTTAAAGCATCATCTGTTTTCGCAACACCTTTGGCACACAGACTGTTTAACACAAATATTCTACCAGTGTTGCTGTTTTGAAGATTCTGTCATGGAGAGGCGTGGTACCATAATTTTCTCTCTTAGTCAGAATGTCATAAAGCTTTTTTTTATTCAATTGATGCTCTCACAACACAGGATGTAAGAGTATCACTTCCCCACCCTCCCCAGGTTATCTCCTCCAATCTTCTTGAGCTTTATAGGTGCCATATGTTTGCTGTAGGATTTTCACATTTGTTCACTGTTGGTTTTAGTATATTGGTTTGGCTGTGTATGTTAAGCAGTATTATTCCCTATATTTCTTTTTTGGGTCCTTTTAAATGCAAATGATTTGAGAAATGGTTGCTGAATGTGATAAAAGATTGGTGCCAATCTTAACAAAAAGATCTAAAAAGTGTTTGGAAGATAAGAAATTTATGAGAGGTTTCAAAATCTCATTTTTTTTATTTATTTTATATTTTATCTGAAGCTGTAGTTTTTTCCCCATTGTATATGCAGTTATTAAAATCCATATTTTTTAATAACACTTTCTCTATTTGTCTGTGTGTTGTTTTTTTTGTCAGGTTTAAAGGAATTAACACGCGAAACATCTTTCTTATAGGCTTTAAGAAAATGGCCTAAAATTTAAACTTATGTTGTAAATTTGTATAATGGAAAAATTGAACAAAGTACATAATAACTCATACATAATGGTGCATAGTAACACAGGTACCAAGGATGTTTAACTTTTTGGGTCGTGTAGGTCACATTGGAAGAAAAACTATTTTAGGCTCTGTGTGTGTACTCAAAATGACAATAGCTGTCATTTCGATGCATTGCTGCCTCATTAGCTGATGAAAGGACTTTAAAGCCAAATTAATCATTTCGAAAAAATTAGCCAAGCTCTTTCTCCCTCTCCCTGATGGCAAAAGACACTTGAAATCTTCCTAAAATGATGTTTTTGTTGTAAATCTCTAGTTGGCCCACATTTAAGAGCATTGAAAGTGTTTCAAACATTTGGGTCCTCGAACTTCATGAAAGGCATTTCGATTTCTAAATCAATTCAGGAGTGAGCAGTTCCTTTTCCAACGCTACTGGGCAAAGATCATATAAAGAATATAATCTTGAAGGGTAATTCCACTCCTGTCCAAAGTTTTGAGGTGTATTTTTTTTATCAATGAGAAAGAACTACTAAAAAAAATACCTGAAATTTGAAGGAGTATTTTCACTCAAAAAATTTGGAGTAAAACTGAATTTTGATGCGTATTAGCGAACACTCCTCATTGGATTTAGCAAATTGGGATAAGAATCTTTTTTTTTCTGGGGGAGGGAGACTGACTGAAGTGTAAGTTTGGAAACCTTTGAACAATATTTCCGTCGTTTACGTATTTTCGAAGATCGATCATTCAGAAAAATGTTTCTCTGTATGCGTCACGGCAAAATGGAGATACTGATTTGTGTGCTTATTTATGCTTTGAAGTGGTTCTTTTATAAGAAAAAATCTCGAACTATTCTGGAGAGCCACAGATGAACCATGAATTTTGTACGGAAGCCGCGAGTGATAAAATATTTGAGAACCACTGATTTTTTAGAACATTATAAATCTTGTTCCGGAAAATTTCACGCACACAGAAACTCCCTTTCTATGGAAGGAATGTTCAAGATTTTACGACTAAACATTCTCAACAGGGCCAGATTTCAACATGAAATCGGGTAGATGGGCAATGGGACATTTTCGCAGAGCTCAAAGATTTTGCGCCGCACAATTTATATCCATTGACAAACGAAATATCTTTGACCTTACTCGCAGGAAGGGTCCCGCAATGTCTGCTTTGATGAGCAGAGTCATGGCCCCCACAAGGGTGGGGGCTGACAGTGCTACAATCCGAGACGATTCTATTTTTTTTACGCTATAAATTCACTAACAATTCCGCGAAAGATCCTTACCTAAGGTCACTGCTGCAGGTTGTGGGGATATGGCCGCGATTATGGGAAGGCAAGGGGTCTGATTTCCCCAGATGCTGGATTAGGGGAGCAGAGCAGAGGTTGTTTTTTCAGTTCAAAATTATTGGGAGGGGGGCAGATATGCATTTATGGTTTTGCCGCATATGGGCTACATGCATTTTGCCACCCTTCTCCTATTTTAATCTAATTTCTTTGACTATTTCTTTGAATTTGCCACCTTGTGCTTTAACCCGCTGGCCTGCCCCTCTCCTGCTAGTACACGTGTCGCTAACTCACTCTTGTAGACACACATGCTTACGCACGCTCTAGGTTACTCTTTTAGTTGCTCACTGACATGCTTCCTTGCTTTACGGGCAGTGCCATCTTAAGGCATGGGCCCACTCGGGCACGGCCAGGGGGCTTCAAGTGAAGAGGGGCCTCACAAAAATGAGATCTGGAGGAAATTTTCGAGAATTTGTTTGGGTAGGGCCTCAGAAAAATCAATTGGCACGAGGGCCCATGGTACTCTTAAGACAGCCCTGTTTACGGGTCATTCTTTTGATCGTTTACACTATAGGCGAAGATAGACTTGAAAGTCTGGGGGGGGGGTGCACACGATGATGTCAATTCATATATACACGTCGTATACATTAGATCAGCCCTCCCCCCCGTCTCCGCCCATGGGTGACACATACTAGAGCAAATGATCAAAAGAGTGTCCCATAATTTTTTTTTTTTCATTCTTTCGGTCATTCACGTGCTTGCACACCCACTCACGGACCAAATCCCTAGGGCAGAGACGGATTCATTGAGGGAAAACAAATTTCGCCGCCCTTCTCCCAATTATACCAAGGCCGGTATTGCACTATAAAAGTTTTCTAAAAGTCATTTTATGAAACTTCAATAATTAAATAATTCAACCAATAAGATTATCGGTTGCATTTGCTCGAATGTAACCTATGAGCTTTATTGGTTGGATTTTTTGTTTTATAAAAGGGATTTTATCAAACCTTTATAGCAGCGGTTCTCAACCTTTTCTGACTCGCGGATCCCTTTTCAGTGTATAATTTCTATGGAAGAGCCCTGTTTAACTCGAGGGGGCCCTTTTTAGTATATTATTTATACGGCGGTTTCCTTTAAGCCTCTTTTATTGTTTGTTTATCAAATTTATTGATTTATTTTATTATTCTCGAGTGGCCGGTTGAGAACCGTTGCTTTATAGTGTAATAACGGCCGGCCTTAAATACAGCTCCAATACCGAAACAATATATTTTTTGAACTCCCAAATCCTATCAACAGATGGCAGCATCGTCATCCAGAAAGAAAATGTTAAAGGATGGTAGCAGCAGCATCTGGGTCTATTTTTGTCCAACCTCCTGTTGTGCAGCCTATTGTTGTTGACAGTAATGAATGCGACATATTGTATCGCCGTATTTACTCCATTCAACTTACCTACGCAAAATACAACGTCACGATAAATAAATAATTCACGTCAAGGAGGGCAATGACGCATTTTTACGGAGTTTATCTCTGAATATCCGAGTGATTTTTTATTGGAGAAATTAGAAAAATACTTCAGAGGTAAGTAGAGAGAGAGAGAGCGAATTACATAGATTTCTTCTTATAAAAAAAAGAAGAGATAAGATTCAGTGTCTTAAACTAAGGATAGGAAAAGAAATAAAATTGCGATTTACCGGTAAATTTGAATTCATATTCAATGAACTTGCCTTAAAATATTTTGTGCTATCTTCTCAATATTTAAATACTGATAATTATTTTCAAAATAAAATGCACGCGAATATTCATGAGAGTTGTGAGAAACATTTTTTATGGAAAATTTTAAATTTACGACGATTTTCAGTGAGAGTAATTTCAAAAATAAAAAAACTCGGATCAATAATATTCGCTTTGGAATCGTGTTGAAAAATTTTAAATCGCAATTCAAATTGTTATAAATATCTGAAATACTAGGTTGTTATTATATAGTGAAACCCCACTACAACGATTCTCGATATAATGACACACACAAATCTCTCTACAACAATATCTTTTCAAGTCTTATTCAAAAATGTCTATAGTCTAATATTATACTCCCACCTCTCTTGATATAATGAGATCTGTAAAACATAGTTATATAGAGGTTTCATTGTATTAATGTATTAAATATTTTAAATTTGTTAAAGAAAATGTGCGAGTGATCTGCTATATAAACTGATATATATATATATATTCGGTGCATGATAAATAAAAATCTTTTAAAGTTTTTTTTCTCTCAAACTTTATTGAATTGTTATATCTGTACTATTTTTGAAAGAAAATTATTATTTATTATATGATCAGAAAATGCCAGCTGAGAAAGGATCGTCTCCTGTGACTGAGCCATGCTATTCGGTTCCAGTGATCAAGAGCATAATGAACAATGGCCAAAGCTGTGATTTTAGAATTTACGTTAATCCTGTCATCAAGAACAAGTGTATCTTGGAAGATAACTTTTTTGATGACTTTGACGAGTCTAAATTGAAGCTTGGTCAACACAAGAATATATACATGAGCGAAAATAGAGACTGGAGTTACGAATCCCCATCTGAAAAAGAGCACTCTGGTGATAAATGTTCGCCTATCAGCAAGAAATGTGATTCCTGTGAAAAGGATTGTGATAAAAACAAGCCACAGTTAAAATATCAATTTAGAAGTGAAATAGAATGTGAGTATTGCATGTCTTGTGCTCTGTCTAGACTTTTTTTTTGTAAAGTCCTGTTTTTGTGAAAAACTTTTCCTTATTTTTGTGAAAGTGGTCAATAATTTTGTGAAAAGTAAGTGGGTTTTGTGGGAAGTGACACAAAATAGTTAATTTATCAGAAAAGAAATGAAATGCCAAATTTATGGTTTTGTTAATTTGTACTTTGTGAAGGGTCAGTATTTCAGATCCAGAATTTTGTAAAAGGTCAGTTTTCCAGACCCAAATTTTAGCTGGACAGACCCCTGGTATGGTAACAAAACTAACTTAAAACATTTGTTTTTCTTCATCAGAGATTTTAAACTTTCAAAGTAAATTAATTATAACCATATTTCCCCTGCATGAACTGACATGCCATTAAAATCAAGGGACACTAGTTTGGATGTTAGAGTCTGGTCCATTCCCGTCATGCCATGAAAAGAGGTTCAATGAGAATCACATGATTGGGAAGACTGATATCAATCTACAAAATACAGAACAAATGCATGAATCGGAATAAAATAATGTAATTTTCCCTTGGAGCAAATGCATTTTGTCCAGGAATTTCATAAAGATAATAAAAATTCATGATTTATTTATCGCTCTAACCTAATTATCGCCAGTTTAATATGAAATAAGATATGATGCTTCGCACATTTTTCTTTTATGTTTAGAAATTGAAGAAATATGCTGCAATTTTTGTGTTATAGTAAAAATTCTATAATTTTTTGCTCTGCTTATTAAGAAATATTAAATACAAACAGAAAGGTCACAACAGGCAAAATGGCCAATGATGTAACTAAAAAACACATAATCAAATACAAAAATACTGTGCAGTCTATTAATTTTTCCATTTAATTTATGGGAACAAGTATGCTTTATCTGACATCAGCAATAAACTGAAATCTGGTAGCAAGAGCAAATATGAAATTCGAAACTTTGTAAAACTAAAATGTGCAGAAAACCCGATAAGATTCAAATCAGTCAATTCAATTGATTCTGTGAATCCAGATATTTGAGAATCTTCCAGAATCTGTGACTCAAATTTCCTGGCATGCTGGCTAATGCATTAATTAATTTTAATTAAATTTCATTTTGAAGTATTTGATCATGGATTTCAAATGAGAAATAGCAGTGGAGCAATAAATTTAATTCATTCTTCTCAACCATGGATGTTACTCAATTCTGAATGAATACAATATCCACAGGTTCCAATGCTGCATAGGGCAAGGATATCTCCATCCAGACCAGATTGAAATCAGCTTCTAACTTTTCATTTCATGATAATATTACAGATAACATTTAGAAGATTCCCATTTAAATAATGCTAGCTCATTTTGTACACTATATCATTAGTATATTGGACTGGTACCAGTCCAATATACTAATGATATAGTATTCTACTGGGATACAGATTTAAAACCTAATTCAGTCCTAATTTAATGAATCAGATTAGACAGATATTTTTATATTTGTTGAATCGAAGAAAGTTGTTATATCAGGGTGAGATTAACTCAAATATATGCACAGGAAAAAATTTCATTAAATTGATGTTCAACTGCATTTCATAGTTCACAAAACTAACTTTCACAGGTTCTCTCTCTCTCTGTATTAATTTCTTTACCATCTCAAAAGAATACAGTTGAACTTGGTTAATGCGACGCTCAATGGGACAGCAGAAAAGTTCAAATTATCCAATTCATCAGTATAAGATAACTAAACGTTCTCAAAAAATCAAAAACTCTATTTATAAAAATTTATTGAACATTATCACTTACTATAACAGTTTTTTCATTGTAGCAACTACTGCTTGAATAAAATGTAAAATGATCATGAGAAAACTTCAAGAATTCCGTTTGTAAATTTGTAATTTTTGGATGCTCTTAAACATTGCATAAAGTCTTCAGGTTTATTTAGAGAATGAAAGATGCAGATTTTGAGTTTCAAGAGCCTTATTTTTTCTCACATGTCTGTAGCCTCTGCAAGTTTTGGAATAGGGACCTCTGTTATTTTTTTAGATTTGTTTCCGCGATGAATTTATACTGCGACAAACTTGTACCACAACGAATTGGAGCTGCAACAAATTTGTACAGCGACAAATTGGCACTGTGACGAATTTGTACCATGACAAATATTACGAATTTACAGGCACAATAAGTTGAGTGCAACAAATTGACTGGCTACGCTTTTTCACCAATGTCCGTATTCGTGAGTTAACCACATTTTTTTTTTATAGAGGTGAAACAAGCTTGGACATGGTAAAAAATGTTATTAAGCTACATTTGATAGTGTAGGATGCATCTTATAAACTAAAATGGAGCTGGAAAAAATCAGTAAACCACAGAATAACGAAAAAGATTACTAAAAGTCAGTCAAGAATTCTAAGAAAAAAAAGACACTTTGCAAATGACATATCTGAATCAAACTTCAAATTATCCAAAACATTAAGAAAGAAAATTTGAATTAAACAGGTAATTTTACAGTATTAAATTAAATAGAAAGCTTAAGTGTAATTAATAAATTTTCAATTATCCAAAAATTCAAATTAACCAAGTTCGTCTGTAGTTCTTACTTTTGAGTTATAAAAATCAGAAATGTATTCAGTTTTCCCAAATGCAAATATTTTGAAATGTTTGCATAAAAGTTTATAATTTTTATCTTTTTTTTTTTAAGTGCATGAATATTCTATGCAAGCTTTGAAGAAAACAATTGAAGACCTTGCTACTGCGATAGAAGGTATATTTTTATTATGTGAAGGCCTTTCTTTCCTTAGAGATTCATTTTTCATTTTCGAATCAATTCTCCAAACATTAAAATAAAATGCACACATATTCAATTCAGTGGGTGGAAGATTATTTATTGGATAACCTGGTAGTCTAGCCATTCTCTCCACAGAGAGCAGGCACACCTTCAACAAGATACTTATATTTTAAACACCACCAAGCACACATTTGCACATCTACCATTTTCAACATCCATACATGACCTAGGCTTTGTCCCATGAGCGATATAAGCGCATTACCCTGAGGGTTACTTTAACATCCAATGTGGAAGACAGATGATTGCACTTCTCAAACACAAAACACTTATAACTCTAACTTCATAAAAATATAACCATGCACACACACTACATTCTGGGATGAACCAGAAGAATGTTCACAAGATGCATGTACAGTTTGATGGTAAAAAAAAAAAGAATTTTTAACATATTTTTCGGGACTCATAGGTGCATTTTCAAGATGTTCAACAAAGAAGTTCTGCACCAATGAAACAAATTCTGCCACGAAGCTGAGCTGCAAGAGATCTCAGCAATGGGAATAAGTCTGGTGGCAGAGCTCTGGCGTTTATTCATGTACCAATGAAAAACGTAGTCAGCATTGCGAACATGTAGTCAGTCATACAGTGAACAACAACCTGTCTATATAACGATACTGTGAGACCAAAAAAAAAAAGTGTTACAGACAGGTTATTGTTATAGACAGTTTGAGCACTTGTGCTATTTTTTATTAAATAGGAATTCCGCCAAGACAAAAGAAAATATCGTTATAGGCAAGTTTATCATTATACACCGGTTTCACTGTATAAAACCTTTGTTTTAAACCTTGAAAACAACTCCATGAGTGGTAACACATAAGTAGATGTTACCAAATTTATTTATATATTGCTGAAATATAATGAAAATTCTTCATTTAATAGTAGTCAGCTCAGTGAAATTTCTCTGGGAGTCTACAACACAGAAATTAAAAAAAAAATCTAATACAGTCAACACTTGCTATAACAGTCACCCAATGTACCCATGGAGGAAAGAATAACAGGAGGTGACGCGACCAGCGCCTCCGTTGAGAAAACATGGGGAATCTAGGTTGCCAGATGAAGCCAGTGATCGCTCTATTAAAGGGACCAAGTAAGCCCAAACAAACCGTGGCTTCCCATGCTTTCCTATGAGAAACATCCCCATTTTTAAAAATCATTTAAAAATTTACTATTCACTTTAGGAACTCGATTTTTTTCCCTCAAATTCTTTGGATATATTTATACAATTGAACGAGAGCTTTTATAATTTTAGTTGTTATTTAATTTCGAATATTAACTTCAACAACATGGAACCTTTTACAAAAATAACCAAAATTTACCCATATCCTGTGCCACAAAATTTCTTCTCGGCATTTTAATTTAAAAAAAATTATGCCAAAGTATGTAACACCTCAGTGCTGAGAGAAATACAATGTTTAAAGACACTTGAACAAGCGGTGTTTGAAAAAATCTTGACTTTTTTTGCGAAAAACATTATATATGCAAAACATTAGTATATATAATGCCTTTCAACTGTTTATATTAAAATATTGTAGAAATATTTCCATGCCAGGCAAAAACTCGAACACACAGACAAACAATTTTAGATTTAAAATTCAGTTCGAAACTGTTTTTTGTCAAATTTTCGTACACATACCACTTTAAAAGCAAAGTAATAGGTACAAAATGAAGAGAGGAAAAAAAAGGCTCAAGTGATTATTTTCCTAAATACTATAGTCCAGAGAGATGACTTATCATGGCTCGTAAAAAAAGTATTTTATTTTTAATATTTTTTTCTCAATACTATATCTACATAGCGGAAGGTTCGGATGGGCGGCATATATTTCCAGTAATACGTATTCAAGAATATGAGAGTGGAACGGAAGAAGGGTGGCAAAATTTGTACAGCCTACAGGCAGCAAAACCATAAATACACAGTGGCGGACGACGTTCAAGCACTTCCAGTACTTTGAGGCACGGGGGCGGCAAAATGCTGTTTGTCCCGGGTGGCAAAAATCCTAGCTATAGCCCTGTCAGAAGGTGCTCGAGCCCTCAGGATTGATTCAGAAATCAGAATTCCTCATGTAAAGCTTAAGACGAGCGCCCACGGGCCTGAAACACTTTCGAAATGTCCCGGATCTATCATAATGATGAACGAAACAAAAAGGCAAGATAAACAGTTAAAAGAAAAAATTATGAAATTGCATTTTATTGCAGCTTCATATTATTTTAATTAATCATATTCCCATAGACATTAATTTGATACATCAAATTTTTAAAATAAATTGAAGCACTGAACTAAAAACTTATGACGGGTCTAGAGTGGAAAGTGATCTCCCCCTTTTTCAAAAATAAATTAAAAATATAAAAACCCCTTATACAAGGATAAACTTTTATCTTTCCCCTTTATCGGATCATCTAGATTACCTGAAGACGCATTAAATGGACATGGTGCTTAAATTTATTTAGTTATTAATATTTTAAAAGAATTCGATCCGGCAAAACACATGTTAAGTATAGGGAAAAGAGCGGTTTGTTTGGGCTTACTCGTCAGCCCATAGGGTTGCCACAACGGCTTCAATTTTCGTTCCTGATGTCACCTCCTGTTATTCTTTCCTCCATGCAATGTACCAGACATTATATCAAAAGGAAAACATATAGGACAGCCATTTTTGGAAGCATTTGAGACTTATCCCATGCTATCCAGTTGTAATTGAATGCCGCTGTGGTGGTCAAGTGGTCATAGTAACGGACTCGCATCGTGAGGATCCAGGTTTGAACCCCACCGTCCCCGCAGTGGTGGTTGGCTGAAGTTGGTTTCCTGTGGTTCCCAACTTCGAGGCGCAAATGTGAGCCGATCTCCCCATAAAAAAGTCTCGCCACAGAGAGCAACAGGCCTGCAACCATAAATTATTCAATCATTACACTTCACTCATACTTAGAAAATTGGTGGCAGATGGCAGCACTACACATAACAAGCATCACACAGAAACAAACTTCACATCAGATTTATGTATGTGTACATGCACATTACCACGTGTACCAATTTGTTAGAGGTTCCGCAGAGGAAAATGGACGGGGTGCATGTGTGGTTTAGTAGTAATAGTTGTAATTGAATGGACGCTATGACTTTTGACCATTATAACGAGAATTTGTTTACTGTATACAAGAGGTATTCAATTTAGTACCTGAACACCTCATCTGACGAGTTGCACTGATACAATTTAAAAGAATAGCAGTTACTAAATTATTATTTTTCATACTTACAGATGTATCAAGCCAGCTGGTATCGTTATTACAAGAAAATGATACTTTACAACAAGAAAGTGATGCACGCAACATCGCCATTGAGCAGCTTCTTAAACTAACAGTGAAACAGACAGAGATGGAACTCAGACCAGTGCAAATGTCTGTGATAATACCTCCAGCAGCTGATAGCGTTGACGAGTGGAACTAATTAATATATTTTATTCGAAGTGAAATACTATCAGGTGTATAGATCCATATTTTTGTCACAGCATTTATTTAGCATTGAAACAAGTAGCAGCTATGAGAGCGTTTTTACGTGCACGCCTTTTGTTGTGTGACAATATTTTTAAATTTTTATTGAGGTTCTCATAATTTTACGGGAGTAGTTTTTACAAAAATTGACTTTATGATGACTGAAGCTGGCAGAATTAATGCATGTAATTTTAAAGGCGGTTGCCAGGCCAGTAGCAGCTCTAGATGACAATTAACAAGGTGCAGTATTTTCTGAGGACCTCACAGATGTGCTAAATAAAAGTTAAATTTTCGTCAATAGTTGTTTTAAGGGCATCATAAAAATAATAATACGCCAAGGGCTTCAAATCCTAGGATCAACATTATGCCAGACTAGCTTCTTGTGTGTTTTCGCTTCTCTCTCCCATTACATAGACCAGATCTTGATAGGTTGGTAATTATTAGAGACTGGAAGTTTAGGCACTAAAAACTTTAAAAATAGGCAGGAAAAAGGCACTAAAAATGCTTAAAATAGGCACTAAAAAGGCATTTATAATTAATGAACAAAAAGGAAAATAACCAAAAACTAAGATATTAAGGGTCCGAAAATTGGCTGCTGTTACACCGTCTATTGTTATTTATTAGTTAATAATTTAAGTCAAGTTAATTCTTCCTACCAAAAAGGTGTGATCCTTCTCAAGCTTAGGGCAGAGGTGATTTGATCCAATACTATATACATAATTAGCTAACATGCAAAATATTGCTAGCAAAAATTAAATAATTAGTGAATAATTGCAGTTTGACCTAATTGGTCCTTGCGCCAATAAACCCAAAATCGAATCCAATAGTTGCAGTTATGTTTTAATTGGAGCTCTTACAATATTGATGCGAGTTTGATGGTACATGATTACTATCCGAAAACTATATATAACAGAGGCGAAAAATGTTTGTCACTTCTGTGCCTGATAACACTTTTGTCAGATGTCTGTCTTTCAGGCACTTACTCCTATTTACATTCTAATCACACTTGAAGGAGGTGAGGCTATCTGATAAGAATCTATACCAAGAATTAGAAAATTTTAAAATGAGCAATTGTTTTGGAGTTATACAAAATATGGTCTCTAAAATTCATGGGCATATAACAATGTCAAAATAGGTAATGCCGGCAGGAAAAATTTAAAAAAAAACCGCATTTTTACCAAAAAAAGGTTTAAAAATAGTCAAAAAAGAGACATTTATGGAATTTTGCCTGAACTTCCGGGGCTGTAGTAATTATTTATCAATAGTTATTATTAAAAGAATTATTTGCTCGGTTTCAATTTGTCTAAGCATAATATGCAAGTACTACACATTTGATTGAATTACCATATGCAGTCGAACTCGCTTATAATGAACACAGACATTACAAATTTCCACTTATAACAAAGTTTCTTTATGCTGCAAGAAGTTTGAAGTGCTTATCTGCATTATTTTTATTGCTTACAATGCACACCGATTTAAGCAAAGTACGCCTATAATGAATTTTCAACCGGTTTTCATGCATGAATTTTCCAGAATTTCTTTGTAATTGTATTTGATCTACTTATCTGTAAACATTGTATTCTACAATGCATATCTGCAACTGATATAATGCTCCCTTTTTTTTCTTGGAAGGCATTCTATTAGGGTGTTTTTGAGAACTGTATAATCCTCTTTGTTTCTTTTTTTTTTTTTTTACTTTGGCAAGTCCCATTTCACCTGCAGAAAACCTTATTAAAAAGAAAAATTAAGTTTTTATTTACAACAATCTAACAATACCTTTAGTGCACTCGTACCACCAGGTAGCTAGATTCGGATTTTGGTAGTGGTGTTATCATGTGCTAGTTAATTTTTGAGAATGTGCAAGCACTATCTATAGCTTCAAAAATTGAAGCCATACAGTTGGTTGAGAGTGAAAACTAGAAAAAAAGGAAGGCTTAAAGGAATTCTACATTCCTCCAAGTTCACTATCTACAATTTTGAAGACCAAAGAGGAATTGAAGAGAAAGTTTTCAGGTGGTGATCTGAACATCTCCAAGAAGAGATTCAGAGAAGGAGCTCATACTAATGCGGAAGCAACTCTTTTTTTAAATGGTTTGAAGACGTGAGATGGAAAATGTTCCAGTGACCGACTTCTTGCTAAAAGAAAAATTGTGACATTTTGCATGCTTATTAGACAAAAATGATTTTAATGCAAATAATGGATGGTTACAAAGATTTAAAGATCGCCATGGCATCGCATTTAAATCTATTTCCGGCAAAAGTGCTTTGGTTGGCAATAGACTGAATTGAAAATGGTTAAAAACCAGTAAAAGACTTACTTCCTATTACAAACCTGTGGATGTATATAATGCGGATGAGACATGGATATTTTATCAGTTGCTCCCTGAGAAAATTATGGCTTTCAAGAGAAGAATGCAAGAGTGGTAAAAATTCCAAACTTTATGTCTGCTATGGTATGTATGAAGATGGCAGTGATAAAAGAAAGATTCTCATAGGAAAATAGAAAAATCCACGATGCTTTATAAGGGGAGGAAAAACTTCCTGTATCATAAACAGCAAACAAAAAAGCATGGATGATCTGAGATTTTTTTCTGAGTGGTTGATGAGATGAGCCTTTTTTAAAAAAAGAACAATTTTGCTTATAATAGACAACTGTATGCCTCGCAACACCAAAGTGATTTAGAAATCGATCATTGTTCATCATCTGCCATCAAATCACACGATAACTTACAGCCTCTGAATCAAAAAGCATAATAAAGAACCTGAAAGTAATGTACAGAGGAAGTGTACTCCAAAAAGTTTTTATTAGTGCGGAAAAAGAGAAAGAAACAATAACTGATGTGCGACAAACTTGTCTTATGTTAGCTAATGCTTAGAATGATGTTCAGAAGTGACTATTCAGAATTGTTGGAGGCATTTAGGTGGTGAAAATCAGTTGAGGTGTTCATTGTTATGCAGTTCATGAAAATGAAGATGATGAAACTTGGATTCACCTGATGAGAAAAAAAAATGGATTGCTCCTGGATTTTTTTTTTTTTTTCAAGATTGTATAAATGTTGATCAGGACATAAACCGGTGGCAACTCAGATGAGAGATGCAGACATTGTCGATGAAATATAAAATAAAAATGATGAATTCAAGTGATGAAGAAGATGGAACTGTTATAGAAATAAAAAATTATATTCCAAAAGTGGGTAGCTATTCTGAATTTGGAAAATCTTAAAACTTATTTTGCGTTCCGAGGTAATGTTCCAACATTAGATTGAGTGAAAAAACGTTTGACATCTATAATCATATCAAGGGAAAAAACAAACAAATGATCTACACATATTTTTGTTGATGTAATTAAGTAAGATTTTTAATTAAATTTTTTACTTTTTTGAAATTATTTTATGCAATCTCTATTTTATTTTAAGAATGCTCAGATTATAGAAAATTGCATGTCATTACATGTAAATTATGTTTCACGCACATTTTGCTTATATACGTTACTTTATATGCCTTATTTTTTGAGCCAATACAAATATAACAAAGTTCGGATATAATGAATAGTTTTGCTGTTTTTCTTGACTTTGTTATGAACGGGTTCGACTGTACACATGCTTAATACATGTGTTATATAAGATTATTGTTTAGTCATTTTTTGTGAAGTTTCACCTGATTCTCTTACCATATTCACGTTTTTCATTTTTCACATATTTATTGACGTCAGTTTTTTTTCGTTACATGTACTGCTTGTGAATTATATGTTGTAGCTTATGTTTGATGTATGAAATTCAACGCAGAGATTGTTTTCTAATATACAGAATACCTAAATAGATCATTTCCAATGAATGAAAAAAATTTTGAGAGTTTTTATTGTTCAGAATAGGTATAAATGTTTATAAATGATTATCTAATTTTTTTTAATGGCATATTTTTAATTATCAACCTCTGTATGAATAAGCTGTCATATTATTATATAATCTGATTGAAAATAAGTTAATTTTATAAGAACTTGTACAGAAAATGTTGGACCAAACTGAGGGGGGGGGAGGAAATAGACATCAAAATCTTATATTTTATCCATCAGGATGGGGGGAAAAATTAGTGTATTGAATAGCATAATACAGATCATATCATAGTTGAGGAACTTACTTTCACAAAAGGGGACATTTTCCGCAATTACTAAATTCACAGTAGAGGTAAAACATGTATTCTTCCAGAGAGGGCTGCTTTACAAAAGTAGAAAATAGCCCGCAGGTAGCATATGGAAGTGGTAGAAGAATATTTAAATACTATGTTTCTTGATGGACATTCAAGGGAGTTATCTACACTTAAATTTTGGAAATGTTCTGTTTTGAAAATGTTATCTTTTGATTAAAATTGATGCTGATTAACTCTGAAAATTAGGAAATTTCTACGCCACCTTGTTGATTTCAAAAAGTTTCATCTAGCTAAGGAAGGTACCCTTACTATTCTCTCATGTGTAAGTAACGTAAAAAAAACAATCATTCTAAAATGTAGCTTAGAAAGCAATACTGAAAATGTGAAGAAAATCCCCTAACACAAAAAAGAGGCCAACTTTGTTGTTTCCTTTTGAATGAATAGTACTGAAGTGAATGAACAAGGTGAATATGTTCTCTCTTGGTAGAAACCCGTGTCGTCTTAATGTGGGCCATCATGATAATGACATCTGATTAAGAATTTTGAAAGTAAGCATGTGAATTGGTAGGTAAAGGTGTTTCTAGTCAGATGGGGGGGGGGGGGGGGAATGATGCCCTTAAGATGGCCCTAGTAGAAATAACTAACTTCACATTGTAATTTTTATTAAAAATATGTATCGTTTCAATAAACCCTGTTGCATAATCAGACAGAGCTCATCCCAAAGATTCAAAAACTGTTAAAAAGTAATTAAAAAAAATTGAAAATGTTCCCTTTTGAAAATAAATTCCTCAGTTAATATAGCATCTTTCTAAAAATTTAATATATCATATTTAATATATATTTTGACACAGGGCCACAACTAGATGCTTGGTTACTCTGGGCAAGCACACATTTTGACGCCCCCCCCCCCTCCTGTAATGTTCAAGGAGAGGTTTCAGAATGAAACTTGAACCCCTTGGGTCTAGCACCAGGGGCATGAGACCTGCCTGCTCCCCCCTAGTTACGGCCCTGTTTTGGCACATATCTTCTAAAACTATGATGGAATGTTTTTGCTTTGATTCAGATTATGTCAACTACTGAGATATGAATAACAGAAAATGGAATTGAAAATTCGCTCGATGTTATGTGAATTATATCCAAGTGATTATATTGTGTGTATATAAATGGAGAGTTGTTCATAAACTGGAACTATATTTTGCATGCATTTATCCATAAAGATTAGGTATTCTCAATTTATATTGTTTTGCTATCAGCTCGCGAGATATTCATTTATGCTAATTCAGTAGTTTTATATTGGCCATTCCAAAACTTAATTGCTAGTCACTTGCATTTTTTAGTGCCAATAAAAAATGTTTCATTTCCCCAATGTGTTTTGTGTCATAATTCCCAGTAATCTAGCTGCAGCTTATATTTATTTAAACTTTTCAGCGGTGATTCTGAGATATCTTGCCAAACTTGATCTGTTTTGTTTCAGCCACACTGAAATATCTCATGTCTCAGCTTCTGGAAAAGCGTTGAAGTTGTTTAACAGAAAAACATGTTTTCCATTCCCCCACTCCAATCAATCAACTACCAGTGGGTGGAGTCAGCTGTTGTTCAAAATTAGATAAGAGAAGGAGAGACAGACAGATATGACCACTGACTGCCCAGAGAGACCATCTTGGGATGGTTTGTGCTCTTTCCCAAAGAGATGGACGGTCTTGGAGAGCTGTGTACCTAACAGTCTAAGTGCATATATAGTGTTGTGTTTGATTTTTCAGTGCTGCCATCTATATTTCAGAAGTGAGTGATGTGTTATGATTGAATTACATTTGTACTGTTTGTAAGTCTGTTGCTCTCTGTGGCGAGACTTTTTAAAGGGGAGATCTGCTCGCATTCGCGCCTTGAAGTTGGGAACCACAGAAAACCAACTTCAGCCAACCGAGAGAAGGAGAGAGACTTTTTCCCCCTTTCTTTTAGCACAGTAAAGAAATATATAAATATATGCTCAGTATATAAATAATACAAAAATATTTTTTTTCTAAACAATAATAATTCTCTTAGAAAGCCACACAGGTCATGGCAGATATTTTCGTATCACAGTGAAGGAAATAAAAGCGATGGGGGGAGGGGAGTAAATTTTCTTGTTAGAGGGGAAGGGAGGGAACAGTTATCAGCTCACAATAGGGGGGGGGGGGATTCTTGAAAATAGGTCGCAATTTGTGAAGCCTGCACAATTTCAAGTGTGGTAGTTATAATGCGGATCAGAAAATTTTAACAACCGCTTAAAAGTTAGGTGAAGTTTTATCTCTTGTGGTGGTTTATGCAAAGCTGCAACCTATTTCATTTCCCCCCAGACATTCTTATTTTGAGGGATTTTAATGATTTAAAAAAAAAGAAAAATTGTTCTATGGTCCTGAACAATGTCATTTTATTGAATGTATTTGCCATTTACGAACTAACTGTCTGAGTCAGAGTTAATAAAAAAAACTTCAGAGAATTTTATAAGAGCTTTGGCACATTATAAAATTCTAAAAAAAAGATGGTAAGCCTACTATACGAAATTTAGTTTTAAATTCTAGTTACATATAGCAGTTTTCTTTCTTTTCTCTAATTTCTTGAATGAAAATGATATATGACCTTATACAAACCTTGCAATGTACAAAAAAACTGCAGCATTTCTACAGAAACATTTTTTTTCTCTAGTTATTATTTTTTTGAGCTCATATATACCCCAGTGGTTATATATGAGCTGTATTTAAAATAAAATTGAACTTATCTAAATTAATATGTTGTATTTGACAGAACAACATTCACTTCACTTATTTAGCTTATCTAGTAATGCAAAATAAGTGAAGTTTCACATTTTTAATTACAAAATCATGCATATATATACATTATATATATATATATATTTTTTTTTTCAAAGAATCCATTTTAATTCACTGTGATTTGCAGTAGCACTTCATTTCTGACATTAGCAATTTTTTTTGGCAACTTTAGAAATAACTGGCCCAATTTGCTCATTTTTGATATAATTAAAAAAAAAAACTAATTGGTGATTTCCCATATTTAGAATTCCAATTCCTCAAGGAAATGTGATCAGCGAATTCATCAGCCAGGATTGCAAAGACTGTGAGATTTTCTTTTGGGATTTTTCACTCATGTGAAGCATCATTAGAGGATTTTTACAAATTTTTCTAGAATGATACAAAAAATCAGAAGCATTGGCACTTATGTAACTATGAATTTGTTATAATTTTATACAGAACTGCCATTGCTTTAGCAGGACGGAAATTGTACATAGAATGGAAGTGTACATAAAAAGTATGATCATTGCGATTGCTTCGGATGATTCTGAAGTCTTAATCGACATATTAACGATTCCAGTGAAAACGTTACCAATCAAAAAATATAACAATCCATTGAAGTTCAGTGCTTCCCACAAGTAGATTTGTGGACACGTGACTTTGTGGCTTTGAATTCCATTCATTAAATTCTTGTACTTCTGATATATCATAAGGCACATGTAAACTACAAGTTGGACAACAATTTCAAAACACGCAAGACAAACCTGCAAAGAAAAAAAACTGAATAAATCAAAATGATCAAAAAATATGGTGAAGTCTATTATGATGTAGAAGAGAAGATTGTGGTGTTTTCAGCATTCTTGTATAGACTAGTAAACTTTTAAATTCTCTGACTGCTTCATAATTCACATGATATTAGCTTTGTTTTGCTTTTTTTTTAAGGTAATTTTAATGATTTGAACATATTTTTTGTATGGTATTTACCTTAACCCATTGATGCTATTTGGTAAGAAAATTTGCCATTCAAAATTTTTTCTTCGCCAATAAATGGTGGGAATGGTTGCACTCAGTGTTTTCTTTCTTTCTAAGAATCAACGTCGTCTTTAATGGGCTAAGTTAGTCTAATACAATATTTTTATCAAATTGACTCTTTCCTAAAAGTTACATTTCATGATAAAAATTTTGAATCAAACATCCAATGTAAGATGATGGAAATCCCACTACAGTCAACACTTGATATAATGACTATTTACTATTGCGACTGTTCCATTATAACAACCGGTGTGACAAGTCCAAAATTGTTCCCTATTCATCCCATGTTATTTTTCAATCGATAAAAAGACTGTTCTATCCATTGCAATGTCTACCCCACCCACTTTTTTTTTAAAGAAATGAAAAAAAAGTATGTATAAACTTGTAAAAGGAATGAGGCAGTTATATAGAGGCAACACTTCCTTCCAATTCAAACATAATTAAACATTTATTATGCAACTAACGCAACAGAATCTAAAAGAACATATTATATTGATATGAGTGGACCATTCAGTTCCTCCATCGCGCAGGCATGCTCTTTTCCCATTATGCTGACAGCGCCATCCCGTGGTGAACACTGTCACTACAGTACCCCTTTCCTAAGTGACAGAGTCACATCATTAAGTAATTCAGTCTATCTAGAGCCCAAACTATTCTGCTGAAACGGATACATTGAGTCGGAGTAGTGGTGGGTGCAAACGTCACATGTCGGGTGGCTGGAATAGTCATCGTCATCTGCTGCTCTGGTGTTGATAGAACTTCGATGTCAGGGTGCTGGTCGTTGAGGAGATATGCTGGTTTCAGTCGATCAAACAAGATGACAGACTCCCTGTTCCTGATATGTACGCAAAAGAAATTTTTTGGTTGCTACAGCACTTCGAAGGTACTTTCATAGGTCAGGTGTAGAGGGCGTCGGTGCGAATGAAAATGTGCGTGCAAGTCAACAGGGCTTGTGGGATGTAGACATTGCGTGTGATGCCATACCTTGAAGTCTGGATCGGCTTGAGTGTATCCATGTGCATTTAAATTCATCGAGGTAGGAGGTTACTGGCTCCGGGACATGTTGTTCAATGAAAATCTCTCCAGACAATCTCAGTGTTTGACTGAAAACCATTTCAGTAGTGGAAGTTGAGGTCTGGTCGAAAGCATGTTCGGAGGCCGAGAAGTGCAGAAGGAAGGCTGTTGACCCAATCACATGTTAAACTAGCCTTCAGTGCGTTTGAGCTGTCGATGTTAGCGTTTAATGAGCTGTTTGCTTTGGGGTTGTAAGCAGTTGTATGGATATGGTTTACTTCGAACAAAGTGTTGAATTTATGGAATAGATGTGATTTAAATTGCGAATCCTGGTCCGTCATAATGCTTCTGGGGATCCCATATCGTGAAAATCAGTTGGCGTATAACGCTCGGGCACAAGTCTCTGCAGACATATCTAGAATTGGAATTGCTTTTCGATCCATCTTGAGAATCAGCAGATAATGGTTAGAATATATTTGTAACCTTGGAAATTCGGGAGTCTGCCCACAATGTCAATGTTCAGATGAGCGAATTTCTTTGATGGCACAGGAAAAACTTGGAGAGACAACTGAAGTCTGGATCGAGGCGTCCGGGTAACCAATTGTTGTAGAAGGAATGCTGTGGTTAGAGGCAACACTTCCTCCACAATTCAAAGATAATTAAACATTTATTATACAACTAAAACAACAGAATCTACAAGAACGTATTGTATCAATATGAGCAATACGATGTGACTGTCTCATTTGAGCAGCAAAATGTAAGTTCAGTTCCTCCATCGCACAGCATGCTCTTTTCCCATTACGCTGACAACGGCATCCTGTGGTGGATGCTGTCGCAACAAACATGATCTCTAATATTGTAGTTTTGTTTAAAAATTTTTTTTTCAAATTTGAATTCATAGAAACAACTTGTGTACCACAGAGTATGCCATGAATCATACAAACGAAAGTAACAAACATTATACGATTCAGAGAAAACTCTGAAAGAGAATTAGGTTTTTGGTATAATTTGTTTAGCGAGAGACACAAAGGGATTTTGTATGATAAATACCTGTGTGTGTGACTGCTACATGACTGATCCTTTTATTCCTCAAGGTCAGAGTTTTCACAGAATAAGGTCATTTGATCAATGATCAGAATAAGGATTGAGGCGAAAGCTTATCTTATGAAAGGTGCTCACTATGACATAAGAACACATTGTGTGCCCAATAAGCGTTCATTATGAATCACTTTTCTCCAGATAGCAGGAAAATATACAGACAAGTGAATTAGAGTTTTCTACTGAAAATTACACTTTCTTGTTTACATTTATTCAACACGATTATCAACATGATTCCCTTAGACATTAAATTGCATGTACATAAGTGTGTACATTCAAATTAATTATTTAAATTTTATTATTTTCTCCTTATATACATCATAGTTTCCCAAACTTTTTATTCCATCTCCTCTTTTTCAGAAATTTTTTTTTTCATCGCCCCCCCCCCCAACTTAACTGAACCCATAGGATCCTATGCTAAATCTAGCTTCTATCGCCCCCTGGACCATTTCATCACTCACCGGGGGCGATATTGCCCACTTTGGGAAACACTGTTATACATTTTCATTGCAACTGTTTACGTTATGAAAAATAAATATTATTTTTACTTCTTTCCAAGCATGAAATTCTCCCAAAAAACTAATTACTTTTCAACTTTTTGATATAGCAACCTTCCGATATAACATCTGTCTGTTTCAAGTAGAAAGAAGGTCTAGTCAGCGTTGACTGTATTTCATTCCGTATCTTCACAATGTTGAGACTAATGCAAAAATAAATTAGCATGGTTTCCTACATTTTATACTTGTGAGTCAAATGCTTGCTGAAAAGTTAAAGAGTATTTTCAGTGAGTATTTTTCACTCTTAACTTATGACTGCTCATACAAGAAGGCATTTTATAGGTTGGGGTTTGCCACTGCAGTTTTCTTTTAACAAAGCATTATTCTCATAGGGTCCTGAATAAACTTTCTAATAAATTTTTGATACAATATTTACGTAATTAGACAGTTTTTGATCTGAAAAATGTATGGCGAAAAAGACAATCAGAAGTTCTATCTGATGATTAAGTTTTAAAGCAGAACTTTTAGGCATTAATCACTGACAGTTGTGTTGTCATATTCAAGTCATATGATTGTTTAAATGAAACAATACTTATATACAAGGGTGGCAAATCGAGAGATAGTAAAATGCAATTTTAACAATTCCTAACACAATTCTTTTTCAAATCGAAATTAAAAAAAAAAAATACAGTTCAGTCTTCTCTGATGAAATGAATACGAAATTAATGAATATAATATCATACCATCCATAAACAATATGCCATGTTACACATTCTTCTCGATACGGGCTGCACATTACTATGCAACAGCATCATACCCATCCACGAGCATATTCCTAATATAGAAATCTCAAGAAGAAGGGTCACATAGTTCTTCGTTTTGCACCTAAAACATTCAAGAATGCATTTCAATACAAATATTTTAGCTATGTGAGGGACCACAAATTGAATGCTTCATATATTCATAACAATGCAAGATAATGTTTCGCTCATATTGATGAGTACCTAATTTTAACTGACTTGCGAATTCTTTTTACTAAATTATTTAGGTTCTTCGCTCTCTTTCTACTGTTATTGCACTCAACTTTTGAAACATTAACAAAGGATTTGTCTAACATAGATTGTGACATAGGATTGAGAAGTTTTGATAATCTTGTCTCAGTGATGAAAATCTTTAGAATTTGTAATGAACTAGACCAGCGCACGACATTTTGTGGTATTATCAGACAACATAAATATACATTAGGGCCATGCATATGCTCAGAACATGCATTAAAGCATGTACCAACTCATTAGAGATTCAGCAGAGTAATGTGTATGAGATGTATGTACAGTTAAGTAGTTATGGTGGTATCAGACCGACAAAACATAAGGATGTGAATCACGCAGCATAAACAGGGGTCTCAACTTGCAAGATGAAAAAAAGTTCCTTTAAGTTGTGAATTTATAGACTAAACTATATTTAATGGCAGTTATCTCAGGATTCCTGAAACAAGACTGAAATTTATGTAAAAGAACAAAGTTGGGGTGTTTATTTTTTTCTCAGGCTACTAATTAGTCTGGTTTTTGAGCCTACATCAAAAGGCAATTAGTTATTGTTATGAATATAATTATCCTAATTGCATATAATTATACACACAATAAGTCATATTTTACTCTATAATTTCCATCAGCATACACAGTCATTACATACAAATAATGCAAGTATACAAACCAAACTTTTAAAAAATTTACAGCATTTTCCTGCACTACAGATAATGTGAATTTCAATACTTTGAGAAAAAATTCTTTGCTTAGTCCACTGAATAATCTGCGTATGCCAATTTACTTCACAAATAATGAAATTTTAAGAAATAGAAGGTGTTGTTAGTCTTGTTTTTTGTAAGAAAAAAAAGTTCATTTTTCTACTCTCATCTATATAAGGGGGTATCAGAAGTATTTTGAACCTATGGGCACTCGGAGTTTCCATGTAGGAAATTTTGATTTCTGAATCACTTCTGTGGGTGTTCGGACCTATTCTACAAGTTTCTACATCCATATGTCATCCATACATCTTTGGTTTGTGTTTACAAATTAATTTTTAAAGCCTTTAGTGGGCTTATTTCCACTCCAAACTTTCAAAAAAAAAGCTGCAGAAAATGTGCAGTAGTAATCACAGTGATTTCTTAATTCCCCCTTGTGCCACATCTTACTGGTGAACCATTGATCCTAAAGGGATACTTTCAATTACAAAAATTATCTGAATAATGTGTAGAGCTATCGTACATCATTCACGTTGCACGCGGTTTCTTGTATAGTTACTAAAATTAAAATAAAAACTTTTAATACGGACACCCTGTGCTCCAAAACCCAGTTAGAAAGTTGTTGCCCTGTCTCTTCTGATGTCAACAAAAGAAATTTAATGTTTTTAAGCGCAATATTAACTGAGGTATTAGAATTTGAAAATCGGAGAAAAGTTGAGAAAGAACAGCATAAATAAAGGAAAGAAGTTTCTGCTGTTCTTTCCCAACTTACCTTCGATTTTTGAAATTAAATATTGCACTTAGAAACATGGAAGTTTTTTGTTGGACTCGGAAAAGACAGGGCAACAACTTTCTAATTGGGTTTTTGAGCACAGGGTGTACATATTAAAAAGTTAATTTTAATAACAATAAAACCTCTTGCAACATGAATGATGTATGATAGTTCTACACATTATTTGGATAATTTTTCTAATTAGAAGTATGCCTTTAGGATCAATGGTTTGACAGTAAAATGTATAAGTAATTACCCTGCATAACCTGCACTAAGAAATTCAAATGTTTTTAACATATAATTCATTCATAGGAAAATACAGTGGTATAAGTGAAATTAAGACGAATGAAAACGAGTGAGAAAAAAATTTTGAAATCACCTTGGCTTGTAAAGATACTTTCCAAGTTCTACCCCAATGAAATAAATGAACATAAATCCTGGTAGAGAATGAATTCCTTCTTTGTTTGCTTCTAGAATGTTATTTCTATCATCACTCAAGATGAAATCGGTGAGTCCATAACCAGACAAGAGCCATTGGTGCAGTAAACCAAAAGTTAACATGAAAAATATATTAGTGGCAGAAGGAATGATATTTTGCAAACTGCAGCACAGTATCTGGAAAATTCCATTTAAAAAAAGAAAATCTAAAAACAAGTAAAAAATATATAAATATGTGATGCACTTTCTGTACAAAAAGTTACTGGATAATAATTTTTAATGGGCATGCATTAAACGTAAATGCAATGCATTAAATACTATACAGTCAAACCACATTAAGGGGTCATTCTCTTGGGAAAGCAGAAATATTACCCCATAAGTGAAGTAACCCGATAAACTGAGTTTGCCATGGTCTCTCCATTTCCTATCTCCCTCCTTAATGCATTCATGCTCATGATACCAACTTTTCATTATTCAAATGAGTTTAGTCTTGGAAATTTATTAATTCAAGTTAATTACATTAATATATAATACTTGTCTTAATTTTCCTCTTCCATCCTAAGATCATGGAATTTTGCAGAAGCCTAAGATAGTGTGATTTTGACTGCAATAGAATTTTTTTTCATAGTTTATGTGTTACTACTCCAGTACTGATTATAAAGAATGTTCAAGGCCATCAAAATATTTTGAAAGGGATAAAAATAACACTTATTCTATTAGTAATTATAAATTAAAACTACAATTGTAACAACTATTCGCCTTTACTTTAAAAACACAAAAAGAGTTAATAAACTAATTTGCATTCATTTTTCAAAGATTTTACGTCAAAATAAAAAATGGAAATCATGCTTTGGGGTTGGATTGGAAATACCTGCTGGGCCATCTTAATGCATGCGCTCACCTGCATATGGCCTTGAGATCCCAGGTAGGGCCTCCTATTAATGGGGGGGGGGGAAATTGATATTTAGCTTCAAAGCAGCCTGCAATATTCTAAAGAGTTAGCCTAGTAAGGTAGATAAATGAACAAATTGGGAGTCTCTGTCACATTTCTATCTTGGAACCAGCTCCCGGGTTCCTTAACCCATTTGCATCGTAAGCGCATATATGTGTGTTAGTTTTTTATGCATAAGAACAAAACACTAGAGTACTATCATTCTGTATAAAACTACTAAATTTAATTTTTCAAATTATTTTCAATGAATATATCTACATTGAACTAAGTTAACATTATAAATTCTTTGTGAATGCCACTTTGTTTTTTACTTTTTTATTTTCATTTTGAAATATTTATAACTTTATACAATAAAAAAATTTGATGATATGGGCCAATTTTCCACTTTTTCAAATGATGCAAATGGGTTAATACCCACCATGACCTTATGTGGGGGCCTATGCTCTATCAAATGGCAGGAAAATTACCAATAATTGAGCATTAAGCTTATCATTCAGCTTATCATTCATATATATATATATATGAATGATAAGCTTAATGCTCAATTATTGGTAATTTTCCTGTCATTTGATTATTAATTACCAAATTATATTAATATATATATAATTACCAAATTATATATATATATATACATATATTGTATGAAAAGTTTCCAATTTCTATGAAAATTCTTGTGAAGGCTTATTTTCACAAAAGTGACCCCTTAAGCTGAGTATGGAGAGACACTATCAGAAGTCTAATAGCATAAGAACGGCACTGAGTGCAATTGGGATTTAAAAAATGTGACCCAGTAAGTGAAATGACACATTATCTGGGTGACCCGCTAACAAGGTTTGACTGTATATAGAGCTATCTGCCATCTAGGCCAGTGGTTCTTAACTTTTGGAAGAAAGCGGTCCAGTTGATTATTATTTTATAAGTAGAATGCCTGATCTTAATTTCAATCAAATCTAACATGGACAAAACAAACCACACTTACCTTTGTTAGTCCCAAAGTGAAAAAGAAATTCCAGTGCTTGCCATACTCAGATATGCTCAGATGATAATCAACAGAAGTTACAGTTGCTAGTCTCACGAATCCCAGCAAGAGCAAAGGCAAAGAAGAAGTCACAGATTTCTTGAAACTGGATGAATAGGAAAAAAATGTTGACATCACAAGTTCAAGTTTTGAATAGGATATCATAAAAGTTAATTACAACACCCACACACACATTAACTCATGGAAACAGACATGCACCTTACCTACCACTGTATTTTCCTTTGGCTTCAGGAGCACACATTCCATGGATCATTACAAACTGTCCAACACCTATGTCCATCACTGACCATCCATATGTCTCTGTTTTTGAAAATCGGCTAGGATAGACAGAAAAGTCCACGGCAAGAATACTAATGGTTGTTCCCAACAAGATATGAGAACGGTAAGCTGTTAAATAGGGCAGACTACTTGAATGGTTTGGCACCTCTGAGTGAGAGAAAGCTTTCCTGGAATAAAGAAAAGGGAAAGATATAACATTGTGCATACAAATACATATTGAAAGAACAAACGCTGCAACAGACAATTTAATTAACATGGATAACACTAAAATGAAAGAAAAAAATTGAAAAAAAAAAGTCAGTTATCAAGATTATTATTCTGAGTTATAATATCCCCTGTGTTTCAATATTTGTATAACTAAAGAATCACATCTAGACCTCCAGGAACATGTTTATTATGCATGAAATTATTAGAAGTATCCTGAAACACAAAATCAGTAACATCACCAACAAAAGTAGAATTTTCAGTACCTTAACAAAGATCATTCATGTTTCCAAAACTGAAGTTTCCTCCAGGATTAGAAATGAAGCACTCTGTCCATTTCAGTGTTTCCAAAACCAAATAAATTAATTCTCATTTGTTATAATTTCTGATTTAATAGATTATTTTAAACACCATTTCCTCACACAAAAAATTATTTGCTTCCGATCAATTGATATTTTGTGTCTCACATCTTGTTTTACTAATTCTCTAAAAATTTTTCTTTTCATTTAGATTAAGCACATAGGTTCCCAACTTTGAGGAGCGAATGCGAGCCAATCTCCCCATTAAAAAGTCTCACCACAGAGAGCAGCAGGCCTACAATGTTGCAAATAGTCAATCATTACACGCCACTCATCCACTCATAGTTTGAAAAAAAAGATGGCCGCACTAAAAATTCATAAACAACACTGGATACACACTAAAACTGTTAGGCACACATGTACACACTTCTGGCAAAACTCATTTGGTAGTAAATTGTCCAGCCACTGTGGTGGTTGAGTGGTCATAGTGACGGACTCACGTAGCAAGGTCCCGGGTTAGAACCCCACCGTCACCACAGTGGTGGTCGGCTGAAGTTGGTTTTCTGTGGTTCCCAACTTCAAGGCGTGAATGCGAGCCGATCTCCCTTTAAAAAGTCTCACCACAGAAAGCAAGAGACCTACAAACAGTACAAATGCAATTCAATCATAACACATCACTCACTTCACTTCTGAAATATAGATGGTGGCACTGAAAAATCAAACACAACACTATGTACGCACTCAGACTGTTAGGTACAACACACACACAGTTACACATACGGCACAGCTCACTAGGTAGTAAATCGCCCATAGATGGTGATAGACCAGAGTTGTTCTCGGTTTGAAAGAATAATAGAAAAGATTAAATATGTAGCAGTAACAGTATAACACGTAAATGGTGCTGATTCACAGAAGTAGAAACAGATTCTACATGAAATATGTATGCAATATAGTTGACACTGCTTATAACAAAATTGGATATTATGAAGTATTGGTTATAATGTATTTTTTTCTGTCTCAGAGAACCCGCAATATCAAAATAATGTTAAAAATATCGCTTATAATGATATTGATATCTTATAAGATTGCCATACTTATGAACACTGAACATAATAAAGTTTCTGTCACAAATGGATTTTGTTTCGTAGGATTTAATTTTATAAAATCAGAAATTCTATTTTCTTCAAAGTCCAAATGCAAAGTACTACTGTACTATTACTGTGGAAGAAAGGCTATGGGATGGTGATCTCTGGCTGCAGATAATGCTGGTTTGGCTCATTTTCAAAACTGATCGAATAGAGGGATCAATATAACAGCAATTTTGTCAACATTTCTCAATCTATGTGAACCTCAGCACCTTTAGAATGTTTATAACAGTTCAATGGATCATTTGCAGCAGTGATAAACTTTTGCCACCCACGGCTCTCTGGTCTCAGAAATTGTTTACCCCAGAAATAGTATAAAACCACTTTAAAGCACTAAACATTTACACATCAATATAAACAGCTCACCTCTGATAAGTGTTGGTGATGCTCTTAAGAGCCCCGATGCACACTTTGAGAATCACCGATTTACATTACATATTGATTTAAAATTTCACTCAAACCAATATGAATATCATTAATATTTCAATTTGTGATTTACATGAATAATTTTCATTTTAATTCTAATTAAATTTTCAAGTGTATTTGAAGAACCTTTTCATCATCTTTAGCAGTCTATCTCTAGTAGGCAGATCAAACTTGAGCAACACTGCTACACGTCAGTTCCTCTAATTGAACTCGAGTATTCATCATCTATTACTTATAATGAATATATCATATTGAGAATATTTTCCATGTTCCTATGTGACTTCGTTATAGATGGGCTCAAATATAACGTATTTTTAATGTATTTAACAAACTAATATTTTGCTATACCTATTTTTCAATATGAGGAGGCTTATATTCTAATATAGACCTCCAAGCATGGTGAGATGGGACTTGACTACACGTCGTGTTAGATTATTCTTATTTTTTCCTCAAAGGAAAAGTGATTGTACATAGAAAATTACTGACTAGCGACTTCTAGAAAAGAATGGAATTGTCTGACATGACGTGACATAGCCAAGTCTCATCTCATGATTGGAAGACTATACCCTATTTGAAAACCAGTAGAAGCAATTTACTAAAAGAGTTTGTTAAAATTTAAATTTTTGTACCAGATTTCTAAGGCACTTTTTGACCAGGAGAGTTTTGCACTTCGTTCCAAATCATTCCAACCCACGGCAAAAATAAGGGCAATGAACATTATGGCAAAACTAGTCACGATACCAGAAGATATCCAACCAATATATTCGCTCCATGTAGTTAATATAAGCAGGAAAAATGTGTTCAACACATAGGCATGCAAAATGTTTCTGAAAGAAAAACACAAACATTAATGCTAATTAAGCCAACATCAATTAGTTGATCAAGAATACCATATTCATTGACAATATTGAATAAGCGAAATTTTCACTAAAAAATCTTCAATGAACTGACCAAAACTTCTTAGAGAAGACAGAAAATATTAAGGGAATATAAGATGTCTATGATTAGTGTGATCAAATGTTCCTGTGTCTCAGCCGATTTTTGAGTTGTTCTAGGAGAACATAATTGTAGCACTATGTGCTGCAAATAGGTAGCACTATGTGTATGATGTAACTACTGGTAAAAAAATAGGTTATGATTTGTGAAAATTGGCAATATTTAACAACAATAAGGTAATATTTGGCAAGAATTAGTGAAATAATAATAACGCTGTTGCAAAAAAAAAAAAAAGAATTCCTTTAGGACTGCTGGAAGGACGTTTCAGTTCCTAGAGGATAGGCTACAAAGTGGTTTGAACTGTGTGCATGTATTTTGATTATTATATATTGGTATTTGTGTAATATATGTCTAAATTTATACATTATATGGTTATATTTATGAAAAAGAAAAATGTATTAAGAGTCGACTAGATCAAAGCATTTCTCAACCTTTGTGAACCCAAGAACCAGTAAAATGTCAAAAAGAGCTCGATGGCCAATGTAAAAACAATGAATTAATTATTAGATGTTGTTTTTGACCCGAAATAAACTAACAAATAAGATTTTTTTGGTTGTTATGCCAAAACAAATCTTTGGAAAGAAAAGGGATTTGCCTATTTTGGGAATTGAACCAGATTTTAAGAGAGACTGAAATGTTCCCACTCCACATTTCATGCTAATAATACATATTGTAAGGAAATTAAAAGTGTGGCTCTGGTGTATTGGTTAGCGCACTTGCCCAGTATGCAAGGGGATCCAGGTTCGATTCTCGGAAGAGACAAATCACTTTTCTTTTCAAAGATTCATTTTTTTTGGTATAACATCCAGAAAACCCCTATTTCTCAATGATTAAATTGTTTTTTGAATCAAGCTGACAAATCCCATAAAATCCATCCGAGAAACCCTGGTTTAATATTTTACTCGAACCAATGTGGACAGCAATGATATTTGTGTCATACAATTAAATAATTTAAATTTCACATGATTAAAATCAAATTTTCAAATCTGTCTGCAAACCACATGTACCATCTTCTTATAGGTTAAGAAACAATAAGCTAGATATTTCCCCGGATCTATCATATTGAAATTGGGTCTATTTACCTATGATGAACATTAAGATAACAAAGCAAAACATATATACATGCTGGTGATTATATAGCACTTACATACTACAAATCAATCAGAATGTACATTTTTAAATTATGACCAGGGAATGTTTCTCATAAATTAGGGCCCCTGGGCAAATGTGAATTTTTGGGTAACCCTTATACAGTCGGACTCGCTTATAACAAACACAGATATTACAATTTCTACATATAACAAAGTTTTTTCTGTGACCCATGAATTTCAAATTGCTTATCTAGGCTATTTTGATTCCTCACAACTAGGGCTAGGATTTTATGACCTAAAAACCAACAGAATATGCTCCATAAAAAATGCATTTATGCCCTAAAAAAATTTCAAAATATGCCATAAAAACCTAAAAAATATGACTTTATAAAATTTATAAATTTTATAGGAAATGTACTTAACATATAATTTCCTTTAGAAAATTATGTGTTAAATTATGGGAAATTGCCAATGATTGTCCAAAACGATGCCGAAGTTATCACACAAATAAAATTGCCAATGTGGGAAATGAAGTTAGAGAAGAGTGAGGTTGAGAAAATAAAGTCCTTCTCATTGTTTTGCTGAAATGTGCAAAATAATGCTAAAAAATACACTGAGGAGCCAAAAAAACTGGTATACCTGCCTAATATCGTGTAGGGCCCCAGCGAGCCAGCAGAAGTGCCGCAACACGACGTGGCATGGACTCGACTAATGTCTGAAGTAGTGCTGGAGGTAATTGACACCATGAATCCTGCAGGGCTGTCCACAAATCCGTAGGAGTAAGAGGGGGTGGAAATCTCTTCTGAACAGCATGTTGCAAGGCATCCCAGATATGTTCAATAATGTTCATGTCTGGGGATTTAGGTGGCCAGCGGAAGTGTCTAAAGTCAGAAGAGTGTTCCTGGAGCCACTTTGTAGCAATTCTGGACATGTGGGGTGTGTCGCATTGTCCTGCTGAAATTGTCCAAGTCCGTCGGAATGCACAATGGACATGAATGGGTGCAGGTGATCAGACAGGATGCTTACGTACCTGTCACCTGTCAGAGTCGTATCTAGACGTATCAGGGGTCCCATATCACACCAACTGCACATGCCCCATACCATCACAGAGCCTCCACCAACTTGAACAGTCCCCTGTTGACATGTAGGGTCCATGGATTCATGAGGTTGTCTCCATACCCGTACACGTCCGTCAGCTCGAAGCAATTAGAACCGAGAC